>NC_042621.1:76037235-77352588 GCF_901001135.1 Rhinatrema bivittatum | reverse complement strand
AGTGCATGTAAATAAATCTCATGCATATTCATTAATGATATTCCGAAAACCCAACTGACTGGGGGAGCCCGTAGGATTGGTTTGAGCAATTCTACATTGATGTGATATAAGGCTGAGGGGGGAGGGGGGGAGGGATATATGATAGAGGTCTATAAAATCATGAGATGACTAGAATGGGTTAATGTGAATTGTTTATTTACTCTCTCAGATAATAGAAGGACTAGGGGGCACTCCATGAAGTTAGCAAGTAGCACATTTAAAACAAATCGAAGCAAATTATTTTTCACTCATCACACATTTAAGCTCTGGAATTTATTGCTGGAGAATATGGTTAGGGCAGTTAGTGTACCTGAATTTAAAAAGGTTTGCATAAGTTCCTAGAGGAGACATCCATAAACTACTATTAATCAAGTTGATTTAGGGAATAGCCACTGCTATTACTGTCATTAGTAGCATGGGATCTATTTAATGTTTGGGTATTTGCCAGGTTCTTGTAACCTGGTTAGGCCACTGTTGGAAACAGGATGCTGGACTTGATGGCTTCTTAGATCATAGTATTCAAAACAACATCACAATCGCAAAAATCTTTAACGCTGATACCATGTAGTCTAATGTTGAGCTATAGTGAAACCTCATACAAGATGGCGGGCTGTATCTGCAATAGCCCTGTGTGCCACCTATGTTATTTGTGCAGTCAATTTTTCAAGACCGTCACTGGGATTTAATCATCGGTTTCTCTATAGATATCTTTAGAATTTTCATAATGTTTCATAACACTTCGTTGCATTTTTTTGGCATTTTTTTTAGAAATTTTTCATTAAAGCAGTAGGAGTACACTTATCGTAGCAGTGCAGCAGGGATAACAGGTTGGACGCTGGCCCGACACGGCTCGTGTTTCTGTCAGCTTCTTCAGGGGCCATGGTTTACCATTTCTAAAAAAGATGACAAGCATGGTTAAAGTTTCTAAAAAGTTAAAGAAATAAAGAGCTGCTATCCATAGTATACGTACGATTCCCAGATCTGCCGAACAAACTATACTGCTACTTGGCTGCAGCTTTGTCTGACAGCTGGATCCGCCATTGTTCAGGTCCAATTTTATACCTGTTTGTGTGTAGGAAGGAACCAATTAATGAACTAATTAACATTGGCTGACATGCCAATCGGTTATATCAATGAAGACCATTCGACTGAATCGTTGAGGCCCCGTGGGGTTTGTGTGGCTAGTGGGGTTTGTGTGGCTAGTTTGTTGATGGACCCTCAGTCTGACCCAGTATGGCAACTTCTTATGTTCTTATCCTTCTTTACTATAATAAAGAGCCAAAATCTGCTCAAAATAACACTGTAACGACAGTCTATCACTGAATGAGTTATGTGACCTTTCTGCTCAAGCTCAGATTCTAAGGTCTTTAATTTAATTTAATATTTGCTTGGATTTATATTTGTATATTTGTAGATTATATTCAAATGCTGTTTTTATCCAGCCCCTAGGGGCTTACAATAAAAAGGCCTGATTTGCTAAGACTTTTCTCCCATTCTGTGTCTATGAAAAATTGCTTAGAAAACGAGGCCCTAAGTTTATCCCTGAGGTAATAGAGGATGACGTTTCTTGTCCAAGGTCAGAAGGAACGTCAGTAGGATTTGCACCCTTGAATGCTGACAGTGGGATCCATCTATAGTTAGTAAGTTTAGATTTGCTGGAAGCAAGCGCTTAAATCTTGAGACAAAAATAAAAAAATAAATTCTTGGAGGGGGTTAAACTATTACTGGCTGTTTATGTTATTTGCTAGTTTTAAAATTAGTATTTGTTTACCAGTGTTCAAATAATTTGCTAGTTTTAAGTTTAGTATTTGTTGGTCAATGTTCAAATTATTTGCTAATTTCAAGCTTAGTATTTGTTTGCCAGTGTTAAAATTGTCTGTGTAGAGGGAAAATAGAAATCCATATTCAGCTGATGTGTGGCTCGGCTAGTTATCTGGCTAACTTAGGTCTATATTTTCTAAAATACCATGGCGTTGTGAATTGCGCGGTTCAGGAGGGCGGGGTGGCGAAGCGGGGGGCGGGCCTGCGAAAGCCGGCAGCGATCGCACCTCTGTGGTGCAATCGCTGCCGGCTTTCGTACCCAATAGCGCCATCATAAAAGGTGGTGCTATTGGGCGCGAAATGGGCAGCCTTTTCACCGTCCACGCTGTCTTCGCGGCATCCGCCCCGACTCCTCCTCTTCTGGGGCAGATGCCGCCCCCGACTCCGCCCCTTCTTAGCTATCGCATGCGAAAAGGGACTTTTTGTGTGCGAAACGTCCCTTTTCGCGTGCGCTAGCTTTAAAAAATGACCCCCTTATCCATATATTCAGTAGTATGGTCATGCTGCTGAAAATATTCAGCTGTCTTAAAGTTAGCCGGACAAGTTTATCTGGATAACTGTAGGACAGTTCTAGCCAGATAAGTTATTCAGCAAACTCTAAATACTGGAGTTACCACAATAACTTATCTGACTAATTCAACCCTTCCCAGTTATGCCTCAAGAATGCTCCTAATTTATCTGGCTAAATTCTAACTAACTTAATATCCAGCTAATGTTTTGCTGATAAGTGCCCAAATCTTCATTTAGCTGGAATACTTCTGAGTTATCCAGCTAAATCCTTTTGAATATAAATCTCTTTGATTCTCTGAGCTAAAGATAGTATTTGTTTTTGTGTTAGAATTGCTTGTGTAGTGGGAAAATAGAGCTCTGAGCTAAAAAAGGATAGTATTTGTTTGCTAGTGTTGAAATTGTTTGCTAGTTAAAGGTCAGTATTTGCCAGTGTTTGAATTGTTTGCTAGTTTAAGGATAGTCTTTGTTTGCTAATGTTGGAATTGTGGGTGTAATGGGGAAAATAGACTGATTCTCTGAGATAAAGATATAGTATTTGTTTGCCAGGGTTAAAATTCTCTGTTTATTGGGAAAATAGAATTGGATTCTCTGAGCTAGTAAAAGATATTTGTTTGCCAGTGAGAAATGTGTGTGTAATGGGAAAATAGACTTTCATTCTCTGAGATAATTAAAGATTGTATTTGTTTTCCAGTGTTAGATTTGCTTGTATAATGGTAAAATAGACTTTGATTTTCTGAGCTAGTAAAAAATAGTATTTCTTTGCCAAAATTAGAATTGTGAGTTTTTAAAAGTCACTTACTTGATCTGTGAAGGTGAGGTACTGGTTCCTGTGAACTATTTACTAGTTTGATTCCTCATATCCTACCCACCCTGTATCATTTTTTGATATATAATCACCCCCACTAGTAGGAAGTTTTCAAAATAAATCACTTAGGGGGTCATTTATCAAAATGTGCTAAGGCATTTTTGCATGTGAAAAAGTGTTTAATGCATGCAATAGCACCATATTGTATGGGGTGATGCAAATTTGGAAAGTAGGAGGAGTGGGCTGGGTTTGCCTTTCTGCAAGGAGCTATTGCACAGACTTAACTGCTGTGACTGGGCAGTAAGGTTTGATTGTCTTTTGTGATGTCTCCTGCAAGGCCTATTGTAGGTGAGTGAGTGAGAGAGAGAGAGAGAGAGAGAGAGAGAGAGAGAGAGAGAGAGAGACTGGCCATAATGCCCTCTCCCTAAATAGGTATTTGTATCCCTATGGGAGGCCCACCTAGTAACTCGAGGTGGGGTTTAGGTATTAGTGTAGGGGATTAGGGGCCACTTTGACATTCAACGTGAGACGTACGTACAGAACAGTGGTCTCTTGTGAAGATTTGATGACCTTCGGAGTGAGGAAACTCACTCCAAGATGAGATTTGGGCAATGTTCTCTCAGCCTAGCTTGATGTTACCCAGGTAGAGAGTCCCTTCAGAAAAGACTCCCCCTTCTCCAAAAGGTTCCCCAGTTCCTAACAACAAACAGGTCGATCCAGTATCGTCCGTTCGAGGATTGCCCGTCTGTAACGTGCTCGTAGCGCACAATTCGGGCGCGCAAGGCAATTCGGCGATACAGTCTCCAGTTTCACGCGTCCGTATCGCTTCTGAAAACAGACGCATAACCCTTTCCGCACCCGGCATGTAAATGAACGAAAAAGCTGTATAATGAAGGAATTAGTTATTCCCCTGCGATACTGTAATGGGCGCTGATATTATCTCCTCCGTAACCCGCTGTTCTGCCGCGGCCTTAACCTGCTAGTTTACCGCCTCCCCCTAGTAGGAGTTAGTGTAGTGTAGTGTAGGGTAAAAACATTGCTTACCCGCCCTGGTCCCGTCCGGTCTCCTGCAGCCCCGTCCGGACCGGACGGGGCTGCAGGAGACCGGACGGGACCAGGGCAAAAAAAAAAAAACGAAAAAGTAGCAAGGCTCGGGCCTGCTATGGTAAGTGTAAAAAGTGTAAAAAACAAAAAACCTGTGTGTTATATTAAAAAAAAAAACAATTTTAAATACCTGTCGGAGGGCCGTGGGTCCAGGCGGCCGGTGGGCGGCGGGCAGCCATCAGCGGCATCCGGTAGTCCCTTCTCCCTTCCTCCCTCCCTCCCCTGCCTGGATGAGCGCCAAAATCGCACGGGCGGGTCGGCAGCAGGGGGGGGGGGGCGGCAGCGGGGGGGCGGCAGCAGGATCCGGGAGCGGCGGGTAGGCAGCAGCGGGGTCCGGGGGGGTAGCGGCAGTGGGGTCCGGGGGGGGGGGGGGCAGCGGCAGCGGGGTCCGGGGGGTGGCAGCGAGATCCGGGGAGCCAGCAGCGGCAGCATGTTCGATCGAGCAGGCAGGTAGATGGCAAAGTAAAGATGGCCGCCTGCACGGGAAAATCGTGCAATTGGCCGCTGAAGACGTGACGTCACGACGTTTGGCGTCACGGGGTGTGACGTCACGTCTTCAGTGGCCAATTGCACGATTTTCCCGTGCAGGCGGCCATCTTTACTTTGCCACCTACCTGCCTGCTCGATCGAACATGCTGCCGCTGCTGGCTCCCCGTATCTCGCTGCCACCCCCCCCGGACCCCGCTGCCGCTACCCCCCCGGACCCCCGCTGCTGCCTACCCGCCGCTCCCGGATCCTGCTGCCGCCCCCCCCCCCCCCGCTGCCGACCCGCCCGTGCGATTTTGGCGCTCATCCAGGCAGGGGAGGGAGGGAGGAAGGGAGAAGGGACTACCGGATGCCGCTGATGGCTGCCCGCCGCCCACCGGCCGCCTGGACCCACGGCCCTCCGACAGGTATTTAAAATTGTTTTTTTTTTTTATATAACACACAGGTTTTTTGTTTTTTACACTTTTTAAACTTTTTTACACTTCCTGGTGCCTGTCATTTCAAATGTCATTTCAAATGTCATTTCAAATGTCATTTGAAATGACAGGTACCAGCGCACCCAGGTTACTGTATAGGCGCTGTTACAGCGCCTATACAGTAAAACGGGTTGCGCGGGCATAACCCTTCCCTAACGCTTCACAGCCGCGGCATGCATTTGCATGCGATTAGAGGAGAGTATCGGGGAGTTAGTGAAGAGAACTGTGCGTGCGGGGAGGAAGGGTGCGCCTGACACTACCTCACTGTTTTTACCGCGGCCTTACTGGATCGAGCCGTAAAGGTAGGGGGGGGGGGGGGTTAGGTAGGGCTGGGGGGGTGAGTTAGGTAGGGGAAAGGAGAGGAAGGTGCGGGGGGAGGGGGTATGTGGAAGGAAAGTTCCCTCCAAGGCTGCTCCGATTTCGGAGCGTCCTCGGAGGGAACGGAGGCAGGCTGCGCGGCTCGGCGCACGCAAGGTGCACAAATGTGAGAGATTATTCCCTCAATTTGTTCTTGCCTGAAGGTTGTTCAGTTTTGATGTAAATGAACTTTACTGAACTGTAATAAAAGATGTGGCCTCCCACATTTAACAAGGAGATTACAGCTGCCCATAAATAATAAATATTAGTCATAATAATATCTGGCCTTTATCTCTGCTAATTGTTTGCTGCATATCTGTCAATTACATGTAACTAAGTTTGTTTTCTAATCCCGTCTGACTGGCTAATGTAAAATAACTTCTGTTTCTGAACTAATGAGCTAAACGTATGGTATGAAGCCGTAGCTAGGAAGACCCTATAAACACAAAGTATTCTTCTGCCAGGAGTAACTGGCCCAGCAACATTTCTGGGCAACATTCATATGTGCTGGAGTTTTGCACATACATTTATGAAGAGCCAGGGATAATGTAATTCATTGCAGCTCCTTCTTGCTGCGCATTTTACAGAAATACAAACAGAGGTTGAATAGCTTTTATTCAGGCAATATTTAACTGTTGCAAATAAAGAAATGCGTAATTTGTTTAATCATTGTAAATGGTTCCTTAAGTTACAGATAGGAAAAAGGATCAGGGAAAGATAAGGTTAGTGGAAAATAGTGAAGCACAATTGCAAGTAAGCCTCTTCTTTGAAGCTGTCATCCTTATTAATCAGTACTTGACAAGGAAACCCAAGAACAACAACATAACACAACACCACTAACTGTTTGTAGTCAAGGAAATGTGGTATTATATAATACCTTAGCATGGCATGCAATATGATATCGACATGCGGGACTCCCGGCGTTCCTGCCAGCCACCCCTCACAAAGCATGCTGACAACATATAACCCAAGCCAAGCAATAACACCAAACACTTAACCCACCAATCCCTCGGTGTACATGAGGTAACTCGCCACCATGCCCCAGCAGCACGCAGCCCCGCCCACCAACTCTGACCCCCCCCCCCCCCCCCACTGAAGTCTTAATCACCTGTCTAGTTCTCCCTGCCACGCTGCAACAAGAGAGGACTTGCATTCGGTCATGTACCTCTCAAACTGCCCACTGCATCATGTAGCAGTGCCCCCAACTACACATGCTCAGCGTGGCATGCACGTCTAGCCAAAGGCAACCATAATCAAAGGTTTACATAACTTAAGCTAGGGTTGCCACCAACTATAACAAACAATAATCCCTGCATTAACAGCAAATACGCATAAAAAAAAGGAAGTGGGAGGATGCCTCAAAGCCTTAGGGGAACGGAATGAGGTTTCCCTGCTGCTCTAAGCTACTCCTCCACTCTAACAAGAGTTAGGGGTGAGAATTCACTCCCCCTGACTTTAGACTTAACCTTCATGGTGTTAGGATTTGTAGGTATGTGGGCCCTGGGCCGAGGTCAGAGGTGGTACCGCCCACAGGGAGGAGCCCTGTGAGCCTCACTGTCGGGAGGTGAGGTCTCAGCCGACATCAGACACAGCTGTGGAATAGAGTCTTTATTAGAGAGATAGAGAGGCACAGCCCATGAAGCGGGGAGTGCAGGAGAAAGACACAGAGTCTGTGCGGTGGGGTATAACCAAGGGAAATACCTCTGTAGTGAAGATACGGCAGTGGTCTGTAGAGCGGAGTACACCAATGAGGCTCCTCAGTAGAGGTGATGGGGTAGTGGTCTGTGGAGCAGGGCACACTGGTGGGAGGTCCTTGGAAGAGATGACACAGTAGTGGCCCACAGCATGGTGTACACCGATGAGGGTTCAACACTAGAGATGACACAGTAATGGTCCGCAGCATGGGGTACACCGATGAGGGTTCCTCACTAGAGATGGTACAGTAGTGGCCCACAGTGTGGGGTACACCGATGAGGGTTTCTCACTAGAGATGGTGTGGTACTGGCCCGCAGCGCGGGGTACTCCGATGAGGGTTCCTTACTAGAGATGGTGCGGTAGTGGCCGCAGGGTGGGGTTCATCGATGAGGGTTTCTCACTAGAGATGGTGCGGTAGTGGTCCGCAGCGTGGGGTACACCGATGAGGGTTCCTCACTAGAGATGGTGCGGTAGTGGTCCGCAGTGCGGGGTACACCGATGAGGGTTCCTCACTAGAGATGGTTCAGTAATGGCCCGCAGCGTGGGGGTTCACCGATGAGGGTTTCTCACTAGAGATGACACAGTAGTCGTCCGCAGCATGGGGTACACCGATGAGGGTTCCTCACTAGAGATGGTACGGTAGTGGCCCACAGCATGGGGTTCACCGATGAGGGTTTCTCACTAGAGATGACACAGTAGTGGCCGCAGCGTGGGGTTCACTGATGAGGGTTCCTCACTAGAGATGGTTCAGTAATGGCCCGCAGCGTGGGGTTCACCGATGAGGGTTTCTCACTAGAGATGACACTGTAGTCGTCCGCAGCATGGGGTTCACTGATGAGGGTTCCTCACTAGAGATGGTTCGGTAGTGGCCGCAGGGCGGGGTACACTGATGAGGGTTCCTCACTAGAGATGGTTCAGTAGTGGTCCGCAGCGTGGGGTTCATCGATGAGGGTTCCTCACTAGAGATGGTGCGGTAGTGGTCCGCAGCGTGGGGTACACCGATGAGGGTTTCTCACTAGAGATGGTACGGTAGTGGTCCGCAGCGTGGGGTACACCGATGAGGGTTCCTCACTAGAGAGGGTGCGGTAGTGGCCGCAGCGTGGGGTTCACCGATGAGGGTTCCTCACTAGAGATGGTGTGGTAGTGGTCCGCAGCGTGGGGTACACCGATGAGGGTTCCTCACTAGAGAGGGTGTGGTAGTGGCCGCAGCGTGGAGTTCACCGATGAGGGTTCCTCACTAGAGAGGGTGTGGTAGTGGCCGCAGCGTGGAGTTCACCGATGAGGGTTCCTCACTAGAGATGGTGCGGTAGTGGTCCGCAGTGCGGGGTACAACGATGAGGGTTCCTCACTAGAGATGGTGCGGTAGTGGTCCGCAGCGCGGGGTTCACCGATGAGGGTTCCTCACTAGAGATTGTTCAGTAGTGGTCCGCAGCGCAGGGTTCACCGATGAGGGTTTCTCACTAGAGATGGTGTGGTAGTGGTCCGCAGTGCGGGGTACACCGATGAGGGTTCCTCACTAGAGATGGTGCGGTAGTGGTCCGCAGCGCGGGGTTCACCGATGAGGGTTCCTCACTAGAGATTGTTCAGTAGTGGTCCGCAGCGCAGGGTTCACCGATGAGGGTTTCTCACTAGAGATGGTGCGGTAGTGGCCACAGCGTGGGGTTCACTGATGAGGGTTCCTCACTAGAGATGGTGCGGTAGTGGTCCGCAGCGCAGGGTTCACCGATGAGGGTTCCTCACTAGAGAAGGTGCGGTAGTGGTCCGCAGCGCAGGGTTCACCGATGAGGGTTTCTACTAGAGATGGTGCGGTAGTGGCCACAGCGTGGGGTTCACTGATGAGGGTTCCTCACTAGAGATGGTGCGGTAGTGGTCCGCAGCGCAGGGTTCACCGATGAGGGTTCCTCACTAGAGATGGTTCAGTAGTGGTCCGCAGCGCAGGGTTCACCGATGAGGGTTTCTCACTAGAGATGGTGCGGTAGTGGCCGCAGCGCAGGGTTCACCGATGAGGGTTTCTCACTAGAGATGGTACGGTAGTGGTCCGTAGAGCGGAGGTACTCACAGTAGGCGAAGGTTCCAAGAGAAGCCCCGGGAACCAGGGCAAGCAGTAGTCCAAGGCGATAGGGCCTCTGAGGAGTGGATAGCCAGAGACGAGGAAGGGCCCCGTGGAGCGGGTACCCAGAGCATCTCTCGCCAAAGAAGCTGGAACAGGAATGGGAAGTCCACAGTGAGCGGTGGATTCAGCAATGAGGGAACCCGTTGCCAAGTTGCCTGTAGGCAGGGCCAGCCGGCTTAAGTATCGGAGAGGAATGACGTCATCTGGGGGGGACGGAGGTTCTCACCATGATGTGCTTAAGACTGGCCCATGTCCATGCGCGCCTAAGGGATTCCGAGGGCAAGATGGCGGTCGGCAGCGTCCGTGGCGGCCAGGGAGGCCCGGGAACAGTAGGCAGGCCGGCGATAGCTGGCGGAGGCTGCAAGTCTTCCCCACGGAGTCAAAGCTGCAAAGAAGGAGGTGAGCAACAGCGGTCGCAGCCGTCTGCGACTGACGGGCGTAACACATGGTAAGAGCATACTGTGCAGTACTTTTTTTTTTAGCAGTTTTTCAAACAGCCCACATACGCTAAAGTCTGTGGATCTTTTTTACTCACAGACTTTAGCTATAACTTTAAAGCAGATTTATGTGCATCAATCCAGGTTGAACATTTGTGGGTGTGCATTGAACCCCCTGTATCCTGCAGGTGTAACTTTGTGCAGGTGAATTTACAGGCATACTTTTGAAAATCAAATGCTTGCAAATCCTTGCCCTGCTCCAACTCTGCTCTCCAGAACGCCTATTTACCATGACAACAAAAACCAATGTGTACCGGGCATTTGCTTATGATTGCTTCTTTCAATAAACAGTTTTAAATATATTATGTCCGATAATGGCTGTGAAAGCCAGTGCCTTTATTAAGTCCTTTAATAATTGTTTCGTGTTCATCTTTATTGCTCAACATTTGAAATTAATATGATTAACCTGTTTAAATAAACACTAAAGAACTCAATGGGTGAGGAAGCCACTGTCGTGATCAGATAAAGGAGCTGTAAAGTTTTACTGTTGCTTTCGCCTCTGTCAAATATTCCTCCCCCCCACCTATTTTCCTGAGCTGCAATAACCTAAGACCTAGCTCACCCTGTACTGCTTATAAGCAGTGAAACTGACCTGTTTCTTCTCTGACCTGAAGAAGGGAGCATTGCTCTTCAAAATTAGTCACTGACGTATTGAGATAAAAAAAAAAAATGTCACCTACAGCTTGTTCACCGTTAGGTCTACATTTTGCTTTAATCGGAATGTCACGATGTGTGGAAAAGCCGGCGTTAGCTGTGATGTGTTGTACGTGGGCAGTCCCGGTTGCTGCAGTAACAAAGGGTTCTTTCCTTCACTTAAGTCACTGTTTACTGGCAACCAAGTTCCAGGATGTGTAAGAAGTTAAAATTAAACTAAATTCTTTAGCTGAGATAAACGTGACCGAGTGGGGTTGGAATAAGCGCTAATGAAAAAAAAAAAAAGCCTCTTAGCTTACAAACCGGCCTTCAGCTGACAGGCGCTAACAGGCCTTTATTAAGTTATGCTTGATTGACAGCGGCTGCAAGTCGTCATAGGAACCGAAACATTCCCACTGTTAGCAACACAATACCAAGGTTTATTTAGCTCTGAAGGAGGAAAAGAGCTCAGAGCCCTCCATCCCTGGAATCTCTTGTGTTCCTGCGTACGGCCGGGCTTCCAAGGCACCAGAACTCCTCTCACTTCTCGTTTTGGGCTTGATTGAAAAACTAAGATGGGATGCAACTCCAGCAAAAGCACCACCGCTGTGGAGCCTTCGCAGAAGCCAGGAGAGCAACCCGAAGGTGACCGTCAGGACAAGGAGCCGGAGGCTGAAACAATGAGCCGTGGCCCGGCTAAGAATGGGGCTGAGAAGAGAGCCAGCTAAAGCACCGGAGAGAAGCAGGTAGTGCATGTGTCCTGGGCACGTTATCTGCTGGGTTTCTTCAGCTAAATGGGAGGCAAGGATTTGTCATCCTGCTGAATGATTCAAACAAGGGACACAGAAACACCACTGTTCGCCTTGCAAACGTTTGACCCTTAAGGAACGCTTTCTGGAACTGCGTTGCTCCTGACTGGGAGAAGCTGGGCTTCCTGGAAACTCTGCAAAGCCATTCCTGAACTGGAGATGGAGGTCTTCTTAAAAAGCCAGCATATCCAGTCAAACACTTCTTTAACATGGACCCTTGAGTGTTTGGAGATGCGGTTGTATAAAATGTTTGGGACTGGAGAATGGTCACTGATCCCTTCTTTATGAGTTTCAAGCAAAAACTGGATCGCCATGCTGTGACAAGAATGCAGCCTATACCGTAAATCAAGCCTAGAAAGATTATTTAAAATGTTAGTTATCTTCATCCTAATTAGCATTGTGTGTCTAAGAAACAATGATTCACAGTTTTGAAATTCTGGCTATGATGTGATCATACTGTATGTTTGAGAACACATTGAATGATATATATAAAGAAACGTTTTGTGTACCTTTTAAAGCTTTATGAACTCACGAAAGTCACCACAGATAGCAAACAACTAAATATCAACCCAGATCTGATTTATATATATATATATATATATATATATATATATATATATATATATATATATATAACCATTTTTCAATATTATTGAGGAGGATGTTTCAGAACAACATTAGATATGAACTTTTTTTTTTTTTTTGGAGTAAGATTATTTGAAGAAAATGTTTTGTTTGCTCAGTAATGCACCCACCTGGAAAGCTTTATTACTAACCTCCAACTGTTTTTAATTGAAATCTGTTGATAACTGAAAGCTGTCATTGTAGACTTTTTTTTTTTTAATGCACTTTCTCTTTGCAGATCTATTTCATTTCTTTGCATGCAGTTAAAAGGAGCCATCGACATTCTACCTGTTTCACATTCCTCAACAGCACCGTTCTGCCAAGTGGCAAAATATGTCTTACAATTACTGAAGCTATTTTACTGATTATATTCATTACTGCGGGACAGAAACCACAGTTCACACTTGAGGAACTTCCATTTCCTTGTGCAATAACACTTGTGCCTTTTATTTTTGTCAAAATGCATTTCTGAGTAGCTACTTTGTAAATCCTGTCTAGATTTGGAAAGGGATAAAACTGTTGCTGATGACTTGACATTCTTGAAAAACAGCCATGATGATACTGGTTATGCAATAATTTGTTCCACGCTCATGGTTCTAGTAGTTTTTGAGTTGAAATTATTTCTCCATGTATTGTGTTTGGAAATGTTACTCGGTTTGCCTCATAGAAATGTGTACGCATTCTGCCAAGTAATGCACATGCTCTTTAACTCAACTGCTTTGTTTGTATTTTGTCCCTGCTATTGAATGCCAAAAATTTCAGCGTACATAGCACCAGTGAACATTTTAATCAGAAAAACATATATATGTGTTGTACTAAAAAAAATTAAGAAATCAGTTGTAAGGATTTGAACAAAGGACAATCAGATTAAAAACGATGAACGAGACTGCGGCATTTATTTATCTAGCATTAAAGATCTGGTAATGGTCTGCATCAGAACTGTGAAGGTGTCGAATCTGTCAGCAGGTCGGCTTTTCGGGTGTGTTTTTTTTTTTCTTTCCCAGAAAAATACATTTACCCTGGACGCTTCATGTAAACCAACCAAGCTCCTTTGCCCTTTGGTTCAGGAACAAACCTGCCAATTACAGGCACCTCCATCCGGTAAAAAGCACTGGAGTGAGAAAGGAACGAGAATTCTTGGAAAGTTGTTTGTGCGGATAACTGCTTTATCCCCATCTCCCCATTGGCTTGGAATTTGGAAAACAAGCCTAGAATGGCGGGGAAGATGATGACCTGCAGCTGAGGAAAGGGCCAGGCTGCCTGCTGGGAATGTTTCGAGGAACACCTGCGAGGTTTTTCTCTCGTCAGTGTTTTAATTGACCCAATGGTTTCCACTTTCTTCCAGCTCAGCTGGAACTAGGGTTTGGCTGCGCCATCATAAGCCTTCCTTCACCTGGGGATTTCCCCCCTCTTTCTATCTCCCCTCTCCTCCCAGTGACAGCCCTTGGCTGGGACCATGAATGAGGGCTCTTTCCAGAATCATGGGCCCTCAATATGACCACTGGATGTCACCATGGCGTGATGACTATGACGCCTTCCTCCTTAGGGCTGGGAATGCTGTTTTTGACCTCTGGGGAGCAGAAGACCAGAGATGGGAATGAAACAAATGTTCTCTGCATGTCAATGTACAGCACTGCCATTTGACCACTGGACTGGCTCCCTAGCTCGGCATTTGATTATTAGACATTCCTGCCTTCTGCAGAGCATGGAGTATATATGATAGGGATGAGCAGGGAAAAACATTGTATTTTTTCTTTTAAGTTCCCCCCCCCCACCCCCCCCCCCCCCCCCATTATCATCTTGATTTATTTCATGTCTGTAGTTTGCAGAAACAAAATAAACATTTTAAACTTCCCCAAAGCAAAACAATAAAAAAACAAAGCAGACCATTCCCAGGCCCCTCTGCACCCCATCTCTCTCACTCCCCAAATATTTCTGGGGCCTGGAACCTGCCTGGTCTCGACTTACTTCATCTGTGAGGGGTCACATCAACACAGCAGGCCCAAGGCCTAGGCCCAGGCCCGATGCTGGGACATGACCCCAATGCCGAGGCCTTGGTCTAGACCCAGGCCCAGCATCAATGCTGGGCCTGGGTCCTGTTGCTGGGGCTTTGGCCTAGGCCCTGGTCCAACACTGAGGATCCATCCAGAGACCAGATCTGAAAGCTGAGTCTGAGGCCTAGGCCTAGGCCTAGGCCCAGGTACAAGCCCAATGCTAAGTCCCTGCCAAGAGGTCAGATCTTGTCGCCCGGCCTCAGCCCATGCACAGGCCTGATGAAAGGTCTGGCGTGGAAGCAGGGTTCTGGCACAAAAGACTTGGCCTAGGCCCAGGCCTGATACCAGGGCCTGGTCCAAAATTTGGGTCCTGTCACTGGGCCTCAGCCTCAGCCTAGGTCTGACACTGACATCCATCCCAGAGGCAAGACCCTGATGCCAAGGCCTAGCCCTAAGCCCAGGCCCAGGCCCAATGCCAAGGCCCAGCCTGGAGGTTGGGTCCTGACATTGAGACCTTAGTCTAGACCCAGATCCAATGCTGGGGCCTTGCTCAAAAGCTGGGTCCTGTCACTGGGGCCTCTGGTTAGGCACAGGCCCTACACTGAGGCTTGGCCTGAAGGATGAAATCTGACACCAAGGCTGAGGCCCAGGCCCCAGTGATGGATTTAGGATTTTGGCAACCATAGGCACTATTGGTGCTTGTTGGCGCCTATCAGCCCTCTCTCCATATCACCACCCCACTTGCACCCCAAGGTTTGACAACAGGAAGCAGAAGGTCTCAGTTACAGTCCCCTAATTTATATTACATTATTCAAGTAGAGTAGTTTTAGACTATAATTATTAGTATCAATTATTTTTATTGGGGTGAAGAAAAATGACCTCAAATATCAATATAGGGAAGAAGCTTCAGGGATAGGGAGAGGAAGGGATCAGGAATGGGGTGAGGAGAAAGGGAAAGAAGTGTGTAAAGGAAAGAGGACTAGGGACGGGGTGGATGGGAGATGGGGGAAGATTAGGAATCTGGGATGGGGAATAGGAGGGGAGTGCGTTGCAGGATCTGAGGAGAAAGGATTAGGAGAAAGGAAGGAAGGGAGGTTCCAGGATCTGGGGACATAATCCAAGATCAAGGGGGGAGGGGGGGTGAGATTTGAATTGCAGTGTGAGGGGAGGAGAGGAGGGAGGTATCTCTATTATTCTCTGGTCCTGCCCCTCTCTTACAATCTATCCAATATGTTATATATATGCACATACACACATACACACACGCACACACACACACACACACATACACACACATACCCACACACTCACACACACATACACATACACATTGCTCCCTACCCTTGTCCACCTATCACACAGGCGTCTACCCCCCAGCTGATCTCCCTTTCATCTCCCAGCCTCTATTCCCACCCTCCAATGATCTCTACTCAGCCCCTCTTAATTTCCCGGAAATGATCCTGCATTGCTCTGTCTGCTGCAGGTTTTCCTGTTCCTTGCACGCTGCCTGAAGGGAAGCAGTTGGATCAGGAAAGAGAGCAATTCTCTGCTGAGTGAGATTCAGCACTGATGAATAGGGATATGCAGCCAGAAAAGATTTGTTTTCATTTTTGATTTGTTCGTCTTTTAAAATTCGTTTCATATGTTGTTGTTTTTTTTGTTGAAATTTTCATTTTTATTTAGTATGTACTCATTCAGAATACTGCACACTAAATTAATTTTTAATGCACACTAAAACCAAAAACAAATTAAACAAATGGATATCTTTACAGCTTAAGACAGCATACTTTTAGCCAGACTGCTGCCTCCCCCAGCCAGATTTCTGCTGCCCTAGGCACAGGCCTAGTGTGCCTATTAACAAATCCAGGCCTGCCAGGCCCAGTGCTGGGGCCCAGGCTAAAGACTGTGTCCTGACACCAATGTCTCAGCCTATATCCAGGCCTGACAAAGGCTCCAGGGTGGGACCCAGAAGCTGGGTCCCACCCTGGAGCCTCAGCCTAGACCCAAACTCAATGCCAGGCCAGGCCCTCTCAATGGGGCTACAGCCTTAGCCTTGGCCTAGGCCTAGGCTCAAAGTCTGGGGCCCAGATTTCTAGACATTTCTTCAAAATGATACCCTATACTTTGAGAAAGTGTCAGAGTGACAGCAGGATAAAATTTAAAACTTATCTCTTCTTACATGCCTTCAAGGGAACTCCTATTCACCCAAATGGCTCTTCTGACCTCTCCTTCTCTGACCACTGCAGAATATCCTCCACAAGACTTCGTGCTTTCAGTTGTTACACACCAAAAATTTGGAACAAGATACCACTAACCCTGTGCCTGGAGCCATGCTACCTTAAGTTCAGGAAAAAAGCTAAGGCATGACTTTTCAGTCAGGCCTTTCCCTAAGATCCATATCTTCAACCCAGCTTCCTGAGCCCTCTATGAAGAACTGTGCTATACACTAGGGATGTGAATCGTTTTTTGACGATTTAAAATATCGTCCGATATATTTTAAATCGTCAAAAATCGTTAGGGCCACGATACAATACCAATTCCCCCCGATTTATCGTCAAAAAATCGTAAATCGGGGGAAGGGGGAGGGCAGGAAAACCGGCACACTAAAACCCCCTAAAACCCACCCCCGACCCTTTAAATTAAATCCCCCACCCTCCCGAACCCCCCCCCCCCAAATGCCTTAAATTACCTGGGGGTCCAGCGGCACACTAAAATACGGCACACTAAAACCCCCTAAAACCCACCCTGACCCTTTAAATTAAATCCCCCACCCTCCCGAACCCCCCCCCCCAAATGCCTTAAATTACCTGGGGGTCCGTAGCGGCGGTCCGTAGCTTAAATTACCTCCGTAGCCTTAAATTACCTCCATAGCGGCGGTCCGTAGCTAAATCGGGGGAAGGGGGAGAGCAGGAAACCGGCACACTAAATCGTGTAGACTTCAGCCGGCGCCATTTTGCAAAATGGCCACCGCAAAATGGCGGCGGCCATAGACCAAAACGATTCGATGCAGGAGGTTGTTCCGGACCCCCGCTGGACTTTTGGCAAGTCTTGTGGGGGTCAGGAGGCCCCCCCCAAGCTGGCCAAAAGTTCCTGGGGGTCCAGCGGGGGTCCGGGAGCGATCTCCTGCCGCGAATCGTTTTCCCTACGGAAAATGGCGCCAGCAGGAGATCGACCGCCATTGTCCGTACGGAAACGATTCGCGGCAGGAGATCGCTCCCGGACCCCCGCTGGACCCCCAGGAACTTTTGGCCAGCTTGGGGGGGCCTCCTGACTCCCACAAGACTTGCCAAAAGTCCAGCGGGGGTCCAGAACGACCTCCTGCGTCGAATCGTTTTGGTCTATGGCCGCCGCCATTTTGCGGCGGCCATTTTGCAAAATGGCGCCGGCTGAAGACTACACGATTTAGTGTGCCGGTTTCCTGCTCTCCCCCTTCCCCCGATTTAGCTACGGACCGCCGCTACGGAGGTAATTTAAGGCTACGGAGGTAATTTAAGCTACGGACCGCCGCTACGGACCCCCAGGTAATGTAAGGCATTTGGGGGGGGGTTCGGGAGGGTGGGGTATTTAATTTAAAGGGTCGGGGAGGGTTTTAGGGGGTTTTAGTGTGCCGTGTTTTAGTGTGCCGCTGGACCCCCAGGTAATTTAAGGCATTTGGGGGGGGGTTCGGGAGGGTGGGGGATTTAATTTAAAGGGTCGGGGTGGGTTTTAAGGTGTTTTAGTGTGCCGGCTCACGATTTTAACGATTTTCACGATACTTTACACACCCAAACGGCAACAATACGATTCCCTCCCCCTCCCAGCCGAAATCGATCGTTAAGACGATCGAGGACACGATTCACATCTCTACTATACACAACAGGGATACAACTGGGTCTTGAAACTATTCACAAATGTGATTTCCTATACTTGATCAGAATGCTTCATTAATTACAAATTCTGATTTGACTGTATGCTCTTCTATTGCCTCTGTTCATTTAAATTTATTGTTATCCAACTTGAAACCAACTGTGGGAAAAGGCAGAAAATCAAATATTCATAAATAAATAAATAAATGAATAACATTTCTCTTGCACCTTCCTTCTGAGCGGAGTACACCATTTTGATATACGGTCATTCATTTTAACAGTTGCTTATCAAATTGGCACCCTCTGCTCCGAAGGAAAGCACGGGAAAGACATTGATCAAATGCATCTTCCAAGCAGAGGGTGCCATTTTGAGGAGAACATCATCGGAAGAAGTCTGGAAGACTGGTCTCCTGCCTTTGGGTCTAGGCCTCTGCATTGGGACTTGGTCTCTGGGCCTGGCCTCAATGATGGTACCCAATCTTCAGGCTTTTCTCTTTGCCTTATTCCTGCTCCTTACCCTGTTCTTGGTCCAGGTCTCTTCTCCTGCTCTTGTCCAGTCCTTGCTTCATTCCTACCTGGACCTGGTGTCTTCCTTTGTTCCAGCCCTCCCTTGTCCTTATCTCTGTTCTCCTTGCCTCTTTTGTCAGTTCTCTAGTGCCCTGACCTCTGCTTGGATACTGACTCTCTTGATCGCTGCCTGCATTGACCTCTGCAATGAGTCATGTTTTTGCAGACCTTAAATGAACAATTTTAGAGCAGGTTCAAATCCCACCCCGGGGAGCAGACGTACATGTTCTATTGAACAAGTGGGAATATTTTTGGATTTTCATTTAAAATTCTGTTTTTCCCTAACAGTTTGAATGAAAATATTGACTGGCACATACTTATTTCACCATTGGACTATTCTGGAGTATGCCGATTTTAGATTGACAATAGAAAATCAATGTAACCCAAAGAAACAGCTGAAAAACAGAATACTTCAAATTTTCAATATTCAGCTGGAAAAGAGCTCATAGATGGATCTATCTAGCAACCGTCATAAATAGCCTCAAAGAATGTGTGGCTTATGAATGAAGCCTGTAATACTTAAGGCTTGGTATAATCATAGGTTGCAGATAGATTTGTTTATGCACCTACCGGTGCGATAAGGCTGGAGCACAAACACTGTATGCTTGAAGTCACTAGTGAGTGCACTTATCTTAAAAATGCCACGTAGAGAGAGTTGGCTTGCACGGTCCTGAAGTTGCCTCCGACACTAAAGTGTTTCGGAGTGTTGTACTCCTTCCTCAGGGATCTCCAGGTAAGAACGAGCCATCTACATGGATCTGCGTGGAAGATAATACAGCATGAGAGTTCTTTGTATGTCAAACGACTAAAGCAATGTGTATAATGGCGGTCAGAGATGGAAAAAGAACTTACTCCATGATGCCTGGTCAGTACTTAGCTTTAGAGCGGCGGATGCTTATGCGCCTCACATTCAATGAATGTTTCTTTTATTTCCATCATTTTTTATTTTTATTTTTTAATTATTACAGCGCATAAGCATCCGCCGCTCTAAAGCTAAGTACTGACCAGGCATCATGGAGTAAG
This sequence comes from Rhinatrema bivittatum, assembly GCF_901001135.1. Lineage (NCBI taxonomy): Eukaryota > Metazoa > Chordata > Amphibia > Gymnophiona > Rhinatrematidae > Rhinatrema > Rhinatrema bivittatum. Next base: position 77,333,190 of record NC_042621.1, on the reverse strand, counting down.
TTCTTTTTCCATCTCTGACCGCCATTATACACATTGCTTTAGTCGTTTGACATACAAAGAACTCTCATGCTGTATTATCTTCCACGCAGATCCATGTAGATGGCTCGTTCTTACCTGGAGATCCCTGAGGAAGGAGTACAACACTCCGAAACACTTTAGTGTCGGAGGCAACTTCAGGACCGTGCAAGCCAACTCTCTCTACGTGGCATTTTTAAGATAAGTGCACTCACTAGTGACTTCAAGCATACAGTGTTTGTGCTCCAGCCTTATCGCACCGGTAGGTGCATAAACAAATCTATCTGCAACCTATGATTATACCAAGCCTTAAGTATTACAGGCTTCATTCATAAGCCACACATTCTTTGAGGCTATTTATGACGGTTGCTAGATAGATCCATCTATGAGCTCTTTTCCAGCTGAATATTGAAGATTTTAGATTGACAGCAACTACATCCTGCTGTCAGACTTTAAAATGGGAGAGCCATTCGGCCACTTTCTATCCAGCTGGTGTCACAGGACAGGAACAATGCTTATTATGAAGTTCTAGCAAGTTTATGTGAGATAAGCTGAGATATGTAAGTACTGTCTTTTAACCAGTTTGTAATCCACAAAAGGACATTGCCTCCTATTGCATGACTTCTTAGTTTTCTTAGAAGCCTCTCATGAGGGACTTTGTCAAATGTCTTCTGAAAATCCAAATACACCACATCTACCAGTTCACCTTTATCCATGTTTATTCACCCCTTCAAAAAAATTTAGCAGATTTGTGAGGCAAGACTTTCCTTGTGTAAATCCATGCTGGCTGTGACCCATTAAACCATGTGTATATCTATATGTTCTGTGATTTTATTCTTTATAATAGTATCAACATTTTTTCCTGGCACTGAAGTTAGGCTCACCAGTCTACAGTTTCCCGGATCACCTCTGGAGCCTTTTTTATATATCAGAGTAACATTGGCCAGCATCCAGTCTTCAGCTACAATGGATGATTTTAATAATAGATTACAAATTACTTGAAATAGATCTGAAATTTCATTTTTGGGTTCTTTTAGAATCCTGGAGTGTATACCATTTGGGCCAGGTGATTTGCTACTCTTCAATTTGTCAATGTGGCCTACTACATCTTCCAGGTTCACCATGATTTGCATCAGTTCATCTGAATCGTCAACCTTGAAAACCATCTCCAGAACAGGTATCTCCCCAACATCCTCATTAAAAACCGAAGAAAATAATTCATTTAGTCTTTCCACAATGGCCTTATCTTCTCTAATTTTTATTTATTTATTTATTATTATTTTTTATATACCGACATTTGATCTCAATCGAGATATCACACCGGTTTACATTCAGGTACTGTAGGTATTTCTCTATCCCCAGAGGGCTTACAATCTAAGTTTTTGTACCTTTAACCTCTCAATCATCTAATGGTCCAACATCTTCCTCACAGGCTCATCAGGAGGTTTTCTTTTAAAGATAAAGGATGAGCACTTTAAAAATGTAAAAGTGTGTTACTGCTCACTGGTTTCTGGTATAAGATAGTAGTGAAACCATCAGCTTCTTTCATGATCTTTATATCAAGAAATGTAATACTTGAATTTGACCATAGCAGAAAATCATTCTCTGTGGTGCCCTGCCAAATCATGAAAATATCATCGATATATTGTTTCCATGTTGCTATAAATTCTCTGAACCGATGATTTGAACTGATCAATAATTCTTCAAAATGACCTATATATAAATTAGCAAATCTGGGGCCATTGTGGCTCCATTCGCAGTTCCACAGATCTGTTGGAAAAATTGTTGCTCAAAAGCAAAAAATTTTTTAAATACAATTTCCAAAATTGACCATAAAAATGACGATGGAATTCTGTCTGGTCTGGGGATAACTCAAAATATTTCATAGCTACCTCAATAGCTTCATCCTGAGGAATACATGTATATAAAGACTCCACATCTAAAGTGACATGCTCAGTATCATAATGCTCACTTTCCAAAAACATGATCATCTGTTGAGAATCTTTTACATACGATGGTAATGAACTCACAAATGGGGCCAAAAAAAATCCACAAATTTTGACAATGGTTCAAGTAACGGATCTCTACTTGACACAATCGGACGTCCTGGAGGATTAGTCATGTCTTTATGGATCTTCGGCAATATGTAAAAGATTGGAACTAAAGCATTTTTTGTAATAAAAAATGACACCTCTTTGGATGTCAGAAAACCACTATGACTCCCTTCCATTACCAGTTGTTCAATTTCTGCAAGGAGTGCTTCTGTTGGATCCTTCACAAGGGCTTGATAAAACTTACAATCTTGTAATTGACGCGTATCTCATTAGTATATTGCGTATGATCTAAAAGTACAATCTTGCTTCCTTTATCTGCTGGTTTGATAATAAGATCTTGATTCTGTCATAATTCTTTAATTGCTTGTGTCTCTTGTCTGGTTAAATTGGAAAAATTAGGTTTATCAGTGAACATTTGAACATTTGCCAGATTTCTCGTAAAACAACCTGATGAAAAGTGGAATTGATGGGGTCTGCTGGACCCTGTGGACACCATGATGAGGCGTTTCTGAATAATGAAATATCACCTCCACTAGGCTGATCAACAAAAAAATATCTTATGTACAATTTTTGAACAAATTTAAACAGAGCTATTTCAAGAAATAAATCAGCTTTAGGGGTAGGGATAAATGATAGCCCTTTATTCAGGACTTGCTCTTGTATTTGACTAAGTGAATACTTTGATAAGTTCAAAATCAAAGATTGCGATTGGTCTCAGACCTTGTCTGCCGTGAAAATACTTGTCTCGTCTTGCCATGTGTTGTCCCCCTCTCCCCCCCATTCGTGAAGGAAAGGGGCGGCAATTGCCTTGAGCTCGCCCTAAAAAATGATTGTCCTGCGGGAAATCTTTCCTAGATGTTACAATTGGTTGTCCCGGCAGAGAAGATGGTTGAGGCATTTATTTATTTATTTATTTATTTATTTATTTATTTATTTAAAGGTTTTTAAATACCGATAGCCGTTTGCACATCGTATCGGTTTACAAGTAACATACAAAATGATAGAGAAAATACATGGAGCGATTTAGGTTACATGGTATGGTAAATGGGAGGGATCAAAACATGGTATATAGAGAGTATATAAGTGTTGGAGAAAACATAAGTATGTAAATCTAAATATAAAGAATAAACAGAAACTATGTGCACAGTCATATTTGGGAGCAGGTTACATGGTAAGGTCTGGGAGGGTACATGATGATAAAAGTGGACTTGAAGGTAAATTATAAATATATTATACAATTGTTGTAGACTATGTCATGTGGCGTGGAAGTACTGCGGTGGAAAGTGGGGTTTAGGAGTAGGCTAGCTTGAAGAGCCATGTTTTCAATTTTTTTTTTAATTTGTGAGTGCATGGTTCCATGCATAGGTCGGGTGGCATTGAGTTCCAGTTGATGGCATGGCGTCCCAGATGAGATTTTACAGTTACCAACAGAAAGATAAGTACATGCTCTCTTTTTTCAATAAAAACAAAATTGTTTTGACAATATGAAATTATTCTGTACGAGTTGGGAATAATCAAATGTACAAGAAATGCAACTATTTTTAGTATGGATTAATGTCGGGTACAAGTCTGACAAAGTTTTGGCTCCTGAAGAAGCAGGATTTGCGAAACACCGGCTGTTGTTGAGCCATTAATGTGAGAGATTTGGATAATAGAAAGACTAGGGGGCACTCCATGAAGTTAGCATGGGGCACATTTAAAACTAATCAGAGAAAGTTCTTTTTCACTCAACGCACAATTAAACTCTGGAATTTGTTGCCAGAGGATGTGGTTAGTGCAGTTAGTATAGCTGTGTTTAAAAAAGGATTGGATAAGTTCTTGGACGAGAAGTCCATTACCTGCTATTAATTAAGTTGACTTATATAATAACCACCGCTATTATTAGCAATGGTAACATGGAATAGACTTAGTTTTTGGGTACTTGCCAGGTTCTTATGGCCTGGATTGGCCACTGTTGGAAACAGGATGCTGGGCTTGATGGACCCTTGGTCTGACCCAGTATGGCATAAGAACATAAGAATATGCCATACTGAGTCAGACCAAGGGTCCATCAAGCCCAGCATCCTGTTTCCAACAGTGGCCAAACCAGGCTACAAGAACCTGGCAAATACCCAAACACTAAGAAGATCCTATGCTACTGATGCCAGTAGTAGGTGAGGCCATTCCCTAAGTCAACTTGATTAATAGCAGGTAATCAAAGAACTTATCTAAACCTTTTTTAAACCCAGCTACACTAACTGCACTAATCACATCCGCTGGCAACAAATTCCAGAGCTTAATTGTGCTTTGAGTGAAAAAGAATTTTCTTTGACTAATTTTAAACGTGCTACTTGCTAAATTCATGGAGTGCCCCCTAGTCCTTCTATTATCTGAAAGTATAAATACCTGATTCACATCTACCCATTCTAGACCTCTCATGATCTTAAAGACCTCTATCATATCCCCTCTCAGCCATCTTTTCTCCAAGCTGAACAGCCCTAACCTCTTTAACCTTTCCTCATAGGGAAGCTGTTCCATCCCCTTTATCATTTTGATTGGCCTTCTCTGTACCTTCTCCAGTTCAACTATATATTTTTTGAGATGCAGTGACCAGAGCTGTACACAGTACTCAAGGTGCAGTCTCACTGTGGAGACTGTATTATCCATTATGATGCCTAGATCTTTCTCCTGGGTAGTAGCTCCTAATATGGAACCTAACATTGTGCAACTCCTGCATAGGTTATTTTTCCCTATATGCAACACCTTGCACTTGTCCACATTAAATTTCATCTGCCATTTGGATGCCCAATCTTCCAGTCTCGCAAGGTCCTCCCACAATTTATCACAATCTGCTTGTGATTTAACTACTCTGAATAATTTTGTATCATCTGCAAATTTGATTACCTCTCTCGTCGTATTCCTTTCCAGATCATTTATAAATATATTGAAAAGAACATGTCCCGGTACAGATCCCTGAGGGGCTCCACTGCCCACCCCCCTCCACTGAGAAAATTGTCCATTTAATCCTAATCTCTGTTTCCTGTCTTTTAACCAGTTTGTAATCCACGAAAGGACATCACCACCTATCCCATCACTTTTTACTTTTCCTAGAAGCCTCTCATGAGGAACTTTGTCAAACGCCTTCTGAAAATCCAAATACACTACATCTACCGGTTCACCTTTATCTACATGTTTATTACCCCTTCAAAAAGTGAAGCAGATTTGTGAGGCAAGACTTGCCTTGGGTAAAGCCATGCTGACTTTGTTCCATTAAACCATGTCTTTCTATATGTGTCTGTGATTTTGATCTTTAGAACACTTTCCACTATTTTTCCTGGCACTGAAGTCAGGCTAACTGGTCTGTAGTTTCCCGGATCACCCCTGGAGCCCTTTTTAAATATTGGGGTTACATTAGCTATCCTCCAGTCTTCAGGTACAATGGATGATTTTAATGATAGGTTACAAATCTTTACTAATAGATCTGAAATTTCATGTTTGAGTTCCTTCAGAGCCCTGGGGTGTATACCATCCAGTCCAGGTGATTTACTACTCTTCAGTTTGTCAATCAGGCCTACCACATCTTCTAGGTTCACCATGATTTGGTTCAGTCCATCTGAATCTTTACCCATGAAAACCTTCTCCGAAACAAGTATCTCACCAATATCCTCTTCTGTTTTCTCCCTCCAAACTCCCCTTCAAATCAGTTGGAGATGCAGCCTTGTGGGAGGAAAGGCCAGCCATTGAATGCAGTCCATCCAGCTTCCAACTTAGGGCAGAGAGTCTGGCCTGGTTTGTAAGTGTCCCTGTCCCGAAGAGCAAGGGTAACACATACCTATGGAACATTATATAACCCTGCATGGGCCAAGAAGGTTTTCCTTCAGCCCCACAGAAAGGATCCACCCCTTGGGAAAAGAATGTGGGGCAAAAGGCTGAGCAACTAGCCACATATAATAAATTCTTTTATGGGCCTTTGGAATTGGACACATCTACCAAGAAAGGGTTACAGAAACAGCAAGGCAGGACTAAATAAAAGCAAGACAGGGCAGCGAGGAGCCAAGGCAAGACACAGAAGGGCACAGAGGAATAGTAACACGTACTGCAAGGCAGAAGGACCTGTTGCTAAAGCGCCAGCTAGGAGTACAGCTTAGGTTTAAATACCAGCTGGCACAGACGAAGACAAGGGGCGATCCTTCAGATTTCCAATGTGGGGGCTGTTAAAAGCTAGTTCTTTCTGGCAGGTGCACCTCCGCTCGGGTGACCTTGGGGTCAGCTACAACCTTTATCCACACCAGATGAGCCCTGGACTCACATTGCCTTGGACCTACCCCTCTCCGGGGGCAACAACACTATCTGGGTAACGGTGGACAGATTCTCAAAGATAGCTCACTTTGTGGTGCTTCCTGGCTTACCATCTGCCAGTGAACTTGCAAAGCTTTTCATCAGCCACATATTCCACCTGCACGGAATACCGAAGCACATTGTCTCAGACAGAGATGTACAATTCACAGCCAAATTCTGGAAGGCTCTTTGCAAGACGTTTGATATCACTCTTGACTTCATTTCATCTTACCATCCACAATCCAACGGCCAAACTGAGAGGATGAACCGTACCCTCAAACAGTTCCTCAGAGCCTACCTCTCTTCACGCCAGAGTGACTGGGCTGAACTTCTACTGTGGGCCGAGTTTTCCATCAACTCTCATCCAGCAACATCTACTGGATCAACACCATTCGAAGAGGTATATGGACGACTACCTTCTCCACCTTTGCCACTTCCGCTGTCATCCCCGGCAGCACAAGCTACTGCCGATGAGATTCAACAACTTTGGAAGAAGACAAAGGAGATGCTCATCAAAGCTGGAATTCGAGCAAAACGAGACTATGACATTCATCACGGGAAGGCTCCTGAACTCAAGCCTGGTGATAAGGTCTGGTTGTCTATGAAGCACCTTAGATTGAAGTTGCCATCTGCTCGCTTCGCTCCACACTATGTCGAACCATTCCCCATCCTTCGACTTCTGGTCAGTCTCTCCTACAGACTCAAACTTCCTCCAGCAATTAAGATTCATAACGCGTTTCATGTCTCTTTACTGAAACCACTTATCTCAACAAATTCAGCACTAAGACACCCCTCATGTTGATGTAGAGGACCTCTACTTGACCACCACCAGCTTCGACTGTGGCCTGTCTCTTGCCATGAGATTCTTCGTCACCGGAGACCCCTGCCTAAGTCCAGCTGGTCCCAGTACCAAAGGGCTTAACCTGCGGGGAGCAAGGGCTGGTAGTGATGAAGATCCAGTTGGGTCTCTGCACCGACCAGTTCCAGCTGCTGATGATGAAGACCTGTTGAGATTCCCCCTATAGGTTGCACCAACCTCGTCTCAGCCAAGGGTCCACTACTGCAACATGATCATGTTATGATCAATACTGCCAAGCAGCCCCACCACCGTTACCTCTCTCTCCAAATCCTGTACTCCACTAAGAATTAGATCTAAAATAGTTCCCTCTCTCATTGGTTTCTGAACCATAAAGCTGTCATTTATTCCATTCAGGAACTTTATCTCCCCAGTCAGTATTGGGGATAATTGATATCTCCCATTAGTACTTCACTACCAATTTGGTTAGCTTCCCTAATTTCTCTTAGCATTTAATCGTCCATCTCATCATTTTGGCCAGGTGGACGGTAATATAATCCTATCGCTATACTCTTCACCAACATACATACATAGGATTTCTATTGTGCATTTAGTCTCTTGCAGGATCCTTATCCTGTTGGACTCTATGTCATCCCTCCATCAAGTTTCTCCTCCTTATCATTGCAATATAATTTGTACCCTGGAATAGCACTATCCCATTGGTTATCCTCCTTCCACCATGTCTCTGCGATGCCAATTAAGTCTATCTCATCATTCACTTCTTAGACTTCTGGCATTGTCATGCAGACATTTCAAAGTGTGTTTTTTGTTTGTAAAAAAACCCCTGCATATAGGGGCAGGGGGTTTATTTAGGGGCAAGGCTTAGTGAGACTTCTGTCACTCTAAGGGCCTAGACCAGCTGAAGCTAAAAGACGCATGTTTATAAGGGGCAGAACTACTTTTAAGGGCAGTAAAACGGGCAAGCTTTACACACCTATTTCTAAAACATTGTTGTAAACTTCATGATGTCTAACAAAGAAAGTTGGAATTGTCTCAAAGAGGGCCATCCCTCAAATTTGCTTAGACTGGCATGATTGTTCATGAAATCTAGCCAGCATATATTCTCTATCTTTCAGGGTCTACTTTCATAGAACCAACAATCCCCAGCACAGGTGTTGTGGCAGAGAGTGTGCATTGTATCCAGTAAAGCGGCAGCAGTTATTGCTGGTAAATCCCTGACAAGGCATACAATTGAAACTGGAAGGGATGCTAAGAAGGCAGTCTTTTCCCACCAAAACTGTGCTGGCTCTGTCTGGCCCTGGCATTTCCGATGCATTACATTCTGTCACAGGTTCATATGGATGACATCAGTGGCATGGGTGAGGTGCAACAGATCGGGAATTGATTCACTAGATGGGGCGCCTGATGGTGCCATTGGTCGCATGAAGTCTATCATTGCAATGCTTAGTCTATCTAATGAGGCCTTTAGATTGCAAGAGCCTCCAGCCATTACATTGATACGTGGTTTGAGGACCACTGATTAATTTAGTGACATCACAAAATGCTTTCTTCACTACTTTCAGGCCCTCACAAATGGTGTGATCCAAGCACTGCAGTCCCAGTACTACAGCATCCTTCTAAAGGAGGGATGGTTGGGTACCAATACTCTCCAGACTCTGATCTGACAGTTTCCTGGCAAGCCTAGATTTACATACAGACCTACTAAACTTGTGCCTAAGGCGACAAAATATGGGAAGCAGTAATTTTCTTCACTCCCACACCCTGTAATCATACCCAAGGCCTTCGAAGGTGCCCTTCCCATTGCCACCATCACTAACCCCTCCCTTTAAACCTTTGAAGGAGCCCCTCTCACTACCACCACTATTGCTTCCTTCCCTCAAACCTCATCTTCATTAGTGATCCTCATCTCACACTGTGCTCAAGGTCCCACCTCCCAGGGCTTCCATGTAAGGGGCAACGTCTGTGAGTGCAGGTTTTATCTCTGCACTTATTGTGCTGTGAGATTATCGTTGGAGCCATGAACTAAGAGCCAAGATATGGAACTGCACGGTTCTCAAAAGTTTGCCAGGGAGGGAGGGTGGCAGCAAATCAAATTCATCCCTGATTCATAGTGGGCATCAAAGGTATGCGTCTCCCAGGACTGAGTGAGGAGCCATCTGGTAGGATTGATTGGTTGTTCTCAGAGGGCATGGGTTTGTCATCCTTGGTATTGTTAGCATAAACTCCAGCATGATTATATTGGCTACTTGGTCTACTTCATGTCATTCTGTGGCAGTTGTGAGGTTGACAGGCATAGGTCCTGTGCAAGAGGCAGTTCAGGAAAATCTTTACAAATCCACTGGACTTGGGTAAAGAATCATAAATATGTAAATAATCTTGTTAGAACACATGCATCTAATTAGCTTCCATCAGAAAAAAAATCTAGCTCATCTACCCCAAGTCCCCTACCCTCCAACCTGCCTGCTCAGAAAGGTTTGAGTGCCCCAGCAAGTCCTCAACCTTCTGCTAAGATCCTAAACCAGGGTTGCTCTCACAATCTTCCAGATGGTCCTGTTCCTATTAAGTCCACAAACCAGCCTAAAACTTCTCCATCCTCTACATAGAAACATAAAAAATGATGACAGATAAAGACTATATAGCCTATCCTGTCTTCATGTTCACATCTCCTGCTCAGCTTTATAGTCCCAATAGACCTGAAACATTATCCAGTTCATCTTATGCTAATAGAGCAATGTCTTGCCAAAAAATTGGATATTCCTTCATAGTTCCACTAGTCTTGTAACCTACTCCAGTCTCAATCAGACAACCATGCAAGGAAGGTTAGTGGAATCTTGCTGCATGTTTCTATTCAGTGGTTATGTATTACATATAACACACTAGCTCAACCTGCTGAATTGTTGAAGTTGTGTTTGTGGGATCAATAAGGCCATCAGTGATGTCCAGACCCAATTTTTCAGCAAGCCTTTGCTCAAGTAGTGTGATGTGAACTGGAAGAAACACCCATCCACAATCCTCCTGTGAAAAAGATCTAGGCGTCATAGTGGATAATACTTTAAAATCGTCGGCTCAGTGTGCTGCAGCAGTCAAAAAAGCAAACAGAATGTTAAAACGGAAAATGTCATAATGCCTCTATATCGCTCCATGGTGAGACCACACCTTGAATACTGTATACAAATCTGGTCGCCGCATCTCAAAAAAGATATAGTTGCGATGGAGAAGGCACAAAGAAGGGCAACCAAAATGATAAAGGGAATGGAACAGCTCCCCTATGAGGAAAGGCTGAAGAAGTTAGGGCTGTTCAGCTTGGAGAAGAGACGGCTGAGGGGGGATAGGATAGAGGTCTTTAAGATCATGAGAGGTCTTGAATGAGTAGATGTGACTCGGTTATTTACACTTTCAAATAATAGAAGGACTAGGGGGCATTCCATGAAGTTAGCAAGTAGCACATTTAAGACTAATCAGAGAAAATTATTTTTCACTCAATGCACAATAAAGCTCTGGAATTTGTTGCCAGAGGATGTGGTTAGTGCAATTAGTATAGCTGTGTTTAAAAAAGGATTGGATAAGTTCTTGGAGGAGAAGTCCATTACCTGCTATTTTCACTTAGAGAATGGCCACTGCCATTAGCAATGGTAACATGGGAACTTCTTAGTGTTTGGGTACTTGCCAGGTTCTTATGGCCTGGATTGGCCACTGTTGGAAACAGGATGCTGGGCTTGATTTGTCCCTTGGTCTGACCCAGCATGGCAATGTCTTATGTTCTTATGCAAAGGTCTGGATCTCAGAGGACTTTTAATGGATGCTTCTATTGATATTCTGATATATATGTTTGATGGTCCTGAGGGTGACTAAGACTGGGACATCCACAGACACCAGTTCTATGAGTGCTAGAGCATCTCCAATACTATTTCCTGCCCTCCTGTTGATTGAGACCTAAGAGCTCTATATGTGCAGGGCAACAAAGAGGTTAAGGCAGAAAGTGCTTGTTTCTCATCTGCTAGTGCTCTTGCCTCCCACTGCAGTCTATTGACTGCCTGTGGAACCAATGGGCTGTAGGGATGCCAGAGAGCAGCAGCAGTGTAGGACATACAGGCTAACTTTGCCTGAGGTGCCATTGGAGATGGGGAGGACTGGGAAAGGGAAAGAAGGACCGAGACAGGGCCAGAATCTATGAGGAGGGTGAGTAAGGGGCTGAGAGAACTGCTGGGAAAGGAGGACAGGGAATCCGAGCTAAATGATGGGAAGATTGGTTGGAAAAGGGGATACTGGATGGAAGAGAGAATACTTCTGTAAGAATCTGGGAGAGGAGCTGAAAAAAAGAGTCCTGGCTGGGAGAGGAGGAGAAGCATGGTGAGGGAAGAGGGCCTAGAGAGAGAGGCTGATGGTAGAGCTGAGGGACAGAAGTAGTCACAGAGAGGTAGAAACTGAGAGGCCAGCCAGCTAAGTATCTTAGTCAGATAACACTTATCCGCGTACAAATAGAATTTAGCTGGATTAGTGTTATGCAGCTAAGTCTAGATATGCTGAAGAGCACGAATAGACTTAGCCACATAACTTATCCAGCTAAGTATACGTTATCCAGCTAAGTAGCACTGCCCTGATCCATCCACTGCCTGCCCACCTTTTATCCAGCTAACTAGATAGCCAGATAAGTGACTTATCTGGTGATCTAGCAGCCACTGAACTTCAGCGGATATTCAGTGGCCACTAGCTAGCTGGATAAGTCCTACTTCTCCAGCTATCTGCTGGTGGAATATCAGTCCCAGACTGTGAGGGCAAGAGGGGCTGAGAGAGGAAATATGGAATGTAAGAAGGGGGAAGGAGCTAAGAGAAGGGGGAGGGGGATACAAGCTGGGTGAGAGGACTTGGGCTGTAATAAGACGAGCAGCTGGGGCAAAGGGTTAGTTGATGGGAACCTAAGAGGGATAGAGAGGTAAAGAGAACTGAACTGGGAAAGGAGATGTGTGGGACAGAGATGAGGGTATCTTCTAGGGCAGGAGAATCAAGAGAAGGGTTGTGAGAAGAGAGAGAAACATAGTAGAGAAAAAGGCATGAAGGGGTGAAGGAAGGGATGGAAGTTGTAGGAGAGGGTGTGACTAAGAGGAGGAGGTGAGAGAAGATAAGCTGAGGAGAGATATCTGGCAGATAGAAAGAGATATACATAAGGAAGAAAAATAAAAGAGGAAGCCTAGAAAATTAGTTTAAAGAAATAGTGAGGAGGCAGAGAGGAAATTAAGAGAAATCCAAGAGCAAGCAGAGACAGAGGATAGAGTCAAACTACAGACACAAAGTTTACAAAATTGTTTATTTTAAGTTTGATGAAGATTTCTGTGCTAGCTGGGATGGGTGTTGCGAGCATGGATGGATACTTGAGAGCATGAGTCCCTCTGCTGCGATGCAACCTGCACAATCCAGGGACTGGCTGCAGCCCACACCGCTGGCAGGTGCACATATCCGGGCATGGGCTGACTGTAACTAGGAACACTCTTATTTTGGAACTCGGAATACAGTTGGCTTGGAACATGACTTGAACTTAGAACATAGCTAGAAGACCTTTCTAAACCTGCAGGCACTAGGAAGTGACACCCAGCAACACAATGCTGGTCTTTGGGGTAGCCCCAGGCCACTCCAATAGCTCTTTCAGACTTGCTGTTTGGGAACGGCTTGAATGTCAGGATAGACGAAGGCAAGGACTGAAGATGGCACTGAAGGCAAGGACAGGACGAAGGCACTGAAGATTTAAAACAGACAAAGGCATTGAAGACTTGGAAATAGATGAAACTCTGGGAGAGCCCTGCACTGCTGCACGCCCTACACAACTCATGGGCTGGTCGTGGATCACAACAATAGCAATGCAGGCAATGAGGAGACCTGGCACCACTGCATGCTCTACACAGCCTGTGGGCTGGTCGCTGAACACAACAATAGTAGTGCAGGTAAAGGACTCAAGAACAAGGCAGAAGCTGATACAAGAACTCCAAAAACCAGGACAGGCATCTGGAACTTGGACTCAGACTCAGGAACTCAGATTCAGAGTCAGGAACTCGGACTCAGACTCAGGAACTCAGGACCAGGGATTGGACGCCAGAATTCAGGAACTTGGAACAAGACTTTAAAACCAATGTACTTCCAGAGACTTGGACAAGCAGACATAAAAACATAAGAAATTGCCATACTGTGTCAGACCAAGGGTCCATCAAGCCCAGCATCCTGTTTCCAACAATTATATAGTAAACACTATATAAAAACACAATAAAATTCAATAATAATACAATAAAAAAACATAAAAACATTAATAAAATAATCAATTTCATGACACCAAGCTTTTACAACATAATAAAATCAATGAACTATACCAAACTTAAAACAATATTAATAATGTACGATAAAAGAAATTAAAATTAAATAAAATAAAAACCAACACAATAAAAACAATCAAAATAACAAAATAAATATGTTACAGCTTTAAAAAAGGAATGCACAGACATATTGATTGTTTACCCAGCTTCCAAATCATATGCATTTCTAAATAAAAGTGTTTTAAATTGTTTTTTTTAAAGATATTTAAGTCCTTTTGCAGTCTTTCAGGTAATGAGTTCCACAATTTGGGGCTTGCTACCGAGATGGCTCACTCTCTGATAAAAGCGCAGTTTTAATTGATGGTACAGATAATAAACATGTATTTGCAGAATGAAGGTTTCTTTGTGGGGTGTGCACTAACCACATCCTTTGGCAACAAATTCCAAAGCTTAATTGTGCATTGAGTGAAAAATAATTTTCTCCTATAGTTTTAAATGTGCTACTTGCTAACTTCATGGAGCACCCCCCTAGACCTTCTATTATCCGAAAAAAGTAAATGACCGATTCACATCTACCCATTCTAGACCTCTAATGATTTTATAGACCTCTTTCATATCCCCCCTCAGCACTCTCTTCTCCAAGCTGAACAGCCCTAACCTCTTTAGTCTTTCCTCATAGGGGAGCTGTTCCATCCCCTTTATCATTTTGGTTGCCCTTCTCTGTACCTTATCCATTGCAACTATATCTTTTTTGAGATGCAGTGACCAGAGTTGTACACAGTACTCAAGGTACAGTCTCATCGCAGACTATTAACCATTCCCTTCCTAATAATTCCTAACATTCTGTTTGCTTTTTTGACTGCTGCAGCACACTGAGTCGACGATTTTAAAGTATTATCCACTATGATGCCTAGATCTTTTTCCTGAGTGGTAGCTCCTAATATGGAACCTAACATCGTGTAACTACAGCAAGAATTATTTTTCCCTTTGTGCAACACCTTGCACTTGTCCACATTAAATTTCATCTGCCATTTGAATGCCCAATCTTCCAGTTTTGCAAGGTCTTCCTGCAATTTTTCACAATCCGCTTGTGATTTAACTATTCTGAATAATTTTGTATCATCCACAAATTTGATAACCTCACTCGTCGTATTCCTTTCCAGATCATTTATAAATATATTGAAATGCACAGGTCCAAATACAGATCCCTGAGGCACTCCACTGTTTACCCTTTTCCACTGAGAAAATTGACCATTTAATCCCACTCTCTGTTTCCTGTCTTTTAACCAGTTTGTAATCCACGAAAGGACATCACCTCCTATCCCATGACTTTTTAGTTTTCTTAGAAGCCTCTCATGAGGGACTTTGTCAAACGCCTTCTGAAAATCCAAGTACACTACATCTATCGGTTCACCTTTATCCACGTTTATTAACCCAAGAGAAGTCTTGCCTCACAAATCTGATTCATTTTTTTGAAGGGGTTAATAAACATGTGGATAAAGGTGAACCGGTAGATGTAGTGTATTTAGATGCTGAGTATTTTCTATTTTTTGATTTTTTAATTATTCTACTCCCTAGTTTTAACCATTTTTTATTATATAGTTCCCCGTTGTGTTTCCGTGTTTCACACTAACACCAAGTTGTCCTCTCCAGTACATCCATGACACAATTTAAGATCACCATTTGCTGTTTGTCATTATTTGATATTTGCACACACATTCTGATGTTCAGTCTGTACTCTGCAATCTGTGCTCCTCTGCATACCATTATGATGTCATCACACATACATGTCTTATGATTAAATTTGTTTGTGAAGTTTATATATCCATGTATGTTGTCTCTTTGGTTTTCATCTGTTGTTGTATGCATATTTTAATTTTATATTTAATTTGATTTTAGTTGCCCCTGAGGCAGCTCTCGACCAAAGAGTCGGGCTATTTTCAATAAAGGGCTTTCTTATACACCGATCTCTAATTTGTTTAGCATGCATGTGCTAGCTAAGCTTCTCATGCTTTTTAGCATTCATCTGGTACAGCTTTTCTATTACCGTGTAGGTTATGGAGATAATTTGTTTGAGCATATACCCTAAAATGTAGTGCATAGTTCATTAAGTTCCATTTTAACATGCATATGAAATTTTTAATTACTTTTCAGTGTGCATTTTAGTGCAAAGGCCCCAATGTATTGAACCTGAAGCTGTGCTGCAATTTTATTAGGAAAAGATTTTGCGAGAGCGCTGCAAGTGAACACTAGAGGGCAGTGCTGTAAAGGAATGAGATGGCAGGTCAGTCAAAACAGAAAATAAAAAACATTTGTTGAAAGCTTGTTCAATCTTCTTTAGCATGCTGAAGAATTTTCTGCATCGTTTTTCACTGGTGTAACTAACACAAAGTTTTCTGTGACATTTGACAATCTCTTCAGTGAAAGGCTGAATAGTTCTGTGTGTCCAACAAAATGGTACAATGGCACCATCAGAGAAAGTTTACACCTACTAACAACCATAACATTTTAAATGTTTAAATATTAATAAATGAAAAATGTAAATACCTATAAAAATAAAATGTCCATTCTATCTGAAATTAGGCATGAGGATCGTTCTGGGGTAGATCATCTAGGACTAAGGAGGAACCTCATTTCTTTAAATCTCTTGAGTTATACCAAAATGACATACAAGTTAAATTATGTCCCCTTAGCTCCTATCCCTAAAGGGAACAAATATATGACTATTGGCATAACACTCTCTGGGGCTGACGTAATAAGACCCGTGGCAAAACAGGCGCTAGTTATGAGTGCGGGTTTTGATCACCACGCGTGGCTGAAGATGCTGCTTCCGTAAAAAACCCCCCATAAATTATGAAAATGATTTGTGTGCAGAAATCCGCACACATACGGAGAAATGCGCATACCCTAAGCGTGGTATGGGCCTATGTAATAAGCGGCTGCATCGGCGCTCAAAACCCGCGCAGATAATCCTCACATAAAAGCGAGTGAGCGAATAGGCCTCCCTATTAAGTGAAAGTATGACCCTGGAAAGTAGTTTTGATATTTCAAATAACTTAGCTGCAGAAAACATGGCAAATATTTTCAGGAATGCTAATTCACACTGGCATAGAAGCGAGATTAAGTGCTCAGTTGGGCACTGAACTGGATGCTCGGGTGCCGACATAGGCACTCAGCCGGGAGCGAATCTGGATGCCTAGCAAATGTTGCCCCCTCGGGCGCCGAGCTGGGTGCTTAGTTGGTCGCGAATCTGTACGATCGGGCGCTCAGAAACGCACCTACTTAAGCTGGTTGCTCGGACACAGAGATAGGCGCTCAGCTAGGTGGTTTTCAGGATGCTCGGACGCCGACATAGCCCCCCCCCCCCCCCCCGAGTCAGTGCTGACACTTAACTCGTTCCCTGACCGTAGCTGTAAAAAAAACCCGCATTAAAAAACCCGCACTAGCATTAGTGCAGCTCCCTGCATTGTGCATGATTAGCTAATCGTCTCCTTTGCATGCTGTTAGCATGCACTCGTGCAGTAAAAACCTCGGGTCTGTAATTGCATTTGTACATGCTTTTTTCTCCTGCATAAAACCCTTGTACATCCCCGTAGAGGGCTTTGCGTGGGAAAAAGTGCATACAAACGTGCAGTACAGGCGTGCACAAACCCGCGGCAGCTTCAGCGCACCTTACTACATCGGCCCCTCTGAGCCCCCAGGCTTTCTGTATTTCAGGGTCTCTTAGAAAACGGAAGCACCAAATATAACTGATTGCACGGGATTAACTGCAACTTTTCTTTGATTATTTTGTTACAGATTATGCTGCAGTGTAAGGATTTCAATGTGATCCTAAGGCTTTCATGATCCATTGGAACAATGTTTTTCACTTATGATCAGGGTCCTCTTACCTTCTGGCATAGATTTTATGCCAGCTGAAAAAAACAGATTTACTATGACTTTCAGTTTTAAGCACATAAAAAAACAATAAATTATCCTAAGTTGAAAACAGACTCTTCCAGCTGTCAACAACAATGTACTGATATTTCAATCCAGTTATTTCACAGATCAAATTTGGTTTTAAGTTTTTGAAACCTTTACTTTTAAACATTTTCTAATATATTGCATGTCTCAGAATACATTTCTTCTCCATTTTCTTTCCATTCCCTTCTATCTCATTTCTATCTCATTTCCCCAGATCACAATGACCCTTCACAGCCTTCCCCCTCCACCTCCATGGTGACCCAAGCATGAGATCTTGGAGTGATTCTAGACAACCGTCTGAACTTAAAGAAATTTGTCAACAACACAACCAAGGACTGTTTCCATAAATTACAAACTCTAAAAAGACTCAAACTACTCCTCCACTTTCACGACTTTAGGACGGTCCTCCAGGCTAACCTATTTTCCAAGATAGACTACTGTAATGCCCTCCTGTTGAGACTCCCCGCTTCTACCACTAAACTCCTTTCAGATGCTTCAGAATGCTGCCGCCAGAATTCTGACAAACTCCATCACGCCCATTCTCAGGAATCTCCACTGGCTCCCTTTAAGCTTCAGAATCCTGCATAAGTCCCTCACCATTATTCACAAGACCATACACAATCAGCACTCACTAGACCTGCATATCCCGCTACGTCTGCACACTTCTATAAGACCTATAAGAGAGGCCTATAAAGGAACCCTCCACGCCCCCACCTCCAAATCCACCCTTCGTATTTCCACCAGGGAATGTGCCTTCTCCACAGCGGGACCTTCCATCTGGAATACCATGCCTCCAGACCTCAGACAGGAACCCTGCCTGTTGACCTTTAGAAAAAAACTTAAGACCTTCTTATAACCTGATCCGCTCTTTCACAATCCCCACACTCCCCCCCACCCCCTCCTATTTCCTTGTGACTGGAAAGTCACAGCCCAATCCTTTTGTTAACCCTCCTCTAGTATTGCCACGGCACTGCACTATAGCCACCCGTACTTTCCTGTATATATGTATTATTCTACTGAGTGCTCTATGTGTGACCCATGGCACTGCCAGTACTCTACGTGTTAAGCCTATAGTATTAAACTTCTGTCATCTTCTCTTAGTTCCCAAGTTCCCATAACACCCTGTTTTTTGTAACTTCTTCTTCATCGTTATTGTTAATGTTATAACACCCCGGTTCCATGTAAACCGATATGATATGATATGTTTCATGAATGTCGGTATATAAAAGAGTTAAATAATAAAAAATCTCCCGGTTTTCCATTCATTCCTTTAGGCCCAGTTTGTTTTCTTACCCTACAGTCTTCCTCCCACAGATGATGCATGGTTATCATCTCACCCTGCTCTCCAGAGTTTATGCTCTAGGGATGTGCAAAGGCAAATGAACTTTTTTTTTAGTTCATTTACTCATTTTGTAGGTCACAATCATTTATTTGGTTCATTTCAGACAAAAACATTTTTTTTAAATTTATTTGATCGATTTGTTCATTCATTTCCCATTAAAGTCAACGGGGCAAGCGATGCAGGAAAACTGTAGTAAGAAAACGAGTAGAATGGATTTGGGCCTTTTTATGTGCTTAAGACTGAAAGTATTAGTAAATGTACTTTATCAGCTGGCATGGAATCTATGTCAGAGAGAGGGAGGACCCTGATCATAAGCAAAAAACATTGCTCCCATGTAACTCTGGTTCCAGCCATCTCTGTAGTCCCAGCTTCCAAACCAGAGATTTTGGCTGCAGTTGCTTCGGTGACTCTTCTCCTGGAAACTCTAATTCCAACTTTAACACCCACACCAGAGAGCCCAGTTCAATTTCTTTGATGACTCCTGTTCTGGCAACTCCAGTTCCAGTCATCTCTGTGACTTTAGTCCCTGTTCCAGCTGGAACAACTGTCACCTCTGCGACAGTTGTTCCAGAGACTTTAATCACAGCTATCCCTGGCTTTCCAAATGCAGGCCTGATTCTGACCCCATCTCTGTATGGAGCTTTGTCTCCCTGAGGTGGGGCTGGGATCCTGGTGATCCTTGGGCGCATCCAGAGTCCATTTTTAGGGGGGAATATAAGGCTTCAGTGGGCAATTCTTGCCTCTCACCAGAAGAGGGTCTCAGTGGTCCCCTGGAACTATGTGGTGAATCCTTCCAGCTCTATGGCCCATACTTCCTCTTAGTAGCCATCTTGTTCTTGTCTAGATGCATATATTTCCAGACCTCCAGTTTGCAGGTTGCCAGAGCTTGGTTCTATGTTAGTCCTCAACCATTGGCCTCATTGTTGGAGTCTTGCTTCCACTTGATGCCAGTCTTACTGCTTGGTCCTTCATTTCTTCAGTCTGTGCCTTTGTGTTTCCTAATTTTCCTGGGGTAAAACTTGCTACTCCTGTATATCTTCAGTTTCCTGCCCTCCTGCTTTATTGAGTACCTTTATGTTTTCAGGATTTTCTGAAGACACAAAGTGCTGTGCAACTTTGTGTCTTCAGGTTTAATCCTACATCTTCATTTATTTATTTATTTATTTACTTTATTTTCTATACAGATGTTGGTATTTACCTTTACAATGGTTTACAGTGTTTTTGTAACTAAAACAATAAAAAATACAATAAAAATTTTAAACAAATTAAACAAGTAAATATTACTAAAAAACACTCATGAAATTACATAAATGAATGAAATCATAAAATTAATGTTAGAAAACTAGAGTAATAAATAATCACATTAAAACATAACCATTTAAAGCATAAAAATTATTAAAAGAAAGCATAAAAATATAAAAGTACAAAAATTACCGGCTGATGTCTAATTGGATCGCTTGTGCAAAAAGCCACGTTTTTAGTGCTTTCTTAAACGTTTTCAAATCTTTCTGGAGCCTTAATTCCATGGGTAACATATTCCAAAGACCTGGACCAGCTAATGAAACAGCTCTTTCCCTAACAGAGGTAAATTTGGCAGTGGCAATAGAGGGAATTGAAAGAAGACCTTTACCTGCTGAGCGCAAGTTTCATTGCGGAGTGTGTATGCGTATAACTGCGTTCATCCAGTCAACGTGTTCTGCATAGATTGCTTCATGTATCAAGCATAAGGTTTTGAATTTAATTCTGTACTCGACAGGTGACCAGTTTAGTGCTAAAAGAACAGGAGTGATGTGATCCCTTTTATTAGTACCAGAGAGGAGTCTAGCGGTGGATTACTGTAGAACATGCAGCGGCCTAAGTGATGAATGTGGGAGACCAAGAAATAAGGAATTACAATAATCTATATTGGTGAATAATAAAGCTTGAAGAACAGTTCTAAATTCGTCATGATTCAACAGAGGTTTTAGGTGTCTAAGAATTAACAGTTTATGGTTTCCTTCTTGTATCTTTATGGAAATGTGTTTTTTTTAGAGTGAATTCAGGGTCAAGCCAAACGCCTAAGTCTCTAACTTTGTTCCCTAAGGTAATAGTGACGTTTTCGATATTGAAAACTTTGCGTTGGTCGGATGGAGTTAATTTATGTTCTAACAGCATAATTTCAGTTTTTTCAAAATTGAGACTGAGTTTCATTTGTTTTAACAGTTGTCTTACAATATTTAGATAAATATTGGTAATTTTAAAGGGTTTTTTTGATGGATTCATTTATTGGTATAATGATTTGAATATCGTCTGCATAGATATAATAATTGAGCTGTAGACCCGAAAGCAGTTGACAAAGAGGCAACATGTATTCATTGAACAAAGTAGCCAATAGGGCAGATCCCTGGGGTACTCCTGTTTCAAGTGGATATATTTTAGAGTATGTATTATTAATGAAAACCTGATATGATCTATTAGATAGATATGAGGAGAACCATTCTAATATTTTATCTTTAAGACCAATTTCTGAGAGTCTATTTAGCAGGATGTTGTGATTAACTATGTCATAAGCTGCTGACAGGTCAAGAAGAATTTATAGATAGCATTGCCCCTGATCAAAACCTTTTAAGATTGTATCTGATAAGGATAAAAGGAGAGTTTTGGTACTGAAATTTTTACGAAATCCGAACTGTGTTGGGTATAAGATGTCATTAGTTTCTATATGTTCCATAAATTGTTTTAGTACCACTTTTTCAAGTACTTTAGCTATAAATGAAAGATTGGAAATTTTCCGATAATTATTCAGGACCATTGAGTCGAGGTTACTCTTTTTGAGAATAGGTTTAATGATAGCCTGTTTAAGTTGGTCTGGCAAGATACCTTCATGCAGGGATTTATTAGTTATATCAGCTATATAAGGAGCTATTAGCATAGATATTTGTTTTAGAGTCAAAATGGAAATTTAATCATTTGGATGGTTAGCAGGATTAAGTTTGTTGATTAACATTTCAACTTCATTGAAGAAACTTCCTCAAAGCAGGACCAGACTGTATCTTTTTATAGTAATTTGATTTGCTGAGTAGGTATATTATCGAGTTCAGTCTTTATTTTGTCTATTTTACTTTTAAAGAATATCACCAGTTGTTGGCTAAACTCTTTATTATTCATATTAGTTGCAACTGAGAGATCATTTGTTAACTGTTGAACAATCTGTAAGAGTGTTTTTGGATTATTTGCATAACTAATAATTTTCTTGCTGTAATAATCTTTTTTTTGTTCTATTACTTAGGTTTTTGTAAAAAGCTAAATGTTTTCTCTAGGATGTTAATGGATTCTAGTGTTTTCTTCTTCCTCCAGATTCTTTCTTTTTTACATAAACTGAATTTAGTTTCTTTTAACTCTTTGTTAACCATGGATTAGATTTTTTTATTTTGTTTGAAATAACCTTAGTTTTTTCCAGGTTAATTTTATTAGCGGTTTCAGTAGTAATTTTGTTCCATTCAACAAGGGCATTATTACAGTCTAAGTTATTAATTCTAACTAGTTGGTTCGCTAATTCTTTCTGTAATTCATCTATTATAAATGGGGGACGAAAAGAGAATGTTTTCTCCTCCATAGTATCATTCTTAATTTTATTCTCAAATATAACATCTGCTTATAATAATGAGTAGTCAGACCAAGGTACCTGTTGGTATTTTATCGTGGAATTATACAAAAAGGCTTGATTTGTAAAGATCATATCTAACATGTGACCCACTTTGTGAGTAGGTTGATTTGTCAGGAGAGAGAAACCAAGTGCATTCATTGCATCTATTAGAATTTGTCAGGTTGTGGAGAGTGGAGTAACATTCATGTATACATTAAAATCACCTAAAATGATCACTGTTTTTTTTTAAATTTAACTTTGTAGTAAAAAATTCAATTAAGGGAGAAATGTTGTGATCCAAAAGCCCTGGTGGGCAATTTAACAGGCAAATCTGGAATTTTGGGGAATCAAAAAGAGCTACTTCATATTAGGGGTGTGCATTCATTTGCAACGTATTGGCAATCTGCAACGTATAGGTCCATATTTGTTGTATTCATTGTGTCGCAAAACGTATCGTGATTTCCCACGAATACAACAAATCTTCACCAAATTATTCGGCCGTCTAAAGGAGCGAATTTAAAACAAACCCCCACCCTCCTGACCCCCCAAGACTTGCCAAAAGTCCCTGGTGGTCCAGCGGGGGTCCGGGAGCGATCTCCTGCACTCGGGCCATCGGCTGCCAGTAATCAAAATGGCGCTGATAGCCTTTGCCCTTACTATATCACAGGGGCTACCGGTGCCATTGGTCGGCCCCTGTCACATGGTAGGAGCACAAGATGGCGCTGGCCGTCCATTGCTCCTACCATGTGACAGGGGCCGACCAATGGCACCGGTAGCCCCTGTGACATAGTAAGGGCAAAAGCTATCGGCACCATTTTGAATACCGGTAGCCGATGGCATGAGTGCGGTAGATGGCTCCAGGACCCCCGCTGGACCATCAGGGAGTTTTGGCAAGTCTTGGAGGGGGGGGGGGGGTGGAAGGGGTCAGGAGGGTGGGGGTTTGTAGTTAATTACATTTTAGCTGGGAAATGAATAAAGATGGAATGCATGAATGGATCGGGGGCCCCCCTTACCGAATGCAACGTATCTGCCCCCCAACGAATAGGAATACCAAATGTAACATATGCGGTCCCTCTGCACATCCCTACTTCATATTGCTGGGGAAGGTCCACAGGTATTGTCTTAAATAAAAAGGATTTTTTGATAATAAGCAAAATTCCACCCCCCCCCTCTTTTTTCTTTTCTAGGATCAGAAAAATATATCATACTCATTGTCCACTAATTGGTTAATGATGACATTTTCCGTAGATTTTAACCAGGATTCGGTTAAAATCACTTTAGTGTATGCCTTCATGTTTCCTGTTCAAGACTTGCCAGCCACTAGCACCCAAGGGTTCGGTCCAAAGGGAAGGTGGCTGATGCTGGCAGAATAGGCCTATATTTCTGCTCTTTTTGGAATCTGCCAGACTCAATCTTTCTGCACACTGCCTGCTTTCTGCTTTGGGTTCATACCTCTGGCTGATTATGCTGTCACATTTAGTTACTTCTGGTTTTGCAATAGACATCAGGAGATGATTTCTGAAAATGTTCCAGGAACTGGGCAGGATGGAAATGGACTACAAGATTGTAATCAGGACTTATGAGAAATCTTTTGCTCTTTCTGCACCATGGGAAGTGTCACTGCCCTTGCTGCCCAATGTAAAGGAGGAACTAAAATGCATGCAACAAATGTGAATCATTTCTAAAGGTTACACCCTGAGCAGAAGGTCCTTGTGCTAAAATCAAATGAGAAAATATAGATTTTTGTTTATTTTCACTACACTAAATGTAAACTTTTTCTGAGAGCAACATGTTCTCTCTCATGTTAAACAGACCTTGGGGCAATTTGGAGATGCAACATTCCTTTCTAAACTGGATGTTCAGTTAGGATTTTGGCAGAACCCCTTGGCTCCAAGTCTACACTTTTAACTGCTTTCATTACATCCTTTGACCAATTATGCTTCATAAATAGATGTCCTACCTCCTTGAGGGCCTGGGTGGTATCCTATGCCAGATGGATGATATCCTCATCTTCATACAAACTCAACAAGTGGCTTTAGAAATCAGGTATCACACTCAATGACGTGAGTTTTCAAAAAGAGAGATTACATTTCTGGACCAATTTATTAATGGCCAAAGCCTACCTTGGGAAAGTTCAAGCCATTTCCCATTTACTGGTGCCTCAGAATAGCACTGAGGTTTGTAGATTCTTGTTCATGGTTACACACCTAGAGAAATTCCTCCCTCATCTGGAAGATGTCAAAACCATTGAGATTGTCTCTGACAATCATGAAAGTGGGGTATGGCACAATAAATAGCTTTTGGGGCTATAAAAAATTCACTAACTACGCCTCCAATTTTGGTCCTCTAAATCGAAAGGAACCCATCATAGACTCAGCTGATGCATCTCTTATGGTCTAGGAGATGTCCTCCTCCAAGAACAGTCAACAGTTTACTGGCATCCTATAGCATATACATCTTAATCCCTCATGCCTACAGAACAGCGATGGAAAAAGTCCTGACAATTACTTGAAATGTTCAATGACTTTCTACTGGGACCACTTTCAATGTAGAAACTGACCACAAAGTTCTCCTTGGATTACTGGACAAGCTACCACCTAAAATCCAGAGTCCACATGAGGTTCATGAAATTCCATATCACATCCTCTTATGTACCAGGAAAGACTCCCACTAGTATGGACACATTTTTCAGTTGCTGAATTTCAAACAAATGACAGATGACACTTTACTTAGAGTTATCTCCCAATACAGGCATTTAAATCCTTTGAAAATTGATGCCATTGTGAATAGCATGTTAACTGCAATTTTATCAAGCATGCAACAATTGCTTATTTAGCTTAAGGTTTAATGAAATAGCCCCTAGGTATTGCTGTTGTCTGGTGACTGAAGAGTCCACCTCAGTAGGGGCTACGAATTCTGTCTCTGCAGCACCCCTATACATTTTTCCTGGTTTGTTTTTTTTTGTATACCATACGTTACCAATTACATTTTTTATTTTTTCCCTGCAGAAGCAAGGCATTTTTATATAAACAGATATTTCACAGTAGCTAATACTCCTGTAGCAGCCCATGAAAATGCATAATTCAAATCAGAACATTCTAGTAGCTTTTAATTTTTTTGGTCCTTGTTCAATCTGCACTGCTGCAGCATTTCTTGGAATACTGTCAACTAATTAGAGTAAGGATATACAGTTATTACCAGGCAGGCACATGATTGCAGAGTTTGGAATCTAGGTCTCATATAAGGAAGCATTTTTAAAATGTAATATCCTCAAGGTTTCAAAACTGTATTATAGTCTTCTGAATGTGGTTATCTATGGTATAAGCAGAATAATACTTTTTTAACACTGTTAATCTCACAAATACTTAAATGTTAATAAAAATGATTGAAAAAAAAATATTGTGACATGGAAGGTTTCTGATTGACTGCTACCATATTATTCCTCTCACAGATCATATTTCCAGAAATGACTCATCACCAAAGCAGAGAAATCAAGGATCACTTGTCTAAATTTGTACAGTAATGTGAAAAACAGAGAAAATTCATGGTGAAATGAACCAATATTAACTGGCAGCCAAACAAAAACATACAAATCTAGGGGGAAAATGGATTTTGTAGACCAATTAATTTTTCATAAAAACATCAGCTTTAATCTGCAAGTTTTATTTTTTATTTAACAGTATTGATTTAGTTCTTACAAAGCCTCTGATGTATTGGTCGAAATTCATAATAGATTTTGACCCTGTTACCTGTATAGGTGCCTTAATTGCTTAAAAATAAATGCCCCTAATATTGGTTGAGCACATGTGAGCAGTTGGTTCTGTTTGCTTGAATATGGTAGCTCCAGCTGAAGAAATGGAGATGACCGTATTCATTCCAGACTGCAAAACCCGGTCTCTACAGTGTCACGATTCATAGCATTTGAAACCAAAGAAACAAACACAAGTGACAAAAGATGACGCTGGAAACGAGCTGTTAGGATTGTAAAAGTTAGTTGGCTTTCAGTCTGTAACCCTAATCTACCTTCTCAGATTCATTTTTCTTGAAATCAAATCAAATGTGTTCCATTAATTAGAAGTAAAATCACTGTGTTCTTATGACCAGAGATATGCCTTATTTACATTTATATCTTCAGTGATAAGATTGCAAAATATTGATGAAATGATTAAACAGTAATGAGCGGTAGGTAACCTTTCAGTACTGTAGCAAAAATAATTGCATCTTCACCAGGTTTAACTGAGGCTGTTCTCTGGATCATCACAGAGTTCATATGAAATAACGCAATTTCTCCTTGAAGTGGAATGACACATACTGTCTTCCCTTTTTGGCTTAGTATGGAACATTAGATTCTTAAAAAATGGAGACAACAATCAAATTGAACTATTTTCTTACACCTTTAATTTAAATAAAAGGCTTCCAGTTTTTTGGAATTCTGCATTGGCAGAAATTTCCAAATACTTTATTGCAGGACAGTGTTTTAAGAGATCTGTATTTAATCTGTAGGCTAACCCTTGACCCCAACTACCACTCATGAATGGAAGGAATCCCTGAGGGGCAGTTCAGAAAAGACATCAAAATAGTACAGAGACTGCCTCCAAAGCCTACACAGAAAGGTTAAGGATCTTAAAATGAACTCATAAGAGGAAAGAAATGGGGATATGAAATAAAGATTAAGGTAGTGCAATATCAAGGACATGGGGTCATTATACAGAGGGAGGAAGGCTCAGAAGAAACAGGGGTAACAACTTTACTGAGAGGGTGGTAGATAGTACCTGGAATAATCTATCAGAGAGATGGTAGAAACAAAAACTAACAGAAGTTAAGCATGCTTGGAGCAACCTTTTAGACTGCATAGTTGACTTCTCAGAGTGGCAAACCTCTCCCACTTCCCGTTGGTATCCATCTCTTCCTTCCCTTCCCTGGCTGCCACCATCACTGCCCCTCTTTAAGTCTTTCCAGTTATGAATGGACTAAATATACAGAGAAAACTTTAGTTAGCCAAATAAGCTAACTTTAGATCTACTTAATAGCTGATCTGTTAACCAACTACTTTAACCAGACAAGTGTGAATATCGCCACTTATCCAAGGGGGTTATTTTCCAATGTGCAAAAAGCCTTTATCACACGCAATAACATCGCACAATGCGCTAACAAAGCATATCGCGTTGTGCGAATGTAAATTTTAAATTAAGTATTCAAGGGGGTGGAGTTGGAGCAGGACAAATGTAAAGTAGGAAGGTGTTATTGCGATCCGCGAAAAGCCTGCGATCTTTTCGCGGCTCATAATGTGTCCAATAACTACACCTTTTCCCGTTGCGTTAGGCTGCATCACTGCGTATATCGCACGCGAAAAAAACGGCAAGTAATCACCACACACCTACTAAGACATTCTGGACCAATAAAAAGGACTGTTCTTAGAAGGTCAATGTTCTCTACAACATCAACAAAGTTCCAAGTGCACTTGGCAAGCCCACTACATGGCTGAGCAGGGCTGCTGCAGACCCCAGCATCGAGTCAAGGTCAACCATGACCTGGGCCAAGGCCCCTTGCAAGACATGTGAGGGATGTAGCAGCACCTCTGGTACGGGGTCTGCCGCGACGTCGTAGCAGGTACAGGGAGTGTATCTTTCTTCCACAAACTTCATTGCTGGGTATGCCAGAGGACATTGTGATTACCAGGTATCGACTCAGCTCTCGTGCTATCCTGGAATTATATGAAGACATACGAGGTGGTCTTGACCCTCTAACCAGAAGGTCCCGTGCTGTCCCTGGCCTCACCAAACTCTTGGCTGCCCTGCATTTTACCGCAATTGGCTCCTTCCAATCCATAGTAGCTTAATGGACCCTCGGTCTGACCCAATATGGCAACTTCTTATGTTCTTATGTAGCCACAACATGATCCTTGCACAGTGAATCCTCAGATTCTTTTGCCATTTCATCCTCTGGGTCCTTCTCTGAATCTAACAGTTTGGAGTTGGACACAGAGCCTGAAAAAATGGAGCAATGCGGGATTCCTTCCCTGAATAACCTTACTAATATGTGGTAGACTGTTCCTCTCTTTGCAATGGAAAAGATTAAAAGGCCCTGAGGCCAGTACCATTTTATTACGTGGACAGCAAAATGGCACTAACTTCAGGGTCAATTGGCACCATTTTTAAAAAAAGGAGCTGATGGGGAAGAATCAACTGGGGCTTGCTCCTGACCCATTTGTAAATCTATTGACCCATATATGGGGTAAGAGGGCTCTGGAGTAGTGGGCACCTTTATTTTTTAAATGTTTGTAGTACTGGCAATGTTTTTTCCCTCACGTGAGCATGTTTTAAAATCTGCCTGCATACACATGGAAAATCCACTAAAGCCCTAGCAAAAATATTTATTTATATATTTTTTATTTTTATATACCGATCTTCTTGCATGGGATACAATCAAACCGGTTTACAGTGAAACAATAACCTCGCATGAAAGCATTACATAGAACATGAAAACATTGAATAAACTTTGAATAAAACATTAGGAATATAGAATATTAGGTAACGTTACAATAAATTAGATTATATTGAATATAATATAGTATTAGACAATGGATAGCATTGAGCAGTTGGGGCTTGATCGGGCCAAATATAAGCCGATGCAGTGAGAGCCTTGCTTAAAAAACATAAGAACTGGATATACTGCTTGCTGGATGCATTAAGAGCTGTACTTGCTGGATGACATAAAAAAGTTATGGTGATTTAGTGATTTATGTGCTGGAGGGGGACTTTAAATGATATGTGCATACTTGCGAGCACAATTTAATATTGAACCATCTTTCTGCTTCTGCGCCGATGTGCGTATTCATGGGTTCTCATGCGTTCCCTTTAAAATTACCCTGGTCTGTGAGTCTGTATGCTGCACAAAGCAGGTTCCAGCTCTTCGTGCCCTGCTGCTGCCCTTTAATTACCACAGTCCAGAGCTCATGCTGTAGCTAGGAAGAGGAAGAATGTATGATTGATTGCACATGTTCTCAGAAATGTGTTCTTACAAGTTTAAAAGCCACCACTAGAATATCTTGTTGCTGTGAGGTGCTGAGAGCAGAGCCCAGATGGTCTAGATCTAAGCATCAGGCAATATTGACTTTTCTGTGGCATACCTAATTTGGTCTGAAAGCACACTGGTTGGAAAACACTGCTCTATAATCTCTCCTCTTAACTGTCTCTTCTCTAAGATGAAGAGTCCTAACCTCTTTAGTCTTTCTTCCTAGGGGAATCGTTCTATCCCCTTTGTCATTTTGGTTGCCCTTCTCTGTACCTTTTCTAATTCCACTATATCTTTTTCAAGATATGGTTACCAGAATTGCACACAATATTCAAGGTTTGGGTCTCACCAAAGCAATAAAAAGGCATTAGGACATCCTTTGTTTCATTCTCCATTATTTTCCTAATAATTTTTAGCATTCTGTTTGCTTTCTTGGCTGCTGCCACATACTGAGCAGAGGATTTCAACTTATTATCTACATTGATGCCTAGATCCTTTGCCTGGATGGAAACTCCCAATGTGGAACCTTGTTTTGTGTAGCTATAATTTGGGTTGCTCTTTCCTACATGCATCAATTTGCACTGCCTACATTAAATATCATTTGGCATTAGGATGCCCAGTTTCCCAGTCTTGCAAGTGTTGTGGAAACGCGGGTAGTGGTTCCATCGCTGATGTTTTCGTGTGTCCCTGGGCCCCGATACAGCCGCAGAGGAGCTCCAGCAAGCACCGAGGCAGGTGAGAGGTGCCCCAGCATGGGATGAAGATGGAGAGCGATGACCTCAACCACAGCCACACCTGTACGCATCAGAAAGAGACCCAAACAACGCAATGTTGGTCTCATGCATGGTCCTCTAACTACTCCAAGCCCTTTTGGACCTGCCGCATGGAGCTCCGTCCACGATGGTCGATGTTGGCGGCCTCCGGGCCGTGGAGAGATGCAGCAAGCACGGCTCTAGCCGCATAAGTTACGTGTCGGCAGCCTCCAGGCTGCAGATGAACGCAGAAAAGAAGGGTAGGAAGCTGCCCAGGAGGGCAGAATTGCAACACAAGGTCCTCCTGCAATTTCTCAAAATCCTCTTATGATTTAACAACTTTGAATAATTTTATATCATCAACAAACTTGTTATTCCCATCTCTAGTTCATTTATAAATATGTAAAAAAGCAGCAGGCCCCATACCGATCCCTGGAGCACTCCACTGTTCACCTTTCTGCATTGAGAAAATTGACTATTTATCCCTACTCTCTGTTTTCTATCTTTTAACTGGTCCTCAATCCACAGTAGAACATTGCCTTCTATCTTATGTTTTTTAATTTCCTCAAAAGTGTCTCTCATGAGGTACTTTTCAAACACTTTCTGAAAATCCAGATACTCTATAGCAACTGACTTCTCTTTATCCACATGTTTATTCACCTTTTCAAAAAAATGTAGCAGATTGTTAAGGCAAGACACTCCTTGGCTAAATCCATGTTAGCTTTGTCTCATTAAATTTTGAGTATCTATATATTCACTAATTTTGTTCTTTATAATATTTTCAACCATTTTCTCAGCACTGACATCAGGCTTACCAGCCTGTAGTTTCCTGGATCAACCCCTGTAACCTTTTTTAAAACAGGGGTTATATTGGCCACCCTCCATATTTCTGTACCACAACTTATTTTATTGATAGTTTACTTCAGTTTCAGTTTTCAGTTCTTTCAGCACTCTGGGATGTATACCATCTGGTCCTGGTTGTTTGCTACTCTTTACTTTGTCCCATTTACATCTTCCAAGATGACTGAGATTTGTTTTAGTTCCTCTGAATCATTACTTTTAAATATCACTTCTGGCATGGGTATCTGCCTTACATCGACTGAAGCAAATAATTAATTTAATCTCTCTGCTATAGCTTTGTCTTCCCTTAGTGTCCCTTTTATCCCTCAATCATCTTATGGTCCAGCTGATTCCCTCACAGGCTTTTTGCTTCAAATGTACCTAAAAAATGTGTTTGTTTTGAGTTTTTGCTTCCACAGCAAGCTTCTTTTCAAATTCTGCCTTTGCCTTCCTTATCAATGCTTTTCTTTATTTGAATCCCTTTTCCATTTTTTGAAAGATATGCTTTTGGCTAGAATTGCCTCTTTCATCTCACCCTTTAACCATGTCAGAGCTGTTTGGCTTTCCTTCTACTTTTTTTTTAATGCATGGAATACATTTTATCTGGGCTTCCAAGATGGTATTTTTAAACAATGTCCATGCCTGATGTAAACTCTTAGTCTTTGCAGCACTTTTTTGCTATTTTATCAGCTAACCCACTCTATTTCTCTGTTATCTTTCAGATATTATTGCTTAGTTGATTTTGAACTTTTATTCCTTCAGGACATATCCTGTTTATCACAAAAGCTTTCTCTTATGGGTAACAGCAGTTTGAGCCATGCTTAGTTTAAATGCTGGTCCAAGGAGGATTTGAAAGGTTAAGGGCTGAAGTACCATTCCGAGATGACTGCAAACCATCAAATCTGTATACATCCCTTTTCTTCTCAGGTGCACATAGAGTTTGCATAACCCTTTCATTGCACCAATCTTTAAACCAGGTACTGAAGTTTTTAAATTCCACATATTTTCCTGTTGTAGCACGTTGGAAAAAGTCAAAGATTTAGCTACTTGTTCAAGACTTCTCCCTAACTTCTTGAATTGTTCTTAAATCTTTTCTGTTAGGCAGAGCTTTGGTACCTAGGCGCAAAATGATATTTCTTCATATTCCTTTAGCTAAACTCTAGAGATACTGAGATCATTACAAGCTGTGGCTCTCGGCATCAAATTAAGGGCCTTATTTTCCAATATCGCATTGGTAACGCATTAGGGGGCGTTACCAATGCAAATGAGGCTTCTTTCGTGCAGTGGGGAAACATCGTGTGTGGCGATGTTTTCGCCATTCGCGAAAACATTAGCACCGCACGCGATGTTTTCCCACTGCACGATGATTCTTTCAGTCTTTTATCGCGGTGCACGATATTCCCAGACAGGCTTCTGCTTCTGCCCTTATATCAACTGGAAGACAATTCCATAAATTGGAATAGAAACTGAAAAGGACTTATCAAATAATTTCAAATGGCCAAACATTTTAGATGGCACCAATTGTACTAAATGTTTACCCACAGAACGCAAATTTCTTGTTTTAAACTGTTTCTCAAATGGGGAGAGCTATTTTTTCTCAGGCTTTTAAAAGCAAAATCAGACATTTGAATTTACATCTAGCCTCTACCAGCAACCAATGCAATTGTAATAGCAATGGCATTGCTAGTGTTCTTTTTGAGCTATCTGTCACAATCTTAGCTGCCATGTTTTGAAACAGTTGCAATTTCTTAGTTATCTTACTAAGAAACCCCAAATTAATGGAGTTACAGTAATCAGTTTAATTCAAAAGGCATAGACCTCTGCTCACAGTACCTGTAAGCCAAATAAGGTTTCAACTGCTTTACCGTTTTCAATTTCCAAAAGGTAATTCTTACAACCTGTGCAACCTGCTTCTCCAAAGTCAATTTTTCATCCAATGTGATCCCTAATGACCTCACCTCCTCTTTATTGCCCATAAAAAATGAACACACTATTTCAGCAAGCTTTTGAGTAATATTATGAGGATCTTGACCACTTTCATTGGAGCGATTGTTCTGAAGTCAGACAATGGGATGAAGTCTAGAGTGAGTTGCATAGAATTTGCCTGTATGATTGTTGCATTCATGGGGTGGTTGGTGTGGTACAAGGTTTGAGTGAGGTGGAAGAATGAAAGGAGTAACAAATAGTTTGTATTTTTTTAGTGAAGAATTTGGTGACATCATCAGCTGTATGACCCTCTGTGTTGGTAAAAGGAATTTGGGTTTCCGGTTTTGAAAGTTTCCTTATCAGGTCAAAAAGTTTACTTGGGTGTTTCATGGGCAGTTCTAGTTGTTTGGGCATGTAGTCTTTTTTGATTTCCTGGATGACTGTTTTGTGTATGTTGGAGTGCTCTTTGCAGAGACAAAGGTTAATATCACTGTTTTGTTTTTGCCATGCCTATTCAAGTTGTTGGGATTGCTGTTTTAAGAGACCTTCATGGAACCATGGAGAATTCCTGTGGATTCTGGTAAGACTGGATTTGAGAGTGGCTCAAATCTCAGTTGCTGTAGAAGTTCTGATGGGACTGAGGTGATAGTTGATGTGGGTATGTTGATGAGATTGCTTAGGTTTTCGCTTGTAATACAGACTTGGTTCTTGGTTCCTAGAGGTAGGTTTGGATTTGGGAGCACTAAGAATTTGATTTGGGAATAGAATGGTGGCCTCAACAAGTTTATAGTCCAACCAGGAAATGGTCAGACCACTGATATTTAACTTGCTGACAAATTGGAAAATTTGGTCGAGTGGGACTATGTCTGTGTGCAGGAACCTTGACTAGTTGGGTGAGATCAAGGTCATCCATGTCGCTTTGGAAGCTGGTGGTATGCCCTTTGAGGGGGGACTTTTTGTGATAGTTGAAATCTCCTAGAACCAAGAGGCTGTGGGTAATAGTAGCAATGTCACATAGGAATTAAGATAGTTTATGGAAGTTGTAAGGTTGGCTCTCAGGTAGGCAGTAGATAAGGATGATTTTAGTTCCTTCATTGCCTTGGAGCTTTGTTACTGGGCGGTTAGTTTAGTAGTCATTAGCTCTAGAGCCTAGCTCAGGCCTAAGTCTGGCAATTTACCTCTTTAACCTAGAGAGTTGATCACAGATGGGGCAGCATGAAAGCATCCAATTTTAATAGCATTGTAAATATTGTTTCATATGAATCTAGATTAAAATAAATCTTGTTATATTAGTGCTTGTTAGGCATTGTTAGATTAGCTGCACTTTTGCTTCAATTTTAATTTTGCAATGTCTTATTGGGCTCAACCACATACTGTCTTTCACCCACACTCTCACAGTTGATGCACACTTTAAAAGATTATCCTCAGTGATTTTTTAAAAAGTATCTTGCTGTCTGTTAATAGAAATAGACTTAAGAAATCAATTTCAGTTTAGATTCATTGCACCCTTTTCATGCTACAGTGAAAACTAATTACTGCTTAATGTAATGCTATATGGCTATATAATATAATTAAGAATTTAAAAATACCATACATGGCATGAATTTATACTCTGCAGAAAAAAACCACCATAAAGTATTTTATAGTTTAACAATATATTGAAAGTGAAGAAAGTTTAGGAGGCTGGATAGTAGGATTTCTCTTTGATGAACCCACCTCTATGATCAGTGGCTTGTTTATGACTCTGTAAATATGTGGTTATTCTTTTAAGATTTATGAAAAGCCTATTTTGAGTTATAATTTTTTTCTTTACCTTTCATTGTTCAAGCCACTGTTATTGTCTAAATGACTGAGCTAAGTAAATGAGAATTTTTTCTGCTACTGATTACATAATGGGACTGGGGGTTATTAACAATGGCACTATGGCACAAAAAAAATAAAACAAAATTAGGAAAAGTTTTATTTCTATTTATAGTATAAAACTATGTATGCATTGGTCCGGATTTTCAAAAGATTATGCACGCCGGGCCTATCCGGGGTCGGCGCGTGCTGCCTGTTCCCTCTGAGGCCGCTCCGAAATCGGAACAGCCTCAGAGGGAACGTTCCTTCCGCCTCCCCTCACATTCCCCTCCCTTCCCCTACCTAACCCACCCCCCCGGCCCTATCTAACCCCCCCTACCTTTGTCGGCAGATTTACGCCTACCCGAGGCAGGTGTAAATCTGCACGCGCCCCGACCCGGGGGCTGGTCTGGAGGCCTCGGCCATGCCCCCTGGCTGGTGCCACGCCCCAGACCCGCCCTGAACCGCCCCCTGACCCCCGGACACGCCCCTTTTACGAAGCCCCGGGACTTGCGCGCGTCCTGGGGCTATGCGCGCAACGGTGGCCTATGCAAAATAGGCACGCCGGCGCGCGAGTGCCCTGGGCGCGTAATTCCGGCCGGATTTACGCACGCAGGGCTTTTAAAATCCGGCCCTAAGTGAACTTAATAGCAGGTAATGGACTTCTCCTCCAAGAACCTATCCAATCCTTTTTTAAACACAGCTATACTAACTGCACTAACCACATCCTCTGGCAACAAATTCTAGAGTTTAATTGTGTGTTGAGTAAACAAGAACTTTCTCCGATTAGTTTTAAATGTGCCCCATGCTAACTTCATGGAGTGCCACCTACTATCCGAAAGAGTAAATAACCGATTCACATCTACCTGTTCTAGATCTCTCATGATTTTAAGCATCTCTATCATATCCCCCCTCAGCCGTCTCTTCTCCAAGCTGAAAAGTCCTAACCTCTTTAGTCTTTCCTCATAGGGGAGCTGTTCCATTCCCCTTATCATTTTGTTAGCCCTTCTCTGTACCTTCTCCATCGCAATTATATCTTTTTTGAAATGCGGCGACCAGAATTGTACACAGTATTGAAGGTGCGGTCTAACCATTAAACAATACTGAGGCATTGTGACATCCTTTGTTTTGTTTGCCATTCCCTTCCTAATACTTCCTAATATTCTGTTTGCTTTTTCGACCGCCATGGCACACTGAGCCAATGATTTAAATGTAATATCAACTATGAAACCCAGATCTTTTTCTTAGGTGGTAACTCCTCAAATGGAACCTAACATGGTGTAACTACAGCATGGATTATTTTTTTCCTATATGTATCACCTTGCACTTGTCCACATTAAATTTCATCTGCCATTTGGAAGCCCAATCTTCCAGTTTCACAAGGTCCTCCTACAATTTATCACAATCTGCTTGTGATTTAACTGCTCTGAATAATTTTGTGTCATCTGCAAATTTGATCTCCTCACTTATCATACTTCTTTCCAGATCATTTATAAATATATTGAAAAGCACCGGACCAAGTACAGATCCCTGAGGCACTCCACTGTTTACCCTTTTCCACTGAGAAAATTGACCATTTAATCCTACTCTCTGTTTGCTGTCTTTTAACCAGTTTATAATCCACGAAAGGACATCGTCTCCTATCCCATGACTTTTTAGTTTTCTTAGAAGCCTCTCATGAGGGACTTTGTCAAACGCCTTCTGAAAATCCAAATACATCACATCTACTGGTTCACCTTTATCCACATGTTTATTAACTCCTTCAAAAAAGTGAAGCAGATTTGTGAGGCAAGACTTACCTTGGGTAAATCCATGCTGGCTGTGTCCCATTAAATCATGTCTATCTGTATGTTCTGTGATTTTATTCTTTTTAATAGTTTTCACAATTTTTCCCAGCACTGAAGTCAGGCTCACCAGTCTATAGTTTTCCAGAT
Organism: Rhinatrema bivittatum; assembly: GCF_901001135.1. Classification (NCBI taxonomy): domain Eukaryota; kingdom Metazoa; phylum Chordata; class Amphibia; order Gymnophiona; family Rhinatrematidae; genus Rhinatrema; species Rhinatrema bivittatum. Next base: position 77,296,453 of record NC_042621.1, on the reverse strand, counting down.
CCCCTCTGGAGCCCTTTTTATATATCAGGGTTACATTGGCCACCTTCCAGTCTTCAGGTCTAATGGATGATTTTAATAATAGGTTATAAGTTACTCGTAACAGGTCTTCTGACCATCACTTAGCCAGATAAGTAAATAACCAGAAAGCTTGGGGGAGGGCAATGGGTGGTTGAGACAGGGCAGTCTTATCTGGTTAAGTTTACCGAATCAGTTAGACCTGCTCAATAGCACATCTAAAGTTATTCAGATATAACTTATATTGCTAACTAGAACTTATCTGGTTATATTCAGCAGCATAACTGTGCTGATGAATATCCCTTCTAAGTTATCTGGATAAGTGATGGCTACCCATGGTATCCCCGTCTTCAACGTTGAGCCATAATCTGGCCATGGAGTTGGTATGCAATTCTACTATTGCGGTACGTCACTTGCTTGTACAGAGGGGCTGATATTCTACTCACTGTGGGGCACACTGCCACCACCTCGTGCCACTCCTCCAAGATGGATCCTGTGCCATTACACGGGTTCACTCCTCCCTTCTCTTTGCTATGTGCCACATTGCATTTGACCACTATGAGTCACCTGGATGATAAGATCTGACGTACTCTGCGTCATCCCACATCCACAAGGGCTCACACTTTTTCCTTCTTCGCTCCCTCCACAGTGTTGGTGGAAAATGCTGCCATGCTTGAATTTTGTGGCAAAATGGTAAAACGTCTTTTTCAGCTTTCTCCTTGGAAAAAGCTGTGGCTTTCAATCTTTTTGCCAAAAATATTTGGAGCACAAGTGTCCTCACCCAGCCACGAGCTCTGAACATTGGGCATCATTTTTGTAAACCCTATTTCCAAAAGGTCACCTTCTTTGCCTTAGAAAGCATGCGGTAAACTTATCTAAGGTAAGGAAACAGTCTCTCCTGGGTCATGGGCTGGGGACAGGCTAACCTGAAGGACCAAACTGGGTCAAGGACACCAAAGGTGCTAGGTTGACATCACTGGAAACAAAAATTGTTCATTTATCCACAGTGCAGGCACAGGATAAATGGTGGTAAAGTAAAGCTTCCTGGTGCTGCTCTGACAATGTGTCTGAACTCTCCTCTGAAGGAACTACCTCTAAAGGGTGCGACAGCAAATTCTTTTACATGCAGTCTTTGGCCTCTGTTGAGAATGACTGCAGTTGTTCCAATTTTGTGATGGTGGTTTTATTGATATGAACCCTTGTCCAGTGGAAACTGGATTGATAACGCCAATTGAATGGCATGATAATGCATAAGCCGCTTACTAATAATAACGTTGCCCACTGGATCAGTGCTATCTTACATATATATATGTTCCAATAGCAACTCTGTGTTCATCCAACACTGTCCTACTCAAAGTTCCCTCTTACTATATTGTCTTCCTTTTAGAAGCTAGAGAATGTGTGTCTTCCGTTGTGGGCCCTGCCTTTTGGAATACACTTTCTGCTCAGTTGGGATCTATCGATGACTCAGTTCTTTTTAAAGAAAGCCTTAAAAAGATTTCTGTTCAAGAAAGCTTTGGGGGGAGAGGAAGTATAATGACAGTTCTGCCACATTTGTCAGTTCTTCTGTATGGGCTCTGGTTTTTTCTAGTTTTGTTTTTATATGTTTTTTTTTTTATTTTATGCTGTGGCATCAGTTTTAATTGTGATATTTTTCTTTATTTTTTAGGTGTCTGTTTTCTTAATGTTTTATTTTTTGGCTTTTATTATGCATGTCATTTTGTAATCCGCTTTGAACTGTGGAACGAGTGGAATATAAATCTTTTAAAATAAATAAATAAAATAATTTAAAATACGCCAAATCCTACTTTTAGATGGTAATTATGATGCGCAGTATATGTTCAGTGCATAACATTCATTTAATGACTGCTGTAATAAATTTGTTAGCAAAGGTCACTGAGGAGAAGGGAGATTTCAAACATACTTTTACGTGAGCAGAAGTGTTTATCCACATAAAATGTTTTAAAAGGTACCCTCAAAAGGAACAAAACACACCATAATGAGATCCTCCAAACATGTTATTTATTAGATGCTATTTTAATATTTGTGGGATGGCATTTAATACATATTTCATTTTTTTTGTTATTATGGAGCACCTTAATCTATTTTTGTTCTGCTGAAAAATTACATCATGCAAAGTAACCCTTTTGCATTACTGTACTGTTAAAATTCCTGAGGCTGCTCAGGTGACTTCTAACAGAAAAACAAATGCATTGCATTTTGCGCCATGAACACCCACTTCTCTAACCCTTGTTATATGAACACATGTTCAGAATACAGCTTCCCTTTCATGGTTACTTAATTATTATTGCACGGAAGACAATAATACTAAATTAAAGTGAAATCTAATTGCTTCACTGGTTCCAACATCTGGCATAAGAACTCAACAGATAAACACAATGTTCTATGATTTGCTCCAAGCTGGCATTTGTTATTGGAGACCAACAAAATTCTTGTTCATGTTAGCCCTGAAGCTAGAATAGCTAATAACAAAGCCAGCATAACAACAAAATCCAAATTTGTATAAATGCAGATGTTGAAGGGAAAACATATTTCTTACAATATATTACTCCCTTTGACACAATTTGGTTTCAATGCAACATTTGGCTGACTGAATCTTTTTAAAGTTTATTAAAGGTAATGACTTTTCTGTAGGGTTTTTCTTCTGTGAAATCACATTAAAGTTAATCATCAATTGAAGCCAAAAATTATATTGGAAAAATCATTCTTATACAAACGGAAACTATTATGATTTAAAAGGGTGCAAATAAAACCATACATTTGCAGAAAATCAATGAAAAGCACTTTATTAGAAAATATAAATCACTTTTTAATTTCAAATGCAGTAAGAAAAAAATACACATTCTTTTGGTTTCATTGAAATTGATTGGTCCACCTGCAGAGAAAAGCACCTTTCTCATCTCATTACTAGTCAATTAATATGCAGGTCTAAATGTGAATACTATTCCAGTTAGCTATAAATGAATGATTTTTATTGAAGTCTTAATAGACCAGGGAAAACTAAGTTCCACATAACCAAATGAAGCCATCTAAAAAAAAAAAAAAGCCCTGAAGAAGGGGGTTAGGATTTGTAGCATATTTGTAGCCTGAAATCATTGTGAATGTGATATCTAAGGGTTAAAGTTAATTTGCAATCTACTTTTTCATGATACCTTTTAAAGGACTATCAAAAATGATGTGGTAGTAGATGAGCTTTCAAGGTGTCACAAGCCTTTTCTTCAGAGCTGAAGAAAGCTCATGAAGGCCTTGAAGCTCACGGCCTTTTTAAAAGGTATCATAGCTTACAAAGACTCCTGTTTTTCCTCCAGGATTAATTGAATGCTAGAGCGCTACTCTAAAGAGCCCAATATGCCGCAACTTACAGTGGCAGGGGCTACAACATGGCTGCTGCTGCTGCTGTGATACTGTGGCTCCCCATCCTCTCCAGACAAAATGGTGGCCTGATCTCAGTCCTTAACTCAGGACCAAGATGCACTGCATGGAAATAGCAGGGGTTGGCCCACTGCAGCAACCAAACTGTCATAATAGGTGGCCGGGGCAGGCAGGGTGGGACCATACCTGGATTAGCCTGGCTCTTTTTGCCACCTGCACTAGTTGGCTTACCCTGCAAGCTCATAGTATGGTCTATCCACATGGCTGAAACACTCCTTGTCACCAGCAGCAGAGGAATTGTCACAGTCTGCAGCCTTCCTGCCTCTGTACTGCTTGCCTCTGTTCTTCCTCTTCCCTTGATTGATATCCCTTTGTTAAAGGGCTATGCCAAAATAAGCCTGCCAAAAACCGGAAGGATCTTTTAACTACAGGTCAGCATTATTTATTTATATATATACTGTATATGAAGATGAAAACTAATTATTTATGTATTTTAACGTAAGGAGATGATACATTGCCGTCCCGGGTGTCTGTGTATGTGAGAAAGGAATGGTGCTTCTGTGTGTGTGTGTATGTGGTGAGTATGTGAGAAAGGAATGATGCTTCTGTGTGTGTGTGTGTGTGTATGTGGTGTGTATGTGAGAAAGGAATGGTGCTTTTGTGTGAGACAGCGCTTCATGTATGTGAGATAGGGAGGGTGCTTCTGTATGTGTGTGGTATATATGTGAGTCAGGGAGGGTGCGTGTGTATGTCAATGTGTGTGTGCGAGAGAGAGATGGAGCATGTTTTTGGCTGGCTTGTGGCTGTGAAAGAGGGCATGTGTGTGATTGAGCCTGTTTGTAAGTGAGATAGAACATGTGTGTGATTGAAAGCCTGTGTGTAAGTAAGAGAGAGCGAGAGCATTGTGTGATTGAGAGAGACTGGCCAGAGAGGTGATGTGTGTATGTGTGAGAAAGACTGATCAGGGAGATGACTGGTGTGTGTGTGTGAGAGACGGAAGAGACTGGTTGTGGTCCCTAAGGAAGAGGACAGTGAGGACAGCTTCAGCAGCTACCTCTGCTTCTGGTGTGGCCTACAAGGGAAAGGAGTAGGAGAACTGCTGGATATAGTAAGTAAAGGTGGCTTTTTAAGTTCATTTTTCTTGATTGACTACCATTTTAATTATTGGGTAGTATGTGATGTGTCTGCTGTTTGAAATATTTTATTGGGGTTTGGTAAAACTTTCAAAATTTGCATGAGTCTTTAATTATTGGATATTCTATTTATCAGCTGTTTTGAAATTATTTTATTACTTTGATTTTACTATTATGATTAATGATGTATATATCTTGATTTAATTGTTTCATGAGGAATGGTGAAATTTGTGTTTTTCCATTGTTGCACTGTATAGAGTCTGGCGTGATGCGTTTTACAGTTCAGTTGTCTGCACATTTCTATTTATACTGTATGTGGCTTGATTCTGTATTTGGTGAGGGTTTGTGTTCTGCATGCAAAAATTGAGATGAAGCATTCTTTTAATATGTGGTTTCTCTGTAGGGATCTGTTGTAGTTTTAGCTTGGCCTGTTCTGTTTTTCTGATAGGAGGTGTATTGATATTTTAGATTCTGGTGTAATATTTGTGGTATTCTTTTTTATAGGTAGGGTTGTTATTCTTTGAGTTTTGGCAGACAGTACTGTGTTGATACGGGAGGACCATGCCAAAATATTTCACAATAGGTATGATGCCATATGAATTCCAAGATGCAAAGTTTTCTTGTTGGCATCACAACAGTGCATGAAATTATCACAATAATGTATATATTAATTTTACCTGAGAATGTCACTTTTCATGTAAAATATGTGTTAAATGCATAATTTAAAATTGTGTATGGGGAAGTGGGGGTAGAGCGCCAGGCTGTACGGTTTGCCTAGGGTGCCTAATACCCTTGCACCGGCCCTGTGCACAGCAGCAGTGCTCCACTCCACCCAGGCATAGTTCATCATGTTTCAGGTCCTAGCATGCGTGTTAGACTCCTTGGTCCGTGTTTCAAGACGGGTCGAGTGGACAGTATGCCCCGGTTGACAGTTGCGCCGCATGCTGAGCCTCATCTTGTCTTGCCTCCTTGTCTTTCCCCTATCAACACCACAGCAACCTGACTACCTCCGCTTTGCCAGCCTGTGTTGCCCCATCAAAACCACAGCGACCTGACTACCTCCGCTCTGCCAGCCTGTCTTGCCTCTATCAACTTTCTGCCACTCTGCCTTGCTGTCATACACCAGATGACTCACTCGACTCCTTGTGGTGTTCTTGCCACTATCATGGTTCCTCAGTGTGTTGGTGCTAGTCTTTCTGCTTGCTATGTTCTCCCTTCATTGTGCTGTAGGATGTTAATGCCATTTGTCTTGCCACTTTGCCTGTCGTGCTGCCTTCGAGGGTTCATGCATCTATTATCAGTGCTCTCTTTTGAAGCTGTGGTGTGTTTTTGACACTCTCGCTGCTGCTTTGCACCTCTGTTAAAGCACTCTTGCCACACCTGGTACCCCTTTGCCCCTTTAAAGTGCCTTAGGCTATTCATGCCACTTTGGTGCCACTTTGCCACAGTCTAAGTACCTTGGCACTCTTTTCTTATTCTGATGATTGCTCCCCAGAAGTTTCATCAGAATTGATAAGAAAACACCAATTCTGCAGCCAAAAATAGGCTGCAAATACTTCCCCCATTGACGTTAATGGAAAAACGAATCAAACGGATCAAATGAATCGGGATTTTTCCCACAAAAACAAATGCAACGAATTTGGGTCCTGGCAAAACGAATAAGAATCAAAACAAATTTTTTCCTTCTGCACATCCCTACCAGTGAGCCTGATTTCAATGCTGCGAAAAATCATGGAAACTGTTATAAAGAATAAAATCACAAAACATTTAGATAGATGATTTGATGGGACACAGCAAACATGGATTTATCTAAGGGAAGTCTTGCCTCACAAATCTCCTACATTTTTTTGAAGGAGTGAATAAACATGTGGACAAAGATGAATTAGTTAATGTGGTATATTTGTATTTTCAGAAGGCGTTCAACAAGGTTCCACATGAGAGGCTTCTAAGAAAACTAAAAAGTCATGGGATAGGAGGCGATGTCCTTTTGTGGATTGCAAGCAGATTAAAAGACAGAAAACAGTCAGAGAGTAGGATTAAATGGTAATGGAATGCTTCAGGGATCTGTACTTGTACCTGTGCTTTTTAGGGATGTGAATCGTTTTAGGACGATTAAAATTATCGTCCGATAATTTTAATATCGTCTTAAACCGTTATGGAACACAATACAATAGAGATTCTAACGATTTATCGTTATAAATCGTTAGAATCATGAGCCGGCACACTAAAACCCCCTAAAACCCACCCCCGACCCTTTAAATTAAATCCCCCACCCTCCCGAACCCCCCCCCCAAATGACTTAAATAACCTGGGGGTCCAGCGGCGGTCCGGAACGGCAGCGGTCCGGAACGGGCTCCTGCTACTGAATCTTGTTGTCTTCAGCCGGCGCCATTTTCCAAAATGGCGCCGAAAAATGGCGGCGGCCATAGACGAACACGATTGGACGGCAGGAGGTCCTTCCGGACCCCCGCTGGACTTTTGGCAAGTCTTGTGGGGGTCAGGAGGCCCCCCCCAAGCTGGCCAAAAGTTCCTGGAGGTCCAGCGGGGGTCAGGGAGCGATTTCCCGCCGCGAATCGTTTTCCGTACGGAAAATGGCGCCGGCAGGAGATCGACTGCAGGAGGTCGTTCAGCGAGGAGCCGGAACCCTCGCTGAACGACCTCCTGCAGTCGATCTCCTGCCGGCGCCATTTTCCGTACGGAAAACGATTCGCGTATGGCCGGCGCCATTTTCCATACGGAAAATGGCGCCGGCAGGAGATCGACTGCAGGAGGTCGTTCAGCGAGGGTTCCGGCGCCTCGCTGAACGACCTCCTGCAGTCGATCTCCTGCCGGCGCCATTTTCCGTACGGAAAACGATTCGCGGCGGGAAATCGCTCCCTGACCCCCGCTGGACCTCCAGGAACTTTTGGCCAGCTTGGGGGGGGCCTCCTGACCCCCACAAGACTAGCCAAAAGTCCAGCGGGGGTCCGGAAGGACCTCCTGCCGTCCAATCGTGTTCGTCTATGGCCGCTGCCATTTTTCGGCGCCATTTTGGAAAATGGCGCCGGCTGAAGACAACAAGATTCAGTAGCAGGAGCCCGTTCCGGACCGCTGCCGTTCCGGACTGCCGCTGGACCCCCAGGTTATTTAAGTCATTGGGGGTGGGGGATTTAATTTAAAGGGTCGGGGGTGGGTTTTAGGGGGTTTTAATGTGCCGGTTTTGCGATTTTACGATTTTTCGATTTTTCACGATTTTTCACGATATTTTACCCCCCCAAACGGCAACAATACGATTCCCTCCCCCTCCCAGCCGAAATCGATCGTTAAGACGATCGAGGACACGATTCACATCTCTAGTGCTTTTTAATATATTTATAAATGATCTGGAAAGAGGTACGACAAGTGAGATGATCAAATCTGCGGATGTCATGAAATTATGCAGAGTAGTTAAATCTCAAGCAGATTGTGAAGAATTGCAAATGGACCTTGAGAGACTGGAAGATTGAGCTTCCAAATGGCAGATGAAATTTAACATGGACAAGTGCAAAGTGATGCATATAGGAGAAAAATAACCCTTGCTGTAGTTACACGCTGAGGTAGATCTTCAAAACATATACCATATTTTATAAGATATGCGTGTAGCCGCGCATAGCTTATAAAATCCAGGGTCGGCGCGCGCAGGGCTGCGCAAAATCGGCAGCCTGCGCGCGCCGAGTCACGCAGGTCCGCCCTCCCAGCCCGCCCCCGAACCATCACCATGCCCCCGGACCCGCCCCGGACCGCCCCCTGCCCCCGGGCATGCCCCTTGGATACACCCCCTCCCGCCCCTTTTATGAAGCCCCGGGACTTTCGCACGTCCCGGGGCTTTGCGCGCGCCGGTGGCCTATGCAAAATAGGTGTGCCAGCGTGCGAGTGCCCTGCGCGCATAAATCCGGGAGGATTTACGCGCGCAGGGGTTTTAAAATCTACCCCAATGTTAGGTTCTATCTAAGGAGTTACCATCCAGGAAAGAGATCAAAGCGTCATAGTGGATAATATATTGAAATCATCAGCTCAGTGTGCTGTGGCAAGCAAAAAGCGAACAGAATGTTAGGAATTATTAGGAAGTGAATGGCAAATAAAACAGAGAATGTTGTAATGCCTCTGAATTGCTCCATGGTGAGACTGCACCTTGAATACTGTGTGCAGTTCTGGTTACCAATTCCCAAAAAGGATATAGCTGCACTGGAGAAAATGCAGAGAAGGGTGTCCAAAATCATAAGGGGCATGGAACGGCTCCCCCTATGAGGAAAGGCTAAAAAAGTTAGGGCTGTTCAGTTTGGAGAAGAGACGACTGAGGAGGGATATGATAGAAGTCAGTTATTTACTCTCTCAGACAATAGAAGGATGAGGGAGCATTCCATGAAGTTAGCAAGTAGCTCAGTAAAAACAAAACAAAGAAAATTCTTTTTCACTCAGTGCATAGTTAAGCTCTGGAATTTATTGCCAGAGGATGTGGTTATAGCAGTTAGTCTAATTGGGTTTAAAAAGGTTTGGATAAGTTCTTAGAGGAAAAATCCATAAACTGCTATTATGGTAATTAATAAGCAATAGTAGCTTATAATCTATTCATTTAGGGGCAGATTTTCAAAGGGTTACACGAGTATATTACTCGCAGAACCCCGAAAACCCGCTCCTGTTTTGCATTTTGCATAGGCTCAGCGACATGCGCAAGCCCCAGGACGCGCTTATGTCCTGGAGCTTTGAAAAAGGGGTGGGGGCGTGGGCAGGGTGCCGGACCGGGGGCGGTCTGAGAGTGGGACAGAGGCCTCTGGCACGGTGGCTGTGCCACAGGATCACACTCCGGCAGCTGGCCGGTGCGTGCAAGTTACGCGCGCCGGCCAGAGACAGGCGCCTGTCAGACAGGCGTTACTAAGACAACAAAGGTAGGTGGGGATTTAGGTAGGGCTGGGGAGCGGGTTAGATAGGGGAAGGGAGGGGAAGGTGGGGGAGAATGGAAGGAAAGTTCCCTCTGAGGCCGCTCCTATTTCGGAGTGGCCTCGGAGAGAACAGGGAAGCCATTGGGGCTCCCCTAAGGCTCGATGCGCGCAAGTTGCACAAGTGTGCACCCCCTTGGGCATGCCGACCCCGGATTTTATAACATGCACGCGGCTGCACACACATGTTATAAAATCAGGCGTAGATTTGTGCGCGCCGGGTTGCACACACAAATCTACGCCCGCGCGCATGTTAGAAAATCTGGCCCACAATGTTTAGGTACTTGCCAGGTACTTGTGTCTTGAATTGGCCTCTGTTGGAAACAGGATAATGAGCTTGATGGATCCTTGGTCTGATCCAGTATGGGATATCTTATGTTATTCTGAAGTACTTGAAGATTGTCCATTATAGGTATATCGCCTCCCTTTCAGAGGAGGCCATACATCTGAGACTCCTGAGTATGGACAGAATTGTGGCAGTATCTAGGAAAAAGAAACTGATTTATGCTGTAGAAAACAGGATTAATTTATAAGACAAAGGGAATCACGCTTACCCCACCCCCCACCCCAAGTCCTTACACCAACAAAAGTAGAGTTTATAGAAAAAAATTAAGTGTTCAGCAGTATAAAATACAAGCAGGTAGAAAAACAATTTTCTCCAAAAATACTTTTCACAAAGTGCCAAAGAGTTAGAAGAGGACAATCATCAAACAGTGTTCACACTACTTGAATAGCTGGAGAAAAATGCAGGGACTTCTCCTAATTCTACAAAAAAGGTTCTGTATCACTTAGACCAGGAAAATCTTCTCTTCTTTTCTGAACAAATGGTAGCACTCTATATGAATAGTATCTTAGCTTCTCCAAAAGGCTTCCTTTATCCTTAAACATAGAAACATAGAAAATGACGGCAGAAGAAGACCAATCGGCCCATCCAGTCTGCCCAGCAAGCTTCACACTTTTTTCTCATACTTATCTGTTTCTCTTGGCTCTTAGTAACCTTAGGTTCTATTTCCCTTTCACCCCCACCATTAATGTAGAGAGCAGTGATGGAGCTGCTTCCAAGTGAAATATTAAGTTTGATTAGTTGGTTAAGCGGCAGCATAGCTCTCTGCCATTGAAGCAGAGATATGCGTGAAGTATTAGTTTTACTTCTCCCCTGCCGTTGTAGCAGAGAGCTATGCTGGATATGCATTGAAAGTGAAGTATGCCTTGAAGGTCACATTAACTATCATTTAATATTGAAATGCCTAATAATTGGTAATTGAATAAACCTAATAATTGGTAATACCTTAGCCCATGAACCCATCCCTGTTTTGTTGTTGTTTTTTTCTTTTTTTAATTTGGAGATGGCAGCCCTCCATCCTTCTGCTCCATGAAGGTGGAACACCAACCACTGGCCACTGGCATCCTGCTCCATGAATGCCTCTGTGGCTACTACCGCTCCGTGCAGTGTTTTGCTGCCTCCTCTTTATACGCTTCATCTAGACCTGATGGATCCACAGTGTTTATCCCACGTCCCTTTGAAGTCCTTCGCAGTTTTGGACTTCACCACTTCCTCCGGAAGGGCATTCCAGGCATCCACCACTCTCTCCGTGAAGAAATACTTCCTGACATTGGTTCTTAGTCTTCCTCCTTGGAGCCTCAGCTCGTGACCTCTGGTTCTGCTGATTTTTTTCTGATGGAAAATGTTTGTCGTTGTCTTTGGATCGTTAAAGTTTTTCAAGTATCTGAAAGTCTGAATCATATCACCCCTGCTCCTCCTTTCCTCCAGGGTGTACATATTTAGATTCTTCAATCTCTCCTCATATGACATCCGATGAAGACCCTCCACCTTTCTGGTCGCCCTTCTCTGCACCGCTTCAATCTTGTCTCTGTCTCTTTGTAGATACGGTCTCCAGAACTGAACACAGTACTCCAGGTGAGGCCGCAAGAAGGACCTGTACAAGGGGATAATCACTTCCCTTTTCTTACTCGATATTCCTCTCTCTATGCAGTCTAGCATTCTTCTGGCTTTTGCTATCGCCTTGTCGCATTGTTTCGCAGACTTCATATCATTAGACACTATAACCCCAAGGTCTCTCTCCTGCTCCGTGCACATCAGCCTTTCCCCCCCATCGAATACAGTTCATTAGGATTTCCACTCCCCATATGCATGACTTTGCACTTCTTGGCACTGAATCTCAGCTGCCATAACTTCGACCACTCTTCCAATTTCTTTAAATCCCGTCTCATTCTCTCCACTCCTTCTGGCGTGTCCACTCTGTTGCAGATCTTAGTGTCGTCCGCAAAAAGACAAATCTTACCTTCTATCCCGTCCGCAATGTCGCTCACAAAGATATTGAACAGGACCGGTCCCAACACCGATCCTTGCGGTACACCACTTAAAACTGCTCTCTCTCTTCAGAGAAAGTTCCATTTACCATCACACATTGTCTTCTGTCTGTCAACCAGTTTGCAATCCAGGTCACCACCTCGGCACTCACTCCTAAGCTTCTCGTTTTATTCACTAGTCTCCTATGCGGAACCGTATCAAAAGCTTTGCTGAAATCTAAGTAGATGACATCGAGCGCTCTTCCTCGATCCAATTCCTTGGTTACCCAGTCAAAAAAGTCAATCAGATTTGTCTGACAGGATCTTCCCCTGGTGAATCCATGCTGCCTCAGGTCCAGTAATTCTCCGGACTGTAGATAGTTCACTATTCTCTCTTTCAACAGTGACTCCATTACTTTTCCCACCACCGAAGTGAGGCTAACCGGTCTGTAGTTACCAGCCTCCTCTCTGTTCCCACTCTTGTGAAGCAGGACCACCACCGCTCTTCTCCAATCACTCGGCACCACTCCCATTTCTAGGGATCTATTGAACAGGTCACACAGCGGACCCACCAGCACATCTCTGAGCTCCCTCAGTATCGTTGGATGAATCCCATCAGGTCCCATGGCTTTGTCCACTTTCAGATTCTTTAGCTCTTCCCATACATTTTCTACAGTAAAAGGGTTTTCGTCTATTCCACTTCCTTCCAGTTTCTTGTTGTGTAGAGATGGTCCTTCTCCAGGGTCTTCTTTAGTGAACACAGAACTGAAGTATTCGTTTAATATATCTGCCATTTCTTCGTCTCTCTCCACGCATTGATCATTTCCACCTTTCAATTTCACTATACCGTTTTGAACTTTTCTCTTTTCACTGATGTATCTGAAAAATGTTTTGTTACCATTCTTTATCTCCTTGGCAATCCTCTCTTCCGCTTGACTTTTTTCCGACTTGATTAATTTCTTTGTCTCCCTCAGTTGAATCAAATATTGTTCTTTGTGCTCCTCCCTTTGGGATCTTTTATATTTCTTGAATGCTGTTCTTTTAGCCTTAATTTTGTCAGCCACCTCCTTTGAGAACCAGATAGGTTTCATTTTTCTTTTGCTTTTCTTTACACTTCTAACATATAGAGTAGTTGCCTTGGTAATTGCTTCTTTTAGATTGGTCCACTGCTGATCCACATCTCTCTCGTTCTCCCAGCCTTTTAGTTCTTCCTCTAGGTATTTCCCCATTTCTTCAAAGTCCGTGTTTTTGAACTGTAAAACTCGGGTCTTTGTGCTTCTTTTCCATATTCTTTTAGTGATATTAAACCATACCGTTTGATGATCACTGGTGCTGAGGTGGGCGCCCACCTGGACATCAGAGACATTATCTCCATTAGTGAGCACTAAGTCTAGTATAGTTCCTTTTCTAGTGGGTTCCATTACCATTTGTTTGAACAAAGTTACTTGCATGGCATCCACTATCGCTCTACTATTTTTAGATTCTGCAGATGGGATTTTCCAGTCTACATCTGGCATATTAAAGTCACCAATGATCACCACTTCTTCCTTCTTTCCTATCTTAAGGATGTCTTCAACCAGGTCTCTGTCCAGCTCTTCCTTTTGGTTTGGAGGCCTGTAATCCACTCCAATATAAATGGACGCTCTGTCATCTTTTTTTAGGTCGACCCATAGTGCTTCTTCATTGCCCCAACTTCCTTGCAGCTCAGATGCTTGGATATTGTTTCTCATCAATACTCATGACACTGGTTACATGTATTGGGTATGGAACTTGTAGATTTCTAACTACAACCAGACCTCATATAACAATTTGGAGAGTTTATTTTGTGCTTACTCTCACAATCAAGTATACCACATATACCGAATTTTGTGTGTGTATTGTGGTTCCTTTTAGATTTTTCAATCATCGGTCATGGTTGTATGCTCTTATTCCAAAAACATCTTTTTTTTGTATTTTTTAAAAAAAAAAATTTTCATTTAAAATTTTTCATTTTAAATTGTTTTTATCCATTTCTTAAATGTTTAAAGAGCTTTAAATATACGAATCACTTATCTTTTGACTTGAGTGATCAAAAAACGCTGAGATCATGAGCTCTGTGCCTAAACGCTGAAATGCTAGACTCTATGCCCAACACGGCTCGTGTTTCTTTGTTGCTTCTTCAGGGGCATTGCAATTTCTTCTGAAACACAAATGCATTAATTAAACATCGCCGAATTCATAATACAAATTCATGCATTTACTACTCGTCCATACTTTCAGCATTTCTCCGTTATCACCCGACTTCAACAACGTTACCCAACGACTGATATTGTTTCTGACATAAAGAGCCACACCACCCCCTTTTCTATCCACTCTGTCCTTCCTTAACAAGTTGTAGCCTGGTATTGCTGTATCCCAATCATGAGATTCTGTGAACCATGTTTCTGTGATAGCAACAATGTCCAAATTTGCCTCTGTCATTAGGGCCTGCAGATCTGGGATTTTATTTCCCAAACTATGAGCATTTGTGGTCATACCTTTCCAGGTTCTCTCTTTAAGGTTATTGCTTTTCCTGGACTCCTTATGAGACTTTAGTTGAGATTTGTTATTCACGTCACTCTTTCCTTTTGCAGTTTTGCCACTGATGACAGAGTCATCCATCTCAATTTGCTTTATCCTTTGGTTATGGATCTTAAAATTCTGCATGCAATGTTTTTTTTTTCTCTTTTCTGGTAACACATTAATGTTTTTCTCTAGAACTTCTTCAGTTATTAATATAGGGAAGGCTTTAAGAACATAAGAACATAAGAAAATGCCATACTGGGTCAGACCAAGGGTCCATCAAGCCCAGCATCCTGTTTCCAACAGTGGCCAATCCAGGCCATAAGAACCTGGCAAGTACCCAAAAACTAAGTCTATTCCATGTAACCATTGCTAATGGCAGTGGCTATTCTCCAAGTGAACTTAATAGCAGGTAATGGACTTCTCCTCCAAGAACTTATCCAATCCTTTTTTAAACACAGCTATATTAACTGCACTAACCACATCCTCCGGCAACAAATTCTAGAGTCTAATTGTGCGTTGAGTAAAAAAGAACTTTCTCCGATTAGTTTTAAATGTGCCCCATGCTAACTTCATGGAGTGCCCCCTAGTCTTTCTACTATCCGAAAGAGTAAATAACCGATTCACATCTACCCGTTCTAGACCTCTCATGATTTTAAACACCTCTATCATATCCCCCCTCAGTCGTCTCTTCTCCAGGCTGAAAAGTCCTAACCTCTTTAGTCTTTCCTCATAGGAGAGTTGTTCCATTCCCCTTATCATTTTGGTAGCCCTTCTCTGTACCTTCTCCATCGCAATTATATCTTTTTTGAGATGCGGTGACCAGAATTGTACACAGTATTCAAGGTGCGGTCTCACCATGGAGCGATACAGAGGCATTATGACATTTTCCGTTTTATTCACCATTTCCTTTCTAATAATTCCCAACATTCTGTTTGCTTTTTTGACTGCCGCAGCACACTGTACCGACGATTTCAATGTGTTATCCACTATGACACCTAGATCTCTTTCTTGGGTTGTAGCACCTAATATGGAACCCAACATTGTGTAATTATAGCATGGGTTATTTTTCCCTATATGCATTACCTTGCACTTATCCACATTAAATTTCATCTGCCATTTGGATGCCCAATTTTCCAGTCTCACAAGGTCTTCCTGCAATTTATCACAATCTGCTTGTGATTTAACTACTCTGAACAATTTTGTGTCATCTGCAAATTTGATTATCTCACTCGTCGTATTTCTTTCCAGATCATTTATAAATATTTTGAAAAGTAAGGGTCCCAATACAGATCCCTGAGACACTCCACTGTCTACTCCCTTCCACTGAGAAAATTGCCCATTTAATCCTACTCTCTGTTTCCTGTCTTTTAGCCAGTTTGCAATCCACGAAAGGACATCGCCACCTATTCCATGACTTTTTACTTTTCCTAGAAGCCTCTCATGAGGAACTTTGTCAAACGCCTTCTGAAAATCCAAGTATACTATATCTACCGGTTCACCTTTATCCACATGTTTATTAACTCCTTCAAAAAAGTGAAGCAAATTTGTGAGGCAAGACTTGCGCTGGGTAAAGCCATGCTGACTTTGTTCCATTAAACCATGTCTTTCTATATGTTCTGTGATTTTGATGTTTAGAATACTTTCCACTATTTTTCCTGGCACTGAAGTCAGGCTAACCGGTCTGTAGTTTCCAGGATCACCCCTGGAGCCCTTTTTAAATATTGGGGTTACATTTGCTATCCTCCAGTCTTCAGGTACAATGGATGATTTTAATGATAAGTTACAAATTTTTACTAATAGGTCTGAAATTTCATTTTTTAGTTCCTTCAGAACTCTGGGGTGTATACTATCCGGTCCAGGTGATTTACTACTCTTCAGTTTGTCAATCAGGCCTACCACATCTTCTAGGTTCACCGTGATTTGATTCAGTCCATCTGAATCATTACCCATGAAAACCTTCTCCATTACAGGTACCTCCCCAACATCCTCTTCAGTAAACACCGAAGCAAAGAAATCATTTAATCTTTCCACGATGGCCTTATCTTCTCTGTGCCCCTTTAACCCCTCGATCATCTAACGGTCCAACTGTCTCCCTCACAGGCTTTCTGCTTCAGATATATTTTAAAAAGTTTTTACTGTGAGTTCTTGTTGCACTTGATACTGTGTGTGTCTCCTTGTCACAGGTCTAATTCTACCTGAGCCCACTGTAATCCTGGTTTTTAATGAATTCCTTAATGACCTGTTTGAGTGGGGGGGTATACTTGTTGGCTGCCCATCTGTCAAGAATGGGTGACTGTGGGACACATGTAAAGCAATTTCATATAACTGTTTTATCTAGTGCTGCAATCTGAGTGGGTTTTTTTTGTATATAGAAGCAATAGTATGCCTAACATCATGAATGTAATGATTAGCTATTGTATCTCTAGCGGGAATATCAATGTATTTTGATTTGGCCACAAAAGGGATCCCTATGGATCCTAGGCCAACTTTTTGATGGAAAAGAGAGAAAAGCAACCTTTTCCCTTCCAGGAATCCAGTGAGAGCAACAGCCTAGGGCTGCCTCCCATCAGCAACCCTGGAAGATGTCAAATCCAACTCCTTAGGACTTCCTCTAGTGACTCATTGAGCCACTTTTTTTTTTTTACTGGTAACAAAATGATTCATCTTTTGGGGATGGACCTACCTATCAATCCAGAGTTCCACTGATACCTCTGAACCTCCTAGAAATGTTGTTAAAACTATAGTACTAGGCAACTAGCAACCATACGGGGAAATAAAATCATGAATACCAAGCTCTAGTGTCCGGTACTGTATTATGAATAATAACCATTGTTTTTTCTGAGACAAATAGGATGGCCACTCATACAGTGGTACCGATGACAGCAACCACAGTGTGGCTGATTATCCTGCTGTCACATTCCATTTGAGTCTCTGTCACTTCGGCTCCTTGTGATGGCGTCTTATCTAATGGACAATGCTGCCTTCTGGTACTTTATTGAAGCCTGCTAGAGATTTGAATGTTTGTATCATATCTTATCTTCTTCCTTCTTTAGCTTCTCCAGTCTCTCTGTGTAAGGCTTACAATGCATGCCATACACCATTCTGGTGGCGTTTGTTTGAAATGTTCCCAACTTATTCAATTCTTTTTGTAGATGTGTTCTCCCAAACTTCACACAACATTCTTTATACTAGTCATACCTCTTTATGCAGACAAGTATGCTATTAGCTTTCCCAACTGTTTTATCACACAGGCTACTTTGAGATTATCAAAGATTGTAATCTACAAGTCTCTTTCTGTTTTGTCTTCTGGCTCTTTCCATCCAAATGGTATTTGACTCTTCATTTTGATAGCCTTAATGCATGACTGACGTATATCTAGTAAACTATTATCATTAAACCAGTGAAATCTACACAACCGCTCTAGCTGTACTGCACCTGCTCACCATTCAGGCCTCTAATCCAGTTCTTGGTCTTCATGGTACTTTTATGGCATTTCTTATGATCCAGGGTTCTTATGGTCAGCTCAGCTCAGCATTCCAGACCTCTGTTTCAGTGTTGTACAGATGCTGCTGGATTCATTTTTCATTGGTAAATTCCCCTCCAGTGCTCCCCAGCTGCTCAGAGTTCTGTCATTGATCTTCCACTGGAACATTTTCAAACAAATCCAAGTCTAGCTTCCACACACTGAGTCCTCCCACTCAATAACACTGAACACCAGGTAGGATAGAATTGACTCATAAGTTCTCGACTAGGATGGAATGGAGTAGTCGTCTAGTGATTTGAGCTGTGGGCTGAGAACCAGGGAAGTCATGGTTCAAATTTGTTTTCTCCTACTGATGGTCCTTCTGACCTTGAGCAAGTCACTTTCCATTGCTTAAATTATACATCTTCTGGGGCGGGGAACTATCTATTGTACCTGATTGTAACTCATTGTGCTCAAGTTTAGAAAGACAAGTAATAAAATCTAAATCCAGTCTATGTGAAATTCTCATGAAGCTAAAGACTAACATTTACCTTTGGCAACCATCTTGCTTTATCTGTTCAAGAAAACAAAGTATATTCTGAAAGTTTACATCAACAACATGAAAGCAAAGGCAAAAAGTATAGCTTTTTCTTCTAACTCGTTGAAATATCTCCTATGTTGAAAGAAAGGCAATCCTTTCAAGCATGGCTTACAAGCAATATTTGTATTGTTTTTTTAGTTGAACAATATTAACTGTTAACATACAGTATAAATATGACATACTAAATTACAGCAATGATGATGCACTACAGTAGGCAGTAGATAAAACAGAATTGCATCTCAGCACATTTACAATATGAACTACATATATAGTACAATATTAACATTATATGTTTCTCTGAAATATACATACATATGAACCATGTCTGTCAAAATCCATGTTCTATAACATGGTTAATTTGATTTAAGGATGCTGCATTATTCACAAATCTAGTTTGTTCTTCACAATAAATTGAAACTATATCTCTTCATAGTTCTGGGTAGAATGGGATTTAATGACAAATGATCAGGCTTTTTCTCTCGGGGTTTTAAATGACTTTTTAAAAATTATAGCTAAGAATATGTAACAAGGTTTGCTATGTTGATATACAGTGATTATTACCAAAGGTACTATGAACATTTGTGGCAGCATATAACAAAATTGTGTACATGGTAATTTTTTTTTTAAATGTAAAATAACATTTGCTTTTTCTACCAGCCGTGAGTCCTGTTTTTGTTCACTCATTCTGGAGGTATACATGTGTGATATATGAGATCTGTACCTACACACATATGTATATATGCATGTATAATTTCTACCTCTATTAAGATGGATAAAGCTAGGCAAGCTTATGGACTGACTGATGTCAACCTGAAGAATTTATACTGTTTTAACACATCTTTAATCAGTAGAGAACTCATACCTATAGTACATGAATGTAAACCTGAATGTAAACTGATGTGATATTTCGGATCGAATGTCGGTATATAAATAATAATAACATAACATAACATATTGCACTAGACTTGTTGCTTTTGTACATATCAAAAGAGATTTTAGAGTGAGGTCAGTATTATTCTTGGTGTACCTAGTTCCTTGCAGGAGTATTATTATTGCAGTAAGCAAATGCAAATGGAGTCTTGGCATCAACAGCTGGGATACTGAAAATACATTGATATTCCCGCTAGAGATAAGACAATAGCTAATCATTACATTCATGCTGTTAGGCATACTATTGCTTCTATATGGAAAAAAAACCCACTCAGATTGCAGCACTAGATAAAACAGTTATATGAAATTGCTTTAATAGAGAAAATGTGTTCTCTTTAAGAGAAAATTGACATATTATCTGGTTTAAAAATTGATCGAGTAGCCAACAATATGTGCTTGTAGCCAGCAATATATGAAATGATAACTGTATGAGAAATTGACCATTGCTAAGTTAAGTAAATGCTAAATTGAAAAGTATATTTCCAGTTTGAATTTATTGGCAATGTTTGTTATCTGCTGAGTTAAATAAAATGTTATTAAAAAGTTCTATTCTGAAATTCTATCTTATGATAATGGAAAAGAAGCCTAATGGCTCAAAGCTTAATCTATTCTAGTTCATGGTATTTAATAATATGCATATATATATATATATATATATATACACACACACACCCACACACACACACACATATATGTATTTTTTTATATTCCACTTTTTGGCACGTCAAAGCAGATTATATATTATATTTATATATATTATTAGATACCATGAACCAGAATAGATTGGTAGAAACAATACAGGAGGCCACTTTTTATTTCTGGTCTAGCAGGTAATATGGGGTCCAAGTATGTTCTGAAGTATAAGAACAATGGAGAAGTAATCAACATTTAAACTAGGCGTAGTTCTTCAGTGTGCCTACAAAAGTTAGTGAAACCAGATTAATTCTTCCAAAACTGAATACTGGAAGAAGGATCCTTCTGAATACTCCAGAAAAAGATAGGTTTGCACATGAAAACAGTATTGTAATTAATATTCTAATTAATGCACATAGGGAAAGGCCATATTAATGAAATATAGCTCTTCAGAATGTGATTGAATCCCTCAGCGGTTATTTCGGACCATATATGCTTCATAAATGAAAGATTTTCTCCATATTTCTGCCTTTGTGTTAAAAGCTTTGATAAACTGAGCCCAGAGTGTACACTGAGATGAAAAATTATAGTCATACCTGGGAACTTTCGATTTTCAGTCACCCTGAGATTTTCATTGATTAGCAAGAGGGCAGATCCAGTGGTATGTGCACAAGCTTTCTCCTCTTCCATGCACATAAACAGTTTAAAACACTCGCATGTTCACTCTCACTCTCTTTCTCACACCCATACATATTCATTTTCACACACATGCTCTGCTCACATTCCTCTCATTCTCCCACATACACACATCCCCCTCATATATGCTCCCTCCCTGCCACACACATAAGCCCTCACATATACTCCCTCCCCCTACACTAATGCTTTTCATCAATATCCCCTATTCTCCCACACATATGCCCCATTACATAACTGTCTCCCACACGCATGTACCCCTTCAAATATACTTCCTCTCTAACACGTCTCCTTACATATACATATCCCCTCCCTTCCATATAGACCATCACATACATTACCTACTCTCCCACACATATGCCCCCTTATATAACTCCATCCTCCACACATATGCCCCCATACATATACCCTCCCCAAGACACATGCCCACTCACATACACTCCTCTTTCACATATGCTGTATGCCCCCTCACATAAAGTCCTACCCCTCCACACACACACACATGCTCCCTTATATAACTCCCTTCCCCCACATCCTCTCACTATCACTTTTTCCCTGCAGTTACTACCTTGGGAAGCTTGCTGGGCAGACTGGATGGACCATATTGGTCTTTTTCTGCCATCATTACTATGTTACTATGTTACCCAGAACCTACCAGTGACATCTACCTCCTCCTTGGCTGATGGGACATCTCTTTCTTGCAGCCATGCCATATCCTGCTTCTGCTTCTACTTTTACCATGGGCTGATGGGACTCGCCTTTCTTCCTGCCCCCCATGTGCCAATTAGAAGCCTCCTCCCTTCTTCCTGCCAGCAAGGCCAGTCAGAGGCCTCCACCCTCCTTCCTGCTCATGCGGGCAAGAAAAAGAGAGGAAGCTTCTGATTGACCCATGGGACAGGAAAACAAAAACAGGCATCTGATTGGCCCATGCAGACCAAATGGATGCCATCCAGTCTGGGTGGGCTGCACAGGCTGCTTCACAAGCAGCAGAGTTTTCATGTATTTGCCCAGAGACTTGGCAATGCCGTTAGAATTCCAGAGTCTCCAGGTCAAATCCGGAATGTTCCTTGGTATGATTATAGTAAAAATATTTAAGAGGCCTCGTTCTCCCTTTTAATATGAGTTGAAAGTAACATGGTGGAGTATCCATGTCTGCTGGTTCTCTTTTTTCTCCTCCATCTTCTGGTCTACTTAACTCAGGCCACCGTAGAGTATAGGCCAAGGACCAGTGTAGGTTGAAGAAGCAGGATGGCATGTTTTAAGACAGACTGTAGCAGCAGCAGCAGCGGATAGCTTCTTTCTTCAGGATCACACTCAAAGTTCCTTTACTCTAAGTAGAGGTAACAGCAATGAGACTTTTTCCAGTTTCGGAAGCATCAATTGCGTTTCCTCAGCTTGATTGGCAGGGGCAACAACAGCATTGGTTAATTGCAAATAGAAAATTGGTATCCTTCTGGGTCTCAAGCCTTTACTCTCAGCTAGTGCAGCAACAACAACCAAGATAGACTGAACCTCACCTTCAATGAGAATAAAATAGTGGGGTAAAGTGGAAACCTGAGCCAAAATATCATTTTCATGTGAGCACAGCTATAGTCTTCCGTACAGCAGGACGTCTATCAAAGACACTCACCCAAACCCTTAAATGCTTTGAACAAAAGAAGAGATCATGGATCATAGTAGTCCTAGAGTACATAGTGGTATCAATTCAATTGCTATTGCAACAGAAAATTTCACCACCAGCCATAATATTATCTAAATGTCAGGTATTATAGGATCACACTAAGATCTGCAACAGAGTGGACATGCCGGAAGGAGTGGAGAGAATGAGACGGGAATTAAGGAAGCTGGAAGAGTGGTCGAAGATATGGCAGCTGAGATTCAATGCCAAGAAGTGCAAAGTCATGCATATGGGGAGTGGAAATTCGAATGAACTGTATTTGATGGGGGGAGAAAGGCTGATGTGCACGGAGCAGGAGAGAGACCTTGGGGTGATAGTGTCTAGTGATTTGAAGTCGGCGAAACAATGTGACAAGGCGATAGCAAAAGCCAGAAGAATGCTGGGCTGCATAGAGAGAGGAATATCGAGTAAGAAAAGGGAAGTGATTATCCCCTTGTACAGGTCCTTGGTGAGGCCTCACCTGGAGTACTGTGTTCAGTTCTGGAGACCGTATCTACAAGGAGACAGAGACAAGATGGAAGCGGTACAGAGAAGGGCGACCAGAAAGGTGGAGGGTCTTCATCGAATGACTTATGAGGAGAGATTGAAGAATCTAAATATGTACACCCTGGAAGAAAGGAGGAGCAGGGGTGATATGATTCAAACTTTCAGATACTTGAAAGGTTTTAACGATCCAAAGACAACGACAAACCTTTTCCGTCAGAAAAAAATCAGCAGAACCAGGGGTCACGAGCTGAAGCTCCAGGGAGGAAGACTCAGAACCAATGTCAGGAAGTATTTCTTCACAGAGAGGGTGGTGGATGCCTGGAATCCCCTTCCGGAGGAAGAGGTGAAGACCAGAACTGTGAAGGACTTCAAAGGGGCATGGGATAAACACTGTAGATCCATCAAGTCTAGAGGACGTGAATGGTGTGGCTCGCGGGAATGAAGGCTACTACCTGGAGATAATACCCTTATTCAATATACATACACACCGTTAATGTGACTCCAACATTGCTCTAAGCTTCAATGGTAAGAGGAAATGTGGAAAAAAAAAAGGATTTGCATTCACAAAAAAGCGGGTGTAGCTTGCTTGTTACGGCGGTTACTACCCCCAAACCAAATAAGCCTGATACTTTACTTTCAATGCATATCTAGCATAGCTCTCTGCTTCAACGGCAGGGGAGAAAGTCTGATACTTCACTTCCAACGCATATCCAGCATAGCTCTCTGCTTCAACGGCAGGGGAGAAAGTCTGATACTTCACTTTCAACACATATCCAGCATAGCTCTCTGCTTCAACGGCAGGGGAGAAAGTCTGATACTTCATTTTCAACGCATAGCCAGCATAGCTCTCCGCTTCAACGGCAGGGGAGAAAGTCTGTTACTTCACTTTCAACGCATAGTCAGCATAGCTCTCCGCTTCAACGGCAGGGGAGAAAGTCTGTTACTTCACTTTCAACGCATAGCCAGCATAGCTCTGCTTCAACGGCAGGGGAGAAAGTCTGTTACTTCACTTTCAATGCATAGCCAGCATAGCTCTCTGCTTCAACGGCAGGGACAATGTAGAAAAGAGGATCTATATATAGACAACAACCAACAAGGACTGAATTACATAGTCAAGGAAACAAAAGTATGGGTGTAGCTTGCTTATTGAGGCGGTTACTACCCCTAACTAAGCTACATATTCAATTAGATGCAGTTCCAACACTGCTCGCTACATTAATGGTGGGGTGGAAGGGAAATAGAACTAAAAGGTACTAAGAGCCAAGCGTAACAAGTAAGAGGAAAAAAAAAAGTGCATAGCTTGCTGGGCAGACTGGATGGGCCGTTTGGTCTTCTGCCGTCATTTTTATGTGTCTATAATTGTAACCATAGGGATTTAGGCTATTCAAAAGTTCACAAAGCTGTGTAAATAAGATTTAGACGTTGTTTTATTCAAAAGCTCCAAAATGACAAAAGTTCAATCAAAGTACAATCCCCCGACACATAGCTGTGTTTCATTGGGGAGGCTGCATCAGGAGGGATGGAACAGGTAAACACATTATATCAATTTTGCCAAGCAGTACAACATCAGGACTGGAATATTTTGCATGTCATATCAAGTTTACAGAGCAAACAGGAATTCTTTGCATCACTTATTATTGTAAACAACAGGATTCTATTAGAATCAACTGCCTTCCCAGAATTCCCAGCTTCGGATGCTCACTGCATGGCAGGTAACCGCCAGTAGGCCCCCTGACACGTACGCGATTAAGACCCAGCGGAGGAAAGCACAGGTGTATGTGTGCATGGGCACCCATGATTCTGCGCACATTGGAGGGAGAGCTGGGTATTTGCCCCCATGATGATGTCACACACGCCAGACTACTTAGCCTGTCTGAACCTGGATCTTTGCCTTGACAACAGGTTTCTTAGCCTGTTCCTGGCCCTTGCCTTGCTTTCTGTGTGCCTGGTTTTGGATTCTGACTGCTGGCAGCCTGCCTCATCCTCAGACCATTCTGGATTCTGCCTGCCTTGACCCCGAACGAGTTACTGGATTCTCCTTCCTAGCTGCTTATCTGCCTTGACCCTGGACTGGTTACTGGATTCTCCTCGCTTGCTGCCTGCGTTGACCCCGAACCAGTTACTGGATTCTCCTCGCTTGCTGCCTGCCTCGACTCCTGATTGTATTGGATCTTGCTTGCCTTCTGTCTGCTGGATCCTGGACCTTCTGTCAGACACTGCTGCGGCATTCTTCAGTTTGATTTGGTTCCTGCCTCCAGTTCAGCCTGGTTCCTCTCTTCGGCTCGGCCTGGTTCCTGTCTTCAGTTCTGCTCCAGTTTAGCTGGGCATTGTGCAAGCCATCAGTCTTGTCCTTGCTGGTTCTCTGCTTCAGATTGTCTTTGTCAAGCCTTCAGCAATACATACAGACTCTGTCTGGTCTATGTCAGGACAAGCTTGCCTGCTGTTGGCACGGGCCTTGGCCCTTGCCTTGAGGTTGTGCCATGACACAGGGGCTCATGCATTTGCTGTTCCTGTTCATCAGTCTGAAAGGGCTTCGGAGTGGTGGAGGGCCACACCCAGGAACCAGCAGAGGGCTGCCCAGCCCAGACAGATTAATAGCACAACTTGCATGATTTGCATTTGCATGTGTAACGTGTGATAAACCCACATTATTCTTGTGCCTGAGGTATTACAGGATGACATTATCTGCTATGCTGGTTGCATTTCTAGTAGCACTCTCTGCACATGGCATTTCTACCATATATGGTAGACAGGAGGACTCGAATGGGGCATGGTCCTGGTGGTTCAATGTACCTCTGCAACTTTAAAAGAATTAACTGGACATATGCTGTAACCAGCAGCAGCATGTTCGGTTGGTATATTTCATCAGTGCAGAGAAAAGAAGACGATTGTGGGCATGCGATGTGCGAACGGATATCGGTATAAAAGAGATGTTAAATAAATAAATAAATAAATAAGGAAGCTCAGGAGTTGGAAAGGTTTAGGTCCTCGAGGAGCGAGTACCTGGTTCCAGGGAAAGCTCTGAGAGCGATGGTAACTCACAATAGTCTGTATCTGCGATAGCTTCCAAGCAGTAGAGAATCTTCAGAGTGTCCAGGAACATGGGCCTTCGAGGAGTGAGTACCGGTTCCTATCTGTAATCTGAAAGAAAGAAAAAGAGCGAGGCCTCCGAGGAGCGGTGACGGTGCTGCAGATCTTCATTCCAATGCTGATGCTGCTGACGGTGCCTCACCTCCTTGGCTTGCCAGATGGTTGTTCCTCCATGACCAATGGAAGAGTTGATGAAGGTAAAAAAAAGAGAAACCTAAACTCATAATAAATATCTACAATTGTAAAACTGCAACTCACATTTTGGTTTTGCAGGGGAATTTTCCTAAATAAGTACTTCCCCCTCTTCCCCTCCCCCTCTTTTACTCCCCCCTTTCAAAGCCCTCCCCCTCTTTCACAACATATATAATAAACACACCATTTGAAATGTAAAGCTTTATACTTGCAATAATGTATGGAAAATATGTAGAATATGTACAAATATAAAAAAAAAATTTACAAAAAAAAAAAAGAAGACCCAGGGAGTTAGGGAGGCAGGGACGAGGGAGGATGCTCAGGACCGGGGCATGCGATTTCCCAGGACCCTTACAGCTTCCCCCAGCAGCTGTCCGGCCCTGAGAATCACATCCATGGTCCTGAGCATCCTCTCATGGAAGGCCTGCATAGCCATCAGCTCATCTTGCACCCCCTCATGTAAATTCTAAATTCCATCCTAAATCGCCCCAGTTAGAGGTTCATCATTGGGAGAACGTGCTCACCGGGCTGCTCACGTGGAGGGGGGGTGCAGAGGGCCATGGATGCAAAGGCTGGCCCGTTTGTGTCCCCTCATTCCTAACTCCTTGGCTAAACAGGGAGGAGGCCCTACATGATGGGGATGGGGAAGAGGCCTGAGGTGAGCCTCTTCCGCTGGAGATGGCTCATTGTCCGCCGCTTCCATGTCTGGGGGAGGAGCATCCTGTGGCAGCTACTGCATGTGCAGGAGCTGGGGCTGGGGCTGGTCTTTCCTCCATATCTTCTGCAGCACCTTAAAAATAAAAGAATGGGTCAGAATCGTGTGTAGTTAAACATGGGAATACATGTTATGTATATATGAACATTGCCCAATAGCATGGAAGATTAATTTACCTCCAGCCCCAGTCTGCTCAGCAGGCAGCCTCTCCATCCACCTCCTTTTCTTCAGATGCAGCCACCGGGACTTCTTCTTCAGGTCCTCTATCTATAGAAAAGAAAAAGGAAGACTACCATGAGTGTGCTCTGTAGTTGGTAAGGGGACTTCCATGCTGGTATGTGATAATGAATGCTATTAATACATTTAGCCTCCAAGAAGGACCATGATAACCCACTTCAGTACTCATGTAGCTATGGGAATATCCATCAGCAGTAACATCAATCCTACAACAGGTCCTCATCTATGCCTTTTCAATGCATTGTTAATTATTTGCTCTCCTAAAGTATGTGCTTCTTTACTGACTCTTTGGCCAACACCAAGGCATGCTGGTTTTCTGGTTATGTTCTAGGAGCATGCATGCTAATGAGTAAGGGATATAGTCAGCTGGGCATGGCTGACCGTCTCATGCACAGAAATTGTGACTACCCAGAAAAGCTGACTACCTAGGTGCAAGTCATTCCTGAGGGTACAACATATTGTGGACAAAACAGCAAGAAACCATTTTACATTCCATGGGAAAGTAACTACAATGTCTTCCTTACAGAATTTACAATACTTATTGCAGTAAGGCTTCAACCATTTCATGTAAATTTGGCCTAATGCTTTGTTACCTAGTATGACCTCATTGTAGCTATGATCATCCATGCTAATAATCTTAGGTCTTAACATTACAGTCTCCATCCATAACCCTATATTTTAACACTCTATGGTGACCACTAGCTTCCCCCAGCATAACCTGACCTTCACCCCCTCCCCAGTGCCCCCATATGCAGTAACTTAGGTAACTGTCAACTTACACCATAGCGGTGGGAGGCACGCTGTTAAATTGTAGCTGGAGCTGTCTCCAGGACCTCCTCAGCAGGTGGAAATTGGTGCACCACCCTTGCACAAGGAAGAGGTAATCTCTCCTTTGCCATCACCAGGGATGCCAGAAGAGCAACGTCCCTGGGGGTGAAGTTGAGTTGTCTTCCTCTCCTGGCCATTTTGTATGCAGTGAAGAAGAACAGGAAGTCTCGCCCTCACGTTTCTGTGTGCGCGTATGAACATATGCGCTCCATTGCTTGGCGCGCTGCGCACAAGGGACGCACACAACTCGTGGCCAAAACATGCGTATATTTTGCATATCTCACATGCTTATGCATGAGCATTGCAAAATATATGCCCCCGCGCCTCGCCATACACATGTTTATGCCGCGCGCGTACATGTTTTAAAATCTACCTTTTAGGTTTTAAGCATGTAAATGCGTTTGAAAATCAGGCCCTTACCTTTTATTTTCTAATTTGGAAGGGTGCAGCATTCAGATACTCTGTTAGTCCAAAGTGTGGGTAGGTGAAGACATTCCCTTCTAGTCTCTAAATTCATTGGAAAAGCTGTTGCAGCTCCTACTAGCAGTAAAATCTGCCTCTTCTGGTTCTTCATAGCAGCGCTTGTCCTCTCTCTTAGCCCTTAGGTGCCTGTAGCATGCAAAATGAAAAACATGCTTCTTTTCTAGTAATTTTTCATTGGTGCAGATAATCTTTAGCTCCCATAGGTTCTTGGAGGGTCAGCTGACTCCTTGTTTCTCCTTGCACATCCCCCCTCCCTTCCAGCTAGTTTAGTCTGAATGTTAACTCTTTATGGGTGTGTTTAACAGACAACAGCTCAAAGATATAAGGGCAACTGTTTTAGCTTCAGTTTTTTTTCTCTTAGCCAGGATAAGTTTCAGGCTGAATCTATATACCTTTCACTTTTTGACCACAACTGCTTGATTCTTTCTTGTCATGATGCTAGGGCAGGGGTGGTCAACTCCAGTGCTCAAGAGCCACAAATAGGCTAGGTTTTTGAAAATATCCACAATAAACATGCATGAGCTAGATTTGTACATAGTAGATATCCTGGAAACCTGGCCTGTTGGTGGCTTTCAAAGCCTGGAGTTGACCACCCCTGTGCTAGGGCAATTAGAGATCCCAGACTAAGTAAAACATGTCTGGAGCACCCTCAGAGGGAGAAACCCAGTTTGGCTTTCAGTCCCAGTTCCTTGTCTTGATATAGAATAAGCTCGTGGAGGCACCTTTTGGGAACCAGGGCACATTTATATGCACTACTGCATTTTTCATGCTTATTCATTGTGGATATCTTGAAACTGCAGCTAGCTGGGGACCCCTGGGAAATACTGGCTGAGCACATGTGTGGTCTCTGCTCCTGGAAAATTACTTAAATGGCTAAAGGTGTTCTTCTGACTTATTAGGTCAATCATTATAATAGTGGGCCCCGAGTGGTGACTCAATGTAAAGTACATGTTTTTCTCAGTGGCTACGGGTGCAAATTCTGAACTTCAGATGATAATAGACCAAACAGTAGGAGTAATTCCAAACGGCACTAATTTTATTGTCCATTAAGTATTTGCTTATTTAGACAGGTTGTATATTTTTTTTCAGTTCTTAATTTCTGCGAAGAGCATCTGAACTATAATATAAGCTTTAATGGGGAATTCTCCCAGCACTATGCCAGAGCCTCTCTTTCTCTCTGATCTTGGTGGCAAGTCATGCCATTCTCTTCTCCAGTGGGAGGGCCTGCACGGTAGTACTAGTACTTTCAGAGCTTCGCGTTGATCCTTCTGGATGGAGAGTGCTCATGTACAGTATGTTCTGCATTTACTTCCTAAGAACATCATGTTGCTTAGCAAGGGAGTTAGATGGATTGCACCTGATCCATGCTGGCTCCTCGCCCAACTCCCCCTACGCTCAACTCTCTTTAACATTCTAACCCTAACACTTACATTAACGCTCTGACCTCGACGACTGGTTGTCTCTGTACAGGGTTTACTGTAACATACCAGGAGACAAGAGTTAAACATGGCTTAGATTTTATATTGGCAAAATATTCCTGCTGGTAAATGGATTAATTTCAGCACTGCATGGCGCTATATAAACATGGAGAATGTAACTCTTAGCTATGATCTTTTCCTACTAATTTGAAAATAATCTTAACAGTTCAGACTATTAGAATGAAAAATGAACACCAAACCAGAAATAAGTCTAATGAAGCCCATTAAATATTTTAATGATTGTGTAACTGTATGTGTTTAAAATTCAAGAACTGATCACTATAAAGCCCTTTATCTAAGACATATATTTAGGATAAAGTGATTACTTTCAGTTCTGAATAGTACTTTGCCATTAATAATTCTTAATTCATAATTAGAATATTATTATTGGAGGAAATTTATGTTATCATGCTATTAGATAAAGAATAAATCTTTTCTTAGAGAGTTCATAAGAACAGTATAAATTGCCATAGAATTATAGCTAAATATGAATATTAGTTATATTCATATTGAAAAAAAAACATTTTTGTAGACATTCTATATGATGAAATCAGAAGCATAGACATTAAGCTCAAATTGAAGATAAAATCTTGGAAGTCATTTTTTGTTGCGCTGGAGGTGGACCCTTGGCCTGGTGCAGGATTGGTACGGCCCCTGCCACCAGGAGGTGGAGCACAGAAGGAGACAGAGGCTAGCTTCTGCAGGCTGAGCCCTTGGGTACCTGGAGCGCCTGGACTTATGTGGGCCTCACAGGGTCTCCGGGAGAGAAAGTGAAGGGGTGTGCCCCCTAATCTTTCTATTATCTGAGAGTAAATAACCGATTCACCCGTTCTAGACCTCTCATGATTTTAAACACCTCTATCATATCCCCCCTCAGTCGTCTCTTCTCCAAGCTGAAAAGTCCCAACCTCTTTAGTCTTTCCTCATAGGGGAGTTGTTCCATTCCCCTTATCATTTTGGTAGAGGGGGAGAGGGAAAAGTTAATATGGCTGATTAAACATGAGAATGGGCTCTGGGTAGGGACAGTTTGTGGAAGCTGTGAAGCAACTTGAAATTATGGGAAAGCTTGGCTGAACAGCAAAGTCTTGAGTCTTTTTTTGAACGTGATTGGGCAATGTTCCAGCCTGAGCTTAGGTGGGAGCGAATTCCACTGTTTGGGGCCCGCGGTGGAAGGAGATCTTTTTCTTAAAGATGTTTTGATAGGAGGTGCCTGCAGAGTGCCTCTCTGTGCTAATCTTAGCGGACGGGAGGAAGTGTGAAGTTGAAGAGGAATCCTGAGGTCCAGTGGTGTGTTGTTGTGAACGGCTTTGTGGATGATAGATAATAGTTTGTAGAGGATTCTAAATTTGACTGGGAGCCAGTGGAGCTTCTTTAGAATCAGAGTTATATGGTCCTTTTTGTTGGACTTTGTGAGAATCCTTGCAGTTGCGTTTTGTAACAACTGGAGAGGCTTTAGGGAGTTGTCTGGAAGGCCGTGTAGGAGTGAATTACAACACTGACCTGAAATCATAGAAATGGAGGAGGGGTCTTAGCCTTTTTAAAACTTGGAGTTTGTAGTAGCACTCTTTTACCATGTTGTTGATGAAGCCTGTGTAGCTCAGTTGATTATCCATGACGACCCCAAGGTTTCTGACCCGGGGGGAAAACGTTGGGAGCGCTGAAAGGTGTGAGCTGTTTAGTGGAAGGTTGCCGTCCTGTATAATCAGAAGGAACTCTGTCTTGTCAGTGTTGAGTATCAAGTTGAGGTTTGAAAGGAGGTTATTAATGGAGAGTAGGCAGGAGTTCCAAAAGAGTACGGTTTTGTGCAGAGAATCTGTAATCGGTATGAGGATTTGGACGTCATCTGCATATAAGTAATGGGTTAGCTTTAGCTCAGATAGGAGATGACAAAGCGGGAGAAGGTAGATGTTGAATAAAGTTGGGGATAACGATGATCCTTGAGGGACTCCTAGGGTGGAACTGAACGGTGGAGACTCTTTGCTGTTGATTTTGACTTTGTAGTACCTGTTCTGGAGGAAAGATTTGAACCAGTTAAGGGCTGTGTTTTTGATGCCGATCTCAGATAATCTTTTGATGAGACACTTATGGTTGACTGTGTCAAAGGCGGCTGATAAGTCGAGGAGGATGAGCAAGCAGGTCTGTTTTTTTTCTAGATTCATGAGGATGTTGTCTGACAGTGATAAAAGAAGTGTTTCGGTACTACGGGATTTGCGGAAACCAAGTTGCACCGGGGAGAGGATGTTGTTATTGTCAAGGAATTCAGAGAGTTGTTTGTTGACTATTCTTTCCAGGATTTTAGCGATGATTGGAAGATTAGCAATCGGGCGAAAGTTAGCTGGGTTGTCTGTAGAAAGATTTGGTTTTTTTAATAAGGGTTTTAAGATGGCAAGTTTGAGGGGGTCGGGGACAAGACCCTGAGATAGTGAGGCGTTGATGATCTGAGCGATAGGCTTGGCGACATCTTTGGCGCTTGCTATAAGAAGATTAGCTGGAATCGCATCAAGTGGGTGTGAAGCTGGCTTGAGTTTCTTTAATAGGATTTCTATCTCTAGAGCGGATGTAAGCTCAAAGTCCTCTAAGCTTGCCATTAGAAGCGAGGAGGCTGTGGGTAGTTGAGAAAGTTTGGCACAGAGCGGCGGTGCGGTGGAGAATAGATGAGGTTGGGCCGGAACTTTATTATCTGTACGGGAGGCGAATAAGTTATCTATTTTGTTCTTGAAGTATGTGGCAAGTTCGGTGGCTTTGCAGCTTTGTCATCTGGAATAGTTGATGTTGGTGGTTTGGTGAGCGATGAGACCAGGGAGAAGAGGGCTTTTGGGTCGTAGATGAAGTGGTGGATTTTTTGAGAGTAGAAGTCTATTTTTGTCTGAAGAATGACAAACCTGTAATGGTGCATGAGAGATTTAAAAGCCGATAAGTTAGAAGACGAGGAGTTCTTTCGCCAATACTGTTCCTTTTTTCTGAGTTCATGCTTCAAGGTTATTAATTGTGGGTGAACCATGGGTTTTTTTTGTCATTGTTGGAGCGGATAACTTTGGTTATAAGAGGGCAGGTCACGTCTGCCACTTTGTGATTTTTGACCAAGAGGATAAGGCAGTGTCTGCGTCCGTAAGGTCGATTTGGTTTAACTCCGAAGATAGATGAGAGATGAGAGTTTCCTGGTTGCAGAGTTTTCTGAATTGGACTGTGGATTTCTGTGTTGCAGTGGGAGTTGGTTGTTGGTTTCGGAGAGAAGTAGAGATTAGCTTGTGGTCCGACCAGGGAATTGGCAGACAGACAGTGTGCGAAGCTAGGGTAAGACCTTGGTTAATGAAAATAAGATCCAGAGTGTGTCCTGCTTTATGGGTGGGTTCGTTGATGAGCTGTTTGAATCCCATGCAGTAGAGAGTGTTGAGGAAGGATTCGCAATTGGGGGAACGAGGGGTGGTGTCCACATGAAGATTGAAGTCTCCTAACAGGATGGCCGGCGCATCAGTGTTGATTTGTTTTACTATGCATTCTATTAATGGAGAAGGGTCTGCATCGAGGCGTCCTGGGGGGGCGTAGGTAAGTCCTATTTGTAATTGGGAGGATTTGAAGACTGAAAATTCGAATGTGATGAGGTAGTTGAATGAAGCGACAGTCCAAGTTTTTTGTTGGCTGCGAGTAGTAGGCCTCCTCCTCTTTTTTTCGGTCTGGGGATGGAGAAAATGTCGAAAGTTTGTAAGGGGAGTTGATTGAGGAGGACCGTGTCTTCAGGTTTTAACCATGTTTCTGTGATGGCACACAGGTCTGGCTGCTCATCCATGAGATAGTCATATAAGAGGTGGGTTTTTTTCGCAAGTGACTGGGCATTTAGTAGAGTTAGGGAGAATAGGGTGAGACCCAGGAGCTGGTTGAGAGGTGAGAGCATGATGGGGATAAGTCTTTTTTGTTGTTGTTGTTGTTGGGTGGTTGATTCACCTAGTTTTTTTGCTGAGTGTCTCCTGCGGCAATGGATGATTGGGATGGCAGAGTAGAACATACCTGTTATCTGTAGGGACAGGTGAGAGGGCGATTGATCGGTGCGGGAGACAAGGAGGAGGGAATGTTGTGCTATGGGAGTAAGCTATGAAAGGTACTGCGGTGAGCAAATAACGAGGTGGATACTCTGGGACAACTAATTCAAAGAGTTTGCAGGGTCGGATCTCGGGGCTGTACGAAGGGGCGTACAAAGGGGCAGGAGCGCAACGCCGGGAGAGAGAGCCCGATATTTAAAGGGCTCTTACCTGGCTCCCTTTGGCTTCTTCTCATCACTTCCTTTGCCTGGTTTTTTTTTTTTTTTGCCTTCTGCCTTCTGGCTTCCGATTGGTCCGGAAATGGGCAGGCTTAGGCTTCCGTCAGCCAATTGTTAGGAAGTCTGGAGCTGTCTCTAAATGCTGAGTGAGCCGGTGCAAAAGGTGGATTGCGGTTTCTTTCTTCTTTTTCACTCAGTGGCTGCACGAAGGGGCGCACAAAGGGGCCTTCCCCTTTGTGCATTAAAATATTAATGAGTTGTGTCGCATACAGATACATGCAAAGCAGTTCATTAATATTAAATAAGAACATAAGAACATGTCATACTGGGTCAGACCAAGGGTCCATCAAGTCCAGCATCCTGTTTCCAACAGTGGCCAATCCAGGCCATAAGAACCTGGCAAGTACCCAAAAACTAAGTCTATTCCATGTTATCGTTGCTAGTAAAAGCAGTGGCTATTTTCTAAGTCAACAAAATTAATAGCAGGTAATGGACTTCTCCTCCAAGAACTTATCCAATCCTTTTTTAAACACAGCTATACTAACTACACTAACTACATCCTCTGGCAACAAATTCCAGAGTTTAATTGTGCGTTGAGTGAAAAAGAACTTTCTCCAATTAGTTTTAAATGTGCCCCATGCTAACTTCATGGAATGCCCCCTAATCTTTCTATTATCTGAGAGTAAATAACCGATTCACATCTACCCATTCTAGACCTCTCATGATTTTAAACACCTCTATCATATCCCCCCTCAGCCGTCTCTTCTCTAAGCTGAAAAGTCCTAACCTCTTTAGTCTTTCCTCATAGGGGAGCTGTTCTATTCCCCATATCATTTTGGTTGCCCTCTGTACTATCTCCATCGCAATTATATCTTTTTTGAGATGCGGCGACCAGAATTGTACACAGTATTCAAGGCGTGGTCTCACCATGGAGCGATACAGAGGCATTACGACATTTTCCGTTTTATTCACCATTCCCTGTCTAATAATTCCCAACATTCTGTTTACTTTTTTGACTGCCGCAGCACACTGAACCGACGATTTCAATGTGTTATCCACTATGTCGCTTAGATATCTTTCTTGGGTGGTAGCACCTAATATGGAACCTAACATTGTGTAACTATAGCATGGATTATTTTTCCCTATATGCATCACCTTGCACTTATCCACATTAAATTTCATCTGCCATTTTGATGCCCAATTTTCCAGTCTCACAAGGTCTTCCTGCAATTTATCACAATCTGCTTGTGATTTAACTACTGTGAATAATTTTGTATCATCTGCAAATTTGATTACCTCACTCATATTTCTTTCCAGATCATTTATATATATATATTGATAAGTAAGGGTCCCAATACACATCCCTGAGGCACTCCACTGCCCACTCCCTTCCACTGAGAAAATTGTCCATTTAAACCTACTCTCTGTTTCCTGTCTTTTAGCCAGTTTGTAATCCACGAAAGGACATCGCCACCTATCCCATGACATTTTACTCTTCCTAGAAGCCTCTCATGAGGAACTTTGTCAAACGCCTTCTGAAAATTGAAGTACACTACATCTACCGGTTCACCTTTATCCACATGTTTATTAACTCCTTCAAAAAAGTGAAGCAGATTTGTGAGGCAAGACTTACCTTGGGTAAAGCCATGCTGACTTTGTTCCATTAAACCATGTCTTTCTATATGTTCTGTGATTTTGATGTTTAGAACACTTTCCACTATTTTTCCTGGCACTGAAGTCAGGCTAACCGGTCTGTAGTTTTCCCGATCGCCCCCGGAGCCCTTTTTAAATATTGGGGTTACATTAGCTATCCTCCAGTCTTCAGGTACAATGGATGATTTTAATGATAGGTTACAAATTTTTACTAATAGGTCTGAAATGTCATTTTTGAGTTCCTTCAGAACTCTGGGGTGTATACCATCCGGTCCAGGTGATTTACTGCTCTTCATTTTGTCAGTCAGGCCTACCACATCTTCTAGGTTCACTGTAATTTGGTAATAGTTCACTATAAAATTTACAATCTGTATCATTCCTTTGAAAGTTAAGTACATTTGAAGCTTTTGCTATCACAGCACCACCCAAAGATGCCTAAAGGTTCATATAATCCTGAGTTTAGCCAAGTGCTTAAGCTATGGACATAAAGGGGCAGATTTTTAAAAAGTACATGCACGTGTACTTTTGTTTGCACAACCAGTGCAAACAAAAGTACGCCGGATTTTAAAAGATACGTGCGTAGCCATGCATATCTTTTAAAATCTGGGGTCGGCGCGCACAAGACTGCGCAAAATCGGCAGCCTGCGTTCACCGAGCCGTGCAGCCTGCCTCCATTCCCTCTGAGGCCGCTCTAAAATCGGAGCGGCCTCGGAGGGAACTTTTTTTTGCCCCCCCACCTTTCCCTCCCTTCCCCTATCTAACCCACCCCCCAGCCCTAACTAAATCCCCCTCCCCTACCTTATTTCATTGAGTTACCCCCACTCCCAGACTGCCATCACGCCTCTGGACACACCCCCAGACACGCCCCGAATGCCGTGCCGCCCCGGGACTTACGCGCATCCTGGGGCTTTGCTTGCGCCGGCGGCCTATGCAAAATAGGCGCGCCGGCGCAGGGCTTTTCAAATCTACCCCAAAATGATGATAGGGACTCAGATGGACCTACATTGTTTTTTTTTTAAACTTTGGTCTACGTGGTCCCCCTCCCAGTAATGGGCATCCTTTCTCTTGTGCTTTTCCACCTCTTCCTATCACGTGCTTCTCTCCCTCTTTCTTCTCTGTGCCTCTTCCCCTCATACTTCTCTCTTGGGAGGATTCTGAAACATCTCTGATTTATTACATTTCCAAATTTAAAGAATCATAACACTATCCCATAGACACAAAACATTTGCTTTCTTCTCTGCAGTGTCTGCTCCAGATTAAACCCTTTGATTTTTTACCTCCTTTCCTCACAGGAAACAAGAGGGGGAGGAGGTAAGACTGGAGTAGTCACTTCAGGCAGCATGTGGGGAGAAACAGGAGGAGAGGGGCTATACAAGAGAACAGAACAATGTGTTTTCTGTTTTGCTGTGTCCTGTGCTTATTCCCTCCCACCGTGTCCCCTTGTATTAACAAGGTTGGGAGAGTGAAGTATGAGAGCCATGCGGGGTTATGGGAGAGAATATAAGACAGAGAACCAGAGAGTATGTTTAGGGGAGGAGGGGAAGGGGAAGGGTGGGAGGGGATGATTGGGGTGAGAGTGAATCAGAGTGAGAGTGATATGGAGAAATATGAGAAGGGATAATTGGGAGTGAGGAATCAAAGCTGGGATGGGAGAATGTGACAGGAGGTGAGCAATATAACGTGATTGAGAAAGGGCGAGAAAATCAATATGGATGATGAGAAGTAGTGTGAGAGGGGGGAGGCTGTCAGAAGGAAGTAAGGTAGCAGGAAATTGATGGGGGAGTAACACAGTG
Organism: Rhinatrema bivittatum; assembly: GCF_901001135.1. Taxonomy (NCBI): domain Eukaryota; kingdom Metazoa; phylum Chordata; class Amphibia; order Gymnophiona; family Rhinatrematidae; genus Rhinatrema; species Rhinatrema bivittatum. The sequence goes on along the minus strand of NC_042621.1, from coordinate 77,258,895 downwards.
AGGAGGAAATGGAGGGTGAGAGGAGCAACACAGGGAAGAGTTGGGGGTGCTGTGAAGTGTTGATAAAGGGAGAACTGAAGGGTGAGATTATAAAGGATATGAGTGAAGGAAGAGGAGGGATGAGATTCAGGAGTAAGAAAATAAAGAGTTAAATAATACTGATATAAGGAAAAGGTTTAGAGCAGAAAAGAAAGAAATGAAGGAAAATAAGATGAAAGGTAAAGAAAGATGTCAAGGGGAAGAAAGTGATGATGAGAGAGAAAAAAAAGTAAAATGGAAATGAGACCCTGGAAAAGGAGAAGACAATTGAGAAAATTAGGAATAAAAGTCATATGCTAATTAGGAATTGTTATGGTTAATTGTGTTTGGGTGGATCCTTGGATACTATGACAGCTGACCACGCCAATGGGGGGCAGTCCCATGAAGGACCACGGTATCAGGCTAGACTCTGGACAGACAAACACAGATTTGAATCTTTTATTAGACAGTTTAGGTGACCACCAGAGGTGGCAGTAGTGAGTAGTGGTTGTAGAGCCCAGCTGGGCGCGACTCACACAGAACGCTGGAACAGCAGATCCTCTGCAAGGCAGTGCTGTAGTGGAAAGAGACTGAGAGTTATGAGCACACAATAAGATTAACATTCAGAGTCCCAATGTAGAAATAGGAGAAGCTCCGAGACAGGGAGAGCAGGACCTCGAGGAGCGAGTACCTGATCCCTTGAGCAGAGAGACTTGATAGCGTTGTACTCACTTAGCAGTAACAGAGATTTCACTAGACGAAAGGTCTGGCACCGGAGCAGAGAGCAGACCCTCGAGGAGCGAGTACCTGATTCCAGTGAAGCAGTACTGTGGAGAGAGATGGTATCTGTACTCACTGATGGTAACTGTAAGTTAGTTCTTCCAAGTAGAAAGGTAGAGGTGGCAGGCAGCGACACAGGGAACATGGGCCCTTGAGGAGCAGTTTCCTGATAGCACCTGAAAGAAGCAGAGAGGCCCCCGAGGAGCGGATACCCCATTAGAGACCCCGAAGGGTAGTAAGAGTTGCAGATAGCGCTGGAGTGGCAGAGTAGCTTAGGAACGGAGAGCAAATCCCATCCGTATGAATCCTGTTTCTAACTCAATGAGCTAGCAAATACTGTAGGCAGATATACCCTGAAGTCGTGATGTCAGAACAAGGGGACGCCCTTGAGGTTCGCACCAATGTAGAGTTAAAGATGAGGGTGGCATGTGCGCACGCGGCCTAGAGGTACCTTGAAGGAGAATGAAGGGAGGCAGCACCAAAGCCGGTCCGGGAACGCTGGAGAGAATGGAAAGCAGACGCCACGGCGGCCATCAGTCCAAGTTGAGTGGGAGGATCCGAAAGTGGAGAGAGGTAGGCGGGACAAAGCTGTCGAAGACTGACAGACACAACAGGAATATGCATTCGTTTTGAACAAATTCAAAAACGCAACAAATGAAACTATTTTCTCCTCTTGGAGGAGAAGTCCATCACCTGCTATTAAGTTCACTTAGAGAATAGCCACTGCCATTAGCAATGGTAACATGGAATAGACTTAGTTTTTGGGTAATTGCCAGGTTCTTATGGCCTGGATTGGCCACTGTTGGAAACAGGATGCTGGGCTTGATGGACCCTTGGTCTGACCCAGTATGGCATTTTCTTATGTTCTTATGTAAAATAGTCCTCAGACGAATATATACAAAAAGTTTTGTTTATATTTGTATTTGCTTCTTAAAAATATTTAAAAATGCCTTTGGGGATCCAAGCCTTGGTCTAGTCCCAAGGCTCACACCCAGGTCTAGGCCTAGCCTGGATGCTGGGACCCAGACTCAGCAGGGTCCCAGTCACCAAAACCTAGGCCAGCAATGAGGTTTAGGACCAGGTACAATGTCAGGGTCTGGCCAAGTTTGGGACCTGGTTGCCAAGGCCTTAATCTGGACCCAGGCCTAAGCCCAACACTGGGGCACGCTGGTCACTGAGGCCTAAGCACAGGTCTAATGCCAGAGCCTAGCCAAGGCTGGGTCCCAGTCACTGAGGTCCAGGCCTAGAGCCTAGGCCTAGGCGTGCGTCTTGGTCACCAAGGGCAAGCCCTGGACTAAGACTTAAATTTGACAGATTCAAGGCCCAGTATCAAACCAGTCTGGCAGAGGTTGTCTCTGGGAGTGGAAGAAGAGTTTTAGGAAGGGTCTGTTTTTGTGAAGTGTTTTATTTTTATGTGGAGCCTGGTCTTGACCCAGGAGGATTTTCATCCTGCCTAAAGGAGATCAGGTGAAGATTCTGTGATTCACTGCCTGCAGAACAAGGAGGGACAGAAGTGTCTTGCCAGAGGAAAGAGTATTTTTGGAGAAGTTGTTTGATCTAGTTTGTCTGGAAGGAATTTTTGCCATCAGTTCCTGCCCACGAGAAGAAAAAAAAAAGATTGGTTTTTTTTTGCAATTTTTGGGACTTTCTAACCCAGGGGTCTAGAGTAATATCAGTGAACGAGAAAGGAGATTCCAGTCCCTACTAGGAGCCCATCTCCTATGACGCAGGAATGTTGGATATTTTCCTAGTGCCTGCCACCTGGAAGGATGCTAGCTCAGCGGTGCAGGTCTGAAACAAGCAGTACTTCTGGAATTTTGTTTGAGGAGATCAGTGGAGAAGTTTTGTTTCTAATTGGATTTGAAATATTTTTGATTGCAGTAAACGTTTAGTTAGAACATCCTCCCACTGTGTCTAGTGTCTTTAGTGAAAATATAAAGTGTCCATAAAGCAAGGATATGTATGCAAATTGTGAGTACACCTGAGAGAGAAAGAGACTATGTTTCCCCCCCCCCCCTCCCCCACCACCACCTGTTTGCCTTGGGCCTTGAAAGTTTATTCTACCCCTGCCAGAAAGGCCACCCCGCATCCTGGGCCTATGGATTGTGAAGAGAGAGAGAGAGAGAAAGAAAAAGGGAGTTTGTGGCCCGCAGACAACTGTGTACCCCTGTATTTAGGACACCCACCAAAGAGTGGGTTACACAAACTTTAAAAAGAACTGTGATTTGCATGAAAGGCAGAATGTGATACAGAAGTGATATATGGAGAGCTTGCCCATACTATATTTATGATGCATCCTTTTTACCTTAGAGATTTGTGCATGTTTTGTTTTTTTTTTTAAAGAAATTAGATTTTTGGGCAGTAAAATAACCATAGATGTTCAAAAAAATAATACAATTTAAAAAAAAAAAAGAATGAAATCCCTTTTCTATATTTGGATAACAATTTTAAGCAGCTTCTCTAAATGCAAACTTCTTTTCTATGTTTTTTTTTCTTTTAGCTTCTATTTGTTTTCAAACAAATGACAAAAGAATACTATCCCGGTGAAAATGATGTATGATAGAACCCTTCTTTGTGGAGAGGAGAGGATAAGTCAAAATAATTCACTACTTGTTCGTACCCTAAAACATTTCAGATCATCAAAAAATTAATTCATACTTAAAGAAACACTAAAATGAAATGAACAACACACAGGCAGTGCCTGTTTTTTTTTATTCATGTAGTCTAGAATATAGATTCAGCTGGGCAGATGCCAAAATAAAGATTAAAAGAAGACATTTCAGAGTGCAGGAAATGAATAACAACATTACCCTTATCCTGGGCACAGAGACAACTTGGAGAACATACTGTAAATAAAAAAATATTGACTGGAAAAAAAATGATGTGCATTATTTGAAGAACCAATTTCATATAGTACCAACCTTACCTAAAGACATGTTTGAATTTGCATTTTGCTGTCCTCGCAGAACTTAATTTAAAAGTTGCTGCAGAAAATATAGGGGCGGATTTTCAGAGCCCTGCTCGCGTAAATCCGCCCAAAACCGGGCGGATTTACGCGAGCAGGGCCCTGCGCGCCGGTAAGCCTATTTTACATAGGCCTACCGGCGCGCGCAGAGCCCCGGGACTCGCGTAAGTCCTGGGGTTTTCGGAGGGGGCGTGTCGGGGGGGGGGGGTGTCGGGGGCGGGCCCGAACCGCGCTGCGTTTTCGGGGCGTGTCGGGAGCGTTCCGGGGGCGGGCCTGGGGGCGTGGCTACGGCCCGGGGCGGGCCCGGGGGCGTGGTCGCGCCCTCCGGACCCGCCCCCAGGTCGCGTCCCGGCGTGCAGGAGGCCCGCTGACGCGCGGGGATTTACGCCTCCCTCCAGGAGGCGTAAATCCCCCGACAAAGGTAAGGGGGGGGTTTAGACAGGGCCGGGCGGGTGGGTTAGGTAGGGGAAGGGAGGGGAAGGTGAGGGGAGGGCAAAGGAAAGTTCCCTCCGAGGCCGCTCCGATTTCGGAGCGGCCTCGGAGGGAACGGGGGTAGGCTGCGCGGCTCGGCGCGCGCCGGCTATACAAAATCCATAGCCTTGCGCGCGCCGATCCAGGTTTTTAGCAGATACGCGCGGCTCCGCGCGTATCTACTAAAATCCAGCGTACTTTTGTTTGCGCCTGGAGCGCAAACAAAAGTAGGCTATTCGCGCTCCTTTTAAAATCCGCCCCATAATGCATTGGCCTATAGCATGGTCTATCCCTTAAGCTCCTTTAAGTAAACTAATCACTATAAATAGCAAATCTACTTACCATAAATGTAATTTTCCATAGATAGCAGAATGAATTAGCCATTTCATGTGGGGGACATCATCCAGTGGCACCGAAAGGTCTCATCTCTCCAAGCTAGTATAGCTTTGAGATCTATTGAGCATATTTGGGAGTTCCCGCGAGGGCATTGCCTCCTCAGTCTATATCAGAGCTAATTATAGTTCTGTAATCGATTTACCAAGGAGGTAGGTCATTGCATGTGGAAAATCCTAAGCTGAGGGTTGCAGCAGAGTGTTTACTTAGGGGCGGATTTTCAGAGCCCTGCTCGCGTAAATCCGCCCAAAACCGGGCGGATTTACGCGAGCAGGGCCCTGCGCGCCGGTGAGCCTATTTTACATAGGCTCACCGGCGTGCGCAGAACCCCGGGACTCGCGTAAGTCCCGGGGTTTTCGGAGTGGGCGTGTCGGGAGGCGTGTCGGGGGCGGGGCCGGAGCGCGCGGCGTTGCGGGGGCGTGTCGGCAGCGTTTTGGGGGCGGGTACGGGGGCGTGGCCGCGCCCTCCGTACCCGCCCCCAGGTCGCGGCCCGGCGCGCAGGAGGCCCGCTGGCGCGCGGGGATTTACGCCTCCCTCCGGGAGGCGTAAATCCCCCGACAAAGGTAGGATGGGGGTTTAGACAGGGCCGGGCGGGTGGGTTAGGTAGGGGAAGGGAGGGGAAGGTGAGGGGAGGGCAAAGGACAGTTCCCTTCTAGGCCGCTCCAATTTCGGAGCGGCCTAGGAGGGAACGGGGGTAGGCTGCGCGGCTCGGCGCGCGCAGGCTATACGAAATCGATAGCCTTGCGCGCACTGATCCAGGATTTTAGCTGATACGCGCGACTACGCGCGTATCTACTAAAATCCAGCGTACTTTTGTTTGCGCCTGGAGCGCAAACAAAAGTAGGCTGTTCGCGCTCGTCTGAAAATCTACCCCTTAGTAAGCAACCTGGCCTTCACCATGGAGAGTAGACTACAGTAAGAATAGATTTCACAAAACTGCTTGTCCAAATTTACCGTCAGTCTTTGAAAGGCTGCCAAGACAGTAATGAGATGTGACGGCATGAATTGAAGACCAAATTGCAGCTTTGCAGATATCCTAAATGGGTACTTCTTGATGATGAGTTACAGAACAGCCATAACTCTCACTTGATGAGCCTTCACAGCATCTGTAACTAGCATCTGTAGCTTTCAGTCCTGCTAAGTTTAGCAATGGTTAATGTACTTAACTAGCCAGTTAGACAAAGTACGTTTGGTGACCGCTACTCCTAGCCTGTTGGCGCCTAGCCTGTTGAGACAAAGAGGTGGGAAGATTTACAATGCAGCTGAGTTCATTTCTTATAATAAGCTAAGACTCTTTTGCAGTCCAGAGCATGCAGGGTTATTTTGCCTTCATACGTATAGGGCAGGGGTCAGGAACCTTTTTGGCTGAGAGAGCCATAAACGCCACATATTTTAAAATGTAATTCCATGAGAGCCATACAATATGTTTAAAACTAAATACAAGTAAATGTGTGCATTTTATGTAAGATCACACTTTTAAAGTACAATAAGTCTCTGAAAATATTACACCAGGCCTTAAGACACCAATACATCTCCTATTAGGAAAACGGACCAAGTCAGGCTGCTATAGAGTCCTACACAGAAACTACACGCCAGCAGAAAACCTCACCTGAATCACGTGCTGTCCCTCACCTAACATAGAATAAAGAGACCAAAACGCATAACAAGAAGCATGCAGAAAAAACTGAATTGGAAACTGCAACAAGCCAGAGTCTCTGTATGCAGTATAATAAAGGAAAAAAGAAACATCACCCATCCTTATAAAACAAATCAAGAAATATAAAATCATCAGCAGTAAAACTGTACTAACAAAAAGAACATATTTCGAAACAGCTGATGAGTGGAATATCCAATAATTAAAAACTCATATAAAACATTTCCAGATACCAACAAAATATTTCAAAATAGCAGACACAAAGATCCAGTAATGAAAAATAATAAGGATACAAAAATTTTTTTGCTCTGCATACCTGGGAACGTTTGATATCCAGGTGTCCTGAGATTGTTCTGAATTAGCAGGAGGCGGGGTGGTTTGCTTGGAACTTTCTCCTCTCTCAGTCACATACCAGCGCTCTCTCTCACACTGGCTCTCAATGACACACCTATACACACATGCTCTCAGTACTCACATATACACATGTTTTTTCTCTCTCATATAGGCTCTTAATTACACATTTACACCCATGCTGTCTATCTTTTCACGCTTACACACACACACACAGGCTTTCAATCACATAAATACATGCTGTCTTTTTCTCTCACACACAGACTCTCATTCACATGCTTACAAACATGTCCTCTCTTTCTCTCATTTACACACAGGCTCTCAATCACATACTCACATGCTCCTTCACCTAAATCAGCTCTCAATCACACACAGACACACATGGTCTCTCTCTCTCATTTAAACACAGGCTCTCAATCACATACTCACATGCTCCATCACCTAAACCAGCTGTCAATCAGACACAGACACACATGATATCTATCTTACTTATACACACAGGCTCTTAATCATACATACACATGATTTCTCTCACACACAAAGGATCTCAATCATACACACATACTCTTTCACACAAACAGGTTTTCAATTACAAACTTACACATACAGATTCCCAATGGTAAACTTACATTCATGCTCTCTCTCTCATAGGCAGGCTCTCAATCACAGACAAACTCTCTTTCACATATACAGGCTCTCAATCATTCACATACATGCAATCTCTCACTCACACACACACACAGGATCTCAAACACACATGCTTGCTCGCTCATTCACTCTCTCTCTCCCCCACCCCGGGAACTCGCGGCAGCAGCAGCCTCCTCCCAACACTAACCTCCTTCATTTTCAGCCCTCACGGAGGCGAAGCCGGAGTCCCATCGGCCGCGGTTGAAACTCTTCATTTTCCTCCGAGCCGCGCTGCAGTCTTCTTCCCGTCGGACACTAGCGTGGCCTCTTCTTCCCGCGCAGGCACCCGATGCTCTCCACTTCCTCTTCCGGGCCACGGGAAGAAGAGGAAGTGGAGAGCATCGGGTGCCTGCGCGGGAAGACTCCCGCGCAGGCACCCGGCTGACACCCGATGACTCCCGCGCAGGCACCCGATGACTCCAGCACTGGCACCCGGCTGACACCCGATGACTCCCGCTCAGGCACCCGATGACTCCAGCGCAGGCACCCGGCTGACACCCGATGACTCCCGCGTAGGTACCCGATGACTCCAGTGCAGGCACCCGGCTGACACCCGATGACTCCCGCGCAGACACCCGATGACTCCAGCGCTGGCACCCGGCTGACACCCGATGACTCCCGCGCAGGCACCCGATGACTCCTGCGCAGGCACCCGGATGACTCCAGTCGTGCCGCTGACTCCAGTCAGCGGCACCGGCGTACTCTCTTCTCCTCCCCCCCGCGGCCCGGAAGAGGAAGTGGTGAGCATCGGGTGTCGCGCGGAAGAAGAGACCACATAGTGTGGTCTCTTCTTCCTGCGCAGGCACCCGATGCTCTCCACTTCCTCTTCAGGGCCGCGGGGGGGGGGGGGGGGAGAAGAGAGCACGCCGGTGCCGCTGACTCCAGCTGTCCTGCCGCGTTCCGCCCGGGCTGACAGCATTTTAAGCCCGGGCGGTGGAGGACCGGGGAGCAGCTGGGTCAGCGGGGAACCGCGAAGTGTGGCGACACTTGTCTGCGAGCCAGATGCAGCCCTCAAAAGAGCCATATCTGGCTCGCGAGCCATGGGTTCCCGACCCCTGGTATAGGGTCCAAGAAAGAAAATGGCAATATGATTGACTGATTGATATGGAGAGCTGAGACGTGTGTGTGTGAGAGGGACAGACTGGTCAGGGAGGTGAATGTTGTATCTGAGGAAGAGAGACTGGTTAGATAAGTTACTGGTATGTGTGAGACAGAGACTGGTCGTGGGGTCTAATTGGGGTGTGTGTACATGTGTGTGTGTGACTGGTTATGGGCCCCAAGGAAGAGGACTGTGAGGACAGAGCTTCAGCAACCACTGCTGCTTCTGATTTGTGCTTTTGCCAGCAAGGGAAAGGAGAAGGAGAGTTGCTGGAGAGGGTAAGTAAAAGTGGTTTTTTAAGTTTATTTTTCTTGATTGACTGCCATTTTAATTATTGAGTATTATGTGATGTTTGCTAGGGATATGCTATCATTCAGGACGAATTAGGCAATTTCAACAAAATTGCCTAACTCGTCCTGGTTCGGGGACCCCGAAACCCGAATTAACTTTTCCCAAAATTTTGGGAAAAATTCAGTTTCGGGTTAGTGCATGCTATCGCTAATGTTTGCTATTTTGAAATATTTTATTGGTATTTGGACAATTTTTAATAATTTTGATGAATTTTAATTGTTGGATGTTATTCTGTTCATTATCTGTTTTGTAACATTTATTAGTATGGCTTTACAATAACTTCTGTATGGGGATCTATAGCAGCTTGGCTTATTCTGTTTTCCTAATAGGAAATGTATTAATGTTTAGGGCCTGGTTTAATATTTATAATGTTGCCTTTTCATAGACAGGGTTGTTACTGTTTGAGTGTGTTTCATAATGTAGGAAGATTATCAATGATCACAGGAGACCAGGAACAAGATGAGAGACCATGCAGGAATCAGGAGAACACGGGATCAGAAGATCCTTGCAAAGGCAACAAGGAAGCATTTGAAGAGCCCTTTTATAGGGCTAGTAGAAGGACATCATCAGAAGGGGCCATGGGGCTTTTCCCACTGCAGTCCCTTTAAATTCTAAACAGAGGTATGCATGTGTGCCTAGGAGAAAACCGGCGTGCAGAAACAGGGATGGAAGTTGATGGCCCTCAGGTTGTGAAGACCAGGACAGCATCGGCAGCGCTGCTTTGCCACATGAATGGCGAAGGGGTGTCCAGCCGTCATCGGGAGCTGGTGGCATCTCCTTCCATGGGGCATGGCGGCAAGGCTGAGGCAACATCGGCTGAAGTGGCGCTTTGGCCACACAAAAAGGGGAGGCAGTGATGGCGACACCATTGCCGCAGAGAGCAATTGCAGTGGCGGTATCTTTCCCGCTGCACGATGCATCAAAGAGGCAGAGGTGTCATCGTTGAGTGGTGAGGCTGTTCATGGGGCCTTCCCACAAACTGTATTGCAACAGATAGACAATGAAGAGGCCCTAATCAAAGGTTCTGATGATGAGTTCAGTCCTATAGGTCTGTGGTATCACCTTAGTGATAGTGGAAAGGAAATGCTGGAATGTTCCTCCTGTCGCTTTGGACAGAGAAGTAAAGAAACTCTTTACCAAATCTGCAATTTGATCAAATTATTGACATGTCCTCTGGCCTGGCATAGTTGGGACATCCTCTACTGAGGCCAGGATAGGCTCCTGCATGAGAATGGGCAGATTGTTAGAAATAAGCAGAACTATAAAGGATACCAGTTTTGCAATCTCCAGGCAAAGACCTTCCACCAGTAGTCTAGGTGGGGGTGAGTCCCTAATTTTTGGAGGAGGCAGGGGCAACCTGACCCCTTCTCTTGCAGATTTAGGATGGGCTATGTAGAACTGTAGGCAAAGAAGCATGATAAATGAAAGCCTGAGGTGGATACATTGGTGGCTTTGATGGGGCAGAGTGCTTAGATGCCTTGGATGTCTTGACATGCTTTGACAGGTCTTTGGAGATGGGCACTGATGAATCCAGTGCAGGTCAACAAAACTGCATCAGTTGCATCACAGCTGCACCATGTGCTCTTACACTGTGCTTCATGATGTGATATAGGATCCTTTGAACCAAATGACTGAAGAGTAAAGGCACTGGTGTGCATTGAGATCACTTGCTTCAGTAGCATCGGAGCATTGAGTGCACTTGTGCAATATGCATAGTTTAACAGTTTTATGGAGCAATTGGTTCAGGAACTGACGAGAGAGGGAGCAATTTTAGATCTAGGATTTGGTGAGAGAGGTAATGGTGGTGGGGGCCGCGTGGCAATAGTGATCATAATCTCATCAAATTTAAATTATTGACTAGAAAGGGGACAGTAAGTAAATCCATGGTTCTAGTGCTAAACTTTCAAAAGGGAAACTTTGATAACATAAGAAAAATAGACAGAAACTGAAAGGGGCAGCTACAAAGGTAAAAAGTGTGCAACAGGCGTGGACTTTGTTAAAAAAATACCATCCTAGAAGCACAGTCCAGATGTATTCTACAAATTAAGAAAGGTAGAAGGAAGGCAAAATGATTACCAGCATGGTTAAAAGGTGAGGTGAAAGAGGCTATTTTAGGCAAAAGATTTTCATTCAAAAATTGGAAGAAGAATCCATCAGAAGAAAATAGGATAAAGCATAAGTACTGGCAAGTTAAATGTAAGACATTGATAAGACAGCCTAAGAGAGAATTTGAAAAGAAGTTGGCCATAGAGGCAAAAACTCATAATAAAAACTTTTAAAAATATATCCAAAGCAGAAAGCCTGTGAGGGAGATGATTGGACCATTGGATTAAAGGGGTACTTAGAGAAGATAAGGCCATCATGGAAACATTAAACAATTTATTTGCTTCGGTGTTTACTAAAGAGGATGTTGGGGAGATACCCGTTCTGGAGAAGGTTTTCATGGGTGATGATTCAGATGAACTGAACCAAATCACAGTGAACCTGGAAGATGTGGTAGGCCTGATTGACAAACTGAAGAGTAGTAAATCAGCTGGCCCGGATGGCATAAACCCCAGGGTTCTGAAAGAACTAAAAAATGAAATTTCAAACCTATTTCAATTAATTTGTAACCTATCTTTAAAATCATCCGATGCATCTGAAGACTGGAAGATAGCCAATGTAACCCCAATATTTAAAAAGGGATCCAGAGGTGATCCGGGAAACTATAGACCGATGAGCCTGACTTCAGTGCCAGGAAAAATTGTAGAAACTGTTTATAAAGAATAAAATCACAAAACATTTAGATAGACATGGTTTGATGGGACACAGCCAACATGGATTTACCCAAGGAAAGTCTCGCATCACAAATCTCCTACATTTTTTGAAGGAGTAAATAAAAATGTGGACAAAGGTGAACCAGTCGAAGTGGTGTATTTGAATTTTGAGAAGGCTTTTGACAAAGTTCCGCATGAGAGGCTTCTAAGAAACTAAAAAGTCATGGGATAGGAGGCGATGTCCTTTTGTGGATTACAAGCTGTTTAAAAGACAGGAAACAGAGAGTAGGATTAAATGGTCTATTTCACAGTGGAAAAGGGTAAACAGTAGAGTGCCTCAGGGTTCTATACTTGAATCGGTGCTTTTTAATATATTTATAAATGATCTGGAAAGGGGTACAATGAAATGATACAAAATTTTGCAGAGTAATTAAATCTCAAGTAGATTGTGATGAATTGCAAGAGGACCTTGCGAGATTGGATGATTGGGCTTCCAAATGGCAGATGAAATTTAACGTGGAGAATGCAAAGTGATGCATATAGGGAAAAATAATTCTTGCTGTAGTTACAAAATGTTAGGTTCTGTCTTAGGAGTTACCACCCAGGAAAGAGATCTAGGTGTCATAATGGATAATGCATTGAAATCGTCAGCACAGTGTGCTGTGGTGATCAAAAAAGCAAACAGATTGTTAGAAATTATTAGGAGGAGAATGGCAAATAAAAGGATGGATGTCATAATGCCTCTGTATCGTTCCATGGTGAGACCGCATCTTGAATACTGTGTGCAATTCTGGTCACCGCATCTCAAAAAAGGATATAGTTACACTGGAGAAAATGCAAAGAAGGGCGACCAAAATGATAAGGGGCATGGAACTGCTGCACTATGAGAAAAGGCTAAAGAGGTTAGAGCTGTTCAGTTTGGAGAAGAGACAACTGAGTGGGGATATGATAGAGGTCTACAAAATCATGAAAGGACTTGAACAAATTAAAATAAATTAGTTATTTACTCTCTCAGATAATAGAACCAGGGGGCACTCCATGAAGTTTGCAAGTAACTCATTTAAAACAAATCAAAGAAATTCTTTTTCACTCAGCACATAGTTAAGCTCTGGAATTCATGGCCAGAGGATGTGGTTATAGCAGTTAGTGTAACTGGCTTTAAAAAAGGTTTGGATAAGTTCCTAGAGGAAAAATTAATAAACTGCTATTAATTAATAAGCAATAGTAGCTTGTGATTTATTTAATGTTTGGGTACTTACCAGGTACTTGTGACTTGGATTGGCCACTGTTGGAAACAGGATACTAGGCTTGATGGCCCCTTGGTCTGGCCCAGTATGGTATATCTTATGTTCTTATCGGTGCATCATGTGACAAGTGCTTTGGAACTTTATGCATCAAATGCATTGGTGTATTTTATGTCTATCGCCTCAGTGCACCATGAATCAAGCACATTGATATGCTGTGCATCAACTGCATCAGTGGAGGATGCATCCAGTGAGTCAATTTTTTGTGTATCAGGAACACTGATGCTGTTTGTGCCGATGATGACCATGTTGACAGTGCTTGTGTCGATGCACCTCACTTAACGTGTTTGTGCTTCTTTGACACAGGCTGCAATGTCTCCGATGATAGATGTTGTTTTGTCTTCAACGCGGCTGGTTGATGGGGGAGTTTTAGTGGAGCTTCTGCTCGATTCTTTTCCCAATGAGGCAGATGAGCCTGCACTGCAGGATTAAGACCTTCTGACATTATCACATTACATCCAGTGATGACATGTTTAACAGTTTCCAGTTCTGTTGTATTGAATGAGCATTTATGTGTTTTACCATTTCTTTGTCTATACTGGCGGTAAGCCATCTTTTCCCTTTCTGAGAACTCCCACGTTTTTCTTCTAATGTTATATTATGGTAGATGAGACCTTACAAGGGAAGAAGAGACCATATGATAGTAGAAATCTCAAGGGTGGGACCATCCCCAGTGAGCAAGATCCAAAGCTAAAAAGTGAGATTATTCTGGTGGTGTGTCTGGCGTGTAAACCTGGAAAAAATGTGAGCATTGAATGATATAAAAATGAAAGAAGAAACACAAAATGATATTTAGCTTTCTTTGTTTTTATTTAAAATGAAAACAAGATTGGAAAATTCTTCTCCCTGGACCATGGAGTAGACCTTTCCAAAGATATTCTTTATATTGTGTATGAATATATGTGTAATACAAATGCTTCTCTTTGCCCCACCTTAGGCTTCAGTCATTTCTCCCATCTCCTGCTCTGTCCCTCTCTCCAAGTTTCTATAATCCTCCTTAGTGCCCCCTCCAAAATTCTTGTTTGGCCTTAAGCCTCTCTGCCCCCATCCAACAATCTTCCTTTGGCTTTAATCTCTCTCCCTTCCCAGAAAACCCACTTTGGCCTCAGTCTCTCTCCCCACCCTATCAACACCCCACTGACCTCAATCTCCATTCTCCCCATAGTAACTTACCGCTTTAGCCTCAGGCTACCCCTAGCCACAAACCTATCTCATTTTCCTCCTGTCAACTGCGCTATTCTGCCCCAAGTCTTCCTCAGGTTTTGGGCTGTTAAAGTCTAAAATTCCCCAGAGCTCCAGTCCCAGCTTCCCCTTTCTTCTTGGGGTCTCTTATGGTCCCTGTTTCTCTTCCCTTCTTCAGCCATCAGGGCCTGGGGATGTCCACTGGCCCCTCAGCTCCAGTCCCAGTGTCTCCTCTTTTCTTTGGCCAGTGGGACCTGGAGATCTCCGCTGGCTCCATTGTTTTGGCCTGGGTCCTCCTCATTTCTTGTGTTGGCAGGTCTAGGGATCTTTGCCAGCAATGCTGCTCTAGCAGGTCCTCCTCATTTTTTGGGCTGGTGTATTCTGGCAAACTCTATTGATTGTTGTTTCTTCTTTTCTTTGGCTCCTTACCAAGACTCTGAATGCACGAGAGAAGGAGCTTACTGTATGTAAGCTTAAGCGTAAGATCCCCTCCAGTCATGCGAGACGCATGCACCATGAGTGTGACTTGGCATCTCGACAATAGTAAATAAGGTCTATGTCTTTAAGGCAAGAGATTTATAAGCAAATATTACCAGAGCACCTTGTAGCTCCCATGAGTCCTCCTACTATTGTAGCTACTGATATGAATCTCTATTTGTTTTTGAGGCAAGTTATTAGGTTCAGTTTTAAGTTTTATAACCTATGGGATTTTTGAGGTCCATATTCAGTAGGTCGTTTATTGGACAAATTATCAGGTTAAACTTAACTGAATACTTGTCCTGGATATTCAGTAGGGTAAATCCATCATTGAATATCCCTGATTAAAGTTATCTGGCTAACTTTAGCTCAATAATTTTAAACCTAGCCAGATATTCTTTTGAATATCGCCAGTTTTAAAGTTATCTGGCTATGTTTAACCGGATAACTTTAGATATATCCGACTAAATTCAAAAGAAGATAGCCAGTTAAGAAAAAAACAAGTTTGCTGGCCTGCTGGGCCAAACATGTCTCCTCTCACAACTAAGGATTAAATTCTTGGCCCTACTGGGCTGAGCCTGCACCTCCAAACTCCATCCCCCAATCCCCTTCCATTGAAGAAAGTAAAATATCTCAGCGCCGGTCTTGGTCTCTCCCTCTTCCCCCCCCGGTTCCTGGGTCAGGTAAACATTTTCAAAAGTTAAGTTCCAGGGCCCCCTCGCACATCCCTCCATCCCAATGCCTACTCTCCCGCCCTCCTGGGTCCTTCCATTTTGTTTTATCTTCAGCCTGGATCATGATAGTGTCCTCCCGTGATCCAAGCCTGGCATGTCTGCTGTCACTAAGCAGCTACAGTAGAAGCATACTATGTAACTTGTGGTTTTGGGAGTGCCAGTGTTCCCCAGAATAACACGTGCAGTTGCTTAGATTCAAAGTGAAAGGGCTGAGTTTCAGATCTGTGCCATCTAGTTTGTTTATTCCATTTGATTGCCTGCTTCTCTGAGCCAATGTTATATTTGTTTTGTATGTATCTACTACTGCTAGTACCACTTAACATTTCTATAAGTACTGAATGTATTGGATGGAAACCTTGCAGTTCCCGAGCATCCAACTGCCTCTGCAGTTATTGACATCAATATCTGCTTGTTTTCTAGTTGTGCAACAACGTCCAGCCCCTGTTAAGTATGGAATAAATAGAAACATGCTAAAATTTCACTTTTGAAGTTCTGAGTGATGTCACCTTCATGAAAACAGACCATGTTGACCTCCGTTGTGAGACCTATTGCTTAATGAACTTCTTGCCCTGTTATTTTTTTCTTCCAGATTAGCTAGCTTTCTCACCAGTGCTATAACTGAACCGTCTCAAAAGTCTTACTGAAACTTAGAAAGGTCACATCAACTGCATGTCATGATTTATTATCTCTTGAAAGAATTCAATCGTTTGTTTAGCAAATTGTTCCTTTTGAGAAACTGTGCTGCCTAGCAGCCTGTAATCTGCTCTGAGCCTTAACTGGATAGGCGGGATATTAAGTTGAATAAATAAATATTGGATTATTCTAGGGGTTCCCCACAACCAGTTGGGTTTTTAGGATATGCATAATGAATAGGCAAGTGATAAATCTGCATACAATGAGGGTCCACTGAATGGAAATTTATCTCATGCAATTGCATTGTGGATATCTGAAAAAAATCTCAACTAGCTATGGGGGGTCACAAGAATGGGTTTCGGAAAACCTGCACTATTCTTTCCTTCAGCATTGTTTCCATTGCCTTGCCCACGGGTGATGTCAGATTAATAAATCGGTAATTCTTTCATCCACAATAATTTGAGGTTGAATCAATTAAAAACTGTCCATGCAACGTCATCGACTACCCATGTTCATAATACTAAAGCTCTTTATTTGACTCTTCTAGGTTCATTAAGCATAATTTGTTTTCATGGATTCCATTTCTTTGGATTAAGTTGTTTTCAGGGATGATTTTCTAAAAGAAAAGGTGCTGGCTTGGGTAATAGCGGAGTAGGGTCGAGGAGGGTGCCTGTGCTGATCATTTATCCTTCTCACCAACCTTTGGAAATATAGTAGAATATAAAAGCGTTGCGACCAAATCCTCCTCTCTTCATGGCGCCTGCCAAAAGCCGGCTTCTTCTTATGCGAATAGCAGGATGAGCTCCACCAGCAGTCAGAGGCTTGCTTATTTCTATTTATTTAATGATTTTTATATCCAGACTTTTCATGCAAACATATCAAATCAGTTTCCAGTAGTTAGCAAATATTCATTTAAAAATATTTGCATTTCCAAAGAAGAAAGGAAGTACATACATTGTATCATAATATAAATAATTAACATTGCAAGCTAAATAGTAGGCTAAATAATCAAAATTTAAACACTTAGGGCCTCATTTTCTAAAGTATCGCAGGCCTGCGATACTTTAGGGAATGCGGGGTGAGGGGCCGAAACGGGAAGCGGGCCTGTGCTAGCCGGCAGCGATTGCACCGTCACGGTGCAATCGCTGCCAGTTTCACACCCAATAGCACCACCATAGAAGGTGTAGCTATTGGGCGCGAACTCGGACGCGAAAAGGGCCTTACCTTTTCGTCGACCGCGGTGTCTTCGCAGAGTCGGCCCCAGTGACGCCCCGACTCCTCCTCTTCCGGGGCCGACTCCGCCCCCATTTTGGTATCGCACGCGATAAGGGACTTTTCACGTGCGAAACGTCCCATATCGCATGAGAGCCACTTGGAAAATGAGGCCCTTAGAGAGGTAGAATAGTAAGAGATAGTATAGATAGAGATAGTATAATCAAAAATAAAATATACATTACCTTGGTATAAAATCAGAAGTGTGAGATAATTATGCTAACAGCTCTTGGTAGGCTTGTTTAAAAAGCCTAGTTTTAATCCCCTTTTTAAATAATTTGATGTCAGCTTCTAGTCATAATTCCCGTGGGATGGAGTTCCATAGCAGGGGTCCAGCAATAGAGATAGATCTTTCCCTTACATTATTTAGGTGGGCAATTTTGGGGGAAGGAATTGGCAGCAACCCTGTTGATCTGATGGTTCTTGAGGGGGTGTGGAAGTGAAGTGAAGAGGTTAGCCATTCAGTGTTTTCATTGTAGAGGGTTTTGTGAATTAGTGATAAGATTTGTTATGCAGCTGTATCTCTGTATCTCGCCCATCCTTGCAGCACCTCCTGGCAGACCAGCACTTCCTTGCTGCTGATCTCGTGATGTATGAGCTCAACCGCCTGGCAGTGCCAGCCCATGAGTTTAGGAAATTCTTGGATACCTTAAACGTTTGCTGGAGTACAAGGAGCTTTTGGTTTGGTGACCCAGCAGAAAAATCACCACTGGCTGTTTTTAGAATGATAAGGTTGGGGGCAGGACTGTTTTAAAGTTTCTTAATAGCGTAAACAGAATTGAATTTTACTGCTTTCCCTCCTCCCCCCTCCCCAGCTCAGTTCAACTGATAACAGTGAAAGCAGAGCTCTCCTTCTTGTCCCTCGTTATAGAATTGGAGGCAGTAATAAAAAATGCTCACATTGGTGCAAGCACCACAGACACTTTTACTCATGGGATTTGTACCTGTAATAAAAGCAAAATTACGCGGGTAGTTTTGCTTTGATTATTGCTCGAGGAAAAATTACTCCCAGAAATTTGCACTTGCTTTTTCTGTGAGTAATTTTATTGTAACAAAAAAACCCCAAAAAACAGAATCAAAATTAAATGCATTGTTCCATTCTCCACCCTCCACATGCACACTGTTGAAAACTCCAGTGCCAGACCTTGGTTGCGCAACAATCTTTGCCTTAAGCATATTCCAATTTGCATATGACTTAAACCTGCTCTGCATTAGTGTGCTATTGGAAACTTCACAGTCGATTTTGCATGCTTTTAAATCTGGAAACATTTTGTGGCATGTATCCCTCGGTCTATGGTTGCCATGACAACAGAATAGAGCAATGCATTTTCATAACAATCTCTGTGTTTATGTCTGGTAGCGCTGCTGTTTTTGTTAATGTACTTTTTGTTCTTTTACAAAGTAAGTTAATATTTTCTATTTGAAATAGCTTTTGTTGAAGAATATTTGGCACAAAATATTTTATGAACTCCAGTGAAAATGATCACAGCAAGCATTCAAAGAAGGTTTTTAAGGGTATAGATATCTATATCACTGAACAGGTAGATATTTAGTGGTAGTTCCAGCAGAAGGACAAGCTGATACATAATACACTGTCTCAATGTTAGTCTAAATTTTATTTTAGGGAATATTGTCTTTTAAAAGGGGTTATTATGCTCATACTATGGCAGAAAAGATTCTCTCTCTTTTTTTTAAATGTCCTAGTCTATACAACCTCTAGATATACAATTCCTACCCTCCAAATATTATGGATGGCCAGGAAGTTTGGAAGGAAATCTTGGAGGAGAAGTATTCTCACTGTCTCTTTTCTGACTGGTAGGGTCACTCCGGTGACAACAGCTATCTTCTCTCCCTCCTTGGGATCAAAAATGCTGGTGGGGTTACCTGATACGGTGAGAAGGTATGTAGCTTTGATTTACCTGGTGTAACCCAACAGCTATGTTGCATAAAAGAAAGGAGTCCTGATCTGGGTATTTGCCAGGTTCTTATGGCCTGGATTGGCCACTGCTGGAAACAGGATGCTGGGCTTGATGGACCCTTGGTCTGACCCAGTATGGCAGCTTCTTATGTTCTTATGTTCTTAATAGGAGGTAGGGGAGAGGTCCTCTGGTGAAAATACTTTTGTGTAAGAGGTACCTCCAGATGCTCTTACAATTAAGATACTCCACACTAGATTTGTGGTTCTCAAAGGAAAATCTCTTTACTTGGGCAATGATGCAGGAAAAATATCTAAAGTCTATTTATATCCCATCCAATGGGCTAGTTCAAGTAATTGAATAGTCATAGTTTAGTATTAGAATAAAGTGGTTCTAGCAGCATGTATGAACAATTATTTATACTTCTCTTGTCCCTTTTTCTTTCATTCCTCTTATTATGATACAAACTTCTTCATAACCTTTGCTGTCACAAGTCTTTCAGTTACAAAGATAGTATCTTGGAGTTAGAAAAGACAGAATCCACACAGGAACTCACCCAATTAGAAAGTTCCTGGCATGGAGCTGCCTGACAACCTATTTAGTTCTCTAAGTACTTTTCCCTGTTAAACACCTTGTTGGTAGTTTCTTTAGGTCAAAGTACAAAACATTTCTCTACTTATATGGTCATTCTGGTTGTCCCTGATCCTTATATCCTGTTGTCTAATATCCCACCTAAGGCTCAGGTTTTTACAGTAGAGAATTTATATTCTGCTTACTTTGCTATTGAGATTGCTGAAAATGTTCAGTACTTGTTTGCTTTCATGTTCAGGGGACAAAGATATACCTGGACTCATTTGCCATAAGGTTTTGTACATTCTCCATCTATCTTTTCACAATCTTTACACATGGCTTTGGAATCATTTGTTTTTCCGTGTCATTCAGTCTTATTACAATATATTGATGATCTTCTCTTATGTTCTGTTTCATATTTTGTGTCAATTACTGACACATTGCAGCTCCTGGTCCAACGGGCAGCAGTGGGACTTAAAGTGTCCAAAAGTATATTACAACTTTGTTCTCCCACTGCCTTTTATTTGGGTTTTCAAATATCTCAAGACTCTTATTCATTAACATCAGATTGTATTCAGGCTATATTCAATATTCCACAGCCTATTACTATAAAACAGCTATGCTTATTTCTAGGTTGTAGATTATAGATCCTGGATTTTGCTGCATTGACATGTCCACGGTATACTTTGTTGCAGAGAGCAAAGACTTCAGGTCCTTGCAGGTATTTTGCAATGCAGTGGCAGAAATTTCATTTTCTAAATTAAAGCAATCTTTTGCCTTGGCCCCAGCCTTGAGTCTTCCAAATTATGCACTCCATTTCCCCTTGTTCTGCCATAAGTGAGAGGAAGTAGTTTCTGATGCCTTGACCCAGACTTGTGGAGGTCATCATAGGCCAGTGGCTTAATTTTCACACCAGCTAGTTGCCCAGCTAGTTGCCCTGCTTGTTTGAAAACCATGGTGGCTGCTGCAAATTTGGTTGAGCTGGTGCAAACTTTTGTTTTGGCTCATAATTTACATTTATGTGCCCCATATTCAATTATGACTTTGTTTACTTATTCAAAATCTCAGTTTCTGTCTAATATACAACTCATTCACTATGAACTCTTACTGGTTAGCAACATTTGATTATCCATCAGTCACTTCCTTTGAATTCAGCATTATTGATGCCAATAACAGAAAATGGAGGTCCTCGTGTTTGTGAAGAAGCAGTGCAACAGTACATCAGATTGCATCCTAATGCTTAAGATACTCTCATTTAAAATTCATATGTCGTCTTTTTGTGGGCAGCTCCTGTAGTTGGGATCCTTCAGGGGCTTTAATTTAGTTATGCCATATGATCTCTTTTTAGGTAATTGAGTCCGCACAACTTCCTCCGCAGTGCAACTCAGCCCAAATAGCAGAGTTAATGGCATTAACTAGATCATGTCAAACATCAAAAAGCCAAGAATTTCCACATCCAATGACACAAGAAGCCAAAAAAGGATACTCAGAATATTTTTAACTTGTTAACCCTGTCTTGCAATAATTCTTTAATTCGTCTCACATCAGCAAGCCTGACGACATGCCCCACAATGCACAGGCCACTCAGACAGCTCCATCATATGCGATTCAAGCAGTGAAAGAAAATTTTTAAAAATCTTTTTCAAATTGCAAATAAAAGCGGGATACTGTTTTAAGAAGCAGTGGTTGCATTAATTGTGACCTTGGCATTAACTAGAGCATGTCACAGGGTCAAAGATGTTACTGCCATTATTTACACAGATTCTCAATTTTCCTTTGGAATTGTGCACAATTTTGTAGTTATTTATTTAGAAGAGTCATGATTTTCTTACTTCCTCGGGGTTTCCTGTTAAGAATTCAAAATTTGTACAAGAATTACTAATGATTTTGTTCTTAGCCAAACAGCGAGCAGCAGTGAAATGTTCTGGACATGCCAAAGAAGATTCCTTTGAAGCAAAAGGCAATGCCCTTGCTGATGCTGCAGCTCGTGGGGCATCTTAGACTTGGTCTCATGACAGAAATATAACAATTTGGCTTTTTTCCCAGGTCCCTAAACAAGTGACTTTTTCTGAACTTTGCATATTACAATAATAGGCAGTCGCAGAACCTGCATTGTGGCAGATACAAGGATGCAACAAGGTACTTTGCGTTTGAGGGCTATGTCCGTCCAGGGCCTCTATGAATTATGAGCATATTACTAATTGTTTTTTCTTTTAGGTACTGCATGCTTGGGGTGAGATGAATGGATTGTTGGACATTCCTATATCATATGGGCTTATAGACATGCATGTGGACACCCATATGGGACTCAGTTGGACTTATCTCAACGCAGCATGATTGTTCTCTGGTTGGGATGCTGTGGGATGAATTGATACCATGTTTACAGCAGGGTTTGGAATGGTTTATTTAGCCATGAGTGCTGATTATTCACTTAGGAGGGAATGATTGGGTTAATTGTCGGGTCGCAAATTCATCAGCATGATCAGGAAAGAATTAATGTTTATTTCCATATTGTTACCTGCTGCTGTAATTTGCTGGTCCAATATAATTGCAAGGCCTTCTGAGATGAACAAGGTAATTTGGCATAGGAGTTGGGCGAAGACCAATCAACAGATTGGTTCCTGGTTGAGTTGGGGTGTCGAAATATTCATCATGAGTGGTCTTGGGTAGAGATGTGAATCGTGTCCTCGATCGTCTTAACGATCGATTTCAGCTGGGAGGGGGAGGGAATCGTATTGTTGCTGTTTGGGGGGGTAAAATATCGTGATATATCGTTAAAATCGTTAAAACCCGCTAAAACCCACCCCCGACCCTTTAAATTAAATCCCCCACCCTCCCGAACCCCCCCCCAAATGACTTAAATTACCTGGTGGTCCAGCGGCGGTCCGGAACGGCAGCGGTCCGGAACGGGCTCCTGCTATTGAATCTTGTTGTCTTCGGCCGGCGCCATTTTCCAAAATGGCGCCGAAAAATGGCGGCGGCCATAGACCAACAGGATTTGACGGCAGGAGGTCCTTCCGGACCCCTGCTGGACTTTTGGCAAGTCTTGTGGGGGTCAGGAGGCCCCCCCCAAGCTGGCCAAAAGTTCCTGGAGGTCCAGCGGGGGTCAGGGAGCGATTTCCCACCGCGAATCGTTTTCCGTACGGAAAATGGCGCCGGCAGGAGATCGACTGCAGGAGGTCGTTCAGCGAGGCGCCGGAACCCTCGCTGAACGACCTCCTGCAGTCGATCTCCTGCCGGCGCCATTTTCCGTACGGAAAACGATTCACGGCGGGAAATCGCTCCCTGACCCCCGCTGGACCTCCAGGAACTTTTGGCCAGCTTGGGGGTGGCCTCCTGACCCCCACAAGACTTGCCAAAAGTCCAGCGGGGGTCCGGAAGGACCTCCTGCCGTCAAATCCTGTTGGTCTATGGCCGCCGCCATTTTTCGGCGCCATTTTGGAAAATGGCGCCGGCCGAAGACAACAAGATTCAGTAGCAGGAGCCCGTTCCGGACCGCTGCCGTTACGGACCCCCAGGTAATTTAAGTCATTTGGGTGGGGGATTGAAGGAGGTAGGATTTGGCAAGGAAATGTTTAAGTTATTTGGGGGGGGTTCGGGAGGGTGGAGGATTTAATTTAAAGGGTCGGGGGTGGGTTTTAGCGGGTTTTAGTGTGCCGGCTCACGATTCTAACGATTTATAATGATAAATCGTTAGAATCTCTATTGTATTGTGTTCCATAACGGTTTAAGACGATATTAAAATTATCGGACGATAATTTTAATCGTCCTAAAACGATTCACATCCCTAGTCTTGGGACATGAACCTGGGGCTATTTTGGAATGATGGGGTTCACTTTTCTTTTATAGGTTTGGACTTGTTCTTGAATTCATTTCACAAGGCCTTGGAGGATTTGCTCCATTAGGAATCAGGGCCAGATCTTTGGGGGTCACAGGTTATTTTCATATCTGTGCCAGTGGCGGGTTGCCTGAGCTGATTTGGGGGTCAGTGTTATACTGAATTGTCTGCCAATTTGATGGTGGTCATGTCTAGACTCTTTGTGGACAACTGGGTGCAGCTGTCTCTATACGGCTACTTGCTGGGCGGTGGTGGGGGTCTATAGTTTCAGCTTCTTGCTGGGTGGTGGTGGGGGTCATGGAAGATCATGCTATGTGGGAACCTGCAGGCCGGGTGGCCTGGTGGTGATCATCTTGCTGGCTGGTGACGAATATTAGCTGAGAGTTCCTTAAGTTTGGTTCTGGTGGGCTCGGGTACCTGGTGATTTGTTGTAATAAAGCTGCGGCCTTTTGATTCCACCCTGTTGTATGTATATTTATTGTAAAAGGGCAGATGCAGAGGGAAGTGAATGTCCTGACTACCCATATGAGAAAAAAACAAAAGCAAGACCGATGCCTTGGAATGTAAGTTTATTCAATACAACAATGCCCGCCCAACTCCAGCCGAGTTTCGCCCTTTCGGCTGCATCAGAGGCTCTAAAAATAACAATAAATACATACTTTTAAACTGATATAAAACAACCCAATGTATAAATTAAGATTTACATTAAAATTAATAAAATCTATTTGTTCAAACTGAATAATACATATACATAAAATGACACAATAAAAGAGGGAGACAACATGTCACATGTTTTTAAGAACAGAGAAATCCATGCAATATATATAGTTTAGAGATTAAACCGAATTTAAAAATGTAAGGGCAAATATTACCTTATAATTGCATACTTAACACAATGTGTTCTCAGACACACTTGGGTGATGTTGAAGTTCTCAACTAAAAAAACATACAAGTTATGTATTTGATCCTAAAAAAATGAAATAGGACAACGTTGTCAAATGTTTGAATAGAGTTCTGTAATTACCTGCTTTGATTATTTATAGTGTGATTATGGAAATGACTTTAGAATCCTGTCTTGGCAAATGTTCAAAGTTTCTATGAAATTTTTTTAGGACTAAATACATAACTTGTATTCATCTTAATGTAAATCTTAATTTATACATTGGGTTGTTTTATATCAGTTTAAAAGTATGTATTTATTGTTATTTTTTAGAGCCCCTGATGCAGCCGAAAGGGCGAAATTCGGCCGGAGTCGGGCGGGTATTGTTGCATTGAATAAACTTACTTTCCAAGGCATCTGTCTTGCTTTGGTTTTTTTTCTCACATCCGTGGCTGCTCTAGACCGAGTACCGCTTTGTTTTTTGGGACATGGTTACCCATATTACAACTTTGTAATTGAAAAATTGCAACATTTAAATCACTATAGGAATTCTTACAGAAAGTATTCAATATCTTTTTAACTGTGAACCCATTTTCAAAAGGAAATTGTGAGGACTTTTACTTTGAAAATTGCCACGTACAAGGTAAACTTGAACCTGTTTTTGTGCGAGTAGAATTTTGTTTGAACATGAAGCACACAGAGGTGAAAATGCAATCTAGGCATGTACATTTTCTTCTTTGACCTAAATATGCCTTTTAGAAGGCCTCCTCTCAATGAGGCTGATGCAATACTGTGTGCTGCGGCTAGCACACGGATTAACATGCAAACAGGCAAGTGCTGTGGACGTGCATCCACAACCCCTGATGCAATATGGGGATTAGCACGTCCAAAACATGCGTCCAACCACCGTGAAGCTAATAGTGCTCATCACATGTAAACTCCACGTAGACGAGGCTATTAGCTAATACCCGTGATGCAAAAAGATTTCTCACGCAGGCAAGGCTCCCATTACAAAATTTTACACCAGCCAGGGGTGGGCGTAAAGGTATTCTGCACTCAAGGGCTCATTGACAAAAACAAAACAAAACAAAAAATCCTGCTTTCTGTGATTCCTCCTATTAGTATCGTTGCGATACTAAGTAGGAGGAACCACAGAAAGCAGATTCCGGTAAAAAAAATAAAAAGTCTCGGGTAAAAAAAATGAATTCTGGGCACCCAATATAAATGCACAAGATGCCCGGACCAGGCTGCGTAGCTTGTGCGTGTATATTGTGCCAGTAACGGTTTAAACAGCAGTGATGTGATTGCAATGGGCCTCCAATTAAGCATGGGGGTAAATCTTCATGGAGTTGCAATTACAGCCGTAAACAGCAGTTGTACCACAATATTGGGCTTCCAAAAAGGCTGGAGTGGTCTGCATGGAGGGAGCATAGTTAAAACCCACGTTTTAGTGAGAATGGGGATCCTGGATTTTTTTTTTTTTAAACCACAGTATTACTAACATTGGTTGCTGATAATAAAACAGAGAAGGAGGCCTGGGTGTTAGTTTAAGTACTCGATTTGTGAAAAGCAGCTTTGAAAATAGCAAGTCCTGAAATGGCCTACTAGCTACTTCTGTCCTAATCATGTCCGCAATCTGTCTGCACTGTGGCAGAATGTGGACATGCTTAGGACACTGGTGGGAAAAGGTAAAAGAGATGGGGAAGGATGAGTTGCAATGGGTTACATATGGAAATGTAAACATATACTTACCCAAATTTTAAGTGGGCAGACTGAATGGACCATTTTGGCCTTTATAGGTCATCATTTACTATGTTACTAGAAGCAGTTACACATAAAAATCCGAATGAAGAGCAAAGAAATGAAGAAAAAAGGAACACACAGGCAGAGAGAATTGTGGTGTGTTAAATGAATTGGCCAGGCAGTTTCTGAATCTGGATATCTGTATTAAATAGCTGGGTTTTGTTTTTTTTTTTATGTAATAAACACAGAGGCTTATTTTTAAAGATGTTCTTCTATTATCACAAAATGGAAGAAATCCTTTTGAAAATGGAGCCCAAGGCACATGAGACAGTAAAAGAGACAGAAACTCTTATACAGAGATAAAGGGAGGGGTGGTTTGCTATATTACTTTCTCAAAACACGCTATTTAAAGAATCTGTGCACGTGACTTGGAATGACAAACTTCTAGTGATGAGAGATTAGCTCAAGAAAGATGAATTCCTGCTATTAAAATGTCATGGGATAGGGGGCAGTGTCCTATTGTGGATTGCCAACTGGTTAAAAGGTAGAAAACAGAGATTAGAGATAAATGAGAAAGGTAACTAGTGAAGTGCTCCAGGGACCACTGCTTTTTAATATACTTATAAACTACCTTGAAATGAAAACAAGTGAAGTGATCAAATTTGCTGATGGCACAAAATTATTCAAAGTAGTTTAACAAGATTGGGAGAAATTGCAAGGGGACCTTGCAAAACTGGGAGACGGGGCATACAAATGGAAAATAAAATTTAATGTGGACAAGTGCAAAGTGATGCATTTAGGGAAGAGTAACCCAAATTATAGTTACTCAATGTAAAGTTCCACATTAGGAGTCACCATTCAGAAACAGGATCTAGGCATCATTGTTGATAATACATTGAAATCTTCTGTTCAGTGAGCAGCAATAGCTAAGAAAGCAAATAGTATGCTAGGGTTTATTAGGATAGACATGGAGAATAAAACAGAAAATATCATAATGCTCCATGGTGCAACCTCATCTTGAGTATTGTGTGCAGTTCTGGTCATCACATTTCAAAAAAGATATAGCAGAATTAGAAAAAGTACAGAGAAGGATGGCGCAATTCTCCTATGAGGAAAGGCTAAAGAAGTTACGACTCTTCAGCTTGGAGAAGAGATGGCTAAGGGGAGATATGATAGAGGGTTATAAAATAATGTATGGAATGGAACGAGTAAATGTTAATCTGTTGTTACTCTTTCAAAAAGTGCAAAGACTAAGGGACACACAATGTAGTTACTAGGTAATACATTTAAAACTAATAGGAGAAAATATTTTTTTTACTCAATGCATTATTAATCTCTGGAATTCATTGCCAGAGGATATGATGAAAGCTGTTAGCACAGTTGCTTTTAAAAGTGGTTTGGACAAGATCCTGGAGGAAAATATAAACTATTATTAAGGTGGAGTTACAGATATCTACTGCTTCTTCTTGGGATAAGCACCATGGAATGTATCTATGCCTTGGGATCCTGCCGGGTACTTTTGACCTGGATTGGCCACTTTTGGAAACAGGATACCAGGCTTGATGGACCCTTAGTCTGATGCAGTATGGTTTCTTACGTTCTTGGTCAGCAGGACTATATACCTGCTGTGACCTTTTCTGAACTAGAGGTTAATGGTATTGAATCTTACTGAAAGACAATTTGATAATACTATAACTCCCTCCAAGGACTTGCTGGAATGTAGGGGTACACAATAGTCTCTGGGGCCATTTCTTCTCTTGGATCTCAGCTTTTCCCTCTCTCTCACTCCACAGAACTCTCAACTGTCTCCAGGGTGTCAGGGTCTGTTCTAGTGGGGAGGAGGTTATAGCTCTGGGGCCCTAGGCTCACGGGGATGGGAGCCCACTGTCAGTTTTGTCATTTTCTCTCCATTGGTTCAGCTGATGGGTTCTCCCTCTTAGAAGAACAGGAAGGACAATTTAAATGGTATTCAAAATAAACTTTTACTGTAACCAAAAAACCTCCTGAAAGTCCATTCCAAAACATAAAATCAGTGCCCATGAATCTTCAGAAAATGTAAACATAAAAGTCCACATTGCCTGTTCTTACTTTGATGTTCTCTGATCCAGTACCCCTATTGGTTGGGATAATTACAAAACTCGCACACTTGGTAGACTGGAAGTGGGCTCCTGCCAAAAAAAGCCAGGTCTCATTCTCTTTGTTGGTTTTCAACACTCCTTGAACTTTGATTGGCAAAATCCTAAATACCTCCAAATTACAAAAAAAAAAACCACTCTCAAACTTCTTAAGGGCTTCTGCACATCCTACTTCAGGTGGTAGAAGGACAAAGCAGCAGTATCTGGATTATCTTAGGCAGGGAGAGGGTGTCCCTCCTGAAAGAACACACATCCAAAAGCAAAACTCTTCCAAAAAACTCACCATTGCGCTGATCCCTGTTGCCTAAGCCAGGGGGGCCTTGTAAAGGAACCTCTCCAACTTCACCTCTGACCTCTCCTTTCAACTTCAACACCCTCAATCCTTTGCACATTTTCAGCCCCAATTTATAGGGCAGAGCTGACCAATCCCCAACCTTGGGAAAAGGAACTTATGGGGATGGTCTGAAAAAAAAAATACTCCAAGTCCCTTAGAGATGTCAAACATAGTAACATAGTAATGATGGCAGCAAAGAACCAAAATGGCCCATCATGTCTGCCCAGCAAGTTTCTTATGGTAGTTTCTGCAGTTGTGTGCAGGTTACCCCCATGTTTCTCTTTTAACTGGGTGATGATCCTTCTTGAAAATTCAGACAGTGGTGCTCGATGTGCTTTGCCTATGGACTTGGCCATAGAAGCAATCCTGTGCTTTTTCCCCTTATGTCTGTGTATCAGTATCCTAGACCATAAAAGTCAGGGCTTAAGGTGGTTGCCATCTGAATCGAATACCTCTTCCCCCCCCCCCCCCCACCTCATCCCACCATCAAAGCGGAGAGTAATGTTGCAGTTGTATCAAAAGAATCAAGGTTTATTGGTTAAGGGTAGAAATCCCATGATAGCAACTGCCACACTGTGCAGGTTATCACATGCTAATAAGTTCCCCAGACAGTAAAAGTCGGGACCCTAATTGATTGTTGTCTGAATCCAATTCCCTTTTTCCCACCTGCCATTGAAGTGGAAAGTAATGTTGCAGCTGCATCAAAACATCAAAAAAAGAGTACGTTTATTGATAAGGGATCAGAGCAATCCTTACAACTTAATTTACATATCTTGTAAATTGTCTCTATTTATTTCCTTCCTGACCAATGAATTTGCTATAACTCTCCCTCGAATTAGAGAAATAAACCTAACAAGGTTTCTGAAAGCTAAAGTTGAAAAAATCCTTTACTTCATAAATCCAGTTTTCATAAGTATGACAACTGAAATATTTTAGAGCTGTTTGCTGCAGTGGTTCAATATATATTCTTTCATAGCAAATATTTGATATTTTAGAAAACCATCCTTGCTAAATTAAAGTGGATAAGATGGTATTTTAAGGTCACCTAACCATGATCAAACATACAGCTGACATTTACAGCACATTTCCATATTTCCCCTTATAATTTTTGTCAGATAAAATCAAATCTCTCAAATGTATAAGGGTTTCCGATCAGAATAATTATCAGTATTTTGTATTTAAGGCCTGATTTATAGATGCTTTGCCCCATTTTGGGGCTACAAGATAAAACCTAGTAAAAATGGTACTTGCACTGTAGAATTAAAGGTGCCTTTGATGTTTTTCAGATATATATTCCTAGTTCTGTTAAGATTTTAATTCTGCTTGGAAAGGGGAACTGGATAGT
The DNA here is from genome assembly GCF_901001135.1 of Rhinatrema bivittatum. Taxonomy (NCBI): domain Eukaryota; kingdom Metazoa; phylum Chordata; class Amphibia; order Gymnophiona; family Rhinatrematidae; genus Rhinatrema; species Rhinatrema bivittatum. Next base: position 77,229,007 of record NC_042621.1, on the reverse strand, counting down.
TTTCTTCAGTTAAAACAATAATATCTGGAAATTATTTTCAGGAAGATGTTGAAAATGTTTGTTTAAAAAAATGAAGATATATATATATCCTTTTGATCATCTCTGCATCTCGGTTCTTCACCTGCTGCCTGGGATACCTCAATTAGTGAAAAGATCTCCTGGTCTTGGCTTTCCTGCCACGATGGATTATTGCCTAACATAAGTTTCCAGAAATCCACTGGAAAGAAACATGAGACCAGGGTAACTGGAAGCCGCAGTGCAATGCAATATGATATTGGTGTTCTATCCCTTATGGGGATGATTAAGAGATCATATGCCCTTTTCAAAAATGTCCTCAGCCCTCTGTAGGTGAAAGTGCACATATTGCTGACAGCACCTGCACTTTTTCTCTCCGGGGGAAGAGGTGCAGCTGGGGTAGGGTTGAGTTGGGTGGAAGAAAGTAAGTATTGGGGTATTTATTTTGAAATTCCCATACCTGCTTTCCGCTGCTGTACCTTGCATATTGTTCACCTACATGATATGTAGTCAGTGATGCTATTAGTACATAGAAGCAATGGTTTTATGGGGTAGCATGCGTTCTAATAGCATTTATGTGCTACTGAGGACGTATTTTTAGTGTGTGCGCAAAAATGCAGTGCATTTGTGTGTTAAGTGATATTATAGCACACACTTTTAATTTTTTAGCATATGCACACAGGGCAAAGGTAGCGCCGGCGCCATTTTGTTTTTTGTCCCCCGACGTCAGGAGCGTAGAAGATCGCTCCCGGACCCCTGCTGGACCCCCAGGGACTTTTGGCCAGCTTGGGGGGGCCTCCTGACCCCCACAAGACTTGCCAAAAGTCCAGCGGGGGTCCGGGAACGACCTCCTGCACTCGAATCGTTTTGCCGTACAAAAGGGCATTTCTACAACGCACCGGAGGCCCGAGAGTAAAAGATCACACCGGGACCCCCCCACTGGACCCCAGGTAATTTAAGGCATTTTGGAGGGGTTCGGGAGGGTGGGGGATTTATTTATTTTAAAGGGTCGGGGTGGGTTTTAGGGTTGTTTTAGTGTGCCGGTTTTCCCGCCCTCCCCCTTCCCCCGATTTACGATTTTTGACGATAAATCGGGGGAATTCCTATTAAATATCGCCTCTAACGATTTTTGACGATTTAAAATATATCGGACGATATTTTAAATCATCAAAAAACGATTCACATCCCTACTGGTTAGACCTAAAGTTATCCAGCCTCATGTGGCTAGATAACTAGCTACATACCCAGATATCTTCAGAGATATCCAGGTAAGTAGTACACCTTAAAAAAAAAAAAAAAGCACCAAGTCATGGGCCTCCTGTCCTGATACCTACGTGGTGAGCGGCTTTCTTGATTCGCATGCTGCTGCTTGAAAGTGCTTTGCTTTTGGACATGGCCATAGAAGCAGTTCTGTGCTTTTTCCAGATGCTATAACCCCAAGGTCCCTCTCCCAGTCTGATGGGAGCCAATGCTGGTAAGGCAATATGGATGGAGATATCTCCTATTTCAAGGAGGATTTCCCTATCAAGCTGCTTGAGAGAGAGGCCGTTGTCTGCTTAGTGGCTCCTTTGATTTCTAACACACTCTCACCCTCCCAGGACAGATGTTGAAAACTCCAGAGGGTTTGTCTGGCCAGAGGGCGTGGCAACCCCTGACCAAGTGGCACAATTGATGGTCTTGGTTTGCTTCCCTGGTGGCTAAGGACAAGCAAGGCAACTCTTCAACATCTCCTTTCCAGGGTATTGGATCTCCTCCCTCTGGCCCAACATCAAAACCCCTGTGAGGGGATTTGAGTTCTCACCTCTCTCTTGCAGCAGAGCTTAGCCAATTGGAGGATGCTTCTCAGGAGTACTTCCCTATGAGGCAACCAGGACCCCCCCTCCTTAGTCGCCATCATTGGGATCTTGGATCACTGACCCTTTTCCTCTGGGATTGAAGGAAGGATCGATGAGAATCCCCTCTGATTCCCTACCTGGATGTCCAGAATATTCGTCTCTACTTGAGGACCTCTCCTATTCCATATTGTAAGCCACTGGGAGTTAATGTCTGTAAAGACATTGGCCTTCTCTAGATTCTAGACACCCTGTCAGAGCTGGCAGTCATTCCAATCCATTCAATCCTGCAAGAATTAGACTAGAATGTGGGAGAATCTAATTTCTTGCACTCTAGAAGGCAGGAAATTAGACTTAAAGTATAGGGTCCAGAAAACGCTGGTATTCAGAGTGATACAGCTGCCTTACCAACCAGTTGTGGTGGTCAACGCTAAAGCAAGAAAAGAAAACAATGTTGTCCAACTGGTTGCTGATTACTTGAGTGTGATAATGGTAGGGATTTGCTTTTAGTTCAGTTGAACAATCTGCAAAAATGTAAAATAGACTGAAACAAGTTTAGTCATTTTATATGGGAAGAGGTTTGGGAATGTGGCAGAATGAGACAATGCAGTTGCTACCCTTGAGAGAAACATGGGGGTGGCCTGCACGGATCAGTGGTTGCTACCTTGGGAAGCTTGCTGGGCAGACTAGATGGACCATTTTGGTCTTTTTCTGCCGTCATTACTATGTTACTACCCCAACCACATGTCTCAAACCCCTGTCCTCCGCTCACCAAAAAAAAATAAGCCAGTCTTCAAAAAGATGAGCGCTGCCAGCCAGAGCCTCCAGTGCTTCCTGCCCCCCATCTCTGCTACAAAATCTTAACTTTATCCCTTCAGCCCTCCCCCAAACATCCATTCCCCCCCCCCCCCCCCCCAGCTAGGCACTCTCCCACCCTCTTGTCCTGCCAGGATTGCTGTGCTATGTGATCCCGGCATACGCTTCCAGCAGGACGATTTTCACACAATATTGATCAATAGCTATTGACAAGAAAATGCATCCTATGATGATGTGATTAATAGTATAGAACCACAAAAAGGGGGGAACCAAAAATCTTAAAAATTGAAGGTTACTCTATGTTGATAGCGAATATATTACAATGTTTTCTGTAGATATTGGACAGATTTAATTTCTGCTATTTCTATTGATTGAAACAAAACAAGTGGAAACAAGGATGCAACAACTCCAGATGATGGATTTTGGGCCTGCCACAAGCCAAACTGGCAGGAAAACATTAATTAACAAGAAACCTTGGGAAGAATGTTCAAACTATTGTCCTGTGTAAGAATGCCTGTCAATCAAATATCCAAAACATTCTCAGACTCAATTAACTGGGTGCATAAACATTTACCCTGGTAAAATGGCCATCCTCAAGCATGAGAAAAAGCATGCACAGGTTACATAGTGGACCTACTTTCTAAGGCATTGAGAAGATGCCTTCCTGTGGGTGTGCTCAGGTCAGGGAGAAAAATGTTGTGTGTACATTCGATTTCCAAATGTTCACTTGCTATTTTGCCTTGCCTCGGCCATCCACACAAGTAAGTGCAAAGCACATGGACACCTTTAGTCCATGTGTTTTGACCTTGCTGATTTTCAAAAAGAAACAATGCAGGTAGTTTGTCTTTGAAAATCTTCCCTTAAGTATGTGTATTAAAATCACCGGCTTAGTTAGCAACTGCACCAGTTGTTTGACAATTGCCCCTTCCATGGCAAAAATGCCAGGAAACTAAGATCTGATAAATTTGGCTTACTATTTGTTCAGCTTGGTCGCTGCTTGCTTCGTTATAAGGGTGGTTCTTTCTAGCCAAGAGCTGAAAACATGGGAGAAATCTTTCAGCATTTTTTACAATTGATTCCTCTGGTTGATGCTCAATCTGTCCCATATTTTCAACTCACCACCCTTGCTGAGTTCATTCAAATGGGGACCCAGCTCTTCCCTCTGCTCCACATTTATCATCATAAAAATATCACGTGCTAAACAGGGTTAGAGTAGCTTCTCATGATAAACCTGCAGCCATGGCTCACCTCATAAACCACTGGTCCCAACTTCCTAACAATTTTATAGGGCCTTTCCATTTTGCCATGAGTTTATTTTGGAAAGTAAAGCAGTAACACCAAAACTTCCTACTTCTCCTTAAATTGTGTCATTCTTGCTTCTCGATCATATGTACTTACCTGTTTTTCTTGAGCTTTAAGTAAATTCTTCCTTATGAACTATTTTCGTAAGAAAGCTCCTAACCACAATGCATAACTGACCTTGCTTTGAGGTGAATATTCAAAGCCATATAGATGGTTAACGCCCAAGTGATCCATCTAAATGTCAAGTTTCTGAATATTGAGCCACTTGCCTGGCTAGATTTTACCTGCATAAGTCATTATCCAGCTAAAATCTAGCTGGATAAAAATGAAACATTCTAGGGGTATTTCAGGGAGGAGTTAAGTTATCTAACATCCGAATTTCAGTTCTATCTGCCTAAGTTAACTGGATAACTTGTGTGGCTGGATAACTTTCTTTTTATATTAAAAAAATATCCAGTTAAGTAGTGCAGAAAAAAAAAAGAAATATAGGGGAGCTATGGCCCGATTATCTCCATCTCCCCCAAAATTTCATATTTGATCCTGTTGGGTCATGCACTCCCCACCCCCTAATCCCAAAGTAAATGTAACAAAGAATTTCTGGATCCGCAGCTCCTTCCCCAGTTCTATTAATAAAATGAAATTGTGCTGCGATCAGACCCTCCCACCCAACCATATTTCAAATGTGCCCTTTCGAACCCATCCCCCACAGCCCCCTCCAAATCAGAAAAACCTCTGACGGGCACGGGCATTTTCACAGCGTTATAAAAGTTTGCACACATTGGGCCAGATTCATTAAGGCTTTTCTCTCATTTGTGTCTATGGGGAAAAACCCTCACTGAATCAGGTACATTATCTGAAAAATTGTAGAGGTGGCTTTTGACCAGTGACTGAAAGTTCGGCATTTATATGAGATCTTGAATTAGGCTTAGTTCTGAGGTCTTTTCTTCCTATGAAAACCTATTAAATATTATTTTATTAAATTTGATAACCTACTACATTTAATAGTTGGATTTTTTTTCTAGCGAATATCTACGTTGATCCCATCGTCCCCTTTGTTCATTTGATTTTAGCCTCTTGGTATCACCTAACTCTCTTCTCCTCTTTCCTTATATCATTCCAGTTCACCTGGTATAATAAACTATTACATACCTCAAAATACAGTACAAATAATGACAAATCTTTACTGACCATTTTGTCCCTCCTGGGAAAATCATATTCTCAAACAAGCTCCTAGCCTTGGGCCTCACTGCTGTTCCCGGGTGACTTTTCATGAACATCAATCCAAGCCACTCTTCTTCCAAGGAAAATGCCAGTGTATCAATCAGGCCCCCCTCCCTCATTTGCTGCCAAGCCCTGCCCATCTGCTTCTTCTTTACTCTTTTGGCTGCTGGATTTCCTGGGTTTTCCCTTTACTCAATATTCTCCTACTACAGAGAAGAGAAACATTTCTCTGACAGGTGGAAATCCGTGAATTACATGACCAGGTTAATTCCACACTTAAACTATATGATGACACAATTATCATACCACTGGACAAGGTATGTGCCACAAGCAGAATAGCAAGGGTGAGTATACCAGCTGGAATTTCAAGCTGTGCATTCTAAGCAGAAACCACATCTGTCAGCCAATGCATGAATCTTGTAAAATTAAATCTGGTGCCAGAAATTCATACAATGATCTTGCATCCTGGTGCAATCAGTGCCTGGATAACGGAGGATTATCCATGAAACAAATTCTAGCTAAATACAAGGATGTTTTTGAAGGCCTGAGGAATCTCCCAAGCACATTACAACTCCAAATAGACAGATCTGTTCAGCCTGTGCAATATCTGTCATGCCAGGTGCTAGTAGCGCTGAAAAAGATAATATTGAAGACTGTAAAACAAATGGATGGCATCGTTATCAAAGTGATAGAGCACACGGAATGGATAAGCAGCATCATAGCCATAGAGAAACCAGGAAAGAGCTACATCTTCATAGATCCAAGCAATTTAAATAACACCCTACTCAGGGCTAATTATCAGATATCCACAACAGAGGAAATTCTACCAGACTTGGCAAAAGCAAAAGTAATTTTAGTCGTGGATGCTAAAGATGAATATTGGCCAGTTCAGTTAGAAAAAGAAAGCAGACTCTCCAAGGGCTCTGACAAATCTGAGTAGCAGGTCCTATGCTGTCAAGTTCTCCACCACAACCGAGGATTGGAAACCAGGGAACCCAAAGCGAACAACCCTTTGCCATCACAGAGGCCATGATTATAGGGAATCCCATGCATAACTGCAACTATCACACCACCTGTGATAATAGAGAGTAATCTAGCGTAAGAAAGACCAGGACAAGCGTGCCCAATGTAGTGCTGTTCAACCCACCAGGGACCCTTAAACCCACATAATCTATTTACTCCTGTTACCCGCTCAAGCTGTCCAAGATTATGGTTGCTCTGTGACACCAACAATAGTAATTTATGCAACCCCAACCAATGTCAGCATCCGTTTGTGCAAAAGGAACACTCTAAAGGTATAACCCATGCGTGCAAATACAAGGGCTCAGTAGGCAATCCCCATGGCAAAGGCTGGCCCTCTACATGGCTAGTGTCTAACAAACGGAAGAGAACATTTTTTTGCTAGCTGCAGCCCTGGTCCACACAAATCGGGGCATGGCAGGTCCATAAACAGTTATCAGCTAGGTAGAGAATAATTTAAGGGGACTTTGAGTGCTAGGCAATCTCCAGTACAGGAGGTGGTAAACAACATCACAAAATAGCAAGTAAATGTGGAATTGCCCAGTGGACACACATGTACTGAGATATAATTCACCCTCAAACTGGAAACCTACCAGAGGAAAGCTGTCGGAAGGAGTATCCTGGATACTGACCTCCCATCACGTGTCCATTGTACTGCCCAAGCATGTCCACTGCATTTCCAAATAAAGTAGATTGCTTGGTGCATTATCCATGGGTGTGAGGTTGTGCACTATTGATCCAGGCTGAACTCAAAACAACTTTCTCCTAGGCAAGAAAGTCATGTGGTAGATGGAGCCTGAAAAGGGGGGTGGGAGCAGGCATCCAGTGATACACCCCGTTCTTCGCTTACAGGAGAAGATTAAAAATTAGACGTGAATAACACTGGGAGGCCATGCACAATTTGGGTACCACCCGTGTACCAGGAGAACATATATACAGTAGTGAGAAGGCATCCTTAAAGCTGGATATCAGAACAGCTGCTATTTTCAGGGTAGGAGAATGGAGATAAACTATGAAATAATCAGGAAACCTTCTTACTGAGCTGAGGAGGGGCTACTAGGATGCAGCTGATCTTCTCTCACTGCCCTGTATATTCCTTAGCAATTGTGCCTGTGGCCCATTCCCTTCGGAGGGGAGATAGAGAAGCATTGAAGGGGGAAGGACTACTGTCCCAACAACAAGTCAACCGAGCTCCATGAAAGCAGACCACTGGCACTAGCCCCATGCTGCAGAAGGCACACAACCATAGGCCACCCGGGGCAGTGAGGAGTGGCAGTAATCACACTGTGAGTAGCAGTGATACTCTCTGGCCATACTAATCCTGAACATAATAAAACATTAGGGCACACTGATGACCATCAGAGGGGGCTGAGCCGCAGTGATATGAAGCAACGCAAGAGAAATATCATGCTTCTGTAACTGCAGTGACACAGCCTCTGTCACCTCCCTTTTTCCAATCTCAAACTAGGCCATGCAAGGGTTGATGGTGACAAAGGGATACCAGGAAACTGGTTAGAAGATATAGCTATTACTGCTGTTAGACCCAACACTATTAGAATGGCACTCACCCTCATCTTGGGATGGCGGGTGGTGAGACCCCACTCAAAGTGGCCAGCATTTCAGTGACCAAACCATACTGGTGCCAGCCTCCTAGCTGTACTTGACAACCCAGTGGACCATGAGAGGTCCAGGGGGCAGCCAATACATTGGTCAGTGGTCTTCATCATAAAATTTAGGGGACAGACATAATGATCTAAGCTTGTATAACCAAAAGAAAGGGGGAGATATTGTTCAGTAAGCAGGCCACATTATCTCCCTTCAGGCCTAGGCTGACACAGGAGCAGTGCCCCTCAGCTGGCTCCTCAGGTATTCATTCAGATGTTTCCCTCTAGAGTTGGCTTTAGCAGAGTCTGGGGAGAGAATCTCATCTGGCCACAGAGCCAGAAGCCCCCCTCCCGGCTGATTCACATGCACACGTGGATAAGCTTAAAAAGCAATTCTATTGTCTTCCCTGATGCCTGAGCCACTCTTAAAGGCATTTTGAGGTCAATATTCAAAATCCATTTAGACGGATAACTGAAAATGTATCGGTCTAAATGGCAAATGTGGCATATTTATTTAGCCACCTATCCAGCTAAAATGGATAAAAAAGGAGCATTTTGAGGGCATTTCAGGGAGTGGCAAAGATAGCTAGCTAGCTTGCCCAAACATCGGGTATATCTGTTGGGTATATCCATCTAGGTTAGCCGGCTAACTTGAGACCTGCTTCTGAGTCTTGGGTGACCAAATAATATGCTACATAACTGGATATCTTTAAAAGGTAGGCCGCGATTTTCCAACCCCTCTTCCCCCAAACCTTTCTAACCAATTAGGAAGGAGCCTGAATTGTACACTGACCCCAGTCCCGATTCTTACTTAGAAATATTATTGGGCAACCACCCATCCATCCACAAGAAAGACGAGTGGTGCCTGCCCTCCATCCCCCTTCCCCTCCCCATCTCCCCCCCCCCCCTATTTTATGCAAGCCCCGCTCCCGGCGCCTCCAGCGCTTCTCTGACAGAGGAAGCGCTGGAAACATAAACTTCAATGTAAATTCAGTAAGTGGGGGGGGTTGAATGGGCGTCAAGGCAGCACAAAGGCAACCAGAACCAGCCACCCCAACCCAGAAACTAGTGATGAATCCATGACAGCACACAAGGCTGGGAGACCACCACAGCACCCCCACATCAATCGTGTTTCAAATCTGGTCCTTTAGGAGCACAAATGGATCTTGTTTTCAGGTTATACAGATTAGCCTTGTTCTTAGATCCTGAGGAAGCCATTGATCTGGAAAGTTATCCGAGAAAAGTTATCTGGAAAACTTTAACTGGATATTCAGTTATATTCACTTATCTGAGGGCGTATTCCTCTGAACATACCCAGATAATTCTACTTGGATACATTTTCCCTAAATGATGTCTTCCAGATCACTTTATGACAAATGTTTTCCTGACCAGACTTACCTGGCTATCTTTACCTGTTCAGCTCTGATAGTGAGTGCTGCCCAGACAAAGTGAAACGATGCCCCCGGGACTGCGCCCAGTGCCACCGCTCTTTACCTGGGTACATTTTGTGCAGCTAATGAGTCACCCAGACACAATTTACAAGGAAGTGGGAGAATTATTCAGATTTGGGGTTTGTCTGGCTAACTCCAAACGTTAGCTGGAATATTACCCTTTATATGTGCAAATACATCTAAAGAACATTCATTGTGAATATCCTGAAAACTAGTCCTGTTTGTGACCCTTACTAAGAATCCTGAACTAATTCACTGTGTTCATTGTTGAAATTTTGGTTATGTTAAGCGCATAGTTAATCTCTGGAATTCATTGCCAGAGGATGTGGTTACAGCAGTTAGTGTAACTGGGTTTAAAAATGATTTGGATAAATTCCTAGAGGAAAACTCCATAAACTGCTATAATTAATAAGCAATAGTAGTTTGAGATTTATTTAATGTTTGTGTACTTGCCAGGTACTTGTGACTTGGATTGGCCACAGTTGGAAACAGGATACTGGACTTGATGGACTCTTGGTCTGACCCAGTACGGCATATCTTATGTTCTTATACCATGTCTTACTAGTTTTCTATTTCATATATATTGCTGCTCTAAATCTTAAAAGTGATGTATTCCATTTATTTCATCTGAGTCACATGTGGGTGCATCTAATCCTATTTTGGAGGCACTGATTTTTGCTGCAGTGCTATCAATAGTCAAGACACATTTGTGCCCTTTACCGTCATCTGCACTATGGCAAAGAAGTAATAAGCACTTGCTTGCCATGACACAGAAAGCATGCAGATCTTTTCCCCTTGTTGAGACTCATGTCAAAATGCTATAGTAAATCAGGTATAAGGAAATTTTAAAACATGCCTGAGACCAGATGATGTAACAAGGTTCAGCACATTGAGTACCCAAGGTAAAGTAGATAGTCTCCTAGTTTAACTTAGCTTAGATAATGGGACAGGAAAATAAGCTGTAGCACACTACTGCAGTGAGAGTAGAACCTCACAATGGCAATTATAATTATTTAATTCATTATTATTTTTTGGGCCTAGCAGATTCCCCTTGCTCCTCTGGCTTTCTAGCTCAATCAGAATCTGCGTCAATTAGGACTATGGTGCCATGAGCCTTTATGAGCTATCTAGGTTTTTTTTGTTCTTTTGTTTAACCATTTAAACTCTATCCTGTCTATCCCAATCATTGCAGCAATATTCCATTGAATGAGAGGCATTGACTACGATTCCCTCAGGACATTGGCACAAATGTGTCCTTGAGGGCACCAGTAGGTGTCACTGTTGTGTATTGACTGGGACTCTCTCATCAAAGGGACTGTGGATGCTGCCTCTGCAGTGCCTCCAACCCTGACTGCTCTGAGGAGCAGAAACCAGAGTTGGGAATCAAATTCAGATCTTCACGATTGCATTCTTGCTAAAAACCTGGTCTGGTCAGACTTACGGTACATTTCTCATGATGTCAGTATCATTTCTTTCCCAGATGAGTCTAGTGAGTTTCAGAACAATTTATGCTGTATATACACCTTGGAAAACTACATTAATTTATATTCCATAAATGTAAATAAACATACATTTTTTTTAAATTGCTGGGAAGCTTAAGAAACATTTTATTTGAAAACAGACCATATGTTACCTTACAACATGCATGCACTGACTGTCTGCAGAAAAAACATTCAGAGGTAGAGGGTAGAATAAAAATAGAAATAGGGATGTACAAAAAGAAAAAGATAGAAATAGAAAAACAATTAATCATTAAACCCTCTTGCCACCTGCTGCTCCACTGACAGTCACATTGCATAACATCAGTATTTATTGGCATATGTATTGTGAAGTGTGGTAGCCATAAAAGAATGAAGTTGCTGAGAAATTAAAATAGTTGAACAGGCAAAAATATATATCCAGACAAATCCCTTTTTAATAATATTGGATTCTAAAGAAATGAATAATCTTCTCTTGAATTTCCTTCTCTCACTGAGGTAGTGGGTTTTTCTTTTTTTATTGAATGGACTGTGTTTTATTGCTTTCTACTTATAGACATAGTAATATAAATTGTAAATTTTTCATGCTTGTCAGTGTATTGTTCTTTGATATTGACAGTGTTATTGAAAAATCCTGTAATTTTGCTCCTGCTTGTTTCTTCTCACTAAAAATGATATAATGAAAATGAAAAATGATAATGCTGATAAGCAATGATAAAATCACTGGGTTTATGAATAATATTCAAATTAAAAAAGGTTTGTATTAAAAAAAACTACTGCATTATCACTTGCATTCTTATCTGAGGTATTTTGTGGACTTAACCTATATATTTTTTTTCACTATAGTTGCATATTGAATAAAAGCACTATACCTTTATAGTAAAAGGTAACTGCATGCCAATATTTGCAAAGTTTTTACAGTGACTGAGAAAGCAGATATACTTGATTGGAGTATTCCAACTGAATTTGTTTTTAATTATCCTAACCATATAGTACTCTAAGCTTCATACTAATATTACAACATACTTAAATGTCTATTTACAGGCCAGAAAGGAAATAGTGGTAAATAACTGTTCTCCTCCCTCATCAATTCCTGACTCTATGCTTTCCATCTTGCTGCACCATGTGACTGGAAAAGACTTCTTAAGAACATAAGAACTTGCCATATTGGGTCAGACCAAGGGTCCATCAAGCCCAGCATCCTGTTTCCAACAGTGGCCAATTCAGGCCATAAGAACCTGGAAAGTACCCAAACATTAAGTAGACTCCTTGCTACTGATGCCAGTAATAGCAGTGGCTAATCCCTAAGTCAATGTGATTAATAGTGTTATGGGGAGCGCTGGGAGAGCGTAGGTGTAGCGTGTGACAGTGTGGATGGCGAAAGATGGCCCGACCTCCAGCCGGACCTGCATGCCTCTGGAACCAACTATGGAATGTTGGTAATGAACAGTCCTCCGACCGTTCCCGGCCCTTTCAGACCTGCCGCTGGGATGGCAAAAGTCAGCAGGCCGGACTCAGGGCGTGGTCAGATGGAGGTGCAGGCACAAAAGACAAAGACTCGGGAACTGTAGACTGTAGCCGTAGACTCAGTAACTTGGTTCAGATGTTGACACGGTCCCTCAGGGCGCCCTACACAATCAGTACCACTGGTCTGGTCACGGACCACCCTGTCCTACATCCGCGGGAGTGGGACCAGCGCAGGAAGGGAACGAGGTACTAAAGACAAGGAATCAGGAACAAAATGCTGCACACCGGCAGTCCAAAGCAAGATACCGGCAGTCAGGAGAAAGGTACTGTCCACCGGCAGTCAAAGAGCGAGGACTGGGTCAGGAATGTGCAAGACACCGAATACCCAGCTGGAATAAAGAACGAAGGCCTGACGGAGCGCTGGAAGAGGAGACATCCAGAGACGATTAACTCCAATGCAAGGCAAGGCATGAGTGCTGGAGAAGAGCTTTTATATCGGAGGAGCAGGCAGCTGCCTGGGAGGAGTCCAGATGGGCCACACCTCTCTGGCCCTACAAGAGTGGAGAGGGGCCATGGGGTCGCCCCTTAGGAGAAGGGCGTGGCCCACACCAGAGCATCCAGGCTGCAGTGGAGTTAGCCTCAGGTAGGCCCTGCTGACACCGAAGGCCTCCCAGGCTGTGGAGCAAGATCCAGATGATTACTCAGGCGAGGCCCTGGCTTCGGAGCGGCCTCCAGAAAAGGTGAAAGGCCTCCCGTGGCACAGCTATGGGAGGAATCGTAACAATACCCCCCTTAAAGAGGGTCCCCTCCCTTTTTGGGAGGACCAGGAACAAAGCAGAACAGAGAATAGAAGACAAGCAAGAACCACAACAACACAAACGAACGAGCGAACAGACAACCAACAGCACAAACGAGCAACACAACCAACAGCACACACAAGTGAACAGCACATAACAGCAAAAAGCGCAACAGCACACAGCAGCAACAAGTGAAATCAACACACAACACCGACAAGCAAAACCGCACACAACACCGATAAGTGACAAGAGGAAAACAGCACAAAACCGCGCACACAACACAGACGAGCTATTTCACTTAGATGCAGTTCCAACACTGCTCTCTACATTAATGGCGGGGGTGGAAGGGAAAAGGTTACTGATATTCGTGCTACATTATTCATTGTCAATTTATTACATGTTATCTTTGGAGCGGTTACATATGCATATTGTACATGTATACTTATTTACTTGTGTAAATGTTCGTTTATGGTTGTCAATAAACATTACATTACAACAACAAAAAAAAGGTTACTAAGAGCCAAGAGTAACAGATAAGCATGAGAGAAAAAAAAAGTGCGAAAGCATGCTGGGCAGACTGGATGGGCCGTTTGGTCTTCTTCTGCTGTCATTTCTATGTTTCTATGTTTCATCTGATTGGAACACCAATGCTTTCTATGCTTTTCGGTGATGGGGTGCCATTTTCAGTTTCGAGCACTGCCTTTTGGTCTAGCCACCGCTCCCAGAACATTTTCCAAGATTATGGTGGTGTAGCAGTAGCCTTGCGAAAAGAAGGAATCCTGGTGCACCTTTTTTTTCCAAGTTTTAACATCCGGATGTGCAGGCCTAGGGGGATGCAGCCTTTGCACGTGCGGTGTTGATTGGACCACGGGCAGCCTCCCACCCTGTTGGGGAGTAGCTTTGCTACATCCCACTGCTCCTGAGCCCATCTGTTTTTCAAGCTAGGAAATGGAGAAATTGCCTACCTGATAATTTTGATTTCTTTGGTGTAGGCAGATGGGACTCGGCTTCCCACCCTCAGCTGTCGCATGAGTGTGTCGATAGTTCTCCTGTGGGGCTCTGGGTTCCCAAGGGATTCCTGGTGAGTGTTCATCCAGTCCCTAGCTTGGGGTACCTAGAGTCTTATGCGAGCTCAGTGTTGATGGTTGGTTGAGTACAGTTCAGATTATCTGTTTTTAATCAGGTTTTTTGCTGGTCTGTCCACAGTTGTTTTTGAAGAGAATGCTGGCAGGCTGGGGTCACTGCAGGGTTATATAAACCGTGACATCAGATTGCTCCATCTCCATCTACTGGCAGGGGAGCATAAACCTACTGATCCTGAGTCCATTTGTCTACACTAAGGAAAAACGAAATTATCAGGTAAGTACTGGATCATGAAGTCATAAAATGCACTCTCTGAACTTGTTACATTTTTTCTCCCACTTGAAAAAAATAAAGGGGTAAGCTACTGATGTCATTAATGAGGGTCATTTTTGGCTATCACTAATAAAATTACAAGAAAAACTAAGTATACAAATAACTGAATTAGTTGTACAACTCAACCAGTTGCTGGAGCATTTGTTTGGCTTAATACATTTTCACTATTTGGTTTTTAGCAGCAGGAAACAGTGTGGTTGACTATGTCCTGTTAAAGTAATGTGGTGCTATTTTAATAATGCCCACCTTTCTTCTAAGCAGGGAGAGATGGATAAATGAGTTTCCTTCATTTTTCTCTGTGCCTGAATAATAGCTTTGTAATACCAAAACAATTTTAGGAACCTGTCAGTGCTGATAGAAATAATTGAAGGTACTGAGAGAGGACTAAACCGCTGTGTGTCCTGATTTTTATCAGCATTTACCCTATAGCAAAATAACTATACTGTGCATGTGTATACGTGACAACGGTGCTCAAGTGAATGGAAATGTCATCTTTTCTTTGGTTAAAAGAAAGAAAATAGAAGGCATCCATCATGTTCTGCAGATTTGATTGTTTTGCTCCTCTATGTATTTAAGTCACAACCTCGGAAAGTATCAGAAAGATGGCTTTACTTGTACAGTGGTTACCTAACCCATGCCATTTTCACCACATTTAAATAACAGCTACAGGCCCATTCTATGCAGTCATTCAAAATTTCAAATTAAGGCTGATCCTCTTAAAGAGATGCATGCCGTATTTCCTACTTGAAAGAGCATTGGTAAGGGGGAAGAGAAATTCTTTTAAAGAGATTTTTGAATCCTATTTTATTTTTGTATTCTCCTAGTGATTTGCATTTCTCTTACTTTGTTTTCCTGGGCGCTTTCGTTGTGATATAGTAATACAATAAGGGCTTGATTTTTTCAAAGAGTTACACAGGGGTTATGAGCTTACAATTGGCATAAACGCATGCAAGAGGCACGTACACACGTAGATGCTGTTTTGCAAACATCGCAAATATTGTGCATACTCACGGTGTCGCTCATAAATATTAACAGGGATAAAAAAGGGTCTTGCGGGACAGAGTTCAGAAGTAGGCACACAGGTTGGTATTTTGGAAGGGATATATGCCCATACTTTACCACACTTGTGAATACACTTTTACATCTGCCAACGGAGTCGTAGAACTCAGTTACGCTTGTCATTTGTCTACAGTTTTAGGGTGAGAGGTTTGGGTGAAGTGCCTAGGTGAACGGGTGCAGGGATGAGTGAGCTGCTGGAGGTGTCAGTGGGCTGATGATTCTGAGAACACAGAAATAAGTATTCGCACAAGTAGAGTACGAGTGTACTTTCTGAGACACACACTTCTGTGTATAACTGAGTGTTATTTATACACACAAGTTACAAATGGTATGCGTCTAAAATGTATGTACTTTTAACAAATATTTTGATAAAGTATTTGCCTCCTTGCAGTACAAAAATATGCATGCACTGACGTATAGGCACATACTTTTGGGGCAGATATATGCAGTATTTTCTAAACTGAGTAGCTCCTACTGCACAATTTATAAAATACTGATGGAACTTTACATGCACTGACTGACGAATAAATGATGTTAAGTGCTAACTTACACACACAGGGCCAGATATCAAAGAGGTTACGCGACACACGTAAAGCCCTGGGATGCATGTAAGTCCCCGGGCTTTACTAAAGGGGCGGGGAGTGGGCGGGGAATGGGCAGGGTATGGGCAGGGTCAGGCTCCCGGCAGTGCAGCCATTTTTGCTGCTGTGCCGGGGATTGCGCGCCGGCAGTCGGATGGCGCGTGCAGCTTGCGCCTGTCCAGAGGCAGGAGCAAAAGGTAAAATAAAGGTCGGGGGGGGGGGGGGGGGGAGAGTAGCGCTGGGGTGGGGAAGGTTAGCCTAGGGGGAAGGGAACGGGGGAAGGCAGCATGGCTCGGCACGTGCAAGGTGCTCAATTGTGCACCCCCTTGCATGCGCCCACCCAGGATTTTATAACGTGCGCGTGCATGCAACCTTTTAAAATCCCACTGTTGAACATTCCCCTCATAAAGTTTTGTTTAAAACTTGAAGGAGAGGAACTTGCTGTGCCATGATCAAACAGGCAGTCATTTAGTTTGTGAGAATTAGTTGAGATCAGCAGAAATCTATAATTCCTTTTATGCAATTTGCCTAGCTTTGCTGCAATAAGAAAGAAATTGAATTGAAAAATAAACAAAATATGCAATGCAGTGGCTCACTGCATCAGTGTCAGCACCAGCCTTTTCTGTGCCTGAGACCGAGATTCAGAATTATGCCCCCTCCCTGACTTACCCACTACTAGAGTTGCCAAGCAGCTCCAGATTTTCAGGACATGTTGCTCCAATCCTGGTTTTACCCTATTGCATGCTGGGACATATACTGATTTACCTATTGCATTCCCTCAGAAAACCAAGGCTATAAGTGTCTGCGTGCAGGGGAGTAAAACCAGGGCTGGATCTACCTGTCCTGAAAATCTGGAGCTGATTGGCAACCTTGCCCGCTGCTCGGGCTCAGCACTTTCTTCTTTGGTGGTAAAGGCAGAGCTTCCCACGTGGTGATGGCAAAGCACCTCCTCTTCTTCCCTTCCAACCTAGCATCGCCCTCTTTCTGTTCCCATACCCCCTGCCCAGCATCCCCCTCTCTCTTCCCTTCACCTCCATACTCTGTATCCCCCTCTTCCCCAATCCACTGTGCCCTGCATCCCTCCTTTCCTTCCTATTTAACTCCCTGCCCAGCATCCCCCTCTCTCTTCCCTCATTCCTTGCCATGTGTCTCCCTCTTTCTCCCCCTCCCCACCATCCCTCTGCCTTGGCTCCTCCTCTTTCTCGTCCCACTCACTACTTGTCCTGCGTCTCCTGTCCACTTCCACCAACTCCTTATCCTGCATTCCTTTTGTTCTCCTCTCACCCACTGCTTGTCCTGTATCCTCCTCGCTCACTCCCTCCATATTCTCTCTTCTCTCACCTATCCCTTGCCTAGCATCTTCCCCCATCACTCCGCCTCCTCACCCCCCTGCCCAGCAACAGAGGCCCCCTCTTCCCTCACAATCTTCTGCCTAGCAGACGTAGCCCTCTTTCCTCTAACCCTCTGCTCTGCAGCAGCCCAATCTCCCTCACCAGCCCTCTGTCTAGAAGCAGGAGCCCCCCTATTTCTCTGCCCCCAACGTCTTGCCCAGATGCAGCCCCTTTTTTTTGACTCCCTCCTTCACCCTTGCCCAGCAGCAGCCTCATCCCTCTCTCTTCTTTTCTTTCTCTCTGGCAGGAGCAAGAGCTGCAGAAACTTAAAATGAAGTCAGCAAAGGGCCTTTGAGCCTTCACGCACCCACAGGCCCCGAGGCAGCCCCCAACACGTCTCCCACACATGCTTATTATTCATTGTGCAGTATCCTGAAAACTTGACTGGCTGGGGGGTCTGCTGGGAAAGGTTTAGGAATCGCCTCCATTAATCTTTCAGACTTTAGCCTCGCACCCCTCCCAATTAATATTCATGCCCATGGAACTTCCCCTCCCTGAGATTTGGATACTCAAACTCAACAATAATTATGTCCTCCACAACCCTTCCCAGTATACCTGTAAAATCACAGACATTATAAATATGAAACCTTTTTTTGAGAGTGTGTGTATATGTGTTTTATGTACACGTGTGTGTGTGTGTGTGTATGTGTGTGTATGTGTTTTATGTACATGTGTGTGTGTGTATATATGTGTTTTATGTACATGTGTGTGTGTGTGTATGTGTTTTATGTACATGTGTGTGTATATATGTGTTTTATGTACATGTGTATGTGTGTGTGTGTATATTGTAACGGCTCACCGCCAGCGCTGCCCGGATCTGCCCCTCCTCTGGGTTCCTGGTTAAATCTGCAGGGAGTCTCTCTTCGCCCCTGGACCGCCCAGGCACTTGTAACTCCCCAGGTCCTGGTCTAAGCAGACCCTGTCTCTGCTTGGCTTCAGGGTTCTCCTTAGAAGGAGCAGGTGGTGAAATCACCCCCCCCCCCCCCCAAGCAAAAGACAGTGCAAAGACACAGTTTTCTTCAAAACAGTTTATAAGGCAATTCAAATGTTCATTACCATGACTTCATCAACCTCACCTCCACCAGTTAATGGGAACTCACTGCCCGAACATCTAGTTCAGTCTCCCAGCACTCCTGCTCCCCACAGGTGGGTGCTTGACCAGTTTTACTATTAAGTCAAAGACCCTCTTTAAAGCATTTACCCCACATGCTCTATAGAGCCCTTCATCCCCCCTTTCCTTTAAGGTATGAGTTATAACTCTCCCCCTTCCTGGCTACTCAGTATCCATGGCTGAGCTGGAGGATTCCTCTCCCCCAGAACCTACCTCCATCCCTTCCTCCTCCTGTTCTGAGGAGCTAGGCTTTTCTGGCTATTCCCACCATGCCCCCTTCCTCCAACTCCATCGATTCAGCTGTGTCTGACTCGTTATCGTTTAACTCTGACAGCTGTTTCCCCTCTTGCTCTACCCACGGGTCAGGTGGTGGTTCTAAGAACCTGGGAGTTGTAGTTTTTGCTGCCTTCGGCATCACCCTCTGCTGTCTGCCTTTGGTATTACCTGACTTCCTCCTATGGTGCCGGGGCTGTTCCTGACCCCGGCAGTGCTGCACTGCATCACAATATGTATATACAGTATACACACACATATACATAATACTTGTATATTTTAAAGATTATGAGGCCAAGATTCAGGTAGGCCATTTAGTGGAGAAGTTATGCGGCTAAGGTTAGCCAGATAACTTGTCCTGTACATTCAGCAGGATAAATGTCCCGTCGAATATACTTGATTACAATTATCTAGTGGTTTATGGAATGCGGGTACTCATGTCACTGTCTAAGGAAAGCATTTAAGAGAGGTCTGTAGGCAGATTGGCAGAATTTATTAATTAAGACTGAGAAAGAACCTATCTCATGTATAGTATGCATGACTCCTTACTCGATGGGCATGACACAGATTAAACAAATTATTTTGAAACTCTGGCCCATTTTAACATCTTTACTATCATTTATAGATAAACCAATAGTTGCAGCTAAGAAAGGTTGCCATTTACGGACTATTTTAAGAAGAAATGGTAATGGGCATTTGACAAGTCCAGAGGAATGTGGACGGATGATACATGGTGAATGTTCAGTTTGTGACAATGTTATGCCCATTGAACATGTTTTCAACAGATGTTTATCTTGTCCATATTTTTTTCTGGGCCAATATTCATTCAAGTCGTGTTATATATGTGATTGTATGTCCATGGTCACATATATATATTGGCCAAATGAAACGGGAGGTTAGGCAGAGAATTATAGAACATAAAAGTAGTATTTATACGATGAAAGAGTATGCACCTTTGCTATCTCATTGGACAACAGCACTTTATAAGAGTAAAGATGTAAAATTTTTTTATTAAACAATTGAGAAACGATCTAGGGGGGAGATATCTCTCATAAATTGAGGCAATACAAACAGAGATTTATTTATAATTAGGGTACTTTAATTCCTGATGGTTTGAATAGTGAAGCAGAATGGACTGTATTCATGTGAATTGGGATCTTATTAATGAATGAATATTTAAACTTATTATGATGTACTGGCATAGAACAGTTGACGTGATTTTATTCAAGCATGTAGTAGGAAGATGGAAAGGAGGAATAACAGTTTATCTGGTCAGTATATCCTTGTAGTTGATGTTTATTTTAAGTATAAGAAATGAAAAGTGCTTGTGAACTTATCTATTGTGTGCTTCCGTTTCTAAAGAATTATTCATTGACGTGTAGTAGATTAAGAAGGATGTAAGTTTAGCAATTGAGACACTTTATATCAACATTGACAGAGAATGGTGGAAGTCTTTATGAGTGCGTGAAGGTTGATAAATTTGCAGGTTTTCATTATGCGTTGGTTATATGGAGATATTTTGTATGGTGGTTTAATTGTTCAATGTTTACCATAGGGATATTACCCCCTGAGGAAACCCAGCAGAGTGAAACAAGGGTCCCTTGTTGGTGATTAATATGATATTCAAGAATATTAGATGTAGAGGAAGTTTTGATATATCACACGTTAGAGCTGGATTTCAACTGATTGGAAGATAATTGTGGAGAAGTTTTAGCAGCATAGACATTAAGGAACCACCATTGGAAGTGTTTAGTTAAATTTGAAAGGCATCATTGAGATTTTTGTACAATATGAGGAGTGATTTTTATATGGATGTTTGTGGGGATAATTGAATGGTCGGTTTATTTTTATATTGTCACTTGAGGAAATACAATGTTATGAAATGATTATCCATGTAGCAATAGGTATAGCGCTAGAGGTTTTTTGGATCCTTGTAAGAATGACAGATCAAACAATCATTAGAGGTATTTTTCAAGCATTTCCAAATCTTTTATTCATAACTGCTTCAATCCATGCTCCTCTAATGCCCGACACTGACAGCGTTTCAATGGATACAGCCATCTGCCTCAGGGGTTCGAGAATGTTTTTTGCTGGAGAAAGTATAGTTTCAAGTTGCCAACGAGGCACTTTAGGATCGTCATAGATTATTGCATGGTATAGGATTATTGATAGAGGATCTTTTTGAGGCAATTGTTTTTCTATTGATAAACATTATACAATTTTCACGCAAAGCTGAATTCTTTTATTGGAACATTATAATCACTAAGGGGAAATGTTCAAACTGCCTGTGCATTTATATATACATAGTAACATAGTAATAATGGCAGATAAAGACCAAATGGTCCATCCAGTCAACCTTAACAAGCTTCTTATGGATGTATCTGCTGCACCATGCAACTTACCCCTGAGCCTTCTGTTAATAACTGCCACACCATGCAGGTTACCCTAATGTACCATTTTCTTCATTTCCAATTTCTAGCCTCTAGGGATTCATAGTGTTTATCCCACACCCTTTTTAATTCATGTATTGTTTTCGTACTCACTGCCTCTTCCTGAAGGGCATTCCAGGCATTTCCTGATGATGGTTCTGAGGTTTAATTTCATGACTCTTGGTTCTGCAGTTTCCTTTCCAATGGAAAAGGTTTGAAGTTTGTGCATCATTAAAACCTTTCAGGTATCTGAAGGTCTGTATCATATCTTTTTTATTTATATATTTAATTTATTTCTACATTTTTATGAACCATTCACCCAGTACCAGACTTATTGTGAAATCTGTACAACAATAAACAAATAAATCAAAATTAATATACATTAAAATCAATCAAAACAAATAACCAATACATTATCATAAAACTGCACTGTACTAGAGGAACCACACCCAACCAAACCAATTAGCTACCCCCCATTAGTATTTTCAAATTGGTGAATAACCATCTAATTTTCTTTCTAAAAGTTACATAATTGCTCTTCAACCTAATAGGTAATGGCACTGAATTTCACAGTTTCACTGAAAATGCTCTTTTAGTACTGGCTGCTGTGCATATCTCCTTATAAGAAGGAACGTCAAACAGTGCTGTTTGTGCCGACTGCAGATTCCACTTAAGGACATACTGATGGATTAACTTTCTTAGATAATTTGCACCCAATCCTTTATTGATTTTAAACATTCATGTCTTAAATGTTATGCATTTCCTAATTGGGATCAAATGTAGCTGTATTAACAGTGGTCTTGCACGGATATGTTGAGGGCATGAAAAAACTACCCTCGCTGCCATGTTCTATATAATCTGTAACTGAGACAAACTTTTCTCGAGAAGGCCCATCAACACCCCAGTGCAATAATCAAATACTGGAGATATTAATGCCCCTGAGGAGTGGGTACCCCTAGTAAGTCCGAGAAGGCAGAGTAGCTTAGATAGAACAAATCCTTATCTTTGCTAACTCAATCTGTTAGCAAATTCTAAGACCTTATATATCCGTCGTGGGTGACATCATCTCAGGGGGATGCCCCTGAAGTTCGCGCCATCGCTGGTACTTCAGGCGGGGCTGCGCCGCACGCACCCCATGGCCTCCAGGAAACATGGCAGGTTGCAGCGTCTAGCCGGTCCGGGGACGCCGGAGGACTTCGGCAGAAGAACACCGAGTAGCCAATCTTCCCGCGGACGAAGAGGGAGGCACCAAAGAGGTAAGGAGGGCAGAGAGAGGGCATCAGGAACCAATGGACACAACAGATGTACACAGAACAGGAGAGAGACCTGGGGGTGATAGCGTCTAATGATCTGAAGTCGGCGAAACAATGTGACAAGGTGATAGCTAAAGCCAGAAGAATGCTGGGCTGCATAGAGAGAGGAATATCGAGTAAGAAAAGGCATGTGAATATCCCCTTGTACAGGTCCTTGGTGAGACTACACTTGGAGTACTGTGTTCAGTTCTGGAGACCATATCTCCGAAGGGACAGAGACAGGATGGAGGCGATACAGAGAAGGGCGACCAAAAAGGTGGAGGGTCTTTATAAAATGACTTATGAGGGGAGATTGAAGAATCTAAATATGTACACCCTGGAGGAAAGGAGGAGGTGATATCATACAAACTTTCAGATACTTGAAAGGTTTTAATGATCCAAAGACGACAAACCTTTTCCATTGCAAAAAAATAAGCAGAAGAAAGGGTCACAATTTAAAACTCCAGGGAGGAAGACTCAGGACCAATGTCAGGAAGTATTTCTTCACGGAGAGGGTGTTGGATGCCTGGAACGCCCTTCTGGAGGAAATGGTGAAGACCAAAACTGTGAAGGATTTCAAAGAAGCGTGGGATAAACACTGTGGCGGCTTGTGGAAATGACGGCTACTACCTGGAGATTAATATTCTAATTAAATAAACAAACACATGGTTAATGCGACTCCAACACTGCTCTGTGCTTCAACGGCAAGAGGAAATGTGAAAAAAAAAAGGATTTGCATCCACAAAAAAGCAGAGGAGTAGCTTGCTTGATACAGCGGTTACTACCCCAAACCAAATTAGCCTGATCCTTCACTTTCAATGATATCCAGCATAATTCTCTGCTTCAACTGCAGGGGGAATGATAAAAATATCAGTGCTTCTACAGAAGGGGGAATGATGAAAAGGTGATTTATATTAAGATAACAACCAACAAAGACTGAGTTGCACAGGCTGGATAAACATGCATAGGAGTAGCTTGCTTTGATGGCGGTTACTACCCCTAAACAATTAGCTAGATACTTCACTTAGATGCAGCTCCAGCACTGCTAACTACATCGATGGCGGGGGTGGAAGGGAAATAGATCGATGGTGGGGTGGAAGGGAAATAGAACAAAAAGTTTCTTACAAGGGACAAGAGAAACAGATAAGTATGGGGAAAAAAAGTGAAAGCTTGCTGGGCAGACTGGATGGACCGTTTGGTCTTCTTCCTCTCCATCATTTCTATGTTTCTATGTTACCCAATTTTCTGCAGAGGGTCCCAGCAGTTGGATCCAGTACACTAAGATTATTTTCAAAGCTATTACACAACCTTTAATAAGGAGCTTAAGGGGGGGAGGGGGGGATAGGGTAGGGGATAGCAGGTAATATGGTTCAAAAAATGTGGGTATAAGAACAAGGTAATTTCTTATTCAATACTCTATTGTTGTCACAGAGGTGTTTGATATCATTTTGTTCATTATGTAAGTTGTAAGTATCAGATGGAAATTCTCTGTATTTCTTTGTATCACATCTAAAGTTAATGTAACTTGAGCTTGTTCTATTACCTAATAAAAAATATTACAACAACAACAACAACAACAAAACCCATTGGGGCAGATTTTAAAAGCCCTACTTGCTCTGGGCCTATTTTCAAACGGCTCAGCGGTGCGCATAAAGCCCCGGGATGCGCGTATGTCCCAGGGCTTGAAAAAAGGGGTGGGGCGTGAGCGTGGTGGTCAGGGGCAGGGCGGTGTGGGACCGAGGCCTCCGGCACAGGTAGGGCTGGGGGGCATGTTAGAAAGGGGAAGGGAGGGGAAGGTGAGGGGGGGGGGGGGGGGGGGCCGAAGGAAAGTTCCCTCTGAGGCCGTTCTTCATATGACTTCTCTCTAGCCTGGCTGCAATATCAAACCATACTGTCTGAGGATTATTGCTGCTCAGGTGAGCACCTACCAGGGCATTAGAGAGATTATCCCCATTTGTGAACACTAGATCGAGTATCACACCCTGCCTCATAGGTTCCATTATCATTTGTTTGAGTAGAGCTCCTTGAAAGGCATCTACATTCTGTCTACTTCTTGCAGATTCTGTAGAAGGGATACTCCAGTCTACATCCCACGGATTAAAATCACCAACAAGCAACACTTCTCCCTTCTTTCCCCCTTTTGGATGTCTGTGACTGGATCTCTGTCCAGTTCTTCTATCTGAGTTGAAGGCTTGTAGCCTGCACCAGTGTAAATGGAAACACCAACTTAATTTTTAGGACAGCCCATAATGCTTCTTCCCTACTCCACATCCCTCGCATTTCAGTTGCTTGGATATTGTTTATGACATGAAGAGCTACTCCTTCCCTTTTTCTGTGCTCTCGTTCTTTCCTTAATAAGTTATAGCCTGGGATGACAGTATCCCAATCATGAAACTTATTGTTTAAAATTGTTTATTTGAAGTGCAGAAGAAAATATAAAACCATAGGGACCAATTTTAAATTTTAAGGGGTACATTTTAAAAGAGAGCGCGCGCGTAGTCAGAGGGAACTTTCCTTCCACCCCCCCCCTCCCGCACCTTCCCCTCCCTTCCCCTATCTAACCCACCCTCCCGGCCCTATCTAAACCCCTCCACTACCTTTATCAGAAAAGTTACTACTGCCTCTGGGCAGTAGTAACTTACGCGCGCCGGCGCGGCAGGCCCCGACACAGGCCGCTGTGTTGGGGCACTCGGCCATGCCCCTGGACTGCCCACACGCCCCCAAACACGCCCCCAATCCAAAACCGCGCCCCCTGGCCATGCCCCCGACCGCCCCTTTTTGCAAGCCCCAGGACTTGCGCGCATCCCGGGGCTTGCACGCGCCACCGAGCCTATGCAAAATAGGCTCGGCGCGTGCAGGGGGGTTTTAAAAGGATTACACGCGTACCTTATGCGCGTAACCCTTTTAAAATTCGGCCCTAAGTGCGCGGGGTATATTTCTACACGCTACCCGGCGCGCACAAATGTACACAAATCCCCAGCTATCTTAAATTCCTCTTTCAAATGAGTCAGCTCCTTTTTCATTGCAGACAGCAAAAGGCTAATTGGACAACTGTTAATTCTCTAAATGGTAGACCATGCAACATAAGCACCACAATTGTTATACTGAATAAAATGCATTCTGCTAATAATGACCAATATACGAGTTGTCAAATTGGTACTTGGGTCTTATATCATTCTCTTAATCTAATTCCTTGGAATAACTATTTAAGAAGAAAACCCCCTAGGAATGGGTGGGGGTGGATCAGAGTAGTAGGGCATAAACAGCTCTTGTAGGTACCAGCCTTTTTTCCCCTTCCCTTTGAGAACTTCCCATAGATACAAAGGATCCCTAGATTTTGTACATGGTTTTTCTTTTCTTTTTTCCTATTTATTCAGGATTTAATGCAGTAATCTAAGAATTACATTCCCCTACAGAAACAGCATTGATAAAAGAACAAAATATTAATAGAAAAAACAGAGATCTAAATCCCAAGGAAAAGGAAACATATCCAATTTTAATGCCCTAACAGTTCACACATTGAAAAAGATTCAATTCAAAAAGCCATTGTGTAAAATTTCACATAAGAGAAATAAAAAGTGACTGGCTAACAGGGACTAAATATCAATTCTAGGTTGTTAGTAGATTATTTTCTAATGTATTAAGTAGCCAGTTTCAGAAAAATAGGGGAAGGACATTGAGCAGACATCATGCACCATCTTATTATTATGAAAGTCTGTCAATTGTGAAGGTTAATAAAATATATTGTGCACTGTGACATTTAACTACACATTTATATGAGAAATTTATCCTGAAAAAAAAAAGATTTTAAATATAAAATTCTAATATGCGATAACACACATTGTTTCCTTTTTTTTTCTTTTGCATGACCATAGAAATACAAGTACTTTTCAAAAGAAGAGCTAGGGAAGCACTGAAAACCCCACCAGTCTCTCTTCCAAATTTTAAAACAAAGGGAGAGACTGGGCAGAGACACAAATTAATTCATCACAATGGGCCAATTCCTCTGTATACAAATGTAGGAGAAGGTAGAAGTCAGGTCGACACGTGCAGCCAGCTTGGATTGTTGCCTTGGCTGCCACATGTGACTACCAGAACTTCTCCACAGCTGATGCTGCCAATAACATGAATCACATTCAATGGTAAGGGCACAAGTACTTTACAAGTACAAGTACCAATCAAAAGAAGAGCTAGGGAAGCACTGAAAACCCTACCAGTCTCTCTTCCAAATTTTAAAACAAAGGGAGAATAGTCCGCATTGCCTGCCCCTTGGAGGCTGGTGTGCCACACAAGAGTGTTGTTGAAGTAGGTGTTCCTTGGGCATGAAAATATTGGAAAACATAGATCTACTGGAGTAGAATATGGAGGAACATTTATGGGTATTTCTTCTAACACAGGGGAAGACGCATTGGGTTAATGTTTATTGTGAAGTTGTTCAAGTTGTAGGCTTGCTGTTGTGCCAGTGAATCCCTGATTACATCAGTGTCTTTTAATATTCCTTTGTTAACTTGTATACTCCGACTGCTGAACACTCAACAAATAAAAAATGTGTTTGTTTGAAGATAACTTATGATGTGAGACCTTACTTTATTTCAAGGTGTAGGTTTGTTCAGATGCTGTTATTGGAATTCTTTATTTATTTCAAATACTTTCAGCCCCCCTATCAAAATTCCTAGGTAGCTTATATAAAAACATTCTTATATTTAAGAATGTTTTAAGAGTAAATAAGTATTTAATACGTTTTAAGAGTAAAAAAGTATTGAAGAGTAAATAAATAAAAAATGCAAAAGATAATGATATATAAATAAATCATACATAAAATGGAAAATCATAAAAAACTGTGCTACATAAAAATGACAATACATAAATATTAGAGATGTGAATCGTGTGATCGATCGTCTTAACGATCGATTTTGGCTGGGGGGGAGGGAATCGGATCGTCGTGGTTTTGTTTTTTTAAATATCGTGTAAATCGGGGGAGGGCGGGAAAACCGGCACACTAAAACAACCCTAAAACCCACCCCAACCCTTTAAAATAAATCCCCCACCCTCCCGAACCCCCCCAAAATGTCTTAAATTACCTGGGGTCCAGTGGGGGGGTCCCAGTGTGATCTTCCACTCTCGGGCCACGGGTGCGTTGATAGAAATGGCGCCGGCGCTACCTTTGCCCTGTCATATGACAGGGCAAAGGTAGCGCCGGCGCCATTTTGGTTCCTGTCCCCCGACGTCACGAGCGTAGGAGATCGCTCCCGGACCCCCGCTGGACCCCCAGGGACTTTTGGCCAGCTTGGGGGGGCCTCCTGACCCCCACAAGACTTGCCAAAAGTCCAGCGGGGGTCCGGGAACGACCTCCTGCACTCGAATCGTGTTGCCGTATTGCAAAATGGCCATACAGCCGGCGCCATTTTGAATACAGTGCCATTTTGCAATACGGCGCCATATGACAGGGCAAAGGTAGCGCCGGCGCCATTTCTATCAACACACCCATGGCCCGAGAGTGGAAGATCACACCGGGACCCCCCACTGGACCCCAGGTAATTTAAGACATTTTGGGGGAGTTCGGGAGGGTGGGGGATTTATTTTAAAGGGTCGGGGTGGGTTTTAGGGTTGTTTTAGTGTGCCGGTTTTCCCGCCCTCCCCCTTCCCCTCCCCCTTCTTTACGATTTTTGACGATAAATCAGGGGAATTCCTATTATATATCGCCTCTAACGATTTTTGACGATTTAAAATATATCGGACGATATTTTAAATCGTCAAAAAACAATTCACATCCCTAATAAATATATCATACATAAATGGAAGTTCAAAAAGAACAGTGGTAGATAAAAACAATAAGATGTAAAATATGTTAAAATAGCATAAGATCATATATTCAATAAGATCTTAAATTTAGACATTCAGAACATGTGAAACTTATCAAAACCTAGCTAACAAAAGATGGAAATTGGGGCTTTTTTTAAAACTAAAACACTAAAAAGCTGCCAACTGATGCTTCTAAAGGTCTGTAATCCCCAGCTATCTTAAAGTTAGCCAGCTAACTACAGCCAGCCAATTTTAGATCAGCTTTTTGGCCCAACCAGAATTAGGGGGTCATTTTCATAGCATTTCACACCAAAAAGGGACTTTTCGCACCCCCCCTTTCTAACCCCCCTTTCCCATCCTCCTTCCCCCTCTCAAAAGTCCCCCAACCCCACTAATATTTCTTAACCCCCTCCCCAAGCATGGGTTTATCCTAACACCTTCCTCTCCCACTCTCCTAGTACCAACCCCTGTTCCCACTACTACCTCCACTAATCCCTCTCTGATCCCCTCTTTTTATTTCCACTCACCTTTTCCCATCCTTCCTCCACCTCCCAAAACAATGTGGAAATCTCCAGTTCCTATCACACTAGTATAAGAGTACTGGTATCTGAGCCTAGAGACTACCACCCCTCTGTTAAGGCTAATTAAATGCAACATGACCGCTAAGCTAGGCAGAGGTGTGCTATGTGTGTTGCCTGCCCAGTTCTGTAAACCACTAGAACCTGGAAAATATCCTGGCAACCCCCAAAGACCACCCATACCAAGAACATCCAATGCAGATATAGAACATTAAAAAAATAATTAATTAAAAAAAATATAAAGTTTTATTATCATAAGAGTAAACAGTATTTAGAAAAAACACATTTCCTGAACTTTCTAGATCAGTCCATCAGGGAATGGTGCTGGTCAGCCTACATAGTCAGTGATGACCTTTCATCTAATTTTATTCCCCCTCACTGTGTTGTCAATCTCTGGAGCTGAAGCGCACATCTCTGGCTCTATTTCCAGGTCCAAATTCAGTTCATGATCGATGCCATTCTGAAGGGCTATATTATGGAGCACCCAGCATGCAACCACAACATCAGCACTTTTTTTTCCAGTGAATATTTTAGAGGCCCTCTGTAGTGATCCAGACACCTGAATCTACTTTTAAGAAGACCAAATGCGTGCTCTATTACGCCCCTTGTTTTCACACGTGCCTCTTGATATTTTATTTCTACAGCAGCACAAGGTACTGCTAAAGGGATCAGCAGCCATAACCTACATCCGTAGCCGGTGTCACCTGTAGAACAAAAAAAAAATTAATAACTTTTCTAAAACAAAATATGATTACTCAGTTGTCTGCCATCTTTACCCAGTGTAACAGAAAGCACATACTAACTAGACTTTTATTCCCTCCCCTGCACACCCCCATCCCCACATAGCAAATAATTAAAAAGAAGTCACTTTTTTATATCTTACCAAGGATATTTCCCTTCAGTGAATTGCTGTGCCAGTGCTGACTGTGCCAGGATGAAAGAATCGAGGCTGCTAGCAGGGAATTTTTCCACCATGCTGAGAATCCTCTGGCCAGCGTTACACACCACTTGCACATTGAGGGAGTGGTAAAGCTTTCGATTCCGGTATTCCATCTCTCTTTCATGAGGAGGGGTCAGAGCTACCCGGGTACAGCCGATAGCTCCCATCACATTTGGCAAACCAGCTATATCGAAAAATGCTCTCTTCATTTGCTGTCACTCCTGAAGCTGCTATGGGTATCTGATGTCCTGCTTGACCCTCTTCAGCATGGCTCTCAGTACCTGGGTGAAGTGACAGGAGAAAGTGGCCAGTCACCAAGGCCAGCCACCAAGGCCACTGTGTTCTGGAAAGAACCAGTGGCCAGAAAATGAAGGGCTCCGAGCAGCTACACCAGGCCTGGGATGGCATGTCCATTTCTGTGAGGGGATCAATGTCCTCCCTGAGCTCTTCATATAGGCCCATGATAGCTCTGGAGATCAGTCTGTAGGTCCTGATGACATCTGACTCAGGCATTCCCAGCAGTGTGATCCTAAGATGAAAAATCTGCTCCCTCCGTACCCTTCTGTGGCTTGTTCCAGCTGGAACAGCCTGCTCCTCATGATCCCTTCTCTCCACCTGCTCCCTCCAGATCCTCTCTCTCCTGCCACGACCTCTGTCAACCTGCCAAACCATCTGCTGCTGTAATTCATGGTGATCCCACAGGATACATCACAGCATCAGGAACAGCTGGACACAATCAGAAATCTCCATCATAAAAATCACACCAGAGCTGCACGGACACACAGCCACACCACACCAATGCAAGCAATGGAATAAAATGGCTCCCCTGAGTCGGCGCTGTCACTTACTCGTGCTCTGACCATAGCGGTAAAAAACCCACATTAACATGACTCCATGTGATTAGGAAATGATTAGGATTAGGAAAACATCTCTTAGGCATTCCATTAACATGCATTCACACAGAAAAAACCGTGGGTCAGTAAGTGTGTTTGTACGTGCTTTTTTTCTGCGCACAAAACCCTTATTACAGCCCCGTATAGGGTTTGTGCGGGAAAGCGCGTGTACAAACGCGCATACAGGTGTGCATGAGTTGCGACCGTCGCTGCCCGATGTCTCCACTCCACCCTCCTTACCTCTCTGGCGACTCCTCCTGCAGTTGACGGACGTTTGGCTGCCGCGGCGTCTTCCTGCCATCCTCTCCGGTGTCCCCGGACTGGCTTGGGTGCTGCCTCCCCCCATGCTGTTCAGCTGCCTAAGGGCGCGTGTGCCACGCAGCTCTGCTTCAAGTACCTTCAGTGGCGCGAACCTCAGGGGCGTCCCCCTGTGATGACATCATGCTTCCAGGCTACAAATAGCCTACGCGATTGCTAGCTTACGAGTTAGCAAGGAACGGAACGGAAAAGGTTGGAACTCCTTCGGATGGGATTCGCTCTCCGTACCTAGCTACTCTGCCTCCACTTGGACTACTCTATTGGGGTACCCGCTCCTCGGGGGCCTCTCTCTGTTTTCTCTTTCAGGTCGCTGTCTGGAGCCGGTACTCGCTCCTCAAGGGCCCATGTTCCTGGACTCGCTGCCTGGACTTCACTTTTGCCTGGAAGACACCGCTGCCTGGAAGACACCATCAGTGAGTTACCATCTATCTCTCTCAGAGCTGTTCCCTGGAACCAGATACTCGCTTCTCGAGGGCCTGCCTTTACTTCAGCTCCTGTGCTCCATACTGAGAGACCGCTGCGTGAGTACATTACCAACGAGGCTCTAATCCTGCATTCACTGCTGCTACTCACGATATCAGTTTCTCTCCACTACAGCACAGCCACTGTAGGATCGCTGTTCCAGAGCCTGAGGAACTACAAGCCCAGCCGGGCTATATTCCAGCTCACTACCGCCACCTCTGGTGGCTCACCATTACTGTCTAATAAAAGATCTAACTATGTGTGTGTCCTAAGCTGAGCCTGACCTCTGGGCATGGTCATCTGCCATAGAGTCCAGGGGTCCACCCAAATTCCTTACAAACAATAACAGCATTAACCCACGACAGCTTCAACACACCTTATTACATTGGCCCCTAGATGTGTTATATCAGTATTTCCTTAATTTGAAATACATGCAGCAAAGAACACTGGGTTTTCTAAATTACTTTTCTATTTATGAAAACAGTATAAATGTTCATTCTTTGCTGCCAGCTGAGCTCCCTACATAGATGCTGCTGGGTGAATTAAGTATCCAACCTCTATATTATTTCTTTTTAATACATTACAAAATCTAGATAATAATCAGGTAACTTTCCCTTCTTAAACCAAATTGATCTTTGTATTTCCTCTGAAATATAATGGACTCTATCTGTTTTATACTCTTTTTTCTGCATTCTCAAATATTTCTGCTTTGTGAGATTCCTGAGTAAGTTCCAATTCTTCTTTCTCTACTGGTACTTCTATTAAATACCAGCTTTTTTTTTTTTTTTTAGATATTTTTCCCTAGTTTCTTCTGAGGTGGAAGGAAGCAAAACTTCTTCACTTTCACTAGTTTGTTTTGTTTTGGTCTTTGTACTTTTAATGGTCAATTCTGGTGTTAGAAATAATTAAATATTATTTCTGTGTACTACCTTAGTCTTGTCATCCACAGATCTGATTTTATAATTGCTCCTGGCTGGTTCATACATTTTATTGATTTATAAGGCTGTCTCGCCAAAGCATTGGCTATCTTTCCTAGGCTCCTGCATTCGAAGTTCTGTAGAAGATATCTCCTACATTAATGACAGCTCCCCTGGTGCTTCTGTTGAATCACCACTTTCTATACTGAAAGTTCTTGGCTGACATTTGTTGAGTGATATCATATGCTATTTTTAGTTTATTTTGACGTTGTTCAATCCATGGGTCTAATCCAGATGACGATTCCTCTATTTTGTTATGAAGATCATAGGGCACATTTGAATCACTGCCAAATAGTAAATAGAATGGTGAGTAACCAATTGAATTGTGTATTCAACCACTGTAAGCCATGACCAGTTCAGGAAGATATTCTGTCCATTTTTTTTCTTTTGCTTGGACAAGGCTTACAGCATATCATGTATGTTTCTGTTGAACCATTTGCATTGTGCATTGCCCTTAGAATGGTAGGGTGTAGTTCTGCTCCTTTTCATATTGCATGGTTGACATAACTCTTTGATGACAACATATTCAAAATTTTGTTCTTGGTCTGAGTGGAAATGAGCTGAACATACATATTTGGTAATCCATTTTACTGTTATTATAGCTGTGTGGTTTCTGGTGGGAATAGCAACTGTGAACCTGGTGAACATATCGTTGGTTCTAGGTTCTAGTTGCCTGGAAATATTTAAGTTCTGCTCTTTGTTTTAGAAACAAATTTTTGCAAAAATGCATCTTTTGTATTACTGAATCCATTTCTTTACATCTGCCATCATAGTAGGCCAGTAATAATCTACTCTTACATTTTTTAAGGTGGTTTCTTGTCCTGGATGTCCTGCATGATCATGTTTCAATTGGATTTTTTCTGTTTGAATTTCAGCATGCACCACAAACTGGAATATTCATGATAATCTCTCAGCTCTTGATCACTATGATACCACAATCTTTGTTTACAAACTAGGCTGATTCATTGGCCCCAACGTTTCTTTTGGTTTCTAGACAAACTGGAGCTTTCGTGTGTCTCTTCACTCATTTTGGCAGCAATTATTAACTACAGATTTGGATCTTGTTTTTGTAAACAATTCAGAGCATCAGGAGAATAGTCTGCACAGACAATGCTTATATTTGATTAAACGAGTCTTCATAATTGTTGGTTGTTTTTTTCTTTTACCAGAGATGCCGGTGAACTTAATTTGGCTCAATTTTTAGGAAATCTATTTTCCTCCTTTGGTGTTTCTGGCTCTTTTTTTTTTAAGTAATTGAGACAATGCATGTCAACCACCAAATTCTGTCTGGCTCAATTTTTAGGAAATCTATTTTCCTCCTTTGGTGTTTCTGGCTCTTTTTTTTTTAAGTAATTGAGACAATGCATGTCAACCACCAAAGTCTGTCTGCCAGGTTTGTAGCACATTTCAAATGTTAACTCTGCTAATTGTGCTATCCACCTTTGTTCTATGGCTTGAACATTGGCGGTTTCAAGATACTTTAGCAGGTTTTGATCAGTTCTCACTGTGAACGTCTCATACATCAATTCATTTATTTAATTATTTAATTATTACATCGAGTAGTCATTGAATTTTTTAATGGTAGTCCATTTTAAAGTCAGCAATTCTAATGTAAAGGTGCCTTAGTTCTAGTAATTGCCTTCTTATTTGCTTAAGCCTCAAATGGCAAATGATTTGACTCACTCTTGTCCTTTTGGATTTGGCTAATCACTGCCCTCAGGCATTTCAAATTGGCATCTGTGGTCAAAATGAATGGTAGCTCAAATCTAGGAAAATCCAATATTGGTTCAGAGATTAATTTGGTAATCAATGTCTCAAAAGTGTATTAAATTGCTTAATCTTCTTTTCTTTTAACGTTTCTTTTATCTTCATTTCAGCCTGGAAGTAACGTAAAGCAGGTAGCATGATGCTGGCCTGCATTTCCTCTATTGTCTGGGTGCTTTCTCAGGGCCCCCGGATACTGAAATTTGCTTCCATCAGCAGTGGCAGTATCCTCAGCATTGCCGCCGCAAAGCAAAAGTAAACATCGGCAGTCCTGCTTCTGTCTTGCTCACAGCAAGTATCGCTGAAGTCCCGCCTCTCCTATCAATTGCAGGTACAGAGCAGAGAGCTTCCACAGCCTGACCGACATCAGCTGGCTGCCTCTTCTTCTCCCCCATGCTCCCACGTCTTGCACAACTTCCCTGGCCATCTCTCTCTCTCCAGCAGCTTCACTCTGCTTGTGCATGAAAGAGGGGAAAGAAGTGAAGGGTTGCAACAAATCCCCTCCACCTGGGATCCTGCTTGCTTATTTAAGGGCTCCTCAACTTAATTTATAATTTTTTTTTCTTTTAGACTTCCATGCTTAAATTAAATCTTATCCCTTATTTTACACTGGTTACACTAGAATTTCAATTTTATTATGCGGGAGTAAGCTGTCTTTGATCAGGGAGTGCTCACTCTCCTGAGTATTCGGGCAGTTTGCCGTCTACAGGGCCTAACTGCTCGTGAAAGCTGACATCTCTGCCTCTTGATTCTGAAAACTTGTCAGAGATTCTGTAATTTGAATAAACAAATGTAAAAACAGACCAGATTGGGTTCCGATAAATCCCTTTCAAATCTGGCAGCCGTAGAGGTAAATTTTAAGACCCGGGCTTGGGCCGCACGTGTGCACCCGTTTTCTGGCTTGTGCACATGGACGCAGCGATTTTATAACATATGCGCATATATATATATGCACTATACGTGCCTGTGTTATAAAACTAAATGTTCAAAAAACTGCTATGCCTTTGTGTAACACCTAATCCAAACACTCACTTAACACTGGTCTTATATTGGAAGAATCCAACGCAATCAAGGAAAATGAACCATTCAACCAGACCTCATACACTTTAACCAGTGCTTATTTGCACAGGATAAATAACACATATTTTGAAAAGCTTATGTGCAGAATGGTTCTAATCATTGGTCATTGGTTGTTAGGTTCAATACCATATTTTTCATTTTTTTTATATACTTTTGTGTTTTTTTTATATTCCATACTGTGGAAAGTACTTGTCTTAAAGGACATTGTTTTGTAAGAAGTACTTATCTTAGACGATGTTTACAGCTGAATGTCTTTAAACTTTTAGACCGGAACGCCGGAGGAAAACTGGCATGTACGTGTGCGCATGATTATATATCGACCCGTGCGTCTGCGCACAAATGGCGACTCAAGTTCATATATGTGGGGGGGGGGGGGGGACTTCAGCAGCTACGTGTGCTGATGCAATTACCTGTTTCCCAATTTTCCCCAGTTCGTCACAGTAAAGAGAAGGACTTCTTAAAGCCCCTGGCTAACTTGCCTCCCTTTTTCCCTATTAGCTCTGCCCCTTAAAACCCCCGCTGAATAACCTATTTTTGTTGGTTACATGACCCACAAGCTGTGCAAGGCAGAAGTAAAGTTACACCCTAAGGGGACCCCGGCACGCGCAGACTTCATGGCGCAGTCCCGGCCCCTCCCATGTCCTGCCCATTCCCCGCCCAGGACACACCCCCCCACACCCCGCGCCTTTTTCAGAAAAAGGTTTTGCGCTCATAATAGGAGATACGTACATTGTTGCAGGCTTTTTAAAATCCGTGCCGCGCGCGCACACACGTCTGAGATGCGCATACCTCCCAGTTTTGGTGCGCGTTAAGGCTTTTAAAAATCGACCAGATGGGTTTCAGAAATACTGACCTAGCTGTTTCCTGAAGCAGGTGTTCTCTACCCAAAGTCAGTTTCTTAGACACAGATCCAGTCACCCATTCCTGCAGTCACTCTTCCGCTCCCGGCCCCCATGCACAGCCCTTCCCTCTTTGTTTCAGATCTGAAACGTTAGTCCTGCTTTCCTGACTGGTTCTCACAAGACTGAATCCCCCTCATTGTTCTCAGTCACTGGGTCAGCTGTGCTGCTCCTGCTGCACCACCAGGTCCCTCCGCTTTTTCTGATGCTCTTGACACCACATCAGCACCAATTTGCCCTTCTCTGATGGTTACTAGGGAGGCATCCTCTGCTCTGGGCTCTCAGGCACGGAAGAGTCTGATGACATTCTCCATTTGGATTTGTGAGGGCAATTCACTGCAGCCAGCAATCATGGGGGATAGCTACTTTCTGGACAGATTGATCCATCGGGACAACCACAGGTGAGTTCCCTGAGTCTGCAAAATAAACCTGGATTTTACCCTTTCAGTTAACCACGTTAAAGATTGAGGAAAATAAGAAAGAGGGTTATGAGAGAGGGAACATATAGCACATCCATCTTGTGCATCCACTATCTTAGATGCTCTGCCCTGCATCTGCTTTTTCCGTGGGCAAATTTTTGCTGGAAAAAAGTGCATACAATCTATGCATGTTGTTTTCCAGCCCTGCTCTAAACATGTCCCTGGGAATACATCTTCTCAATCTGTCTAAAAGTACACTGCTGTGGAACTCCACACGTATTTCTAGCTAGATTGATTGAGGGCAATTTTCGACCATCAAATTTACCTGGATAAATGACTTGGAAAATTGTTTTCCCCAAGATGACATGTACGTACGAACCATCTGATGAAGGGGGCAGCGTGGTCTGAAAAGATCATGTAAAATTTCATTTGAAAAATTCTTACATTGACCAAATCAAAGGTATCTCAATCTGCAAAAAATCCAGCTTTCACCAGGACCAATATGGCTGCTGGAATATATTACCTGTAGGATTTCACACAAAGTTACATGTTTCTAAAGCTTACTGGTGAAGCAATTCCCATTCCATGTCAAATCCTCAAGCACAGGACAACTTTTTTTGGCTGATCAGTTGGCACCTGCTTTTCCAGCTTTTCTGCCAATGCAGCACACAGTTCAATGAAGTCTGTGCTGTACAGCAGCCTCGTTACATCTCAGAAGGCAATTGACCGAGCAGATCCAAATTACTAATTTCAAGTGGCAGAGAATGAATAATTACCATAAGCTATGATTATGTCACTATAGTTTAATTTGGTATAATGTTTGATGAGACAATAAGTGTAATCATGGCCTGCCAAAACTACCAAATTTCCCATCTGCAAAGCTGCCAAACCTTTGACAGAATTATAATTGATTCCAAATGCCAACTGGAATTGTTTGCACTATATTCTCCTGTGTTGCACTGTGCAACATTCTGATTACTCTTGATTTTAATCCCCTTTTCCCCCAAGAGCACAGCTCCTTCCCGTATTGACCTCTAGCAGTCACTGCAAGAGTTACATGGGGAAATCAGCAGGAGTGACAGATTGACAATTTTTTTTTCACAAAATGAAGAATTAAATGAATAAATAAAAAGGTGTAAATTAAAATTGTTAAAATTCCCATAGACACAAAACAGGAAAAACCTTTTATAAATCAAGCCCTAAGCATGTGAATTTTAACTTCATTCATATCTGAAAACTACCAAAACTTTCAAAAATTGTGTTCTTTTCTGAGGATTTTAAACTTGATGACAGTGTCTGAGAAACTATCAAAATTAGCTGTCAAGGTATTGTAGGGAGGAAGAACATAAGAAATGCCATACTGAATCAGACCAAATGTACATAAGAACATAAGAACATGCTATACTGGGTCAGACCAAGGGTCCATCAAGCCCAGCATCCTGTTTCCAACAGTGGCCAATCCAGGCCATAAGAACCTGGCAAGTACCCAAAAAGTAAGTCTGTTCCATGTTACTGTTGCTAGTAATTCTCCATCACCCACTGATTCAAGGGAAAACCTTGCTCGGTGGTCTTTTTTTGTACGGTGGCTCTGTTCAAGGATAACCACTTTTTAGTTATCCTTCTCATTTGCCCCGTGTATTACTCTTTATTATTCACACTTTATATTGATTTTTCTTTTTTCTTTTACTTTTTACTTGTAAAATCCCTTCTCCCTGGCTGCTTATCCGACCCACTTGTCCCTTCTTATTGTCATATACTTATCAAGGCTGCCGCCCTCATCACTTCTTATGGGTTCGGATCCGCCTTCGGATTGGCCATGTTTCGGCACTGTGTGCCTACTTCAGGGACTGCGGGAGAGAAATCTACTGTGTCCAATCCGGGTTCACAGTGTCAACATGTTTTTTTGTACTACGTGTATAATGTGAGCGACGCCTTCCATCCACGACTGTTACTGTTGCTAGTAAAAGCAGTGGCTATTTTCTAAGTCAGCTTAATTAATTGCAGGTAATGGACTTCTCCAAGAACTTATCCAATCCTTTTTTAAACACAGCTATACTAACTGCACTAACCACATCCTCTGGCAACAAATTC
Organism: Rhinatrema bivittatum; assembly: GCF_901001135.1. Classification (NCBI taxonomy): domain Eukaryota; kingdom Metazoa; phylum Chordata; class Amphibia; order Gymnophiona; family Rhinatrematidae; genus Rhinatrema; species Rhinatrema bivittatum. Next base: position 77,190,229 of record NC_042621.1, on the reverse strand, counting down.
CTGAGTTAATTGTGCGTTGAGTGAAAAAGAACTTTCTCCGATTAGTTTTAAATGTGCCACATGCTAACTTCATGGAGTGCCCCCTAGTCTTTCTATTATTCAAAAGTGTAAAGAACCGATTCACATCTACTCGTTCAAGATTTCTCATGATCTTAAAGACCTCTATCATATCCCCCCTCAGCTGTCTCTTCTCCAAGCTGAAAAGTCCTAACCTCTTCAGCCTTTCCTCATAGGGGAGCTGTTCCATCCCCTTTATCATTTTGGTTGCCCTTCTCTGTACCTTCTCCATCGCAATTATATCTTTTTTGAGATGCGGCGACCAGAATTGTACACAGTATTCCAGGTGCGGTCTCACCATGGAGCGATACAGAGGCATTATGACATTTTCCGTTTTGTTCACCATTCCCTTTCTAATAATTCCCAACATTGTTTGCTTTTTTGACTGCTGCAGCACACTGAGCCAATGATTTTAAAGTATTATCCACTATGATGCCTAGATCTTTTTCCTGGGTGGTAGCTCCTAATATGGAACCTAACATCATGTAACTACAGCAAGACTGCTGTCTGTATCTTGATATTATTGATTTTCTAGTTAATTAAGGTTACTAAGGGAGTAAGGATGTTTAATCTAATGCAAAGTCCATTAAATTTATTTGATGTATTTTATTTTAGTTTGGCAATGACCTAAAAATGGACAACAGTTAATATATTGATATGGGCTGTGTTACTCCTTTGTTTTATCTAAATCCCTGATAGACTCTTGTGATGAATTTCCCTTTGTCCTCTTAGTTGTAAACAGTTATGTAGTAAAACAACTCATTTATTTCTATTATATATAACATTTCCTTTTGTGAAAGGTTTATACGACTGTTTCAGGCTGGTCCTTAAGAGCTATATAACCTGTTAAAATGGCTGGGTAAAAAAATGTAGATATAGATACGTATATATATATATATATATATATATATATGCAAACTTGAGAAAATGAAGGAAATACTTATAGAACAGGTAAACAACCACTATGTATTAGCTATGGTTTCTCCAATGCCAATGGAAATTATTGATTCCCAAATCAAAGGGAATTTTTTATCAGCCTTAGAATGGGACTAAAGGGAGCATACAATAATAAACCATGGATGATATTGTCAAGTTTCATTGAACTCTTCAGTGTGGTCCTTACACTCTTCTACCTTTGTATTTGAAAGTATTCTAACATTTTTGAGCTTTGGGGGATAGATTATCCTATCTGTAGATATGAGCGAGAGTGTTCTGGTAAAAGTATTACCCCCAAAATCTCTAGTGTCTATGCTGTTTATCAAAATGATGAATGCTTTTTCAAGGCAAATCCATCATTGGTCACTGGAGGGAAAAGTGTCAAGAAAAGTTATGGTTTGTTGGCTTTTACTTCATGACATTATACAAGAAAGTAATTGAAGTACAAGAAATGCTATGTTATTGCACTCTACCTCATCTATTTATACAGCAGTCTGACAAGATGAATATAGATGTTACCTCTCTGTAGCTAGTAAAACAATTGGTGTCATTCTTTGTAGTAACTTATCAATACTAATAAAGTGTTCTTCTCTTCAAAGTTTTGATAGCATATGAAACACATATCGTGCTGTAATTTATATTGTTCCTGTGATTTAACCATATCCTATCATTTCCTTTTGTGTATAGATTCCTCTATGTATGACTGACTCAGGTGTCTCATTATATTATGCATGTGTCTTTAAAGTAGCAAGATCAATGAAATGCAAAAGAATAGGGCAGCCTTCTCTTTTGAAAACGACTTGGCTTATTTTGAGCTTATATTTTCTGCTAAAGATTTATTTTGGAATTTGCTGTATATATTGTAGTACCCAGAACCAGAGTGATTTACAACAAATTACATACAGGTATGAGTTGCTGACCCATACAGCTTACAATCCAAGTGGGTATCTGAAGTAATGTGAAATAAAGGGGTCTATGAACTACTGGACATTAGAGTTAGCACCTGCAGAAAATAGAAATTAGTTAATGGCCGTGCACTAAATGCATTACTGTGTACTGTTTGAATATGTATTAGTATTAACACTGGTTTCCCGCACCAACGAGAATAGTTTCAGCGGAGTTATAGTTTGCTGGTACCACATTGGCTATCCCACAGGGATAGCTAATGTCACTAGGTCATGCTTCCTTTATCTGCCCCTTGTTTTATCCTCATTAACTTGCTGGACAGTAACTGGCCACTACCAACCTGCTGCTATTGATTAGGTTAATTTCTGGTGAATGTAGCCTGCTGGTACCAACCCATCTACCCCCATGGCCTGCTATATCACTAGGTTGTTTTTTTAAATATGTTCTTTATTTTCTCCTTATCACCTTACTGGACAGTACCTGGATAAGTTCAACCTGTTAGCACTGACCTAGTTTGTTTCTGGGGAGTGTTAGCCTGCTGGTAAAGACATTGTATCAGAATGGGGAATTAGTAACACATTAATATAGTATGTTGGTAGAGAAAGACTCAAGCAGTCCATGCAGTCTGCCCAACAAACTTTGTTTTTTTAAATATTCTTAGGGTAATTGTTGCTTTGTGAAGATTATCTCAGTCAACACAGGTTATCCTTTTCTTTGTCTCCATCATTTAACCACCAGGAATCCTCTGTGGTTATCCCAAGCCCTTTTAAATTCCCTTACTGTTGTAAGCAGGTTTAGGGGTGCAGTTATCTCTCTGCTACAGGACACTGCCAGCTGCTCTTCCACTTTACTTGCGATCCTAAGTCAGGAAAAGGCAACTTGTATTATCCTCAGAAACACTTTTATTTGTCAAATTTGGCAGGACATAGCATTTAGAAAATAACCACAATTCCTGTCTCTAACATTCTGGCAACTAAGCACCAGTTTTTCTAAAGAAAGTTCTGTACCATGGGTGGTAACAGACATGCTATAAACCTTAGCCTGCTTAATATATTAACACTTATGGCTGACTTACTTACCCCTGATTACAACTTCAGGCGATACCTCTGAAGCAGGCTCCAGCTGGTGAGCTGGAGAATGTAGGCAGGGGAGAGGCTTGCTTCCTGGGCTTGGCGCGGGCAGACAATCCCGGAAGGAGACAGGCTTCTGGCTCTGGTACTTGCCCGGCTGTCTGTGCTTGCTCACTCCTTTCACCGTGTCACTTTCCACTCCTGAGCAGGCACCTCCTCTCTCTTGGCTCTGGGCCACTCCTAGTCTTCTCCCTTCTAGATAGCAGGGAGTGCTGGTCTGCTTCTGGCCCCCCTTTCACTTTTGGGAATGCTTTGGCACAGGAGCTCACTTTCTCAGGATCCATTCTCTGGGTTTTCTCTCAGAGTTTTTGGTTTCAGGGTTGCTCTCTCTCTAGGGGGTCCATCACTTTTTTAGGTCTCACTTTTAGGGTTTGTGCTCCTCCTTTCCTTCTTCTTTGCCCCCCTGACTTATACTTCCCAGCTGATGAATATGCATAAGCTCATGCCTAACCACACAGTGGTTGGAGGGTCTTTTGCTGCATTGCAGGTCTTTTCCCCCCTCCTCATTTTGTCAGGAGGGTCCTGTCACATTGCAGATCTTCTTCCCCCTCCCCATTTCTTCGGGGGGAGAACTGCCACATCTGTATGCCAAGTTGTCTGCCAGTGTCAGTGTTTTTATCCATCTCTGACTTCCCCTCCCTTTCTTCTTCCAAGGGTGGGGGTCTTTCTGAACTCTGCTTGCTTGGTTGTCCATGACTCCTGCTTAAGGGCTTAAGTTGTTGTCTCTGTTTGCTTTGCTCCTATTGATACAGGAACATGCAAACAGACACATCTTGACAATGTATCATTCAGTGTAACAAGGCAAAGTTCTTAAGTTTCCACTGAGACAGTGCAGTTTTAAAGTTTACCTGGGTAAAAGTCTTTCTCTTGCTTTGAGAGTACTTGGGGCCTGTCAGTTTCTTGGCTATTATGATTCATATTGGTGATTCAGTGGTAAAACATGAGATATCTCCCTACACTGTCCTCACTACCTCCTTTGGGAGGGCATTCCACACATCCAGCACCCTTTCTGAGAAGAAGTATTTCCCAACGTTGGACCTGACTCGACTCCCCCTGTTGGAGCTTCATATTATGACCCCCTTGTTCAACAGTTTTCTTTCTTTTGAAAAAGATTTGATTTCTGTGTATTATTAATACCTTTCAGGTATTTGAAGGTCTGTATCATATCACCCCAGCTCAGTGGCTCAGAAACAGTGCTGCCTACTGCCATGCAGTGTGACCAGCTTAGGTCTTCCACTGCCTGTGTTTCCAGGGCTGGAGATTATTGCAGTGGCAACATTGACAGCCTCTGAGGTGAGGGAGTCATAGTCATTTCACAATGGGAATACCCGGTGGCTGGATTTATGGCCCAAGATTTCAGGATTCTGGAAAGAGCCCTGGTGCATGGCCATAGCTGAAGAGTATCACTGCAATGACTGAGCTAAAGTAAATTGGGAAGGTATATAAAATAGGAGAAAAAAAAAATCTCTGGGTAGTTGTATATGAAGGCAATGAGAGACATATGATCTCTTGCTCAGACTAAACTGGAAGTCCAAAGCAGCAGGAGGAAACTGCTAGATCAAAAACAAATGAAGGAGTAGGATTTGGTATTATGTCTTCATTTGGAAACCAGAACATGCTGTACAAGAAAGAGAGAATGCTTGAGTCTGGTACCTCAGAGCACTGGGTGATCCTGACAGAAATGTATTCTATAACATGGCAATAGAAGGAAATGTGTAAAAATCATTGGTTGCATTTTCTTATGGCAAAAGCTGTTTTTAAAGAGACTGTCTTTTGAAAGGTGCTTCAACAGATCCTACAAAATAGCTGAACACTCTCACTTGCCACATATTTCAGACCAAAGCCTGTGGACAGCTTGACAGTTTTGCAGTCATATAAACAGGGTTATGGAACAAAGAATCGTTCCCAGCAACTTTAAGATCTCTAGGCCAGAGCTTCCCAAACCTGTCCTGGGGACCCCACAGCCAGTCGGGTTTTCAGGATATCCACAATGAATATGTATGAGATATATTTGCATACCATGGAGACTCAGTATATGCAAATTTCTCATGCATATTCATTATGAGTATCCTGAAAACCTGACTTGCTGTGGGGTCCCCAGGACAGGTTTGGGAAGCCCTGCTCTAGGCTTTCTTACCTTGGAACCTCGGTCCTGTGTTTGACTTTGATTTTGGCCAAAGGTGTAGCCTAGAGATTAAAGCAGCGGGCTGAGAACCAGGATTTTCAGAAGGCTTTTGACAAAGTTCCTCATGAGAGGCTTCTAGGAAAAGTAAAAAGTCATGGGATAGGTGGCGATGTTCTTTCGTGGATTGCAAACTGGCTAAAAGACAGGAAACAGAGAGTAGGATTAAATGGACAATTTTCTCAGTGGAAGGGAGTGGACAGTGGAGTGCCTCAGGGATCTGTATTGGGACCCTTACTTTTCAATATATTTATAAATGATCTGGAAAGAAATACGACGAGTGAGGTAATCAAATTTGCAGATGATACAAAATTGTTCAGAGTAGTTAAATCACAAGCAGAATGTGATAAATTGCAGGAGGACCTTGTGAGACTGGAAAATTGGGCATCCAAATGGCAGATGAAATTTAATGTGGATAAGTGCAAGGTGATGCATATAGGGAAAAATAACCCATGCTATAATTGCACAATGTTGGGTTCCATATTAGGTGCTACAACCCAAGAAAGAGATCTAGGTGTCATAGTGGATAACACATTGAAATCGTCGGTTCAGTTTGCTGCGGCAGTCAAAAAAACAAACAGAATGTTGGGAATTATTAGAAAGGGAATGGTGAATAAAACGGAAAATGTTATAATGCCTCTGTATCGCTCCATGGTGAGACCGCACCAGACCCCCACCTTGAATACTGTGTACAATTCTGGTTGCCGCATCTCAAAAAAGATATAATTGCGATGGAGAAGGAGCAGAGAAGGGTGACCAAAATAAGGGGAATGGAACAGCTCCCCTATGAGGAAAGACTGAAGAGGTTAGGACTTTTCAGCTTGGAGAAGAGACGGCTGAGGGGGAATATGATAGAGGTGTTTAAAATCATGAGAGGTCTAGAACGGTAGATGTGAATCGGTTATTTTGTCTTTCAGATAATAGAAAGACTAGGGGGCACTCCATGAAGTTGGTATGTGGCACATTTAAAACTAATCGGAGAAAGTTCTTCTTCACTCAACGCACAATTAAACTCTGGAATTTGTTGCCAGAGGATGTGGTTTGTGCAGTTAGTATATCTGTGTTTAAAAAAGGATTGGATAAGTTCTTGGAGAAGTCCATTACTTGCTATTAAGTTGACTTAGAAAATAGCCACTGCTATTACTAGCAACGGTAACATGAAATAGATTTAGGTTTTGGGTACTTGCCAGGTTCTTATGGCCTGGATTGGCCACTGTTGGAAACAGGATGCTGGGCTTGATGGACCCTTGGTCTGTCCCAGTATGGCATGTTCTTATGTTCTTAACTTGTGTTCTTAACTTGCCTCTTTGTCTCTGCTTAAATACCGGAGTTTCATGATAAAATAGATTCCTTCAAACTGTGTTGTTACTCTCACTAGTGGAAGTCCTATCCCTTAGCTCAGTTCCTTTATCCCTCTCAGTTGCTTTTCTTCTTGGACTTCTGCTCCTTACTTGTAGTTACTCCTGTGCTGGAAAAAATGAGCTATTTTTACAAAAATGAAATGTGTGCATGCACATGTGACCTCCTTTTTCATGGGGGATACCTTTGGAGACTGCATAGAGAGGGTGAGTTTCACCGCTGCAGTCCTGGAACGGGGTTTAGTCCACCAGGATTCACCAATTTAGGACCAGAAATCGTGTGGGAGGTCAAAGGGGAGACTTATCGGAAACTCAATATCCACACGGTTGGTTGGTTCGAAAACAATACATTTTATTGTAAAGTCCAAGAAAACAATGTAGAAGGTCGTAGATTTCCTTTCAGGACTGGGCAGGCCAGTGCAAGGTATTCCCCCCAGCAGGAGCAGTACACGACCTGAGGGTCTGCCTCCTCTCCCTTAGGTTGAGCCCATAGGTTCTGGTAGCCAGCAGGACTTTGCAGGCAGAACATTTGGAGCAGGCTAAGGTCTGGGCAAGAAGGAAACAGGGCAGGTAAGGATACAGCAACAGGGGAACTAAACACAGCGCAAGGCGGGAACAAAGTGCAACACAAGGGAAAGCATACCCAATCAAGAAAGGTCACTAAGCAGAGTATGGAATAAAGCTAGCAATAAGGCAAGGAAAACGTCTAGGACACAAAGACAAGAAAGGCCACTGGGAAGGCCTAGGTAAAGCAAAGGTTGGAACACACAGGTAGGAATAAGGTAAAACAAGGGCAGGACAAACCAGAACCAGACTGCAGGGCAAAGTAGAGATCATACCAACGAAGGGAAAACAGGTAGGCAAGGCCACCAGGAAGGCCTAGAAAGGACAAGGGCAAGGCAAGGAATATACAGACAAATAAACCACAGGCAGGCCTAGACTTGGCAAGAACAAGGCAAACTCAAGACAGCTATTTCTTCAAGCCTTCCCTTAACCTACTAAACCATGCAAATGCCATTTAATCAAACTACGCCTTACTTGGCCCGGCTAGATGCCCCGCCTAACTACGGTTGTTATGTTTTTATCTAAGCTCTTCTAAGTTCTTCTGTCCTTTGTTTCTGGCTACCTTAGCACCCATTCATATCACCTTGTTTACTGTAACTTTACCTTCTGTTTAATGGTCTGTTAAGTTCTACCCCCTTGTTTCATGTAAACCGATATGATATGATACTGTTCATGAATGTCGGTATAAAAAAAAGAGTTAAATAAATAAATATACACAGGCAAGTCAACAGGAACCTTTGGCAAGGCAAGGAAATAGCAAGGAGCTAGGGTGATTTGATGATGAGGCCCTCAAGCAAGCTGTGAGGGAGGGTTTTATGGGCTGATCTTGCCGCATCATGCAGCTTTCAAGTCAGAGGCTAGAGCAGGTCTGGGCATGGCTCAGTGAGGACCTCTGCTATCCTGGGGGCTGCCTAGCAGCTGGTATCATTACATTTTCAAGGTATGATGTTGCAAGACAAAAAAAGAAAAACTCCAGAACAGGGCAACTGAACTAAAACACAGTCACTTACAGTCTTTTAGAACAACAACTTCTTCCTTCAAAACAGTCATTGGGTAACTCTTTCTTCTGCAAGGAGCCCAAAAGACCTAGGGTCCTGGTATTAGACGAAGTACCTTCTCTAGATATATCCAGTGTGGCCTTCTGCAGTTAGAATGGTCTCTTTGCCTTGGAAGAAATCTGAACTTCTGGATGATACACCGTGGTCTCGAAGAAATCCAAAACACCCAAAAATTCTTCTCAGCTAGAGGTTCTGAACTAGGACACCAACACCACCCTTCAACTCCACGTCTGCCCTCAGTGCTCGTGGAAGGCACCTTTTATGCCTTGTTATCAAACCCATCCTCTTCTTTGGGGGGAATGACATCTACCATCACTCAAGGCTAGCTGTACACCTGTGACCATTCCCTGAAATCCTTCCTATACAGGAAGGAACTTGCACCTGGCAGAGCACTGCGGAAACAGGACACTCTGTCCTCTTGTTCAACCCTTTGAAGAACAGGGCCCTCAGAAAATCCTTCCTAGTGACCCTAGCCAGAGGTAGACACACATCGTGGACTTAAGAAAACAGATAAGATCCCCAAGACTATTTTACAATCATCAATAATATTGTTTTGCTCATCTTTCAGAAAAAAAGTGAGAGAAGCTGTAGTAAACCTTACTTGGCAAATTATATCTTTTACTAGTCGATTCTGCCAGAAATAGGAATTAGTTGCTCACAATTGGAACACAAATAGATTAGATTAGTGGGTTCAATAGCAAAAAACCCCCTCAAAAAAACAAAAAGAAAAAAGTAAGGGCACTTCATCCAGCATTTTCCCCCTTATATATATATATATATATTGGAAATTGGAGAGTGATAGGAATTAATGTTATGGGGATGGGGAGGGGTAAGTGGGATAGAGATGTATATCAGGGCAGCAGAAACACGTAGTGCATGGTAGACATGGAAACCCTCATTAAAATATTGAATTCACACTATGTTGGTCCATAAACCCGAATGCAGGCGCACATTTTCCCTGAGTGCTTAATTGTGATCTGCAGTTTTATGCAGGGTGAGCTAGCACTTGCCTTTGCACATCAGAGACTGATGTGGATGATACCTGACTCTATCTCCGGTAACCATAGAATTCCAGTTTGTGCTTTAAAGATCAAGTTTCACTTTGTCAAGTATTGCAAACACTGTCAAATCTCTTTTTAGCATTTTCACAGTTAATTAGAATTCATAAACTGTTTTGATCATAAAATTAGCAAAAGAATAAGACAGTGGATTCATCTTGCAATACCCCAGAGACCTTGAAACAATCTCCTTAATTCAAAATTGCATACTGTGCATGAACATTTTAATTATCTCACATATATGTATTTTATTGTGCAATAGAATTTTGAGAGCCATTTATTTTAGATTTATTTTCTGATTCATTAGGAAGAGAGCAGACATAAGTTAATTTATGGTTTATGAGCAATGAATTTGTCCATGGACTGATGCTACATGAGGCCAACAGCAGACATCTTTCTTGTTTAAAAGATGTTATAGATGAAGTGAATGTTGATGATCACTGCTAAGCAGATTATATACATATGAGCAGAATACATGGACAAACAACAGAAATAAAATCATTTGGAAATATAGGAAATACCAGGACCCTTAAAATGTGTATACACGGGAGACTATGCACTAAGACAGGGGGTTCTCAACTCAGTCCTCAGAGCACACTTAGCCAGCCAGGTTTTCAGGATATCCATAATAAATATGCATGAAAGATTTTTTTGTATGCTCTGCCTTCATTGTATGCAATCTATCTCATGAATATCCTGATAACCTGACTGGCTAAGTATGTCCCAAGGGTTGAGAATTACTGCACTAAAGGTTAGCGTGCATGCTAAGGCCATTTAGTGTGCTTGTGGAATAATATGCTATGAACTAAGGGCTGGATTTTTGGAATGTGTAACCAGCTAGATACATTTCATTGGTAAAAAAAATTGCCACCATTGAAAAAGTAAATCTTATTAATTGGTTAAATGCGCAAAACACACAGATTAAGCCAATTAAAAAAAAAAAAATTGATGGTGCTGGCATTGAAATTAGGTTGGGGAAAGAAAGTTAAACGGCTAGTGCAGATTTTCAGCACTCTTCCTAACTTGACCTGGGCAAGCCTAAATATGTCTAGTGAGCAATCAACAATCCTCTCCTGAACCTTGATACTGAAAGCACCAAGCTCCACCCCTTCTTCCTGGCACATGACAGGTGACCCCCTCCCCTGCAAATAACATATGTGACTTATCCATCCCCTCCATTCCTTCCATCTCACACTCTCCATATCAAAATGCTTTCCCCACCCACCATCTTTCTAGAGTCACAGGCTATAATTCTGGAGGGTCTCTTCTTCTCTAGCAGGAGGGACCTGACAACCTTCTCGCTAGCATAGCAGCTCACAGCTACACAATTTTATGGGGTACTAGGAAGATGACGGATCAGGGCAGAGGATCTTTTATCTATTGAGTGGCAGGAAGTAGGGAGATCAGAAGTCATATTTTTTTTTAACCATTGAGTGCCATAAAGAAGGTGGGAGATTGAGGCAGTGCATATGCTTTTTTAAAAATCTGTCATGTATTAGAAAGGAAGAAATTTATTTTTTTTGCTGTGTGATGGGAGGGAGAATGGCTGAATTGAGAGTTGTTTTTTTTTTATAAATAACATATAGCTAGATTTATCAAAATGTGATTATTTTCACATGAATAATAATGAGCGAGAGAGAGAGAAGAGAGTCTCTCACCTTGACTTACTAGCTGGCCCACTATAGGAGGACCAGCTAGTAACTCAAGGTGAGATTTTGGGGGTGGTCTAGGGTTTTAGGGCCAGTTTTACATGCATAGTGAGACATACGAACAGCACAGTGCACATCAGTGAAGATTTGACATGACTTGGAGTGAGGAAATTCACACAAAGATGAGATTACTACAATGTTCTCTCACCCTAGCTTGATACTACCCTGATAGAAAGCCATCATTGAGTGCTGCAGGGCTTTTCCCACCACTGGCCCTTTAAGTATCACTGTGTGGCAAGCTTGCATGCCTATGGGACCCAAAGGGGAGGAGCAGGATGGTGGCGATGTGCTGATGGCATTGATGCTGTGTCAGAGACTGGGGTCTGCAATGTCACAGGGGCATTCTTACCGCATCGTGAGAATGTTCCGGTGCTGGGCCGGTGAGGGACCAACCTCATGGCCGGGCAAACATAACAGTACTGTGGGAACATTTAAAGGCCAAGTGGCTTGAAACACCCTCCATAACCTATAGAGGTGGTAATGACCCATAGCATTCAGCATAAAAAGTTTAGAAAGTTTAACCCTCACGATGATGGCCTGACCCCTATTCTCTACCCTGATCTCAATAAAGCACCCCCAATTGACATCACCCCCATGTAAAATCTCCCTCTTTTAAAAGTACTTCCCAGATACCCCCCAGCAGCCTCCATCCCCTCCTCTCCCCCTCTGGTTCTAAAGATACAATCATCCCAGGGGGTCTAGTGTGCCCCCAAGCACCGCACTCCACCCCCAGCCTTTCAAGAAACACCTGGTGGTCTGGGGAAAATACTCCCTACCTTAGTAAATGATCAGTGGTAGTTAGTGGGGGCTCCAGAGTAACCCCTTGCTCCAGGCTTGGTCAACACCATTTTAAAAAAATGGTGTCAACCCATCCTTGCCCCTATCATTTGACAGAGGCAAAGTTTGGTGACCAGACTGTTGCAATCATAAGAACATAAGAAAATGCTATACTGGGTCAGACCAAGGGTCCATCAAGCCCAGCATCCTGTTTCCAACAGTGGCCAATCCAGGCCATAAGAACCTGGCAAGTACCCAAAAACTAAGTCTATTCCATGTAACCATTGCTAATGGCAGTGGCTATTCTCTAAGTGAACTTAATAGCAGGTAATGGACTTCTCCTCCAAGAACTTATCCAATCCTTTTTTAAACACAGCTATACTAACTGCACGAACCACATTCTCTGGCAACAAATTCCAGAGTTTAATTGTGCGTTGAGTAAAAAAGAACTTTCTCCGATTAGTTTTAAATGTGCCCCATGCTAACTTCATGGAGTGCCCCCTAGTCTTTCTACTATCCGAAAGAGTAAATAACCGATTCACATCTACCCGTTCTAGACCTCTCATGATTTTAAACACCTCTATCATATCCCCCCTCAGTCGTCTCTTCTCCAAGCTGAAAAGTCCTAACCTCTTTAGTCTTTCCTCATAGGGGAGTTGTTCCATTCCCCTTATCATTATGGTAGCCCTTCTCTGTACCTTCTCCATCGCAATTATATCTTTTTTGAGATGCGGCGACCAGAATCGTACACAGTATTCAAGGTGCGGTCTCACCATGGAGCGATACAGAGGCATTATGACATTTTCCGTTTTATTCATCATTCCTTTTCTAATAATTCCCAACATTCTGTTTGCTTTTTTGACTGCTGCAGCACACTGCACCGACGATTTCAATGTGTTATCCACTATGACACCTAGATCTCTTTCTTGGGTTGTAGCACCTAATATGGAACCCAACATTGTATAATTATAGCATGGGTTATTTTTCCCTATATGCATCACCTTGTACTTATCCACATTATGTTGCGGTCCCGGTCGCTAGGCTAGCGACTGGGTCCTTACCTCTCCGCTGCCTCCCCCGGGTTCGCCACGATCCGCCGCTCCAGGGGCCTGTAGGGCCGCATGGCAGCGTCTCCCTCCACGTGGAGATGCCGCCGAAGGCCGACTGACTCCTCCCCCTGCCAGGGAACGCACGCGCGAGGAGGGGGCTCTTAAAGGTCCAGCACCCGGAAGTGCTGAACCGCCCCGTTCCTGACGTCAGACGCCGGCTGGCTATTTAAACCAGCGTCTGACTTCCTTGCTTTGCCTTTGCAACGTGGTCAAGGCAACTAACCTTGAGTGGTTAGTTGCCTTGATTCCAGCTCCGGTTCCTGCCTGTTCCAGCCGTGCCGTGCTTCCAGCTCCGGTTCCTGCTTGTTCCAGCCGTGCCTTGCTTCCAGCTCCGGTACCCGCTTGGTCCAGCCGTGCCTTGCTTCCAGTTCAGGTTCTGCTTGATCCTGCCGTGCCTTGGTTCCAGCTCTGGTTTCTGCTTGTGCTGTACGTACCCTGACTCCAGCTCCGGCTTCACGATTCTCCTTGTCTTCAGCCAGCCACGACCCTCGGACTTCCTCACGATTCTCCTTGCCTTCAGCCAGCCTCGATCCTCGGACTTCCTCTCGATTCTCCTTGTCTTCAGCCAGCCACGACCCTCGGACTTCCTCAAGATTCTCCTTGTCTTCAGCCAGCCACACACCTCGGACTTCTTCTTGATTCTCCTAAGTCCCAGCGACTCGGACCCCTACAGGCTCCTCCTGGGGGGTCTCAGGTTTCCAGGGTGAAGACGTCATCAGTCCGCTCCAGCTGAGCTCCGCCTCCCGGCTTATTAACACCTGTGGACGTTGTCCATCTCAGCCGGCCCAAGGGTCCACTATTGACTCTCTTCACAACATAACACATTAAATTTCATCTGCCATTTGGATGCCCAATTTTCCAGTCTCACAAGGTCTTCCTGCAATTTGTCACAATCTGCTTGTGATTTAACTACTCTGAACAATTTTGTGTCATCTGCAAATTTGATTATCTCACTTGTTGTATTTCTTTCCAGATCATTTATAAATATATTTAACAGTAAGGGTCCCAATACAGATCCCTGAGGCACTCCACTGTCCACGCCCTTCCACTGAGAAAATTGCCTATTTAATCCTACTCTCTGTTTCCTGTCTTTTAGCCAGTTTGCAATCCACGAAAGGACATCGCCACCTATCCCATGAATTTTTACTTTTCCTAGAAGCCTCTCATGAGGAACTTTGTCAAACACCTTCTGAAAATCCAAGTATACTATATCTACCGGTTCACCTTTATCCACATGTTTATTAACTCCTTCTAAAAAGTGAAGCAGATTTGTGAGGCAAGGCTTGCCCTGGATAAAGCCGTGCTGACTTTGTTCCATTAAACCATGTCTTTCTATATGTTCTGTGATTTTGATGTTTAGAACACTTTCCACTATTTTTCCTGGCACTGAAGTCAGGCTAACTGGTCTGTAGTTTCCCGGATCACCCCTGGAGCCCTTTTTAAATATTGGGGTTACATTTGCTATCCTCCAGTCTTCAGGTACAATGGATGATTTTAATGATAAGTTACAAATTTTACTAATAGGTCTGAAATTTCATTTTTTAGTTAATCAGTGGGGGTTGACCCCCATAGCCAACCACACCTACCAGCAGTGGCAGAGGCGGGTCTCTTCGGTACTCTCTGCACAGTCCTCATCAGCTAAGGCAGCAGGGAGTCATCAGCATGGCTCCCACAGAGGCAGCCTTAGCCCCAATCTGACACAGGTACTTGGCTCCTCCCCTCACTTATAGGATCAGCAACAGGAAGTAGTTACAGGCTCCCAGGAACCACTTCCTCACCCAGGACTATATAAGGAGGCTTCTGAAGGATTGCCAGTGCCTTGCAATAGGTCTAGCTTGGTGTCTCTCCTGCTTTGTGTTGATTTCTGCTTTGGATACTGGACTCTGCCTTGCCTGCCTCTGACCCTGCTTTGGATACTGGGCTCTGTTTCCTTGCTGCCTGCCTCGACTCTGGACTGTCTATACCACTGCCCTGCTGGTAACTCTGGCTGCCGGCCCTGAGGTTCATCTCCCACCGACAAGGAACCACGGTAAGCCTTTCTACCTTGTCATTGTGACCTAAGGGTTCACTGATTCATTGAATCATAACACAGACCTAGGCCCCGTGGACCTAGGCTATGTGACTGATCATTTGCTAAGGTAGGGTGGGTAGGGTGTACAACCCCCCCCCCCCCCAGACCAGGTCTTTTTTAATGGCTGGGGGGGGGGGGGAGCTTGGGAGGCACACTAGACCCCAGGGATGATTGTATCTTTAGAACTGGGGGGGGGGGGGGGTGGAGAGGAGGAGGTGAGGCCTGCTGGGGGTGGGGATTTTACTTGGGAGGGACTTTTACATGGGGGTGCTTTATTGAGATCAAAGGTAGGGTTAAGGGGGATGGGCTGTCACTGCACAGGTTAAACTTTCTTTTCTTTTATGCTAGATACTGGGGGTTGCTGCTGTCTCTACAGGTGGAGGGTCATGAGCAGGTAGGGGCTCCCACAGAACACCTGGGCATGATTTTTGAGGCGAGAAGGATGAGGCATTTTAGGACTTCAGGCCCTTTAATACAGTGGCGGCCCCAGCCAAGGTGGGCTGCCATTACGCAAAAAGGCCCAATTTTGGCCCACATTCATCCCGCACTAAAACATCATGTGCCACGAACGCCACAATAGTTTTTATGAAGGGCCAAACTATCATGGGAATGCCCCCTGCAATAATTTAGCTCTCCTGTGATAAAATATAACAGCTTTATAAATCTCTCTATAAGTCAGGTACCTGCTCTTTTTAAATCCCATGCCCTGTATTCCTGGCAGTGAGAAGGACATTCCTGGCACTCCATTTCTTAAGTACTTTCCATGGTTTTCTACTTACTGTGAGGCTACATTCCTTGCCATTTTCTCCTCTTCAGACAGAGGCTGGGGTCTCAAGCTGTTTTCTCATGAAAGGAAACACATTTTTTGTTTTTTCCATTAAGGGGGAAAGCCCCTGCAGGGCCCTCTCAGACAAAGGAGGAGACCCTGGTTTCACCAACCTTGGCTGCCTGCTCCCTATAATCTCCTAAATCATCTTGGAGTTTTCTCCCTCCAAACCTTGAACTCTCTTAAACACTACCCCCCCCCCCCCCCCCCCCACCCCGAAGAATCTTCTTCACAACCCTCTTAAAGGATCCAACATTGTACACAACCATCATTAACTTAATTTAGAAATTTCCCTTTGAACAATACACAAGCTCTGTTACCATTTACTATGCCATCAAGTGGCAGTTTACTGATACTGCACAGAAACATTTTTTCTCCAATTTTCCCTTGTCACCTTGGGGCTCCCTTACTCAAAGTCTCTCCCAGACCATACTTTATGATGTTGACCCAATTTGGCGGCCCATCACATTTGAATTGTGATACTTGTTTCTGATAATGATTGACTTGGGTAATGTAATTGGCTGATTCAGCTATTTTTTGGAAATATTACTGATACATGTATTCTCTAAACAATCATGCTATAGTATGTATTTAGGTCTACCTCTGTTAAAGAACTGCATTTTGATACACAAAGACAGATAACAACATAGGTCAAGAAAATAAAGAACTCTTTTGTAACCCCCTCTCCTGTACAGGGCAGGGGCACACAAGGATCCTGGGGTCATCTCTCAAAGTCTCTCCCACTCTGGAAAGTTAAGATGCCTCAGGGCAGGGGTGGGGAGGAATAAATCCTCCAAATCCCAAGATGGCTGGGGTGACTCTCAATTTGTTGCTCTGGGGGCGAGGGTGCTGAAAATAGGTCTCTAACTTTACAGGATGTGAGTGCAACTAAAGATTCTGGAGACTCAATTTCAGTGTCCAAAAAATACATCTGTACTGTCAGAATTCTTACCTAGCAAACTGGCACTGTTCACGTCAGTTCTTGGCTTGAAATGGTGAAATTTACAGTTCTCCAATTTATCTCTGCAAGTGTCTCTCAGTATTGGGCAGGGAAACTCTCACCCTTCTTGGTTTGGATAAGTAAGATTCCCAGATGGGAAGGGTATCCTTAGTTGGAGAGGAAAACCCTTCCAATAATGATGACAAAACAGATTATAGTCTTTGCAAAGTCTCCCCAGAGTGTCTCTCTCCCAGGATGAAGTCTCCAGTTGGGTGTCATCAGAATAGGATTTTAGGTCTTACTCATAGCTCACTTCTTAGATAAGATTTTTCGTAGGAAAAGTCCAGTAGCAAGGAATACAGCAACTCTTGGTAGATATCCCCTCTTCAGGAAGGAAAGGTGTGGCCACAAATGTCCTCCTGGGAACTCATAAAAAATCTTCACAAAATGGCAAAAAAGATCAAAAATCCTCTGGCAGTGGTTCACCTCTGATACAGCCCCCTTTCTGTGAGGACTGGAGGGCATTGGAGTCTTCCTTATCCCGGGTATCCCCTGATCTAACCTAACTGGTGGATACCCTGAAGTCCTCCATCCGGAGTTACCAGGGATCTAAAAAAAAAGGAATCCTCAAAAGGTAAAATATTCAAAAATCTCCAACTCGGTTATGGAACTAGCACCCAATAAGAACATAAGAAGATAAGAAATTGCCATGCTGGGTCAGACCAAGGGTCCATCAAGCCCAGCATCCTGTTTCCAACAGAGGCCAAACCAGGCCACAAAGCACTGGTCCCCTTCCCACTAGATTATGGGCCTAGGCTATGAAACCCAGTACCCAATCAGGAGAACAAACTCAAAAAGCACACTCCTTCTATCTCCTTTTCCTAACCAAAATGCTACATTGAGCTATGCTACCAGTTGCTTTTATAAGCACCAAGAGAGCTGGCCACTCCAGCAATCTTACTGGAGGAGTTGTTCAGAAACAAAGCAGTCCTCCCTCTGCTACCTAAACTCTTTTTCCAAACTCAGAAGCTTTAAGACTAGGGCCAAACTAGTAAGAATCCCAAGTGGTTGTCATGCTTTTCTCATAAATGTGTATTTTATCAATTTATTACTAGCTGTGACCCAATGAAAATTCAATGGAGGAACTTGGTTCATACCTTCCCAGGCTGATGCTGGTGCTCTGTCCCTGTCACCCCAGCACAAGCTCATTATGTTTTCCCTACCTGGCCAGGTTGATGCCAGCATATTTCCCTTTCAGCCCTTCTATTTGTCCAGCTGCTGGCATCCTCTTCCTTCTTTCCCATCCAGCTCACTGTCTTCGTCCAATCCTGAAACTCTGCCCAAAGTGTGCGCTTTTTTGCAGAGTATACACACATGTTCTGTAGCCAAAAGTGCCCCATTGTGATCATAGCTGGAACAGCACAGACAGTAAAAGCGATGCGATGAGTTTGAAGACAAAGAGTAAAATATAAATGCTTGCTTGCCATAGCAGAACTTATAGCACCTTTTTCAGAAAATTATATCCAATATAACACTACTCTTTGTTGCCTCCCACTCAGCCAGTTTCTAACCCAGTCAGTCATTCTAGGTCCCATACCAAAGGCACTCGATTAATTTATAAGTCACCTGTGCGGAGCCGTGTCAAAGGCCTTACTGAAATCCAAGAACAATACATCTAGTGCTCTCCTTGGAAATTTGGATCAAGGGAGAGCACTGGATTTCAGTAAGACCTTTGATATGGTTCTGCCTAGGCAACCTATAAATAAATCGAGGAACTTTAGGATGGGGCCTAGTGTGACTGACCCGGTTAGAAACTGGCTGAGTGGGAGGCAACAACGGGTAAAGGTGAATGGATTTTATTCTGAGGGGGGATGTTACTAGTGATGTGCCTCAGGATTGGTCCTTGGACTAGTTCTTTTGCGAGCGACATAATGGACAGATTGTCGGGAAAGTTTGACTTTTTGCAGATGATACCAACATCTGCAACAGGGTGGATAGCCAGGACAATGTGGAAAACATGAGGGGGAAACTACTATCTAGCAAACCTCAAGGAATGGTCGAGGGTCTAGTAGCTAAGATTTAATGCTAAAAAATGCAAAATAATGCATTTAGTTTGCAAAAACCTACACTGTTGGAGGTGAAATTCTCTTAAGCATGATCTTAAAGTGGACAAAAAGATGGATAAAGTAGCAGTAAAAGCCAGAAAGATGCTTGGCTGCAAAGGGAGAGGAATGGTCAGCACAAAAAAAGGAGGTGATATTGCCACTGTATAGGTTCCTAATGAGACCTCATTTAAAATGCTGTGCAAAATTCTGGAAATCACACTTTTGAAAGGATATAAACCGGCTTGATTTGATCCAGAGGGTGGTTACTAATGTCAGTAGTCTTTGTTCTAAAGCATGTGGAGACAGACTTAAAGATCTAAGCAGAAGAAAGGTGAGATCATGGGATGAGGGTGAAAGGGGGTAGACTCAGGAGTAATCTTCGGAAATATTTCTCTACAAATAAAATAGTGCATGCAAGGAACAGCCTCCTAGTGGAGGTGTAGAAGCAAAACAGTATGTGGATTCAAAAAAGCTTGGGATAAATAATGGGTATCTCTGAGGCAGTGATGGGAATTGTAAAGCTAAATTAGTTGGCGGATGAGCAGACTAGATAAGCCATATGGCCCCTTTTCTACAATTCTACTATTGTTATGTTTCTGTGTAAGAAAACATTATCTATCTGTCTATCTATATGTCTATCTATCTGTCTATCTATATTCTATCTTCTGATTTATAACATTTTTCTGGCTAACCAGTTAGTTCTACCCTTCCAAACCCCATAGGGAAAAGTACACATAGAGAAAAGCTGTGGAGCCGAAGCCAGCTCAGGGTAGCCTAGGTGAGGTATGTGTGTGGATTTCATTCCTAAATACTCACAAATGATTTAACTCACATGCTTTAGATCTGTAAACAATCTGAGTTACAAAAATTCCCTGTAGCACCAGCCTCCATGGATTCTGAAGATATTAACTCTTGTGGGCAATTTTCCTTTGAAAATGGGCTAGCAGGTCTGCTGAAAACATTTCTCCTTATTCTCATGTTATAGTTTGGCATAATTTCTATTTTAGACAGGAAGGAATACAATAGTAACATACACTAAGTACTGACATGGTTAGTCACCAGCATGTTCCAGCAGATGGCAATGTGATCAAGCACAGAACATTCATTGATTTATGCAGATTGATAAAACATTTTAAATACTAAAATTGAATGCAATTCTGTTCATCAAATCAAATTGATACCATATGCAGATATATGTCCTTATTGCTAGGCTTTTCTTACTATTCAATTATTTCTTCACAGTTCATTTTGATTCAAAATGTTCCAATTCTGGATCAACCTATGTTGAACAAACTGTAAAACTGAAAAGATGAAAATAATGTGGCCTTGATGTATACACTACAATTATACAAATGCAATTCCGTATTCATATAAATATAGAAAGCAATGAATAAACAGAATTTAAGCATACTGTAGACTTCCTAAAATGCTCTGTTTCTATTTCTCTTTATTTTGATTTAATTTTCTCAGTATCTGTTACAAAAATTATTCCATGCTGTTAAGTTTTGTTTGAGAATTATCAATATCTTGAGTTGTGAAATGCAATTGAAAATAAATAGAATCGAATTAAGACGCAATGTCCAATGGGGAGGATGTTTTAATGCTAGTTACTGATGGATCAGAGACAAACAACCTGGGTTGTTAGCTAAGCCAGTCAATGAAATCATGAGTTGTTTGCTTATACTGCTAGTAGCTTCATAAAAACTAACTGGAATGATAAAGAATGAGTAAAGCTCACTTTAGAGTTTTTGAAATGTCTTCTTCAGCAGTGGTACTCAAACTGGTCCTTGTCCCTGTCCCCCCACCCCCCCTCCACCTCCGCCAGCCAGTTGGCTTTTCAGGACACCTCTAATGAATACTCATGCAATATATTTTCATATACATTGTAGGCAATGCATGTGTAGGGACCCCCTCAAGTTTCCCCATAATGTGTCCCATTTACAAGGCCCTAGTTTTGGAGTATGAAGTTATGGTATATTCCTTTCAGAATGTGCCCTAATGCAAGGGTATTAGAGTCTGCCCTGCTCCCCCAATTAACTTTCAAGCCCATACTGATTTATAAAGGGCTTCTTGGAAATTGCCCGTCATAAAAGCCCTTAAAGTACTATGAACATTTCAAAGAAAGTATGAAACGACAAAAAGGCAAAGGTGAAAGTGCCTGAGGTCTTTACATCAAAATGTACAGTTCTGAAAATACTTAATTTTTTATTCAAACTTTTCAATCAAAAATACAATTTGCAGCTTAGCAGATTATTTAATAAAGAATGCTGCAGAAACCCCTATACTGGGGAGGTCGCAGCCACAAGTCACCACAATCTGCTTCAGGCCTGAGCTGCCCCCACCTCAAGCAGCTTGCCAGGTACTTTGGAGATTGCAGGCTTCTATTTATTTCTTAGGGTTCCATTATAATTTTTATTCCTGATGGTAATCTTCCCCAGTCTAAGTCCCTGCTGTAAACCACTACTAACACAGTCAATTTTCCCCTTTGCCAACATTCTGTAATCTACATTGTCCAGCGCTCTTGAACGTCAACGTTTTCTTGCTCTCATCTAGCCATCTCCACTTTCTCTGAGAGCATCTCATCCTTTTCTCTGTCACCCACCTCTATCTCTCTTTTACATATTCTTCCTCCTACTCTCAGCCAGGGATATCAGTCCCAATCCTGGCCCTCCAAGGTAACTTTCACCCCATCAGTGCATATCAAACTGATACCCCTCTAATCTTATCACTATCTGCCTTCTCATTCCCTCTTCTCTTCCATTCTTGTGCTCCTTATGGAATGCCTACTCTATTTCCCAGAAGTTTGCCTATATTCATGACCTCTTAATTTCTCATACTCTTCATCTTCTTGCTTTGATTGAGACCTGGCTTTTCCCCTGATGACTCTGCTTTAGTTGCTGCTCTCTGAGATTATCTTGTCTCCCATTCACCTCACACAGCATTTATTTATTTAAAAGGTTTTGTATACCGCAAATTGGACATTGGCATGACCATCTAAGCAGTTTACAAATAAAACATACATAGTTAAAAGTAACGATTCAAAAAACAATACAACATACCTCTTAAAAATTATATTTGTTAACGTTAAAACACATAGCAGTTAGATTTGATAATGGTTGGGTGGGAGATTATTATTAATATGATAAAAGTCTAACTGGTGATTTGATATGCTACGGTGAAAAGCTTTCTTAAATTCTTTGGTGTTTCCCATTAAATGAATTGCCTCAGGATGCATGTTCCAGAAGATTGGTCCAGCAACCAAAAAGGCACTTTTGCATGTCAATTCCAAGTGTGCTATTTTTACTGATGGAATTTCCAGAATTCTTTTATCCATTGAACATAAGTGCCTAGCTAGTTTGTAAATTCTTAAAAGTGTACAAAGTCATACTGAATTGGTGTTATGTAATAAATTATGTATAATTGTAAGAATTTTCTAAGTAATACGATAGGATATTGGCAACCAATGTAAGTGTAGTAAAACTGGGGTGATGTGATCTCTGCGTTATATATTGTATAGTACTCGAGCAGTAACATTTTGAACAAGTTGTAAAGGGTGTGTAGTTGAAGTCGGTAAACCTAAATACAGAGCATTGCAATAATCTAGACTTGTCAAATTTAAAGACTGGGTAACAGAATGGAAGTCAGAAGGTAATAGTAATGGTTTCAATTTTTTTAACATATGGAGCTTAAAAAATGATTTTTTTTTTACTAAAGCTGATATATTATTTGTCAGAGTCTGGCATCTATGATAGTGCCTACGTTTTTTGCATGTGATTTTATAGCTATAATCTTGTCCTTCAAAATTGAATATAGCAGGAGGTTGAAATATAGAATCAGGTACAACTGAGAAATATTAATTCTGTTTTTTTGGTGTTCTATTTTAATCTATTGTGAGAAAGCCATGTTTTTATCGCTGTGAAGTATAAATGAAGCAGTGAGAGTCTTTTTCCAAGTATCAGTAAAAGGGACAATGAATTGAATGTCATCTATGTATATTTTAAAAGTTAAGTTCAAGCCTGGTAAGAGATGACACAAAGGTAAGTAGATGTTGAAGAGTAACGGTGACAAGGAGGACCCTTCTGGGACTCCAGATTTAGTAGTATACCAGTTGGAGTTTGATTTACCCACAATGATTCTTTGTGAATGTTCTGAACCATTTTTGAGCAGTAGCAGTAATTCCTATTTGCTTGAGGTTGAGCAATAGAATGCCATTGTGGTGGTGGTGTTGGGCTGCTGCTTTCCCACTTCTGTAGGTGTCAACCCCTTCTTCCACATCAAGCCCACTCTTTTTTTTTTTCCTTTGATGCTCACTCCATCCATCTAGTCACTACCTCTCTAGGTAGCTGTTATCTTTAAATTCCACTTTTTGCAGCACTTCAAAGTGGATCACATTCAGGTACTATAGGTATTTCCTTATCCCCAGAGGGCTTACAATCTAAGTTTTGTACCTGAGGCAATGGAGGGTAAAGTGACTTGCCCAAGGAGGAGCAACATGAGGAGCAACAGCAGGACTCAAACCCTGGTCTCCTGGTTCATAGCCCACTGCTCTAACCACTAGGCTACTCCTCCACTCCCTCCATCTTCCCCTCCCCTCAACATGGTGACTATAGCCTCCATGTTGATGACTCAAACCTCAAAACTCCTTTCCTAAACCTCCTTATTTGATCTCCAACTTTTCTCTACTGACCCACTCACAAGCATGACCATTGCCTTGACATAGTCCTTCCTAGTCTACTGTTTCTCAGACTTCTCCACCTCAGTTCTTCCTCTCTCAGATCATCTGATAACTTTCTCACTAAACCACCCTCATCCAGACATCACCAATATCTTCAGAAATCTCCAAGTTGTCTAACCTTGTATCCTGTCTACTACTGTTTCATCTCTCTTTTCTTCCACTACATTGTCTGAGGCAGTTGAGGAAGCAGTTTTTACAATACATATAACACTAAACTCTCCTCTGCTTTAGATATTTTTGCCCCTCCTCTTACAATCTTGTAAAGTGCACCAAACCTCAGCCTTGGCTCACCACTAGAATTTGCTTCCTACGATCATTATAGAGCTTTGATGGAAAAAGTCTTAAATTGCAGAAAGAGGGAATTGTTTGGGAAATATACTAAAAAACAGTCCTATCAAACAGATTCTAACTCTGAATGACGTGTGTGTGTGTGTGTGTGTGTGTGTGTGTGTGTGTGTGGGGGGGGGTAGGTCAGAATTCATGGATACCTGGTTCTCAGAGCAGAAAGAAAATGACCAGGTAGAATGGAAGAGTTTGAACTTACTCTTTTTTTCATAATCATGCCTAGGTCTCTGCCTTCTGGTTGAGGGGAAATGGTCCTCCCATGCTGGTAAAAGCAAATAACTGATCATGTGCTTAGCTGAGCTGAAACCACTCTGAGTCATAATCATTGAACAATAAGCAAGCCATGAGCCTAGTTGAGCTATAAATCCAAACAAAGGAAACCTCTCACTGAGGAAGAAAAGCTCAAGAACATTGGCTCTGCAGAGGTGACATTGCTTCCCCAGTGGCAGATAGGGAGGCTATGCCAGGTCCTCCAGGTGGTTAGGAACCCCAGTGGAAGATCAGGAGGTGGAATCTGTTCCCCCAGAACTGAGGACCTCAAAAGCAGATCAGGAGATGATATCAGGTCCCCCAGGAGGACAGGAACCCTGGCAGCAAATCAGGAGATGGAGTCAAGTCCCACAGAGTGTGGACCCCAACAGTGAGGGTGGAATCAGGTTCCACAGGAGGTGGAATCAGGTCCCCCAGGAGGGCCCAGACCCGTCAGAGGGGAGCAGAAGTGGAGCAGTGAAGACAGCAGCAGCAATTTGAACACAATGGATCCACTGGCCCAGTTGCATCTCTTTACATGGGTGAGACTTGGATAAAGGGGAAGGATAACAGTACTAGTTCAAATGGGAATGCAAGTGGTCCCTCCTATTCTCTATGATGGTATTCTTGGGGACTAACACTCCAAAATTTAAGTGTGCTCGCTACCTTGTAGAAATGTACATAGTTGCATAGTCTGAGATTAATATCCACGAGTACATAAATGTGCTGTTTGATCCTGTACTGGTGTGCATAGTCATATAGAAATGTGTATAATCATAGAGTCTAATAAAACTTGTACGTATTGGTAAATACTGCCAGCCCTATTCACAGTCCCATCTGCTTTCTTAGGGTGAAGGTGGGAAATCCCAACCACTAAAACATCCTTCCCCCATGTGGAGGCATCAGGCATCAAGATGAAGTGTGCCCAGATAGGGTTCCTACCAGGTCAGTCCCGGAATGACCCACAAGATAAGTGGGCACGAGAGTGTTATAAGTAGAAACAGTGGTAGAAAAGACTGAGTATGCTAAGTTGACCACATGTGTATTAATTTGTTTAGATTCAACATATTTATCATTCTTGAGAATGATCTTATACATTGTTTGTTAATACTGTGTACATGTTGTGGAGGCATTTTTTGTGCCCATATACTAAAATTTAGTGCATTACCAGTTAAGTGGCATTTTAGTATGCATGTTTAATTTTTACTGGTGTACATGCTAAATGATTTGTTTCCAGTTTTAGCGTATAGACCTCATTGTTAAAATATCTTTCAATCAATTTACTACCAAGGCAGCATCAATCATTGCCAATATGTTTTTGTTTTTTGTCTGTCAGTTTCTTTCTTCTCTTTTCTTCTTTCATTCTGATTGGGATTGGCGTGAGACCAGGCAGACTTCCACAGATTCTCTACAACCCCAGAACTGCCTTGGGTTGTTGATCAGTAGATAGCTATGAGCTAGGTCTGATCCCTGTGTTTATGTCCCTTATTGGCATACATTATTTAAATGCTTGCTTATAAATAAATAAAGATATTGAAGACAGTGCCATAAAAGAAGGGGTTCTTATATCTGTCATCATATGTGGGAAGGGCAGAGCAGTACAACAAAAACATCCATACATATAAAGACTACTAAAAGACTGTTAACTATCCTGGACTGCTGGAGTCAGAGTCAGTCAAGCTGCAAGTGATAACAGCATCCCCGAGATTGTTTACATTTGGAAGCGATCTGCACTGAAGCTTTGAGATTTCTAGTCAGTCATCTCGCCTAGGAGGGAAAATAAACAGGACATGGCGCTGTTGGAGGATTGTTTACCTGATAGAGAGCATTCCAAATTTTAACAACTTTTTCCCAATTTCATTCATATATCTACAGCATCAGGAGCCCCAATAGACTTTTTTTTGTCAATGCACATAAAATGATTAAGAGAATTATTGTGTCCAAGTCCTGGGTACCCAGTGTTTATAAACTAAGGTATAGTTAAACAGAGTTGCTGATTAAAAATTGAAGCCTCTGTTTGAATTTAATAATCCAATATTCATAGGAAATAAATGTGATGTGATATTCTCTGTTCAACAATCTTATTTATTTTTATTTATTTACTTCTTTTCTATACTGACATTCATGACAAAGTCATATCACACCGGTTTATATCAAACATGGGTGAGTTACATCAAACAAGGGGGTAATAACGATAACTTAGAATTTAAGCAGGGACGAGAAACTGGGAGAGGGTTACCAGGGCTAAGGAGATAGGAGAGGTTAGGGTTGAAGGAATAAACAACTAAAGTGTTAAGTTGTCATCTAGTTATATTGTTCCATATGTTCTACAGTTCTATGTAAAGCTCCGCTCTCTGTTGGGCAGTTCATTGTTTTATGTAAACCAGAGTGATTTGTAGTCCCTACAAGAACTTCGGTATATAAAAATTAAAAATAAATAAATACATAAATAAATGACAATGGTTACAGGAAAAGAAATACTTATGCGAAAATTGTCGTAAAGAGAGGGTAACTAGAGCTAGGGAGGAGGGGGATGGAGGGAAAAGGGAGAAACACAAGAATAGTAATAATAATTACAGCATGATGCTAAATTGATAACTACATCGTGAGTCGGTGAGTATACCGCAACAATTTAAGGAAAGGCTTGTTTGAATAGCCAAGTCTTAAGTCTCTTCCTAAAGGTCAGGGGGCATTGTTCCTGGTTTAGATCTGGAGGTAATGCATTCCACTGAGATGGTCCAGCTATGGAGAAGGCACATTTTCTTATGAAGAGTGGACTTGGTGGGGGGAGCATGGAGGGTATCTTTGTAGGCAATCTTCAAGTATTATTTAACTTTTTCTTGTCTATTTACTACCTGTTTTCATCTAATTTGCTTATCAGTCAAATTATACAAGCTTGCACTGTGTTGTGGCTGCTTTATGTACACCCCTTGCCATGGGAAGGGTTAGAAGAAAAAGTGCTATTTGAGTACTCTGAGGCTGGTTCATTCTATTAGGAACAAAACTAAAATGGACTTTTTGTGTTATGAAAAAAAATTGCATTCATGAATGCACATCCCTAGTATTTTTGTGCCTTGTCAACAAATTGAGCAAGATGATCCAATTATTGTGACATTTTAATGTTGATTTTATTATTTTATTTATTTTGCATTTAATAGCTTATGGATTGTTCTATTCTGATTATTGCCTACATGGATGTGTTTGATGAAATGCTGGCAATCAAGTGTTAAGAAATAAATAACATACAAGTAGGGAAAGGATATGGAAGCATGGCTTTGGGAATGCTTTTCAACTTAAAAAGGTACATTCAGACTTTTCCCAAAAATGCACATTTATAAAATTTCCCTCAAAGAAGATTGATTGCTTGGATAACTTTACTTAATATTTCATTCAACATGAAATTTAGTAAATTGAACATCAAACTTTAAGAAATTTTGGTAATTCCTTATTAAGACTCTGCAAACATTTCAAGAGCAATAGCTATATGGTCATACAGTTGAGCTAGTCTTCAAAGCGTGGTGGATTTTATTAATTTCCATTTTAGATTTATTTGTTTCTTAGCTATTATGGAGAATGTTTAACTAATAGGCAGCTGACTAGATGTTAAGGTACATAATTGGGTAAATAAAGGTATCATATCCATCACAAGAATAATATTCAACAGATAAAGATAAAAAAAAAGTCAGTCTTTGGACATCCAGAGACAGTAATGCAATCTAATTTGTATTACCAATTATTATTTTTTCTTACTGCCTGAGGATATCTTTTTGAAAGTGTGAATTTTTGATAATGAATATAGGGGCCTATATAGTAAGATATGTAAATGTGTTAATTTGAATTAAATGCCAAATTTGGCATATTCAGACCATGTTAATGTTGCTTGTAGGTAATGTTTGCTTTTGTGCTAGTGATAATGCAAAAAATATAATTTTAATGTAAATTGAATGAACTGTGTCACAGACAAATGCATATGAATCATCTCATTTATATTAAAATGACATAACACAAGCCACATAAAACTTTGGGATTTTCATTATGCTATGAAAGATCTCTACATCTCAAGAAGCATAGTTAATGTTGGCCAAGAGCACTGGCAGGCTAAGCTTGCCTGCTGATCAGTCCCATCCTCAGAAGCACCACCATAGCCTGATCTTCTTCTGAAGCATTAACTCCCCAGAAAGCAACCACCCCTGGAGGAAAAAAAAACATTTCTAACCTCAACTCAACAAACATCACCCAAGAGGAAAGACTCCTTCTTAGCTGGAACAGTGCAAATGCCGTTCATTGAGGAAGGACCCTCAGAAGTTGCATTCCTACCCCAAATCATGAACCCCCAAGAAGTTCACCCCAAACAGCTTACTATACCACTTTCCCTAAAGTCATTTGCAGGTCTTCACCCTCTGCGCCTGCCCCATCCAGAGACTTTCTTCCAGGCAGGAGCAATCCCCTTTCACGCCTACCTTACTGGACTGATTTTCAAAACGGAAACGGCTGACTCAAGAATCCCCTTTGCCCCTCACTTGCATTAATGTGTGTTTGTAACATGCTTTAGAAAACAGGCCTTATAGTTTGTGCATGCAAAATAAATTGTGGTTTATACCACTTACAAATAAATGCCTCGACAATGTAACCCAATACTGATTTCCAAATGGGCCGCAGAAATCTGTTTTATTGTATCCCTTTTCCACAAGAAATTTATCATATAGATTTCAACATACAAATAGTCTCATATATTTGTAGATCAGTATATTTTCTATATATTTGGTAAGCAATTTATTTGAATTATTTGAAGTTTTCTGGCAAATATCTATATTCAATATTTTCTGTTGTATTGCTGTAATTCTAAAGTGTCTTAACTGAATATATTCAATGTTTGGTAACTGAAAAGTGTTTCTGTACCATCTGTTGAAATGTCATTAAATATGATTATCAATGCAACCTTTTAGTTTTAGTCCTAATTGAAATTATACTGAAAAATGTATGAGGTATTTCCAGTTCTTAACCAGGCTTTAACTGAGGGAGAATTTATTAGTTTTGTTTTATTATAATCCAGTAGCAATTTTACATGAATAAATAATAAATTATGTATTTCACATATGGGAAGCGATGAGCATCTAAGCTTTTTGGGTAACTGTAGTTTGGTCAAAATGATTCTAGGCTTTTTATTGTCCAGATGCTGTTTGCTAAAAATGTTCAATTGTTCCTGTCTTGAAGATAAAAAATAGGCAAGGATGGGAATTGATATAATCAATTTAGAATATAGAAGATAAATTATCTTTATAGAAATTGTTAAGGGTGTCTTGGATATAGATATACCTTCATTATATCATCATACTGCATTTTTGGAATATAGAGCAAAACATTCATTTCTGTTCTATTGTACTATTTAAATAATAGAGATTAAATCATTCATACATTTAGTATCTACCCAGGATTTTACTCATAATGCAGAGAGCAACTGAGAGAAGGCAGCTGTTTTAGACACATAAGAAGACACATAACATGCCATACTGGGTTAGACCAATGGTCCATCAAGCCCAGCATCCTGTTTCCGACAGTGGCCAATCCTGTTGCGATTCCAGGCCGGCCCCGGAATCGCTACCTACCCCGTCAGGGTTCCGCGTTGGGCCCGCGTTCCCCGGACCTCCGGGGACCTCGGCCGCTGCAGGCCCGGCGTCTGCCCACCTCGCCCGGGCCTGCAGTCCCTTCTGCTACCTCGTCTTCGCTGCGACGCAGCAGCCGGCGTCCCTCGGCGGCTAGCCCCGCCCCCTAGACGCGCGCGCCTTAGGCCAGAATTTAAAGGGGCCAGCGTGGGAAAAGCACAGGACGCTCCCTGATGACATCAGATGCTGCAGGGTATTTAAATCCTGCAGCTGGACTTGGATTTTGCCTTGCAACGAGGTTCCCAGATATTCCCTGCTTCCAGTTGCTGCGTTCCCTTGTCCTCTTGGTCTTCGTGGTTCCTGATTCCGGATTGGCTTACGGCGTTCCCTGGCTCTCGACTCTGGACTGGCTTACGACGATTCTCTGGCTTCTGACCCCGGACCGGCTTACGTTGACTCTTCGGCTCCTGACCTCGGACTGGCTTACGGTGATCCATTGGTCCCTGACTCTGGACTGGTGAGCGACAACTCTTCGGCACTCAATCTTGGACTTCATCCAACTCGGCCCTCGCGGGCCCTCCTAAGTCCCAGCGGCCGGGTTCCTACAGGCTCCTCCTGGGGGGACTCCGGCTTCCAGGGTGAATCTCCTAAGTCCCAGCGGCCGAACTCCTACGAGCTCCTCTCGGGGAAGGATGGGCTTCCAGGGCGAAGTTCTTCCCACTACTGAACCAGCTCCGTCGTCTCCATCCTCCTCGCCAAAGCCCTTGGTCGCATAGGGCTTCCAGAGTTCCTCCTCCGGCCAGTTCCGAGCCCGTCTTTGCCGCCTCCTGGTCGGGGCCACTGCTGCCACCATCTACAGCAACTCCTCCTCTGGTTCCGATCGGCCCAAGGGTCCACGAATCCAACAAATCCAGGCCATAAGAACATGGCAAGTACCCAAAAACTAAGTCTATTCCATGTTACCGTTGCTAGTAATAGCAGTGGCTATTTTCTAAGTCAACTTAATTAATAGCAGGTAATGGACATCTCCTCCAAGAACTTATCCAATCCTTTTTTAAACACAGCTATACTAACTGCACTAACCACATCCTCTGGCAACAAATTCCAGAGTTTAATTGTGCGTTGAGTGAAAAAGAACGTTCTCCGATTAGTTTTAAATGTGCCACATGCTAACTTCATAGAGTGCCCCCTAGTCCTTCTATTATCCGAAAGAGTAAATAACCAATTCACATTTACCTGTTCTAGACATCTCATGATTTTAAACACCTCTATCATATCCCCCCCTCAGCCATCTCTTCTCCAAGCTAAACAGTCCTAACCTCTTTAATCTTTCCTAATAGGAGAGCTGTTCCATCCCCTTTATCATTTTGGTTGCATTTCTCTGTACCTTGTCCATCGCAACTATATCTTTTGTGAGACGTGGCGACCAGAATTGTATACAGTATTCAAGGTGCGGTCTCACCATGGAGCAATACAGAGGCATTATGACATTTTGCGTTTTATTCACCATTCCCTTTCTAATAATTCCTAACATTCTGTTGCTTTTCTGACTGCCGCAGCACACTGAACTGACGATTCCAATGTGTTATCCACTATGACGCATGGAACTCTTTCTTGGGTGGTAGCTCCTAATATGGAATCTAACATTGTGTAACTATATCATGGGTTATTTTTCCCTATATGCATCACCTTGCATTTATCCACATTAAATTTCATCTGCCATTTGGATGCCCAGTTTTCAAGTCTCATAAGGTCTTCCTGCAATTTATCACAATCTGCTTATTTAACTATTCTGAATAATTTTGTATCATCTGCAAATTTGATTACCTCACTCGTTGTGTTCTTTTCCAGATCATTTATAAATATATTGAAAAGCACGGGTCCCAGTACAGATCCCTGAGGCACTCCACTGCCCACTCCCCTCCACTGAGAAAATTGTCCATTTAATCCTCCTCTGTTTCCTGTCTTTTAGCCAGTTTGTAATCCACGAAAGGACATCGCCACCTATTCCATGACTTTTTACTTTTCCCAGAAGCCTCTCATGAGGAACTTTGTCAAATGCCTTCTGAAAATCCAAATACACTACATCTACCAGTTCACCTTTATCTAAATGTTTCTTAACCCCTTCAAAAAAATAAAGCAGTTTTGTGAGGCAAGACTTGCCTTGGGTAAATCCATGCTGACTGTGTTCTATTAAACCATGTTTTGTTTTGTTTTTTATAGCATTTAACATCTTAACTAAGTTAATTCTTACAGAATGAGAAAAATTTAGCAGAAGCAACTTAAACAGACTATTATTCCGTTAATTATTATTATTAACCACATATATAGGTCAAGATGGAATCCAGTTTAAAGATAACAGCAATCTAAATAGAGCAGTTAATATGTGAGAAATTACATCATCAAAAATCATTGTTTCATCCATCCAAAACATTTTTTTTCCCAGTCAATGAAGGTACTAGGAATGGGAGTCCAAATCAGATCTAAGTTGTTCCGGTGAATTAAACAAATATTTTGATTCCTGGTGTATAATCAAGAAACGACAGGAAAACCTTAAAATAAATTTTGCCCCTCTATTAGTAACTTCCTGTCTCATAGACATACATTTCTTTCTTCTCAATTGGGTAGAGCGGACAATATTGGGAAAAATCCTGATATATTGACCATAAAAATGTATATTCTTATATCTAAAAAAACATTTTCAATACTGAATCCCATTCTGACTGAAAGGCAAATTGCACAATTAAAGTGGCTTTATTTTCTACAGTCATTTCAAATGAACTCTCTAAAAACTGTGAGCTTTAATTCAACCTCAGACAGTTTACCTTGATCTTACTTTTCTATATGTTGTAATTGAGGAACATAATGTTTTGGAAATAACAGGTAATGCATTCTCTGAAAGTTTTAATATGTTGATTAAATAACTTTTATACAGATCCAATGGAGATGCTAATTTAGTCTTAGGGAAATTCAATTTTCTTAAATTAAGATTCCTAGATTGATTTTCCAGCATCTCCAGTTTATCTGCTTGCATTTTTTCAGATTTCAATAAATTAACATGTACTTTTTCCAACTCTAAAGTTTTCCCTTCTAATAAATTTGTTACTCTATCTAATTCTTCTAATTGACTTTGTATTTCCATGTTCTTATTCAGGACATTATGTACTTCAGATGTTAGTTTATTTATAGATGTTTGCATAAATATTATCATTGTTCCTATCTCCTCCAATGTAAATTTATTTTTTTATTTTATATTTGAACTTTCACTTATTCTTCCCAGTTGGATCTCCACCTTTCCTTACTCTATTGCAGCCTGTTTTATATCATCCTTAGGTATAGGGGCCATCCATTTTTGGTTCCTGGAACTCTGTAAATCAGGGATCACCAGGGAGCAAAATAAAGGGTCTACTCCCTTCTGGCCACCTAATGGTGTATACACAGCACTTATCAAAGACTCCTCACCAGGAGTCACATTCCACCCCATACCGGATGGTGGCTCAGGTGTAACTGGAGCACGATGGCTAAGTGATATTCCGTTTGTCTGGGGGCTCAGCTCCTGCTCCTGGCCGACTCCCCCCGCGACCCCAACTGGTGCTACGGATGGTATCGCAGAAAAACATTCCTCAATCCAAGTTTGATAAGGATCTACTTTTGGCGTAGAAACCACTTTCAATTTAGCTTTCCTCTTTGTATGGGGCATCCCGAAGAGGAATTGTAAATTAATAAACAATAATCCAATTAATTTTATACAATACAATACTCACGGAGAAGTTTATCTGCAAAAACAGTGAAATATAATTCATCAATGCTGTTAACCAAATGGACTCCTGGCAGCTGGTTCCACAAACAATTCCAGTCCTTCCAAGCTGTTCCAAGCTATTCCGGGCTTAGCTGGGCAAAGCCGCGTGCACTCCTTGGGCGCACTCAGCTTAGGTGACATGCCGGCGGCAGCGTCGCGCCACAATGACACTGCTTTTATAGTTCCCTCCGGCTCCTCCCCTCTAGCCTGAGACGTCAGGAAATTCAGAGAGAAAAAAAAAAACAAGCAAACCTGCAGGAGAGAGGAAATACTCAGGTCTCAATGACTCAAGGTTAGCCAGCTGCCTAAACTATGTCTTTCTATATGTTCTGTGATTTTGATGTTTAGAACACTTTCCACTATTTTTCCTGGCACTGAAGTCAGGCTAACTGGTCTGTAGTTTCCTGGATCGCCCATGGAGCCCTTTTTAAATATTGGGGTTACATTTGCTATCCTCCGGTCTTTAGGTACAATGGATGATTTTAATGAAAGGTTACAAATTTTTACTAATAGGTCTGAAATTTCATTTTTTAGTTCCTTCAGAACTCTGGGGTGTATACCATCCGGTCCAGGTGATTTGCTACTCTTCAGTTTGTCAATCAGGTCTACCACATCTTCTAGGTTCACCGTGATTTGATTCAGTCCATCTGAATCATTACCCATGAAAACCTTCTCCAGTACGGGTACCTCCCCAACATCTTCTTCAGTAAACACCGAAGCAAAGAAATCATTTAATCTTTCTGCGATGGCCTTATCTCTAAGTGCCCCTCTAACCCCTCGATCATCTAACGGTCCAACTTACTCCCTCACAGGCTTTCTGCTTTGGATATATTTAAAAAAGCTTTTACTGTGAGTTTTTGCTTCTACGGCCAACTTCTTTTCAAATTCTCTCTTAGCCTGTCTTATCTATGTCTTACATTTAACTTGCCAATGTTTATGCATTATCCTATTCTGTTGGATCCTTCTTCCAATTTTTGAATGAAGATCTTTTGGTTAAAATAGCTTCTTTCACCTCCCCTTTTATCCATGCCGGTAATCATTTTGCCTTCTTTCCACCTTAATGTGTGGAATACATCTGGACTGTGCTTCTAGAATGGTATTTTTTTTAACAATGACCACGCCTCTTGCACACTTTTTACTTTTGTAGCTGCTCCTTTCAGTTTTTTTCTAACAATTTTTCTCATTTTATCAAAGTTTCCCTTTTGAAAGTTTAGCACGAGAGCCGTGGATTTGCACACTGTTCCTCTTCCAGTCATTAATTCAAATTTGATCATATTATGATCGCTATTGCCACTATTTCACTTTTTGGTTTAAAGGTTCGAGCATTTCCTGATATTGCAAAGGCAACTCAGGTTAAAAGGAAGCAATTTTTAATGCTGAAGCCTGGTGTTAGTTTAGGTGTTTTGACTTTACTTCCCATGTAAATGTGCAGCAAAATTTAAAGGGGTTAAATTTGTCTTTTTTGATCCCTTTCAATTAACTG
Source organism: Rhinatrema bivittatum (assembly GCF_901001135.1). NCBI lineage: Eukaryota > Metazoa > Chordata > Amphibia > Gymnophiona > Rhinatrematidae > Rhinatrema > Rhinatrema bivittatum. Next base: position 77,155,229 of record NC_042621.1, on the reverse strand, counting down.
TCTTCATCAATGAGAAACAGTCCAAGGTGATTGCTCCTTCTCCTATGTATCCTGGAGCCACATCCTCTCCAGTAGTTTAAGACCCTGTTTAGGGAATGGATGGTCCCCCTTGCCTTAGTCTTATATGTTGATATTCTTTTTTTTCCTTCGCTATAGGGACTGATCTCCCCCTATCATTGTGGACTGGCAAGACATGAGATATTAAAATAATTTCTGCTTTGCTTTTTCTTTAAATGTTTTTTTTTTTCTCTGCATGTTCTCAACAAGTGTTCTTGCTTGGATGTAAGTTAAAAATGTAATAAAGTAAAAAAAAAAACAACCCACCCTGTTAAATATCAAGGTTACTGTGGGAAATGTGTTAAAAGAGGAGTAAAAACCAGCATTAACATCAATGCATCTTATTACATTGGCCCCGTTGTTCATTTTGGTAAAACAGGAGAATAGCAAGAGAATGGCCTTACAATCTGTGCACACATACAAGAACTATTGACAGTTATTTGGAGTTTCCACAAATGTGTTGAGCTTGGCTTTTTCCCTAGAATCAGCATTTTGTAGTATCTATCTCGATTTACAGAAATTAGCATAAGTTAGTACAAGTTTCATCTTCAGCCTGTAGCACTGTGCCTGAAACCTTGTCCCTCGGACTACATAATATAGAGTAACCTAAACGGACTGCCACAGGATTAGACTTTCAAAATAAAATAATCAAGAAATACTAAATGTATAGTGAATGATAAACTCTTATAATCTTATAAAGCTAGTAGTGTTACCTTTCTTGTGTTTTTCTGAAGTCTCAACTGAGGTTTTTTCTGAGAGTTTACAAAAGCTCAAGATAAGTACCACCACTAGCTTTATAAGACTTTATATGATTATAGGAGTTTACCATTCACTATACATTGGACTTTGTGGACAGTAGTTGTTTTTAAGAGATATTTTAATTGAATGTTATGGATTATTTTACTTACATTTCCAAAAAATATACAAAGACCATAAAAGTGGACCAGCATTATACAGTCTATTATATTGAGTATGAGCTGCTAAGAATGGCGGTCCTACATACACACTAAGGCAGGGGTCGGGAACCCATGGCTCGCGAGCCAGATATGGCTCTTTTGAGGGCTGCATCTGGCTCGCCGACAAGTGTCGCCACACTTTCCCGCTGACCCAGCTGCTCCCCAGTCCTCCTCCGCCCGGGCTTAAAATGCTGTCAGCCCGGGCGGAACGCGGCAGGACAGCTGGAGTCAGCGGCACCGGCGTGCTCTCTTCTTCCCGCCCCCCCCCTGCGGCCCGGAAGAGGAAGTGGAGAGTATCGGGTGCCTGCGCGGCAAGAAGAGGCCACGCTAGTGCGCTCGGCATTGGCCCGAAGAAAAGAAGACTGCAGCGCGGCTCGGAGGAAAATGAAGAGGTTCAACCGCGGCCGATGGGACTCCGCCTCCGCGAGGGCTGAAAATGAAGGAGGTTAGTGTTGGGAGGAGGCTGCTGCTGCCGCGAGTTCCCAGGGTGGGGGTGGGGGGGAGAGAGTGAATGAGCCCTTCTCATTCACTCGCGGCAGCAGCAGCCTCCTCCCAACGCTAACCTCCTTCATTTTCAGCCCTCGCGGAGGCGGAGTCCCATCGGCCGCGGCTGAACCTCTTCATTTTCCTCCGAGCCGCGCTGCAGTCTTCTTTTCTTCGGGCCGATGCCGAGCGCACTAGCGTGGCCTCTTCTTGCCACGCAGGCACCCGATACTCTTCACTTCCTCTTCCGGGCCGCGGGGGGGGGGGGGGGGGCCCTATGTGTGTGTGTGTGTGTGTGTGAGTGAGTGAGAGATGCATCTCCACTTCCTCCTGTGTGTGTGTGTGTGAGTGAGAGATTGCATGTATGTGAATGATTGAGAGCCTGTATATGTGAAAGAGAGTATGTCTGTGATTGAGAGCCTGCCTGTGAGAGAGAGGTTTACCATTGGGAACCTGTATGTGTAAGTTTGTGATTGAAAACCTGTTTGTGTGAAAGAGTATGTGTGTATGATTGAGATCCTTTGTGTGTGAGAGAAATCATGTGTATGTATGATTAAGAGCCTGTGTGTATAAGTAAGAGAGAGATCATGTGTGTCTGTGTGTGATTGAGAGCTGGTTTAGGTGATGGAGCATGTGAGTATGTGATTGAGAGCTTGTGTTTAAATGAGAGAGAGACCATGTGTGTCTGTGTGTGATTGAGAGCCGATTTAGGTGAGGGAGCATGTGAGTATGTGATTGAGAGCCTGTGTGTAAATGAGAGAAAGAGAGGACATGTTTGTAAGCATGTGAATGAGAGTCTGTGTGTGAGAGAAAAAGACAGCATGTAATTATGTGATTGAAAGCCTGTGTGTGTGTGTAAGCGTGAAAAGATAGACAGCATGTGTGTAAATGTGTAATTAAGAACCTATATAAGTGAGAGAGAAAAAACATGTGTATATGTGAGTACTGAGAGCATGTGTGTATAGGTGTGTCATTGAGAGCCAGTGTGAGAGAGAGCGCTGGTATGTGACTCAGAGGAGAAAGTTCCAAGCAAACCACCCCACCTCCTGCTAATTCAAAACAATCTCAGGACACCTGGATATCAAACGTTCCCAGGTATGCAGAGCAAAAAAAGTTTTGTATCCTTATTATTTTTCATTACTGGGTCTTTGTGTCTGCTATTTTGAAATATTTTGTTGGTGTCTGGAAATGTTTTATATGAGTTTTTAATTATTGGATATTCCACTCATCAGCTGTTTCGAAATATGTTCTTTTTGTTAGTACAGTTTTACTGCTGATGATTTTATATTTCTTGATTTGTTTTATAAGGATGGGTGATGTTTCTTTTCCCTTTGTTACACTGCATACAGAGACTCTGGCTTGTTGCAGTTTCCAATTCAGTTTTTTCTGCATGCTTCTTGTTATGCGTTTTGGTCTCTTTATTCTATGTTAGGTGAGGGACAGCACGTGATTCAGGTGAGGTTTTCTGCTGGCGTGTTGTTTCTGTGTAGGACTCTATAGCAGCCTGACTTGGTCCGTTTTCCTAATAGGAGATGTATTGGTGTCTTAAGGCCTGGTGTAATATTTTCAGAGACTTATTGTACTTTAAAAGTGTGATCTTACATAAAATGCACACATTTACTTGTATTTAGTTTTAAACATATTGTATGGCTCTCATGGAATTACATTTTAAAATATGTGGCGTTTATGGCTCTCTCAGCCAAAAAGGTTCCTGACCCCTGCACTAAGGGGTAGATTTTTAAAGAAGTACACAGCTGTCCATGTGCTCGTGGTTCCCGGCGCACACACATTAAGGAGCAGACTGGGAGGGAACTTCCCTACTCCCCTACCTAAACTTCCTCCCTCTTTTCCTCTCCTCTCCTCTCCTCCCCATCCCCTAAACCCTTCCTAGCTACAATTTTTTTTTTTTTCTTACTTACTGCTCCTCTGGAGCAGAAGTAATCTGCGCACACCGGCCTGCTGCCGGTGCACGCTTCCACGGGATAGCATAGAATGGCGCTATCCTGGCCTGTCCCACCCCTTCCCGCCCAGACCCCGCCTCCCGGCCCACCCCTTTGGAGAGGCCTGGTACTTGTGCGCATACCGGAGTTTACGTGTGTGGTCGGGCCAGTTTTAAAATGTGCACGGGGCACGCAAGACCAGCTATGCGCGTAAACCCCGGTTTTTACATGTGCGGGCCTTTTAGAATCCGCCCTTAACATTATAGTAGCATTATGTGTCTTATTTGAATTATTGAATTAAATGACCAAGATCCGTTCCATTTGTTTGACATTTTTGAGATTCATGGATCTTGGAGTATGAGCAGTATCTGGGCATTTTTTCATGATAAATGAAAATAAATCCATACTGCATTGGATAAAGGTAACCTCTGAACTAGGTTGTTTCCCCTTACTAATCTTATGAAAAAAAAATTTAAAATTCTGTTGTCACTTCAGTAACACAAACTCCTTTCAATACTGGACAGTTCGTGAACACAAAACTTTGCAAGAAAGTCACTCGGAACCTATATAGCAAACCTGATGTATCAAAAAAGCACTAACGTCTAGAGCTCAACTAACAGCAACTGTATATGAAAAGGCAACACTACAAATATTCTAATGTTCCTAAAACACAATACACTTCCTATTGGGAAAACAGAAGAAGTGGAACCACTGCATATCCCTACACAGAACTTTCACACCTGCAGAATACAGAACACAGACGGGGTGGAATGGCCTATCTGGATCGGGCATCCCCCGGTGGGCCGGTCGCTCTGGTCACGTGGTCTGCTGAGCGTGGCCACGACAGAGCCACGTTCGGCAGACCACGGGGTATCTCCTGAGCCGGCCTGGGCGGAAAATCCCCGGGCCAATCTTTACCCGGAATCCGCCCCTGAACACAGATACTCACCAAATACAAAATAAATGATCACAAATTCAAAATAGAAATATGCAGACAAAACCTGAATTTTTCTTTGCCCTGTTGTCCACTCCAGCTTCATCCCTCCCCTCTTGTTGGGAGAGGGGTGAAGCTGGAGTGGACGGGGAGGGTGGGGGTGAAGGAGGAGAGGAAGGAGCAGAATGTTTGCTATGCATGTCTCCTGTAGGCTCCCTCCCTCTCCTCTTGTTCCCCACATGCTGCCTGCAAGGCAGGAGGCAGAGGGAATTTCTTTGATGTCTGAGATTCAGGGCAATGGGGGCAGAACCCTTTGTACTCACCAGGTAACTGCCCCTTTGGCTCATTTGTAAAAGAGGGTCTGCTGCTGATGCCTCCTCTAGGCATGACACCTGGGGCATTCACTCCTCTCACTTCCTGAGGTCCCGGAACTACTCCTCCTCTCCTGTTGAGTACGTCTCATTACTCATAATGCCCCTTGTTGTAGCAGCACCATCTTCTCCATATGTACTCCACAATGTATCTGTTATCTGAGCTCCTTCAATAGTGTGTGATCTAAAAAGTTAACACCTGCTTCAAGGCAGGGGTTGGTAATGATTAAGCATGCACTAAATAGTGTATGGGGGACTGCATACCATGCTATTTATAATATACCTTTGCGCACTTTCCTTCATTTACATGCATGCACATTCTAATGTTGCCGTTTCAAATTGGCTTAGTGTTCAAGCTAAGCTGTTAGTGCAAGGATAATATTTTTGGGGTGTAAGAAAAAAAATAGCAAAACCCAGATTGATAAACAGGTAATCGTGGCTGTTTGACTCAAGTTCTAGCAAACTGTATTGAAATTGCTCGAAACAGAACAAATGTTAGCAGAGATTGAATTCTGCAAAATGGATCAATATCACTAGATTGTTTCATTCTCATAGGTACTAGATAGTGAACCAGGCAGTCAGCTGCATTTAGGTATATAAAATGTACCTAGACGCTAGATGCAATATACTGCAGTTGTATGTGGCCCTATCTTTCTCATCCAGCAAACCTCATAATGGTTGCTTAACAACCATGACAGCTGCCACTTTTTTTTTAATGGTTCATTTATTTGTGAAGCTCACCAAAATGGAAATTCAGTTGCTGAATCAAAGTTGCCACACAACTTCAGTATTTTTCAGAATATGGGATTTGCTAACCTGTCTCAGTTGTAAAAAGAGTTACTGACATTGAGAAATAGATTTTGATCTTCCAAGAAATGAATTGTGGTTATTTTGCATGCACACAATATTTATTTTTCATACACATTTCATATTTAGAAACAAATTTGTATTGAATATTATTTTTTACACTTGCACAGCTCTCTAGGAACAGTATTCACATTATGTACATAAAGTTCAAGAAAATGACCCATAATTGATCAAAATCCTAGTAATATAGTCTGAAGATCACCTTTTTGTAATAAATCCAATAAAATCTGGTGGCTCAGTGTTTAGTACATATTGTGCCAGTAGTTGGAATATAATCATATCTTCATTTCCAAGCTTAGCAGATTACAAAGGTGATCATTCTAGTCTCTGGAGACAGATACCGCCTGCTCTGCTGTACAGTTCTTAATGACTTTGGATTTCAACTTTGTACTATAAAGAAGATTAGAGGGAAGGGGAGAAGATAGCCCAGAATGATAGGATTAAGCAGAGGTACATAAAATTGGTCCTGGAGGGCTATAACACAGTCGAGTTTTCATGATTTCCAGATTGAATGTGCATGAGATCTATCTGGAAATTCTGAAAACTCAACTGAGTTGTGGTTCTTGAGGACTAGATTTGTGCACTCCTGGATTACAGATTTATCCTTCAAGCCTGGTAGGGATGTTCATGGCAAAACGTTTTTTTCTTTCCTGGTTTCTTTTGCTTCATTTTTTTAGTTTAATTTCATTTTAGCATGTGATAATTTTGAGATGGTGCACTAAAAATTAAGAAGTATACATTGACAATGAAATAGGGCACAGTAAGTGGTGAATTTTCAGAGTTACATGAGTAAAAATTAGCATATTGTTATGACCGTCGGTCGCAGACGGTTGCGACCGATTCAACTCACGTCATGTGCTGCCCTTCTCTCCTCTCCAGGCATGCTCGCGGCAGGGGCTAGCCGCTACTGCCGCATACGTCCATTTTCTCAAGGTTCCTTGTGGCGGCCGGGATGCCGCCTCCACTCACGCCGACTCCGGGCCTTCCTAATCGCACGCACTCGCCACCGGGTCTTCCTTTGAAGACTCTATGGTGGGAACCTCAGGGGTGTCCCCGACTGTTGACATCACCAGGTCAGGGTTCTTAAGCACCACCTTTGCCCCTTGCTGGCTGACTTGGCAACGATTTCCTTCACTACTGGTGCTTGCTCCTGTCTCCTCGGATCCGTGGTTCCTGTCTTGGATCTACCTGCGACTCTGGACTCTGGCTTGGATACCCGCTCCTCGGGGTCCTGCTTGCGCTCCTGTTGGAGACCTTGTCTCCAGGCTTTCCCCGCTTCTCGGGCTAGCCCTGCACCTTCCAGAGGTCCTGCTTGCCGGCCTCCCTGCTTCTCAGGGTTGCCTTTCAGAACTACCTTACTGCTTTGGAGACTTGACTGCGCGCCCTTGCTCCTCAGGGCAGTGCCTTCGCCAGTGACTGTACTCCGCACTTCCTGCTCCTCGGGGCAATGCCTACGTTCTACACCAGTGACTGTGTCTGTGCTTCCCCGCTCCTTGGGGCAGTGCCTATGTTCTACACCAGTGACTGTGTCTGTGCATCCCCGCTCCTCGGGGCAGTGCCTACGTTCTACACCAGTGACTGTGTCTGTGCTTCCCTGCTCCTCGGGGCAGTGCCTATGTTCTACACCAGTGACTGTGTCTGTGCCTCCCCGCTCCTCGGGGCAGTGCCTACGTTCTACACCAGTGACTGTGTCTGTGCTTCCCCGCTTCTCGGGGTAGTGTATCCCTTCCTCTACCAGAGGTTCCATCATGCGCAGCCCAGCTCCTCAGGGTTGCTTACGTCATTACTTTGGAGATTCAAGTTGGGCTTCCCACTCTGCGGGACAGCCTATGTCATTACACCAGAGCCTCCTTCGCTACGCAGCCCCGCCCCTCGGGATTGCCTCTGCAGCTTACCTCCTGAACTTTCTGCCTCTCGCTCCCTGCTCTTCGGGGCCTGCCTAGTGCGTCTCTCTCGGAGGTTCCTGCTCTGGCACTTGCATCTCCAGCTCAGCCTGTATACTGTGGGTTCCCTTTGAACTATGTCACTCACCCCGCTCCTCTGGACCTCCCACAGAATTCTCTCTAGAAGCTCCTGCGATCACATGGCTACGATGTGGGCGCTCTGTTCTTCTACACACTACTACATCTCCTGATGCACCTGACCTTGCCTCCCGATGGTGAGGGCCTGTGGTGCTCCTCCCCAACAGGTGGTATTAACCCTCATCTCGGGCCAAGGTTCCATGAAACCTATGAATCCTAACACATATACACACATAGGGGTGGATTTTAAAAGGCCCGCACGCGCCGGCGCAACTATTTTGCATAGGCCACCGGCGCGCGTAAAGCCCCGGGACGCGCGTAAGTCCTGGGGCTTTCGAAAAGGGGAGGGAGGGGGCGTGTCCAGGGGCGTTCCCGAAACGATGCTTGTGTGGCAATTTATGTCCGGGAGGGTATAGAGTCCAACAGGATAAAGATCATACAAGAGAGTAAATGCTCAGTAGAATCTATATGGGTAGAAATCCCATGTGTGTTGGGTAAGAGTATAGTGATTGGAGTATACTACCGTCCACCTGGACAAAATGGTCAGACAGATGATGAAATGCTAAGAGAAATCAGGGAAGCAAACCAATTTGGCAGTGGAATAATAATGGGAGATTTCAATTACCTAGGGTCACTGGTGCAGGTAGAAAGATACAGTTCCATTCAATCAGTAAACTGTATTTTTATTGTAGACATTCATAATACATTCACTGTGGCAACTCCAGTAGTGTAACAGAAAGAAGCTTAAAGTCCCCCGACACGGTCCTGTGTTTCGCAGTGGCTGCATCGGGAGGGACCAGATGATATTCAAAATCTTATACAAGACCATCAGGAGCTCCTGATGGTCTTGTATAAGACCCAAGCTGGCCAAAAGTGCCTCCTGACCCCCCCAAGCTGGCCAAAAGTGCCTTTTGAGCCCAACGAAGGGTCCCGGAGCGAACCCGAGGGGAATCACGTGACGCCGCGTCACTCCGATGTCACGCCGACGTCACATGATTCCCCTCGGGTTCGCTCCCGGACCCCTTGTTGGGCCCAAAAGGCACTTTTGGCCAGCTTGGGGGGGTCAGGAGGCCCACCCCAAGCTGGCCAAAAGTTCCTTTTGGGCCCAACGAGGGGTCCCGGAGCGAACCCGAGGGGAATCACGTGACGCTGACGTCACGTGATTCCCCTCGGGTTCGCTCCCGGACCCCTCGTTGGGCCCAAAAGGCACTTTTGGCCAGCTTGGGGGGGTCAGGAGGCCCCTCCAAGCTGGCCAAAAGTTCCTTTTAGGCCCAACGAGGGGTCCGGGAGCGAACCCGAGGGGAATCACGTGACGCCGCGTCACTCCGACGTGACGCCGACGTCACGTGCTCCTTGCAAAGGAGTTCAGGAATGGCGTCCTGACCCCGCTGGACCACCAGGGAGTTTTGGTAAGTCTTGGGGGGGGGGGGGGGGGCGGGATTAAGGCGGGTGAGGGGTTTAAATTTTTATTTGCACATATGGACATAGACTCAACTTATGGAATTCTCCATATGTCCATATTGACCGCAAATGGGACCCCCTTTCGACTTATGGACTTATGAACTTAAACTTTTGGTCTGCACATCCCTATTAAAAGGTGAGGTGAAAGAGGCTATTTTAGCCAAAAAAAATCCTTCAAAAATTGGAAGAAGGATCCATCTGAAGAAAATAGGATAAAACATAAGCATTGTCAAGGTAAGTGTAAAACATTGATAAGACAGGCGAAGAGAGAATTTGAAATGAAGTTGGCCATAGAGGCAAAAACTCATAATAAAAACTTTTTTAAATATATCCAAAGCAAGAAACCTGTGAGGGAGTCGGTTGGACCATTAGATGACAGAGGGGTTAAAGGGGCTCTTAGGGAAGATAAGGCCATTGCAGAAAGACTAAATGAATTCTTTGCCTCCGTGTTTACTAATGAGGATGTTGGGGAGATACCAGTTCCGGAGATGGTTTTCAGGGGTGATGACTCAGACGAACTGAACGAAATCACTGTGAACCTGGAAGATGTAGTAGGCCAGATTGACAAACTAAAGAGTAGCAAATCACCTGGACCGGATGGTATGCATCCTAGGGTTCTGAAGGAACTCAAAAATGAAATTTCTGATCTATTAGTTAAAATTTGTAACCTATCATTAAAATCATCCATTGTACCTGAAGACTGGAGGGTGGCCAATGTAACCCCAATATTTAAAAAAGGCTCCAGGGGCGATCCGGGTAATTATAGACCAGTGAGCCTGACTTCAGTGCCGGGAAAAATAGTGGAAACTATTCTCAAGATCAAAATTGTAGAGCATATAGAAAGACATGATTTAATGGGACATAGTCAACATGGATTTACCCAAGGGAAGTCTTGCCTAACAAATCTGCTTCATTTTTTTGAAGGGGTTAATAAACATGTGGATAAATGTGAACCGGTAGATGTAGTGTATTTGGATTTTCAGAAGGCGTTTGACAAATTCCCTCATGAGAGGCTTCTACGAAAACTAAAAAGTAATGGGATAGGAGGCGATGTCCTTTCGTGGATTACAAACTGGTTAAAAGACAGGAAACAGAGAGTAGGATTAAATGGTCAATATTCTCAGTGGAAAAGGGTAAACAGTGGAGTACCTCAGGGAGCTGTATTGGGACCGGTGCTTTTCAATATATATATATAAATGATCTGGAAAGGAATACGACGAGTGAGGTTATCAAATTTGCGGATGATACAAAATTATTCAGAGTAGTTAAATCACAGGCAGACTGTGATACATTACAGGAGGACCTTGCAAGCCTGGAAGATTGGGCATCCAAATGGCAGATGAAATTTAATGTGGACAAGTGCAAGGTGTTGCACATAGGGAAAAATAACCCTTGCTGTAGTTACACGATGTTAGGTTCCATATTAGGAGCTACCACCCAGGAAAAAGATCTAGGCATCATAGTGGATAATACTTTAAAATCGTCAGCTCAGTGTGCTGCAGCAGTCAAAAAAGCAAATAGAATGTTAGGAATTATTAGGAAGGGAATGGTTAATAGAACGGAAAATGTCATAATGCCTCTGTATCGCTCCATGGTGAGACCGCACCTTGAATACTGTGTACAATTCTGGTCGCCGCATCTCAAAAAAGATATAGTTGCGATGGAGAAGGTACAGAGAAGGGCAACCAAAATGATAAAGGGGATGGAACAGCTCCCCTATGAGGAAAGGCTGAAGAGGTTAGGGCTGTTCAGCTTGGAGAAGAGACGGCTGAGGGGGGGATATGATAGAGGTCTTTAAGATCATGAGAGGTCTTGAATGAGTAGATGTGACTCGGTTATTTACACTTTCGAATAATAGAAGGACTAGGGGGCATTCCATGAAGTTAGCAAGTAACACATTTAAGACTAATCAGAGAAAATTCTTTTTCACTCAACGCACAATAAAGCTCTGGAATTTGTTGCCAGAGAAGGTAGTTAGTGCAGTTAGTGTAGCTGGGTTCAAAAAAGGTTTGGATAAGTTCTTGGAGGAGAAGTCCATTAATGGCTATTAATCAATTATAGTTAGGGAATAGCCACTGCTATTAATTGCATCAGTAGCATGGGTTATTCTTAGTGTTTGGGTAATTGCCAGGTTCTTGTGGCCTGGTTTTTGGCCTCTGTTGGAAACAGGATGCTGGGCTTGATGGACCATTGGTCTGTCCCAGCATGGCAATTTCTTATGTTCTTATGTCCTTATGATACGGCGTTTCGGGGGCATGCCGCTGCGTTTTGGGGGCGGACCCGGGGGCGTGGTGCCGGCCCGGGGGCGTGGTCGAGGCCTCCGGGACTGGAGGACGGAGCGGGGCTGCCGGCCGACGCGCGCAAAGTTACGTCTGCTTTCAGCAGGCGTAACTTTGCCAACAAAGGTAGGGGGGTTTAGATAGGGCCGGGGGGGGGGGGGGGGGGGTAGGTAGGGGAAGGGAGGGGAAGGGGGGGGGGAGGGTGAAGAAAAGTTCCCTCCGAGGCCGCTCCGAAATCGGAGTGGCCTCTGAGGGAACAGGCAGGCCGTGCTGGGCTCGGCGCGCGCAGGTTGCACAAATGTGCACCCCCTTGCGCGCGCCGACCCCGGATTTTATAAGATACGCGCTGCTACACGCGTATCTTATAAAATCCAGCGTACTTTTGTTCGCGCCTGCTGCGCGAACAAAAGTGCACGCTCACGCAAGTATTTAAAATCTGCCCCATAGGTAGCCTATACTCACATAATTGCCATTTTATAAAAGTCAAAAGGATGCACACTTTTCACATGCACATATACATGTGGGAAAAAAGGGGTGGTCCAGGGGCATTCTGAGGCAGGGCCAACAGTTATGTGTGTAAGTTGCTATTTTAAAAGACACACATAAACATTTGAAAAAGTGTATATTTTACACTTGCTAATAATCTTGTGAAATTGATATCAGACACATTTATTGTGTATTATATGGGTATGAGGTCTGGATGAACCTGGCTGAAGTACCAGGAGGTTCTCAATGACCTAGAGAAGGGCTGGGTGAACTGGTGGATTAATTAGTAAATTGTTAATTTCAATTACGCATGATTATTTTAAAAAAGATCAACTGAGGTGCATAAATCAGGTTTTACGCAAATAAGTCCTAATTTATTTTCATGCATAAAATAGATGCACACATATTTTTAAAATACTTGCTTTCAATGCACTGCATGTATTTGTGTAAGCATACATATGCATGTATGTTGCAGGGTAGAGGTATGCATATTGTACAATTTTCACATATTTGATGCACACACAGGTTATAAAATACTATCGGAGATCTACAGGTGGCCATATACGCGCATATATGCTGCTGTGCGATGTTTGAACGCTATCCTCCAAATGTTTAGTGATTGCTATTTCATTTTAATGTGAACTGTTTTGAAATTCAGTGCATGCTACTTCATCTTTTTTAATGTGTACCATTTTGAAATAGCATGCAGTAAAACAAAACAAAACTGACCATAATAAAATACTCAAAGCTAGCTGTTTAAGTAACTTGACCGTATATAACATTTGGAAAGGTTACAAGGTATATCCCTAATATCTGAGCTAATCAAATATTTATTTTTATTTGGACTATTTTAATACATTTGTACCAGCTACATCTTATTTGTTGACCTTTATTTCCATGGATTGACATATAATGGTGCAAAATTGCACATTATGGAGGCTTAAAAACCTGGCTTTTCAAGCAAGCCTACCAAACAGAGAAGGGGAAACAGTGAGTTTTGGTAGGCTTGCTTTTCAAGCAAGCCTACCAAACAGAGAGGGGGAAACAGTGAGGCAGGCAAAGTGAGAGGTGTGAACAAATAAAGTATGTAGCCATATTTATATCTGTTTCTACTCTACCTTCTCGTTCTTCACCAGAAGAGAAGTTGACACTTATAAAGTTAGAATTGTTTTTAAACTGATAACTCCTGGACAGTATTACATCACAAATCAAGTTTTTTTCATTTAGAAAACTATGTACCGAAACAAAATTATGGCACGTGGGTAAATTATTAATTCTCAGAATCCTTATTTTGTGCCCTATTGTAAACCGTTGTGACGGACCCCTTCTTAACGACGGTATAGAAAAGATTTAAATAAATAAATAAACATTTTCAAAGCAGGTTTCACAGGTAAAATAGCATATTCATGTGTAAGTAGTATGTATGTGTGAATATGCTATTTTATAAATGTCAAGAGTACACACATAGTTGCCATTTCACGCGTACATTATATTAGTGGGAAAAAAAGGGGCAGGCTAGAGGGTGTTCCAGGGCTTAGCTCAGAAGTATTTATGGTAATTACTATTTTGTAAGAGATATATGCATGTACATTAGCAAACTTATTTGTATACTTTTATACCTGCTCATTGATTGGCACAAGTAAAATGGGACCTGTCTGACTGCAGTTTTTCGGTGGGAGATCTGGGTGAGCTAGTGGAGGATCAGGGTGAAGTGGTAGAGGCTCCAGATGAATTTGAGATGGGCTGTGTGAATGGGTTGAGGTATTGGTGATTTCAAGTAGGTGCACAAGAATTTTCAAAATGGCATGCACACATACTTTATAAATTCCCTGCCTCCATGTATAAATTGGGGTTATTACATGTGTATGTTATATTTATTTATTTACCTAGAAAATATGTGTATTGATAAAACAAATATAGAAATTATGCACTTTTATGCATTGGAAATATTTGCGTGTACTGAAACACACATGCGTATTTTCGAAGCAAAACTATGCGGTATTTTATAAACTCTGTCGCTCCTACCACACAGTTTATAAAATACTAGCATAAATATTTGTGATGTCAATATTCAAAGTACATTCAGTGATATTTATCCATGTAAGTATAGCTTATGCGGTTCAGTAGTGGCTGCTGAATATCCGCCTACATTCAGCAGCCGCTGCTTAGCCTCATAAGTTGTGGCGTGTAGTGGGCGGATTGGGGAAGAGTGAGGTAGCTGCATAACTTATGTGGCAAACTATCAATTTTCAGTATTAATCTCATAAATTAACCGGCTAAGCTAGACGTGCCATAGAGCATGTCTAAACCTAGCCAGTTATAACTTACATGGCAAAGTGCAAATTTATACGTGAATATTCAACGACATAGCCATGCTGCTGAATATACCTTGTAACCTTTCCAAATGTTATATACGGTCAAGTTACTTAAACAGCTAGCTTTGAATATTGACCTCAGTGAATCCACTTTTGGGCATAAAATGCTCTACAGGAATAGGTTTCAAATTTGATTCCCTATATATAGCATTTTATATTAAATGCATGAATGTTATATACACACGCAATATAGTCACTGACTGCATTGTGCCATGTGTTGGTGTTGTACATCATGATACATTTATGTGATGTAATTACATTATATGTAGGATATCTGACTGACAGACTGAAGATGTCAGTTGTTATTGATAACTGATTGTTAGGTCAGGGATGATGACTTCGATTTGCATGTTCCGCAATTATACAGTCACATAATGCTAATCATGTGCTTACTTAGCTCCTATTCATTTTTTCTAGTGGCAAACTTTACCTTATTAATTTTTGGTAAAATGATGTTTCACTTAATTCTTGTCGGTATAATTGTGGGACAATTTTCAAAATACTCACAGAGCATGCTTTGGAGTTTAAAAATGAGGACTGTCAGCAGAGCTGGTGCTTCCATTAGGTGAATTAGGTCACCTAGGACACCAAACTTTAAGGGAGGTGGCAAAATTCCACTTGTACAAGACACTTGGCCACTGGTGGAGTTCATCCGGCCAACTCCTGGAGAGGGAAGAGAGGCCCTGATCTGCCTGAGGACCTAAGGACGGTGCTTCCATTAGACAAAATAGGTCATCACCTAGAGAGTAAACCTGGGGGGGGGGGGGGGGGGGCAGGGAAAATCCCACCAGAACAATGCCCCCGGCTGCTGGCGGCTAATGAGGAGAGAGAGAGACCGAGACCTGGGGCTGAGGCACCAGTGGCCTATCCCTCTAGCAGCCAAAGAAGAGGCAGGGAGAGGATCATGGATGGAGTTGTCGACAGAGCATCCTGCCAGCAGCCAAAAAAGGAGGGAGAGGGCTGGGATCACCGGCAGATCTCATTTTGCTGGCAGCTGAAGAATGCAGTAGGAGGCCTTGCAGTAGGAGGAGAGAGAGGAGAACAAATGTTGGGTAAGTATGGCAGTATAGAGAGAAAGAAAGGGAGAGTGGGAGGGTAACGAGAGAGAGAGAGAGTGTGTGCCCTGGGAGTGGGTTGGTGAGAGAGAGAGTGTGTGTATGTTGAGCAGGTAGGGGTTAGCCAGAGAATGTATTGATCAGGTGGTGCCATTGGCATTCATACTGAATTCTACCAATTATCTGCAGCTTACCCATGGATTTTTGCCAGCAATTTTAAAAGATGGATACCGAATAATACACCTACAGTACTTTTTGGAGACATTTTTTCAGAGCCATTAACATGCATTAAAACTTGGTTTTGTGGACATGAATAGCTGTTCTAAAACCGACCCAGGATCAGTGCTCATAAAATTACATGTGTAATCTGCTCAAATGCTTGCTTTTATCTGCACTGATGAGAGGCATTCAGGGATGCAGAGTGGGGGCAAAATCAGCCTTTATGCCCATCATTTTTATGTTAAAATGTATGCATGCATGTGAGTACACATAAGTTATGTCCACTAAAGTGAATATGTGTACTTGACCTGAATATTTTCAAATTGAAGTTGTGCACATAAATTCGCTTTGAAAATACTTGGTAAAATCTGCCTGTACAATATACACATGGGGGCGGATTATAAAAGCCCTGCTCGTGTAAATCCGGGCGGATTTACGTGAGCAGGGCCTTGCGCGCCGGCGCGCCTATTTTCCATAGGCCTGCCGGCGCGCGCAGAGCCCCGGGACTCGCGTAAGTCCCGGGGTTTTTTGTCGGGGGCAGGGCCGATCGATGCGGCGTTTCGGGGGCGTTTCGGGGGCATGGCCGAGCCCTCCGGAACCGCCCCCGGGTTGCGTCTCGGCGCGCCAGCAGCCCGCTGGCGCGCGGGGATTTACTTGTCCCTCCGGGAGGCGTAAATCCCCGGAAAAAGGTAGGGGGGGGTTTAGATAGGGCCGGGGGGGGGGGGGGGGGGGTTAGGTAGAGGAAGGGAGGGGAAGGTGAGGGGAGGGCAAAAGAGAGTTCCCTCCGAGGCCGCTCAGATTTTGGAGCGGCCTCGGAGGGAACGGAGGCAGGCTGTGCGGCTCGGCGCGCGCCGGCTGCCCAAAATCGGCAGCCTTGCGCGTGCCGATCCTGGATTTTAGCAGATACGCGCGGCTACGCACGTATCTACTAAAATCCAGCGTACTTTTGTTTGCGCCTGGAGCGTGAACAAAAGTACGCGAACGCGCCGTTTTTAAAATCTACCCCACAGACTTTACTGATATGCAGGTTGTTTGAAAATTGCCCTCGGTGGCAATTTTCAGTCTCTGGGTGCAGCTTGCAGGCCTGTGGGTGCAAGCTCATTTTCAAAGGGAAACTCTTCACAGAGCTTTTCTTTGAAAATTTTCTGGTGCACACACTACAGGCAGAAAAGCACTTGAGGGATATGCCCCTGGTTTGCCACAGATGCAAAGTTTGCACCAGAAAATGCATGCAATGCTTTAAAAATGAAATCACCATGCATACTTTTCCTTCCCTGACCTAACTCTGCCCACTTTTCCCCGTGGGTAAAAGCAGACACATTGCGGAAGAGTGTGCCCACTTTTGATTGTTCAGAGTGTGGCAGTTTTCAAAAGCTATCTTGTTCTTGAGAAAACATATGTTTACCTGCATATAAACCTTTGAGATTTGTCCTTCCCAAAGACAATTCAATACAAAGTTCAGGTCTGTATCTTTTTAAAAATGGATTAAAAACAGAATTTGTCTGTCTGTTTTCTCTTGCCATTTTTTCTCACATTTTGAATAAAATAAAGTCCAAGAATATGCACGTTATTTTATCTACTGAAATGGAACCACAGCATAGCTAGAATGCATGTTTGTATGTACATATACATTTGCTGTCTTCCCTATGTTACCATACAGTGTGCAAGGCAGTGTGCTTGGTCATTCATATCAGAGCATGTTTGTGTATTACTATAAATCTTTCTGAAGAGCTGTAACTAAAGAACACTGAACCAAAGACATCGTAAGAGACAAAGGTTATTACTATTGTTATAACTAGATTTTATCAGGGACATTCACTGTTGATTTTTGCAGAAAGTATATCTGCTCATTTAAACTGAAATGCAATATTTGAATATCTAAGGAAGAAATAAAAAATCTGACTTTTTAAAAGTGTGTATGTGTGCAGATATACATATACAATATATGCATATGGATGTATGTGTGCGTATGTATATTTTTTCAATGAATAGGAGGAATGATAGTGTATTTTATCTTGTAGTATTTTCCTACATCTTGAAAAAAAGGACAGCTTTTTCCTTGAACTAGCTCAGTTGAGCAGCTGGAAAATATATTTTCTCTAATAGTTACCAGTTCACTGTCTCCCACCATAACATACCGGTGCTTGTTGACTAAAAACAGCATGAGGCATATACATTTCTATCACATTTTTAAATGATACAAGTATTTAAAAATGTACTCAAGAAATTCACATGGCCATTGGGTATAGTATCAGATAGAAAAGGTTTGCAAGGGTAGCGTGTTTTTGCATGAATATAGGCATCACAAATCAGAACCCTTGAGGAATTATATTACCCATGATTCATTTATAATTCATGAATTTTATTATCTTTCTACCACATTTGGTGTGTGATAAAATTTATGACTTCATTTACATTGTTATATGACTAGAAGAAATATACAGCTCCTTTCTCTGTGATCCTCAAGATCACTCTAGCAGCTTCATGAAATTGCACAGTAGGAAATATAGTATAAGTTCCTGGCTTGGGTTCTTTATCCCAAATTTAACATCTTCATCAGGTACACTCAGTATTATCTCTGGTTTTAATTGTAATTAGATGCTATCATATTGATGCCTATAAGTATATATTTTCAAAGCCCCTTATGTTCCCACATTAACTGTAACTTGTAAATAAGATCATTCTGCCTGCTTAGGGTGCCATATAAAAACTGAAATAAAATAAACATAGCCTATCAAAAGTTAGTGTGGCTTTTTCCCTGTGGAAACAATTCTTGTTATAATAACACTCTTCTTCTAGCTACATTGTTGTCTAGTTCAGTGATTCCAAACCCTGTCCTGTAGGCACATTTAATGAGTGTGGTTTTCAGGATATTGGTAATGAATATCCAAGAGATACCCAGATTATGCACATCTATCTCATGCATACTTATTGTGACTATCGAGAAATCAATCTGGTTAGGTGTGCCTCCAAGACAGGTTTAATGGGCGATCACTGGCCTAGTTGAAAAAGATGTTGCTCTAAGAGGAATTCACTATCAATACCAGGATGAGGGCAGAAGAGGCAGGTAGGAAGGAAGTTACTCAGTAATTTTTGAAATGCAGGAGAGTACTAGAAAAGTCGGTGTAATTAGGTACCTCTTTACTGAAAGGATGTATATTAGTTTGAAATGAATGGCACGTCCGAAACAAAAGCACCCCATTAATTTCATTCATGGTGCCTACAAAGCAAATGGGGTCCTTCCCACAAATGAAACATATCCTATTCGTTTCAGTCATTTACCCTCATATAGTAATTAGGCTCATTAAAGTCTATGGAGGCATAGGATTCTAAGGGAGGTCATGTGGAAGTCTCTATACCAACCAGCCCTTGTCTGTGACTCATGAGTGACCTCACAGTCTTGTCATGGAGTGGACAGGATATGTCAGTAGGGAGACCAGAATGCCAACATATCAGAGAAATCTTTTTTTAAGATAGCTTATCACTGCTCTGTTGATGCAATAATGCTGATCTTGGGTTCTGAGCATGTGCAAAGACTCAGGACTATGCATTTCTTCTTGGACTTTGGCTGGGAAGGGCATGCTTCTGGTTGAGTTCTCGCAGAGCATTAACTGTGCTTTGCCTTTTGTTTAAAACTAGAAACATTTCGGGGTGAAGGATTTCCTCCTACCTGTGGTTTCTGCTCTTGAACCTGGAATATCACCATTTTCCTTCCCTCTGGTTGCAGCTTTCACATCATCGAGAGGTGCCTTTCAACCAGATAAAGAGAGGTGCTCGGTGGTGCACTGCCGCCAGCTTGCACAGCCAAAGCCGTGCACCAAAGGGTTCATTTTGTGGAGGTCGCTGTGACTGACTGCTCCTTTTGTCCTTCGAGATTTCCATTTTTTTTTTCTATTTTTCCTAGCATGGAGAAAATAAGAAGACTGGTTTGCACCTTTCCTTCCCTTTCTCAGCAATCTACTATTCCCCAGATGTGTATAGGACATCAGGAATCTTTAACCTCAGGTGAGCTTCTCACTGCTGGCAGCATTAATGGCCAGCTAGAGACAGCTAGCCCTGCAAACTGCCTCGAGATGGCCCTGCAATCTCACCACATAATTAAAACATGCATTTATTTTCCATTTTAAAATGTATTAACGTCCCTAACCTAAAAAGGCAGATTGCAGGGCCAGCTAGAGACAGAGACATCTTTAAGCCCTGTGTTCCACATTCCTCCTCAGCCTTCCAGGGGGTCTTCTGTTGAGGAGACCGAGGTATTTAACCCCTGATATTCCATCATCAGGTCAGACTGTGAAGACCCTCTCAGAACCCATTTTTCAGAGGCCAGCGGCCATTGGGTTTGAAGATGTGTGGCAGGCTTTAGTGCTTTTGGAAAATGTTGTGACTAGGAAAATGGATTCCTTTTCACCTTCGTTGGATTCTTTGAAGGGACAGTTTGTAGTTTCTCAAATAACATCTGTAGATCATGATGAAAGGTTGAAGAACCTTGAAGTTCATGATCTAAGTAATCAGAAAGTTTGATCAGCCTTAATTACTGATTGTTCTATTAATCGACACCTTGAGTTGTTTGAGAACAGATGGAGGTCTTTTAATCTCCATCTGTTGAATTTTCCTAGATCCTTCCTGATTGGTCCGAAAGAATTAGTAAAAAAGTATTTAAAGGAGATTTTTGGTATGTCTGAAGATCATTTACCTATTTTCACCAAGATATATTATGTTCCTGTTAAAAGAAGGAAAGACATAATTAATAGTAATTCTGATGTGCTACAAATTTATTCAGGCTCTCTAAATTTGACTAATGTTTTAGAACAATCTGAGGAAGTAATTCATGAATGGGCAACCTTATTGATCTCTTGTTCCTCTGTGTTAGAGAAAGTTTTGATTTTGAGATTGTTTTTTTACCAACAAGACTGCCCTGTTCATGGATTTTCCCTGATGTCTCAAGACAGACTTAAAAGTGGTGGAAAGTCTTTTCTCCAGTTGAGAGAAACTGTTCTTGGTCTTGGGGGGTGAATTCTTTTTGCATTATCCTTCAAAGTGTCTAAGTTAGATGGAAACTGATTTTCTTTCTATGAACCCAATCAAGTAAAATCTTTATTGGACAGCAAGATTTCTGTAAACCCGGGGGCGGCTGAAGGCAATCTGCTTCCTGAGGCGAAGGATGAAATAGCGCCCCCCCCCTCCATGGCCCAGTGCAGGTGACATCACCGAGGGCCAGGGCAGGGGGAAGGCAATGGAGGGTAAAGTGACTTGCCCAAGGTCACAAGGAATGGCAATAGGATCTGAACCCTGGCTTCCCTTGTTTGGAGGTCACTCCTCTAACTGCTCAGTTTTTGGCCGTTATTTTTTTGTTCTCAGTCTTTGGCGGCTGCACTGGGGGCGCCGGAGAAATGTTTAATAGGGGCAGAGTGGCCTTTGGCTGCCCCACCCCCTGGGTCTAGAAATAGGACTCCTCCATTCCCTATTGCCTGCCTCCCACCCTTCTCCAGGATCTGCCCCCTGGGGGTGTGAGAGATTGGTGAATGGAGGGAGTCTGTGTGTGTGTGACGCACTGTCTCTTAGGGCTGATAGAAGGGTATTAGATGCCCTAAAGAAACCTTACAGCCTCTCATTCCCCCTTCCTACCCATCACCACATAATTAAAACTTATGCATTATTTTCCATTTTAAAATTTATTAACTTCCCTAACCTAAAAAGGCAGATTGCATATGGAAAACAGACATTCAAAGTACAATCTTCTAAGTAGAAATATCACTTACAACATATATATTATATAGGCCTACACTGCAAGAAAACACACTTTCAATAATAATAGTTTAATAGACTTAATACACTTCCTTTCTCATAGTAATCAAGGAGGTTTACTGGATCCCATATGGTATCTTTGTAACCCATCATTATTTGTTGATTATAGCTATGAATTTTACTTTTGTAAACCTTTGAGATCTTTACATGGAACAAAGGTATATAAAATGTCTAAATATATAAATACCAAACCTCAAAAACAGCACCCAAATCTTCTGGGGTGTTGTGTTGGGCTGAGAAACCTATATATGAAACCCTTCCTCTACCTTTTCAAAAATTTTTTTGCAGTTTAACTATCGGGTAAAGTGCAAGGGTCCCACGACACTTTGCGGTTTACCTTTAAATAGTTTGTAAATTCAAGACTTGATTGTCAGCAAAGAATTTTTTTCGATATTCGGTAAAAAATTATAATACACTGGGGGTTCATTTATATATTAAATATATAAATATACATATTAGGCCTAAGGTAAAGTGCATAGGATGTGGACTTGGCCCACAGAAAGCCAGGAAAAAACGGATCTACAAATCCAATATAGTAAGCCTTCCATCTTATAATTGCCATCACTCAACCTATGAAAAAGCCTTACTGCAAGTATTACATCAGGCCCTAAACACCAATACACCTCCTATTAGGAAAACAGATTAAAGCCAGGTTGTTGTAAATCCCTACACAGAAACTCCATGCTAGCAGAATACCTAAATTCTCAGTCACACAAGCAGAACATGGATAGACTCTCACCAAATACAGAATAAAGAGATCATAAAATATAAATTGAAACGTGCAGACAAAAACTGAACTGGAAATCAGCAGAAGCCAAACTCTGCAAGCAATGCAAACACAATCAAGAAATATAAAACATTAAACATAACAATAAAAAGAATGTGAAATCCGCTGATAAATTCAGCCAATTAAAAGCACATATAAAAATGTTTTAAATATTACCAAACACTAATAAAATATTTCAAAACAGCAGATACATCACATCCAATAATTAAACTAACAAAGATAAAAAAAACATCTCCCATTCTCCATACCTGAGAACTTTAGATTTCCAGTCCTCCTGAGATTGTAGAGGATTGGAGGAGGGAGCACAGACTCTAACCTCTCTCACACACATATAGGTACTTTCACACATGCACACATATGATGCACAGGCACTCTCTCTCATAGACACACACATACACATATACACATACAAAAACCCTCTCATATTTACACATACACACCCATCCTCTCATATACACACACACACATACGTACACGCACAAACATCCTTCTCATATATATACATACATACACACAAACACTCTTCTCATATATACACATACACACTCACCCACCCTTTGATACACACACACACACACATACACACACACCCACCCACCCTGTCATACACACACACATACCTACATGCAAAAACATCCTTCTCATATATACACACACACACACACATACCCTCTCATATATACACAGACATCCACCAACCTCTCATACACACACACATGCATACATACACACACACACATACACACACATATATACATACATACATACACAAACATCTTTCTCATATATACACATATATACACACATACTGTCTCTCATATATACAAATACACACCCACCCTCTCATACACTGTTACGTTCTCTTTCTCCAAAGGGGAAGAGCTAAAAATCTGTTACGCTCGCCTCCTCCAGAGGGGAGGAGTTAGCAATCTGCTGTTGCTCACTCCGCCAGGTGGTGGTGCTACTGGGTGCAAAAGCCAGCAGCGATAACACCGCAGTGGTGCGATTGCTGCCGGATTTCGCAGGCCCATCCCCCGCTTCGCCCCCCCCTCCCCCCGTGGGATTCAGAGAGGTGCGCAACATTCGAAAATCCAGCCCCAAGGATACTCAGAGACTCGGCTATGCCGCTGAATATCCACATACAAAACACTACTTAGCCGGATACGTATTATATAGCTAAGTCTAGGCAAGCTCAATAACAGGTCTAAACTTAGCTGGTTAACTTATTTGGCCAAGTATCAATATTACTACTTACCTGGATAAGTTATCCAGCTAAGTAGTGCCGCCCTGATCTGCCCATTGCTTGCCCACTTTTTCTCCATTGAAAAGAAAGCTGGATAACTGACTTATCTGGCTATCTAGCAGTCACTGAGTTTACCTGGATATTCAGTGACCTGTTTGAATAGTGGGCACAGTGTGTGTAAGTAATAAAGTAGTAACTGCTTGCACACATGCTATTTTATGATCAAACATACGCACATCATTTTGCTTTCACGTGCAGTTTAGGGATGTTCCAGGGTGGGTCCAACAGTTACACACGGAAATTACTTTTTTAAGAAAAACTTATCTACGTAGATTTGCCAGTTTATTCATTTAATTTTACATCTGCTAATTATCTCGTGTGAGTGATCTTAAACGTGTTCATTGTGAACTACTGGCTGGGTGGGAGGTCTGGTTGAAATGGGTAGAGTTCAGGCTGAAGAACCAGGAGGAGTCTGGATGACCTGGAAAAGGACTGAGTGAACTGGTGGAGTAATTGGTAACCATGATAATTTCAATTACATGTGCATATTTTAAAATATAACAACTTTTGTGTGTAAATTGGAATTTATACAAGTAAGCTCTGCTTTATTTTCACACATAAAATGTGCATGCATATATTTTTAAAATATGTTGGAAAGTTTATATGTTCAATGCATTGAAATACTTGCCTTCAATATCTTTAATGTCTTCATGCTTAAACATACATATGCATGTATGTTGCAGGGGTAGAGATTCACTTATTTTATAATATGCATGTATGGAATATGCATGTGTTATAGTAAATCTATGCTTATCCATATTTGCACATATATGCCACCTTGCACGGTTGTTTGAAAGTAATCCTCTCTGTTTTACAAGGCATCATGGCTGTTTAAAAAGGTAAAGTAAATTCTCTCTGATTTTTCTGCCTGGCATTTTTTATGTTTGTGATCAAGTTCACATTTTATAGCCAGCATAAAAATAAAGAGAACTTCTCCACATCAGAGAACAACACGATTATATGTCTCAATAACTTGGCATAGTTCAACAGTGGAATGACCTTTGAGATTTGTTGTTGTGTGCAGTTTGATGTAGCCAATAAAGGGCAGATCCTACAACCTTGTATATTAGTCCATCCAATTTTTTAAAAAGTGTACTTTGTTTGTATCAGGAGACTTCTTTTCTCTTTTTACTATTTTTTAAAGTTCTTCTGTGATGCCAAGTAATTGGTTTACTCCTGTTCCTTGCCTATACATTTTGCTCTTTTCATATTAGTTTGCCTGATTTATTCTCACAGACACTAATTTCCTTATAGATGTTGTGGTGAAACCCAGATATAATGGAAGACAATTTCCAAACTGTCTGCTATGGAAAAAAGATTGGGTGGTATAGAGATTCAAAAGCCATTTAGATGGATAACCCAAAAGTTTTCCATCTAAATGGCTTAGCCATGATATTTGGTGACTTATGCAGCTAAATTCTAGCTGGATAATTCTTTATCCAGCTAGAACTTCGCTGGATAGGTCAGGGGCATTTCTGGGGTGGGTTGTAGGCATTCTGGAAAGGCATTCTGGGGAGGAACAGAATTAGCCAGTTAACCTAACTTTACTATAGCAAATATTTAATGGTTATCATTTGGCACCAGTACTTGCTCTCAAGTCGTATACAATTTCTACCTAAAGTCACAATTCTGTTTCACTGGGTGAATATCACTCAAGATGGCTGTCACTAAGATGACTTCTCCTCCCAATGCTTGGAAGATAGGGTGTTAGCAGGGCAGGGGGGTCTCCTATTCAATATAGGTCTCCCTTCCTATGATAAAAGATAAAATAGCTGAGGTCACAGATGGTTTCCCAGAGTCCCAGCTTCTTAATTCTTTCTGCTCTCGAGTAGAGATTTCAATGGGGCTCTCCAAAAGAACTTGTTTTCCACTGTCCACTCTCCTCTCAGATTAAGATGGATTTCTTGGTTTGAAATAACTCTCCAGCATAATTGTTCACACAAAACTGAGACAAACCCTGCTATCCCAGCTGGGTACTGAACAGGGATATCTCTCTCCCTTTCTCCTAAAGTGTCTGACCATGGGGCCTAGATTGGAGAACTCCACAAAATTGAACACTCTTCCTCTTTCCTCCAAATCTAACTCAAAATACCAGACCTCTCTATGCATCCTCCTGCAGTTATGGAGGCAGGAAATACTCAAGGTTCCTCATGCGAGGCTTCTAGGAAAAGTAAAAAGTCATGGGATAGGTGGCGATGTCCTTTCGTGGATTACAAACTGGCTAAAAGACAGGAAACAGAGAGTAGGATTAAATGGACAATTTTCTCAGTGGAAGGGAGTAGGCAGTGGAGTGCCTCAGGGTCTGTATTGGGACCCTTACTTTTCAATATATTTATAAATGATCTGGAAAGGAATACGACGAGTGAGGTAATCAAATTTGCAGATGACACAAATCACAAGCAGATTGTGATAAATTGCAGGAAGACTTTGTGAGACTGGAAAATTGGGCATCCAAATGGCAGATGAAATTTAATGTGGATAAGTGCAAGGTGATGCATATAGGGAAAAATAACCCATGCTATAATTACACAATGTTGGGTTCCATATTAGGTGCTACAACCCAAGAAAGAGATCTAGGTGTCATAGTGGATAACACATTGAAATCATCAGTTCAGTGTGCCGCGGCAGTCAAAAAAGCAAACAGGTTGGGAATTATTAGAAAGGGAATGGAATAAAACAGAAAATGTCATAATGCCTCTGTATCGCTCCATGGCAAGACCGCACCTTGAAAATTGTGTACAATTCTGGTCGCTGCATCTCAAAAAAGATATAATTGCGATGGAGAAGGTACAGAGAAGGGCTACCAAAATGATAAGGGGAATGGAACAGCTCCCCTATGAGGAAAGACTAAAGAGGTTAGGACTTTTCAGCTTGGAGAAGAGACAGCTGAGGGGGGATATGATAGAGGTGTTTAAAATCATGAGAGGTCTAGAACGGGTAGATGTGAATCGGTTATTTACTCTTTCAGATAGTAGAAAGACTAGGGGGCACGCCATGAAGATAGCATGTGGCACATTTAAAACTAATCGGAGAAAGTTCTTCTTTACTCAACACACAATTAAACTCTGGAATTTGTTGCCAGAGGATGTGGTTAGTGAAGTTAGTATAGCTGTGTTTAAAAAAGGATTGGATAAGTTCTTGGAGGAGAAGTCCATTACCTGCTATTAAGTTCTCTTAGAGAATTGCCACTGCCATTAGCAATGGTTACATGGAATAGACTTA
This sequence comes from Rhinatrema bivittatum, assembly GCF_901001135.1. NCBI lineage: Eukaryota > Metazoa > Chordata > Amphibia > Gymnophiona > Rhinatrematidae > Rhinatrema > Rhinatrema bivittatum. The sequence goes on along the minus strand of NC_042621.1, from coordinate 77,128,608 downwards.
CTTTTTGGGTACTTGCCAGGTTCTTATGGCCTGGATTGGCCACTGTTGGAAACAGGATGCTGGGTTTGATGGACCCTTGGTCTGACCCAGTATGCCATGTTCTTATGTTCTTACTTTCAGCACCATTAGAGGAAGAGCTGGTTAGGAATGGTATGTGCCATCCTGAGCTAAGGACATCTAGTGGAGACCTAGAGGGGGTCTCTACACTTGCTCCTGCTTTTTTTTTACAGGTAGATATTTGCTAGATTTGAAAATATAATCTACATGTGACCTTTTTCTCCTATGATCTAAACATGTATCTGGGAATGCTTCCTTTCAGTGTGGCTAAAAACATGCATTCGGGAACAATGAGGGAGAGCAATTTTGAAACAATTGATTAATGCAGGTAAAAAGATTTCTACCACCATAAATCACTGTTAAAATAGTCATCTGTACTTCTAATTGTTTTGCTTAAGTGTAAGGCAGATCATGATGCATAGTGAAGAGGAAAGGTAAGAGATTGCTCAGGAAATAGAGGATTTAGCAGTCAAACTCTTGACTCCTATCTGGCAAATTGTCATAATTATTTTTGAGTCTTCTGCACTGATATGAAATCTTACACATGTGGTTACCCCTTCTGTTAGCTTTCTGCCTAACAGCTTTTGGAAAATTATAGCTGTGGAAAGCATAGACACCTTTGCAAATGTCTCCTTAAGTATTTGCCACATCTCTTTCCCTATAAGATCTACAATTAGCTGCAATGTCATCACTTATATGTAGGATGAGTCCTGTTTTAAGCTGGGCTTTCTGCCTTTCCCACTGCTGCTTGGATTTTCTCTTAGTCATGCAGACTTTTTCGAGTGTATTCATAATATCCATATCCTGAAGAGGACTCACATCTTGGTTGACCATGCAGGATAGGATGTTCCATTTTATACCATCACATGGTCTTCCACTTTAGCTTGAACCATGTTGCACAAGAAGGTATGTCTGGAACTTTCTGGCATGGCTAAATATATTCTGTGCTTAAAACTGTTACAATCCAAAAAGGCTATTCACTGAGGGCCGGATTTTTAAATGGTTACACACACCGGTCCTATTTTCAAAAGGCCCAGCAACGCGCGTAAAGCCCCGGGACACGTGTAAGTCCCGGGGCTTTACTAAAGGGATGGGAAGGGGTGGGGTGGGGCGGTCTGGGGGAGGGGTCAGAGGTTCCAGGCACAGCGGCCATTTGCCACTGTGCTTGGAATCGCGCGCTGGCATTCGTCAGTTGGGCAGGCGTAAAAGGTAAATTAAAAATTTGGGGGGGGGCTAGAGTAGGGCTAGGGGGAGGAAAGGTTAGGGGAAGGGGTGGGAAGGTCAGATTAGGGGGAAGGGGACAGGGGGAAGGCAGGTGGATTCGGCGCACGCAAGGTGCATAATTGTGCACCCCCTTGCGTGCGCCGACCCCCGATTTTATAACATGCGCGTGCAGGCACGCGCATGTTATAGATTCAAGCATACATGTGCACGCACCGGGTAGCGCACACACATGTAGGCCGCGCACGCTTCTTTTAATATCTTCCCCTGATTGTCTGGGCCCATAATCCAATCCACAGCATAATAACATATATCTAAAATTCACCAACAGTTGGCAGAAATCCCCAGCAATATCTCATGATAACTTCCAGAATCTCATCAAAGCCTGGTTATGTATAAGTTTAGACTAACTAAACCAAAAAAAGTCCAAAATTGGAGAGGTTAGATTTCACAAATGTAAAATATCAAAAGAAACCAATCCTATCTATGAAAGGTTGTAAATCAAAAAACAATTAAATGATGTGCCTTAATATCTAGGACATGAGTGCAAGAACTTGTCTATACTCCACATCTTCTACTCATAACCTTTTTCTTTCAATGCATTCCAAAACACAACTTGAAAGAAAAATGTCAATGACTTAAAACAAAATATCCAATGACTTATCTTCCAGAGGCTTGTTAGAAATACACATTTGACATGGATCAAATTTTGAGGAAAAACACTCTGCAGCAGGGAAAAATCTTGTTCCTTCAAGAAGACAGTCTATCATCAATCCACAGAAAGCGGCGGCTCTTAGCTCACCAAAGTGCTGGCATCATTAGAAAAGGAGCAAACAGGCTTGTTGACAGCCACACATATATGTGTTATAATATGGATATGAGGTTTTAATAGCAGAAATAAATTCCATTGGTCGAAGAATGATTGAAAAGAAACCCAACCAATCCAAAACACAGAGTTCTAATATATCTGTCAGCACTGAATAGCAGCAGTGTCATCACTAAAAAATGTATATCCGGAAAACAGAAAACCAATCATAACATATTAAAATGTCTATCATAAGAAAGGCAACCACTCCACTTCAGAATTCATCCCATCAGGATAGACTGTATTAAGATTTAAAATCCAATATTATTCTCTCTTGTTGAGGACATTTCCCCAGTTATCAGTGTTCGGAAACATGATCCAACACAGTCCAATATAAATCCTCAAAACCATTTTGTAATGTAATACAATGTTGGACCATGGGAGTATTTATTTTAGATGTGTGTATCCAGCTACGCTGTTTTGTCAGTCTAACTCTTATGCGGCCTTTTATCATACATCATCTCGCAAGGGCATTGTATCGTATAGATGACAAAAGATAAGTGCAATCCATAGACCTTTTATGGGAATAAGTGACTTTAGTCTTTGGATGAATGTATGCTGTACACAAATTGATGTGGCTCAAAAATTGCATGGTACACACTTTTGAAGTCCCAAATTGCAGGTCACGTCAGGCAGACATAAAAGCTCAGTTCTAACAACAAGATTGCAAATATTGAGACTGTAAGTGTAATATATTAAAGGTTTTTCAACAAATACATCATGAAGTGAGAAAAAATATGCCAATGTTTAAGAATAATTGCAGCACCACCGATTTGTTGGAATAGCGAAAATGCACATGAAACGAGTAATACTCTGTGGTTGGATATATTGAAGCAAAAGTTCTTGATTGGAATAGAATGCACGGTGATAATCTCTCTTTAAAACAGGAGCTGAATATCCATGTTCAAAAAGATGATGTCAGTGTAATGGTCTTCAATAGATGAGCACAAATGTCTTATGCCTAAATGTTGCCCAATGGGGAGAGCTTGTGGCAAATGCCTTGGATGATAGCTGTTATAACAAATTGTGATCCAAGTCTTGTCAGTGTAGAGTGCTGCTGATAATCAGCCTATTTTTTGTGATGAGACTATCTAAGAAATATGTATGTATTTATTTATTTATTTTTAATGTTTATATACCGAGGTTCTTGTATCAGATACAAATCACTCCGGTTTACATAAAACAGTGAGATGCCCAAACGGAAGGGGCTTTACATATAACTATAAAACTATAAAAACTATAAAAACAACATACAACTGGAACATGGTATAGAGATAGTTACAAGAGAAGGAAAAACTTTTGATATCAATATCATATTATAGTGATAAATAACAGTGGGTATGGTAGGTTTGAAAATAAACTGAAATAAATAAAGGTTAAAAGTAATGCATTAAAACAGTGTAAATGCGAAAGTAATAAGCGCGGTATATACAATAAAGCATATTATCTTAATGGGGGCACATGTGGAAGCGTTGATTTGATTGGTAACTCTGTTGTAAATTACGCGAGAATGCGAGCATCTAGGCTGCGTTAAGTGTCTGGGTAGGCTTGGCGGAAGAGCCAGGTTTTTAGTTTTTTTTTTGAACACCTGATGACTGGGTTCAAGTCTTAGATCTGGGGGAGCGCGTTCCACTGGTGGGGGCCTGCTGAAGATAGTGCTCTTTTCCTTAGTAGTGTTTTTGCAGGTGGGGCATAAAGTGTGCCTTTGTATGTGGTGATATGACTTAATAAATTTAAGATTAGAATCTAAGTAATTAAACAAGGTAAGAAAAGCAAACAAATGATGGACTGAAAATTTCCAAGTAAAGAATATTTCTTCAGTATATCCTTGCCAATACAAAATGTCAGAAAACCATGCTGGAGGGTACAAAAACGTTTCCTCAAATTTAGACACATAGATTAGCAATACTTGGTGCCATGGCAGCTTCCATGGCCCTACCATGAATCTGCATATAAAATTGATCACTGAAATGAAAGTAAGCTTTACACAGAGCAAGGTGTGCTAACAGATGAATTTTACAAGCCCAATATGCACATCAATTAGGGCATGCATGCACATTTTCTCTCATGCGTATTCACTGTGGATATCCTGAAAACCTGACTGGCTGGTGGGCCCCCAGGACACGGTTGGGGATCACTGAATTAGGGGATGCACAAATATGTTACGCCAGCGAGCGCTGAGGGGATTTTAAAAGCTAGCCAGATATGTGCGTAAATGCTGCTGCATGCACAAATGAAAAGTTTCAAAAAGATGCATGGACTGACTGGGGCATGGGCATTCCGAGATTTTAACTTGAAATTTGCATGTAAATACTTACATACACTGGCTTGCGCCAGGATTCCCTGCTGTTTAAGTTTACTTCTGCTACGGAAGGTCAGGGCGAACAGAAGGAAGGAAAGCTATTAAACTAGGAGGGATTGGAAGACCTATCTCTTAACTGGGTGAACTGGTGTTAGTGGCAAGGGTGTTGGCGAGTGTCCCTTTTAAAATCCCCCCACTTATGCAGTAGAAGTGTGATTTGCGCCCACTTAGATCTGAGCACACATGTGCGTGCAGTCAGGCTATTTTATAACATGTGCACATATATGCATATATGTAGTAAAATAAGCACATCCCTGGCCACAGGCCAATGAGTGCATGCACATGTGTGCCTGTGCAAACATTTGAAATTTATCACCCCTGCTATCCAAAAAATGGTAGAGTTTTGACAAGGTTGAGGTCTCTTCTCCAGAGTGTCATGCCTCATGGACAGAGCCACTTCTTGAGTAATGTTGATACATAAGAATGGAAGTGGTGCCACCCAGCTGTTTGACTAATCTTTGAAAAATAAATTATCCAATATCTTTAAAAATTCTTCCATTAAAAGAACAGGATTATTATCATATCTTGTAGTCTGGAACACTGTGCTTCCAAGATCCTCATCATAGTTCTCTGTGAAAGTGTTCAAGAAGTACTATGTAGCATGACCTTCCTTAATGAAGAGGTGTGTAGGTTTGCATACAAACATGTATGTCCATTTTTTTTTACCATACTGGTAATGAAAGCATCAATACTATCAATGCAAACATCACTTACTACTATCCAGCCAAGGATTCTGGCCTGCTCACCATCTCAGGATCCCCTCTGATTGACATCTGTGTCTTAATTTCCTCTGACAAACATGGCATCCTCTTATATGTTTACCTTGCTATCAGATCACAGCCACACTACCTTGAAAGTGCCAGCCATGTGAGCATAGTGTAAGTTCTATCTCATTTCTCAATCAGGAGACAGGAAAAATAAGGTGACAAGAGAGTGTATAAGGCCCTAGCACTGGGAAGGCTTTGTGAGCCTGGGGCCAGACCAATGTTTTTTGGGAGGGCCTATGTACAGACTTCCAACCAACTGTATACCCTCAGGTTCTCTATGAATCAGTCCTAGTTATATAGTTTGTATTAGCAAAAATAGTGCCAACAAATCCAGAAAGCTCAGATTTCAACAGTTAAAATCCAAGATTGGCTTAAATTATTTTGTGCAACTTGGCATTTATTGTTCATATGCAAAGTTTTTCTGTCATTCATTTAGAATACAAAACAATACAATCCAGACTACAGATGAAACCTCTCATTCTTCATTCTCCTCTAACAGTACATTGAGGAGGTAATTTTGTAATTTTGCACATCAGATAGCTGTTATGCTCAGGTTGTGAACCTGGGCCGACGGGAGGATGGTATACCTTAGGAGGTGGATCTGTAGGTTCTCCCGTCGGGTGGCGAGGCAGGACAGAAGATGCCACCAGCTGACCCTTGGCACCGGAGACGAGGCGACCGTGGAGGCAGACAGAGTTGTGACGTCGAGAAGCGAAAATGTGTCTTCGCCACTGGAAGTCCGCGGTCCCCCCAGGAGGAGCCCGTAGGGACCCGGATCGCTGGGACTTAGGTGGACCTTTGAGAGGTCAAGGAGTCGAGAGTTCAGTGCAAGGGCTAACTGGAGCTTCACCCCTGGAAGCCCGCGGTCCCCCCGGGAGGAGCCCGTAGGGACCCGGGCCACTGGGACTTAGGTGGGCCCTTGGAGACGATGGTCCAGAAGAAGTCCAAGGTCAAGTGCAAGAGGGTCATCGCTTACCAGTCCGAGGTCACACACCAAGGGATCGCCGCTTGCCAGTCCGAAGTCACACACCAGGAATCACCGCTTGCCAGTCCAAAGTCAGGAACCAGGAACAAGGATTCAAAGAGCAAGAAGACTCACGGAAGCAAGCAGACTCAAACGCTGGAAGGACATTGCCATGTCAAGGAAAGAGCAGAGGAAGCCTCCCTTTCTACTTCCTCTACTCTGGCTCATTGGAAACAGTTGTAAGTGGTTAAAGGGGCCAGGCCCCTTTAAATCTAGAGAGGAGGCGAGGCCTCGCACCTAAAGATGGTGGCAGCCATCTTGGATTTCCTCCAAGGAGGAAAGGCTGCCTGACGCCGCGAGGGAGGAGCAGGAACGGCTCCCCACTCGGCGGCCATCCCGGGGACCTGCGCCGGAGCGACGTGCACGGATTCAGAGGCTTCTCTGGGTGCTGCTGCGATCGGTCACCGCCGCGGGTGAGGTAGGGGGCTGCGGCCGTGGCCATCCATGGCCGTGGAACACAACAATAGCTGGCAAAATGCACATGGGTAATCCCAAAGCAGGGCATATAAAATAAAATAGGGTCTGATGCTGGGTTGTTTGTGGTTCTGGTACCAGACTCTGTGGGTTTAAAAAATTTACTGGACAGCAACAAAATAACAAAATCTTCCTTTTCCCCTCTGATTGTACTTCGGTAACCAAGATCTTCAATCATCTCTTTCCACTTAGCTGACTCTCACTTTGAACTCTCAAACTGTATTTATGTAATTAGAGTCTCACTGACTGAATTGTATTGCAACAGTGTAACTTTTATTCTTCTGGGGTTATGAGCAGTCAATTCACTAGTGAAAATCACCTAAATGATTTATCACAGGATTGACAACCAACATAAGCAGCAGCAGCACAAAAATAAACACACTTTAAACATCCTCTTCCTTTAGGCTAGCATTTAGAATTTAGTCTTGTTCTCAAACATCCTAGTTGTCTTAGTCATTCTTCGTTCACAGCCTCAACCCGAAACACAAACCTGTGGATGCCAGAAACATCTGTAAGCTCTGGGGAAATCATGCATCCCATGGGGCTCTTGGGTTCTTACAGCAAGAGGAAAAAATTTGCTTCAAGGCTCATAGGGCTGGGAACCTTCTCTTTACCTCCAGTTGGGGTTGCTCCAAAAATATGTTTACTGAGGTATATGAAATGGTAATAATTTGAAAAATTTTCCACTTTCTGGCAACATCCATAGCAGAAGAAACAATTCCAGTCACAAAAATACAGTTCATCAGCAGGGTCGGTGCTTCCATTAGGAAAACTAGGTGGTAAAATACCACCAGCATGAGGCCCAGAGGAGGAAAGTCAATACTAGCAAAGCCCTGTGCTGGAGCTGCCCCCAGTAGGTAATTTGGGGGTATGGGGTACGTGACTAAAGGTTAACCTAGGGTGCCAAATACTCTTACACCATCAGCAAGCAGGGGCTGCCTCTGACTCCAAAATCCTATCTCCAGGACCTGTCCAGACTGTGGGATTTCCTTTTTGAAACCTGAATAGGGCTGGTGATTTATCTTTCTCCTCTACACAAATTTACTCATCTAAGACCCTTGCTGCCACTATCTTGGGTGCAGAACCTCTTCAGATGAAGACCCCACTCTCTGTAGCCTGTACTTTTCCCAGAATTTCAAATCCACTTCGCTCAACAGATTGATGTGCCTCTCTCCATTGGAACAAGGTCATGGAGACTATTTCTGTTCACAAAGAATCAACACTAGACCTGCTCAGAACCCTTCAAGACTGTTTCTACGCCCTCTGTTAGAGGGAAAAAAATCTTGAAATCCTTCAGAAGGGAGAGCTAGAAGAAAAATGCAGAACATTCTGGTCTTTTCCACAATTTTCAACCCATTAAACATTAGGAGGTCCATATTCAGTCAGAGTTTGGATAGCAAAGTAAGCTGGATGAACTTATCCGCCTAACTTTGGAGATATATTCAATAGTGTAGCCCAGCTATTAAATTAGGGATGTGCAATTGTTTTTCCCGAATTAGACAATGCCAACGAAATTGCCTAATTTGGAATGGTTTGGGAGAACCGAAAATCGACTATTTTCCAAAATTTCAGGAAAAATTCATTTTTGAGTTAGTGCACGCTAACGGGTGTTACCCGATAGTGCGCACTAACCTGGCTGAGTTAGTGCGTGCTATCGTGAGTTAGCGTGCATTAATGGGAGTTAGCACACACTAACTCCTGATAGTGCGTAGTAACCCAAAAATCGGAGCCCCTGAAAAATAAAACCCTGAACCACGGGCAAAATGAAATTCCAGTGGGGAATTTGTACAATATTCTCTCTCAACTTAGCTTGATGGACTCTCTACCTGTGTAAAATCAAGCAAGATTGAGAGAACATTGTACAAATCTCATCTTTGGGTGAGTGTCCTCACTCCGAAGGACATCAAATCTTCACAAGAATGCACTGTTCTGTTTGTACGTCTCATTCTACATGTAAAAGTGGCCCTAAGCCCTACACTACTACCTAAACCTCACCTTGAATTACTAGGTTGGTCTCATATAGTGGCATAAATAGATGCTTACTATGGTACCACCACCAGAGGCGCTCTCACTCTCATTCTTACACTCTCAGGCCGTTCCCCAGCCTAAAAATGCCCAAAACAGAATTTGTGAAAAAAAAATCACAGATTCCATCATGGACATATTGCGTGACATTGCACAGCTTAACGCAATTGAAAAAGGTGTAGTTATGGCTTCACAAAGCCAGCCAACTTTTACGGAATTCCCGCTCCCCAATCCCCTTTAAAAAATTTGCATCGCACCATGCGTTATGATGCTTAACCCATGCGAAAGCGCCACAATGCGATTTGATAAATGACCCTGTAAGCTGGATAAGTTATCTGAATATTGGAGTTAGCCTGATAACTTATCCGACTAGCATAACTCTTCCCCAAAATGCCCATGGAATATCCTTAGAACATTCCTAGTTATCTGGCAAAATTATAGTTCTATAAAAATGTATCTGGTTAACATTTAGCCAGATAAGTTTTTAAATATTCATTTAGCTGGATAACTAGTGAGTTATCCAGCTGAATGCTTCTGAATATGGACTTCCTCATGTCTTCTAATGAGGAGCGTTTAGAAAAGCAGTACAAGCTCTCTGACATCACAGCTCTGTGTCAGTGGAAACACATACATCAAAAGTATAGACATTTTAAGAACCCTTCCATTTGTAGTAAAGAGAAGGCCTTTCAAAAATATTTATTTCTATACGATATTCCTTAGCTAGTACATAAAAGGAATTGCTTGTTTTGTTTTGGTTTTTTTTTTACATATTTCTCAGAATTATCAGCTTTGCATTGATCTGCTTTTGTTATCTCCTAAGTGGTGCTTGTTTTCAGGTAAAGCTCTTGCTGTGTTCTAGGCAATTTAAGGTAATAATTTGATTCTTTGGGCGTAGTAGAGCTGGAGAGGTATTGTTTCATAGGAAACACCCCCATCCCTTTCCTGGCGGGAAGAGGAGTTATCATCAAAAAATGGTTTTGTGTAATGCAGTTTAAACCAAGGAGACAGGAAGGAAAGACTCTGCTACCTATCAATAGTTTGAGGCATCAGACTGGGAGTTAACACAGAGAAAGAGAGAGAGCTGCTAAAAATCATAGATCGATTTGTAGAGACGCAGAGATTCAAATTTAAGTAAATCGACATATTGGTGTTGTAAAAAGGTAAGGGAATGTTTGGAATGGCCCAGTGGATTGGAGTAAAAGAAAATGCACTGGGTGGGTCCTTCCACATACGGCATTAAAAGAAGGGCGAGGGAGTGGAATGAATGTGGGCCTGTGCATGTGCTAAGGCTTTAGGGAAGTGCTTGGTTAACCGGGTAGACGGTGCCCCCACACAACTCTGGTTGCCTGCTGAGCACTGAGAGGCCAAAGAAGAGCCTGGAGTGGGAAAGAACCCTTCCCGTTCATGGTGGGGACCAGATGAGGTTGGTGGGCCCAGTGGCGCCAAGCTCGGATGGAAAGTATTTCTCACCTCTCCAATGAGCAAAGGGCAGTGGACTCCAAGTCCTCTCAGGTAGAGGGGTGGATAGCAAAGTTGACTCAGATACCAAGGAGTATCAGAAGCCATACAGATCCTCATGCAGGATCCATTTAGCAGAACAGACAAATGTTTTAAAGATGATCCCTGACACTGAGAACATCTGTTACCTCATTTGAAATCCTAATGACATTGAAGGGAGGGCATAATAAGGAAAAGTATTTATAATAACCTAGTAAATATGGATTTAAGAGTTTCATTCTAGTCTAGATTAATACTAAATATATAGAGTTATTGCCTTTGATATTGGATGCTATCATTCTGTCTTCAATTTTATTATTGTATAGTTTACTTTTGATATGAAATGTTACAATCTGCATTGAGAGGATTTAACCATAGCAAGCAGTATATTCAGTAATTAGGGATAGGTTCTTGAAGTTAGGTTTGGCCTGGCCTTGTTTAGTGATACTTTTTTTTTTTTTTTTCTCTTTTATTTATGAATTTTTCAATTTACACTTAGGTTAATCATTTACATTCAATACTTGGTTGAATTGAGAAAAAAAAAACATTATCACATATCTGCAATTTCTGACAGAAAAAAAAAAGAAAAAATTATAATAATTTCAGAAACAATACAACTATACATAATTGCAACAGTATGTGATTGTAATTTAAATCTTAAATTAAATAGCAACCATATCTCCAGGAATATTAAATATTACATCTGAGACAGCTAAACAATTACAAAGGAGAAAAAAAGAAAGAAAAAACACTTAATTCAAGAAACAGCTCATTTAACAGCTGGCCTTTTTATATCGCCTGCACTACTTAGGGTTCAACTGGGGATGAAGCAAGTGGTTCACGCAATTCTAAAAATTGACGTAACTGATCTGACTGGCTGAAGCTAAATGATACTTTTATCTCTATTAATTAGCTTTGCATGTTAGTAGTATTTGTGTGAGGTTCTGCCACCAACCTGCAGGTGACTCAGGGGCGGATTTTCAGAGCCCTGCTCGCGTAAATCCGCCCAAAACCGGGCGGATTTACGCGAGCAGGGCCCTGCGCGCCGGTGAGCCTATTTTATATAGGCTCACCGGCGCGCGCAGAACCCCGGGACTCGCGTAAGTCCCGGGGTTTTCGGAGTGGGCGTGTCGGGAGGCGTGTCGGGGGGCGGGGCCGGAGCGCGCGGCGTTGCGGGGGCGTGTCTGCAGTGTTTTGTGGGCGTGGCTACGGGGGCGTGGCTACGGCCCGGGGCGTGGCCGCGCCCTCCGTACCCGCCCCCAGGTCACGGCCCGGCGCGCAGGAGGCCCGCTGGCGCGCGGGGATTTACGCCTCCCTCTGGGAGGCGTAAATCCCCCGACAAAGGTAGGATGGGGGTTTAGACAGGGCCGGGCGGGTGGGTTAGGTAGGGGAAGGGAGGGGAAGGTGAGGGGAGGGCAAAGGAAAGTTCCCTCCTAGGCCGCTCCGATTTCGGAGCGGCCTAGGAGGGAATGGGGGTAGGCTGCGCGGCTTGGCGCGCGCAGGCTATACGAAATCGATAGCCTTGCGCGCGCCGATCCAGGATTTTAGCCGATACGCGCGACTACGCACGTATCTACTAAAATCCAGCGTACTTTTGTTTGCGCCTGGAGCGCAAACAAAAGTAGGCTGTTCGCGCTCGTCTGAAAATCTACCCCTCAGTTTCTAAGAAAACCTTATGACTGAGGGAACTTCCTTTTCCCACCAGAAGATGTCAGCACATTTTCCTCGACTGGTTTGGTTGCTCCTCCTGCTCTATGATTCCTGCTTCTTGAGGGACATTTGATTGAGGTAATATTCTATTCTGTTGTGTATGTATACTGAGATGGTATCTACTTTCTTTGCCAGAGCTTGGTCTTATACTATGCTAGGATGTGCCTATGTGCTACCAGCTTCCCTGGGGTGGTCCTGCTAGTCCCCACATCTCAACTCATAATGTCTCCTTTCAGCCTTTTCTTTCAAAAGCATCTTACCTGTGAGTGTCTTTAAGATCATGAGAGGTCTTGAACGAGTAGATGTGAGTCGGTTATTTTCACTTTCGAATAATAGAAGGACTAGGGGGCATTCCATGAAGTTAGCAAGTAGCACATTTAAGACTAATCGGAGAAAATTCTTTTTCACTCAACGCACAATAAAGCTCTGGAATTTGTTGCCAGAGGATGTGGTTAGTGCAGTTAGTGTAGCTGTGTTCAAAAAAGGTTTGGATAACTTCTTGGAGGAGAAGTCCATTAATGGCTATTAATCAATTTTACTTAGGGAATAGCCACTGCTATTAATTGCATCAGTAGCATGGGATCTTCTTAGTGTTTGGGTAATTGCCAGGTTCTTGTGGCCTGGTTTTGGCCTCTGTTGGAAACAGGATACTGGGCTTGATGGACCCTTGGTCTGACCCAGCATGGCAATTTCTTATGTTCTTATGTGTGATCCACTGGATTTGTCTTCGTGGCTACATTTATTCTGTCTGGTACCTCAGCCTCTAGTACTGGCCCTGGGCAGCAAAGTCCTGGTATCCATCAGCACCTGAGGACACAATCCTAGGGGAAGACAACAGCTACTACAAGTGGATGACCATTCTCTCCTTTTTTCAGTACCATGGTGCTTTGCTTTGTGGCTTTCCTTACCCCAACCTTGCACTCTGGCCTGCTCACCAACTCAGAATCTCTATTGACAGGAATTACTGCAATTTCTAATTGTTATTGTTTAAATAGATTTTACATAATATTATTAGTTGTAACTCACCTTGGAGTTCCTTTTATAATAAGTGATAAATCAAGTTTGGCTAAATATATAAATAAATATCATTTGCTCCTTTTTTATGGTGTCCTGGAAGGGAGGGAGGAAAATCCTCTCCACCACACCCTCTTACTCTGGGTGGAGGAACCCAGGTACCAAAACTGTAGAGGGTTGACAAAGTCTACCAGAAAGGATTCCCATCATGTTGGCCCTAGACTCAGATATAATTAGTCTTCTGTTCTTAGTAGTTTATAAATTATACATTTTAGGTAAAAATACAGCAAATTGGAAGTTCATGCAGATGTCTGGAATAATAAAATAAATATTTTGAGTACAAATAAAAATCAGTGTTTACCGATGTTTCTTCGTGTAGATACTATTGCTGAATAACTTTTCTGATTGAATTAAATGCACACATTTGTGCAGCTGAGGAGTCATCAGCACAGAAACAGAGTGGATCAGCCAAGGAAGGCATTGGATGGGCTTATCAGTTAAAATCAGATCTTCTCAATGATCCAGGCTGGCAAGAGGAGGAGGGGAATGATGGAACATTTGTCTCTCCCCCCTTTGTTTGACTTTGTAGTTGCATCAGGTGAGTTGTTGCAGTGGTGAGACCCGCACCTTGGTTGACTGCGATGTATAATTGGCTGGATATTAAGCTCAGGAACTGGTGTAAGTTCAGGCATATTGCGTGAGGAGTTGTTGCCCTAAAACAGTGGCAGCATAGTATGGTCACCAGCTGCATGGCAAATCCCCCTCCCGTCGGGTTATGGCTGGGGGCGGGAAGCTGGAGGCGTTGGCGGCGATCCATTGGTGCTGCTTCGGAAGCCGGGGTTGGCTGCTGCCCTTGGGGTATGGCGGTTCCAGCCTGAGGCTGTGGGGATGCTGGAGAAATGGTTACTGTCTAGTTTATAAACTCATCTACATGGCTGACTTATTGGCCTGGGTCCTGTTATGTTACATTTTGAATAAACTGTGGCCCGGTTTAAATCCATTGAATGGTGTGGTTTGATTTTTTTTGTTGGCCAAAGATGCAGCATGCCTTATGTTATCACTGATCTCTTTCTTGTGAAAACATAAACTGTTGAATCTTTCCACTTGGCAGATACTCCCCCCCCCCCCCCCCCCCATCACCCTTTGTTCCTGGATTTATTTCCCTGCCTTTACAAGATTTGCATTGAACAAAAATAAATCAGTAATTGTTTCAATGACTTTATATTAAACTGTAAAGCATTAGGCAGCATTATGAACATGCTGTGATACAGTTCCTATGAGCTGAAAAGCTCTCCATCTAACATGGACTGCCATTTTCAAAGCTAAATGGGGTGTACAAAATTATGGCAGTCTGTAATGTGTCAGCATTATTGGACGAATGGTTTCTGGTGCTTATGCCTTATTAATTTTAATTTTAACAACTTATTTAATGCATAGCAGAAGCCTGATTTATAAAGGATATCACGTGTTTTTGGCTTCTGGGAAAAGTCTTTTATAAATCAAGCACAGAATGTTAAATATATACTTTATTTTGCTTCCTCCCTCCCTTATAAATACCATTTGTATGCAAGCATGTGTCTGTTATGCATTTTATTTCTTTATTTATATATATATATATATATATATATATATCACTCATTATATATCCAGTGCTGTATAAAATAAGTGTGAAAAGCTGTAGGTGACATTCTATAAAGAACATAAAACCTTCTAAATATTTTTGGAATCTCATAGTTCAAGCCTAGCTAATTTAGATCTCCAGAACTACCCTATCTTTTTATAATCTGGTCTTCTCATTTAGCAGATAAAACGAAATTTATTTGAAAATATTGTCACTGCTATATTGAGGATGGAATAAAAAAGTGGATTTGAATTCTAACCTTAAAAATAGAACTCACAAGGAAAAGGTAAAGATATTCTTCATCTTCTGCATCAAAAAACTTGACCACTCCATCCTCTCTTAGGGATCCTGTGACATTTACCCACTCAAGATACCTTATATGTCACCCACATCCCTAAGGGGCCAAAGCAATACAGTGCGCTCAGCAATAATGCAATAGGAGGATTAGAACCTATTTAACGCACGTTAACTCTCTACCTGGGTAACATCAAGCTAGGTTGAGAGAACATTGCACAAATCTCATCTTTGGGTGAGTTTCCTCACTCCGAAGGTCATCAAATCTTCACAAGAGAGCATTGTTCTGTTTGTATGTCTCACTTTGAATGTCAAAGTGGCCCCTAGCCCCTACACTAATACCTAAACCTCACCTCGAGTTACTTGGTGGGCCTCCCATAGAGATATAAATACCTATCTAGTGTGAGGCTAGTCTCTCT
Source organism: Rhinatrema bivittatum (assembly GCF_901001135.1). Lineage (NCBI taxonomy): Eukaryota > Metazoa > Chordata > Amphibia > Gymnophiona > Rhinatrematidae > Rhinatrema > Rhinatrema bivittatum. The sequence continues at coordinate 77,113,258 of NC_042621.1, read as the reverse complement.
CTCTCTCTCTCTCTCTCTCTCTCTCTCTCTCTCTCCTCTCTCTCTCTCTCTCTCCTCTCTCTCTCTCTCTCTCTCTCTCTCTCTCTCTCCTCTCTCTCTGCTACTTTCTCTCTCTCTCTCTCTCTCTCTCTCTCTCTCTCTCTCTCTCTCTCTCTCTCTCTCTCTCTCTCTCTCAGCTTAAACATGGTCCCCCCAGTGGTTGTATGTAGGAAATACATCAATCCTGGCACTTATTACAAAGTGTGAAAAAGTTATTGCAATTTGCACTAAGATAGTGCTTCACAGAGGTATTATTGCAATAAACTGCCTATTACTATCCCATGCAAAATTTAGTGCATTTTGATAAATCCAGGCCTTAGCTGGCTTTCTTACTTATCCAGCAAAATAGTGCTTTTTTTAAGGCTTACATGGGTAAATGGAAACTGATCCGGATAAGCGGCGCACATCTGCAAAATGTGTGCATTTGCGCTCCCTGTTTTAAACACATCCTTGTGAAGATGTGACTCGTGCATTTTTCTTAGCACCTGTTGGCTTTTGCATGTACAAGTCTGCAAATTTTAAATCATGGACTTGTGAAGGAAATTACCAGTTTCACCAATTCAGCCACCAGTTTGCCCAGTCCATTTCTAAGTCATTGATACCCTCCTGGTTCTTCAGCCTGAATGTACCCGTTTACCCAGACCCCCTCAGTCAGTATTTGGCATTAAAGAATGTTATTCTCATTTACAGCAGATAATTAGAAGGTGTAAATATGTGCAGGTAACACACTGTGCGTGTGTCGCTTTGACAGGTTACAAACTAGCAACATACATAGAAACATAGAAGCATGATGGCAGGAAAACACCGTATGGCCCCAGAATGCCCCTGTCCCACCTCTTTTTTTTTTATATGAGCAAATTTAATTACGCATAATTACTTGCACGTGTATGTTTGAGGTTTATAAAATAGTATTTGTGCAAATATGTGCTATTTATGCATACATCTGTTAATCTGTATGGGGCAGATTTTCAAAGGGTTATGGACGCTGGGCCTATTTTCAAAAGGCTCAGCGACGTGCATAAAGCGCTGGGACGTGTGTAAGTCCTGAGGCTTTCAAAAAGGGGCGGGGTGGGGTGGGGATGGGCGGGGTCAGAGGTTCCCGGCACAGCGGCCATTTGCCGCTGCCCCTGGGGATCGCGCACCGGCAGTTGGCAGGCGCAACAGGGTAGGACAATTTTTTTTGGGGGGGGGGTTTAGCTTAGGGCTGAAGGGCAGGGGAGTTAGGGGAAGGTAGGGTGGGAGGGGGTAGGGAACGGAGGAAGGCAGCGCGGCTCAGTGCGGGCTTGGCAGGCGCAAGGTGCACAACTGTACACCCCCTTGCGCGTGCCGACCCCTGATTTTATAACATGTGCGTGCCTGCGTACGCGTTTTATAAAATCGCGTGTCCATGTGTGCCCGTGCCGGGTAGTGCGCGCACATGGTCGCGCACACGCAGGTCTTAAAATCTACCCCTATATGCGCACCTTTTTTAAAAATATCTCTTTTAATACTGTATAGTGAGACAAAATTCTCAAGTAGTCCTAAATGATTTGGATTCTCCTGTATAGTTATAAGAAATAATCTTTTGAGTAAAATTAATTCCACAGAGCTTTACTCACAGTGTATTTAATGACTGCTAACAACCCATGCTAAATTGCTGCTTATAGCCTGGCTTTTTAAAGACTGTTCTAAATTATGAAGAACCTTGAAGTCACTCAGATCTACATCATGTCAGGGATAAATATTGATCTAGCAGTTGCCAGGAGCTGAATAGATTTTACTTTTCCTGCAGAGCATTTATTATTCACTGTTATTAAACAAAGTATGTGCTAATAATTAGATTGCTAGCTTTCTCCAACGTTTTGTATTATTTCCTTCTGATGGGGAGAACAAAGAATAACTGCTGCAAACATATCAATACGCTTTTGGTTGGGATCCACATTGGGAATGGTTATGAATGAAGCTTCTGTAAAGAAGCAACGTTTAAATGTCTAACCAGTTCCTGAATTCAAGTAAATCCATTATTAAACAGAAAACAAAAAGATGGCTTAATGCAGGCCGTGGCTGTAATATTAATTTAGAAAATTATTTAGGGATTTTTAAATGGGCCTCTTACTAGCTAAATATCATTTAAGAAAAATAAAATTATATCTCCCATTAGACTTTGCCACCCAGATTTAAGAACAGAGAATTTTTTTTTTTCCCCAAATCCGTATGTTAGAAAAGACGTTGCCCTAGGTTTGTTAAATGATCTGAGGAACGTACACTGTTATGCATTGCAAGCTGCACAAATCAAACCATGCAAGCTTAGTGTTTTGTACTGTTAAAAGCTGCTATCTCTACGGTATCAGAAGATTAATTTCATTCTGCACAGCTAGGTGCCTTCCTCACCTACATTTACCCAGCGAGAGGATAAAAGCTTAGGAAGTCATTTTTGAAAGGATTTACGTGCATACAACTGGGTTTTTCACATGTAAATGCACTTTGCCTGTAGTCCGTGGGCTTTTGAAAATTGCTACAATATAATGCCATTGAATTGTCCATAGGTTTTATGCACATTACAATGGTAACTTTCAAAGCAGCTCTAGGGAGCACATGTTTGCGTGTTTGTCAGCCCACGCGTGGAGATGCACCCATTCTATAACATACGCGCGTGCAAACAAACGCTGCTTCTACCGCATAAGCGGGGGGATTTTAAAACCCAGGCGCTGGAAAGCCATTACTCGTATTCCCAGTTCATTCCCATTTTGCCCAGTTAAGAGAGAGGTCTTCCAAACCCCCCCCCCTAGTTTAATAGCCTCCCTTCCCCCCTGTTAGCCATGACCTCGCTAATATGCCCAGATATTTTTTTCGCCTTACAACTTACAGTTCAACAATAGCAGAAGCAAAGTTACGCGGCAGGGGACCCTGGTACATGCCAGTGCGCGTAAGTATTTACGCGCAGATTTTAGATACAATCCCAGAATGCCCATGCCCCGCCCATTTTTAAAAAAGCTTTTTATTTGTGCACGCAGGGCACGCATATCCAGCCAGCTTTTAAAATCCGCTTGACGCACACTGGCCCAACATATTCGCACATCCCCTAATTGTTGCACATATCCGGCTTTTAAAATTCACCTGTTTGCGTGCATTGCTCTGCATAAAACTTACTCTCATTTTAATGATCAATTTTATATGCAGATTCATGGTAGAGCCACGGAGGCTGCCACAGTACCAAGTATTAGGGATGTGTAGAGGGATGTCATACGTTGCATTCGGGATTCGTATTCGTTGGGGGGCAGATATGTTGCATTCGGCAAGGGGGCCCCCGATACGTTTATACGTCAATTCTTATTCGTTTAATTCGTAAATTAACTACAACCCCTCACCCTCCTTACCCCCCAGAGACTTACCAAAACTCCCTGGTGGTCTAGCGGGGGGTCCGGGAGCCATCTCCTGCACTCAACCCTTGGCTGCCGGTATTCAAAATGGCGCCGATAGCCTTTGCCCTTACTATGTCACAGGGGCTATCAGTGCCAGTGGTCAGCCCTTGTCACATAAGAGCAATGGATGGCTGGCACCATCTTGTGCTCCTACCATGTGACAGGTGGCTGACCACTGGCACTGGTAGCCCCTGTGACATAGTAAGGGCAAATGCTATCGGCGCTATTTTGATTACTGGCAGCCGACAGCCCGAGTGCAGGAGATTGCTCCTGGACCCCTGCTGGACCACCAGGGACTTTTGGCAAGTCTTGGGGGACCCTCCTGACCCCCACAAGACTTGCCAAAAGTCCAGTGGGGGTCCGGGAGCGACATCCTGCACTCAGGCCATCGGCTGCCAGTATTCAAAATGGCGCCAATAGCCTTTGCCCTCACTATGTTGACGGTTGGCCCCTTGACATAGTGAGGGCAAAGGCTATCGGCGCCATTTTGATTGCTGGCAGCCGACAGCCCAAGTGCAGGAGGTCGCTCCCGGACCCCTGCTGGACCACCAGGGACTTTTGGCAAGTCTTGGGGGACCCTCCTGACCCCCACAAGACTTGCCAAAAGTCCCTGGTGGTCCAGCAGGGGTCCGGGAGTGACCTCCTGCACTTGGGCTGTCGGCTGCCAGCAATCAAAATGGTGCCGATAGCCTTTGCCCTCACTATGTCACAGGGGCTACCAGTGCCATTGGTCAGCCTCTGCCACATGGTAGGAGCACAAGATGGCACTGGCCATCCATTGCTCCTATCATGTGACAGGGGCTGACCAATGGCACCGGTAGCCCCTGTGACATAGTAGGTTAAAGGCTATCGGCGCCATTTTGAATACCGGCAGCCGAGGGTTAAGTACAGGAGATGTCTCCCGGACTCCCCGCTGGACCACCAGGGAGTTTTGGTAAGTCTTGGTGGGGGGGGGGGGGTGTCAGGAGGGTGGGGGGTTTGTTTAAATTCACTCCTTTAGGCGGCCGAATAATTCGGCGAAGATTTGTTGTATTCGTGGGGAATCGCGATACATTTCGCTTCCCCACAAATACAACGGATATGGCCCTATACGTTGTGGATTACCAATTCGTAGGGAACGAATGCACAGCCCTACCAAGTATTGCTAATTTATGTGTCTAATTTTGAAGAACCATTTTTATACTCTCCAGCATGGTTTTCTGACATTTTGATTTGGCACAGATTATACTGATAATGTAAATGGCTTTTGGAGTTACAGGCGTAAATGAAACATACTATTGTAGCAATTTTCAAAAGCCATTTATCTTAGTGAAATGCATTTGCACATGTAAATCCTACAGACAATTCAAAGGCATATATTGTATCGATTTTCAAAAGCTCACCTACTCAAGTAAAGTGTATTTACATGTGTAAAACTGAGTAAATGCTTTTTAAAATCAGGCTCATAGTATTCGTTATAAGAAGGTATTGTTCCTTCCATATTAAAAAGGGCTATTTAACCAGTCCTAAATGAAGGAATCTAAATAATGACTCTTCCTACTGTTTTTGCTCAATGTCTAACCTATTTATTTATTTATTTATTTAAAAACTTTTCTACACTGTCGTATAGTGCTATACCATCACAACGGTTTACAGATAGGCACGTAAGTTTGGTTTATAAATTATCTAGTAGGTGCCAATAAATTCTCGGTTACATGATTTAAAAAAATATATGCTATATGGAACGTGGATTGTAAATTCCATTTATATGAATAATAGAATATCCGTACATGAGAGATACTGTACTTTTCTTTAAATTAATACTTAAGTATGAGAAAAAATAAAAAAGAAAGCATATATTTGGTGACTTTTAACTGTGTATTGGATTTCCTTCCTTGTTCATTAGTATTATTTAATCCCCACTTTCACTTTGAAAGTCTTTTTTGAAGAGCCAGATTCTTAAACTTTTTTTGAAGATTTTTAAATCTCTTGTTAATCTTATTTCGAGTGGCATTGTGTTCCATAATATTGGACCGACTAAGGATAGTGCTCTCTCTCTCACTTGGGTCAGCTTAGCTGTCTTTACAGAGGTATGGTTAATAGTGCTTTATTGGCTGATCTTAGATTTCTCTGGGGGACATGTAATCGTAGTACAGTGTTTAGCCAGTCAGTATTTTCCTCATAGATTAGTTTGTGGATTGTGCATAGTGTTTTAAATTGCCCTCTTTGTTCAATTGGCAGCCAGTGTAAATCGGCGAGTGTTTGAGTGATGTGATCCCTTCTGCATTTTCCAGTTAGTATTCTGGCTGCAGAGTTCTGTAAGATTTGTAGTGGTCTTAGTGTTGTATATGGTAATCCCATAAAAAGTGTGTTACAATAGTCTGTGCTGGCCAATATAAGTGCTTGTAGAACAGTTCGAAAATGCGCTTGGGTTAATAGTGGTTTTAGCCTTCTAAGGACCATTAGTTTGGCGTATCCATCTCTAACCTTCAATATGTGTTGCTTCAGGGTGAGTTCATTGTCAATTATTACACCTAGGTTTTGAGCTTTTTCAGTTAGTTCCAATATCTGATCATTTTTAAGTTTGGGATTCTGGATTAATTCAGTGGTTTTTCATTCAAGGTGTATGAATTCTGTTTTTTCAATATTAATTACCAGTTCCATTTGGCTTAGTAGTTTAATTATATCTAGGTACAATATTGCAAAGTTTAATGTTTTTTCAATTGTTTACTCTACTGGAAGAATTAGCTGAATGTCATCAGCGAATATATAATGTATGATACCTAGTCCTGCCAAGAGGTGGCATAGAGTTGCCGAAAGTGCTGAACCTTGGGGGACCCCAGTCTTTAGCTTGATTTTGTCTGATATTGTGTTTTTTATCTGTACCTGAAAAAAACTATTGTTTAGATAGGATCGGAACCATTCAATTGTTTTGTTTTGTAGTCCTATTTCTTCAAGCCTTTTTAGTAGTATGTTGTTGTTTACTGTGTCAAATGCAGCTGACAGGTCTAGTAATATCATAATGTAGTGTTTTCTGCTGTCAAACCCACGTAGTACATTATCTATTAGAGATTATGAATGTTTCGGTGTTATAGTGTTTTCTGAATCCATGTTGTGAGGGGTAAAGTATGCTGTTGTTGTCTAGATGTTCTGCTAGTTGCTTCTGTACCATTTTTTCTATTAATTTAGCAAGCATAGATAGGTTTGAGACAAGTCTATAATTACTTAAGACATTTGGGTCACTGTTTTTTTCTTCAGTATTGGTTTAATTATTGCACCTTTAAGAGAGTCTGGCATTAGTCCTTCACTAAGTGATCAGTTAATTATTTTTGCTATAGTGTAGGAGGTTATATCAGCTAGTTTTTTTTTATGTCCATGGTGGTGTCAGGGTGATGGCTTCAGAATGTTACAATCTTGGTGCCTGTGTTGAGCAGTCAGAACTTGTTTTCTAGCAGATTGCAATGCAAAGTAAAACCTAGACTGGACTATCCAGAATTCACTGGACTCGAGTAAACTTTACAACCAATTTGAATTTAAAAACACTCAAAATATTTCCCTCAATTCTTAAAATCATTTTCAATGACATCTCCCATCTGTTTATATGTCCACAAACATCAATCATACCTATAAAACCACCTATTGATACTAATATTCACCATTTAAAAACTATAAAGTCCCTATTCAAAACCCATTTAGATGGATAACTTAATAGTTTTCCATGCAGAGTCAGAGGTACAAGCAGCACAGTAGACATCAGTGAAGATTTTGTGATTTGGAGTGATGACAGGTATGCAAAGATGAGATTTGTACATTGTACTCACTGATGTCTACTGCTCAGTTCATACCTTTGACTCTGCATGTAAAACTGCCTCCCAAAACCTAGGCCACCACCACCCCGAGTTCAGAATGTCCCTTCTTACAGTAGTATAAAATGTTGCCTAATATGTGTGCCTCCCCAGAAGCTCTCTCTCTCTTTCTCTGCTTGAAATGGGATTTGGATAAGTTCCAAGGGGAAAAATCCATAAACCTCTACTACAGTAATTACAGCTTTTGATTTATCTAATGTGTGGGTACTTGCCAGGTACTTGTGACTTGGATTGGCCTCTGTTGGAAACAAGATACTGGGCTTGATGGACCCTTGGTCTGACCCAGTATGGCATATCTTATGTGTTTAAGTATTGCAAATCCCATTTGGGCATAACGCACAGCATAACGCCAGGAAAAAAGGTGTAGTTATTTTCCGCTCTAAATCATAGATATCATGCGCAACACTATTGCACACAATGTTAAGCACCCCTCATTTTCATAAACTACTCCCTTTTGACTATATTTTTTAAAATTTGCATACACATCTCGCAATGCGTTATATTATTATCACAAGTGCTAGAGCCCTAATGCCTGCAATAATGCAGTAATGCAATTTGATGAATGACCCTCTAAGAGAGCCAGCTATATTCAATAGTGTGACTGCACTGTTGAATATGCCTCCAAAATTATATGGATACTTTTATCTTGCTAGCTTTGCTATCCAGACTGTGTCTGAATATAGACATCTACATCCTTTACAGCCAAAAGAAATATTGAATAATGGTTTCCAGACTCTTCTCTGGTTCTCCTTTTATAAAATCAATTTTAAAGGAATTTGTTTAGAGGGAAACATCAGGACTCAATCAAGGGTTTTGTTTTTTTTTACTTTTATAATATTTTTGGGGACACTCTCGAGGTCCCCAAAGTTTGCCCACTTGAGCTATGTACTTACTTTATTTTATTTTTAGTTTCCAGGTTTTATTTCTATTAAAGCTCATAGTCCCCATTTCAGACCCATGGGATCCTGCTCACATCATTACTGATGTCTGCAGGACTGCAGACTGAGTGTGATTGCCTCTCCGGGGCCTTTCCCAAGGACCCCAACACCTAACTATGCCTCCCTTCTCTTCCCTGCACTGGCACGAGGCTTCCGAACTCACCACTATGGCCAGATTCACAGTTGGAGGGATGGTAGCGGCAGCAGCCAGATGCCTCATCGCTTGCCCTGGCCCCCTTCCCTCTCTCTTGCCTCTACCTTCTTTCCATGGGAACTTCTCCTGGCTTTTCAAGTTGTAGCTCTATCTTGCTGTGGGGAACCTATTACTAACTCCTCTGGCCTTTACACAAACATAGCCTTCAGTTGCTATTCCAGGCACCCTCTCACTCAAACCAAAAAATGAACAGCTAGCCTCTCCTGTACCCCAGTCCTAAACTAGGCCTTCCTGCCAACAAATAGCCCCTTCATCCATTCACAGTGCCCCAGTCCTCAAACTCAATCCCTGTCTGAGAGCAGCGGTATGCTCCTTCAGCCGAGATCCAGGCCTCCTACCCACCACCTCCAGAGCTTCCTGGAGAAAGTAATTTAACATTTTTTTTTTATTTTGGTACTCCCCATTTAAAATTACCATAGGAAATATTTGGGTATGGATGAAGTACCTGGAGACACGTTTACTTTTGTATGCTGCTGCCTTGAAGGTGTGTATGTGAAAATATATATGCATTTATATATTTATACATATACAGATATCTATGTATGTACTATTGCCTGGAAATGCATGTGTATAACGGATAGTGCTACCTGAAGTTATGGGTGTATTACTCTTTCTTAGTGGTGAATACCACCGTGGCTTAAAAAGGGGAGAGGCAGGAAATTATAAACATTTTCATTAAACTCTCAAAGATGAAATGTTTTAACTAAAAGATGCAATGGTTTTACAAATCTGGATGTTTACAAAGGCAACGACAATGCAATTAATCACTCTTTCAATAGGCTGGAAAATGTATGGAAAAGTTCCCTCGGATTGATTTTCCTCTTTGAATTCATGTTGTCTTTTCTTTTACCAAAAAAAAAAAACAAAACAAAAACCCTGAGGCTTAAAAGAAACTATGCTTCCCACAAAATATATAGTTCCATTCATCTACCAAGATTTAACAGTGATCAGGCAATGAAACCATATTGGATTCCTGTGATAGACTAAAAGTGGAACTGACAAGTCTCTAAATTGGAACCATTGGTCCAGGGTTTGTTTAATTTCTTTTGTTATTTAGAATCAATTTAAAGAAAGGATGTAGAAGCAAACTGTAAACTATGCCCCAAGATGCAAAAGCACATGTATTTTTTAAGCAAACGGCTACATATTTTACTTTATTTCCTTGTACCTTTTTATTTTTTAATGCACAGCTTCAGTAAAAAGGAAAGCATGAATATTAAATCTGGTATCTTTCCCATCTATTCTGGGAGCTATTGACTGCTGCTGTATTACAATTATAACACTTCCCGTTTAAGAAGGATGGAGGCATTAAAAGAAGTGAAGGTGTTTGAATAACTGTGTGCATGATTTATCAAGGTCTTTTCCACACAATGATAGAAAAGCCTTAATGAGTCACGTTGTGTATATACAATTTTCCAATATTTATCCTGATTCCTAATTCACAGTAGCAGAATCAGGATTACTTGTGTAATGAGCAGATAGTATTAGTTTGCAAGATACACAACAAGCAATAGTGATATGTTGAATTGGCTATTATTATTCATCTCTGGAATAAATCATCTTTACACCATGGTGCTTATTTGAAACCGGTTGCCATTATGGCCTGTTAAAAATGTTTATTGTGCAAAACATTCTTATTATGGATCATGATGGGTAGATGCTTCTGAAGTTCCTACTTTTTCCATTTCAAGTAGTGTGAAAGCCCAATGACCCGGTTTCTTGTTTTCAGAATGATTTCTAGCATTTTGTATAAAAATTGATTTAACTGGTCTTTGATTAAGTACGTTATTTCAGTTCTTTTGCAGTTTCTATAAAACGTCTCATATTCAAGTAAATTTTAAAAGGCCCACGCATGTAAGATTGGGGGGATAATGCGTGTGGCTGGGCCTTGTGTGCGCCTGTGCGCATTTTACAAAGGGCCCGGCCATGTGTATAACCCCTGTTATGCGCCGAAGTGTCGAGCCCAAAGAAAGGGGCGGACCGGAGGTGAGGGCTGGGTGGGGAGGGGTGGGGCTGGGGGTGAGGCCGTACAGCACCGTTCAGTGCTGTCCCGGGGAAGCCAGCGTGTGCAGAGATTACTTCTGCTCCAGAGAAAGCAGTAAGTACGAAAATAAAAAATATGGGGATAGTTAGGGTAGGTTTAGAGGGTGGGGAGGAGAGGGAAAGAGGGAGGAAGGATAGGGTTAGGGTTAGGGAAGTTCCCTCCCAGTCTGCTCCTTAATTGGAGCGGACTGAGAGGGAACTGGGGACCAGCCGATCGCATCACCGTGAGTAGATTATAACACTTCCCCCACGCACACCATTCACGGGCCACCCACACGTGCGGGCATGGATTTTAAAATCCCGCATGCATGTGCACACAGCCATCAGGTTTTATGACGTGTGTGCCAGTGCATGTACGCACGCAGGCAACCCATTATCTATAAATTGTTTTTCCAGATTATAGATCCTTGTTCTGCCTAATCACATTAAAGCTGATTATCAAAGAAAGCTGAGAGCTTGAGCTAGGGGGCCTCAGTTTTACCTGCCTGAGGTTTGGTGAAAATTCTCCAATTCTTTGTTACATAGGTTTTAGGTTGATAATTTAAGATATGTAGGGGTCTCAAACTGAAATTCATAAATCTAGCCTGCTATTCCTTTTCCTAAATGTGGGCATCTGGTGCTGTAAATTAGCATTGAACGCCTGACATGCTTTCCCTGCCATGACCCTACTCACTTTTTAGATCCCTAAATTTAGAAGCTTAGCAGAAATAGGCACTTAAATGTAAGCACTCAGCAGGGGGGATTTTCATTTATGCAGCTCTAGACACCTAACTCCTTTAAATGTCATGGGTGGCACTATTTGATCCAGATCTTTTTTTTTAATCTGATCAAAAGACGAAAGTGCTGCCCCATATCAAATCTGACCTTCTGTAATGCTTTCATTTTCTCTTTCTCTTATTCACTGTGCTCACCCCACCCACTCCACCTTGCTCATTTTCTCATCTCTGACCCTCATTGCTCATGTTCTCCTCACCCAGTCCTCATCGCCTCTAACACCCCTATCCCCCATTATTTTCTTACACACAGCCCCCATTGATCTCTCAATCTCAGATCACCAATCCCGATTTCTCACACTCTCCATCCCTCTTTGTTCACACTTTCACTATCATCTGTCTCACCCCCTCACTACTTTCTCACACATCTCCAGCTCCCATTGTTCACTCTCACATCCCTCAGTCCCTATTGCATGCATTCTTATATTCTCCAGTTCCCATTGCTTATATATTCATCCCTAACACCCATTGCTCATTTTCACTTTCCCTAGCTCTCATTGCCCATTCTCATCCCCTCACATACCATCCCTCCATAGTTTCTCACTTTCACCTACCGATTTAAAGTTCTGGGTAGCTCTTAAGCCACTTTAAGTCACATGGTGCCTTGTACATCTGCATTTCTCAGTGATCGTCATGAGAGCAGTAATAGAATATGTGAAATGCTTGGCTCAAACTTCCCAAGAGCCGAATGTGGCTGTGATTCATCAGCAAAATGTTGCCACATACAAATTGTTTCCTCCTACTCCTGCATCCCAAAAGGGTGCAGGGTTGGGACCTTGACCCTTTCACTGTCAGAGAGTGACCTGCTGGTAAGTCACTACCCCCAACTTTAAAAATTCTGATCGAAGTTCTCTGGTAAGCCCAGAATCCTTTAATTTATTGTAAACCCTGATCCAGCTCTTATGAATCAGGGGCACAGTTGAGAGCTGAGAAACCGTCAAACATTCAATCGGGCTCACAGGATCTTTCTGATGAGAGGAAAGACAAGCTTTCAAGGCCCTTGGGCTTTGCATTTTTATTTACCTCACCCACTCAACCATACAAGGTTGGTGTTTCAAGAAAATGTTTACTGAGATACTTGAAAAATATGGACAACTTGGCAAACAGTACACTTTCTATTAGTTCAATCCATCCTAAGCATGTGCAAAGTCAATAATTCAGTGTATTCATTTGTTTTGTACATCAAATCAATCTTTTGGCTTATTTCAGACAAAAAAAATCACATATTTGTTTTATTCATTCTTTCATTTATCATTATAGTCAATGGGGGAAGCAATGAAGTCTATTTTAGGTTCCCAACTTGGGATTTTATAATCATTTCTAATGAAACTGGTGGGTAGACGATATCATAACAGTGAAGGAATGTCAACAAATCTAGACTATGTCAATGTGAAACCAAAAATGGCATGAAAAGCCCAAAGACACACAATGGGGTAAAAAGCTATCAACAGTGGAAGGAGTTCTCCAAGGCACCATCAGAATAGCAAAGCAATAGCCAGGGTGGTCAGAGCAACCCAAGGATCAAAAAGTGGAACAAAGTGCACCAACAACAGTGTGGTATGAACACTTCAAGGCTGCATGAGAGGGGCAAAGTGGCACCAAGTGTGGCATGAACAGCACATAGCACCATGGAGGGGGAAGAAAGCAGCAACAGAGTAACAAAACAGTTGAAAGAGTGGCATGAAGACCCTAAATCATCATGAAAGGTACAAAGTAGCCATCCAGAGTGCTACGGACGTTTGAAGACTTCAAATGAGGGGCAGAGGGTACCAACTAAATTGGTAGAAATCCATAGACAGGGAGAAGACAGAGAAAATCAGTGGAGGAGGCATGATATTATTTACATATGGCATCATTAAATGAAGGAGATGGCTGTTTAAGCTTGGAGTTGGTTTTTATTGGCAGCTAAGATACTACTGACTAGAGGCACCATGTAATTTTGCCACTAGATGTTTAATATCCCGTGATTCAGGGAATTTAAGACATGATTCATCTTCAGAATCAATTTTTAAACTTACTGCCTCCATCACCTGAGAAGCAGTAATAATGATGGAGCAAAATCCTGGTTTTGGGAGTTGCAGTACTGCTGCCTTTGTATTTTGCTGTGGTATAATCTGTTGAAGGCTAAATGCCAAAAGAAACCAATAGTAATATATCAGGGAAGGCAGTTTGAAGACAAAGTCTAAAGGGATATGAAGCCATTTAAGATAATTGGTTGGATAAGGCCTGTATAAAACTTCAGATGGCCAGAGCAAGATGAAGAATCGGCAAGTATCGTAGGGGAAGGACATTTGGGAAGAAGCTCAAAGACAGTTGGAATAGAGGAGGAAGCACCTTAAACTAAAGTACCAAGAATGGGTTGAAGCAGTGGCAGTAGCAGTGGCACTGATTATTAGAAACAGTAGGAGTAGAGGAATGCAGCAAGAAGAGTAGCTGAAAAACCCCCTAAGGTAAACCTCAAGGGGTGAGGTTGGAGGAAGAATGGAATCAAAAGCTGAAGGCACTAGACAGGCAAAGAGGTGCCAAGACTGGCATTAGGGCCCGATGAGTGAAGCAGCATGCATGAAAAGCAGTGGATAGCTAGGGTAAGACCAAGAGTCAGCAAGTACCATGGGGAAGGAGATTTGGAAAGAACCTTGAAGACAGCTGAAGCAGAGGATGAAGCATCCTAAAGTACTAGGAATGGCTTCCCCTTTGGGTTCCCTCTGGAACACAGTGTGGCATGGTGCAAGGAGCACCCACTAGAGGTAGACTTCAACACAGCAAGGCTGATTTGCTCAGCAGCTCATCCAGAGACTAGCTTCTCTTTCAACTTGGTGCCAGCCTTGAATGATGAGGGCTCACAATATCCTTTGTGATTGAGTAGATAAATTCGCTAGGCATACTGCTTGGCGGGTAGCAAAGATAATGCTGAGCCACCTTGGCCAAGTCAGGCCAGACCGTGGACTTGTTTGCCTGACATGCTAGCACATCTGGGTCCATGTCCATGATGGAATCTGTTATATAATATAATCACAGAAACTTTTGCTGGGGCCTCCTTTGCTGGTATGGGGTGAGGATCTCTTTAGACATCTGCTTTAACTATGGCCTGTGTCAGGAGATATGGTTCTGTTGAGGCAACATGGCTTTGGAGTGGGAGAGGAAGTGCAGGTTGACAGGGTGCTGTTTATGTCTGTACTACTTTCTGGGGTAACCACACTTTCCTGTACTACACCCTCCACTGTGCCTCTGCCTCTTTTACTCCACTTCACACATCCTAGCTGCCAGTTTCTCTTTCATGTATGTGACATCTGGAACTGGAGGTTGAGATTCCCTTTCACCTGCACATCACAAAGTGTAGTGATCATGCATATGTTTTCGGTCAGAGATTTCATTCTCAATTGTACCTGCTGCTGCAAGGCGTCCACAAATGGTAACACCTCTGTTTCCATTCTCTCTTGCTCATTTAAATCCTCTTTTTTGTCCTCTAGATTATTTACTATTGGGATAACCACTTCCAGCACAGTCCTTCTGGAACTCAGATCCTTGGTGGCATTCTTGAAGAGTTTCTGGATTTGTAGTGGCTGCCACATCACTACCCAATCATGATGCCTCATGATCCACACCTGTCTCTGTTTCTAGAGACAGATCATGAAGGAGTGACTGCTGCTCCACTAAGCTTTTCAGCATTAGGTAGGTAGAATTCTAGCAGGTGCCAACATCTTGAATCAGATGCTACATGTTATGGAAAAACTGCACCCCCCACCTTTACACTTTGATGGAAATGCCCAACAATGTTCTTGCAGCTCTTTATCTTGTCCTTCAAGAATGGATTCCCATGGTTCTTATACTCCAGCTCCAGGGCATACCTGACTGCCAAATACAGCATGTGCCAAAACCAACAGATCCCCCCCAAGCCCCCATTTTCCATTGCCCTTATCATATTTTCCCATTTTCTATCACAATGAAACATGTATGAAGACTCCTGCCTCTCCTGTCTGTCAACTCTCTAGCATCTTTCTTATGGCTGATAGATAGGGACCTTCATTTTCTGTTTTTATTTTATTTTCCCTGAAAAGTTTAATATTATAACAAAAAAATCTGTGGAAAAATTTCTTTACTATAAGAAACAGGAGAACAGGAATATCTTACACAATCTCTTCTCTGCATCCTGGGTTTTAAAAAGATTTGGATAAGTTTTTAGAGGAGAAGTCAATTAACTGCTATTAATCAAGATGACTTAGGGAATGGCCTCTGCTACTACTGGCATCAGTAGTATGGGATCTTCTTAGTGTTTGGGTACTTGTCAGGTTCTTGTAGCCTGGTTTGGCTACTGTTGGCTCCTTGGTCTGACCCAGTATGGCAATTTCTTATGTGGGTTTCTTCTGGCTTTGGAGTGGAGGTTGAGGCCAGAGGCATTGCTCATTCTCTTTACTTATACTGCCTGTTCTTCCTGATGGATGCTCTCAATACCATCAATATCATCTAAGTCCCCCATCAACTCACTGGAGGCTAAGATACTACTCACTAAACCTCCAAAATTTTGTTCAGCCATTAACTTTTCAATTTCTGATTAGGGAAATACCAGCAAAATTCTTCCTCAGAATCAGTTGTTGAAAATCATGCCTCCATTTCCACAGAAGCAGTAATTATAAAGGAGAGCACTGCTGGTTTTAGCTGTTACACTTCTGCTGCCCCTGCCCATGCTCCTGCTTTGCTAATTGTATGGCTCTCCTGCCTTTTGCCCCTGCTCTGAAAGAAGAGATAGAGAAGCATATGGCATGGGCACATGCTCTCCAAATTTCAATTTTTTTTCTGGCTTTTGCTGGCCTCAAGTGTGGGTATTCTTCAGCTAAAAAAGTCTCTTCAGTTTAAGGGCAGTACTGCCTTCTGGAAAAGTGATGCTTCTCTGCAAACTGCCAGAGAGCAGAGTTTCTTGCACAAGCTCACACCTTCCAGTGGGAGGACATCAACATCAATTGATCTAAATGGCTGCTATAGGCTAGATAAAAAGGTGCTTCACTATGATTTGTCCACCATCTTGTCTCCAAGCAAACATGTCCTGACTCAGCTCCCAGGAGGTTGTGATGTCACACAGGCCAGATTTTGTTGCTATAGTTACCAGATGTTTGCCCAGCACAGCCATATAATTGAATTGGAAATATAAACAAATGAGATGAAAAATTTAATTTAAATTAATGAGTACCCTCCATTCATTCAGGGATTAATGATGAAACAAATATGAACTCATTAACTGCAATTTACCCATTTGTTTCAAACAAATGCACATCCCTAATCCATCCATACAGGAATAAAAAAATAAAATACTGAATACACAAGACAATGATTTTATAGTCAGAAAATCTGCAGACCACATTTTCTTCTCCTCTCTCAACCCTAGCTCTTTAGAGATGATCCTTCCACTGGGGCTTTCCTGTATTGGTAATTGAAAAAATGTATCCAAGGTCAGGGCAGGTTGAGAGAAAGGCAAAGTCCAGGACCAATATGAGATCAGGGCAGAGAGAATTAAGCCAGAGGAAAGACACAGTGGCACACATAAAGGAAGAAGGCTAGAATGAGGAGGTATATGGGAGACAGGGCAAGTCAATATAGAGACAAACTAGGATCAGGCAGAAACAGAAAGAAGGCAGAAACGCTGATGCAATTAATACTACAGGAATGCAGGAAACCTGTTGCAGAGGCATCTCTGAGGTGAGCAGCTGGCAAGTCAATCCCCAGCTGAGATAATGTCATCAAATGATGCTGAGGTAAGGTTTCCCAGCATGGAGACTGTAAGCAGCAGTGCATGGATTTGCACACCTAGAGAGGCCAGGACTGCATTGGGTGCATCCAAGGTTGAGTGAGGTTGACCTTGGTATGGCTGCCATAACCAGCTCATTGTTTCAAGTTGTTGTTATTGATTTATATTCTATTATCTATCTGCTATGCAAAAGAAGTGATGCACTAGTTTGAAGCTAAGTAAAGAGTGCACTGTAGAAATCAATTCCTCTTGCATCTTTCATCAATTCAAATTACAGAAAATCTTCAGTGATGTCAACTTTGCTGTTCATACCTCTGACTGTGTATGTAACCCCCCCCCCCCAAACCTAGCCACCCTCAAACCCCACATCCAGTTAAAAGTAAACCCTCTTAAAGTGGTATGAATAGAAAGTGACTCTGATTTCTATACAGGGGTGCGCTCTCTCTCTCTCTCTCTCTCAAAACTTTTCCCTGTTAATCACTGAAGCATAAATTTATTGCACCTTTTTTCACTATATTTATAGCATTTTCATAAATCTAGGCCTTAATTAGCTTGCTAACTATAGGCAGCTAAATTCTAGCTGCCTAATTTATTAGCTGGCTAGAATGTAGCCAGATTAAGGCTGAATATAGCCGGTAAGCCATTTATAGGATCATTTATCAAAATGTGTTATGGTGTTAACGCATGCAAAAAGTATAGTAGTGTGAATACACATTTTTGAGGAGTGTGGAATCAGGGGACAGCATAACACATGCTATTGCACAGTTTATTTATTTAACAGCTTTTAATATACCGGTGTTCGTGCGGGCACATCACGCCGGTTTACAGTAAAACTTGCGAAAGGAGGAAAGTTACAAAAAACAGGGCGCGGGTGTGGGAGCAGGCTAGAAAAAAGGGGGCAGGGGTGGAGGGGTGAAGAAAGAGGAGGAAAGGATAGCAGCTGGGAATGTAGAGGAACGTAGCCATCGAAATGGTGGAAGTATTTACAGGAGGATGTATTTACAGCAGAAGGGCTGCAGAGGTGTGATGACTTAGATAGGGTTATACATTAAAACTTATTTACATTATACATTCTATACATAGTAACTTATTTACAGCAGTGTGCGAATACAATTAACGTACGTCAGAACAATTTCAGGTGGCATGATAAAGATAAATCCAAGGGGGCGTGCAGGGATTGCATGGCGTTAAGCTTTGCAATAGATTTTTGGCTATTTCTGGGCATGGAGAGAAGGAGAGGGAGAGAGAGAGGGAGAGCCTCTGGGGAGGGCCTCACTGAGTGTACCTATTTATATCTCTATAGGAGGGCCACATCATAGATCGAGGTGAGGTGTTAGTGGTGGTTTAGGGTTTAGGGGCCAGTTTTGCATGTAGAGTGAGTACATGTAGAGCACAGTACATTGTGGTGAAGATTGGATGTCATTGGAGTGAGGAAAGTCTCAAAAAGAAGATATTTTGTACTATGTTCTCTCATCCTAGCTTGATGGTACCCTGTTATAGAGTCCAACAAGCTAGGGTGAGAGAACACAGTAGTAATTTCATCTTTGTGAGACTTTCCTCACTCCAAATGACATCAAATCTTCAACAAGGTATACTGTGCTGTTTGTACAACTCACTCTCCAGGCGAAACTGGCCCCTAAACCCTAAATCACACTAACACCTTACATTGACCTATCAGGTGGCCCTCCTATAGAGATATAAATACTTAATTACTATGAGGGCCTTGTGGGTAGGTTGTCTCTCTCTCTCTCTCCCCTAAGTTAACCATGCTATGCAAAGCAGAAAGTAACCATGTGGTGCAGAAACTTACAAATTTCCATAAACATGCCCCTTTTTGATAACGCATGTGTTATTAACTTTTTTTGATGAATGATGGGGTTAGACCTCTTTATTTATTTTATTGGTTTTCCTCCAAGTATTATCAATAAATATTATTTTGAATACCCATTCAATGAGTTCTGCCTGTTTCGTCCAAGTATCTGTCCCGAAGAGCAAGGGTAACATACACACAGAAGGTTTCCAGTGCCTGGGTCTAAAAGATTACCCTCCCCCTGGGAAAATAAAGAGTTGGGGAAAGAACTGAGTAGCTAGCCCACGTAAAGAAATTATTTTATGACTCTTTGAAACTGGACAATTCCCCAGGAAATGGTTACACTAACTTACAAAATGCAAACTTCATAAAATTAGGCCATCACAGTGAAAACATCCATTTTGTGCATAAAAATATGTTAAAAAATAGCAGCCAATTAATGAAGGATTTTTGGCAAAAGCCTGACAATCTTATGTAAGATGAAAAATGATCTAGCTTTTAATGGAGGCTATGAAAACTGCCAAATTAAACTTTCTGAATATAGCTAATTAGAAATAATTGTTTTTTAATTAGAGGCAACAATAGGAAACCCTTTTTGCTGATTGCAATTGTCATAATTTTGTGAATGTTGGGAATGATGCCATCAGTCTAACCATTAAAAGCATAATTTAATTATTTTAAAATATATTTGTCTTCACTATAAAAGCAGTTCTTAACTTCTTACTGGCATTTCAATTGAAAGATGGCACTCTAAAAAGATCATAATTTTAAATCTTGTCCAGCCAGTGCATGTGTTTCATTGGATGTGTAGATGGACTTTTGTAACTGCAGTCCAAAATTCCAAAATCACAACTGGCATAAATTGCTAAACATTTTACCAAGCACTGGATAACTGAATGGATTTTTTTTTAAATTGTTATTTCTCCAGAATATAATTTTGCTATATAGGGAACCAAACTTCAAACCTATCTGCAGTACAGCATTTGCATGGGCAAATGGGCACACGGAAATTAAACCTAGTCTTTTATAAACCTTGTGGTGAGAACTGCACAATTTTTAAAAGATAATGTACTGCTGCTTTGGAAGTAAACACATATGTTTCAATATGCTTGATATTTTCAATGCAAGAAAAAGCAAGTTTGCTTACCGCAAACGGTGTTTCCGTAGCTAGCAGGATGAATTAGCCATGCTGTCATGGGAACTGTCAATCAGGGCCCGGGAGGCGGAGCTTCCTAAGAAGGAAACAGAGCTTTACTCTGTGAGGCTGTGCATGAGTTCCCATGCAGGAAACAGCAATCTCCTCAGTCTGTGATTAAGCAGTATAGGTACGGCAGTAGTATGTGTTGACTATCCAGGGAGGCGGGTGGGTCAGAATGACTAATTCATCCTGCTATCTACGGAATCAGCATTTACGGTAAGCAAACTTGCTTTTTCCCGTTGATAGCAGGGCTGAATTAGCCATGCTGTCATGGGAGTCCCAAGCTCTTGATCACACCTGTAGGTATCTGTAGGTATCTGTAATCGTGATTTGCGTGATCTAATATGACGTGGATAGTCGAATAAGGAATCACTCTGAAATAGAATGCAGAACCGCCCTGCCCAGCTTTGCATCATTAGATGATCTAGGCAGTAATGCGATGTAAATGTGTGGAGAGAAGACCAGATGGCTGCTTTACAAATGTCACTCAGTTGTACGTGTTTTAAGTGAGCCAATGATGTCGCTGCTACTCGTACCTGATGAGCTGTTGGCACTGAAGGAAGAGATAAATCATATTTATCGTAACATAATTGAATGCACTGTGTTATCCAACTTGAGATGGTCCTTTTTGTTACTGGAGATCCCGTCTTCTCAGGATGAAAGGAGAGAAATAGTTGTGATACCTGTGTTAGGGAATGCGTTCTCTGCTTATAGTAAGTGAGAGCACGCTTGCAGTCCAATGTATGTAAAGAATGCTCTCTATCATTGTTGTGAGGTTTAGGGAAAAATGATGGCAGTTCAATTGACTGGTTCAAGTGAAAATGAGAGACCCCATTCGGAAGAGACGACAGGTGAGCTCTCATTACTACTTTATGATGATAGAACTGGATATGGGCTGTAGTGAACTAAGGCCTGAAGTTCACTGACTCAACGTGCCAAAGTCACTGCTACTAAGAATACCACTTTCCATGTGAGGTATTTTATATGATCTGAGTTAAGCGATTCAAATGGAAAAAGCATTAGTTCTAGGATCAGGTTTAGATTCCATGGTATTGGAGGCTTAATAACTGGCGGTCGAAGGTGTAGTAAGCTTCTTAGAAACCGTGAGATCAATGGGTGAAATGAAATTGACTGTCCCTGGTGTGGTCTATGATAGGTGGCAATAGCACTGAGATGTACTCTAACTGATGCTGTCGCCAGTCCAGTTTGATATAAACTGTGAAGGTAGTCCAGAAGGGCCTCTGGTGAGCAGTTCAATGGTTCTATTTCTTTAGATGTTCACCAAGAGGAATACCTTTTCCACTTGAACCCATAAGCCCATGTAGTGGAAGGCTTTCTTGAGTTCAAGAGGACTGCTTGTGCCTCTAATGAAATTACTTCTTCCGTCAGGAGGATCCGCTCAGCCTCCATGCTCTCAAGTGGAGAGATGCATGCATCGGATATTGAAGAGTGCTGTCTTCCTGTGTTAGGAGATCTGGAAGATCTGGCAATCGGATTAGTTCTGCTATGGAGAAGTCCAGGAGATGTGTACCACGGCTGTTGGGGCCAAGCCGGGGCTACTAAGATCAGTTGTGCTGCATCCTGGATACATTTTTGTATTGTCCTGGTTATCAGCGGAATCGGAGGGAAATGCGTACATTAATTCCTCTGTCCAAGGGAGTAGGAATGTATCCTGTGCCACTCTGTGTTGAGTGGGCCAAACCAAGCAGAATCGAGGAACCTTCGCATTGGCTTCTGTGGCAAAGAGATCTATGGATGGGAGTCCCCACTGAGCAAAGATATCGAGAGTCACTTGGTGATTGAGTGTCCATTCGTGAGGATAGAATACTCTGCTGAGCCTGTCTGCTCGTGTATTTACCACTCCCGGCAGATAAGTTGCCTGGAGATGAATGGAATGGCGATGTGCATGGTCAGAGATGAGCAGTGTCTCCTTGCAAAGGGTCCATGAACCTGACCCTCCTTGCTTGTTTATGTAGAATATTGCTACTTAGTTGTCTGTATATACCATTACCCATCGACCCTTGAGCTACAGAAGAAAGGCTCAGATGGCATTGCGAATCGCTCTGAGTTCTAACAGATTGATCTGTAAGTTCTTTTCGTAGTGGGACCATAGTCCCTGCATCTCTAAGTGATCTAAGTGTGCTCCCCATCCCTTTCGAGAGGCATCCGTAGGTAATATGTTATGTGGGGGAGTGCTGAATAAGGCACCCTTGGTGAGCGTAGTCTTGCTGAGCCACCAAGTCACGTCGGTTGCCATTACTGTGGTGAGATTCACCCTGTGAGTTAGAGGTTGAGAATGTTGTTTCCACTGATGTTTCAATCCCCATTGCAGATGTCTCATGGGTAAACACGTATTGGGGACTGTAAAGATGGCTGCCACCATGTGTCCCAGTACAGTCAGTATCTGGCATGCCGAAGTTCACTGCATTAACCGTAGAGCACGCAGTAGTTGTATCTCCAAGCATCTGTCCTCTGGCAGAAAAGCTTGGTTTTGAGTGGTATCCAGTCGTGCTCCTATGATCTGTAGGACCTGAATCGGGGTCAAGAACGATTTGTCGTAGTTGATGACCAGCCCCAGTTCGTCCAAACAGCGAACTAACTGCTGTTGGTGTTGCAGTAGGATGGACAGGTTTGATGCCACCAGAAATGAATCGTCGAGGTATGGAAACAATTTCATACCCTTCTGCCGGAGGAAGGCCACCACCAATGCCATGCATTTTGTGAATACTCTTGGGGCTGCCGAGAGACCGAATGATAATGGTTGTCCTTGAACTGAAGGGACAGGTAATGCCACAAAGATAGGTGTATCGGGATGGGGGTATATGCATCCTTCAGGTCTATGGAACACATCCAATCGTTGGGTTGCAGAAGAGGCAATATCATCTTTAAGGATACCATCTTGAATCTTTCCTTTATCAAATATTTGTTCAAATCTTGGTCTAGAATTGGGCGAAGACCCCCTGATTTCTTGGGAATGATGAAGTATGGTGAATAGAAACCCTTGATGCAGGCTGATAGAGGAATGGATCGGATGGCTCCCTGTTGTAGTGATTGTATTTGTTATTAAAGCTCTGTTAAAGGTGGGAATTAGCAATCTGTTATTAGAGCTCTGTTAAAGCTGAGAGTAGCAGTCTGTTATTAACGGAGTTGCTGGAGATAGCAATCTGTTATTTAGAATAGTTGTGGGTGGATCATTGGACCAGTGGCAGGTGACCACGCCCAATGGGGAGATCCCGAGAGGGACCACTGGTCAGGCTTAGTGTAGGAGACAGACACACACTAGTTCCTTTATTAGACAATATATTAAACCACCAGAGGTGGCAGTAGTGAGCTGCAGTCCCTCAGGTATTGGAGGGACTACAGCTGGCTGTAGTCCCTCAGGTATTGGAACAGTGATCCCAAGGTAACTGAGCTGTAGAGAAACTAAGAAAGTGAGTAGATAGTATATGCGGAGTTCTGGAACAAGTCCTTGATGATAACACTCACACCATGGTCTCTTAAGGCAGCCCAGGAGTTGGAATGCAATAGGCCCTCGAGGAGCGAGTACCTGGTCCCAGGGAAAGCTCTGAGAGATAGATGGAAACTCACTAATGTTGTAAGCAGCGATGACTTCTTAGCAGAAGTGGTATTCAGGAGTTGGTCCGGGACGTGGGCCCTCGAGGAGCGAGTACTGGTTCCAAACTGCGACCTGAAAAGTAAAATAGAGAGCGAGGCCCCCAAGGAGTGGGTACCTCTAGTGAAGTCCGAGGAGGCAGAGTAGCTAGGTTTGCGGAGAGCGAATCCCATCTGCAGCGATACCCAGAGGTAGCGAACATCCTTTGCTAACTCGATTTGTTAGCGAAAATTGAGACCTTAAATATCTGGAGCTGATGACATCATCTCAGGGGGACGCCCCTGAGGTTCGCACCAACACCGGTACATCAGTCGGGCCATGCGTGCATCTATAACATGATCAATGTTATAGATGCCTAGGACCAGATCATCCACAGAAGACCTGTGAGTACTGTGGAAAAATGTCTCCGAGGGCCCAGCGCCAACGGGCTCAGAAGATTGAAGATCTAAAGGCCTGGGCTCGGGCCTCATATGCGCCACCATCCAAGGCACATTCCTTCACAGGACCAGAAAAACAGAGGGCCCACAGGTTACGAGAGCTGCGTCCATGGAGCCACCCCTCTCCAGGACTAGAGGGCGGGATATGCCTGAAGAGGCAAACAGAGGCAGAAAAGCCCATAGGTCTCCTCACAAACCCTATCGGGACCGATCGAGGTCGGAGATTATAGGGACGTGAAAAGCTCCGACGACGCAAGTGGAGGCACAGAGCCGAGAGGCAGATGCGCCGGGCCCAGCACACTCGGCTCGGGAACATTCAAAATCGGTGCCGAAAGCGACTCCATTAGCGTCAAAGACGATAAATCCATCGACATAATGTGTTGCCGATGCACCGGATTCAAAGCCCGAAGCATGTCGACAGCCAGAAGCGGTCACTGCACCATGTCCGAAGCCCAAAGCACACACAGATAGCTCAAGGCATTTGATGCATGACGCGCATTCGACGTGAAGCTCAATGCCAGCATCTACTATGGCGCCCAAATCGACGCTCGACGCACATTCAGACAAGGGCTCGACAAAGTAGTGTTAGCCATTCCCCATGTTTTTTTATATCCCTTGTTAACAATCCCCATATTTAAATGTTTAATGTATTTGACAAAGGTAACGCATAAGTTCCTGCAAATTTTGTTTAAATGTAAACCGATGTGATATGTAAAATCGAACACCGGTATATAAAAGTAAATAAATAAATAGGTCATCACAACGCAGCACGGCTTTGCCAAAACAGTGGGAATTCCAGTCAAGGATGGAACAAAGGTGGGAGAAAGATCAAAGCCGACTCAGACCAACAGGGAATCGACCACCTTGGGGAAAAAAGGGCGCAAAGGGAGAACGAAAGACAGAGACCTCTCTCAGGCACACACAGTAGACATCGGTCTAAAGATAGCCACAAGAGCCACTCAAGGGAGACAACGTGAACCCATTCCATCGCTTCTAGTCCTCAATCGATACAACAGTTGCAATTATCAAGACATCATTCGACAAGGGAGGTTTTGTCAGAGGACGACTCACTCTGAAGGTCCTCAAATCTTCACAAGAGAGCACTGTGCTGTTCATACATCTCACTTTGAATGTCAAAGTGGCCCTAACCCCAGCACTAATACCTAAACCTCACCTAGAGTTACTAGGTGGGCTTCCCGTAGAAATATAAATTCCTATCTAGTGTGAGGGCATTATGGCTAGTCTCTCAATCTTTCTCTCTCTCTCTCTCCCCTTAGTGTTATATCATTCATGTGTCTGTTGCATTTATTTGTGCAGGGTTTTCTGGTTGGCACCATAGCAGTGCATGCAAATATACGTTATTTAAGTGATATTTTTACCTCAGAAGACTATTTTGAATGTTTTTTAATTTATGTAAAATTTAATTTAAATGCATATTTTTTAATTGTGGATGGAAAGGGCCATGGGAGGGTGGTGAAAGAGGAGGCCATGACAGCGCCCAGAGCCACATACTGGAAGAGAGAGGAAACTGAGACAGCAGGAGACTGGGAACTGGGGGAAGATCAGTGATATATTCTTCAAATTGTTGAGGCAAGCAGAGTCTGACTGTGTTTAATATCCCATGACAAGGAAAATATCATCTGCCTCTGATTATACAGGGATAGCCCACAGAGAGTCCAAGGGAGTCCAGATGTATATCCCAGACAGACCCCCACCACCTGAAGAATCTCACTCTTTGGGCTACAATCTCACTAACTGAGGAGGAAAATCCCTCTCCATGGGATGGTGATCTCTGCAGTTCCTTTTCTCCAGAAACCATGAGTGGTTCCAGCCAGCGCTAGCCAGTGCAAGGAGGAGCTCACTGAGTACTCAGGCCCTGACGTCACACGGGCAACCTGCCACCGAATCAATGTTTTGGCCTTTCTTTCATTTTTGACTTCACAAATTAAGCAGTTGCAGTATCTGCTTTTACAATGCTTACCTTAAATTTCTCCTATTCCATATCAGGCTTTAATTTGTTTGTAACTGAGAAAAGAAGTGGCATTCATAACTTTTTATTTATGGTTTCACTCTTAGTTACATATGTATCTAGATTATTTATTCCATCATTGCCACCACATCATTCTCTGATATCACAATTCTGTTCCCAATCCTTCTGAATGAATTGATTTTCATTATTTCACATCTCATTGGGAATTTCATTTTCCCTTTCTTGTGATGAGGTTTCTTTCTCTTCAGTAATTGTTCAGCCAGATCTTCAGCCTGTTCTGAATGAGAATGTTTTCTTCTTAACTGCACAAGAGCATTACATCACATTTTGCTTCTCATCCTTAACTGAAGGGACAGTACAGAGGTATTTTCTTAACTTTTACGTATATATTTTAAATTGAATAAACAGTATAAAGAATCAATCGCCTGATTTTTTTTTTGTTTTTCAAAAGATTTATAGTGTATGCAAGTAGGTGTGTGTGTGTATGTATATATATATTTATATATATATATATACATTTATTTAATAATACTATATTGTTAGGTCCCTTTTAGGGGACTGCAGCTAGAGAGCTAAGCCAGCACTGGATTATGATGTCTGATTATGACATCACCACAGTAGAGGCTTTAAACCCTGCAACTGCTTTCTTTCTTGGTCTTTGCAACAGACTTCCTCTGTTGCTCCTAGGCTGTGTTCCCTGGGCTTCGGTGCCGTGTCTCCTGTGTCATCGTCCCTCCAGCGTCTCCTGTGTTTTCATGCCTCTAGCGTCTCCATGTTCCTGTAACCGTCACTTCGTCTCTTCGCTATCTGCCACAGACCTTCTGCCTGGACTACTCTGTATCTTCAAGAGATTGGTTCCTATCTTGCTGGGTGAATGCTCCAAGTACCCGACTTAGTTTTGGGGTACTTGCCAGATTCTTTTGGCCTGGATTGGCCACTGTTGGAAACAGGATGCTGGGCTTGACCCAGTATGGCATGTTCTTATGTTGGTGGCTCTTCCGTGTTCATAAGCTATCTGCTCCTCGGAGGGCTGTCCTGCTTGATTCTTCAGAACCAGGTCTTGTAAATCTTCTGCTCGCCTTCACCACCTCCCGGAGACGAGTCCCACTTAGGGGTTTCCTCGGCGGTCAACACCTCTCGCTCCAGCTCAAGGGTCCACATTTACAACAGTTTGCAAAGATCATGGACCCAGTGGACTTATCTGGTCTCCAAGCTATTCCGGGCTTGGCTCAACATATTCAGCAGCAGCAACAGCAGCAGCAGCTACAGCAGTACCTAGAAACTTTGTCTGCTGCTGTAGAGCACTTGGCAACTCACCTGGATTCCACCTTTGGACCCAGGGCTGCCTCCTCACCTCCGGTGGTTCCAGCAGTACCAACTTTCGTGACTCACATGCCTGCTTCACCTTGATTTGCTGGAGAATCCAAGCAGTGCCGAGGATTCCTGAATCACTGCTTCATAAGGTTCTCCCTGCAGGAACAGCAGTTTCCGACAGATCGAGTGAAGACATCTTTCATCCTCTCCTTACTGGATGGTAAAGCCCTGGCCTGGGCATCTCCGCTTTGGGAGCGTGGAGATTCCATTTTGGGAGATTTACCTTGGTTTGTCCAGAGCTTTCGTCAAGTATTCGATGAACCAAGCTGCCAGTCTACTGCCACTTCTGAACTGCTTAACATTCGCCAGAGTTCACGCACTCTGGCTGACTTTGCAGTAGAATTTCGCACCTTGGCATCCGAACTAGGGTGGCATGAGGATAGCCTACGTGGCATCTTCCTGGGAGGCTTGTCCCCTCAAATAGAGGATGAGTTGGCCGCATGGGAGCTCCCGGGCGACTTCGAAGCACTCATTGAACTGGCAGGTCAGATCGATGCCGATTATAGCAATGAGCTAAAGAAATTAATCCAGGTCGTCGCTCAGTTTCCCTGGCTCCAACTTTTCCTCACCCAGTAGTTGTGCCCACCATGTCTGGAGCTTCGCTGGAATGCCAGGAGGAGCCTATGCCTCTAGGCCGTAGCCACCTGACAACCAAAGAGAAACGGTGTTGACAGAGGTTTGGCTTATGCTTCTACTGCGGAGGCAAAGGATACCTGTTGGCCCAATGTCCTGAATGTCCAGGAAATGCCCGGGCCTAGGTGTCACAGGAGGGCTGACCCTAGGCTGTATCAATCCTGCTCCTCCATGCATGGTTCCCGTTACATTACAATTTTCCGGGGCTTCCTTTACTACACTCACTCTTGTCGACTCAGGTTCCGGCAGAAACTTCATTCAATCTGAGCTAGTCCATCAATTGCAATTACCTGTGATACCACATATACCACCGTTGTGGATTTCCTCTATCCAAGGAGACCCTCTCCCAGGAAGGGTAAATTCCTGCACTGCCCCAGTAACACTGCAGACCGGGGCTCTTCACCAAGAGGAAGTGTCCTTCTTGATTCTCGAGAGGTCCATTCATCCTGTGGTACTAGGGCTTCCTTGGTTACAAAAGCGTTCACCCACCATTGACTGGAGAACCCTGCAAATTACAGCCTGGGGAAAAGACTGTTTTTCCACCTGCCTTCGACTAAGACCACAACCACAGTTGGTGCTGGCCAGCACCTCCCTATCGTTACCGCCTCAGTATAGTAGCTTCGCTGATGTGTTCTCCAAGAAGGAGGCAGAGACCCTTCTGGAGCATCGATCCTTCGACTGTGCCATCGACTTATTACCTGGTACAGTTCTGCCCAATGGACGGGTATATCCTTTGTCCCTGCCCGAGATGCAGGCGATGTCCAAATACATAAAAGTGAATCTCGACTGGGGTTTTATTTGCCACTCTTCCTCTACAGCAGGGGCAGGCTTTTTCTTTT
Organism: Rhinatrema bivittatum; assembly: GCF_901001135.1. Lineage (NCBI taxonomy): Eukaryota > Metazoa > Chordata > Amphibia > Gymnophiona > Rhinatrematidae > Rhinatrema > Rhinatrema bivittatum. Next base: position 77,084,371 of record NC_042621.1, on the reverse strand, counting down.
TAGCCAAGAAGGATGGTTCCTTAAGACCCTGTATTGATTACAGGGGGCTCAACGCAATCACTCGAAAGGATTGTTATCCACTTGCCCTGATTCCTGAATTACTGGACTGTCTCCATGGAGCCAAGGCCTCACCAGGCCAAACTCCAGACTCCCTCTCCTAAGTTCATGAAGCACACTACTTTCAGAGAGCGATCATTCATTATTGCAGGAACCACCCACTGGAATAAAATGCCTTCCCAACTCCGCCTTGAACCCTGCCACAAAAAATTCAAGCACAATCTAAAAACATGGCTGTTCAAACTAGCGTACCCTGACTAACGAACTGACTCTCCCCTTAGATGCGACAAAATCCTCCATTCCGACCCTCGCCCTTTCTACTTTCTCCCTCCACCCCCTGTGGATATACCCATCCTCCTCCCCTTCCCTTATTACCATCCCCTGCAATCTACTCTAATTGCTCTGATTTAATTCAATTATTTGAACTAATATGTACATATGTATATAATTCTCGTATCATATTCTCCTACCATTGTTAACCCTCTCCCTGTTAAAAAAAATGATAATATTGTAAAGCTTGTTGCTAAGTTATGTTACAATGTGAACCGAGGTGATGTTTTGCAAACGTGCCTCGGTATATAAAAAACCCTTAAATAAATAAATTAAATAAATACCAAACTGGACCTCTGAGGGGCCTACAATCTTGTCCGAATAAAACCGAGAGATGAGTGGAAGATGGCGTTTAATACGTGTGATGGCCATTACGAATATCTCGTAATGCCCTTTGGACTATGCAATGCACCTACAGTGTTTCAAAATTTAATGAATGAGATATTCCGGGACATGTTACACAAGGGGGTGATCATCTACTTTGATGACATAATTTATTCCAAAGACTTGAAGACACATCGCATGGACGTTCGTCAGGTTCTCCAACATCTAAGAGAATATTGTCTATTCGCTAAACTGGAAAAATGCCTCTTTGAATGGGAGTCTTTGCCATTTTTGGTCTTTACTGTATCTACCTCAGGGCTTCGAATGGACCCGGACAAGTTAACCAGCATTCGGGAGTGGCCACAGCCGGTGGGACTCCGGGCATTGTAAAAGTTTCTTGGCTTCGCCAATTTCTATAGAAATTGCATCCCTCACTATTCACGCACAGTAGCACCCCTAACGGCATTAACCAAGAAGGGGGCCAATTCTAAACAGTGGCCGGAGGTAGCCATCCAGGCTTTCTATGAATTGAAGGAGGCATTCCTACAACAACCATGTCTTCATCACCCCGATCCAGCTAGTCCATTCATCATGGAGGTAGACGCTTCAGACCTCGCTGTAGGAGTGGTACTCAGCCAATGCTCCCCTCAAGGGACTCTCCTGCCCTGCTGTTTCTTCTCCCGCAAGTTTTCCTCCGCTGAGAAGAACTAAGAAATTGGAGACAAGGAGTTGTTAGCCATTAAGATGGCTTTCAAAAAATGGAGACAATGGCTTGAGGGGGCACAACACCCTGTGATGGTATATACCGACCATAAGAACCTTGAGTTCCTCAGTAGGGCTCAATGACTAAATCCATGCCAGGCCTGATGGTTGCTTTTCTTCAGTCGATTTGACTTTGTACTACGCTACCATTCTGTGGGTAAGAATATATGGGCGGACACTTTCCAGGCTATATGAGGCTGAAGATGTACCAGAAACTATCCATTACATCTTGGATCCTGCCAAAATCCAACTAGCGAGTACCGACACAATACCACAGGGGAAGATGGTGGTTTCCCTTCATCAATGACCTAAAGTACTGGCATGGACACACGACTCCCTTACTGCTGGTTAACCGGGCAGAGCCGAAACCTTGAAGCACTTATCCCAATATTATTGGTGGCCCCGGATGGCTCAAAATGTACGAGTCTATGTGGATTCCTGACCAACATGTGCACAGCAAAAGCCTTTGTCTGGTCAGCCATGGGGGTTACTCCAGCCTCTCTCGGTTCCTTGGCAGCCCTGGACGGACATCTCTATGGATTTTGTGGTTGATCTACCTTTCTCCTCTGGTAATCATGTAATCTGGGTTGTTATTGACAGATTTTCCAAGATGGTGCACTTTATTCCCTTTCCAAAGTTACCTTCAGCTCCAGAGTTGGCACGACTCTTTATGACACACATAGTCCGATTGCATGGTCTTCCCTTACATATTGCTTCTGATCATGGTCCCCAGTTTATGGCCAAGTTCTGGTGGGCCCTCTGCAAGAAGTTTGGAGTGCAATTAGATTTTACCACGGCCTTCCACCCACAGGGTAATGGGCAAGCCGAGCGAATTAACTGGGAATTGAAGACCTTCCTTCATTCTTTTGTAGGAAGTCACCAAGATGATTGGTCTTCCCTCTTGCCTTGGGCAGAGTTTTCCCACAACTCCCACATTCATTCTGCTACAGGGTTATCTCCATTTCAGATGGTTTATGGAAGGCATCCAAAACCTCCACTTCCACTACCTCTGTCGGTGCCCTCTCCCGCAGCCCAACTTACAGCTGAAGAGATGCATAAACTGTGGGAGACCATCAATGTCAACTTGATTAAAGATGCTGCTACCGCCAAGTGCACATCTGATAAACATCTATTGTCAGCTCCTCTCTTTAACTCAGGAGACCAGGTTTGGCTCAACACCCGTCACATCTGCCTTCGAGTTCCATCTATGCAGCTGGCACCAAAATAAATTGGTCCTTTTTCGATTTCTGAACACTTGGATCCAGTGGCCTATCACCTAAGTTTACCCTCTAGCCTCCGAATGCACAATTCCTTCCACGTATCTTTATTAAAACCATTGGTGTAGTCGTCTTACCATACTGCATCATCTAACCCTCCAGAAATAGCTTCAGATGGTGACCCAATCTACCAAGTCCAGGAGGTCCTGGATATCTGACGACATCATAGACGTTGGGAGTATCGAATTGCCTGGGAGGGATTCAATGATGAGGAGAATTCATGGGAACCCTCCTCAAACATCTTGGACAAATCCTTGCTTCAACACTTCCATTGTGCATAGCCAGACAAGCCTGGCCCTTCTAAGAGGGGGCATAAGGGGGGGGGGGGGGGGGGTACTGTTAGATCCCTTTAAGGGGACTACAGATGGAGAGCTAAACCAGCTCTGGATTATGATGTCTAATTATGACATCACCACAGTAAAGGCTTTAAACCCTGCAACTGCTTTCTTTCTTGGTCTTTGCAACAGACTTTCTCTGTTGCTCCTAGGCTGTGTTCCCTGTGCTTCGGTGCCGTGCCTCCAGCGTCTCCTGTGTCATCGTCCCTCCAGCGTCTCCTGTGTCTTCATACCTCCAGCGTCTCCAAGTTCCTGTGACCGTCACTTCGTCTCTTCGCTATCTGCCACAGACCTTCTGGCTGGACTACGCTGTCTCTTCAAGAGATTGGTTCCTATCTTGCTGGGTGAACGCTCTGAGTATCCGCTCCTCGGGGGCTCTTTCGCATTCATAGGCTATCTGCTCCTCGGAGGGCAGTCCTGCTTGATTCTTCAGATCCAGGTCTTGTAAATCTTCTGCTCGCCTTTGCCACCTCCCGGAGATGAGTCCCACTGAAGGGTTTCCTCGGCGGTCAACACCTCCCGCTCCAGCTCAAGGGTGCACATTTACAACATATATCCCTCCTATAGTGAAGCAATTGTGCTAAGTGGGTGATATCATCATAAAATTTCAAACTATCATAAAATACAACAATTAAAACAAGCAAAATTAAATTTAATTAAAAATATATATATTCAAATAAATAAATATACATATATATAAAATCTACATTAAATAAATAAATAAATATTGATTTCCAATGTGGGAAGGAAGCACTATTGTACAATTTGCAATAAGTCTTTTGAGATTAAAACAATTCTTTATTAATATACATAAATCAATAAAATAAATGAGCTACTGTGAACTTAAAACCTTCATACTACAATGGTGTACAAGGTCCTCAATTTAACTACCGATGTCAGTCAATTACTATCAATTCAACATCAGAATGAAACAATTTGGGGTAGATTTTAAAACCCCTGCGCGCATAAATCCTCCTGGATTTACGTGCGCAGGGCACTCATCCGCCGGCGCACCTATTTTGCATAGGCTGCTGGCGCGCGCAAAGCCCTGGGACATGCGTAAGTCCCGGGGCTTCGTAAAAGGGGCGGGAGGGGGCATGTCCTGGGGCAGGGGGCAGTCCGGGGCAGGTCCGAGGGCATGGCGATGGTTCGGGAGCAGGCCGGGAGGGCGGTCCCGAGTCCCCCGGCACTGCGGCCTGTGCCAGGGATGCCGGGGCGGCACGCGCAAGTTACGCCTGCTTTGAGCAGGCGTAACTTGCCCAACAAAGGTAGGGGGGGGGGATTTAGGTAGGGCTGGGGTAGATAGGGGAAGGGAGGGGAAGGTGGGGGGACGCGGAAGGAAAGTTCCCTCCGAGGCCACTCTGATTTCGGAGCGGCCTCGGAGGGAACGGAGGCAGGCTGCATGGCTCAGCGCGTGCAGGCTGCCGATTTTGAGCAGCCTTGCGCGCGCTGACCCCAGATTTTATAAGATACGCACGTATCTTATAAAATCTGGTGTACTTTTTTTCGTGCTGGTGGCGCGAACAAAAGTACGCACACGTACTTCAAAACACACATGTTTTGAAGATCTACCTCTTTATGATATTGTATCTATAACATCAACTGAATAAAGCAATTTGTTATGTTGTATCTATAACATGTTACATTGTTTAGTGTGATAACTAGACCTGATTAACATTTGATGTAGCAGAAAATATATCCCTTCTCAGTTTAACAGAATGGATCAATTGATAACAATTCAATGGCAGAAATGCAATTTGAAGCAGAAGCACAATACCTCCTTCCACTCTGCCTCCACATAGACATAGAGGATACTTTGATCTACACATGCTTCCAAACTTCCTTTCACTCATAGATCTTGAAAAAATCAAGAGTTTAAATACCTGTCTGGAGTTTCCTGGCTCTGATGTGAAGTCCCCACATGCTGGACATAGGTAGAGCGAGATGGATCAAGAGGGCAGAATAAATCACCACCGAGGTCCGGGGAGGGAGGAAGGGAGAGAGGACTGCCAGGGGTCAAGGAGGAGGGAGGAAGATAGAATAGGCAGGTGTTGATATGACATTAAACACAAAAATTATTTAGGGGGAGGACATGCAGATCTGATAATCCTTCTTCCCTATGAAAAGCAGGCTATTGTTTTGCTTTTTCTAAAATCTAAATTACTATCTGACTATCATTTCTATATGTATTTGTAAGAATCATAACAGAAAATAAACTATTAAAAAAAGCAGGCTAAGAAGGGGGCCAATTTTCAGGGAGAATTAATTTCAAAACATTTTACCCATGTCTGTTTACTTTACTTCTGTCATGCTGGCATCTAAGTGGCAAAACAAAACTAAACAGATCAATGAGGTTTTAAATGTCGGGGCTAACAGGGGGAAAGGAGGGCTATTAAACTAGGAGGGTTTGGAAATACCATCCTTTAACTGGGCAAACTGGGAAAAAGGACAATGATGTCATTGAGTGTTTTAAAATTCCCATAGTTACATGGTAGAAGTGGGATTTTCGCAAACAAGCATGTGTCTACTTAAAATTGCACGCAGATGTACACGCGATCAGGCTATTTTATAACATGTATACATATAGGCGCTTACGTTATAAAATGGCCGCCTCCCTGGGAGCAGGCCGACGAACGCATGCACAAATGCGCCCATGCGTCTGTTTAATTCTGGAGTGCATACTATTATTTGTTTTGCTATGGCATGCAAACATTAAAGACAAGAATATGGGGGTCCACAAAACTTCTTGATGCTGAAAAGAGGTCCATGTTCCCTGAAAGGATGGGAACCCCTATTCTAGACACCTTAACCTTCTGTCTTGGTATCTACCTCACAGATTAGACCTGATCAATAAAGTACAATGATTCAAAAGAGTGATTTGGTTCAATGAGACACAATAGGTGCTTCTAAATAGTTGTGTAAGACAGTTTTGATGTTCAGAAATATGTTCATGGAGAGTTCTTTTTGTTTTGCCAACAAGATGAGCAAAAAAAGAATAAAAATAACATATACAGAAGCACAAATAGTAAGACATTGTTTCACACATTTACTTTGAGCTATAGGATTCACAAATTGATAGATGATGTCACAAAACAAGCATGACAATGACCACTTTTAAAATGTCCACTGGCAGATTTCATATTTGTTAAAAAAAAAAAAAAAAGATTTATTGAGAGGGACACAATTTTCCCTTAAAATTTGTACTCTTGTATATGCTATTTTTAAACTTAATAAATGCGCAAATGCATCATCTTCCAGAACTTCTGGAGAATCTTCACTATCAATGAAGAAAAATGCATAAAATGCAACACATGTCTACATATCCCAACGATTGTAGACCTTGAATGGGGTGGATGTTAAAAGCCTATTGAAAAACAATGTCTGTTTGTATGCTTTTCTTATAATACCAGAAAGGCCCCTCTGAAAATACTTGATGGACAATGATTTAGATTCTTTCTTGTAATTTTTTTTATGCTGGAGCAAATTCTTCTGTATTTTTGAAACTGAGAATATAGCATATTTTCTTTCAAAGCATTAGGATGTGCACGTGTATAATGTTAAAGTATTGCAATTACTAGATTTTATGCGAATTGTAGTTCCGAAAAAACCAGATGAAGACTTAGTAACAATTACATCCAAAAATATGTTGGTGAAACTAAAATTTATAATAAATCGTAAATGTTGATCAAAATAATTGAGCCAGTAATAAAAACTCTAGAGCTCACTTACCACCCCTTGCCATAAAAGAAAAACACTGTTGATAAATATTCTTCACATTCCAGGTCATTCATTAAATTGCATTAGAGACTGAATGGGAATTAAATGGGGTTTTATTGCACATCTGCAGCCATTATCGCGGATCACAGCTATTATCATGGCGATTATCATGGGTGATATAAAGAAGTATTTTATCAGACACTTCTACCAGGCCCTCCTGGACCAATAAGAACACCTGTTCTTACCTGGCCTGTCTTCCTAAACCCATAATGTTTGTGGCAAGTTTACTGGTTGGGGGATAATGCACACTTTAGGAGGCTCACCATAGACAACAACAAGAACAACAACAGCAACAACAAGAACAGGCAAGGGAAGTTCCAACCCCTCTTAGGGAAGTCCCTGCACCAGAGCCCGTGCCACTGGCCCTGCAGGGAGAGGGTCATCAGCAGTGCCTGGCACACAGGTGGGCATAGTGGAGGAGTTGCAGGGAGTGCATCTTTCCTCCACAAACCTCATTGATGGGCATGCCAGAGAATCATGTGGTTAGCAGCTATCACCTCAGCTCTCAGGCTATCCTGGATTTATATGAAGAAATCAGAGAGGATCTGGTCTTAGAGAGCTTCCACACTGAGCCGGGCCTCACCAAACTATTGGCCACCCTGCCTTTCATGGCAAGCAGCTCCTTCCAAATGATAGTAAGGGTCATAGGGGGAATTTCCCAAACCATTTTTTCCCGCTGCCTGGATCAGGTCATAGCATTTCCTCGGACCAGGCAGGACTTGATGAACTTGAACAGAGGCTTTTATGTCACTGCTAACTTTCTCAATGTTCTGGGAGCTATCAGCTTCACTCACATAGCCATCAACCCATCCCTTGACAGGAATGAGATCTTCCGCAACAGAAAGCCCTTCCATTCCATCAACATGAAAGTAGTCTATGTTGCTTGAATGCACATCCTTGAGATGGTGCCCCATTCTCCTACCCAAACCCCACCTTTCACAGAAACAGCACCCCCCCCCCAAGTCAAAGGCATCCCTGAGCAAACTTGGCCATCTAGAGGAGCCCAGAGAACCTCCTAGCCTCCTGGCCGGCTGATTACTTAAGTCAAAATGACACCAGCTGGCTCCCTATCTCATGGTCCTTTGAAAGATGGCAGCCCCAGGTGAAGGGGGCCACCATTGCATAAATTTGGGGCATTTTCAACACAGTTTTTGTTTTGCCCATGGAATTTTTTCATGGGGGAAAATACTGTGCAGTTTCCAGAGCTGTGGTACCCAGTACCACAGTTTGTAAAAGCTCTGTGGTATTTTTCAGTAGTCTGCAGTAATTTTCCCCTCTGAAAATTACCATGGGATAGTAAATGAACCCCTAAAATTGAATAAGTATTAATTACACAAATTAACCATGAAAATATTTGGTTTGTCTGTTTTTGACGGCAAATGATTTACTTAAAGGATAGAAAAAAAGAATTGCTGAGCTTACTTTTGTAATTTTTCATGAAACAGCAAAAGAAACCATTTATATTATATCTGGGCATTCCAAAAATCACATTTTTTAGATTATAGTTTGTTTATATGATACTTTTGTGCTTGTACAATCTTAAAGGAGAATATGAAAAGTGCAAGTGAAATCAATTCAATCTACTCTCAACCTAGTTTGATGCACTCTTTAATCTAGCTGCTATCAAGCTAGGTCGAGAGTATAATGTAGAAATATCATCTTTGTGTACCTTTCATCATTCCAAATCACATCAAATCTTCACTAATGTGTACTGTGCTATTCGTACCACTGACTTTGCAGGCAAAACTACCTCCAAAATCTAGGCGTCCACCAAAACCTCACCCCAAGTTACTAGTTGCCTCTCCTACAGTGGTATAAATAGTTTACTTCTAGAAGAACCTTATTAACAGGTTCTCTCTCTCTCTCTCTCTCTCTCTCTCTCTCAATATTATTTTGTGACATAAGCCTGTTTAAAATATTATGTTAAAAATATAAAAAAGACCTTAACATGTTAGGTCTTTGTTGGATATGGGTTAACCAGAAATGCTTTTTTCACATTGATTTTCTTTACCACTGGGATTCTTTGAGTCTTGATCACTGTACAAAAAGGAGATGAATAAATGACAGGAGTCAATAAAGAGCTTACAAACTACAGTCCTGTGATCAGCCGACCATTGTGCTTTTAAAATGTACTAGCTTTGTAAACTAAGGAGAAATTGAAGACGTGGTGTTAAATGGAAGACAACAGTCAATGACAATACAGTGAAGAACTAACTATTGTTCCCAAGGGAGAGTTCCATAATACTGATGGAATAAAAGAAGGAAATTGAAAGCATCTTAGCTAAGACAACATTGTATAAGAGACTCAATTTGAAAGAACATTTTTTGGGTTACATAAAGAGAGAAAAACACATCACAAATATAAAGCAGTGCTTAAGAAGGGTCAGAGAACTGAATGGGGTGTCAGTCATTGTATTAAAAAGAATGGCATTCTCAGCACACTGAATAATGGACATCAACAGAGGAGTCGAAAAGATCTGAATGTATTCCAGGGCATTTTGACTTTCAAAATGTAACTGTTAATCACTGAAAAGCTACCTTTAACAATCTTCACAAAACAGACACCATATACTCAGAAAGTAGCTTTAATTTTAGATTTATTGTTGCCATCTATACTTTACTTTCTTCCTTCACTTACTTGCCATTGTCTCAAAGTGTTTACATCCCAAAAGAAGATTCTAGGCAAGTAAGAACAATCTATAACCAGAAACACTGTTGCAGCATATACATCACACTTATTTGCTAGGGTAATTCAAGCAAGTATGCCATTGGTTTATATTTTAAAAAAAATAAATTCTTGATATCTTTCTGATAAAAACTGTATTCTACTAAAAATAAGACATAAGATCTTTATTTATTGCTGCTGATTAAGAGCAATTTTTCAAAATATATTTATTACGCCAAAAGTCTTTTGGTAAAGTACAACACCCAGACACACACATATATATATATATATATATATATATATATATACTGTATATAAACAAGTAGAGAAAAAAGGTAAATATAGTTGATATTTGAAGGTATAGTTTTGCTCTAAAAAGAAAGAGGAAAAAAGTAAAAACTAGGGATGTGCAGAGGGATGCCATACCAAGCATTTGGGATTCATATTCGTCAGGGGGGCAGATATGTTGCATTCGGCAAGGGGGGGACCCCGATACATACATGCATTAATTCTTATTTGTTTCCTGGCTAAAATTGAATTAAGTACAACCCCCCACCCTCCTGACCCCCCCAAGACTTATCAAAACTCCGGGAGCCATCTCCTGCACTCACACCCTTGGCTGCCGGTATTCAAAATGGCGCCGATAGCCTTTGACCTATGTCACAGGGGCTACCGGTGCCATTGGTCAGCCCTGTCACATGGTAGGAGCAATGGATGGCCGGCACCATCTTGTGCTCCTACCATGTGACAGGGGCTGACCAATGGCACCTGTAGCCCCTGTGACATAGTGAGGGCAAAGGCTATCGAAGCCACTTAGCTTACTGGCAGCCGATGGCCTGAGTACAGGAGATCGCTCCCGGAGCCCCGCTGGACCACCAGGGACTTTTGGCAAGTTTTGGGGGGGGGGGGGGTTTGAGCAGCACAATTTTGAATCAGTTGAAGGGGGTGTAGAGAGTAACCTGGAAAACCAAGGTAGAGGGAGTTACAATAATCCAAACCAGTCAGTACAAGAGCCTGGAGTACAGAGGAAACCATTTGTGAAAAGGAGTTTTTAGTTTATTCAATACATGAATTTTATAGAATGAAGCTTTCGTTACAGTCGGGATGTTGATGGACATTGATAATTTAAAGTCAATATAGATACTTAAGTTGCGAGCTTATGTATGAATGGGAATAGAACAGTTTTCAAAAATAAGTTCAAGCGGAGGGGCACATGAGGAATTTGGAATGGTGGATAGATGTATTATTTCAGTTTTTTCAGTATTCAAAGTAAGGCGATTATATGATAACCATTTGCTTATTGTTTTTAAGTAAAGGCAGGTTAATGAAAAGGTATGATTCCATGATGTGCTATATGGCAAAATGAATTGTATGTCATCAGCATAAATTTTGATTAAGACCAGATAGAAGATGACATAATGGTAAGAGGTATATGTTAAATAAAGTTGCAGAAAGGGCAGAGCCAAGTGGAACCCTGGAGTTAGTGAAATACAGATTTGAATGATGGGGTGCAAGATTGATTTGTTGAGGTCTATGCGACAGAAAAGAATTGAACGATTGGAGCACTTTATCATTGATGCTGATATTTTGGAGATTGGAGCAAAGAATATTATAATCCAGGGTATCAGAAATGTCAAGGAATATAAGAATGTAATTATGTTAGTCGAAACCTCGGATTATTGAGCTGAAGGATGAAAGAAGATGGGACTCAGTTCTGTTCCCCTTGTAAAAACCATGTTTGGGGTGTAGTATGTTATTTTCTTCAGTGTAATCGTTCAATTGATGTAGGACCACAGATTTGATAGCTTTTGCAGGAGAGGTTAATGAGGTAATTGGTCGATAGTTTGTTAGATTTGTAGGATCAGTTACTTTCTTCTTTGGAATTGGTAAAATGGATGTTTGTTTTAAAGAACGAGGAAAGATGCCATTAGTCAGGGATAGATTGACCAAATGAGTCAGTGATGGTGAAATAGTTTCATGGATGTCTTTTAGGAGTTGAACAGGACATGGATTATATGGACTATTGGATATTTTTATTTTTGAAAGAATATGAGTTATGATTTTAGTGTTGACAGGGTGAAAGTCAGACCAGGAGTAGATTGGCAGGGGATAGCTGTTGGTTGGGATTGGTAAATGACTGAATTTAGAAGAAAAATTGGTAATTTTATCTTTGATATGGGTAGCAATGTCATTGCAAAAGGAGTTGGAAATATGATCAGAAACATCATTTTTTGATGAGGTGATTTTATGATATTAAATTCCATACAGATGGAATTATAGTGCATGCTGATATGTTGAATGAGATGCTTATGAGATCTCAAAATCATTCTGCTTTTCATGGAGAAGCTGCCCAGCCTTCATATTTTTATGGAAGTGCCCAGCTATTCTCTTATACTACTATATTAACTCCTGCAGGTAGACATTCTCTGTGTCCTTGGACCCCAGCTCCAGGGCCATCTTCACTACTAGGGTCAGGATGTGAGCAAAACATTGCACACCCTGAAATCCCCTATCATATTTGAGCTATTGTCAGTCACAAAGAAACATGTGTTTTAGTTCTTAGCTTTCTGGTCTAATTGCCAGTCCCCCAACATCTCTCTAATGGCTGAAAATATTGGCTGAGGTATGGGCTTCATCCGTCAAGTGGTGGTGCAGCAAAGCCCATCTGCACCCTTATACTCAGCCCCTCTAGAGCTGCTGGTTGCCCCTGCCTCAGCTGGGTCCCACTAGTAGGGATGTGAATCGTTTTTTGACGATTTAAAATATCGTCCGATATATTTTAAATCGTCAAAAAATCGTTAGGGCCACGATACAATACCAATTCCCCCGATTTATCGTTAAAAAATCATAAATCGGGGGAAGGGGGAGGGCAGGAAAACCGGCACACTAAAACCCCCTAAAACCCACCCCCGACCCTTTAAATTAAATCCCCCACCCTCCCGAACCCCCCCCCATGCTTTAAATTACCTGGGGATCCGGCGGTGGTCCAGAACGGCGGCGGTCCGGAACGGCCCCCTCAATAGAATCGTGTTGTCTTCAGCCGGCGCCATTTTTCAAAATGGCCGCCGCAAAATGGCGGCGGCCATAGACAAAAACGATTCGACGGAGGAGGTCGTTCCGGACCCCCGCTGGACTTTTGGCAAGTCTTGTGGGGGTCAGGAGGCCCCCCCAAGCTGACCAAAAGTTTCCTGGGAGTCCAGCGGGGTTCCGGGAGCGATTTCTTGCTGCGAATCGTTTTCGTACGGAAAATGGCGCCGGCAGGAGATCGAGTGCAGGAGGTCGTTCAGCGGCGGTCCGGAACCCCCGCTGATCGACCTCCTGCAGTCGATCTCCTGCCGGCGCCATTTTCCGTACGAAAACGATTCGCGGCAAGAAATCGCTCCCGGAATCCTGCTGGACTCCCAGGAAACTTTTGGCCAGCTTGGGGGGGCCTCCTGACCCCCACAAGACTTGCCAAAAGTCCAGCGGGGGTCCGGAACGACCTCCTCCGTCGAATCGTTTTTGTCTATGGCTGCCGCCATTTTGCGGCGGCCATTTTGAAAAATGGCGCCGGCTGAAGACAACACGATTCTATTGAGGGGACCGTTCCGTACCGCCGCCGTTCTGGACCACCGTCGGATCCCCAGGTAATTTAAAGCATTTGGGGGGGTTCGGGAGGGTGGGGGATTTAATTTAAAGGGTCGGGGTGGGTTTTAGGGGGGTTTAGTGTGCCGGCTCACGATTTTAACGATTTTTCACGATAGTTTACACACCCAAACGGCAACAATACGATTCCCTCCCCCTCACAGCCGAAATCGATCGTTAAGACGATCGAGGACACGATTCACATCTCTACCCACTAGTGTGCCGTCAGAGACAGAAAGGCGTGTGAAGCATTCATGGCTGTCTGGATATCACTGGTAAAAAGCACTCCACTACTCTCTGACTTAGCCAGCAACACCTGGATGTGACTACAGCACTGGTTGTACAAGCTTGGGATGACTTTTCTTCTAAATGTGGTCCTGTTGGGGCTAGTAATTTTGATATTACACCTGCTGAAAGTGCTTGAAATCCACATTCTCCACTACCTGCAGGGTCTGGTCATCAAGGGAAACCATTTCCCTGATGCTCCCAGTTATGACTTTTGATGCTGCTGGCTCTTTCCCTGGGATAGTGCTACCAAATACCATCCCATTTCCTCCATAGTGTGTTATTGCTTCTGATGTTCGGCAGGGGGCTGAGCGTGTGATCAGCTTGAATAACTCTCTTTTCCTTTTTAAACAGTATCCTCTGATTGGATGAAGGGGTCTCCTGCCTGCTAATAGTATTACCACCATACCCAGCTTTCACTTGTAGTGGGTGCAACATCCCAGCATTTGTTAGATATCCCTCTTGCTTGCCTCAGCTGATTTATTTTGCAGAATAATTACACCGAGCCAAGCGCAGGTCTTCTCTGACTTGAAAGTGCCTCCAGATCACAGATTTCCTTCGCTGTCTCTTGCTTGGTTGTGGATGCTGGCACTGGAGTAGAGAGAGATAGCGGTGGCGTGGACATTGAGAAACAGTAGCAGGAGCATCACTTATGCGCTCTAACTGCACTGTTGTCACTTGTTGTCCCTCACCAACATCACCAGTTTCCTTTCTCTCCTCCATCACTGAAATAGAGGCTAAGATGCTGGTTACTAATCCTCCAAAACTGTTATTACCTTCATTTCTTTCCAATTTCCTCTTCATGGAATCCTGTAAGAGGAGATTCTTATGGCTCTGAGGAAGCTGCTGGCAGTTCTGCTTCTGGTGCCTCTTCAGTGTTAATTAAAGAAGATTGCACTGCTGGTGGTTTTAGGACTTGCACGTCTACCTCTACTACTGCCCTGTTGCTGCTACTGCCTGCCCTTTCCCTCCCTTCCAAAACAACGGGGATAGAACAGGTGGTGATGGTGGCATATCCTCTCCGTATTTCAATTTCTTTTGACTGGAGCTGCTAGCCTCTCCCACCATCTTCAATTTTAAAAACCTCTCTGTTTTAGTTGGGGGACTCCCTGTTTTATGGCTTCTTTTACCACCTACGTTCTTCCCTCAGCTTCTGCCTTTTCCTGACGTGATATGATTTAATTTCTCACTGTGGTGCTTACTGGGGATTTTGATGATAGGAATTTTTAAATCTTTATTACTTTGGAACTGTGTATACTGTTTGTGTGCAACACCATTGATTGTATCACTCTGTGTGCAAGTGTGAACTATACACAGAGACAAAGCAGTGCCATCCTCTACACTGGTGCACACACAGAAGAGCTAAAGCTGTTCTGCTCTGTGCAGTGCTCACAGGATGCACAAAGTAGCCACCTGCCTACTTAGCTTTCTTGCTACATCAGCTACACTGCAGAGCCAGACAGAGAAAAAAAAACACTCTGTACTGGCACTATGGCACTGCTGGTCCACTGCAACTTGTCCCCAATCCCACCCACCGAGCCTCCCCAAAGAGAGATGAAATGGTTTGCCAAACTGCTACTGCTCCAAATCACATCAAACAACCCACATCAAATGTTTTCCTATTTTTCTTTTTCTTTATATCCTTTAAAACATTGAAAAAA
Source organism: Rhinatrema bivittatum (assembly GCF_901001135.1). NCBI lineage: Eukaryota > Metazoa > Chordata > Amphibia > Gymnophiona > Rhinatrematidae > Rhinatrema > Rhinatrema bivittatum. The sequence continues at coordinate 77,069,274 of NC_042621.1, read as the reverse complement.
TTCCCCCAAACTGGGTAATCAATATATTAATTCTTCATTGAAAACAAGAATCCCTTTTCACAAAAAATTTAAGAGGAAAGTGGTTGTTTCATAAACTTTTCAAGGAGCCATCCAGGTTATCCTTGTTATTGTTTTTAATCATGAACAAACACCGTCCCCCCTACAATAAACAAAACAAACTGGTTCAGCTCATATCTAAATAGGTTCTTTCAGGTTCAGATCAACAACGTATTGTCAGAAAAAGTCAATCTAAAAACAGGAGTACTGCAGGGATCAGCATTATCTGCAACCCTCTTTAACATATACATGCTGCCATTATGCCATCTGCTAGCAGGACTAGGAATTTTACATTACATTTATGCAGATGATATCCAACTAATTCTTCCAATCGAGGACACATTAGAGAAAATGTTAAACCTAGCTAACATGTACATAGACATTATAAAACAGCTGCTAAACTGAATGGAACTTGTGATTAATATTGAAAAAACAGAATTTTTACACTTAGAACGGAAAAATATTGAAAATATCCAAACCCCAATAGTCCTCTAAAACAACCAGAAAATTGAACTAGCTGAAAAAGTACGAAACCTTGGAATAATAATGGACCCAGAAATCAATCTAAAACAACACATATTGCTAAAAGTAAAAGAGGGCTATGCAAAACTCATGATACTCAGAAAACTAAAACCACTACTAACATTAGCTGATTTCAGAACAGTACTTCAGGCACTAGTTTTCTCCAGCATGGACTACTGCATTGCCCTTTTACTAGGGTTCCCGAATACAACAATAAGACCTCTTCAAATACTTCAAAACACAATAGCTAGAATACTAACCGGAAAAAGGAGGAGGGACCATATAACTGAAACACTGACAGAATTACATTGGTTACCTATTGAACACAGAATTAATACAAAGCCCTATGTACAATATATAAACTAATACATGATGAAAAATCAGACTGGCTAAACAGAGCATTACGAGTATAAGTCCCACATAGAAACCTTCGATCAGCAAATAAAGCTCTCTTAACCATTCCCTCAGTAAAAACAGGAAGACTAACCCAAGTGAGAGAAAGGGCCTTATCTTTGGCAGGCCCTACACTTTGGAACACAATGGCGCTAGAGATCAGATTAAAAAGAGATCTCAAAACCTTTAAGAAAAGTTTAAAAACATGGCTTTTTAAACAAGCATTTTATAAAGAGACTGGAGAATAGAAAATATACAGGATTAGACAGGAGAGCACCGGCGCACAGCACTTATTAGAGATAATTGTTTCCAATAGCCTAGAAACTCTAAATCACAACAAATGTAATTGTAAACACTGTGAATATGAATTTTACCCGTGAATAGTACCTTAGAGGTACACCTGGTCATGAACTTCTTCACTAAACAACTGATTGTCTTTAATGATATATTGTAACTGAACCTTTTTGTGGCACCTGTTAGAATGTACTTAGTACGCATCCACCTACATTAATTTATGTGCCCTCATGCAAACCGTTGCGATGGTATTTAACTTAGCGATGGGATAGAAAAGATTTTAAATAAATAACTAAATAGATAAATATTATCCATGGATTTTTGGATTGGTGTGATATATAGTGTCCCAAACTGCTACTGCTAGCAGCCTGTCTGTCACAACCCTTCTTTTCTCTGAGTAAGTATGACAGTAAGACCAACACCAATGCATGAAAATAGTAGCCAAAAAGATTTGAAATGTTTCTAGGTTTTAACAAATTGCAAAAATCATAGTTGAATACTCTGTGAAAGCAAAATGAAAAGCATACCCTTCTCAGATAACATCCACGAAGAAATGCAAAGTCCTGAATCCTCTTCTTGCACATGCTCAGAACCCAAGATCAGCATCACTGGATCCAGAGAGCAGAGGTAGGCTAAATTAGAAAAATGTTTCACTCTGATATGTTGGCATTATGGTCTTCTTGCCGACATGTTCTGCCTGATAAGGCTGTGAGGTCACACATGTGTCACAGACAAAGGCTGGTTGCGACTTCCTTATGACCTCCCTTAGAATCCTCTAGTTCCATAGACTTTAATGAGCCATATTACTCTATGAGGGCTAATCGAATGAAACAAATAAGATATTTTTCATTCACGGAAAGGACCCCATTCATTTCGTTGTCCCCACAAATGAAATGAACAGGGTCTTTTTGTTTCAGATATGTAATTTGTTTTAAACAAATGTACATCCCTATAAAATAACAGATCTGGCTTTCTGGAAATTCACAATGAATATGCATGAAGTGCATTTGTATACATGGATGACCCAGTGAATGAAACTACAACAGGATTCGGTTGGCAAATACTTCTGTATATTATCTACTCAGATGCAAACTGAGGAATGGGAAACAAAAGCAGGAAAGAGATTAATATAAGAAAGCCAAAGATAAAGAAGAAAAATAATAATTTTAATGCTCATTTAAAAAGTAGTTAACTGTTTACATATAAATGTATTTGTGCTATTTTTGGTTTTGCATCTCAGTTATATTCACCAGATGGGAATACATTGATCAGTTTAAAATGGTTGAGTCATCTGTTTCTAGTAAATGTCATGATGATGCCTAGCCAATTTGCGCTTACATGAAATTTGAAGGTGTGCAAGAAATTATGACTAGGAGAAAATATCCCCATTACAGAGCCAAATATTTTCTGAAACTTTATGAATATCATTTGGCTAAGATTATATACAATTTTGGAAAGTTATAAAAACAATGACTTTATTTTAATAATTCAACTTGCATGTCTCAGAGTTCTCCTGAAATAAATCAGAATTTGTGCACCTAAACGCAATGTGGTCTCTGAAAGAATTGTTAGTCTATGAAAAATGGACTGCCATTGGAGTTATTGGTTCTCTAACAAACAGCAGCAAAAATCTACAGGAAACTAGGCCCATTTTTCTGTATCGCAGAAAGAACAGAAGATCCTATCACATTGCAATAGTCTGTGTTCCTTCCATTGGCAGAACTGTCAACGCATGTTGATATGACAGAAAATGCATTTATTTCTAGAACATATTTTCATTGCTGTATTACGTTAGAAAAGCTTAATTTCCCTGTAGTTTGCCAGAGTGAATTATTACTTATTTCTTGAAATGCAATGACAGCTTCAGGCTTGTCACAATCCAGTTGGTGGTGCAGTGTATTCTATTCAGCCACACGATGCAGGTTAATAATGAGTTTCACCAGCAGAAGTCAAATCCATAGCTTCTCTGCTACCTGGGAGTCGGCAGATGTCATATATTTGTATATCAGTGTACCTGTGCTGTTTATTTTGGGCCTGACTTGGTAAAGATTTTTCTCTTTCTCTGTCTATGGGAAAAAATATTAGTAAATCAGACCCTAGGTGTAGAATATTTATTTATTTATTTATTTATTTATTTGTTTAAGTTTTTTTATATACCAACATTCAAGACAGAAGTCCCATCATGCTGGTTCACAAGGAACAGGGGTGCACAATATAATAAACTTTACAATTTGAACAATAGTGCAGAAATATGCAGAAAAATATGCAGAAAAATATGCAGAAATATGCAGAAAAATATGCAGAAATATGCAGAAATATGCAGAAAAATGTGCAGAAATATGCAGAAATATGCAGAAATATGGACTACTTTGTAAATAAAATCAGCAAAATTGCCTTGGTTTGCAATGACTTTTTCAGGAAATTTATTAGAACTTACTTGTTGTTTATATTTATATTTGGAAGCTGAGAAATGTAGTAACAAAATTAATGGTGATGCATTGTTATAGTCAATGCCACCAGAAAAGAGCCACTGGAAAGTTGTGAGGAAACCACAAATGGCTTAAGTCTATGCAGAAAATAATAGAGAAAATTCACAGATGCAGACAATAGGCAGCTGTGATTCACAGTGTTTACTTTTGCTAGCATTAGAATTTTTTAAAGCATTTTAGACCTGCTTTCTCTGCTCTTAAAATTTTCAAGCTAAACTCAGATAAAAAAAAAATAGAAGAAAACATTTAGAGACCAATATTCAGTAGGGCATTTAGAGGACAGGTTATCTGGCTAACATTAGCTGCATACATTGTCCAGGATATTCAACAGGATAAACATCCCACTGAATATACTCCTTTAAAGTTATCTGACTACATATAGCCGGATAACTTTAACCCTCACTGGCCATTAGTTGAATATGGCTGTTTAGACCTAAAGTTATCCGGCCTCCCTTCACCTGATAGCTCACTACTTATCTTCAGAGATATCTGGATAAGTAGCACACCCTAAAAAAAAAAAATATTGCGGCCCTCCCCCACCCCATTACCACATGTCTTTACCCCCCCAAAAAAGGTGGCCTCAACCTATAAACAATCTGTTAAACACACGAGATCACCTCCCCCCCCTCCCTCCCCACTATAAAATCTTTATATCTGCCTCTTTTGCCTTCCACCATAGCTACCCCCTCTCCCCCACCCCAGGCTGACCCCCTCCCACCCACCCATTACCTTCGAACGTGGCCCCCTTGTCCTTTCTAGGATTGCTGTGCTCTGCCATCCCAGTCACTTCCAGCATTATTACCTAAGTCCAGTCAGAACTAGGGCTGAGCTCTAAGGTTCATGAACCTTCATTTGCAACTATTTCCCGCCTAATTGTCATATTTCTTGGGTCCTTGGCTGCTTTTAAATTCTGCAGCTTAGTAATGATTGGAGGAGGGACTTCTTCACTTTTCTCTGCATTCTTTACAACTATATACATACTATAATCATAATTCTCGATAGAGTGAATCAGAAGCATAGAAATGTGACAGCAGAAAAAGACCATATGGCCTGTCTAATCTGTCCATCAACACCAACTATTCAACTTTGCAATGCCTACCATTCCCTCCGAGATCTCCTGTGCTTGCTCCATGCTCTCTCGAATTCAGCTACTGTCCTTGTCTCCAGCACCTCCACTGGAAGGTCATGTCGTGCAGTCACCACCCTCTCTGCAAAAAAATACTTCTCTATCTTACTCCCGAGTCAACCCCGTTTCACCCTCATCCTATGACCCTTTGCTTTGAATTCTGATGCTTAATATAGATACAAAAGTTAATCAGATTAATGTTAGCAGTATCTTGCTTTATAACATTATTACCAGCTGTGCTTTATTAATAAAGGCCTCAAATTCAGTCTGAGGTTAAAACAAATTTAGTGCACAATCCGTATTTGAGAGAATAGTATGATATTTGGTACATTTGATTTTATCTCTTTGTAACCATATATAACTGAGTATAAATGGAGGAGAGCTGGAGAATGACAGACCAATTAATTTAATATAATTAATTCTGGACATAAAATTCAAAGGAAGACCTAATACAGATTGCCCTTTGTTTCTTACAACACTATAGGATGACAAGTAATTAACCAGGGAAATTGAAATGTTACATATGATTGATATTGTGTCATGTTTGCCAAATATCAATGTATTTAAAAAGAGCTTAATTATTCACATTTGAATGTATTTGTACTATTTTTGGTTTTGCATCTCAGTAGTATTCACCAGAAGGGAATTCACTGATCAGTATAAGAAGGCTGAACCATCTATTTCTAGTGAATGTCATGATAATGCCTAACTAATTTGTGCTTACGTGAAATTTGAAGGTGTGCAAGAAAATATGACTAGGAGCATATCTCCACATGACAGAGCCAAATATTATCTGAAACTTTATGAATAAATATCATATTTATAGAATAAGCATAACTGTCAGAGGTCATATCTATAATAATAACATGAGAAATGCCATGCTGGGTCAGGCCAAAGTCCATCCTGTCTCAAACCTTGGCCAATCTCAGTCACAACTATCTAGCAGATCCCAAAAGTAGATCTTGTTCTAATTACTCACTCCCAGGAATAGCAATGCCTTTATCCAGTCCACCTGACTAATAATGTTTTGTGGACTTTTCCTCCAAGAACTAGTCCAAACCTCTTTTAAACCCCACAATGCTGGTCAACTTGTACACATCCTCTGGCAATAGATTCCACAGCACGATTGTGTACTGAGTTAAAAAATACTTTCTAAACTTTGTTTTAAATCTGCTGGCTGTTAGTTTCATGGAGTGTCCCCTTGTTTTAGTATTGTTTGAAAGGGTATAACCGTCTTTTATTTACCTGTTCCGTTCCACTCGTGATTGTATAAACGTCTACCGTGTTCCTTCTCGGCCACTCTTTTCCAAGATGAAGAGCCTTAAGCTGTGTATCCTCTTAGCAGAGGGGAGATGTTCCATCCCCTTTATCATTTTTATTGCCCTCTGCATCTTTCTTAGTTCCGCTCTGCATAGGAGCCAACTTTTAAAAATGGTTCTGAGTGCTGAACTCAACACAAATTTTAACCCCCACAAGCAAAAAATAAAAAAAAACCGAAACACAATGGGTCATCACAGTCTCTCCCCCCACCTTCACCTGCCTGCACCACTCTCGTTCAATCCCTCTTTTTACTCTCATATTCACCGATTTCCTCATCTCATTCGCTTCTTCCCTTCTACTTTCTCCCGCTGCACTTTTTAAATTCTGCCCCTCCACATAGGCATACTTTTGACTTTTATATTTGGAGAAAGGAGTCTGCTCCACTTACTACATCCCCTTAGCCTGCTCTGCCCCTCATTTTCTCTTGACCCATCCTTATTCATTCCCCTTCCAATCTCTCTTCCCATCTTTCCACTCCCCAGCAGGTTCCTCCTCACCCCCTGCTTAGCCTCCTCTGCAGGCTTGGTTCACCCATTCACTTACTGCTCCCCAGCCCTCTTCCCTCCTTAGCACATTGGGCTTTCCTTCATGAGCAGGCTCAGCTCACCTCTCAGTGTTTGATTCCTCCTACTCCTTAGGCTTGGATCATTTCCCTGCCCTCCCTAAGCTCAAAGACAGCTCTTTATTCTGGAATTGTTCCTGCCTTCCCTTTCCTTGCACTTTCCACGCACTTCTCCCAACATTCACAAATTCCAGGCCAGAGTCAGTCCCATGCCTGCAGAGTTCGCATAAGACACTCCAACATCTGCATGCTCAGTGACCTGGCAGCTCAGCACTCAGTATCTCCCTAGCTCCAGGGCCACAGCAGCATGTGATAATTCCCCATTTGTGGACAGTGATAAAGACTGGCTGTCTATAAAGAACCAATTTTGGGGGCTCTCTTGTGTTAAACTCAGTACTGAGAAAATTAATCCAGTAACCATTCACCTTCAACTTCCCAACTCTCTCTAGAAACTATCAACTTTTCATATTTGTTCATTAAAGCTGGTTACACCAGATCCCTTCAATAAGCAAAGAATATCTCTTGATCCAGATCTGGTTAATGGCCAGCCTTAATTTGAGGTTGAGAAGATTTGAGATTCTCGAGTGTCCTGTAAGAGAGAACAGTACTGGTCCATTTGAAGGGGTATGGCCCTGAAGAACGATCTTGGGTTATTTTATCTGACATCTACAGACCCCAAATTTTGAAGTCATTTCTTGAAAAGTACACACAGTACACCGCATCCTTGAATGGGGTGTACTGTGAGCATCCATTGCCGAATTCATCCCCAGCTTCTAGGTGTGCTGTAATCTGGACTATCTATTTAGTCCCAACTCTGTTCCCTTCACTTCCCCCAGCAGCCATTTTGTTTCCTGCTTAGTTGTATATTTATACACAGTCTTTTTGTTAGTCAAGTGGTTAGAAATTGGTCCTACATTATTTTCCTCTTACTCCAACTCTTCTCTGGTTATCTGATCGCAGAAGAATTTGTTGCTTCCTGACCTCTTTTATGCTCCAGGATCTTGCTCTGTTCATGGCTTCTACAGGGTGGACCATGGAAAAGTAGCCTCCCTGCATGGCACTGGTATTGGAGGTGGGCTACTTTTCCATGGGCTGCCCTGCAGCTCCATGCCTTGCATTAGGGGCTACCCCCATTATCCATACTTCAGCAGCCATCAGCACCTGAGGGCTCAATCAGAGGGGAAGGTGATAGGTGTAGGTAGAAGATTCCTAGCTTCTCTTTCTTCTTCATTTGCCTCTCCAGATATCCACTGTTTATCCCTGAGGCAACCCACTGAAGATAGTTACATCCTCAAGTCAGGCAAAAATATCTGGAAAAATTAAGAGAAACTAGGAATGTAGGCAGGAATGCAAATATTCAAATAGAAGAAAAAATAGCAAATATGGTAAAATGGGGAGACAAAACTATTTTTAGATATGCTAGTGATAGAAGGGAAGTACAAAAGTGGAATACGTAGAGGCTGATAGGGAGAAGCAAAATTAACAAATATTTCTGTTCAGTATTCACTGCGAAATGGCCCGGAGCAGGACCACATAAAACAAAGACAGATAGATTGGAAGTGAGATAAACATGATTTTCAGAACAGTGTGTTCAGGAGGAGCTAACTAAACTTAAAGAAGATAAGGCAATGGGGCCAGATGGGATACATCCAAGGGTACTAATGGGACTTAGAAAGGTCCTGGCAGCTCCGCTGGTGACCTTTTCAATGCTTCTTTAGAATCTGGGGTAGTTCTGGAGAATTAGAAAATGGTGGATGTGGTTCCTATTCACAAAAGTGGAAGCAAGGAGGAAGCTGGGAACTGCAGGCCAGTTAGCTTGACCTCTGTGGTGAGCAAACTAATGGAATCACTGCTAAGATAGAGGAGAGTGCAATTTTTGAAATTCCAATGGATTGCAAGATCTGAAACAGCATGGTTTTATAAGAAGACATAAATTAATTGTGTACCCTTAGTTTAAATCCTACAGTGACTGACTGGGTTAGAAACTGGCTGAGTGGCAGTCAACAAACTTTCAGATTTCCCTTTAGAAATGTCTACAGCTCAAAAAAGAACTTTAACATTTATGCAGGTTGATTGAATTGTTTGTCAATCCATTTTGTAAAAATGTACACATCCCTTTCAATAACAGCACTGGAAATACTTTATAATTTGTCCTCTTATTAGGGACTTTTGTTTTCAGTTTTTATTTGTTATAACAAAAACCATCAGTAGAAAAATTACTTTTCCATTGATGTTTCTCCTATTTTTTTATAACAAAGTCATTTTTTCACTGATTTATTTTTTTGTTGTAACATTGCAATTTCCAGGGAATATAAAAAAAAATTCTGAAAACAAAGGCCCCTACCTGTTATCTCTATTTTCTTGTTTATAGTCATAGATTAATTATATTTTTTGAATAGCAACCTCACTGTTTTCTTAGAACTGGAAGGTTATACTTGTATTGAATTAGAAGTATTCTGAGAGAAGGAGTGTAAGCAATGATCTAGAAATGTGTAGGATGCAATACAAAGATAGTGAAATGAGAAAAGTAAAATAAGGCCCTTCTGATTTAGTAAAAGTATAGGATTTCATTCTTTAGCACAAATAATGATACAACCCTGTTATTAACTCAATGTTAAAAGCCAAATATCAATTCCAATCAACACACAGCCCCACCATAAATGGAGGATGAGGACATTCTAATACTTCCCTTGATATAACTGTTCCTCATGCTGTCTGCGGCAGACCTGCTACATGGCCCCCTCACTTTTCTACAGTGACTCCAGCTTCTGGTTCCTCCTCGCTGACGGCAGTGGGCCGTCAGTTCCATCCTCGGGCCTCCCTCGGTGCATCTGGCCCTGCCACAGTCCCCCGCATTCCCGGTCCTGCTACCACGTCTTGTCGGGCCTCTCCACGTGGCCCACGGAGAGGCGCTGCGCCCCTCCCTAGGCGTGCGCGCACCATTGATCCTTAAGTAGGGACCGTGGTGGGAAGCTATCCGCGGCCCCGGATGATGACATCAACTTAACTACAGTATTTAAGCTCAGGCTCCGCTCCCTAGCATTGCTTTGCAACAGGTCTCCTCGCTGGTCGAGTACTCATTGCCTCCTAGAGATTTGTCTCATCCCTGTGTTCCTGATCCTCGTTGTTCCTGGTTCCTGTCTCCTTGCTCCTTCCTTGCTTCATTCTTCAGATTGACTACATGGACTTTGACTTTGCTTTGCCTGACCACGCCATCAACTCTCTCCAAGCCCGGACCTCCACTTGCCCATCTCCAGACCCAGACCTCCGCTTCGCCTGACCACGCCACTGCCTATCTCAAGACCCAGACCTCTTCTTCGCCTGACTACGTACTGCCAATCTCCAGACCCAGACCTCTGCTTCGCCTGACAATGCTACTGCCTATCTCCAGACCCAGACCTTTGCTACGTCTGACTACGCTATTGCCTATCTCCAGATCCAGACCTCTGTTTCATCCAACTACGCTATTGACTACCTCCATGATCAGACCTCTGCCTTGCTTGATTATGCTTTTGACTATCTCCGTGATCAGATCTCAGCCTTGCTTGCCACTGCCTTCGGATTGCCACCAGCCCTGATTATTTGTATGCACTGCCTTCACTGTATGCAAATGTTCCTCATGCATATTTTTCATGGTTGTCCTGTAAACCAGACCTGATAGTGGCACCTCTGTACCAGAGTTGCCTCCCTTGTTCTAGAGGAAAGGGAGTAAGTGTTGGCGTCTTCTCTTGAGGCAGTTGAAGTCTTTATCCTGGAGGAGGGAGGAGGGAAAAGAAACAACAAGAAGGTGCATGATCTGTCCAAAGAAGAGAAAGGAGGATCAGTCCTTACTAAACAGAGAGAACTAATTTCTGCTAGAGTAGTTTCAGGTCTGGAAGAACTGAATCTCTGGAGAACTATAAATTTCAACCACTTTTTAAGACACAGTAAAAGGAAAAGTGAGCAGTGTTTCTACCAGAGCAGTGGTCCCCAACCCTGTCCTGGGGGCCCACCAGCCAGTCGGGTTTTCAGGATATCCACAGTGAATATGCATGCAAATTTTCTCTCATGCATATTCATTGTGGATATCCTGGAAACCCGAATGGCTGGTGGGCCCCCAGCACAGGATTAGGGACCATTGCTCTAGAGGTATATTCAAAGGGTTTAGATGCTGCAACAAAAAAATAATCAGTATTTGTCAACAGATTTAGGATAGCATCTTCCTTGGTAGCCATTTATCATTCTAGTTTGGGAGCAAAGTAATCAGCCCAGGGTATTCCAGTGCTAGATGAAAAATAGAACCTTCATGGCATAACTTGATGGGTGGGGAATAGCTGGAAACAGTTTAGGAAGCAAGGAAGTATCTACTTATTGAAGAAGTTTCTGCTGTTGAAATATTCAGTCCTCTAACATGGAAGAGTCAGGCAGGCTGCAAATGTATTGTTTTATTTTTTATTTTGCCTTTAAATACTCCTTCATTACTGCCAATATATATAACTATTCTTTGGGGAATCACAAATCAGTATACAGTATTTTCTTTGTGCAAGCATCTGGAGTTCACCAATGAAAGTGAAAATTGACTCTGAGGAAACTTGGAAACGATACTTCCTCCCCTGTGCCCTCTCCTCTACAAACCCCATGCATCTATTATTTTATGTAACAAGTGAAACTGGGGTTACACCAGCAAGAGCGATTCAAAACTACATGTTGTTTCTTCCTTCGACCTAAGCCCACCCCCTGAGTCTGCCTCCTTTTTGCCAAATAAAAGTACATGTGTTGTCGGCCCTAGCGCATAATTTTACGCAGGGAAAGAATGAGCATTTTTCAGACATCCAATTTACTTGGGTAAATGGCTTCTGAAAAATGCCCTGAATATGTCTTCAGCAGATAAAAAAATAAATGGGAGTAACACTGACACGTTAATAACAGGGGACTATACTGGCGCAGTAGAAGTAGTAATAGTAGAGAACAGAATGATCAAAAGAGTCATTGCTTGGTCATATCCAATCTTGATGTTGGGTTAGTGACAATGAACAATTTAGTCTGAGCATGGTTTTCTTGTTCTGGAGGTCTCTGAATTGAAATCTCTAAATTCAAAGTTTCCTACATAGAAACTTGGACAAACATAGAGGACTTACATGAGAATTTACATTAAAATACAAGATTTGTGCCTGCAGTCAGTATCACGGAGCACAATTATTCAAATAAGCCATTTTCATTCAGGGCATGTTTCAAATACTTATTCAGTCAGTGAGTGATTATTTTTCTGAGTGCATTGTATTCAAATATGCATTTGACCTGAATATAAAATATGCCATTATAACTGTCCATTAACTGAATATTAATTAAGTGCTAGATATACATATGTAAGTGGTAGATATACATTTTTAAGTTCATATATAGTAGCAAACATAATTAAAAGGGTCTTTATTTTATACTACTGTAAAGTAATCTGAATTAGAATTCATGATTCCAGAGCGCTTAATGCAAATCATATAAATTACCACTGGGGCTGCCAGAGCTATTCCTTTTGTACTAAACACAAATGTATTTGAGAACCTGAACTCCCCCAACCAGTACATTTTTACAAAAGACAAAAGCATATTCAGTTTCTCTTTCTCTCTTTTGTAGTATTATTATTTCTTGTTAGCTGATTTAAGACCCAGTACCAGTCATGCAAGGGTCTATGCTCACCAGTGGTCATCACTGATCTAAGCTAGAATGATGGATATAACTTACAGAAACGACACAGATTCTACCCCACCTTTTTACTTGGATTCTGTTCACTTATACTTGAAAATCTAAGTGAGGATGTCTGCTTCTCCTCCATCCCCTTTACTCTTGCCCTCATGCTGGATCAGGCTGGGCTCTTGACCTGTTGTCCTGGGCCTTGCTGTGACCCAAGCAGCTCCAGAATCACAGTATTATTGCCCTCTAGAGGAGGATGCAAGGTCATTAATGATGACACCACTGGACTTACCCGCCCAACTCAGCATTTGGGGGGGCAGGCAGTGCTGGGAGCCAGCTCCACTCCTTTCCCTCACCTGCTCCTCTCCCTCCTCCCTGCCCGCCACACCTGTTACTCTGCTGCAAACCCAGGAACCAGCAAGGCAGGGCAGGCTTCATGTGTATGTTGTGTGCACCTACAGACCACCAACCTTTAATACACATTGCACCTTAAGTAATTCATATACTGGCGAATGTCCACATTCTGTGTTTACTAAGTCAGACATGTTTAATAATGAATTCAACGTTGTCTGGAGAACTAGAGAAGTCAAATCAGAAATGAGTCTTGTTAAATAGCTTTACTCAATTTTCTTGATCTGAAAGGAGAACAATAATCTTCTCATACAGTATCCGCATTATTTGGTACTCATGGGATACAGTGACTAGAATTCTCTTTAAATGAGATGGTTACTGACTGTAGCCAAATGTTAAATGGGTTATTTTATTCTTATCCTATTACATTCTTTCTTTTCCTGTAGTATATCCAGTGACTGTGATGGTTTCATTGGCAGCTGATTACAAGGATGATCTGCAATTAATTTTGCAAGGTAACAGCTTCAGAAAAGGAGGTACACATTTTATACCCAAAGTGGGCCTATGACAGAGTGATCCTTAGCCTGCAGGCACTGGTTTGCTGTTGCTGTTTTTAACCTCCATGTGAGAGCATGCTGGGTCTTATAATGCTGCTTTTAAAAAATTATATATTTTCTTTACTGAATTAAGAAACCAGGATGGCAAATCCCCTATATGCTATTAAGTGGGAGTTAAAAAAAAAAAAAAAAGACAAAAGATAACGTAACCTGTCCCAAGTAGCAAGTGGAAGCTACAATAATAAACACATGTTTCCATGCAAACATAAAAGCAAATGGCTCCTTAGAGCCTGCATTGCCCAGCAACCAGCAGATCGCGTGAAAATGTGTATTGTTGCACAACTGTGATTTATATTTTCTGATTTTGGGTAGTGTGTACTCTATATGATCAGATTTAGAAGATCTAGACAGTGTCCTGTATTGGCATTTCCACAAATATAGCAGCTGTTTAAATTCAGGTAGCCCAGGCTTGATTTCAAGGAGGCAAGGAGGAAGAGAACGGTAAGTGAAAGTTACTGTGTTTGACTTCTCACATATTCCTCACAAAGCCAAATAGTGCACAAGAGTTCTAACAAGCACAAAGGAGTGCCACATGTCAGTTATCAGACATATATTTTAAAATAAAATGCATAAATATAGTTGACTCTCAGTAAAATTTCCCAGAGGTCCCTATTCACTGCCTTCCTCCTCAGACCCTAAAACACTCCCAGCCCCAGCACACTAGGGATGTGCAGCAAAAATGGATTCGGCCCATTCGGTATTCGTATTCGTGGGGAGCTAAATCCATTGCATCCTTCTCGGGGGACCCCGATCCGTTCATTAGTTACATATGTATTCGTTTCCCAAAAAAACCCCCATCCCAACCCTTTAAATTTAATTAACTACAACCCCTTACCCTCCTGACCTCCCCCAAGACTTACCAAAAGTTCCTGGTGGTCCAGCGGGGGTCCTGGCACGATCTCCTGCACTCGGGCCATCGGCAGCCAGTATTCAAAATGGCGCTGATAGCCTTTGCTACCGGCGACATTGGTCGGCCCCTGTCACATGGTAGGAGCAATGGACGGCCAGTGCCATCTTGTGCTCCTACATGTGACAGGGGCCGACCAATGGCACCGGTAGCCCCTGTGACATAGTAAGGGCAAAGGCTATCGGCACCATTTTGAATACCAGCAGCCGATGGCCCGAGTCAGGATATGGCTCCAGGACCCCCGCTGGTCCACCAGGGACTTTTGGTATGTCTTGGGAGGGGTCAGGAGGGTGGGGGGGTTTATTCATTAGATACATTGTATTCATGGGGGTTCGCCATACGTTTCATGACCCCACGAATACAACGAATAGGGACATATACATTGCGGATTGCCAATATGTCGAAAACGAATACACACCCCTACAGCACACTCTGTGCCTCCCCTCCCCTCCCCATCCCAATCCAACCCAACCCCAGAACTCTCTCTTGTCCCTTTTCCCAACCCACCCAGCAAACTCTGACCCCTCTCCCCAGTCTGTCCGAGCTCGACACTCTCCTATTTACCCTCTCCTCAGCCTGACCTCAGCACACTTCTACCTCCATACCAGGCTCAAACTGATGCCCCTCCTATTACCTGTGTCCAGAACATTTGTCACTTGAAGCCTAAATCTGGCACTTTCTCATTCTCCTGCTCTGACCCGATCTGATAAATTTTGCTATTTTCTCCCCTCCTACACATCTGTCTCCCTTTCCTCAGCCCTTTTTTCGGGTCATCTATCACTGTGGCTTCATCCTGTGGCCCTGCTGTGTTCCATACACATTTAGGTTCCTCAGTGTGCATGTGCGCTAGGGTGCAGCCTACCCGTCCCTGGGTCTAGCAGGAATGTGCACTTGCATGCACTAAACTTGGAATTTATGTGAGTACAAGTATCTATATGCACATAACTCATAAGTACATTGTGTGCCTTGTGCCTCAAAAATCGGTGAGAGCACACTCCCATTGTAGCGTACTTTGGACACACTTTTGAGCAGTTACGGCTTTGTATTCTAGATAAGGTTGTTCAAGATTGGTGAGGCGGTGATTTACTGACATATCAGCTATGTCTAGAATAAAGGTGAATTTATGAATTACAGACATTAATCTCTATGGGTCTGAATGCTGAATATGACCTTTTAGTGCTTTAGTGATGTCTTCACTTTTTGGAAATCACTGAGTCAGCTCATTCAATGATTTGTGTCTTTGCAGGTGCATGGACTCATTGATTTCTCACGTCATTATGAGTTTTTCACGTTGGAACATTGAGACATCATGATAAGGACTTCCTATTTTTATCCGGTGTCTTTGGACTTTCTAATAAATTAATTGTGAGACTATGTGGGCCAACTGAGCACAGACTTCATCAGATAAGTTTCTTGACTCCCGCTGAAGCAATATAGATATATGCAAAATGCTAGCTGACACCATGGTTTATCACATGGGGTTATGATGCTATTTGGATCTTGAATAGATTGAACTTAATGAGTTTTTATTGCATTATAAAAATTTGTTTTGAAAATTAGTTTTTATGTGGCTATGTAGCCATTTGTTTGAAGAAGATGGATGATAGATTAAAACAGGTAGTGGAGAGTTTCTTCCACATATCGTCTGGCTTGCTGACACTTTTATGATCATATGAAAAATTCAGTTTTTCAATTTAGTGCCTTTTCTGTATAGTCTTCCATTTTCCTCTCTCACTTATGAGTGTTTGAGAGTGCTAATTAATAAATCCTTAAGTGAAGGACATATAGTTAAGGTTTTAAAAATGGCGACAATTATATTGGTACACAATGATGTGACACTTGCTGTAGACATACGGCAGAATTTTTAATTGACCACGTGCATAAAAAACAGAGGTTATGTGCGTGGCTGGGCCTAGCGCATGCCACACGCATTTTCAAAGGGGCCCAACCACACGTGTAACTCCCTTTACGTGCAGAAGTGCCAGGTCGAAAGAAAGGGGTGGTCCAGGGGGTGGGGAAGGGCAGGGCTGGAGATGGCCGGTATAGCAGCCATTTGCCGCCGTGCCAGGGATGGGACTGCTAGCGCACGAAAGTTGCTACTGCTCCAATGGAGCAGTAAGCAACAAAATAATTTAAAAAGAAAAAAAAGTAGGAGAAAGGGTTTAGGGGGTGGGGAGGATAGGGTAAGGGTAAGGGAGGTTAGGTAGGAGGGTAGGGATTGGAGCGGACTGGGAGGGAATTGGGAGAGGCCCGATCTCGTCGCTGCACGTTTGTGTCTAAGATTAGGGCCACCTGCGCACACTTCTCGCACATGCACACTTGGATTATAAAATCCGGTTTGCATGTGCGCGCGGCCCATGGATTTTATAACATGTGCGTCCTGGGGCGCTCATGATATAAAATCTGTGCATCCATGTGCGCGCCCCGGGAAGCGCGTGCACATGGACGGATGTGTGCTTCTTTTAAAATCTATCCCATAGTGTCTAACCTTTGGCTCATTTCTGTGCTGCCGTCATTAGGGAAGGTTCTTGGAAAATGTCTGTCTCAATTGGAAGAGTTTGTTGAAGAAAATGACATTTTTGACTATCAACATTTGGGAGGTAATTTTCAAAGGAGTTAAGTGTGTAAAAGTAACATACTATTATAGCGATTTTCAAAAGCCCATTTATCTCAGGGAGAATAATTTTAAATCTTGTATAGGGGTGGCTACACTCATGCTCATGTATTTTATATCATTGCTCACACTGTATAAAATATGCATAAATTTACCCAACAATATGGTCGCCAAGTTAAAAGATACACGGTATGCATTTTCAGTATAGCTGAATAATTAGCATTTTAACACCTAGCCAGATAAGTAGTGGTTTTAGAGTCTTATCTTGCTAAGAGGCAGCAAAGCCATCACTTACCTGAAGAGGTCAAAATGTATCCGGATAACTGGCACAAATCTCCTACTCATGAATATTTATGCTCCTAATTTAAATAATTTGCACATGCAGATTTAACATGTATTGTCCTTAGCATCTGATGTTTACATATGTGAGTATCAAATTTTGTACTTGTGCGCTTGAAAGGAACTACCAGTTTTACCAATTAGAGGTAGATCTTCAAAATATACGCGCGCGCGAACAAAAGTACACCAGATTTTATAAGATACGCGTGTAGCCGCACGTATCTTATAAAATCCGGGGTCAGCGCGTGCAAGGCTGCAAAAAAATCGGTGGCCCGCGCACCGAGCCACGCAGCCTGCCTCCGTTCCCTCCAAGACCGCTCCAAAATCGGAGCGGCCTCAGAGGGAACTTTCCTTCCGCGTCCCCCCCACCTTCCCCTCCCTTCCCCTATCTAGCCCACCCCCCAGCCCTACCTAAATCCCCCCCTACATTTGTTGGGCAAGTTGAAGCAGGCGTAACCTGCGCGTACCGCCCCGGCATCCCCCGGCACAGGCCGCAGTGCCGGGGGACTCGGGACCGCCCTCCCAGCCCACCCCCGAACCGTCACCATGCCCCCGGACTGCCCCAGACCGCCCCCTGCTTCCAGACATGCCCCTCGGGCACGCTCCCTCCCGCCCCTTTTACGAAGCCCCGGGACTTACGCGTGTCCTGGGGCTTTGGCGCGCCGGCAGCCTATGCAAAATAGGTGCACTGGCGTGCGAGTGCCCTGCACACATAAATCCAGGAGGATTTACGTGCGCAGGGGTTTTAAAATCTACCCCTTAGTCTAGTAGTTTGCTAGGTCTGTCTAGGTCATCAAGACCCTCCTGGTTCTTCAACCTGAACTCCCCCCAGTTTAACTGATCCTACACCCAATCAGTATTTGGCTATAAAGAATTGTATTCTCACGTTCACCAAATAATTAGCAGATATAAATATATGCAGGTAACATATGTTCGTGCGTTACTTTGGCAGATTATAAAATAGCAACTTATATGAGAAAATATTCGCCCCCACCTCAGAACGACCCTGGCCTATCTCTTTTTATATGAGTAAATTTATTCATGCATCCTTACATGCATGTTTACTTTTAAGGTTTATAAACCAGCCCCCACCCCCGCCCAAGCCCCGGGACATACACGCATCCCGGGACGTCGTACGTAACCCTTTGAAAATCCACCCCAATGGGTGCCACTTAAGCCTGGATTTTCTAAGGTCACAGACCTTAAAGAATCCGGCAGTAACGGGGGCTGGGGGGGGGGGGGTGTCGAAGTGGGGGCGGGCCTGCGAAAGCTGGCAGCGATCGCACCTTCGCGGTGTGATGGCTGCCGGCTTTTGCACCCAATAGCGCCCTCATAAAAGGTGGTGCTATTGGGCGCGCTACAGGCAGCGAAAAGGGTTCTTTCCTTTTCACCACCCGCAAAGTTTACGCCGTATCCACCCCAATGATGCCCCGACTCTTCCTCTTCCGGGGCCGACTCTGCCCTGACTCTGCCCCGATCTAGCTATCGCACGCGAAAAGGGACTAGATACCTCAGTGGTGGGGATTGAGCAGATTAGGGAAGAGTAACCCAGATAAGTTACCCGACTAACTCTGATATTCAGAGTTAACAGTCTAACTTATCTGGCTAACTCTGTCCTAAAATTAGGCAGATAAACTTAGCCAGTTACCTTTCCAATCCACAGAGCGGATTAATGTGGATCCCATAAATTACTGTAAATGCTTACATATTTATTGTTTTACCTAAAAGTCAACTAAGGATAATACAGTTGTTGAAGAATGCGGCAGCATGAATGATTACAGGTACAAAATTGAAGAACCACATTTCTCCAGGTCTGCTCTTATTGCACTGCTAGTTCATTGGAGAATACAATTTAAAGTTATTATATTGGTCCGTATTTATTACTCTGAAAATGCTTGTAATTTGGCTGATTTATTAGTCAAGCAGGGCAGGAGCCTGTATATCTTTTGCAGTTATGGAGCTAGTATCTATTGAAAGTTCCCAGTCTGTAGGATTATAAATTAAATCAAATGCATGCCAGGACTTTTTTCGTATATTGCTCTAATGCTGTGGAATGAACTTCCTGAGGAATTAAAGACAGAATTTGAGATAAAGATTTTTAGAAATAATCTCAAAGCATTTTATTTTGCTCAAGCCTATTAGCAGTTGTAGTAATATGCTTGGTTGGATGATTTTAATTACTACTTTAATATAAATGTATTTTAATGTGTTAATTGTATTATTTCTTTTTATGTGATGTGTTTATTTTGCATATTTTATTTAATTATGACTGTATTTATTGTAACCTGCTCTGAACATTAATGTAGGAAGCAGTACTGTAAAATAAATAAATAAATCAATGGTAAATTATGCAGAATGCTGTCTGCTTGACTTATAACTGAAGCTCAACATTCAGATCACATTTCTCCAGTATTGTACTCTCTCCACCGGCTTTTGATTCAGTGGAAAATAGTTTTCATTTTTAGTCTTATCCACAAAGCCTTGTGCAATTATGCTTCTTTCATCAGTACAGTACTGAAAGTGATTCATGCATTAAGAGCTTGCATTCTTTGCAAGTAGGTGTCAATCACTGGGTGTGGACAGATGAAGGAAGTGAAGACCTTCACTTTGCTACTGAAATGATTTTCATGGTGCATCAATACTAGTGGGTATCATGGTATGTGGAAACATTTCTTGAAGTTTGCTTGCTGTTCCTTGAGTCGGATGAAATACCTTGAAACATGTCTTCAAATAAGGATGATGGGTGTGTAGGCAAAGGAGCTATATCTAGTTCAGAGATATAAGAATTTGTAAAGATGATGGACAGTTGAATTTGCTGAGTATATACTATTGTGAGAGTTTTCTTAATACCTGTTTGGTGATTACAAGTGTTTTTGCTTATTTTGCAGGTTTTATATCCATATGATAAGGATTTTGATTTCTAGAGCTGCTTGATGTTGATTATATATAGTTTGATATAGAAAAAAGGTGAATAGATCATATGAAACTATCCTGGCAGAAAGAATGCACCAGATAACAGATCCCATTATAAGATACTGATGAAATTTAATTACTTTATTTCCATGCAAAAAATAAAATAAAATGAAAATATTCTGTTTTGTACATAGTAAGAATGTAGAGTCTGACAGCAAGGCAGAGTGACAGCAAGACACTCAAAGAGCAAAATTCTGGTTCTGGCAGCAATGCTGAGTTTTCAGATTTTAGTGTTAAAAAATGTCTATGGTTGTGGATAAATTACAGTGAGACAGGGGTAACAGCCATGGTATTCTGAGCGCTAGTGGAATCCACAGTTAGGAAGGTCTATTTTGGCCCCGTAAGTGATTTTATTGTGTCAAGTGGGAGAGGTTTCAAATTGTTGAGACTGGGGAAGTTGAAATGTTTCTATACTAGTTGAAGAACTCTTTCTGCTTTTTTGGGACCATTGCCAATTTTCTATCACATATTTGCTTAGTGAAGATTTCTTAGATATTTTGACCCAATTGGCTAATCTATCTATAATGGAGGCAGAGGTCTGTTGTAAGCTGGAACAAGCCCTGATTCGGGCCTATACTGAAGAAGGATAACCTGCCTGTGAACAGTCCCTCCAGTTATTGCCCCATCTCCATCCTTACCACCACAGGGAAATTGCTGGAAAATTTGATTTATGTTCAACTGGAAAGTTTTCTATCAGACATTAATATTTTGCATCCTCGCCGATGTAGTTTTCAATGTAGCCATAGCACAGAAACTCTCCGCATGTCAGTGACAGACTTTCTCCTTTGAGAGTTTCTATATCGCCGCATTGGTTTACAGTTAAAACAATAATGAAAATACAATAGATATATCCAATAAAAGATAACAGCTAAAATTTTAAAAGCACATTAATAAAGTATTTAGCTGTTAAAAATAGAAATTAAAATTATTAAACTAATAAAGCTATTCCTCGAGGTATTATTCAGAGCTCAAAAGTTAAGACAAATTAAATCATGAAACAACTCCTGGACGTGGTTTATTCAGGCTTCGGCCTGCTCTTGCTTGAGCGCCCCCTGTCTGCCTCCGTTCCATTGGCGCCCGAGTTTCCATGACATTACCCAGTCCAGAGTAAGACTGTACCATCTCTCACCTGCTGTCTCTGGGCTGAACCAACTCTTACTTTGACTATACACAGAAGCCCACCTAAGTCCTGCCAGCCCCGGCACCCAAAGGCTCAACCTGCGGGGAACGAGGGCTGGTATAGGTGCAGCTCCAGCGGCCTCTGCCTATCAGCCCACACTGCCTGCCAACGGTGGGGACTCGTAGGTCCTTAACTACAGGTTGCATCAGCCCCTCCTCGGCCCAAGAGTCCACCTCCAACACAACAAATCCTTCTTAGCATGGCAAGTCTGTTATAAGTGGGAAAACACGTTTTTAAATAAATATTTACTTTATGCTTATATCAGACCTGCCATGCGAAGCAGATTACAAATAACATTTTAACATATAAAACATCAATGAAAATGCATCTTAGGAGTCTTTCTTGAGACTCCTAAGATGAAAAAGAAGGGGTATAGCAGCAAGGCAGAGAGGCATGGGAGATGTCTGCCTTCCTCTGGAAACTCTCACAACTTGTCAGATTTGGTACAAGAGAATAATCTGTCATCAGTATCATTTTTTGTGACACGAGCTTTAATTCCATTCCCTACTGGAACTTGATCTTGCTGCCGGGTAGAATTTAGAGTTTTGTGTGAAATTTGCTTTTCAATTGAACTTTAGTGTGTATCAGTGTGGCTTTCTTGGTAATTTGTGAGGGTTGATTTATTAAAAAAATGTTCTCATATTCTGCAGCTGAACAAAGTTTCTTCCCTTTCTTTAATTTCTGGTGTTGAATTAGTTCTCTCTTCCTTCTGAAACTTTTATTACATTTAGATCAGTAGCAGCCCCTAAGATGGTATAAGGGGGAATGACACAGGCAAAGCAGTAGCAGTAAGACCATTAAGGTCGACAGAGGTAGACAGAGTAGAGCAGCATACTCCTAAGGTGGTACATCTGGGGCATGGCAGATAGGTATGTGGCATCAAGATCCCTAACGTGATATATCTGTAGCATGGTAGGTGTTGCGCAGAAGGTGGACAGTTGGGCCGAGGTGGGGTTGACACTACCAGAGGGGAGGCCCTATGGGTCCCCACCGTCGGTAGGTGGAGCTGGCTGACTGATGGAGGCCGGCTAGAGCTTTTCCAATACCATCCCTCGTTCCCCGCAGATTGAGCCCTTGGGTGCCGGGGCCAACTGGAGTTAGGTGGGCCTCCATCCGAGGCCTTCTGGTAGATGAGGAGGAATTCAGCTAGGGACCAGCAACGGTAGTAATGGAGAGTCTGTACTGGATGAGGTGGAGTCCCGGAGACCCGGGCGCTAAAAAGAACGAGAGTCAGACAGGGGGTTCCCAGGTAAAAACAGGCCAAAGCCTGAAAGGTCAGGTCCAGAGTAAAGACTGTAGGGGCATCGTAGAACAGGCTGAAATCAGGGCAAGTGGCAAGCAAGAAGCAGTGGCAAGGCAAGGTCAGGTCCAGGAGACGATCAGTAATGTGGTTGGGCAAAGCAGAGGTCAGGTCCAGGAGATGATCGGTAGCATGGTCGGGCAAAGCAGAGGGTGGGTCCAGGAGAAGATCAATGATGTGGTCAGGCAAAGCAGAGGCTGAGTCCAGGAGAAGATCAAGGACATGTTCAGGCAAAGCAGAGGTCGGGTCCAGGAGAAGTCAGTCCGTAAATGAAGTAGAGTAAAAACGAGGCACAGGAACTATGAGAAGTAATGAAACCAGGATCAGGAACATGGAAGGAACAAGAACCAGGAGCACGAGGAAATCACCAAAGGAGGCAACGAAGTACATGTCCAGTGTGGAGACCTGTTGCAAAGGCAACTAACTGAGGCTGGGCCCAGCCTTATATACACGGCCCCAGTGACGTCATCATCTGGGGCCGCGGGTTGGTTTCCCACCATGGCCCCTTTAAAAGGGAAGTAGATGCATACGCATGCGCCTAGGGAGGAGCGCAGTGTGGGCCGGCGGCGTCTCTCCATGGACCACATGGGGAGGCCTGCTGTGGAGCACTGGTGTCCTCCGTGGAGACAGGAGCACTGGGGACGGCCTGAGGTCGAAGGCAGTGGCCCACAGCCACAAGGGAAGGGGAGCCAGACGTTGGAACAGGCAGAAGAGGGTAAGAGGGCCTGGCCGTGGGCCTGCCATGGCCGGCACATGCAACAGCAGGTAGGCATAGTAGATGATCCTTAAGATGGTATATCTGTGGAATGGTAGGTAGGCAGATTGGCAGCAAAACTTTCAAGATTCTTTCAGTCATATTGCCATTCACATGGACATTCTGGAAATCCAAGGAAAAGCAGATTGATTTTCAAAAAGACCAGCTTTTCCATCAAATCTGGAGCCAGCCTTGAGTGGTGAGGCTGACAATGGTCCCTGCCATTGAAAAGACACGTTCATTGAGCATGCTGGTTGGTCGGCAGGAAAGATAGCACTGAGCCACCTTGCTTAAATCTAGCCAGACTGCAGATTTGTGTGCCCTGTATGCCAGTGCATCTGTGTTCATATCCTTGATGAGCTTTGCGAGATAGCATGTCATAGACATTTCTGCTGGGGTATCCTTTACCGGGGTGGGCCAAGCATCTCTCTTGCCAGCTGCTTTAGCTATGGCCTATGCCAGGTGGTTATTTCCTGGCAATATAGCTTTGGTGTATTGAAGTGAGGGAGGAAGTGGTAGCTGTTTCTGCTTGCACTATTCTCTGAAGTGGACACTCTTTCCTTTGTTACATCCACACTGTGCCTCTAACTCTGACATGCCTCTTGATATGCCCTAGTTACCAGCATCGCCTTCATGAATATGAAATGCTGGGACTAGAGAGTGAGACTCCCTTTTGTCTGTGGATCACAAAATATAGCAAGCATGTATATATCATTTCCTGTGATAGGTTTTAGGCTGTCTTGCAACTGCTTTTGAATGAAAGACTGAAACAAACTGCACCTTCTTTGCTTCTCTTCCACATCCTCATGGAAGACCTCAAACTTTCCTCCAGAATATTTAGTATATGAATGACCCCGCCCAGGCAGGCACTTCTGAAACTCAGGCAATTCTTGAAGGGCTTCAGAATTTTCATCAGCTGACTCTTCACACCAAATCATGATGTCCAGGGGGTGTTCCACTCCTTTCTCTGTTTCCAGAGATAGATCATAAATGGTTATATGCTGCTCCACTAACCTCTGCAGCATCATTTGGGTGGAATTCCTGCAGTTGCCATCATCTTGAGATCCTTGTAAGGCCTCCCATATTCTTACTGCTTTTCATGGACAAGCTGTCTCACCTTCACACTTCAATGGAAATTCCCTGTTAGTTCCTGCACTTCATCAGCTCCTGCAGAAATATATTTCCATGGTCCTTGGACCCAGCCACAGTGCATCCTTCACGGGAAGGTGCAGCAAGTGTGAAAAACAATGGATACTCTTAATGCCCCCATTTCTATTGCCTTAACATATTTGGATCATTGTCTGTCATAAAGAATCCTATGTTTATACTCATGGCTCTGGAGTGGCAAAGTGATCTAATGGGTCAGAGAAATGGGCTGTGAGCCAGGGGATCCAAGGTTCACTTCCCACTCAGGGATGGCTTAAGGCAAATTACCTCTCCCTCTAGAGCAAATAAATGGCTCTCTAGTATGTCTGCTGAGCCTCTAGTATCTTTCTTTTGGCAGATTGAATATTAGCTGAGGTATGAGGGATATACATCAACTGGGTGTGCAGTAAAGCCCACTTGCACCCTGATGTTTTGTCCCTGCTAGAGCAGTGCCTACTCCTGCCTCAGCCAGGTTCCCATCAGTGTGCTGTTGGGGAGAGGTAAGCATGCCTAGTTTTCATGCTGACCTAAATATCACTCATGAAATGCACACTACTCCACTCTGCCTTAGCCAGCTGTGTCTAGATGTGACCATGCACTGGTTGTGCAAGCTAGTGATGACCTTCTTACTAAATGTAGTCCTGGAGGGTACTTTTTAATTTGTGGCTTAAAATCCACATTGTCCATTACCTGCAGGGACATGTTAACCAGAACAATCAATTTCCTTATGCTCCTTACAATTTTTGATGCTACCTGCCTCTTGTCCCAAGACAGTGTTAAAGAACACCACTCCATATCCTCTGTTGTGTTGCTACTTTGGATGCATGGCAGGGGGCTTCTGGCCTACCACTGACTGGTGGAAGGAGCTATGGCATCAGCTTGGGGGAAAAGGCTTCCCTTTTTAACCACTTTCCTATGAATTTTGCTTTGAGGGCAGAGGGGGTCCCCAGGCTAGTTCTGCTACCTTCCCCTGATGCCCATGTTAGAGGGTGCTGCTTCTCCAGGTTATACTGAATGTCAGCAATTTTTAGATGGCCCATGTTCTACCCTTAACTGTTATCTTTCATACAGTTAATACACTGAGCAAAACACATGTCCTCCAGATCATGGATTTCTTCCATGATTCCCTTCTCTATATCCTCAAGTTATGATGCTGATACTAGAGTTGAGGTAGCGTCAACCTGGAGGAACAAAGCCAGGGGCAACACTCAAACTCTCTTCCTGTACTGCCTGTTCTTCATCACCATCCTCAGTGTTGTAATCCAGAAGTGGATCCTTGGGCCGACCGACGATGGAGGACAGTCGGGAGGCAGACACACGCTGCTGGAGCTGAATCTTCACCTGGAAACCCGTGACCCCCCCAGAGGAGCTGTTGGGGTCCGGATCGCTAGGACTTAGGCGGCTTCGCCCTGGAAGTCCGCGGTCCCCCCAGGAGGAGCCTGTAGGGACCCGGACTGCTGGGACTTAGGAGATAAGGCGCTGTGGAAGAAGACCAGGAGCGAAGTAGAAGTTGGACGGGCCACCAGAGGCAGCGAAGACAGACGGACCGAGGTCTGGGCAGGCAGCAGAATACGGAGCGATGAGACAAGTCAGAGTCAGTTCAGGTAAGCAGGCAGGCAGGTATACTGGCAGGCAGTGGCAGGCAGGCAGGTAGGCAGTGGCTGGCAGGCTGGCTGGCTGGCAGGCAGGCAGGTAGACTGGCAGGCAGGCAGACTGAGCAGGAACAGCAACTTTCTAGGTGACCGCGTTGCAAGGCAAGGGAACCTAGCAGACGCCGGGTTTACAACCCCCCAGCATCTGAGGTCACAGAAGGGGTCTGACGTCAAAAAAGGAGGCGTGTCCTGCTGACGTCACAACACTCAGTTTCCTCTATCTCCCCCAACACTGAAGTGGAGGCTAAGATGCTACTAACTAAGCCTCCCAAATTTTCTTAGCTACTAGCTCTTCATTGTCTTCTGAGTCAAGGAATCCAATTTAAAATTCTTCCTCAGAATTAGTTGATACAAATACTGCCTTCACTGTCTCAGCAGCAATTACTAAAGATGAGTGTACTGCTTGTTTAGGGCATCCCATCTCTGCTACCCTTTCTGCCCTTCTACTGTCTACCTTGGATGACTCTCCCAACTTTTCCAACTGCTCCAAAACAGAGAAAGGAAAAAGTAGTGGTGGCACATGCCCTGAAATTTCTTCTGCCTGGAGCTGTCTTATTCTCCTGACATTCTGATCTTGAAAAAGTTACTCTTCAATTTAGATGTGGAACTGCATTTTTTATTGCTGCTAACCCTGCCTTCATTCCCTCATCTCCCTTTTCCTGACATGATGAAATTTGTTAATGTTCATGCACTACCTTCTGAGGGTTTGGATATTAGAAAGATTTTTTATGGTACTGGAATTACTCCCCCACTCACAGTACCACTCTACTGTGCATAGAGAACTGTGTGTGGAAAACTTTGTGTTACACACAGAGTGTAAGTGTATATGTTCTACTTTGCATGCAGTGAAATACACTACTGTTAGAATTCAGCCACCTTCCCAGCCTCCACAGCTTTGGACATTCACTGTGCAGCAGAGAGCCACCATTGCATACTCTGATGCACATGTTACTAGAACCCAGTGAAGAGAAGCATAGGGCATTTGTGTGCATCTCTGTGCACAATTCTGCACACTCTGGTGGGAGAGTTAGGTAGTTGCTCTGGTGATGATGTCACATGCTCGACTACTTAGTCTGTCTGGACCTAGACTCCTTGCCTTGGTAACTGGTTCCTTGGCCAGGTCCTAGCCCCTGCCTTGCTCACTGTGTTCCTGGATCTGGATGCTGCCTCTGCCTATTTTCTGCCTGCCTTGACCTCAGACCATTCTGGATTCTTCATGCTTGCTACCTGCCTTGACCCCGGATGGTGTTGGATCTCACTTGCCTGCCACTTTCACAGACCCTGGTTCTTCTCTTAGATTCTGCTGCTCGCTGCCTGTTCCATTTAGTGTGTGGACCTGGAGTCTCTCTCCTGTGGCCAAGAGAGATAATCTGATTCTCCCATGTAGCCCTATGGCTAGCTTACAACACAGGGATCCACACTACCTACAATCAGTCTGAAAGGGCTTACAGAATGGCCGGAGGGCTACCACTATGACACCAGCAAGGACTTCCCTCCTTACACACACACAAAAAACCCCACAGCAATTGAAAAAACTGGTAACATGGTATAAACTCTTCATTTTAGTCTCTGTACACTGCTTAGTGCTTACCTTACAGGTCCCCACACAGAGACAAAAAGATCACTAGCACTGCTACAACTCCCTACACTGTTTCCCACTCACCCAACTCCTCCCCCAGACCCTCCCCCAGTGAAGAGAAAAATTAGCAGCAAGTGCCACTGCCTGTCTTTCTCTGGTGAGTGGCACTTACCAGAGACTAGTACATCATAGAGAACATTAAAAGCAGTCCTTTTTTATGCCAATGCCAAAAATCAGAAAGCTTTTTTTAAACTTTATGAAAGCTTTCTGCTAGTGTGCACTTCTCTGACTAGAGCTATAGAGAAAATATGTTGCTTCTTGCCCATGCTCACACTACAAATACAGTGGTTCTGTCACATGCTCAATCTAGATCAAGTATCGCTGACCCACTCCCACCTTACAGATTGTGTGTGTGTGTGTGACACAAAGATTTCCACACACATAGTAGAGTGGTACTATGAGTGGTGGTACAGTTACAGTACCAATAAATAAATAAAAAATCGTTATAATATCCAACCTATTTAACCTGAACAAAACCCATAATGTCAGGAAAAAGGAGATGAGAAAATGTTGACAGGTATAGCAGCAATAAAACAGGCAGTCCTGCACCTAAATTGAAAAGGGAGTTTTTCAAGTCTAGAATGGCAATAGAGGAAGGCAGCTCCCTGGAGTTGATCTTGATTGCAGCGACAGACTATTTTAAAAAAATGCTTCACTGTGATTTATCATGTGTGTGTGTGTGGTTTCCTTGTCAACATTCCCTAACTCAGCCCTGACAAGGCAGTGAGGTCACACAGGGAATGGTTGGTTGCTATACTTATTTATTTATTAGCTTTTTTATACCGACATTCATAGGTACATCATGTTGGTTTACAATATAACTGAAGGAGGAAAATAAAAAAAACAGGTTACTTCCATCTGTTTATTTGGAAAGAGAAAAGCTTCAATGGGCAATAGAAATGAATGGGGAACATAAACAAATAGGACAAAAATATTGACATCATTTGTGGTACTTCTCCATTTGTTTAAAGGATCCATGAAAGAAACAAATGTGTTTCTCATTAGTCAGTGGTCAGTCAATTGAAACTGTGATAGATAAGAGGGATCCAGGAGAATGCCAGATTGCAAGCTAGGATTCTAATGGGAATGGAGCAGTGGTGAGCGAACCAACCTCTGCAACACATTTCACTGATTAAGAAGGGGCTGAGGGTGCATGGCCTGATAGAACCATCTATTTAAAATAGGTTGGGTAAGAGAGCTACTTGGGCCGAAATCCTATTTCTTCTTTTTTTTTTTTTTTAATTTTTACAGTGCTCCTTAGCCAGATATCTTTTGAAGATATTCGCTGAAGTCACAAGTTATCTGGGCACCCAAGGCTGGATAACATTAGATATTACTGGCCATATTCAAAATGTGGCTGGTTAGGTTTAAAGTTATCCAGCTAAAGGTAGCTGTGCTGCTGAATATATCCTGCTGGTTAGCAGAGTGGCTGAATATGGACCTTGGGGAAAATAAACAAAATCCTGCAGATCTTCCCTGTTGCGAAAATCAGGAATCCCAGTCAGGGATTGTCTAAGGCAGTTTAAGAAGTAAAGGTATTTCTTAAACCACAGAAAAATCTCTGCTTTCCTTTATAGTAAGGCTTGCCTTATCTGGGTTGGCAGCGGTTTTGAGGCATCCTTTCCGTGCTCTGGCTCCCTTACTTTTCTGTGAGCGAGGGAGATGAGAGTTTGGTTGCAGAACTCGGCATCTTTCGTCTTCCTCTTTCTCTCCTAGTCCACTTGATTCCTCTGACTGAAGCACGGTTCTGTGGCACACAGGTACCCCCTTTTCTCTGTCACATGGGATGGAGTGCCGCCTCTGTCACAGTTCCATAGGTATGGCAACACGAGAAAATATGTTTGTGTCTGAGCACTGTGGATGGGATACAAATGGCGCAGATGCATTTGGGTATATTCTAGACTGGCCTGTGAGCTAGGGAAGTGCATTTGTTTGAAACAAAATAGGAAATGTCATGAAAAAGGGAGAGAAACCAATGAAATTTCGTTGGTTTACTTCCGTTTCATTTTGAAAATTGAAAATATAAAAATAGCCCGGTGGATAAATCCCCCTCCCCCATATACCCCCTCACTTTAAAAAACAAAACTCTTGGGGACAGGAACCACCTTGGCAGTCACCTTGCCTGCACCATTTCGATGTTTTACAAATGCGCCAACGGAAGATCGGACTGGCCCAGAGCTTTCTGCGAGGACATCCCTCCTGACCCTCCTGATGGGATCCCAGAAGATGAGGACACGTGGGGGACAGGTTGGTTCCCGGCCTCGAAACTTGTTCTTTTACTGAAGGTGTAGGTGATGGGGGTGAAGGAGGAACAGTTTAGGCTTTTTATTTGTTTTGGGCTTTACTTTTGCGTTTAGATGTTGATTTTGTTAAGAAACAGAGGTGAAATAAACATTAAACGACACAACAATCGGGGAAAACAAAAACACCAAAAAATGATTTAAAAAAAACCCCTAAAGCAACCTTTTCCAGGCTGCAGACCTTTACTGTTAGCAGGGATTTAGAGGAAGCTGTAAGGTGCTGTGCACTCCTGGAATATCTTCTTTCAGTACAATCTGATTTATTTTTTATTTTTGCTCTGTGCCTTCTTCTATGGCAGTTGCTATTTGGCTTCTTTTTTTTTCCTGATATTCGGCCTCCAGATTTGAAATTTATATTGGGTAAATCAAATCCCCTATTAATGGCTCTTAATGATATACCTCCTTATGCTTTTCTGAGAGCTGTTCCTACTATATGTGGTCTGTGGTTAGAATCCAAAACTAATGTTGTTAAATTTATGGTTCCGAGAACCACATAGAGGCGCATATGCCATTTATTCTGAATCTGCAATATGCAGTATTGATGAGAAAACATCATAAAATGATAAATTGTGAAATATTCCCCCAAGGAATATTTTCTTCTCTTGTGAAGCAATTTGCAAGAAATCTTTGAAATCTAATAGTATGTGCTGCGAAGCAGGGAAGAAAATAAAGAAAGCTTGTTGTAACAGATGATAAAATCTTGGAAGAGAAATAAATATAACAGCTTTTGACAAATCTTGATATTGTTCAGAGTTTAAAGCATTTTGTTTACTACACGTTGAAAAGCAAAGTTTTATAGTATGTGGAATGCAATAGAGTGGATATGATATTAAAAGGCCAAATGTGTACTAAGCATTACTTGCATAGATACAATTGGACTTGATTCCTAGGAAGAATAACTTTCAAACAGTTGTACGTGCACCTATACTCATGTGTATATGGGTGCACAAAAATATACTCCACTATTTTATAACCTATGTGCATATGATGAATACATATTATAAAATACATGCAAATGTACCCTGCAACATGCAAGCACATGTTGAAAAACTTTCAAATATATATTGCACTTATTTGGACAAGTTCTGATTTATCTCTCTCTCTCTCTCCTCCACCCCCCCCCCCCCTCCATGGTTATAGAAGGGCCCTGATAGGTAGGCTGGATCTCCAGCAGCTTAAAATGGTCCCCCCAGTGGTTGTATGTAGGAAATACAATTCTGGCACTTATTGCAAAGTGCAAAAAAGTTATCGCAGTTTGTGCTAATACCTATGTGAAGCACTAAGATAGGGCACTTAGCGATAAACTGCCTATTACCATAAAACATACCCCTTTTCTTATTGCATGCGATATTTAGTGCATTTTGATAAATCCAGGCCTAAGGTAGATATCTAGATAAGTAGTACTTTCCAGACTCATCTGGCTATCTAGTGCCTGATTTATTAAGCATTTTTACCATAGACATAATATGGGAGAAAACCTTTAGAGGTCCATTTTTAGCTGCTGTGTGGCTTGGATAGTTAGCCGGATATAATTAGTAGCATGGCCACGCAATTTAATATACACAAGCCTGCAACCTTGGCATTATGATAGACAACCAATTCAACCTCAAAAAATTCATTTCAGGGACCATAAAAAGCAGATTCTTCAAACTCCACACCTTGAAGAGAATCAAACCTCTCCTTCACACCTCTGACTTCCGCACAGTTCTGCAAGCTATGATCCTATCCAAACTTGATTACTGTAACGCCATCCTCCTAGGATTACCAAAAAGCACTCTACAACCTCTACAGCTATTACAAAATGCTGCCGCACGTATCCTTACAAACACTCACCGTCATGACCACATCACACCCGTCCTTCAATCACTACACTGGCTCCCCGTAGCCTCAAGGATTATATATAAAGTACTCACGCTCATGCACAAAGCCATTCATAACCAAGACATGCAATGGTTCCCAGAACATCTCCTGCTCCACACTCCAACAAGACCCACAAGAACACATCACCAGGCCAAACTCCAAATACCCTCTCCTAAACTCATGAAGCATTCCACCTTTAGAGATCGATCTTTCATCATCACAGGAATCGCCCACTGGAACAAAATGCCTTCCCAACTACGCCAGGAACCCTGCCACAAAAAATTTAAACACAACCTTAAAACATGGCTTTTCAAACTAGCGTTCCCTGACTAACGAACTATCTCTCACCAAAGACACCTCTTGACCACCTGACTGATCCCCGACCTCGCCTCTCCTTCCCTACCCCCCACCCCTGTAGGTATTCTCCTCCTCCTCCCATCCATCCATTACTTTCCCACCAAATACCGTCACTGCCTTATTTAACTCATTTGTTAAAATTAACATGTACATTTGTATATTATTCCTGTATATAATTCATGTATTGTCCCCTGTTAACCCTCTCCCTGTTAATGTTAATATTGTAAAGCTGGTTGCTAAGTTATGTTATATTGTGAACCGAGGTGATGTTTTTTTCAAACGTGCCTCGGTATATAAGAAACCTCAAATAAATAAATAAATAAATAAATAATATACCTGGCTATCCTAACATTAGCCCCGTTATGTCTACCTTGCTAACTTTAGGACAGCCCTACGAGCTGACCAGAGTTAGCCACTAGAGATGTGAATTGGATGCCCGAATCGCTTCTGGGTTCATTATCGTGGAACCATGGGAAATTTCGTATTTCCCACGGTTCGTAAATGTTTTTGGCGATTTTTCACGAAGCGCATTAGTGCGCACTATCGGGCCTTATTGCGCATTACTGATGAGTTAGTGCGCACTCCCTCGGTGGTACTGCACACTACTGCGATCGCAGTAGTGCCCACTAACTCGTCAGTAGTGCGCACTAACTCGTCGGTAGTGTGCAGTAAGGCCCGTTAGTGCACACTACTGAAAAATGTTACTTAAAGGTTTAAAAGTAACAATTCAGAAAGTGTTCATTAGCTAGAGGTATGGCTCTGCATCTCCACTGACTGTCTCCACCTTGGAGACAGCCAATGGGAAAGTAGAACCATAACTGTAACTGCTCTCGGTTAGTGCACACTAACGGTGAGTTAGTGCGCACTATCTCACGCAAGCTCAATGGCGTTCCCTGCAGCCATTTTGCTACTTCACCAAGCAGTAACTTTTACAGCAGAGAGCAGACTAGCAGAGCAGAGACTAGCAAGCACTAGTTGAGAGCTTGAAGGAGGACAGTGCAAATTTTTTACACGCACATTTATTCAGACAAAACGAGGTATTGAGGGAGGTGTTCCAGAGGGTAAACTAAATTTAAGCTGATGAGCACATAAGGGGGTAATTTTCAAAAGGATTTTCACGTATAAATGTAACTAGTATTATAGCAATTTTCAAAAGCCATTTACCTGTGTACTTATGCAGGTAAATCCTATGGACAATTCAATGGCATATATTGTAGCAATTTTCAAAAGCCCACTTACATGGGTAAAGTGAATTTACTTGTGTAAAACCAAATTTTAAGTGTGTAAATTCTTTTTAAAATGAGGCCTATAATTGAGTACTCTCCAGCCACAGTTACATGCACAAGACTGGTCAGAAATATCACAGTTCTAACTATGTGGATAAAGTTATGTGCATACATTTATCCGAGAATATTTAGTGGAAAATGTGTGTTAATTCCTGCTGAATATAGAGGAAAATAACATTTGTAACTGCTCTCAGATATTTTTGATGCTCACTGGCTTTCTGAAAATTGACCTCCTTACTGACTAAATACTAAGCTATTTTTTCTTATTAAATATCACCTGAATAACCAATTAAAGTGCCTTAATTCTGTTTTAGTGTTATGCTAATTAATAAGCAACCAACAATAGGGAGAAGGAACCATTCTTGAGAAACCACAAATTAAAGAGAAGGAAGCATGGTACTAGTCATCACAAAGAAGGAATACGTTACTAAAAGGTCAATTGTAGATGAGTTTTTATTTTTATGAAAGACTCCTATTGTCAAACTTAGTGAGCTTTAATAGTGTTGACATCAACACTGTAGAAATGTCACTCCCTTAGTTCATCTACATAAAAGAAAGCAAAAAAAATGTATGAAGGTTGGCTGAACCAATTCAGGTTTCATTCAAATATCACTCACACTTCTTTGATGTGCTGATTTGATGTGAATGAATATGCATGCTGTGACAAACACAAAATTGACATAGGGTCTTATTTATAAAATAACTTTTCTCCATTCTATGCCTATGGGAAAATAATCATTATACAATAAAACACATAGATCTTTACAAGGAACCTTCTAGGCTAAATAAGATTTAACTTCAATCTCCATTTTGCCTGATTTGAAGCAACATGTAACATCTGTATAGACTCATGTGTATTTTTAAATCCAGGTCTGACTGACCAAGCATTCCATCTTTATCAGACAATTAAAATGAGGTGCAAAGGTAAATGTTTCAATAATAATTGGATTCCCTTTTAAAAGAGAGGTGCTGGGTATGAGTGTTTCTGAAGCTGTCCAGCATATTTTCCATATTTTCTATATAACTTGTTAGTGGGGGAGTGGCTGATCTCTTGCAGTTTTATCTAATTAGATAACTTATCCATTTTTCATTCTTAATGCTTATTTTTCTTGTCCATCTGTCTTGACTAGATTGTGAGTTACAAGGATGAAAAAATATATAGTTGCAATGGAGAAGATACAGAGAAGGGTGACCAAAATGATAAAAGGGATGGAACAGCTCCCCTATGAGGAAAGGCTGAAGGGGTTAGGGTTGTTCAGCTTGGAGAAGAGACAGCTGAGGGGGGATATGATAGAGGTCTATACAATCATGAGAGGTCTAGAACGGGTAGATGTGAATCGGTTATTTACACTTTCAGATAATAGAAGGACTAGGGGGCAATCCTTGAAGTTAGCAAGTAGCACATTTAAGACTAATCAGAGAATATTTTTCACTCAACGCACAATTAAGCTCTGGAATTTGTTGCCAGAGGATGTGGTTAGTGCAGTTAGTGTAGCTGGGTTCAAAAAAAGGTTTGGATAAGTTCTTGGAAGAGAAGTCCATTAACTGCTATTAATCAAATTTACTTAGGGAATAATTAGCCACTGCTATTAATTGCATCAGTAGCATGGGATCTTCTTGGTGTTTGGGTAATTGCCAGGTTCTTGTGGCCTGGTTTGGCCTCTGTTGGAAACAGGATGCTGGGCTTGATGGACCCTTGGTCTGAACCAGCATGGCAACTTCTTATGTTCCTATGACTATCTCTTATGTGTATTTGTATATCACAAATACATTTGGTAGCATTATATGATTTAAATAAAAATAATAATAATAATAACAGTATAAATAATAATCCACTGTCTAATAAAGTATGTTAGAACCCTAGTATTAGTTGCTTCAGAAGACTCCACAGAAGGCACATAATATAAAATGTTACTAAATCAACTAAGTAAAATAATTAAATTAGTAGCAGATTGTAAATTAAATTTCTTTTGTGTGTGTATGAGTTGTGGTAAAGGAGAAGATAGGAAGATTATAAAAACTCTAAAAGCTTAAATGTGTTATTTTTATTGAAAAAAATAAAACATTGTTGTCAATGAGAACATATAAAAAGTAAAACAATAACCTCTTTCAAGCGGGATTACTTGCTGTCATGATCCCAGGTGAGAAAGTGAATTTGGTCAGCTGTTTTCTGTAACACATTTCACTCAAAGTAGCCAAGTACAGTAAGCTTCTGGTTCTGCGCGTGTTGACTTATTGCTTTAATATGTTTTCACTTGAAGTAAGACCGTTCCTTACATTGCAGAAGTCTCCCAAACTTGTACTGCTTTTTTATAATTTTTTTTTTTTTTTTTGGCATTTATATATTCACGTAGGGATCTGCATTCATTTGAAACGAATAAGGAATCCAAACCAAACCAGGTGGATTCATTTTGGTTTGTGGAAAACGAACATGAATGTCCAGTGCCCCAAAATCAACAACAATGTGTGTTAAGCAGTTTTCATTTTCCATTAAATTCTATGGAACAAGCAAAGCTGCAGTATTTTTTTTTTCTTTTTACAGCCATCAAGGAACCAGTGATGTCACACGACTCTAACCAGACTAGAGAAGGGGCAGTAAAGGAACAAGCCATGGAGCAAGACCAGTCAAGGTCAAGCATTTTTAAACTAGCCTGCGGAGATCGACTTTCCTCTTTTTTTCTCTTTCAAGCCGAAGAAGAATCTTTCAGGTTTCACCTTCAGCCCATTTTGCTTTGGGTGGGAAGAGAAGGTCATTGGCTTTTGAACTCTGAGAGATGACCAAAAATTGTTGAGCAAAGATTGAGAAAAGACTGAAAGTAGGAGAAATGAAAAGTGAGGTCGGGTCTAGCTCTGCTGTTTCCTTTCTTGTCAGACACACGCATTGTTACTCTGTCTCATAAACCTTTTGTCTGTTTTAGAGTGGCACGGCACACAGACGGAGTAACTAAAACATTGAAAAAGCAGAGCAGGAGGAAGGCTCAGTGTAGGGTTTTAAATTACCAAAGTGCACTGTTTTGTACATCTTCTAACAAGCAAATACTCGGGGTCAATCATCAGTTTGCATGAGGGCCTTATTGCATGGCAAATGGAGTCTAACTTGCAATGTTTATCGTGTCACATGCAAATTTGATAATAAGTATGCAAAATTAGTATTTTATGCAAATGAGGGACTCCTACCACATATCGTGGTAAAATAACGCATAATAACACAGGTTTTAATGTGGGAATTAACACCTTTTTTTTTGTCTGGTGTAATAATTTCAATGTTGCCTTTTCTTAGGTAAGGTGGTTACTATTTGAGTGCTGGGAGTTGGTGCTGTTCTGGTATGGGAGGTTTACTGCTATGTTCAGAGGGAGTACTCATTTTTCCCTTGTGCCATTCTTAACAATAAAAGTAATACAGAGCCTTATTTTTTTTAATTTCCACCATGGATGGTAACGAGCAGTGTGTCACACATGTGAGCGTTGTCCGCCAGGTGTGTCACGATGAGAAAAAGGTTGAGAACCACTGCATCAGAACATGCACTGTGTGCACCCATTTACCAGACACAAGCTATCCTGTGCTTCCACTCTGTATGATGGATGCTGTAGATATGTAGATATGCTCATGTGGAAGCGGGGAGAATATGGCCTGACAAATTGTAATCAAACATGCGTATTCATTCAGTCGAGAGGGGACTGTTAAAAAAATGCTGCCTCAGAGCTCAGATATGTTGTGCCACACAGCTGGATTAATTCATACCTGCCTGTTGTGGATACCTCTGCCCCAGCACCTGAGACTCTCCCATCCT
This sequence comes from Rhinatrema bivittatum, assembly GCF_901001135.1. Taxonomy (NCBI): domain Eukaryota; kingdom Metazoa; phylum Chordata; class Amphibia; order Gymnophiona; family Rhinatrematidae; genus Rhinatrema; species Rhinatrema bivittatum. Next base: position 77,031,778 of record NC_042621.1, on the reverse strand, counting down.
GTTAGTATTGATATTGGGGGGTTTGCCTTGTTGGAAGAGCTTCAGATGTGGGGAAGGCTGTGATGTTTGGGGGAGGAGATTTAGATGGTATCCACTTATTTGGTGGATTCTGGGATTGTATTGAAGGGGGGAGGGCAATGCCACCCTCATGCCAGGTACTTTCAGGCTCTACAGATAAATGGGTTGGGGGATGGTTATGGGCCGGTGTGTGGATGATACCTGAGGGTATGGGGTGTGTGTGTGTGTGTGTGTGTGTGTGTGTGGGGGGGGGGGACCGTATGCCTGCCAGGATACCTACTTTTTGTTTCCATTTTCTAAACAGAGGCCTACTTAAGCACTTATCTGTTTAACAAATCCTGCTAACTAGACATTGAGCTCGCCAAACAAGGTCACATCACTTGAGGCTTACACTGTCTTATGTACATGCTGGCAGGTAAGTCCTGCAGAGATGCTGCCATATGTAGCTGCACATCTTTTGGGTGTATAGAAAAGGTGGCACTTTTATTCAGCTGATTATAGGGGACAAGTTCTGTTGCTAATTGGAGATGTATCGCTTGTCTACTACCCAGCCCAATGAATATGCACCTCTCTCAACCTGCAGCCTGCTAAAAGACCTCATCAGCTGCTGTGTGACAACTGTAGAGGAATTACAGAGGTGTGTATGATAGAGCTTCCCTAGTGGCCAAGAGCAGACAGTGATGAAGCCTGCCCTTGCTTGGCACCTGACAGGCTTCCACACACTTGCACTGCCTTGAGTAGTTCATCTGTACATATCTCTTAGCAGCAAAAGGCTTCATCTCTGTCTGTTCTTGGCCACTAGGCAAGCCTTATCCCACACACTTCCGTGATACCTCCACAGTTGTCACACTACAAGTGACATGGTCTTCTAGCAGGCTGCTAGTAGATGACTAGAAGATGACTAGAACTGCATACAGTATTGCACCATGGAGCAATATGGAAGCATTATGATAGTCTCTGTTTTATTTTCCATTCCTTCCTAGCATTCTATTTGCTTTCTTGGCCACTACCGCACATTGAGAAAAGGATTTAAAATATTTTCCACGATGACGCCTAGATCCTTTTCCTGGGTGCTGTCTGCCAATGTAGAACCTTTCATTGTGTAGCTATATTTTGGGTTCCTCCTCCCTAGAGGGTGAATTTTAAAAGCCCTATGCGCGGCCCATCTGGAAGATATGTGCATGACTGGGCCGCGCACAGGCCACTCAGATTTTAAGATGCCTGCAGCCATGTGCATATCTCCCAGTACATGCATTGAGAAGGGGCGGGGTGGAACAAGGGTGGGGCCAGGGTCTGGGTGGAACAAGGGTGGGGCAAGGGCAAGCTGGGACAGTGCCATCAGCACAAGTGTGGACCAGGATGGGAGGACCGCATAACCTGCTGCTGCTGCTGCTTCGGACTGCAGGAAAGTATAAAAACAAGAAGATCTAGGGTAATCAGAGAGGTTTTAGGGTCTAGGAATGATAGAGTAAAAGGGAGGCAGGTTAGGTAGGGGGTTAGGAAGCTCGTTCCTTTACAGGGGTGAACTGGGAAATGGGGCTATCACGTTGCTGGGTATACTGACTAAAATTCCCCCCCTTACGCAAGATGGGATTCACACGCACATGAGCGTGTCGATGTAAAATTATGTGTGCATGTGCGTGTGGAAGCTAATTTAATAGCATACGTGCGTTTATGCATGCGTTTATGTAAGCATATTATAAAACTGGCACGTTGATGTGTGCGCACCAGCAAACGCGCGTTCATGTGCACCCATGTGCTACTATAAAAATCTACCTTTATGTGCACCACTTTACACTTGTTCACATTAAATGCCATGTGTCATTTGGATGCCCCATTTCACAAGGTCCCCTTGCAATTTCTCACAGTTCTCTTGTGATTCAACAACTTTGAATACATTTTATCACCTGCAGATTTGACCATCTAATTAGTTATTCCCCTCTCCAGCTAATTTATAAGTATGTTAGACAGCTGTTGTCCCAATACAGATTCCTGGGGCACTTCATTAGTCACCTTTCTCCAATTAGAAAATTGACCATTTAACACTACTCTCTATTTTCTATCTTTTAACCAGTTCTCAATCCACAATATAACTTTGTCTCCTATCTGATGACTTTTTAATTTCTCAAGAGTCTCTCATGAGGTAATTTGTCAAATTCTTGCTGAAAGTTCAGATACACTCTATTAACTGGCTCACCTTTATTCACATATGTATTCATGCCTTCAAAAAATCTAGCAGTTTGGGGGGGTATTTTTCAAAGCATTATCGCATGCGAAAAGGGCCTTTTTGCATATAATATAATGCAAATTAGAGGGAGGGGAAGAGTCGGCTGTGGCACTGCTGCCGGCGATAATATGACGAACGTGAGGAACATTATCGCCGGCAGTAGTGTGGTGAATAGCTACACCTTTTACAGTGTTGCTATTCACTACAAAAGGCTGCAGCTGGCCCCACCGTGGCCGGTGAAATTGCACTACCGCAGTGCGAACAGCTGCGGCTTTTTGCATGCCCGCCCCACCCCCTTTTTCGCGGGATTCAGCATTCCACGAGGATTGATGAATCCTGCCCTTGGTGAGGTAAGACTTCCCTTAGCTAAACCCATGTTAGGCTTGTCCCATATATATTCAGCAATGTTGTTTTGTACAATAGTTTTAATAATTTTCCCCAGCACTGCCTTCAGGCTCAGCAGTCTGTAGTTTCTTGGATCACCTCTGGAATCCTTTATAAAAACTGGCATTACATTGGCCAACTTCCAATCTTCAGGTACCATAACTGATTGTAATGATAGATTATAGATTAATAATTCTAGGTCTGCAATTTCATTTTTCAATTCTTTCATTACTCTTGGATATATATCATCCAGTCCAGGTGATTTGCTACTCTTTAGTTTGTCAGTTTGCCCTATTATATCTTCCAGGTTCACTGAGATTTGTTTCACTTCCTCTGAATCATCATCTTTAAATATCACTTCTGGCATGGGTATCTGCCTTACATCCTCTTCAGTAAAAACAGAAGTGACAAAATCATTTAAACTCTCTGCTATAGCCTTGCCCTTTGATAGTGTACCTTTTACCTCTCAATCATCTAAGAATCCAACTGACACCCTCACAGGCTTTTTGCTTTGAATGTACCTAAAAAAAGTTTTACTATGAATTTTTGCTTCTTCAGCAAGCTTCTATTTGAAATTCTGTCTTAGCTTTCCTTATCACTGCTTTGCAGCCAAACTTACCAGTGCTTATGCTGTTTCTTCTTTTCTTCATTTGACTCCCTTTTCCATTTTTTGAAAGATTTTTTTTCTGCTACAATATCCTCTTTTACCTAACCTTTAAATCATACTGGCAGCCATTTGACCTTCCACGATTTCTAATGCATGGAATACATCTGTTCTGGGCTTCCAAGATGGAATTCTTGAAAAGCATTCATGCCTGATATAAACTGTTCCATCTATCCATCTGTTCCATCTTTCAAATCTGAACATTTGACTGAAGTAAGAAAAAGAGCAATTTCGATTACAGGCCCTAAACTGTGGAATTCTCTCTCCACTGAGTTGAGATTGAAAAATGACTTCCTGATTTTTAAGAAGAACGTAAAGGCTTGGCTGTTCAAGCAAGCATACGAGAGTTGAGTAATGAAACTGGAATAAGGCTCGAGGTTTTCACTGATGCAGAAATATAACTTGACTCTTTTAATTGTTTCTTTTAGATGTTTCTTTTAATTTATAGACTTTTAATTTATTTTAGTTGAATTTATAATTCTGTATAGTTTATGGATTGTATCTGTTTTTTGTGTCTATTTTATAAACCATTGGGTTGAATAGAGAATGATGATATAGAAATGTAATAAATAAATCAATAAATCTTAACCTTTGTAGTTGCTCTTTTTAGTTTTTTTTACTAATCATTTTTCTCATTTTCTCATAATTTATCTTTTAAAAATTCAATGCGATCACAGCATACAAGACTGACTTCCTCTTTCCTAAGGCTTTCCTGCTACTGCTGAAGCACTGAGTGGAGAATGGGGTTCATAGACCAGTACCTGCCTCTTTTGAAACCAACACTAATCAGCGTTGCATAACACAACTGGAAACATGGCCCAGTAGCTTTCATCTACTGATGGCCTTCCAACAGTGAAGACATTCAGTATCCAATGGAATGGGCTCCACCTTAACCAGAGTAGAACCAGGCTGTTGTCTAACATTTAAAAAGGAGATAGAGAAGCTTTTAAACTAGGTCACTCAGAAGCACATAGTTCAAAATGATCTATTTTTAAAGGATATCAACAAAACAGGGAAGTTAAGGCATCCACATAGAGAGGTTGCAATAAATGCTAAGCCAGGGGCCTTTAAGTAAAGAGCAGGCAGAGCAAAAAGATAGAACATTACACATGTCAACTGATAAGCAGATTGTTAATACAAATAAAATCTTCTAACATTCTTCACTCATACCACATTCATCCACATAATATAATATTGCACCTATCCCTAATACAATATTGCACCTATCCCTATTATATTAAAATACATACATATATTTCATGTGTCAATAATTATACAGCAGTTGTAAACATTTCCCTCACATTAATTATATTTTGATGTTCTTATTCAATTTCATTTATTTCAGCAAAACATCCAACAATGTTTCTATATCATTCTCGTTGTACATATGGACTTTTCTTAATCTGCTGTCTATTGTAGAACACAAACATGGTAATCATAAATATTAATATTAAATAGCAAGCATTTACAAAAACATCTAAAAACATTTTAATTACCAAATATTCAAACCAACAACTTTACCCAGTCACCACCAATGTGTGTCAAAGATATCTTAACACCAACCGCTCACCTCTTGAATTTCACCTATTCTCATTATTCAGACTGTTTGGTTACCACAGTTCTCAACCGCAATATCCACTTACTTCCGATGAATGCACCACAAAGCCTAACAATCAAATAACATTGAAACATAGCTCAAGACCCCAAACTATATTGGACTTGATTTTACTCTCCTTATCTTAATATACTAACCTTAAAATAGATTTTTTTTGTCATCCGGTTTCACAAACGTACTGCTTTACTTAAACTGCTCCGCGGAAACCTTGTTTTTGTAAATGCTTGCTATTTAATATTAATATTCATGATTACCATGTTTATGTTCTACAATAGACAGCAGATTAAGAAAAGTCCATATGTACAACGAGAATGATATAGATGTTCCTGAAAATGAAAATGAAGAAATAATAGCTTAGTAGTGATCCCCTGAGGAAACCATATGGGTGAAACGAGAGCCTCTCGTCGGGAGCTTCATAAATATTAAGAGAAAAGGGAACGGTGCAAGGAAGCATTGTTGGATGTTTTGCTGGAATAAATGAAATTGAATAAGAACATCAAAATATAATTAATGTGAGGGGAATGTTTAGAATGTTAGAAGATTTTACATGTATGTGAAATTAAGTTATGAACAATTAATAAAATTTGTGTTTATAATAGACACAGGTATATGTTTGTATATTTATTCATGATAGAATAATACCTGTAGATTGCCCATTTGTTATAATTTATAATACAAATAAAAAACATATTTTGAAATGTCTAAGCAAATGCTAGAAGTCTGAAAAATAAGATGGGAGATGTAAGAATATATAGCACTGAATGAAGAAGTAGATATAATTGGCATCTTAGAGACTTGGTGGAAGGAAGATAACCAATGGGATAATGTGATACCATGATACAAATTGTATTGTAATGATAGGATGGTTCAAATTGGGGGAGGTGTGTCGCTATCTGTTAAAGAGGGCATAGAGTCAACCAGGATAAAAGTTCTGTAAGAACCAAAATGTACTTACCTAGAGAAATCTGGAGTTCACTTTTGCTGGAAAAAAAAACAAACAAACAACCCAAAGTAAACATAAAGACTCAATTCTTTGAAATACATACCAGAGACAATTTGCTGCATGAAATAAGAATTTCTGTAAACAATTTATAATCTGACAGAAGAAGCTTTGAACAGAAGCTAGGCTCTTGAACACGTTCTATTTGGAGTCTTTAAAGTGAAATTATCTGAAAGATAAAGAAAAGAGAAATACATACATATGAATGTTATTTTAAATAAGACAAAGGATAGGTATCCTTACATGTATAGAGTAAGATACTTGTTTTGTTTATACATTTATGCAAAAGAAGATATTTACTATTTGATCAATTTGACGAAAATAAATTTTAAATTAATTTATACATGGTGAATCCATCTTACTTACTCTTTAATTAAACATTCTGTTTTTCCTTTCTACCTCCGAGGGACTGCTTGGGTGGGTAAATCCCTCTTAGACCTGGTAAGGTGCCCCAACTGAAAGGAGAGCATTTGTCTTAGCTGCCCCTTTTCTGACAACATCTAGTGATGGCCCATTAGAAACAACTGAAAATCTATTTATTATTACACCGACAGTGGAGGAGTAGTCATGCCACAATGGATGGCGGTTAAACAGAACAGGTCCTTCAGCAGGCCCACGAGCACATCTGTGTTTGCTCAGTATTCTGGGGTGTATCTCATCCGGCCCCATGGCCTTGTCCCACTTTCTGTTATCCCAGCTCCTCCTATACATTCTCTTCTGTAAACAGAGTTTCATCTACTCCATCGCCATCTACCGTCTTGTTAACTAGCAATGGTCCTCCTTCAGGGTCTTCTTTAGTGAACACCGAACTGAAGTATTTGTTTAATATTTCTTCCTTTTCTTCATTACTCTCTATACTTTGCTCCTTGTCACTTTTTCATTTCACTATACCAATTCTGACCTCCCTTCTTTCTCTGAAATATCTGAAAAATATTTTGTCTCCTTGCTTTACCTCTTTGCCGTCCTTTCTTCCCCTTGACCTTTCACTTTCCTTATTTCTTCCTTCGTCTCCCTCAGTTTTAACAGATATTCTTCCCTGTGTTCCTTTTTTTGGGATCCTCTTTACTTCTTGAACACTGTTCTTTTTGCCTTTATTTTTTCAGTCATCTTCTTAGAGAACCAGATGGGTTTCTTTTTCCACTTACTCTTATTTACTTTTCTAACGCATAGATTTGTTGCCTTTGCAATAGCTCCTTTTAATTTGGCCCACTGTTGTTCCACCTTACCCATTTTCTCCCTGTCTTCCAGTTCTTCCTCCATGTAGATCCCCATTTTGACAAAGTCTGTATTTTTGAAATTCAAAACTCAGGTCTTCATGTGACTTCTCTGTATCCTTTTTGCATAATCGAACCATACTGTCTGCTGATCACTGGTGTTCAGGTGAGCCCCTACCTGAACATTAGAGACATTATCACCATTAGTGAGTACGAGATTGAGTTTCACACCCTTTGTCATGGGTTCCATTACTAGATGTTTGAGCAGAGCCCCTTGAAGGACATCTGTTATCTCTCTACTTCTCGTGGATTCCACAGAAGGGATACTCCAATCCAAATCCGGAAGATTAAAATCTCCAATGAACAAAACTTTGCCCTTCTTTCCCTCCTTTTGGATGTCTTCAATGAGTTCTCTGTCCAGTCCATTTATTTATTTAGACATTTTATATACCAGCAAAAAGGAAAATGTACAAACTTTCATTAGACACCCTTTATTAGCTTTTTTCCTAACTCTCACTGGACCTTTCTTTTTGTCAAGGAGAACAGCTTGATGAGCCCTACTCTGCCACCTCCTGCTATTTATTTATTTATTTATTTTTGACTTTTATATACCGATCTTCTTGCATTGGATGTAAATCAAACCAGTTTACAGTGAAACAACAAACTTGCCTGTGAGCAATTACATCGAACAAAAAACATCTAAAAAACTTTGAGTAACATAGTATGAGAAATGACATAATATCGTATAATTTGAGTTACATAGCAATAAAGTGAAAAAAAGCAATCGATTACCTTAAACAGTTTGGGCAGGTTGCAGAAGGGGTGAGCGAACGATAGATGAAGTGCAAAGAGCTTGAATGAAAGAAGAGGTATGAAAAACAGGACCAGAGGGGATCAATGGCCCTTATCGAGGGATAAAGGGTGAATAGAGACTATGAGAGTGTATTTGAGAGCAAATTATAACATGCCATAGTTGAAAGGAGAATTGTTGAGACTAAGGTGAGAATGCATTGGTTAAAATGCGGGTTCTGGAAATGCTAGGCTGAATAACCATGTTTTGAGTTTTTTCTTGAAAGAGATTGGACAGGGGTCTTGTCGTAGATCCGGTGGGAGAGAGTTCCATTGAGTAGGACCTGCTGTGGAAAGGGCCCTATTCCTCAGAGGTTTTAGCTTGTGGGACGAATAGAGTGCCTTGGTATGCTCTTCTTATCGGTCTGGTGGAGTTTAGTGTGGAACTGGAAGTTGAGGTCCAATGGTGCTAGGTTGTGTAAGGTTTTGTGCATGATAGTTAGGACTTTATAGAGAACTCTATATTTGATAGGGAGCCAGTGGAAGTTGTAGAGTATGGGCGTGATGTGGTCCCTCTTTTTTGAGTTCGTCAAGATCCTGGCGGCTGAATTCTGTAACATCTGTAGTGGCTTAATGGTGACCGCAGGGAGTCCGAGCAGCAATGAGTTACAGTAGTCAACTTTGGTGAGTATGATTGATTGAAGAACCAGGCGGAAATCATATGAGTGCAGAAGGGGTTTTAGCTTTTTGAGGACTTGTAATTTGAAAAAGCACTCCTTAGTCGTGTTGTTTACAAATCTTTTGAGATTACTCCACAAACCTTTTATCAATCATTCCAGTGGGTGAGAAAGCTATCATGAAGCACTTGTAAAGCACCAGCAAGCATGGACAGAGAAAACTGGCATTTTGATGTGGCTCTTGACTGCAGAGCCCTATCAGCTTTGTGCACCATTTCATTTCTTCTAAAAGATACATTTAAATATGTAAGAGGGTGGCTATTATCTGCCTCTAGGAAAGTGTCCCTGCCCTTGGCAAACCTGTAGTATGTGGCTTCAGCTGGTCTCAGTGCTCTCAGTATCACAGAAGTCTCATTAGGCCTAGCCTGTCTGTGATGTCTGCATAGTGTCAGGGTGCTAAGAGGAGCACCACTCCCCACTGGAAAGGGTGTTAGGAGAATACAAAGGGTGCAAAGAAGAAACTAAGAGTATTCTATGATCTGGAATCCTACTTGAGGTTGGAGCTATGGCTTCTGAGTAGCACCATGGAGCCAATCTCTCCACAGAGAAGGTTTAGAGGATAATTGAGGAGAAAGACTCTAGGATAGTAGTTTCTGGAAGTCTAGAAGAGTAAAGAGAGAAAGAGGCACCTAAGAGCTGAGGACGAGTATACTAGGAGGTACCAAAGGAAGGGCAGCCTGCATGGGAAAGTTTTCCAGAGTCAGATTCTGATTCAGCTATAATCTGCCTGAGACTCAAAGGAGAGAGAGGAAAAAGAGAAAAATACCTTGGAGGAATGTTTTGCAGCTACCAAACAGGTATTGGGGGTCAGGGCCCAAGGTGTAACTGGTTCCCTTCCCAAAGAGCTGACCTGTTTTGAGGTGAAGAGGTCAAAAAGGACTATTTATTTTTTGTGACTTTTTTGAACTGAGTTACTATAGGAACACTCTTCAGAACTGTTTCTTGTTAGGACTTTGATTTGCCAGTCATCAAGCACTAAATTTTATTTTGAACAGCACTGGAGATTATCCTTTTGGAGAGCTAATCTGGTGAGCAGAAAAAATCCCTATAAATACAAAACCCTGAAGGCCTTGAAAAGATTCTGCTATTCCCCCCAATGCGGGAACCCCAGGAGGTCATGGGGCATTGTGTGGCTCTCTCCATGTGGTCTCTGTGACCAGGACCTGAAGAGGACGGGGCTACAGATATATATAATATGTTTGATATTAGACATTATTATTGTTACTACATACAAGCACTTTATATGGGTCAGCGCGCGCGCGGGGGTGCACATTTGTGCAACCTGTGCGCGCCGAGCCCGGCGCGCGCTGCCTGTTCCCTCCGAGGCCGTTCCGAAATCGGAACGGCCTCGGAGGGAACTTTCCTTCCACCTCCCCTCACCTTCCCCTCCCTTCCCCTACCTAACCGATCCCCCCCAGCCCTGTTCTCCACCAATCCTTCCATGTAGGTATGTATTTAGTGGAACAATTGACAAGAATAGGTTTTTTAAAATTTATTTTTTATGGTTTTTACATTGCACAATTGATAAGGGCTTTTTAATTGTTGGTTTTTTTTAGGATTCCTTGTGACTGTGTACTTGGTTTTCTGGTGTTTTTATATCTTTTGCTGGTTTCTGTGTTTTTACAATAGATTGTCAAACCATATGGACTCCATTTGATACAATCTTTTATACATGTTTAATTTTTTTGAACTGTATGATTTTTAACTACTGAAATCTGGCCATGTTGGGTTTTATGTGTTTTATTATTTTTGTGTGTGTTGGCTTTATGCATATATGCTATTCAAATGCATACATGTTTTGTTTAAACTTCTTGAATAAAAGTGCCAAATTTCCATTTTAAATTTTAAAAAAGTTCAATTTTGATCTGTCTGTACATATTTTTGGTCTCTGTTCCAATGTATCTTAATTTTGTGCAGTTGGCATTCCCTCTTCATTTCCTTTGCTTGCAGAAAATTAATCTAAATTATATTAAGCCACTTTTCAAAAGTTTCATACCTGCCTAATTCTTCAGTTTCATTCTTCACATGATGGTTACATGGGGTTCTGATAAGAATCAGTACATCTGCACTCCAAATTGTAATAAATGAACGAAAATGTCCCCAACTTTACAGTCATATCACCTTAGAAATGAAATAGAAAAAGTGAAGCCAAAAGGGCTCCATAAATATTTTGCTTGTCTTAATACCAAATTAATTGCTTTAAACATTTGTCTTAGTCCTGCTTCTTTAAATATATGCATGTTTGCAGCTATTCTTTCCTATCTTATTGTACTTATATGGTATAAGTTGTCCTAATTGTGTTTATGCATAATATTGCCCTAGAACTACTCCTAGAATCCCTACAAAGTGTGTTTAATTCTTAAATGTGATTTCTCAATCAAGATTTTCATGATGTTCCGTGGTTTCTGTCACTAATCTGTTTATATAACTTTTAATGTTATTGCAAAGAAATATTGCGTTACATTACTGTTTAATTCACCCTGGGATGCTTATTTCTGCTAGTTCGCTTTAAAAAAATAAATAAAATCAAGGTTCTTAAGCTGAACACAGAAATAGTTTGTGCATTTTTCAGTTCCACTTGCAGCCAGGATCTTCACCTGATTTCTCCAGATAAAGGAATGTCTGTTGAATATTTTTCTGCTACTTACTTAACAAGGATTGATTTATTGGTTTTCTTGGATCCCCCTCAGGGCTTTCTTGCAATATACTGTAAATAAAGCCTGTTTTACAATTTTCAAGGTGAAAGCTACATTCTTAAAGTCATTAAAAAGCTGACGTGTTTTGCTTAGGAAAGGAATTATAATGTCTAACCATATACATTACAGACACATACCAAAACGGTAGAGGATTTAGCTATCAGGAAAAATAGACAGTGATTTTTTTTTTTTTTAGTCTCAGAAGATTCTTTTTGCTCCTTTGGACTTGTGACTCATTTAGAGCTTGGACTGGATCTGACACCATGAGCCTTCATTTGCAACTATCCGGGGCATTTTATTTTTCTTCCTAGCCCATTCATCACAGTAACAGTCCTCAAACAGGGGTCACCGAATCACCAGGACGTCTTCTGGAGTCCTGCAACCATGGCCCAAAATCTGGCCATTAGGCGCTGCTGTTGAACGATGACTGGGATTTCCTCTTTTCGGGCATGGTGAGCACTGCCTCTGCTGCATCCACAGCCATGGCCTGCCAGAGAGTGGAAGGATCTGATCTGGGAAATGATTCTAGGTCCTTTCCAATGAACAGGATTTTAAAGGAGCTGTCTAATTCAGAAATTATTACAGAATCCAAATGATTTAGAGGTACCTTTATTTGGCGTGCATGGCAGAAAGCTTTGGTAAATCTAGTCCCAACTGATTTCATATTTATTTGTTTGGAAGCGGAGGTCATAAGTTGAAAGGAATGATATTGTCTGGGAAACCTACTTCGCTTTAAGGGCCTGATTTTCCAAAGCATGTACATGCTTAAAAGTAGATTTTTAAAGCTTGGCGTGAACATAAATTGAGGGATATGTGCACAAATTGGGCTTACATGTGCTGTCCGAATTTTAAAAGCTGCCCAGATGCGTGTGCATCTCCTACTGTGTACACATCTCACTTGATTTCAAAAAGAGGGGTGGTTTAGGCATGGTCTAGACAGGGTGTGGACAATTTGGGGCATGTCCAAGAGATGTGTGCATAAATAATTATGCGCCTGGGCCCTCTTCATGTAACTTTACTTAAGAACTTAAGAACATTAAAAATTACCATACTGGGTTAAACCAAGGGTCCATTAAGCCCAGCATCCTGTTTCCAACAGTGGCCAGCCAGGTTACAAGTACTTGGCAAGTACTCAAATACTAAGTAAATCCCATGCTACTGATCCCAGTAATAGCAGTGGCTATTCCCTAAGTCAACTTGATTAATAGCAGGTAATGGACTTCTCCTCCAAGAACTTATCCAAATCTTTTTTAAACTCAGCTACACTAACTGCAATAACCACATCCTCTCGCTACAAATTCCAATGTTTAAATGTGCATTGAGTGAAAGAATTTTCTCTGATTCGTTTTAAATGTACTATTTTCTAACTTCATTGAGTGCCCCCTAGTCCTCTATTATCCAAAAGAGTAAATAATTGATTCACATCTACCCGTTCTAGACCTCTCATGGTTTTAAAGACATAAGAACATAAGAAATTGCCATGCTGGGTCAGACCAAGGGTCCATCAAGCCCAGCATCCTGTTTCCAGCAGAGGCCAAACCAGGCTACAAGAACCTGGCAATTAGCCAAACACTAAGAAGATCCCATGCTACTGATGCAATTAATAGCAGTGGCTATGTTGCGCTTGGGGGTGGACCCTTGTCCTGGAGCAGGAAAGAATGGCCTCCTGGTAGGGACCAGGAGTCATCTGCCCCCAGGGGGCAGAGCACTGGAAAAGACAGAGGCTAGGATGAGCTTCACCACTGGAAGCCCGTGGTCCCCCCGGGTGGAGCTCGTAGGGACCCGGGCCGCTTGGACTTAGGTGGGCCTCACAGGGTCTCCGGGAGAGATGGTAGACTGGCGTGCCCATGGACAATGAAGGAGCATGGTCAGGTTCGACACTGGATGTCATATGGAACAAAGAAGACTAGTTCAGAGTAGGTGATGACAAGGCAAGGGACAGAGCCAGTATCAGGACGTAGTCAATCAAGCAGAGGTCAATTCCAAAGGTCAGTCTGAGGAGTGGTCAAACAGGCAGAGGTCAGGTTTCGGAAGTCAGACGAGGTCTCAGGCAAGCCGAGGTCAAGAGGCAGGCAGCAGGTAGAGTAGTCAATGAACAAGCCAAGGTCAGAAGGCAGGCAGTAGGCATAGTAGTCAGGAACAAGCTGAGATCATTACCAGAGAGACTGTCCAAGGGTACTACCTGGGGAGACGGACAGATGAACACTGGGACAGAAGGATGCAGGAACAGAAGGATGCAGGAAGAGCTGGAACAGTAGGATCCTGGAATGAAGCTGGAACGAGACTGGAATGAGACTGGAACAAAGCTTTAGCATGCAGTGACAATCTAGGACAAGTACAAAGCTGACCCGATTGCCAAGGCAAGAAAGTGCAGGCAGGAACTTCCTTAAATAGCTCCTTTAATCAGGGCTCGCCACGGATCTAGGGCCCACCCCTGGCCCTGCAAGAGGCCGGACAGTCCATGCCCGCGCATGGACTGTCCGGTTCTGTGGGTAATGAGACGAACAGCCACGGTTCTGTGGGTGATGAGCCCTGGAAGATGTTCTCCTTGAATGGAGGCTATACGGAGACTCATATCTAATGGATGGAATGTTCAGAAGCTTGACAATGTCATCTATGATGAAGCTGCCACTTGCTCTGGTATTGTCAAGAGCAGTGGTGGCAAAGGAGTGGGCCTCAATGCCCAGAGAGACTGGAAGCATGAGTTGAAGGCCGGTGACAGTAGCGCCTAAGCTTGGGATCCCTGCTGGGCTCAGGCATTGCAGTTTTCTGGACGAACCTGGCAGGACTGCAGACGATGTCCGGAAGTGCCGCAGTAAAGGCAGAGACTCTCCTTCCTCCGGAGATGTTCGGTCGGAGATAATCGCCTCGGTTCACCTCCATAGGTTCCACCACAGGAGAAAGTGATGGTGCTGAAATCTTGGCTGGAGGAGTGGGATGAGGTGTAGGAGAGCGGGGAGCCTTTACTTCTAGGCGCCTTTGCTGTAGATGATGGTCAATCTTCCCGGTAAGGGAAATCAAATCTTCTAGAGATATGGGAGTCTCACGAATGGAAAGTTCATTCTTGAGAGCACAGATAATCTTCTTGCCATCCAAGTTCAGTGGCCAGAGTCCTAAACTCCACTGTATACTCAGAGAGGGTCCGCAACCCTTGGCAAAGGTGGAGTTGGTTATGGCTGGCTACAGCCTGGCGGCTTGGGTCTCTGAAGGTCTGCTTGAAGAGAGCAACAAACTCGGATAGCCTGGAAAGTATGGGATCAGAGCGCTCCCATAGGGGAGAGGCCCAAGCAAATGCCTTCCCTTCCAGTCGAGATAGGATGAAGGTCACCTTGGTGATCTTCTTCAGGAACAAGGAGGGTTGCAGTACAAAATGAATGAAGCACTGATTAAGGCAGCCACAACAGAAGCGTGGGTCCCCATTGTATCGAGGAGGTGCTTTGGGAAGCATAGAGGCCGAAAGGCCCACAGGATTGGCCAAAAGCTATATCTCATAGCTAGGAATGAAGTTCTTCCACTGAAGAAGCCAGTGATTTGCAGGTTGAAGAATTTCAAGAACCTGCTGGTAATGAAGCAGCTTAAATACCCATATTGGGTCCCTCTGTCTTCTTGGAGACTGAAAATTCAAAGCTTGCTGTGGCGGTTCCGATTTGAGAGATCTACTACTTCTCATTGCAGCATGTCGATCATTTTGGTGGCAGATTACACCTGCATTATTGCCACAGAAAGCACCAAAATTTGGCATTCTAAGTCTTCCAACCTCTGTGTGTATGTGGTGAATTTCGCTGATAAGTCAGCCAATTCTGTTTTGATTTCTCTGCTGTTGGTCACATTTATTTTTAACATTTCTTTGAGCTGGAAAGTTCCACCATTACCATTTCCTGTGAGGCTTGTGATTCTAGCCTACAAGCCAGAGCCTTAATCAGGCAAGAAGGATTGTGTTTGGTTCATTTTGTGCCAGATTGAAATACAAAGGATACCCCAATCTTTCCATCTTTGACAATGACATCTTGCTCAAATCATCAATGAGGTCAGGGTAAGAATTAGTTGCAATTGATTTCGTTAAGCAACTTATTACAGCGAGTTTAGGTGGAGCGAGCAAATCCTGTGGCCATCTTCTAGCTGCTCAACAGCACCCCCCACCCAATGCAGGTATCATTTAAACATTGTTACTGGGGCAACACAACATAAGGGGAATGCTAGTAACTTACAAGTTGCTCCTATTGATGGTATTCTCAAAATTCTAAACTTTCTTAGAAATGACATCATTTCTAAGAAATGTTTAACTCAGGTCCAGAATGAATACCAGTTTGCCCTCCAGAATACAATCATGTGACATTTCATAAATCCTTCTGCAATTAGGCTTAGGATTTCAACTTCAACATAGACAAAAAAAATCTATATAACCTGAAATTATTAGTTGCAATCAGATTAATGTTTTCCAAATCTCCTCAAAAGTGATATTCTGTAGAGTAGACATGATTAACCTTTATTCCTTCTGAGCTCTGGTGGTAGTTGACAGAGGCTTCTGGATTTCCAGCTTACAGAAATCTCAATGCTGAAGTCTCACCTGCTGTCCTTGGGTTCCAGGTAGGAGCCTTCTCTTGCATCAGCACTAAGAACCACTAGGTTATCAAAACTTTTTCCATCTGGGATTTGCAGAGTTTAAACATGTTCTCCATTTAGGGTCCATGCTAGACGACAGTACACAAATGACGATGTCCACCTCAATTAGCAGCATAGGGAGAATTTGAGGTCCAGAACCTGGGAGACACCAACAGCTTCCAAGTTATTTCGGTGGGCTGGAAGATCACAATTTCTGAGATGACAGAGGAGAGATGAAGAGAGAGATTCTAAACTTGCTTTGCTTCTTCTTCATTCTGAAAATACAGCTCATATATTTTAAAACAAACAAATCCCAATAAAGAATGGGGAAGTTCAGAAAACTATTAGATCAGTCTATAGGTGTCTGCTTGGTTCAGTTAACTTGAAACCCTTCCTTCCCCAGTTGTACTTCTCTGTTTAAATCCTATTTCTGTAACCCTATGCTTATAATTGCATATGATATGGTACCTTCATTATTTTAAAATTATTTTACATGCTAACAAAAGGACACCTAGCAGGAAGCATTCAGGCACTTAGTGCTATCAGCAAATTCAATATTACTGTTTTCCGAACCCTTCATCTGTCTCTAATTATGCATTGTGGATATGAATAGGATTTTCTTGTACTTCAGAATTAAATAATGAAAGGTGACAGTGTTAACTGGATAGAGTGATAAGAACTGCTGTCAAAACTGAAAGCAGTTACTACAGGCTCATACAAGAAAAATGAGCTGATTCACAAAGCATCTCATTAACATACCCACATTTTGCTGGGTTTGCTGTATTATCTATACATTAACACTTTTACTGTCTGGTAATACTTTATCACCACTTAGTAAATGACGTGTTCCTTCTTCAGCTTTCGCCTGCAGACTGGTCTCTTTTCTATTGAACTCTCCAGACCTCCAACACAAAATACATAAGGGGTATAAACAGGCTGTTTGGCATGGACTTAAAGGAATACATTCTCCAGTATAAGCATGACCTCAAAATATATGGGAGCACCTGGTCATACTAAGCCATAGGACTAGAAAAGAAGAGGAACATTATGTGAAGTTATGTAGGTAGAGTTTGCCACAAATAGTTATTAATGGTTGCAAGGATGTGGTTTTATTGGTAATCACTAACAGATTTTTTTTCTTCAGCTAAATTCTGAGAAATATGGATTAAATTGTTCAGGGTCCATGAAGAGCTTATGCATTTTATTTGAATTAATTTAGTAGATGAGTGTTAATAACATCTTTGTTTTATTTCCTATAGGTGAACGGTATTGAAAAAGAAAGTATGTGGAGTCCAATATTTTGATTAGTAATAATTTGATATATTTTATATTGCAGTTAATGAAATATAGGTAGCCACACCTCTGACTGAAATGAGGTGTGACACTGAACAATCTATTAATGTTACTTTTAATTTCTATAAGTACATATATCAAATCTCTCACCACAGCTGCATGAAGACTACACTGTGCATGCTAAACATCAAAAAGCCTTATTGATAAGAAATGTTAATGGATTTCCATGTTCTATGTTTTTAATTTGTTACTATTATTGACATCCAGTGTTAACATCATTAACTGGAAGTAACAAAGCATACATTTGGTATGATGTATGCTGGCTTCATTGGTTATCTGTTTGTGTGTAATGTCCAGGTGATTGTTCCCATGGGTAAAGAATCAGCTCAGGTGCTGAGGCAAGTAAACAGCTGTTTGACTTCTATGCCAGAATGGATCAGAGGCAGGATAGTGACTAAAATATGGAGATCACGGCATTGCAAAGGTGGACTTATCGGTGCTGAGCAAGGCTATAATGGTTGATGAATTAAATATGGTCCCCATATATAATGTTATGAACTTAGAGGTTAAACTGTATTCTGGAGTCGTATTTGTCTTCTATGGTTTGGGGACCCTATGCTAAATTAAGGAAATTAAGGACCCTATGCTAAATTAAGGGACCCTATGCTTAATATCCCTAAGACAACTTAGGGATATTTAGAGTCACTGGCCCTCAAGTTTGTAATAAAACATTTGGTGATGTGCTCCATTGACTACTACAATAGAGTAGTAGATGTGCCTCTTAAGCTTACCCATTAGTTGCAAATTTTATTATATGTTGTTGCTAGGATAGTGACAGATAGCACCAGAAGGGCCAGTTCTACTTTCTTGCTTCATCAATTTTGTTGGCTGTAATAGTAGCAATGGCTGAATTCAAAATTTCTTGCCCTTATATTTCATTGATGAAGGACAAGGGGGCCTTCCTATATGGTTGTTTAGAATAGTATGTGCCAAAACGGATGTTATGATCTAGCCAGAGATGTTTATTGAGAGTTTCTACCATGCGGGATATGCAATTGGCTCATAATAGATTGAAGGCTTTTTCAGTTACTGTCCTGTTCCTGTGGAACAGTTTATCTCGGGAGATCCATCAGGAGCTGAACTACCTATCCTTTCAAAACTAGGTAAAGGCTTTTCAATTCCTGGCCTAATTGTGTTAGTTAATTTGTAGTCCTTTAGCTGAGGATATCTATTTACTTATTTGCTTATTTATTTCAACTATTTAAAACACATATTTGCAACATGAATGAAGGAAAAACATAATTAAATCACATATCTGCAGCAACAATCAGGAGGTCAATCAAAAGACTGTTGAAACAGAAATGGGGTCCATGATCAAATGTTGTTTAGCCAGCCATGTTCGGGACCGGGCCGTGCCCCGGTCCCTCCTCCTACCTCAGGGCTGGCCCGGCCCGCGCAGACTCGTCTTCGGCCGTCCAGGCCCGACATGGCTGCCGCCGCAGCTCTCCCTTCGTGAGGGAGACGCCGCCAACTCAATGCACTGGGCCCCGCCCCCTAGGCGCGTGCGCGTGGGGGCTCGGCTCTTAAAGGGGCCAGCGCGGGAAATCAAGGGGACAGCCTCCAGATGACGTCAGACGCTGCAGGGTATTTAAACCCTGCAGCTTGGTCAAGTCCCTGCCTTGCAACAAGGTTCACTCAGTCCCCTGAGTTACTAGTTGCTGCGTTGGTTCTTGGATCATCTCTTCCGTCTTCTGGCTTCTGACCCAGCTTCGCCTTCTGACTTGTCTTCAGCTTCCGCTCCTGGTTTTGGTATTGACGTCTGACTTCTGGCTTCTAACCCGGCTCCGTCCCACGACTCTGTCTTCAGCTTCTATTCCTGGCTTTGGTTTGGATCTCTGACTTCTGGCTTCTGACCTGGCTTCGTTCCTGGACTCTGACTTCAGCTTCTTCCACCACCTCAGGTATCCGGTACTCACTGGCCCAGAGGATTCTAAGTCCCAGCGGCTCGGGCTCTCATGGGCTCCTCCCAGGGGAGCCACGGGCGTCCGAGGGTGAAGACTCTCCAGTCTCCTGGGTCCAGCCGTCCTCTTCATCCACCTCTTCGGCCGCTTCCCGGATCCTTGGTCACATAGGGTCCCGCTTAAGTCCAAGAGGTCCAGGTTCCTACAGGCCCCTCCTGGGAGAACCGCGGACTTCCAGTGGTGAAGTCTTCTCCAGAAGATCTTCAGCGCCGCCTCCTGGCTGGGACACCTCCTGTGGGTTCCCACAGTATACCATCTACAGGCTCAGCCGGCCCAAGGATCCATGACCACAACAAGCGGTGCTACTTATCCGGCTAGCTTATTGGTTCATTCTATAGTGCAGTGCTACAGACTGTCCACTGTAAGCTGTCTACTGAGCTGTGTTTTCTGTTTGCAAATAAGGAAGAATATTCATGATATCATTTCGGTGCCTCTTAGGGTGCCTTGGAATTTTTACACCAGTTTTTAGGTTTATGATTTTTAAGCCCATTTATGGTCCAGTGGTCACTGGTCAGCCTCTTCTCCTCTTAGCGAGGAGTGAATAAGGATGATCAATTATATAACCACCCCTGAATCAGATTTCTTATCAAAATATGGCCATGTTGGGTATATTGGATCCATCTTGGTGCTAATTTTATGTTTGATTTTATTGTAGATATGCTATTATTGACATTAAATGTGTAATATTTTATCACTATTTCTAAATATTTATTTATTTATACTTATATTTTATTATCTATTTATCTTTGTGTACCACTCTTGTTGTTTTCACATTTCTTTGTGTGGTTCACCTACCTCTATACTTCTCTCCTTGGTAATTTTTATTGCTAAATTCTCAGCATCGCAATGGGGGTCACTAATGGCTCCTAGTGTTGTCAATATTTACGTTATATTTATATTTTTGTTTTTTCCTCTGTGGACTTTATTTTTTGAGCATATACAGTAAATAATACCATAGTGGAACCATCTATTTCAATAACAACCTTAATCTACTTCCCCTCATTATTAGATTGTTAAGAGATAATTTTACCTATGTAAACCTTTCTTCGGATTTCATGCTAGTTCCATTGCACACAAAATAATTTCTCTTGGGGGTTCTCTCCTTTTGCCACTTCCCCAATTTTAACAAGTCCCAAGGATTGAATTCTTTCCATGGGGGAAAGGCTTGAACCTTTAGGCCCAGGCAATGAATGGGAATCCTCCCTGAGCTGTCTTACTGCCCCCTTTGGTGATGTTAGAACTGTAAAAGTAGGCGGGACACAATGGGGGTGATGAAAGGAAACTTTACTTTGATTTGCAGAAAGTAAATAAATGTCCAATCGATGAGTTATGTGTCTTACTTCACATCTGAGTTCAGTCTGGGTCATACATAGGGAACTCTCTCGTCTTCACTCTGTGCAGGTGTCCTTAGTATTACTCTCTGGGAGCAGCTCACCCCCTTTTCTTGTCCGAGGGGAAAGGGCCCCAGCTGGGAAAGGAAAACTATTGAGGGGAGTCCCTTAAATCCCGAAATATGTCTCGAACCTGCAGTCCAACAGCATCCCAGATGTTCCCAGCTTGTGCCCTGCGATCTCCGGGGTGGAGATCTGTTTGGAGTCTCCAGTTTGATCATGAAACTCTTCTCCTCTGGACTTTTTATGTAGTTTGCCCGCTTAGGGAAAAAGGTATTTTTCTGGATACCAGAAGGACTTTTACAGTCCAGCCACACAGTGAGGAGGAGTGGCACAAAAAAACCTCCTTACTAAAACACAACTTTCAAAAATCCAAACTTCACCACTGGATGAGGAGTCACTGAATTCCCCTCAGTGGATGGAAAGGAATGACCAGGTCTTCTCCCTCTGTCCTTCTGTAACGGGGGTGGCCTCAGCAGCAGGAACAGGATTACACCAGGGCACAACCAAATTGGGAAAAACTCCTTAATAAATTCCTTTACACTTTCAGAAAGGGATGGCCCCTACCAGGCAAGGGGTGCACTGGAACTGGGTGGTCTCCCAACCAAAACAGTGCAGGAGCAAAAGCCCAAAGTATCCTCATCGCACTCACTAAGGCTCTGACCCCCCCCCCCCACCTCCTTCAGGACAAGGACTGAACCATTGCAGGCATCCTCATGGGAAGGTGCTGCCCCATCTAGCTGTAACCTACCATCTAGGTCCAGCTAGTGGGGGACCAAAGGTTCCTCACACCTTGAAATGGTCTTCTAGAAAGTATGGCAACCCTCATTTTCTTTCACTAACCACCGAGGAAATGTCAAACCATAATACGATATGACGGTTACTAATCTAGACATTAAGCCTTATACTTCACTTTGATGCAGCTCCAACACTGCTCTCTGCATCAATGGCGGGGGTGGAAGGAAATTAGAATCAAAATCTACCGATAAGGGTCCTGAACTCAGCGGTCGGAGTAACAGATAAGTTATGAGAAAATAAGTGTGAAAACTTGCTGGGCAGACTGGATGGGACTATTGGTCGTCTTCTGCTGTCATTTCTATGTTTCTATGTTTAATATAGATAATAGAGATGTGAATCGGAACCGGAATCGGTTCGAATTCCGGTTCCGATTCACATGTGGGTTTTTTTATTGGGCCCGATCGCGGTTTTGTTTATCGGCTGCGCCCGAGCCGATAAACAAAAAACCCACCCCGACCCTTTAAAACTAATCCCTTTGCTTCCCCCACCCTCCCGACCCCCCCAAAAAACATTTTAACGGGTACCTGGTGGTCCAGAGGGGGTCCCGGGAGCGATCTCCCACTCGGGCCGTCGGCTGCCACTAATCAAAATGGCGCCGATGGCCTTTACCCTTACCATGTGACAGGGTGTCCGTGCCATTGGCTGGCCCCTGTCACATGGAGGGAGCACTGAATGGCCAGCACCATCTTTAAAAATGGCAGAAGTATAGCAGAAGTAACTTTACACTCAAATATACCTAAATGCATGCCCAGGGACGCAAATCTCGCCCACCCACACCCACATTCCATCCCTTTATTTACTGATGCGAGGTATTTAGGCACTGGGACTTGTGTGTGCATGTGGGCAGCTTATAAAATCAGCTGGACACACGCATGAGCTAATGTGCACCCATCTGCCAATTTTGGTGTGCCTGGCTGTTAAAATTCACCTTATGGATTTCAAAACGAAATCACTGTATATTCTTTCCTTTTCCTGGACTAAATCAGTAGGGTTGTGAATCCTTTATAAATTAAATATTTCAGAATGAAAATGTCTATTTTCATCTTTTTTTTCCCAAATGGAGTGAACCAAATATATATAGTCTTACTCTAAAATATCCTTTGGACCTGCAAACTGCATGAGTAGACTGAAAACCGCCCACTAAAATGGTCATCCAAGGAGAATGCCAGGATCTGTGGCTGTGGTTTCTTACTTGTTTTCCTCTGCTGTTTCTGACGTCTTTCCACCTCAAAGCCTCCTATGACTGCCCTCTGCCACTGTTTCTTTCTCCTCTCCTCCATCTCCTCCAACTCCTTCTCTTTTTCTCTGTCCCTTTAGCTCTTCCTAATTTGAGTCTGATAGTCCTTCATGGGTATGCTCATATGTGCTAACATCTAGGACTGGATTAGCATGCAGAGTAATAAACAGAATGCATAGCAAAAGCCCTTAAATCAATTTCTTTTTATTTCTTTTTATTTATTTATTTATAATTTTTATATACCGACATTCTTACATTAAAATGCAAATCATACCGGTTTACATAAAACAGAAAAAGCAGGAAAAAATATTTCCATAGTCAAATACAGAGAACATATATAATAAAATTGTTAACAAAGGCATAAGGTAGGAACTTGAAAAAAAGGTTATTTAACAGAAAACATTAAAGAAAAAATATTAAATGAAGCACAAAGGGTTGCACGAAGGGGTGCACAAAGGGGAGAGCACCTTTGTCGCGCCCCTTCGGCGCGCGGCGCCTGATGGTGAGGCGCTTTTCAACCGCCGCCGGAGCTCACAGTGACGTCGGGGGAGGGGCGTGGTCACACATCGCAGTCACCCATTTCCCTCACCTCCTGATGATAGTTCCGTTTCTTTTTTTTTTATTTAAGATGGTGTTCACTTCTTGCGGGGGCCCAGGATGGAGGGTGGCCTCCCTGCTCGCTGGCGCCTGATGGTGAGGCGCTTTTCAACTGCCGCCGGAGCTCACAGTGACGTCGGGGGAGGGGCGTGGTCACACATCGCAGTCACCCATTTCCCTCACCTCCTGATGATAGTTCTGTTTCTTTTTTTTAAATTTAAGATGGTGTTTACTTCTTGTGGGGGCCCAGGATGGAGGGTGGCCTCCCCCCTTGCTGGCGCTTGATGGTGAGGCGCTTTTCAACTGCCGCCGGAGCTCACAGTGAGGGGGAGGGGCTTGGTCACACATCGCAGTCACCCATTTCCCTCACCGCCTGATGATACATTATATTGTAAAGTATGCTCAAGTATAGAATTGTGAGATTACATTGTTTGTAACAGCAAATCAATATTTTAAGGCTTTTAATTGATATAATTCCAAGAGTGAATAGCAGTACTGAATATATGAATTTTTGTACCATAAACCTGTAACTTGGAAACACGGATTTCATTTTGGCATCAATATGATAGGCCTGACTGGCATTAAAATGATTTAGATACATTTGTCAAAGGCAGCTGTTATGCTAATTTCATGTATGCAGTTGTCATTCTGATAGATTCTGATGAGCCAGCTTAGTGGCAAAATCATTATTAGATCTCTATTGTGATAAATGTTATTTATTTCTGTCCAATAATATTAATATTTGATTCAAAGGTGGGAAACAGGGCATCCTCTAAAGTTAGTTCATCCATTTATGGTCCAACTTATTACAAAAGGAGCTGCTGAATTTCACTTAAACTAAAACTTCATTTCTGTCAGGAAAGGGAATAATGGATTTCATTTGCATATGCTTTAAAAGGGTAATGAAGTAATATGATGTTTATCTTGGTTGAAGAGTGGTAATTTTGACTGGCAATGAGCCAACTGCACTGGAGACATTGTGCCATATTTTACTGTTCACTTTTGTGTGAAGGGGGCTTTTGCAAGCAGCAGGTGCACAGAACGGAGCAAAGATGATTTATTCATTAGGTCAAAAATGAGCCGTCTGGAGGAAATATTTTTTTTATGTCAAAAAAACAAACCAGAAATATATTTGCAGTCATATATCACTCCTTTTCCTTTGACACAAAGATATTCCTCAGATTTTCTATTTTTTTACCCCTTAATTATATACAATTTCCAAACAGTCATTTTATGTTTTCCAAGCATTCTGCTTTGATTTAGTTTACTGTTTTCTGCTCGGCATGAACCGATAAATGTGCACTCTGGACATTTTGGTTTGCGATCCTATTGCTGTACTTAGCAGGAGATGGGAGACAGTTACACGTCTCGCTGATAAGCACTGGGTTTTCTTCTGCCTAAGCAGTGTTGCAAATTAGCTGTGCAGCTGTGCTTGAAAATGGTGAAGAAGTTTTCCCTTTGCTCCAAAATGGCTATGGAGATGTTCCTCATTACCCTGGCTCCTACGGAGCGACCCTGGTATTCTCTAGCACTGGCATGATATACATTTTTTAACTTCTAATTATAAATTCCAAATCGGTATCCTAATTGCAGTTTAACTAGAAAGTGCATATTTAATTACTCAGTGCAGTAACAATTCTTTAAATAAAATCTCTCTCTGTATATTTATTTATTTATTTGTTGAGTTTTATATACCGTCATTCGGTAAGGCCATCATAACGGTTTACAAAAGTATGCATTTTTCTTAGCAGTTGTGCAACAGTAAAACAACTTGAACAATGTCAGAAATAAATATATCAAGTCCAGAGAGCATTATTAGGTTGGATGAGGAGGGTATGCAGGTTCAGGGTGTAGAGAATGTATTAAGAGGTTTATAACTGAGAGTTCAGTTGAGAGTTGGGATGATCAGACCACTGAAGGTCATTGTAGAATTTGCGGAACATTAGTGTTTTTAGGTCTTTTTTGAATGTTTTTAGGTCTTGTTGGGTTCTCCGGACTTTAGGTAGGGTGTTCCAAAGTTTAGGAGAGGCAATTGAAAAGGCTCTTTCTCTTGTGGTTGCCAGATGTGCATCTTTGATAGGGGGAATGTTTAGGTAACCTGAGTTATTAGAGCATAGGTTTCTTGGAGGATTTTGAGGAATTATGTTTAGGGTGTTAAGACCTTGATGATCATTGTTTAGAATTTTGTGGATGATGGTCATTGATTTGTAAGCAATACGTGCAGTAATAGGGAGCTAGTGAAGTAAGGTCAATATGGGTGTTATGTGTTCACTTCTTTTTGTTCCAGTTAGGACTCTGGCAGCTGAGTTCTGCAGTATTTGGAGTGGTTTGAGGGATGAAAAAGGTATTCCAATTAGTAAGAAGTTGCAATAGTCGAAGGTGGAGAAGATAAGAAATTGTAGTACAGTTCTGAAATCGTAAGGGTTGAGAAATGGTTTCAGGTGTCTTAGGGTTAGGAGTCTGTGGTATCCTTCTTTAGTTTTATTTGCTATGTGATTCTTGAAAGAAAGTTCTTTATCAATGATAACTCCGAGGTTCCTGGTGTGAGTGGTAGGGAGTATAGTTATCATTTGTTTGTCTAGTATTGTCAGGGGTGGCGGAGTTGGATTGGGTTTTTTATCCATGAGTATTATTTCAGTTTTGTCAAAATTGATTGAGTTTCAGGGAATTAGGAGATGTTTGATTGAGATAAGTAGTTCTGAGGTTTTCTTGTAGGTGTCTTCAATCGAATTTTGTATGGGAATGAGGAGCTGAATGTCATCAGCGTAGAGGAAGTGTGTGATTTCATATTCTTTTAGTAGTTGGCAGATGGGCAGAAGGTATATGTTGAAAAGGGTGGCGGATAAAGCTGATCCTTGAGGGACTCCGGTGTTGAGGTTGATTATTTTTGATAGGTTGTTGTTGATTAATACTTGGTATGTTCAATCAGATAAATAGGAAGAAAGCCAATGTAAGGTATTGCCAGTTAAGCCAATTTGGGATAGTCACTCCAATAGTATATTGTGGTTCACTGTGTCGAAAGCGGCTGAGAGGTTAAGGAGTATGAGCAAGTATTTTTCACCTTTGTCAAAGCCTCTTATAATAATGCCATTTAGGGAGATGAGGAGAGATTCTGTGTTTAGATTTTTTCTAAAAACATATTGGGATGGAGGTAGGATGCTATTTGTCTCCAGATAGTCATCTAGTTGAGTGTGTACAACTTTTTCAATGGTTTTGGCTATGAACGAAAGTTTTGATATGGGACGGTAGTTGGTAAGGATTTCCGGATCTAGGCTGTTCTTTTTAAGGATTGGTTTGATGACAGCAGATTTGAGGCATTTGGGGTAGTTGCCTTTGGTCAGTGATAAATTGACAATTTTGGTGATGGTTTTTGATATGGTAGGTTCAATTGATTTGAGGGTTGTTATTGGGATGTTGTCTAATGGATGGCTGGCGGGGTTCATTTTATTTATTATAGATTGAATTTCAATGGTGGAGGCAGTGTCAAAGTTTGACCATGATGAGGTTATCTTGTTAAGTTTGGTGTTCTGGTTGTTGCTGGTTATGTTGGATTGGATTAGATGAGATATTTTGTTGTTGAAGAAATCAGCAAAGTCATTTTTTCCATGTTTGGTGCATGAAGACTCTTGGGTGGTTTTGGTAAGTTTCTGAACTATTGCGAATAACATTCTGGGGTTATGATGAAATTTGGAGATTTTGTTGGAGAAGAATTCCTTTTTCACATTGTTGATGATATTTTTTATATTGAGATAAGTTCTGATAATTATTTAGTGTGGTAGTATTTTTGTTTTTTCTCCATTCTCTTTCTTTTTTTCAGAGTATACTTTTGGCAGTTCTGATATTTTCATTATACCATTGGTTGTTGTGTTTGAGTTGTTTAGTCTTTTTAATAATGGGATTGATGTCTGCAACTTTTTTTGTGATGTTTACCCATGATGAGGTAGCATTCTCGGAGTTAGATAGATTAATGTTGTTTAATTCGGATTGAAGAGTTTATTGTAAAAGTTCTATGTTGAATGGTGGATGGTAGGATATTTTGTTTGGGGTGATTTGAGGAGGTTTAAGGTTGAGGTTGGTATGTAAGTTAGCTTGGATTAGATGGTGGTCAGACCAGGGTATCTCTGTGGTATGGGTAGAGAATGATTTGCAGATTTCAGTGTTGACAAAAATAGGTCAGTTGTGTGACCTGCTTTATGAGTTGGAGATTGGATTATTTGTTCTAGATATAGAGTTGATAGTGCATCAATGATAGTTTGGCAGGTTTTTGAGTGAGTTGGTAAGTTGAAATGTATGTTGAAGTCACCAAGTATGATTATGGGTTTGTTAAGAACATAAGAACATAAGAAAATGCCATACTGGGTCAGACCAAGGGTCCATCAAGCCCAGCATCCTGTTTCCAACAGTGGCCAATCCAGGCCATAAGAACCTGGCAAGTACCCAAAAACTAAGTTTATTCCATGTAACCATTGCTAATGGCAGTGGCTATTCTCTAAGTGAACTTAATAGCAGGTAATGGACTTCTCCTCCAAGAACTTATCCAATCCTTTTTTAAACACAGCTATACTAACTGCACGAACCACATTCTCTGGCAACAAATTCCAGAGTTTAATTGTGCGTTGAGTAAAAAAGAACTTTCTCCGATTAGTTTTAAATGTGCCCCATGCTAACTTCATGGAGTGTCCCCTAGTCCTAGTCCTAGTCCCCTAGTCCTAGTCCCCTAGTCCTTCTACTATCCGAAAGGGAGATGTTCATAATATATTCAATTAGAGGTGAGCAGTTTTTATCAAGTGCTCCTGGAGGACAGTAAATGAGGCATATTTGCAGTTTTGGTGAATCATATAAAGCAATTTCAAATGGTGGAGGAATGTTAGATGGGCGAAGTGTTAGTTGAATGCTTTTTTTAGATATAAGCATTAAACCACCTTCTTTTTTATTTTTTCTGGGGATTGAAGAGGTGTTGTAATCTTGGTTGGATAGTTGGTTTATTAGAATGGAATCCGTGTTTTTGAGCCAGGTTTCCGTAATTGCAATGAAATCTGGTTTGTGGTCACTGAATAGGTCATTGAATAGAGGTATTTTTTTTTATTATAGAATGAGTATTGATGAGTATGAATGAGAGAAGCATATAGTTTGAGAGTTGGATATGTGGGTTGTTTTTGTTGTTTATTGGTTGATTTACTTTGTGTAGAGGTTTCGAGGTTGAATGTTTCTTAGAGGATGTAGGTTGATTATTTGGAGATGAGATCTTGTTCATCTTCATATCTTTTTGAGTTTTTTTGAAAGTTGATTGAGATAGCTATATGAGAGTATAGCTTGCTTTTGGAAGGCAGTTAGTAATGAAGTTTTTTTTTTTTTCTTTTAGTGTTTGGGAGGAGCGGGTTGGGAAGGCAAGGTTTAGGAAGGGGGTGTCTTTGAAGACAGTGATGAATGGGCTGCACGAAGGGGCGCGCAAAGGGGCCTGCTCCTTTGGACGTGCTCCTTCGGTGCATGGCGCGCGGTGCCTGGGGTGTTTAAATTTAAACACCACTCACCCGGCGATTTCTAGGGGGGTCACCTCGTTATTATATATATATATACATATAATCACATGTCCACATTACAAGTGTGTTAACTTTTTACACACATCCTAGTCCTTGTGCTGAATTTCATTTTCCTCAGCAAAGTGGCTCACTTCAGAATTATCCCTGAAACCACCCTGATCTCTCAAACCTCTTCTCCTTCCTGTTTCAGTCTTCTCATCCAGAGCAGTTGTTAGACAATTTGCTTAATCAATTATATTAAGTTTAAATACTTGCGACATCATTGCCATTCCAAACGGCACTAAAACTAACAGCTGGAGTAATGCTCTAAGACCTGGAAGTATTTTTAGCTAATCTCAAAAAGAGCAATTTTCAGTCTAGGTGAAAAGTCCATCAGTAGTTTTGTTCCTGCAGTCCTGTATTTTCTTTTTAAAATTCACTCATGTGGGTACCTGGTGACAAAAGTAACCTTGGACTTTGCACAAGGAATGAACGTGGAACAGTTTTTTTGGTTTGGTTTGTTCATTTGGGTTTGTTGGTTCAGTGATTCATTTTATTTGGTGCAAGGCCAAAATAATTATTCTTTTTTTTTTTTTTTCATGTCATTCGGTCATTCTTTTCCCATTAAAGTCAAAGAGGGAAAGAATGTTTCACATTTTGGCTCTAAAATTGGGGTTATCTATTCAAGTTCAGTGAAATGTGGAGGCAGACAGCAGCAGAGGAAAGGGCACTCCAACACGTCCATAGTGGGTAAACTGGCACTAAGAGAGTGGTTACTACTGGCTAGGGTTGCCAACCTGCAACCATTAAATTTCCAAACACCTGGACCTGCTGCTTAATATCTTCCTTGAGGGGGGTTTCACACATTCGATTTTTATTAACAGCCCACTGATTTTTGGCTTTCTCCTCACTTCTTTGCTATTAACGACTGTTTGTACATGTCCAGTGCTTTCTTGAACCATTATTGGTTTTGCCTTTATCACCTCCACCGAAAGATTGTTCCATGCATCCACCACCCTTTCTGTGAAGAAATATTTTCTGATATTACTCCCAAGCCTACCCTTTTGGAGCCTCGTATCATGATCAGTAGCTTTAGAAACTTTACTCTGAAAAAGGTTTGCTTTTACTAGCCCAGGGGTCAAATGACTGCTTTGTAAAATTTTACAGGCTTCTGATTAAATCATTGACTGAAGTGTCTGTAAGTGGCAGAAAATAAATGTATCCAACACATACTGAATATAGAGCAGCTACCAAAGAACACACTGTACTATATAAGAACATGCCATACTGGGTCAGACCAAGGGTCCATCAAGCCCAGCATCCTGTTTCCAACAGTGGCCAATCCAGGCCATAAGAAATTGGCAAGTACCCAAAAACTAAGTCTATTCCATGTTACCATTGCTAATGTCAGTGGCTATTCTGTAAGTGAACTTAATAGCAGGTAATGGACTTCTCCTCCAAGAACGTATCCAATCCTTTTTTAAACACAGCTATACTAACTGCACTAACCACATCCTCTGGCAACAAATTCCAGAGTTTAATTGTGCGTTGAGTAAAAAAGAACTTTCTCCGATTAGTTTTAAATGTGCCCCATGCTAACTTCATGGAGTGCCCCCTAGTCTTTCTAATATCCAAAAGTGTAAATAACCGATTCACATCTACCCGTTCTAGACCTCTCATGATTTTAAACACCTCTATCATATCCCCCCTCAGCCGTCTCTTCTCCAAGCTGAAAAGTCCTAACCTCTTTAGTCTTTCCTCATAGGGGAGCTGTTTCATTCCCCTTATCATTTTGGTAGCCCTTCTCTGTAATCACAGGGGACGATTAGATGCTATGCTACAGTTCAAAGGCTAAAATCAGAACATTTCCAAACACTTTCTCCTCCCCCTTTCTTTCCATATAGTACCTCCAAAACTTAAAATCAGGACAGTTGACAGCCAGTGTTCCTTCTAAGGACTGGATTGCTGTGAGCAAAAAACTTTTGTTTGTGAGCAAAAATGTTTGGTTGCATTACCCTGTGACCATTACTTTCTTTGATGCAAAATGCCTATCAGTTTATCAGTGGAACTCGGACAGACCCTTGCCAGATACAGAATAAAGAGACCATAAAGTAAAACTAGAAATGTACAGACGGAAACTGAACTTGAAATTCCAACCAGCTACATTACGTTAGGGTCTTATCGCGGGCATTAGGGCCCTAAATGCCTGCGATAATACCATAAAGCGCACGAGATAAATACCGCATCGCAAAATGCGTATGCAAATTTAAAATTAGAATTTGAGTGGGAGAAGTTTGGGTGGTGTAAATTCAAATGAGGGTCTGTTAACGTGGCATGCAATAGAGTAATGCACAGCAACACAGTTTTTAATGCTGGAAATAACTAAACATTTTTTCTGTGCATTATGCCCACATTAGCTGTGCATCACCGGCCAAAATGGTTTTTATCGAAAAATTCCGGGTCGGGAAGGGAGAGGGGAGATGGCGGGGGGGGGGGGGGGGG
Source organism: Rhinatrema bivittatum (assembly GCF_901001135.1). NCBI lineage: Eukaryota > Metazoa > Chordata > Amphibia > Gymnophiona > Rhinatrematidae > Rhinatrema > Rhinatrema bivittatum. The sequence continues at coordinate 77,000,474 of NC_042621.1, read as the reverse complement.
GGGGGAGCGGGAGGGGAGGAGAGAGAGAGAGGGAGAGAGTCTCTGTGGAAGCTTACATCTAAGTCAACTTTTTATACCACTGTAAGAGGGGGCATTATGAACTCAAGGTGAGGTTTGGGGGTTGGGGTTGGTTTTGGGGGGCTATTTAACATGCACAGTCATAGGTGTGAAAAGCACACTTGCCATCACCCCACCCCCCCAAACTTCACCCTGCCCCCTCTTACAGTGGTATAAATAGTTTACTTTTATGTGAGCCTCTCTCTCTCACTCTTCCTCTCTCTCTCTCGCCAGCAGCCTGAACCGAAAATTGCGGTAAAAACCTTTTCAGTCAGTAACGCAACTGGGTGATGGAAGTCTCAGCTTGTTTAACGCACTTTGTGAAAAATATGTATATGATGCGGTACCAGGAAAATTATCCTAACCTCGACCCCCTTTTTTTTTTTTATCATGGGTGCTATTTCCGCTATATTTATAGCATTTTGATGAATCTAGGTCTTAGAGTTTGGGAGAGAAAGATTCCTTCCAGTGTATCCCTGGCCTGATAGGATCTGCCTCCAGATTTTTTTTTGCAAGGAGATTTTGTTACATGTTTGAAGAGTTTTGGATTTTCGATTGAGGTGAGAAGAACCTGGTTCTTACTGGAATAAGGACATCCCCAAATTCAGTGTCCAGGGGGAAATATAATCTTTCTGTCTCCTTTCACTGTCAGGGAAGGCTAAGTGGAGAATCATCCCCTCAGAGGAAGTTTGGGGATTTTAGAAATGTTTTTTCACCTTTTGATTTGTGAGGAAGTCTTCTACCACATTTCCTCACACTGAAGCTGGGTTTCTATAGACTTGCTTCTTCCAGCTTCAGACCTTTCCTCAAAAGAGGTCCATCAGGAGGGGTTCAGAGTGACAGAGACAATATCTTGGAGACTGGAGATTACTGCATCTTCACCCTTTGGGGACACAGTGCATAGGCTGGGAATTTGAAGATCTGGACTCTAGTGGACCTCAAGTATGCTTTTTTTGGAGAGGGTTAAGGGGATCCCACTCGCACCTAGAATTTTCCTGCTTAGCTGGGTCCACTTCTTTTGACACACTGGCAATATTTGAATCCCAGGGCTTTAGGAGCTGTTAGCACTTAAAAGTGCTGTTTGGAGTACACCAAGGTGTAAAATAAAGAAAAAGTAGAAAAAAAAAGGCACGAGAGAAGAGACTGTGATCTGCATGAAAAGCAAGAAAACAGGTTATCGCGCGGGAAAGTCTGTGCAGAGCACGGGTCTCTGTGGAGAACTCCGCTTCTGGCCACCACGGGACGCTGCCCAACAGCAAGGCTAATTCAGCCTGCTTACTGACGGAAAAAAATACACTGCTGAACAATCTTCATATAGATAAAATGGAGCGCTGGAATATAGTAAATATTCTATTTGGTAAATTTATGTGTAACAACAGTTAGAGATATTGCATTAGCACTGAAATACTGAAATTATAAAGGTCACAATGTGTTTCCTGTTATGTCTGTTTAATTTTCTCAGTAAGGCTTTTACGAAAAGAACGACAAAAATCAAAACTTTTGGCAAAGGATGATCACACAACTTTATTAAAAAGTCTTAACCCGGACATTCCATAAATTTCATGGCAGCTTGCATGTTAACATACATAAAACTTCAAATGTACAAAGAAGGAAGAAAAATATGTTTACAAGGGAGACCTTGCGGACTGCTTAATTTTGGTATGCAAAAAAGTACGTTTTTAATGCTTTTATTTTATTTAAAGGATGTTTGTGTTGTAACAGTTTGAATGGACTCTGGCACTGAAGTCCACAGACATGTTTGTTAAAATTTATTAATCGCCTATGCACTAGGCCCTAAGCGATGTACAAAATAAAACATGCACAATTCAATAAAACAGTAGAACAATAAAATGACATAAAAGACAGACAAAGCAAAGATAAAAATATGCCATAAACGTGTCACTAAAACAGCACTAACTGCTGAAACGTATAATAAAGCTAGCATAAAAACACCTGCTTAAAAAGCACAGTCTTCAAAATAGAGTTGTTTTTAAACAGTCCAACCTCCTAATTTCTCACAGTGAATTCCAAAATGTGGGCGCTGCAATATAAAAGGCATATTCACTAGTGATGGCCAAACAAGCCTGCTGTTGTTGTGACCTCAAGGCATAATTTGGACAATAAAGGTATACCACAGGAAGCTTGTCAGAGCTAATTAGTCTGAAAACAATCATATCCACTTTACATTGGGTTACACCAATTACTTCTGATGCCGTTATTTTTTTTTACTCTAAAAAATTGTTTTTATTGAAGATTAAATAATTTTCCTTGTTCCCTTATTTCTATATATTTATTATACTGAAGGGATATCTGCTTTTTTTTTCTCTTCACTTTTTATTGTACACATTGAACTTCAGGGAGCCAGTGTAAATCCATTAGAACAGGTGTAATATGGTCTCATTGCTTTTTTCCTGTTACAAGATGAGCAGCAGAGCTCATGAGCAATTGAAAGGTCTCGTCTGAGCAGGTAAGCCTAAATATTTATTTTAAATTATTTGTATACCGCCTATACAGTGGGCATTAGATTTAAGCAGTTTACATGTTAAAACATACATAATAAATTACAAATAAAAGGAAATGCAATATCAGACAGACACAAAGTTCTTACTAACATTCAGAACGGTTAATACAAGTATTAAAAAAATAACTTAAAGAAGGGGATATAATGTGGAGGGAATTAAGAGAAAACAACTTAAAGTAGACATGAAAATCAAAGAATTAAGATGGTTTGAAAGCACCAGTATGTAGGTGAGTTTTAAGAGCTTTTTGGAAATCTTTAAAGGAAGAGAGAAAATGAATATGGTGAGGAAGTGAATGCCACTGAAAAAGCTCGGTTGCAAGTAATATCCAATCTGGCTGCTTTAATAGTGTGCACTTCAAGGAGACATCTGTTAGAGGGTAGTGCACGGCTGGTTGATAGATTCTTAGGAACGAACATAGCCAAATGGAGGAAGGGTTATAAATATATAAGTATGTAGTATGGAAAGTACTTTATATTGTATGTGGTATTGAACTGGAAGAAATTGTAGGAATAGTGTAATATGATTTGTACGAGGAATCTTAGTAAGTTCGCGAGCTGCAAAGTTTTGTATTAATTGGAGCGGTCGGATAGAGTGTGGAAGGCGGAGATATAAAGTTACAGTAATCTAATGTTAGAATCAATGATTGTAATAGTAAAGGCTTCAGTTTTCCAAGTAATGAATTTTATAGAAAAAATGTTGAGGTGTTCAATTTGAGGTGGTTGTGAGCCAGGTTTTTATAGTTTTTAGGTAAAGAATTAGAGTATTTTGCCAGGAATTGGAAAAGGAACAATAAACTGAATGTGGTCTGTAAATTTTGAAATTAATGTTTAGATTCTTAAGGAGATGACAGAGGAAGTAGGTATATGTTAAAAAGAATAGGTGTTAGAGCAGTCTTGGGGGACACTTGAGTTAGTGTGATACCAAGTTTTTGGGTACTTGCCAGGGACTTGTAGCCTGGATTGGCCACTGTTGGAAACAGGATGCTGGGCTTGATGGACCCTTGGACCCAGTATGGCAATTTCTTATGTTCTTATGTTCTTACTTACCCACTCACTCCAGGAGGGCTCCCAGGAGCCTGAATTTACGGCACATACACAGAGAGAAAGGAAGTCCAGAGAGTAAAGAAAGCAATTGGACACAGATGTAATTTGGAACAGCTTTATTCAACGTAATTTGACTTTAATTTCAAGAAACCTCAATAAACTTCAATTTTGGAAAAGATAAATCTGTGTCCTGCCTGCTCCGTGCATCACCACCACAGCAAGAGGTTTAGTAACACACAAGGGAAGGGGATTCCACTTACATGCCTGGGCCTTGAAGGATATCCTTCCCTTCATTAGAAAGAACCCACCCCCAGGACAACTGATTTGAAGTTAGCTAGGGGTTTATTATTGCTCCCTTATATATTGGGCTCTGGTTTGGAAGTCGTATTGTTTATAAACGGTGGTCTTTTTATAAACCCGATTTGTATTGTATGGCTCATTAATGGGTGGTGCGAGGTTCAGGAGATGGTCAGTGGATTCCAGCATTCCAATACGCCCATGCTGTTTGCTTTAGAACAGATTGCTAAACTCTCTGAAGGATATGGTTTTTTCTAATTTATTTCTTTCACATGACAAGAATCAAAGGACAGTGAAATTCCTCTCAGAGAGAAAAGGAGAAATATTTTTTCTTGTCACTGCTCTTTTTTTATCCCCTATCTGCGTGGATTTTTTTTTCTCCTTTGCGGTACTGAAGCACTGCTGAAAGTTGATAGCTATTAGACAATGGTTGATCCATTTCCCCTTGTAATACACTGGCAGATAGTTCATGCATTGAGAAGAATACTAAACCCAGGTTACGGATAGGATGGATAAGTGGCCTTGAATAATTTCTCTTATTCTTATTCCAGCCCATCTCTGTTTTTAAAACCGTAGTTCCCTCCAGTAGCAGTTAATAAAGAGGAACTTTATGAAGACTGAGATTAAATTACATTATATCTGACACTTCTAGGATTAGTTTTACATCTTGTGGTTTTAATTCTGGAAGAAATGTATTGGAAATGATTTCCTCTCAGGTTCCCACATAAAACATAATGAAACGTAATGGTATCCTAACAATGTTAAAACTGCTTTGATAGTAAGTACTGTTGGTTTGAAAAGACTATTCAGGCTAAGAAAATAATGAATCATCTTTGAAAAGAAATGTTAAGAGAATCGAGGAAGCTACTGTTTCAAGTGGCTGATTACTCTGTCAGGCTTCTTTTTTAATTGTAATATACATCTAATATTAAAATCAAGGTATGGTTAATTTATATGTACTTAACTCTAGTCTAGGGGTAGTCAACTCCAGTCCTGGAGTACCACACACAGGTCTGGCTTTCAGGATATCCACAATGAATATGCATGAGGTACATTCACATACACTGCCTCCATTGCATGTAAATATATCTTATACATATTCATAGTGGGTATCCTGAAAACCTGACCTGTTTGTAGCACTACTGGACTGAGGGTGCCCACCCCTGGACTAGGCGGCACTAAGAAGACAATTTTCATAATGGCCTGAGTGCCTGACATAACAGCTATGTTGTCGCCATCTAGGTTAAAGCACAATTGCAACCTAGGCAGCTAAGTTGAAGCTGAATTAAATCTATCCAGCTGCAACAGAGCTGTCTACGTTTAGGCCAGCCACCCCTGTGTACAGATAGGTATAGCCACCACAGGTGCTTATTTACCAAAATGCATTAATGCATGTTAAGAAATAGGCACCATGAATGTCATTGGAGCCTGTTTACTAACAATGCAAATTAATGTGCAACAATGTGCACTAGCAAACTAGTGCATATTCGTAAATAGGCACTTTAATGAGTTAGCACTGAAAATTACTGGTAGTTGGATAAGTTTGCTCCACTGACCTTACTTCATTCCCTGGAATGCTTACAAATTGAGCAGCTATATATATATATATATATATATCCACCTGATGAAACGAGGCAGTTGTATGAGGGCTGCAGTTTGCTCTGTAGTTAGGCAGCTAGATTGCTTTGAAATTCTACACTTAAATTAATACAATTTTAGTTAGAAGTAAAATCAAAAGAACTTTGGGATAATTTCAGTTTGTTGGTTGGTGAGCTATTATTGAAATCTGTGATTGACAAGCATGTAAGCTTTGGTGCTGCTTAATAATGCCAAGGTATTATACATTTTATCTCTCTCTTCCTTTCTCCAGCTTAACATGGATGATGTGCCGGCGTGCTATTCTCCCTGGCTGTTTTGTAAAGAGCTACATGTAGATCGATCTTTCATTGTAACAGCCGTGCAGTGAAAGGGGCATCAAAATAATTGAACTGGTGGGTTATTTGATTAAAATGATGTCAGTTTTATCAAACAATGTCATTTGGCCCAGGTGAAAACAGTTCACAACAGTAACATTTTGCCAAGACATCGTTAAACATACTGTAACAACGAAGCCAGACAAAATCGGTACTGTTGAAATAAAATTGCTGCAACTGAGTCATTTAAAACACAATGAGGGCAATAGGTACTTACCTGGGTAAAATGACCAGACTGAAAATTGTCCTCCACAAATGCAGCTAAAAGAACACACAGGCTCCACAGTCATAAGGAAATGAGATCTTCTTGTGGGAGGAATACGGTGCGCGTGCATGACATTTCAAAAGTACATAAACTGTTATGCCAACCCCTGCTGCCCACCCAAATAGCAACTTTGAAATACATTTTTAAGACCTACGTGCGGACGCACACATGGACACAGCGATCTTATAACATAGCGCACATCATAAAATCAGCTATAAGCATGCACACGTGCACATGATTTTGCACTGTTGTACGCATCTGCGTGCAAATGGTGACTCGAGCGCACAAGCGGGAGAAATTTTAGTAGATGAGCATGCCGACGCAATTACCTGTTTCCCCAGTTCGTTCCCAGTTAGCCCCAGCAAAGGAGAGGACTTCCTAAACCCCCTGGCTAACTTGCCTCCCTTTCACCCTATTATACCCAGCTCTTAAAACTCTGCTAACTAGCCTAGTTTTGATTGTTACATGACTTACACGCCGTCCATAGCAGAAGTAAAGTTACGCAGTAGGGGGACCCTGGCATGCTCTTGCGCTTCATAAATACTTACGCGCAGACTTCATGGTTCAGTCCCGGCCCACCCCTGTCCTGCCCATGGCTTGCCCAGACCATGTCCATGCCCCGCTCCTTTTTGTGAAATTTTTTTTATGCGCATATCGGGAGATATGCGCGTACTCGCATGGTTTTTAAAATCCGCATGGCATGCGCTGGGCTGGATCATGCATGTATTTCCCGGCTTTGGTGCATGTAGGGCTTTCAAAATCGACCATTTTTAGTTTACACACTTTGTACTTGCTAATTTGCAAAAAGCGAAAACATGGGTTGAAAATGTACTACATGGATTAAAACAGTTCTCATCAGTTTGCAAGAATGTGAGATGCCATTCTAAACAAAATGGAAATAAAATGAGATAATGTACTTTATTCTGAGATTTTTTTGTATTGTTGATATTGGTCATGGTTTTTCAAGCAAAGGTTCATCCAGTTGAGGATGAAAGCAGATGAAAGCTCAACACAATAATCAAAGAAAAAACAAAAAGGAAGGGCAAAAAAAAGCTTCTCAGTTATCAATATTCTAGCTAGTTGTAGTCATTTATTCAACTTTTCAGATGTTTCATTAAGTATTCCAAATTTAGCGCTGGTTACACGGCCCATGTCGGAGGACCGTGTAAACTGCGTCGAGAGGGACCAAACATCTTAATTAAAACAAAGGCACATTATATTCTTATAAAAGGACAACCAAAGCACCAAAACCCATACAAGGATATAAATAAAAGGCAACTTACGAAGAGGACTGCAAAAGAGTACAGAGATATACAATGTTTGTCTAAACTTCTTTAAATTCTAAAAATAAGAGATAATTCTAATATCACAAATGTGTTCAAACAGCATTTAGAAACTTATATACAATGCCACAAAAGTAATTATTGAACCTACCAACAGGGATGGCTATTCTTGTTAGGAGCTGCTATCTGTTGGGAGTAGCAATCAGATAGGAGTTAGCAATCTGTTATTTAGGAGAGTTGTGGGTGGATCCTTGGACTAGTGGCAGATGGCCACACCCCCGGGGAAAGATCCTGAGAGGGACTACCGGTCAGGCTCAGAGTTAGGAGACACACACACTAGTTCTTTTATTAGACAGTATACTGAACAACCAGATATGGCAGTAGTGAGCTGGAATGCCCGGCTGGGCTGTAGTCCCTCAGATACTGGAACAGCAATCCCTGGAGGCTGAGCTGAAGAGAGACTGAGATATAGTGAGTAGGCAGGGTTTGCAGGGTTCATGGATAGAATCTGATGGTAACACTCACAAAATGTCTCATAGAAGCCCAGGAGCTGGAATGTATAGGCCCTCAAGGAGCGAGTACCTGGTTCCAGGGAAAGCTCTGAGAGAGCAATGGTAACTCACTGATGTAGTTGGCGGTGATGACTTCCAGGCAGAAGAGAATAAGGAGCAAGTCTAGGAACGAGGGCCCTCGAGGAGCGGGTACCCCTGGTAATTCCGAGGAGGCAGAGTAGCTTAGGTAGAATAACCCGTAGCGAGTCAGTTCCTTGCTAACTTGATCTGTTAGCAAATTCTAACACATATCTGTTGCGGATGACGTCATCTCAGGGGGACGCCCCTGAGATTCACGCCATCGCTGGTACTTCATTTGGGGTCACGCCACACGCACGCCCCTAGGCCTCCAGGAAACATGGCGGGTTGCAGCATCTAGCTGGTCCGGGGACGCCAGAGGACTTCAGCAGAAGGACGCCGCGGCAGCCAATCTTCCCGCGAGTGAGGAGGGAGGCGCCAAAGAGGTAAGGAGGGTGGAGGGAGGGTGTCGGGAACCAACGAACACAACAGTACCCCCCTTCAAAGGGCGATTTCCTCTTCAGGTACCAGGCTTAGGTTTTGAAGGATGAGCGAGGTGGAACTGATGAAGCATCTCTTTGTCCAGGATATTGGTCTGAGGCTCCCAAGAGTTTTCTTTGGGGCCGAAACCTTCCCATTTTAGAAGGTATTCAAAAGTCTTGCCTCTTTTACAAACGTCCACGACTTCTTCAACTTTGTATTCTAAGTCGTCTTCTGCATTGATGACAGGTAGATCTTGAGTCTTGGAAGAAAATTCGATGAGTATGTTGTGGATGTCAGCAGCGACGGATGCTTCTGGGGACGTCACTGAGATCTTCAGTGGAAGTGGCAAAGTTGGGGAACGTCCAAAGCCCACTTCAAGTTGAAACACAGTAGTGGATCTTCTAATTTGATGAGGGGACTCCACAGGTCTTCCACTAGACATCTGAGAATGAAGTTGCCTCCTGCCTGAGTCCACCAGGGCAGGAGTCTGAACCGTGATCAGTCCGTAGGTCAAAGAGACTGGGAGAGAGAGCGGAGGAGATGTCGCGGTATGGCCTAAGAACAGTCCTCCTGCAGGACTTAGGCCCGTCCGTTTCCCGGATGAATGGAGCATGTAGATACATCATGGCTGGGCACAGTACATGCAAAGGCCGCGCTTCTTCCAAAATCTCTTAGAAGTCAAGCGTCCATGACCAAGTTGCATAGATTCATCTGTTTCAGCAGCAGGGACTGGAACCATCTGAGGTGCACAGACAGCACTAGCCTGTTTCAACCCAGGTAATCACCTTGTCCCGGAGCCGGTGATCAATCCGAGAGGCCAAGGGTATTAATTCATCCAGCGAGTCAGGTGTTTGGTGAGCGGCCAGCTCGTCCTTCAAACGGTTATCCAGGCCTCTGCAAAAGAGTCTTGAGACATCATGTAGTCCACTCATTTCCATCTTCTCCTGCTGCTTCTCCAGTCCAGGGGAAGGGTTTGAAGAAGAGGATGAGGGCAGGATCTTGGTAGCAATAGTTTTCTGAGTAGCAGGGACTTCCATGGGGGTGGATAGGCAGCTAAAAGACTTCCATGAGGGGGCAATTTATGGGAACCTGTGCATGTAATCCAAAAGAATAAGAGGGTTAACAAATGTATAACTAAAATGGCTGAAGTGGAACAGCTACAGCAAACAGAATGTTGATGGCCAAGAGTATAATTGATTTACCTGGCTCCGAAATATCTCTGGTTTTAAAATTGTTTTGTTCAGACATTTTTGAATAATTGCAAAGGCATGGTGCATGTCTTGCAAAGTATTGGATACGGGAAACAATCTAATATAAAAACCATGCAATAGCATACAACATGGATCCATACACTTAAATAAACAATCCAAGGACTCCTCTAAAACATCCAGCCATTAATCATGCCATTTGCACATAACTTGTAATTTGACTTGTATATCGTTTAACCATTTTATTCTTTCCTATTTCTTCCTCTTCACCAAGTTTTGCTACCCTTGTTAATTGTAACTGTACCTTCGGTCACCTCAGTTCTAGTTTGATGTATTTAATGCACTCCCGTTTCATGTAAACCAGCAAGATATGTTCTCATGATTGCCGGTATATAAAAACCTTAAATAAATAAATAAATAAAATAAATATTTGACAAATCTTGGTTGGCATGGCCAATGACAGGGGCTGCTTTTCCAACTCCAGAACAGGACTGATCCACTTTTATTTAACTGCAGCTAATAGGTGTGCAAATTATACTGCCTTTCTGGGTCTGAGCAAAGGGAGAGATAAATTCTAAGTGTAGCCACTGTTTCTAGTGGGGGAGGGGGAACTGGCTTTGGGGAGCCATAAGGTTGGTCTTTTGTTTTTCAACCCCAAGGCTTCCTTGAGTGAAGAGGCTTCCAGTCTTGGCTGGGTGAAGGTTTACTGACTTATATATATATTTTGATTTGTAGAAATATTCAGCCAAGGATACTAGTAGATAACTTTGGCTGTAGGAGGGGCAGACTTTTATTTAACTGCAGCTAATGGGTGTGCAAATGATACTGCCTTTCTGGGTCTGAACAAAGAGAGCAATACATTCTAAATGTAGCCACTAGAGATGTGAATCGTGTGATCGATCGTCTTAACGATCGATTTCGGCTGGGGGGGAGGGAATCGGAACGTCGCAGTTTTGTTTTTTTAAATATCGTGTAAATCATAAATCGGGGGAGGGCGGGAAAACCGGCACACTAAAACATCCCTAAAACCCATCCCGACCCTTTAAAATAAATCCCCCACCCTCCCGAACCCCCCCAAAATGTCTTAAATTACCTGGGGTCCAGTGGGAGGGCGGGAAAAACCGGCACACTAAAACATCACTAAAACCCACCCCGACCCTTTAAAATAAATCCCCCACCCTCCCGAACACCCCCAAAATGTCTTAAATTACCTGGGGTCCAGTGGGGGGGTACCGTTGTGATCTTCCACTCTCGGGCCACGGGTGCGTTGATAGAAATGGCGCCGGCGCTACCTTTGCCCTGTCATTTTGGTTCCTGTCCCCCGACGTCACGAGCGTAGGAGATCGCTCCTGGACCCCCGTTGGACCCCCAGAGACTTTTGGCCAGCTTGGGGGGGCCTCCTGACCCCCACAAGACTTGCCAAAAGTCCAGCGGGGGTCCGGGAACGACCTCCTGCACTCGAATCATGTTGTATTAATGAAAAATGGCGCCGGCCATACGGCAATATGACCATATGGCCGGCGCCATTTTGCAACATGACGCCGGCCATATGGCCATATTGCCGTACGGCCGGCACCATTTTTCATTACGGCAACACGATTCGAGTGCAGGAGGTCATTCCCGGACCCCCGCTGGACTTTTGGCAAGTCTTGTGGGGGTCAGGAGGCCCCCCAAGCTGGCCAAAAGTCCCTGGGGGTCCAGCGGGGGTCCGGGAGCGATCTCCTACGCTCGTGACGTCGGGGGACAGGAACAAAAATGGCACCGACGCTACCTTTGCCCTGTCATATGACAGGGCAAAGGTAGCGCCGGCGCCATTTCTATCAACGCACCCGTGGCCCGAGAGTGGAAGATCACAACGGAACTCCCCCACTGGACCCCAGGTAATTTAAGACATTTTGGGGGGGTTCGGGAGGGTGGGGGATTTATTTTAAAGGGTCGGGGTGGGTTTTAGGGATGTTTTAGTGTGCCGGTTTTCCCGCCCTCCCCCTTCCCCTGATTTACGATTTTTGACGATAAATCGGGGGAATTCCTATTAGATATCGCCTCTAACGATTTTTGAAGATTTAAAATATATCGGACGATATTTTAAATTGTCAAAAAACGATTCACATCCCTAGTAGCCACTGTTTAGTTCCGTCCTACCCTTCTCCTCTACCCACCCATCCCTGATTCTACTTTTCATTTATAGTCTCCCCAGGATTCCTGGATAATTAGATTCAACTCATTCATTTCCCATTATAAAGTAGTTCCATGCATCTCACAGAATTGTAACTTAAACTAATAAGAACATAAGATGCCATACTGGGTCAGACCAAAGTTTCATCAAGCCCATTATCCTGTTTCCAATCCAAGTCACGAGTACCTGGAAAGTACCTAAACATTTCTTGTGAACAATTGGATTGCACATTCTACCTTTTATTCTTTACTGGCTAACAATAATACTTTAGTTCTATTTCAATTATCTATTAAAACTCTTTGCTAGAACCCACTCCTCCACCTTTTCTGTCTTCTCTGACCTTAACAAGTTATAGCATGGTATGGCTGCATCTCACTTGTGAGACTCTGTGAACCAAGTCTCCATGACAGCAACAATGTCCAAGTCTACCTCCACCATTAGGGTGTGCAAGCTGGATGGACCTTAGGTCCTTTTCTGCCGTCATTTATAACATTCCTATATTAATTACCTTTATGCACCCCCCTATATAAATGCAGTAGTTTACAATCATATAATCTTAGGTTACATAAACTGAACTAGAGTAGAATGCCAAATCTCAGTGTATCGACTGCAGGGACTATGCATGTATAACTGGTATCCTTTAACAACCACTAGATTCTTAGCCATACTCTCTGTTATCTGTAATTGAGCACAGGCAGCTTAAGTCATGAGTTTATCAACATATAAAAAACATTCTGCGCTTTCCATCAGGTAACCTCTGAGGGGAATTAATAGTCACCTTTCAATAACCTAAATGAAAAAGAGTGCTTGGAAAAATAGAAGCTGTGCTTTAGGGGTTATTATTCTAGTTTTCAGTGGTAGTACTTTAAGTGTAAATCACTGTGCAAAAGTACATGCAGACTACAGAAGACATGGCTTATTAGGTCATATTTAAGAAAGATATTGACTTTGTGTTCTGCAGGCTGAATATATAATCTGTTGAATAGGCTGGGAGACATACCATTGATGCCTGCACACTATAAGGGGTCATTTTTAGTTGAATACCAGATAAATGGGCTACATTGTGATTGCAAATTTATATCACTGTTTTATCCATGATTGAATCTGTTTGATGTACTACTTTAACCAGTAGGAGATAAACACTTGAGAAGATAAAATATAAATGTTGCAACTGATCTGAATCCTGCAAAGTGTTATGTTTGTTAACAAAAAAGTTTAAAACAAAACACTGCATTTGATTTATCAGTAAAATAATAAAAACAGTGCATGAAATTAAAGAAGAATTAATTTAATCTTTATTGGTATTTAAAAAATGCATAAATAAGTATCCACTGGATGGAAAATCTCTGGAAATCAGTGCTTCACTATACTGAGGTCAATTTTTAAAGCGGTTTACATGAAAATTGTTTTCTCTTTGCCTATTGTATACAACATGCATACTTTTAGCCACATTGAGAAGAGATGTTCCTGTGTGCAAGTTTAGGTTGGGGAGGAAAAATGCATATGTAGATAGCATTTTAAAATCCTTATGCAGATTTTTCCAGAAAAAGCAGATGCAAGTGACTGAAAACACTATCCACTATATCTGTGGCAAGTTTCAAAGCAAATGTACATGCATATTTTTGCTTTCAGAATTGATGCTAAGCCTGTGGGTAAAAAGTATGCACAGTCTTTCTCTGAGTGCAGACAGGTTGAAAATGGATTCTATATGTGGAGAAGATACTCTGTTATCATTTCCTTTTATCTGTAGCAGAATATCAATGTGTCCAAAAGATATTGGGATCAATGTTCAAAATATAGCTGGAAATGTATATTAGACAGATAGACTTATCTGGTTAACTTGAGTGCCGATGCTCACAGGAGCACACTGTTTAACCCGCTGTCAGACGCGGGTTAAATAGGTGCTAATCCACCCTCTAATGTAATAGGGGGGATTAGCACCTATTTAACGCTCGTCCGAAAAAATAAATGTGCGTCTCAGACACACATTTATCGCTCAGATATTAACGCCTGCCTGGAGCAGGCGTTAATAGCTGAGCGCCAGAGAAGAAATACAGAAAAGCAGAAAAAACTGGTTTTCGGTATTTCTTCAATAAAAAAACAAAAAACCTTGGCAGACCGCTGAGTTCTGAAGAACGATGCCGGTAAACTCAGCATCCGTTTTCATTACTGGCAGACGGCCGGTTATGAAAAGCAATGCCGAGTTTACCAGCGTCGGTCTTCATAACCGGCAGCCACCGCGGGGTCGCATTAGCAAGGTGCTAAGGTCGCACAAGCAACCCTAGCGCCTCCTTGCTAGCGCGACCCCCTGGTTTGCATATTGCATGGCACCTCCCTTGCGGGCACCATGCGTGTGCTAAGAAAGTGGGCGCTGAAAAGTCAGTGCCCGCTTTCCGCAAAATTTATTGCATCGGCCCCTTAGACAGCATATTCAGCGGCATTGCTATGCCGCTGAATATTCCTGTATTTGGTGCTGCTTAGCCGGATAAGTCATATCTGTCTAAGTTTAGACTGCTATTGAGCATGTTTAACCTAGAATGATAACTTATCCAAGCCATGCAGCTGAATATCCCTGTGGTGCTGCTGCTTAGTCAGATAAGTCATATCCATCTAAGTTTAGACCTGCTATTGAACATGTTTAACCTAGATGGATAACTTATCTGGTTAAGTCTCAATATCACTACTTAGCCGGATAACACCTATTTATACCCCTTGCCCACCACATTTTATCCGGCTAAGTTCTTAGCTGGCTAAGGGGGTATTTTCCAAAGCGATATACTGATCTTTTCCAAAGACTTGAAGTCCCACTGTTCACACCTTCGAACCGTCCTCCAAAGTCTTAGAGACAACCGTCTCTACACAAAATTAGAGAAGTGCATCTTTGAACAGGCTCGTCTTCCATTTCTGGGCTACATTATCTCCAATCGTGGTTTCAACATGGACCCTGAGAAACTCCAAGGCATTTGAGACTGGCCCCAGCCAGTAGTACTCCGTGCCTTACAGAGATTCCTTGGATTTAACCAATAAAGGTGCCCTCCATGTGCCATCCCTCAAGAAGGCACACCTAACATCCACAAGGGATTGAGCCCTCTCCATTGCTGGTCCTACCCTCTGGAACTCACTACCCATGAACCTCCGTCTTGAGCCTTGCACCATCAAATTCAGATCTAAATTAAAGACTTGGCTCTATAAACAGGCCTACCCTGAATAGACCCTCACACTTTTATTCCTTGCTGCAACAATACTTGACCAGAGCCTATGTATAAAGTTAGGTTACATTGTTTACCAGGTTTTTGTCACTTGTTACATTGTTTGCCTATTTTTGCACTTGTTTTTGCACTTGTTTGCTAGCTCCTCGCTATCGCTCTTGTTCCTTCTAGTCCCATACCCTACACCTGTTTAATGTAATTTCAACCTGCAGTTATGATGTAAACCGGTATGATATAATTACTAATACCGGTATAAAAAAGCAATAAATAAATAAATAAATAAATTTACAAATTATTATAGGAACTTCATCGCTAACTACTGCACGCTAGCTGCATGACCAGGAAAGGTCATGCAACACTTCAAGTCTGCACTTCAAGTCTGGAGTCCCAAGGCTCAAGCTGCTTTCCATGCCTTTAAAGAGGCCTTCTGCACTGGACCCTGCCTACGTCACCCGGATCCTAACCACGCCTTCGTTGCCGAAGTGGACGCCTCCGCCACTGGGGCAGGGGTGGTCCTGAGTCAATATTCCTCCAAAGTGGTCTTAGTACCCTGCTCCTTCTACTCATACAAAATTTCCCCCGCACAGCAAAACTACACGATTGGGGACCATGAACTCTTAGCGGTAAAATTTACCCTTCAAGAATGGTGTCCTTGGTTAGAAGGAGCACACTAGCATAAATTCACGCTCTTTACAGACCACAAGAACCTCAAACACTTAAAAGAGGCTCAACTATTGAACCCCAGCCAGGCCCGCTGGGCACTGTACTTTGAACGTTTTATCTTTGAACTCCGCTACCGTCCAGCAGCAAAAAGCACCCGAATGGATGCTCTCTTGCTCTCTCGAGCCAGAGGACACTCCAGAAACTCCTAGGCACATCATTGACCCAGGTTGCATAACCCTCACAGCTACCAACATGGTGCCAGCTAGGAAAACGGTGGTCCCACACTATCTCCGCAAGTGCGTCCTCCGCTGGGCCCACGACTCGAAGTTGTCTGGCCATCCCGGCTGAGCTTGGACCCTTGAGATGTTAAGAAGACATAACTGGTGGCCCAGCATGGTTAAAGATTCCCGCAGTTATGTAGATTCCTGCCCCATCTGCACACATAAGAAGCCTCCAAACGGCCGCCCTTGGGGACTCCTCCAGCTTCTTCCGGCTCCCACTGAACCTTGGTCAAGCATCTCAACTGACTTCATAGTCGATCTGACCCCGTCAAAGGGCAACACGGTCATCTGGGTTATTATCGAGCACTTTTCAAAAATGGGCCACTTCATTCCTCTGCCGAGCCTCCTCTCGGCTCCTGAATTGGCAAAGCTCTTTCTGAAGAATGTATTCCGCTTACATGGGCTACCCGGAGAAATTGTTTCTGATCGTGGACCACAATTCACCGCCAAATACTGGAAATCCTTGTGTAACAAGTTTGATATCGCCCTGAACCTGACATCGGCCTATCACCCTCAAGCGAACGGCCAAGCCGAGTGGACTAGCCACTCACTGAAGATGTTCCTGAGGTTCTACATCAAAGATCAACAGAATGATTGGGCCGACCTCTTGCTCTGGGCCAAGTTATCCCACAATACCCATGTCGCCTCTGCCATTGACGTGTCACCCTGCTCGGTGGTCTTTGGTCATCAGCCATGCCTGCCTCTTCCAGTGCCACTTTCAGTTCCCTTGCCCGTGGCTCAGTCCACAGCACAGACAATACATCGCTTATGGAATCAAGTCAAAGAAAGATTAACCCATGTAGCCAAAAGTGCCAAACGATTCACGGACGCTCATCGTCGCACTGCACCCTTGATCCAACCTGGCCAGAACTTTGGCTGAGCACCAAACACATCAAACTATGGCTCCCATCTCAACTTTTGGCTCCCAAATACATTGGGCCATTCCTGATCCTCAGACTCATGGGGCAGTTACCAGCTCCAGCTTCCTTGCAATATGGGTATCTACAACACATTTCATGTGTCCCTCCTGAAGCCCATGGTATTGTTATGGTCTACCAGGTGTCCACCAGCTCCACCACAAGTCTCCTCAGAACTCAACGCTATCCTCCAGGTAAGAGGTCCTCGACATCCATCGACGTTGAGGCCATTGGGAATATCTTCTTGCCTTGGAGAGATTTGGGGATGAAGAGAACTCTTGGGATCCCTCAAAGACTATCCTTGATAAGAATCCATTGCGAGACTTCCATCAAGGCTCACCCAGACAAGCCTAGACCGAAGAGGGGGAGGCCTAGAGGGGTACTGTTGCACGTCACGTCTGCGCTTGGCCTGTACCCAGGCCTGCTCACCTCACCTCTGCTCCGAGTCCCAGGTCATCCTCCCCTGCTGCTGCTAGCTCGGCCTCGGCGTCCCACGGTGGTGACCGCCAGGCCTTCCACCTCCCACCAGGCCTCATGGCGGGGCTCAGCGTCTTCCATGGTGTCATCCCCACCTCTAGGCACAGGTGTGTGGACCGCCAGCCTCTTAAAGGGCCAAGGGCAGATCCCAGCTCCACGGCACGCCCTGATTGATGTGAATACTTAAGGAAGTGGTCAGACACCACTTCCTTGCCTTGGCAATCAGGTCGTACACTCCGATGTGTCTAGTTTGCCTTCCAGCATCTCTTGTTCTAGTGTCTCCTGTTCCAGCATCTCCTGTTCCTTCGTCTCTCCATCCCTGGTAGTACCCTTCAGACTGATCTCACGGTACTGACCATTGCTTGTTCCTGACTATTCTTGATTGCTGCCTGGATCTGACCTCTGCCTGTTCTCTGATTACTCTTGATCACTGCCTGGAACTGACCTCTGCCTGACTACTGACTACTCTTGATCGCTCCCTGGAACTGACCTCTGCCTGACTACTGACTACTACTGATCGCTGCCTGGAACGTGACCCCTGCCTGACTTGACTACTTCCGGATTGACTACAGGTAATAACCCCTGCTTCGGATGACCATTCTGGACTGATTCTCTGGCCTTGATCCTCGCTGTACACTCGGACTCTCTGTTCTGGCCCCCTGTGGACATTCTGCTCTGAACATCAACCCTGCACTCTTGTTTGTGGTGGACACTCCCCTGCACTTCCTCTCTAGGAGATCCTGTGAGTCCCACCTAAGACCAGGCAACTCGGGTAACCAAGGGCTCAACCTGAGGGAACCCTGGGTTGCTATTGGTATTTTGATCCTGGAAGTGGACCCTTAGTCCGAGAAAGGGTTAGTGCTACCTAGGAGAGAGTGAACCCTCGTAGGTCCCTACCGTCAGAAAGCAAGGCCAGGTGCAGCAGAAGTTGAGCTGATGCTTTGCCACTGGAAGTCCTTGGTCCCCCCAGGAGGAGCCCATAGGAATCTGGACTGCTTGGACTTAGGTGAATCGAAGACTGAAGAGAGGTCTGGATGGAGTCCTTGGGAGGAGTCCTTGGGAGGAGTCCTTGGGAGGAGTCCTTGGGAGGGACCACGATAACTTCCTGTTGTGGCTCCTTTAAATTTAGCCAGCAGCCGCTTGTGTGGCTCTAATCAGACTCAGAGGGGGGAGGAGTCAGCCCAGCTGAAGAGGAGCCATGCGGCCAAGCCTCAGTGGTGGCAATGGCCGCAAAAGGAGTGCTGTAGAAGGCTGCCTGCACCTTCAGGTGCCTTGGAGATGGACCGACATTGCGGGTAAGCTTTTGCCCCAGTCGCGGACCTCCGCAATCGGCAGCCATGACAGTCGGTCCCGGCCGTGGATCACTGCAGCCAGCGGCCATAACAATTAGTAAAGCTCCAGCTAGCCTCTGTCTCCTCCTGTGCTCCACATCTTGGTGGCAGGTGCTCTCCAGGTCCGACTGGAGGGCTGTACCAATCCTGCACCAGGCCAAGGGTCCACGTCCAGCACAACACACACAGACTGAATAAAAGTTTAGATCTAAAGCAATGCAAACATGAAGTTTAAAGCCATGTGATTTTTTGCAACTTCATATGAGACTGTTTTTACAGAAAGGAGTAAAAACTGTATTTGTTTCTTAATACCAGAGAGTTATAATCACCTTCCAAATGAAAGGAGAACATTGGACCAGAATGGAGAACATGTCCTTGGTGAAACTTTCTATCCTGCCTGATACCAGCTATGCAATAGATATTGTTCTAATACTTGTGTATCAGTGCCTGGACAACATCTTTTGCATTCCACCAATCCTGTGTCTATAGGAGATGGCAATATCCAATCTGGATCAACATTGTGTCCTTTTGGAACTGTATGCAATGTTGACTCAAGGAAAAGGACTTTGAGTTACCCAGTCAGGTTTGGATGTCTGAGATTACCTGGACATTATCCCAGGGACATTATCAGAAAGAGCCTTTACTTAGGGTTTTTCCCTGTGGCTTCTCCACAGATTCCCCAAGCTTTGCCAAGAGAACTTTGTTAGCAGAACTTATTGCAGGTCACTACAACTGTGATTTGTCAGCTAAGACTAAGTTCTCATTAAAGTGAAAGCAAACAGTTGCTCATTAATGTGAACGCAACTGTTTGCCAAAACCCATTGAAGAGCTTTTGGCCAATTAGTGATTTTTACACTTTTGCTGGCTTATCTCATGGAGATGTCTGTGAAATCTTTTGGATTTTATCTGTCATCCACTAAAAGGGATTATGCTGCATTAATCACTTGGTGTCGAGACAGTGTCCTGTTACAGGAATGACCCTGGACTTGTGCAGTGCTATAAAGGAACCTGAGACACTGGCTTAACTTACTTTACAGCTGGGCTAATCTATTTTGACAATTACATATTTCTTAAGTACAAGTTAAACTTAAAGATAACACATAATTTCTGCTTATCTTATATGACAGTGCTTATACTGTAAAGCTAAACTGAAACTGTAATAAAACCAAAGAAAAAGAAAATTGTACCGTATTACTCCTATTTCACTTATGCTGCTAATAAATAAATTGATTACTTTACAAAAGTGGCTGTATCTGCTCCCTGAAGCTAATGAATTTGTGTCACAAGTTTATTGGTTAAAGCTGATAATCTACTGTAAGGTTATCCATGCAGAAACTTCCTATAGTTGAAGATTTCACTTGAGATACAGTCGGAGATTATGCACTGCAAATATTTGGGATTATGCTGATATTCCTTCACCTCAGGAAATTGTACAAACCTCTTTTGAGCCCTGCTATGTTAGTTGCCTTGAAGACATCTTCTGGCAACAGATTTCACAGCTTCATTATGCATTGAGTATAAAATTAACATATGACCATAAGAAATTGCCATGCTGGGACAGACCAAGGGTCCATCAAGCCCAACAGAGGCCAAACCAGGCTACAAGAACCTGGCAAGTCCCAAGAAGATCCCATGCTACTGATGCAATTTATAGCAGTGGCTATAGTCAATTTGATTAATAGCAGTTAATGGACTTCTCCTCCAAGAACTTATCCATACCCTGTTTGAACCCAGCTACACTAACTGCACCAACCACATCCTCTGGCAACAAATTTCAGAGCTTAACTGTGCGTTGAGTGAAAAAGAAATTTCTCCGATTAGTCTTAAATGTGCTACTTGCTAACTTCATGGAATGCCCCCTAGTCCTTCTATTATCCGAAAGTGTAAATAACCAATCACATCTACTCATTCAAGACCTCTCATGTTCTTAAAGACCTCTCTCATATCCCCCCTCAGCCGTCTCTTCTCCAAGCTGAACAGCCCAAACCTCTTTAGCCTTTCCTCATAGTGGAGCCGTTCCATCCCCTTTATCATTTTGGTTCCCCTTCTCTGTACCTTCTCCATCACAACTATATCTTTTTTGAGATGCGGCGACCAGAATTGAACACAGTATTCAAGGTGTGGTCTCACCATGAGGTGATACAGAGGCATTATGGCATTTTCTGTTTTATTAACTATTCCCTTCCTAATAATTCCTAACATTCTGCTTTTTTGACTGCTGCAGCACACTGAGCCAACGATTTCAAAGTATTATCCACTATGATGCCTAGATGTTTTTTTCTGGTTGGTAGTTCCTAATATGGAACCTGACATCGTGTAACTACAGCAAGGGTTAGTTTTTCCTATATGCAACACCTTGCACTTGTCCACATTAAATTTCATCTGCCATTTGGATGCCCAATCTTCCAGTATTGCAAGGTCCTCCTGTAATATATCACAATCTGCTTGTGATTTAACTACTCTGAATAATTTTGTATCATCCGCACATTTGATATCCTCACTTGTTGTATTCCTTTCCAGATCATTTATATATATATTGAAAAGCACCGGTCCAAGTACAGATCCCCGAGGCACTCCACTGTTTACCCTTATCCACTGAGAAAATTGACCATTTAATCCTACTCTCTGTTTCCTTTTAACCAGTTTGTAATCCACGAAAGGACATCACCTCCTATCCCATGACTTTTTAGTTTTCTTAGAAGCCTCTCATGAGGGACTTTGTCAAATGCCTTCTGAAAATCCAAATACACTACATCTACTGGTTCACCTTTATCCACATGTTTATTAACCTCTTCAAAAAAATGAAGCAGATTTGTTAGGCAAGACTTCCCTTGGGAAAATCCATGTTGACTGGGTTCCATTGAACTATGTCTTTCTATATGCTCTATGATTTTGATCTTTAGAATAGTTTCTACTATTTTTCCTGGCACTGAAGTCAGGCCACTGGTCTATAGTTTCACGGATCCCCCCTGGAGCCCTTTTTAAATATTGGGGTTACATTGACCACCCTCCATTCTTCAGGTACTTTTTTGATTTGCTTTAATTATGCTGGTTTCATGGACTTCCCCTTGTTTTATTATTATTCGAAGGGGTAAGCAACTGCCCTTTAGTTACCCACTCCACCTAACTTGTGATTTTATAAACTTCTATCATGTCCCCACTTAGCTGTCTCTTTTCCAAGCTGAAGACCCTTCACCTGTTTAGCCTCTCATCCTAGGGGAGATGTTCTAGACCCTTTATCATTTTTTGTTACTCACCTCTGCATCTTTTCTTGTTCTGTTATGTCTTTTTTGAGATGGAACAACCACAACTGCACACAATACTAAAGGTGTGGTCAGACCGTGGCTGGATGCAGAGGCAACTTGATATTTTCTATTTTATTCACCATTCCATTTTGGATAATCTTTAACATTCTATTTACTTCTCTGACTACTACTGAAGACTGAGCTGAGGATTTCCTTTTCCTGGGTAGTGACTCCTAATAAGGAACCCAGCACTATGTACCTGTAATTAGGATTATAGTTTTCCTGTGTGTATCACTTTGCACTTTTCTACTTTACATTTCATCTGCCATTCAGATGCCCAGTCTTGTAGTCTCACGAGGTCCTTTTGCAGTTCCTCACAATCCACTTCTATTTAGTAACTTTATTTTTGTGTGATCTGCAAATTTGATCTCTTCATTCACTGTTCCTTTTCCAGATCATTTATGAATATGTTAAACATCACAGGAAAACTCTTTAATCCCACCTTTTGTTTCCTGTCTTTTAACCAGTTACAAATCCAAAATAGGACACTGCCTCTTATCCCATTACTTTTTAATTTTCTGAGGAGACTCTCATGGGTTGACTTTATCAAATTCATTCTGAAAATCCAAATACACCAGGGCTTTCCAAACCTGTTCTGGGGACCCTATAGCCAGCCTGGTTCGCAGAATATCCACAATAAATATTCCAGAGATAATATTGCATATATTGAGTCTCCATAGTATGCACATTTAGCTCATGTATATTCATTATGTATATTCTGAAAACCCAGCTGGCTGTGGGGTCCCCAGGACAGGTTTGGGAAGCCTTGAAATATACTATATCAACTGGCTAACCTTTTATCTACATGTTTATTTATATTTTCAAAAACATGTAATAGATTTGAAAGTCAAGATTTCTTTTGCTAAAGCCATGCTGACTCTTCCCAATTATGTCATGTCTGTCTATATGGCCAGTACATTTTTTAAAGAAATTCTACTATTTTGCTTGGCACCAGCATCAAGCTCACCAGTATATAAATTTCCAAATCACACATGGAACACTTTTTAAAAATTAGCCTTACAATGGCCACCTTCCAGTCTTCAGGCATTGTGCCTGTTTTAATAAGTTACAGATTACTGGTAACAGATTTACAATTTCATTTTTGAGTTCCTTCAGGTCCCTGGGGTATATGTCATCCAGTCTTGATGATTTGTTATTCTTTAGGTTGTCAGTTTTAGCTCTTACATTCGTCATTATCACAGAGATTTGTTTTAGTTACATAGAATCATCAAATCAAAGAATATTTCTGGTATGAGTATTTTCCTAATATCCTACTCAGTAAAGACTCAGATATAGAATTCAAAGAATTGTCACCAGCCTAAATGGTGGCCTGAGCAGCAGGTGGTTGGAGGGGGAAAGGTTAACCTTTCAGTGTTATGGCTATTGGACAGGATGGCACTCTTCAATGATGTGGTTAGGGATGTGCATTCGTTTCATATGTTTCCTATGCAAGCATGTAATATGAAACGTATGAAACATATGAAACAAATGCACATCTAATTGGCATATAATGGGAAATGTATGAAATGAATTAAACGAATGAAACAAATGCACATCCCTATTATTTAGTTCCTTCTCTGATGAGAAGGATGCACAGATGCACCAAAGCTTAATTTTGCCCCCAAAGCATCAATAAATAAATAAATGTATGCATTCATATTTCTATATTGGATTACCAAATCTCCCAAGATAGCTTCCTGGCCTAGCCTGGCCTGCCTTTCTCAACGACCATCCCTATATGTGCCTCTAACTTAGGACACCACCATCTTGATTCAATAGGACAGTTGAACTAACCACTTTTTCTATAAACTAAGAGGAAGAAAAACTTTGGCTGTGATTTGATAACAATAAGTATAACATTATTCCAAGAGGTTGGTTTTAATGTTGTACTAATTATATATGTATTGTTGTAGGGTTGGTTTGAGTCAGCTAGTGGAATATCAGGTAGTTTTATAACAATGAGTACACAATTATTCCAATAGGTTGGTTTTAACGTTGTACTAATTATATATGTATTTTTGTAGGGCTGGTTCGAGTCAGCTAGTGGAATATCGAGAGGATTCTCTTGGTATCGGCATTATGGGTAGATGGTTATTTCCTTCTATTATAAAATAATAGGTAGATGAATTTGAACCACCATTGTAAAGTAATAGGTAGATCAATTCAAAGTCTGTTATCTTATTTTTGTTTTCAGATGCCATATGAAGACTCATGTAGACACAAAACATTTTTACTAAATTCTGTAATATTTGATGATGTCATTGTGTATCTATGTTGGATAAAATTTTAATGGGTGGGTTCCCCTGAAGAAGATGACTAATTAGTCATTGAAACTAGGGTCCTACTTGGGTTGTGTATATTGAGTGGGGAAGCTTGGGTTGGTGTGAAGATAAGGGTGTGTTTTTAAATTGATGTAATATGTGATTTTGAGATGTAAAAATGTATTCAAGATTTTTTATATGTAATAAATATTAAAATCTGGCACCATTTTCTGGTTTATTTTGGTATATATATATATATATATATATATATATATATATATATATATATATATATATATATATATATATTAATGGTGCCATATTACTACCTTCTTTTTATGTTACCATGGTGGTTGCCAAATACAGAATGTCAATTGCACCATTTCAAATATGGTACCATTATCAACAGGAGAAACAGTCTCCCTTCTCCTGGGAAAAATTTAGGAGGAACCTATCAGCAAGTAAGAGGAGATATGGTTCTGATGGGGAATTTCATGTGCCTGGAAGTTATAGCTGTGCTCTAGTAATGGGAAGGGAGGAGGCAGGAGGCTATAGTGTGTTCCAGAATTTGAAGAGGGCATAACTGTTCCAGCAAGGAGGACAGCAGAGGTTATCATGAAGTTAAACTGTGTTCTGGGGCATTCTTGAGATGTGATTGTTCCAGGAAAGGGTGGGTGTAGGCATGACTACCAGTGAAGGGGGAATAGTTGCAAATATGTTCCAAATATAGGAGGATGTGAGTCTGTGTGTGTGTGTGTGTGTGTGTGTTCTGGGAATTGGAGGAGGGCAAGGTGATTGGTTCAGGTGTTGTGAATTAATACAGGCTATCTGCATAAAATCTATTTGCACCTCCTGTACTATCCAGTGTAAATACCTAATGAGGCAATTAGCATACATTTTTATTTGGATCACTTACATGCATGATATATTACTGCGTTGTAGCACTGACATGCATCCAAATAACGTGAAATGTATATGTGTATTAGATAATGTCCATGCTAAGTGTGTTTACACATATTAAATGAAGATGTTAACACTAACGCCCTTAAGTACAAAGGCACTGATGCAATATTGGTACGCACTAGGGATGTGAATCGTTTTTCAACGATTAAAATTATCGTCCAATAATGTTAATATCGTCTTAAATCGTTATAGAACACGATACAATAGAAATTCTAACGATTTATCGTTAAAAATCGTTAAATCGTGTTAGTGCGCACTAAATCGAGTTAGTGCGCACTGTTAGTGCGCACTAACTCGATTTAGTGCGCACTAACTGAAAATGATACAAATAAACACTTTCCAGGTCACTGAAGGTCAGTTAGGAATGAATATGTGTTCCTATTGGCTGGCTGCCCTCTTATCTATTGATGTTACCAAGGTTACCACTGAGGTGATGGTTGGGGGGATGGGAAATGGAACTGGAAACTAACGAACACCAACAGAAAATGAAACAAAGTGTTCACACTTCCCAGGTCAGTAAAGGTCACTTAGGAATGAATATGTATGTATGTATTCCTATTGGCTGGCTGTGCTCTTATCTATTGATGTTACCAAGGCTAAAACTGAAGTAATGGTTGGGGGGATGTGAAATGGAAACAGTTGGAAGCTTGACAAAAAAAGTAATGTAATGATCAGCACTCACGTGACTAGAACTTGTTCGTTTATTATTTTTGTTAGCAGGCACCTGAAATGCTAGTGCATGTTGAATTTGCCAATCACTGTGCATTTTAGAAAGGTGGTCCTGGCTGGAACTGTACACAGTTCAAATATATGTAATTGATTGTTGGTAAGTGTATTTTTTAAGTAGCCACACTGGCACAAGTATGTTTACTTTTCCTCCTACTTAACTCACTAGCTCAGCTTTGTAAGAAGGGCTTCTCTGCTTGTGTGTTGTTTTTGTTTGGTGTGAGGAGAGCAGAAACATCAGATCTTTATTCAATCTACTACAGTCATCTCTTACAGTGCCCTATCCCTATTAATACCAGGAGTGTTGTGATCTTCCTGCACACAGTGCCCTAACCCTGATACCAGTCTGAGACAGCTCCCTCCCTGCATTACTAGTGAGAGGCTGGCTTCACAGACAGGGGGGAGCTGCCTGACCCTCACTCCTGACTTCCCCCATGTCCCAGCTAGTGAATGGTGTGTGTGTGAGGGGGGGGGGGAGGATGGTGAAGTCTGAGACAGCTCTCTCCCTGCATTACTAGTGAGAGGCTGGCTTCACAGACAGGGGGGAGCTGCCTGACCCTCACTCCTGACTTCCCCCATGTCCCAGCTAGTGAATGGTGTGTGTGTGAGGGGGGGGGGGGGGGGGAGGATGGTGAAGTCTGAGACAGCTCCCTCCCTGCATTACTAGTGAGAGGCTGGCTTCACAGACAGGGGGGAGCTGCCTGACCCTCACTCCTGACTTCCCCCATGTCCCAGCTAGTGAATGGTGTGTGGGTGAGGGGGGGGGGGAAGAGGATGGTGAAGTCTGAGACAGCTCCCTCCCTGCTTTACTAGTGAGAGGCTGGCTTCACAGACAGGGGGGAGCTGCCTGACCCTCACTCCTGACTTCCCCCATGTCCCAGCTAGTGAATGGTGTGTGGGTGAGGGGGGGGGGGGGAGGATGGTGAAGTCTGAGACAGCTCCCTCCCTGCATTACTAGTGAGAGGCTGGCTTCACAGACAGGGGGGAGCTGCCTGACCCTCACTCCTGACTTCCCCCATGTCCCAGCTAGTGAATGGTGTGTGGGTGAGGGTGGGGGGGGGGGGGGGAGGATGATGAAGTCTGAGACAGCTCCCTCCCTGCATTACTAGTGAGAGGCTGGCTTCACAGACAGGGGGGAGCTGCCTGACCCTCACTCCTGACTTCCCCCATGTCCCAGCTAGTGAATGGTGTGTGGGTGAGGGGGGGGAGGATGGTGAAGTCTGAGACAGCTCCCTCCCTGCATTACTAGTGAGAGGCTGGCTTCACAGACAGGGGGGAGCTGCCTGACCCTCACTCCTGACTTTCCCCATGTCCCAGTTAGTGAATGGTGTGTGGGTGAGGGGGGGGGGGAGAGGATGGTGAAGTCTGAGACAGCTCCCTCCCTGCTTTACTAGTGAGAGGCTGGCTTCACAGACAGGGGGGGAGCTGCCTGACCCTCACTCCTGACTTCCCCCATGTCCCAGCTAGTGAATGGTGTGTGGGTGAGGGGGGGGGGGGGGAGGATGGTGAAGTCTGAGACAGCTCCCTCCCTGCATTACTAGTGAGAGGCTGGCTTCACAGACAGGGGGGAGCTGCCTGACCCTCACTCCTGACTTCCCCCATGTCCCAGCTAGTGAATGGTGTGTGGGTGAGGGGGGGGGGGGAGGATGGTGAAGTCTGAGACAGCTCCCTCCCTGCATTACTAGTGAGAGGCTGGCTTCACAGACAGGGGGGAGCTGCCTGACCCTCACTCCTGACTTCCCCCATGTCCCAGCTAGTGAATGGTGTGTGTGTGAGGGGGGGGAGGATGGTGAAGTTTGAGACAGCTCCCTCCCTGCATTACTAGTGAGAGGCTGGCTTCACAGACAGGGGGGAGCTGCCTGACCCTCACTCCTGACTTCCCCCATGTCCCAGCTAGTGAATGGTGTGTGGGTGAGGGGGGGGGGGGAGAGGATGGTGAAGTCTGAGACAGCTCCCTCCCTGCTTTACTAGTGAGAGGCTGGCTTCACAGACAGGGGGGAGCTGCCTGACCCTCACTCCTGACTTCCCCCATGTCCCAGCTAGTGAATGGTGTGTGGGTGAGGGGGGGGGGAGGAGGATGGTGAAGTCTGAGACAGCTCCCTCCCTGCATTACTAGTGAGAGGCTGGCTTCACAGACAGGGGGGAGCTGCCTGACCCTCACTCCTGACTTCCCCAATGTCCCAGCTAGTGAATGGTGTGTGGGTGAGGGGGGGGGGGGAGGATGGTGAAGTCTGAGACAGCTCCCTCCCTGCATTACTAGTGAGAGGCTGGCTTCACAGACAGGGGGGAGCTGCCTGACCCTCACTCCTGACTTCCCCCATGTCCCAGCTAGTGAATGGTGTGTGGGTGAGGGGGGGGGGGGGGGGATGGTGAAGTCTGAGACAGCTCCCTCCCTGCATTACTAGTGAGAGGCTGGCTTCACAGACAGGGGGGAGCTGCCTGACCCTCACTCCTGACTTTCCCCATGTCCCAGCTAGTGAATGGTGTGTGGGTGAGGGGGGGGGAGGAGAGGATGGTGAAGTCTGAGACAGCTCCCTCCCTGCTTTACTAGTGAGAGGCTGGCTTCACAGACAGGGGGGAGCTGCCTGACCCTCACTCCTGACTTCCCCCATGTCCCAGCTAGTGAATGGTGTGTGGGTGAGGGGGGGGGGGGAGGATGGTGAAGTCTGAGACAGCTCCCTCCCTGCATTACTAGTGAGAGGCTGGCTTCACAGACAGGGGGGAGCTGCCTGACCCTCACTCAAGCAGAGAAGCCCTTCTTACAAAGCTGAGCTAGTGAATTAAGTAGGAGGAAAAGTAAACATACTTGTGCCAGTGTGGCTACTTAAAAAATACACTTACCAACAATCAATTACATATATTTGAACTGTGTACATTTCCAGCCAGGACCACCTTTCTAAAATGCACAGTGATTGGCAAATTGAACATGCACGTGTCTGCTAACAAAAATAATAAACAAAGAAGTTCTAGTCACGTGAGTGCTGATCATCACATGTCAAGCTTCCAACTGTTTCCATTTCACATCCCCCCAACCATTACCTCAGTGGTAACCTTGGTAACATCAATAGATAAGAGCACAGCCAGCCAATAGGAATACATATTCATTCCTAAGTGACCTTTACTGACCTGGGAAGTGTGAACACTTTGTTTCATTTTCTGTTGGTGTTCATGAGTTTCCAGTTCCATTTCCCATCCCCCCAACCATCACCTCAGTGGAAACCTTGGTAACATCAATAGATAAGAGGGCTGCCAGCCAATAGGAACACATATTCATTCCTAACTGACCTTCAGTGACCTGGAAAGTGTCTATTTGTATCATTTTGAGTTGGTGCGCACTAACTCGAGTTAGTGCGCACTAATCGGAAAAAACGATTTTTAACGATTTTTCAACGAAATAATCGTGCCAAACACGATTTTCTTCTCCTGCCACACGATTTCTATCGTTAAGACGATATGGAAAACGATTCACATCTCTAGTACGCACCCACCCACCTCTCCCAGGCACGCGATGCAATAAGATAATGAGCTGCTGTGTAAAAAAGGAGGCGCTAGGAGAAATTGTACGTCCATAGTGCCTCCTCTGCATTGGACACCCGGCAGATGTGGCTGTCAGTGTGGGTTAGGAAAACATATGCTCAATATGAGCGTCCATTTTCTCCGGCTGCTGGCACAAAAGCATGCACAGTATAAATGGCCTGGACCATGTATATTGGGCATCCAGAATTTTTTTTTTTCAAAATGTTATTTCTGTTCGATGCTGCTTTCTGTGGTTCCTCCTATTTTGTATCGCATCAATACTAATGGGAGGGACCACAAGAAGGAGGATTTTTGGTTTTTTTTGTTAGATCCCTTCGATCGCGGCAAGCCTTAATGCCAGCTCCCTGGCAGTGCTATTAGCTACGCACTGGTTTGGTCGTGCGTCTTGAATGCGCTGATCCCAGTATTGCATCGGGCGTAAGCATAGCGCATCCAAACTGCACATCCAACAGCACATTTAGCGGCGTGCTGACCTCAGCGCCTGATATTGCATCAGCTTGAAAGATTGCTATGTTTTGAAATTTTGTCAAGCAAAACTCATTCATTTAACATATTTAACAGCAATCTGTACCAGATACCTCCTAGTGACACCTGCTATATAATGGCTAGGAATAATAATCACTTAAGCAAATCATTTGTGGAAACTCTTGGTGATGAGGAAAATTCAGAATACATACATTTAAATGATGTGAATAATTCTCCAAAGAATATATTCTTCTATGAAGGGACAGAATTATATTTTACAATTGTGGCATTAACTTGTTTTAAACCAGATATATCTTTATCCTGCTGCTCAGATCAGCATTTGAGCTGAAAATATCCATATCTTATCTTGTCCAGACATGAATTATATCAGTGAAAAGAGAAATAATAGAATTGTTAAGGCTCACCAATGCCATCGTGTTACTACCTCAGGTCTTACATGGGTCAAGGAAGGACTGGAAGTAGAAGGAAGCACCTCAGTGGGGTCCAGGTACCACAGAAAATTTGACTTAACTGGCTACATGCCCCTAAACACCTTTTTTGCTATCTGGTTAAATGTCTTCATGTATTGGAATTAGGGATTAGGGAAAGAAGTCATAGAGACAGGTAGCCGATATGTGAAATGAATCATTACCTTGGGCCACACACTTATATACTGCTTGCTTATTTATTACTGACTGTTTTACTTAGTAAGAAACTTGCAAGTTCAAAATAAAATATTGCTTGCATTAGGATTCATATAGGATATTACACATATTATAGTTACTGTTAGCCATATGAAACTGCATTTGAGATATTAGGATACTATGGAGGCATTTTCCACTGACAGAAAGGACATCTCTGCTACCACTTCAGAACTTAAGGCAGACACGTAGGCATCAGAACCAGACAGTCTTGTGATTGCTAGGAAATAACAGTCTCACTGAAGTCCATCTGCTTCATTAGATAAGAGAAGTCAGACATTGCTGGCCATATGCCCAGAACTGGACATCTGCCCATACTGGCTGAGGGTCCAGAAATGAGGAACTATCTCTAAGACAAAATAGACTAGAAACGAGGCTCTGTAGCTTGCTTAAAAAATACTGTCTTATAATGTTTTGATTAAAATACAGAAACTGTTACTTACTTGAAATGCTTTTCTTTTGAGTATTTTTATGAGAGAGATATATTTTTCTTTACATCATGGAGACATTAAGAAGATATACTGTTGTTCAGAGAGAGAAAGTAACTACAAGTTCTGAGAGCACAGAATGAGGAAGTATGTTTCTGCTCCAGTTAGAGACGAGGCTAAGATGTATATATGGCATCTACCATGCCACATATAGATGCTCCTTTCCCCCCTCACTTCCTAGTTGGGGTGGTATGGATGAGAACAAAGCAAACTGAACTGTGTCTGCATAGTCAGAAAGCCATAGGCTGGTAGCCAAGACTTGGTTGACATCCCATAACTGGATGGTAGCCCAGAACTAATTCCACAATTAGGGGTATATAAGTTAGGGGTCTGGAAGTAGCCTTTTGCAATGAATGGACAACCAACCCCGATTGCTTTTCGTGCGACTACAGTACCCAGCACACTGCCTTCTCCCACATCAAGACCTTTCTTTATAGACATCGCTGAGGGTGAAAGAGAGGAGCCATTACTCAAAGAGGTGTCTACAGTATATATCCTTTCTTCCTGGTCATTGTTTTGAGTGGTCATGTGTATATATGCTCTTTCATATGATATTGCATTTATATACTCAGGTATTTGCTAGGCTAAGATATAATATAAATGCTTTGCTGCAACATTGCTAATTTCATGTAGGAATAAAGCTTACATTATTCTTTAGCCAGTTTCTCTCACCGTGTGCTCTTTATTTCTTCCAGGTTGCACAGGACAAACCTCCCACCCCCCTGGCCACACTACACTTGGCTAAGAGGGTGGGATGATAGGATGGGATATGATGAGTTTGGGATAGTTTGCCTTGTTGTCTGCTGGTGATATTGCTACATGGAGTGAGTGTCAGAAAGTGATGAATAGAATATGTGACTTAATTGTTAGTAATACTGGAATCATGTTTAAATCTACTACTGATCCCACTGACCACATTCCTGTTAATGTGCCCGATTTTGCCAGACATGATGATTGGTATCCCATCGCACAATTACTGAGCTAGACTGAGATAGTTGAGAACAAATGGGCCATTAAGCTGGGACACACCCCTGATTCACTTCTACATGTTATTGCCAGCTGTCTCTCCTGACTGAAGTTGGAAGATGTCAGGGGTAGTTTACGAGCATGTTGCTTGCTTCTGTCTGCCTGCCAGAAGCTGTCAGGTAGTCAGGATACACTTAGAATGGTGTGGCTGACTTGCAGTGTGAATTTGACCTATGTGCCCAAGTCCAGGAAATAACATGTTACTGAACTCAGCTTCAGTTCAGAGAGACTGTGCTTAGCATCAGTGTGCACTTGCAGCTGTGACACACAGTCACTCCAAAATATAGGACCTGGTCACTAAGGGCGCAGAAGGTGGGGCTGAGTTGCCTGTATATAATTCAGTCTAAAAGGCTCCCCTCAGCAAATCTTTGTCCACTTACCACCACAGAGATGATTACTAGTACCAGTGTGTTAACACCTGAAGAGGTAGAGGGTCCTAAGGAGTTAAAGGGGTTTGAAGCTAAGGGGTAAGCAGTGGAGAAGGAGGAGTGGACAACAGATGATGAGGCTGAGGGTGTCCTTCATACACAGACAATATTGGAGTTAGCTTACAGACAGGGAGCTAGGAAATCTCTCCTTGAATGGTTGTTAAGACTGTGGGAATGTGGAGCCACCAAAATTTCTTTTACCTCTGGGAATTGATGCTATTGGGCCCCCTCTGTACCTCTAGGTCCATGTGGACAAAGGAGAGATCTGCATTCAGTCAAGGTGACAGGGAGAGAGACTTGCCGACCCTAGGGGATGCCATCATAGATTCTTTGTGGAAACATTGCTCCAACGTGGGCTTCCTTCCCTCAGAAAAGATGTTCAGGGAATGGGATGCCTTGGCTGACATCAATAAAGCCTTGAAGCTGTTGGCTCTTTTCTGTGCTATTATTAAGCATCATCCCAGAGAGAAGCAAGTGACTGCTGGTTACTTTAAATGATGGGTGATGGGAGCTGGCCATAACACAACTGAGATTGGCCTGCAGATACAAGTAGCATTAGCCACCCCACTGCACGGTGCTGAAGTCCAAGAGAAAGCCATAAGCTTGTTGACAGAGGTTGTTGTCCCAGGATCAGTGGAACCCCTCAAGAAGGGCATGCCAGAAGATGTCCTGTTTGATGCCTTAAGCTCCAGTTCTTCTCCTGGTTTACTGATGACCCCTGTCACCTTATGAACAGCCAAAGGGGATGGAAGGTGGTTGACTATGACCCTGAAAGCTGTAGTCTCCTAACAGACAGGAGAGGAGAAAGTAGTATGCCGAACTTAAAACAGTCCATCTTCTCCTTTCTCATGCCTCAAAACAACAGTTGCTGTAGTGTCTCTCTCATGCAGATTCGCATTCTTTGTGTGAAGGGGTGTGGTTGGCTGCATAGGAATGAGACACCCTGAAGAGAACTGTTTTCCCTTACAAGTGCTGACAAAGATGCCAATGAGGGTGTGGAACATGTGATTCAGTTCCATGGGGTCCCTGAGGAAGCAGCAAACTTCTGTTTTACTTAATAAGAAACTTGCAAGTTCAAAATAAAATATTGCTTGCATTAAGATTCATATAGGATATTACACATATTATAGTTACTGTTAGCCATATGAAACTGCATTTGAGATATTAGGATACTATGGAGGCATTTTCCACTGACAGAAAGGACATCTCTGCTACCATTTCAGAACTTAAAGCAGAAACGTAGGCATCAGAACCAGACAGTCTTGTGATAGCTAGGAAATAACAGTCTCACTGAAGTCCATCTGCTTCTTTAGATAAGAGAAGTCAGTCATCACTGACCATATGCCCAGAACAGGACATCTGCCCATACTGACTGAGGGTCCAGAAATGAAAAACTGAAATGAGGAACTACCTCTAAGACAAAATAGACTAGAGGAGAGTCTGTGTAGATTGCTTAGAAAATACTGTCTTATAATTTTTTAGTTAAAATACAGAAACTGTTCTTACTTTAAATGCTTTTCTTTTGAATATTTTTACAATTGAAAAATATTTTCCTTTACATCAAGAAGAGCCATTAAGAAGACATACTGTTCAGAAAGAGGAAGTAACTATAAGTTCAGACAGCGCAGAAGGAGGAAGTATGTCTCTGCTCCAGTTAGAGATGAGGCTAAGATGTGTATATGACTTCCAGCATGCAGCTTATAGAGTCCTTTATCTCCCCTTACTTCCTAGTTGGTGTGGTAACAGTATGGATAAGAACAAAGCAAACTAAACTGTGTCTGCACAGTCAGAAAGCCCAAGACTGCTAGCTTAGACTGGCTGTCATCCTATAACTAGCCCAGTACTAGTTCCACAAAGTTATATAAGCTAGGTGTCTGGATGTAGCCCTTTGCACTAAGAGGACAACCAGCCCCGATTAATGTTTACGCAACCACAGTACCCAGCATGCCATCTGCTCCCCTACTTTCTTCATAGACATTGCTGAGAGTGATATAGAGGAGCCATCACTCAGTGAGGTGCTTATTGTATATATATCCTTTCTTCCTGGTCATTCCTATAAGTGATCAGGTGTACTATATATGCTCTTTCATTTGGTATTCTATTTATACACTCAGTTATTTGCTAGGCATTGCTGACTTCAATTCCTATAATTTTGGGGACATGTTTTCTTATATAATACAAGCTGTACCCGGCCATGCGTTGCTGTGGCTCAGTCTGGTTAAATGGAAAAGAAAGAAAAGAGAAAGCGCATGTTTCGAATATGTTTAATTTCACAATGCTTGTGGGTATACAATTTTTTTGTTGTTCCATTGTCTGTGCAGATATAGATTGTCTGGTTTGCCGACTCTAGAACACGCAACATATAATTGTCCATGTGAGAAGCAATCTGTGCTAGATGTAAACCGCATAATTCTAGAAATGAAATGGTATGGTAAACGACACAGCTCAATTCCAACGCAATGTCACACGAAATAATTAAATCAAAATGAAAATAAATCGAAATCTATGAAAATTCAATTTAACAATGCAATCGGAAACATTGAAATGGAATCGTAAAATATTTAGTCCAAGCCATTAAGCCCGTTAAAACGGGCAAGATTTTTGTCCCCTCTCTTCCTACGTCTTTGCTCTGCTCCGCTCCCCCCCCCCAGCACCACGAAGGGCCAGAGGCGGCCTAGGGGGATATCGCGAGGCGTAATGGTTCTGCCATCCCAACTCCCTCCCCCCTTCCCCGGTGGCGGAGGGACAGGCTCGGACCCCTTTCACTCTATCCTTACAGGCCCCAACTCCTTTGCTCTCCCATTCCCCTCTACACTGAACCCCTTCCACTGTAACCTATAGGTGGAGAGCTGGGGGGGGGAGAGAATCTCTCTCTCATACAGCCCCCTACATAGGCTTCCTCTCTCTCTCTCTCTCTCTCTTGCACATACACTCTCCCTCTGTCCCTCATACACGTACGCCCAATTCCTCTCACACACATACATAATCCCTCACGTAGTCTCCCTCTCTCTCTGGCACTCACACTCGCCTTCAGCGCACATTACCACACTTCTCTCTCACACAGTTAAAACGGGCAGGACTTTTGTCCCCTCCCCACCTAAGTCTTTGCTCTGCACTCGCAAGAGCTTGCAAAGTTCCCACGCCAGTTGTGTCTGGGAGAGTGAGGAAAACACTCCATCTGTCCCCCCCCCCCCTCGCAAAGGGCAGGCAGCAGGCACTACAAAAGATTTGGGAAATGTTGCCTAGCTTACTTTGCTCTTTCTGGGAGACCTGTGCCTTTAAGAAATTCGATCGACGGCTTGAGAGGGAGGAGGGAGCAGGGCTCTGGCTTTCACTTTCATCACGGTGTTTTGCTGGGAGTGGGGGTGGAGTGATGCCAATGTAAACTCTTTCCATGGCGGCTGAGACCCACGGGCAGGTTGACAGCACTGCCTTCCCCCTCCCCCCCCCCCAGTTGCAGGATATTTACTTGGCTTCTCCTTATCTGCGGGACTCAGGGGGCAGGGAGGAGGGCGAGCTGTTCTCTGTCCAGCTCTTTGCACTTTGGCTGCAGCTGCTATGATCTCTTCACAGCCACTTTCTACTGCATTTGCTCTGCTCTGGCCGTCCCAACTCCCTCCCCCCCTTCCCTGGCGGTGGACGGACTGGCTTGGTGACTCTTCTATCCTTTCCTCCTCCTGTGTGTAACTGTCCGGCAGTCGCTACTCCCTCCCCCCTTCCCCAGCGGGGGAGGAATGGGCTGAGTCATTTCTCAAAGCAGCAACTCATCTGCCCTTTCCTCCTCCCCTCTGTGACACCCAGCACGTAGCGCAGAGCTCTATGGTCTGCACATGCGCGGTAGAGCTGCTCTCTACTGCGCATTTGCGGGCCGTCAGTCAGAGCCCATTTATATTGTAGATAGTGTGTGTGTTGCTTTTATGTCCAACAGATGGTGCTGTTTTTCCAAAAAAGCATGTTTTTACCTGTCACAGGTGTGACATATATATAATATAGGTATATAAAAACATGCGCGTATTCGAATGCAATGTTGTGTCAAAATTTCAAAGCAATTGGTGAAGAACTTTCGGAGATTTAAGATTTTGAACAAACGAACATTTACATTTTTATTTATATAGATTACTGCTATTAGTTCTTGTGTAGGAAAAAAGTTCACATATATTCTTTTATCAATTTCTCTCAGTGTGTGTGCCTTATTTCCAGTGGTTTAAACAGGGCAAACATCCCACCCCATGGCTACACTGTACAGCAACTATATTCAGCTACTCCACCACAGCTGAAATCCCATGTAGCTTGATCTATCCTATTTATCTGGCTAACCAACTTTTCAGTCAGATAAATGATGTCTAAGATTTGGGATATTGGCCTCTTGGGTGGAGGTTTGACAATATAATCTACAAGCATACTTTTTTTTTTTTCTCATCTTAAACACACCCCCAGGCATGCTTCCTTTCAGTTTGGATAAGAGTATTTGCATTGTGGAATAACATGCAAACTTTTAGCTGTATTAAGTGTGGGAAATCTTCATACAGTTATAATAATTAGCAAGGTTAAAATCCCTTTCTATTTGCACAAATTGCTTTGAAAAATTTCCACCACATTCAAAAGGCAAGTTCTATAAACCCTAACAGAAAAATCAGAACTGGCCTGCTATAAGTGGTTTTGCACAAAAATTCTTAGTTTTTTTTTTTTTTTAAATGAGGAAAGATTATGAACTTTTTATAAGGTTGGTTTGTGGTTATAATAAATTAAAATAGATTTGCTGCAGCTAGCATACTTATTTTTTCACAAATATGAAAGAAATATTTTATATATTTGGGTAAATAGATGTTTGTGGGAATGTCTGTGGGAAAAATAGATGGTGTTAATGGAGAATGAGTAACGGATCCTCCTTCTGTATATGTCAAATATGTTTTTTAATGCCATCACATTTTTCTTCCTAAATATTTCTTGAATATCTAATTAAAGACATTTTTGTTAGGGCTTTTCTCCAGTATTTCCAATTCCCTCGAGCTGAAGAAATTGTATGCAGCCCTGGAGGAGGAGAAGGAAGAGAAACCATCCTGGGATAAAGAGAAAAATTTGCTGAGCTGCGGCCTCAACAACGTCAGCACCTAGAAGGCAGAGGGTAGTGGTGGATGGTGATTTACTGCTCAAGAGCACGGAGGCATCCATCTGCAAACCGGACATATTATCCTGGAAAGTGTGCTGTCTGCAGGGAGCCAAAATCTGAGACATTATGGAGAGATTGCAAAATATTTCAAGCCTATTGACTATTATCCCATGCTGTTATCTATAGGGATGTGCAGCAGGGACGGATTCGTCCCATTCGGTATTCGTATTCGTCATCCGTTCTCGGGGGACCACGATCCGTTCATTAGTTACATATGTATTTGTTTCCCAAAAAAACACCATCCCAACCCTTCAAATTTAATTAACTACAACCCCCCACCCTCCTGACCCCCCCCTCACCAAGACTTGCCAAAAGTCCCTGGTGGTCCATCGGGGGGTCCTGGAGCGATCTCCTGCACTAGGGCCATCGGCTTCCAGTATTCAAAATGGCGCCGATAGTCTTTGCCCTTACTATGTCACAGGGGCTATCGGTGCCATTGATCGGCCCCTGTCACATGGTAGGAGCACAAGATGGCGCCAGCCGTCCATTGCTCCTACCATGTGACAGGGGCCGACCAATGGCACCAGTAGCCTTTGGAGGGAATGGGGAAAGCCAGCAGGGCTCCCTAAGGGCTCGGCGTGTGCAAGGAGCACTATTGTGCACCCCCTTGCGCGTGCTGACCCCGGATTTTATAACATGCGTGTGGCTGCGCTCGCATGTTATGAAATCGGGCATACATTTGTGTGTGCCGGGTTGCGCGCACAAATGTATGCACGTGCATAAAAAATCCAAAATCGGAGCGGCCTCGGAGGGAACTTCCTTTCTGCCCCCCCCCACCTTCCCGCCACCTTCCCCTACCTAACCTGCCCCCAGCCCTTCCTGAAACCCCCCTAACCTTTATTTTATAAGTTGCACCTGCCTCTGGGCAGGCATAGGTTGCGCGTGCTGGCCAATTGCTGGCTTGCGATCCCTCGGCACAGTGGCTAAGGCCGCTGTGCCGGAGGCTTCATCTCTGTCCATGATCCGCCCATGCCTCTGCCCCCTGCCCACCCATTCAGTAAAGTCCCGGGACTTACATGCATCCTGGGGCTTTACGTGCGCCGCCGAGCCTTTTGAAACTAAGGTCGGCACGCATAACCCCCCTATGCGTGTAAATCCAGCTGGATTTATGCACGTAGGGCTTTTAAAATCTCCCCCTATGGCTCTTACATAGGCTTTAAAGGATAGCCCAAAATCAAATATCATATCTAAATTTCACACTTCATTGACAATTGGTATCATGCAGTCTTCAAATTGCAAATGTTGTGGAAAAGACTTAGAAGATCTCCTGTTTATCCTAATTATCTCAGTCTTCTCTATATTCTTCTCTACATTGGCTCCCAATAGCTTCCCGTATACAATATAAGACTCTCTCTCTCATCCACAAGGCTTTATACAATCCTGAAATGAACTGGTTTAATGAATCCTTCCGCTTACACCAGTCTAATAAGCCTACTAGACACGCACATCTCGCAACTATGCCCATCCCTACCCCTAAACTCTACAAACTAACATCTACCAGAGCCCGTGCAATATCGATAGCCGGGCCGACCCTTTGGAACACAATGCCAGTTGAACTACGGCAAGAGGAATGCCTCAAATCGTTCAAGTGGAAACTCAAGACCTGGCTCTTCGCCAAGGCATACACCTAATTTCTCCCTTCCTCTCCACTGCCCACCCTTCCTCTCCTCTGCCCCCCTCTTCTGGCCCTCTATCCCCTCACTTCGCCCTTCTCCTACCTTTTTCTCCCCCCCTCACCTCGTTCCCTTCCCTCTGCTCGCCACTCCCCCCTCTCCTCCTAACACCCCTAAACTGCTTATCTCTTAGTGTCTTCCTTTTGTACATATGTATATATTTACAAACCTCGTTGATTATTTAATGCAAATTTTCCCTTGTTATTCACACCCTCATTTATTCATTTGTTAACTTGTTTTATTTGTTCAATGTAAAGCGCC
The DNA here is from genome assembly GCF_901001135.1 of Rhinatrema bivittatum. Lineage (NCBI taxonomy): Eukaryota > Metazoa > Chordata > Amphibia > Gymnophiona > Rhinatrematidae > Rhinatrema > Rhinatrema bivittatum. The sequence continues at coordinate 76,960,716 of NC_042621.1, read as the reverse complement.
ATGCCTGGCGTTTGTTTGTGTTACACTGTAAACCGATGTGATATCCTGGATGAATGTCGGTATATAAAAATTTTAAATAAATAAATAGAAACATAGAAACATAGAAATGACGGCAGAAGAAGACCAAATGGCCCATCCAGTCTGCCCAGCAAGCTTCACACATTTTTTCTCTCATACTTATCTGTTTCTCTTAGCTCTTGGTTCTATTTCCCTTCCACCCCCACCTTTAATGTAGAGAGCAGTGATGGAGCTGCATCCAAGTGAAATATCTAGCTTGATTAGTTAGGGGTAGTAGCCGCTGCAATAAGCAAGCTACACCCATGCTTATTTGTTTTACCCAGACTATGTTATACAGCCCTTATTGGTTGTTTTTCTTCTCCCCTGCCGTTGAAGCAGGGAGCTATGCTGGATATGCGTGAAGTATCAGTCTTCTCCCATGCTGTTGAAGCAGAGAGCCATGCTGGATGTGCATCGAAAGTGAAGTATCAGGCACATTTGGTTTGGGGTAGTAACCGCCGTAACAAGCCAGCTACTCCCTGCTTTGTGAGTGCGAACCCTCTTTTCTTCTCCCCTGCCGTTGAAGCAGAGAGCTCTGCTGGATGTGCATCGAAAGTGAAGTATCAGGCACATTTGGTTTGGGGTAGTAACCGCCGTAACAAGCCAGCTACTCCCTGCTTTGTGAGTGCGAACCCTCTTTTCTTCTCCCATGCTGTTGAAGCAGAGAGCCATGCTGGATGTGCATCGAAAGTGAAGTATCAGGCACATTTGGTTTGGGGTAGTAACCGCCGTAACAAGCCAGCTACTCCCTGCTTTGTGAGTGCGAACCCTCTTTCTTCTCCCCTGCCGTTGAAGCAGAGAGCTCTGCTGGATGTGTGAAGTATCAGTTTTTCTTCTCCCCTGCCGTTGAATCAGAGAACTATGCTGTATATGCATTGAAAGTGAAGTATCAGGCTTATTTGATTTGGGGTAGTAACCGCCGTAACAAGCCAGCTACTCCCCTCTTTGTGAGTGCGAATCCTTTTTTCCACATTTCCTCTTGCTGTTGAAGCTTAGAGCGATGTTGGAGTCACAGTAAGCATGTGTATGTTTATTTAATAAGGGTATTGACTCCAGGCAGTAGCCATCATTCTGGCGAGTCACCCACTCTTCATTGGCAGCCTCTTGACTTTATGGATCCACAGTGTTTATCCCACGCCCCTTTGAAGTCCTTCACAGTTCTGGTCTTCACCACATCCTCCGGAAGGGCATTCCAGGCATCCACCACCCTCTTCGACCACTCTTCCAGTTTCCTTAGATCTCGTCTCATTCTCTCCACTCCTTCCGGCGTGTCCACTCTGTTGGTTATTAGTTAGACAAAACATAACTGCTTTAAGTAAATGGTAATCCATCCTAAGGTGATTTTAAAATCAGATGAAATAGGAAAAATGAATTGAATGTTGTTTGCATATATTATATAATGCAGACAGACTGGTTGGTAATCTGCAAATTGGACTGAGATACTTTATGTATTAAAGATCATGCTTAAGGAGTGATCATGCCTGGGAGACCCTGATAGAAAGTGGAAACCAAATTGATGTAACATCTGACTTTTTGAAAATTGTTTAGGCAAGCATGATAGAAACTATGCTAAGAATGTACCAGAAATCCCAATGTCAGATAACCAGGAGAGCAAAATAACACAATGATCCAAGGTATCAAAGGCAGCCAAAATGTCAAGAAGCACCAACATAAAATTGGTTCCAACATCAAAACCTCAAAAAGTGTCAAAGCTGAAAAACAATATCTCTGTATCATATTTGGGACAAAACCCAAATAGGTACATATCTTGGAGTTTTCTAAAGCATAGCAACTGCTTAACAGCTTCTAAGCATATAGAAACAAACTTGAGGGTTGCAGACCATGTTGACACAAAAAGCTGGGAGGTCAATATTCAAAACTAAACATTTAAATGACTAGCTTGGATAACTTGGATAACCTGGAGTTAGATGAATAACTTTTGAATTAGATGGATAACTTGTGAATTATCCATCTAAATGGCTTTGAATGTTGACCACTAGATGTCATTGGTATACAGTATATAATTGACATCCAAGCCAGACAGCAGCATGCATAAAGAAGTCGAGTAGAGGTTAAATAATGCATCTGAAAGAGCTGATCCCAAGGGGACACCTGAGGTAATCAATAGCCAGGAGGAAGTTGAAGAGCTGATACTAACCTGCTATACCCAATCAGAACAGATATGAAGTTAACCAATTCAGAACAGTTCTTATATCACTCAGATAAGAAATGAATGTCTGGTGATTCAGCATATTAAATGTAGTGGTTATATCAAGAAGAACCATAACATAACTAGTCCCATTGTCAAAACCAAGCCTGATAATGTGTATAATAGATAATAACAAGGTTTCTATGCAAAATATCTTGTAAAGCACAGACTGATGTTGGTCCAGAATTGAATGCTCTTCTAGAAAGTCATTCAACTATTTTCAGACAGCCATCTTAATATCCTTGGATAGAAATGGTAGACATGAGGTGTAGTAATAATTGACCAGAATGGAGGGATCGAGAGATTTTTTTTTCAGAAAGGGCTGGATTGATGTTTGCTTTAAATTAGCAGGTAAATATCTAACTGGAAAGGAAAAATTCAAAATTTTTGTGATAATGCCACTATTGTCATTACTAAAGGTATAATGGAGGGATAGGTCCTTGTATTGGATCTTTTCAATATTTTCATACATAATATTATGGAAGGACTATTGGAAACGTTTTGCCATTTTGTAGATATGATACCAAAATCTGCAGTGGTGTAGACATTCAGGAAGGTGAGGTAACCGTGAGGAGGGCTTTAGAGAAGTTTGAGGAATGGTCTAGAGTATGGCAGGTAAAAAATGTAGAGTCAAGCATTTGGGCTGTAAAAACCTAAAAAAAGAGGCACACTATAAAGGGTAGATTTTAAAAGCCGGGCACATGCATTATTTAGGGGATGTGTGAATAACGGTTTCATGCACGTCCTAATAATTCCTAACATTCTGTTTGCTCTTTTGACTGCTGCAGCACACTGAGCTGACTATTTCAAAGTATTATCCACTATGATGCCTAGATCTTTTTCCTGGGTGGTAGCTCCTAATATGGAACCTAACATTGTGTAACTACAGCAAGGGTTATTTTTCCCTATATGCAACACCTTGCACTTGTACACATTCAATTTCATCTGCCATTTGAATGCCCAATCTTCCAGTCTTGCAAGGTCCTCCTGTAATGTATCACATTCCGTTTGTGATTTAACTACTCTGATAATTTTGTATTGTCCGCAAATTTGATAACTTCACTTGTTGTATTCCTTTCCAGATCATTTATATATATATTGAAAAGCACCGATCCAAGTACAGATCCCTGAGGCACTCCACTGTTTACCCTTTTCCACTGAGAAAACTGACAATGTAGCTAACAAATTGGGACCAGAAACCTTGGCGTCAATCAGAGGAGAACATCATCCACATAGAGAAATATAACATGTTTGACCCCATTCACCTGAAATCCATGCACACCAGGATTCTCTCTAATTTTACAAACTAAAATTTGAATGGTCAAATTAAACAAAAATGGAGAAAGAGGGCATCCCTGTTGTGTACCTTGCAAAATAGGGAAAAACTCAGAACAGATACCATTCATGAGTATCTTACCGTGGGAATGCGCATATAATATCTGTAATAAATCATGAAACTCAACTGGGATCTCCACCTTCTCTAATACCTTAAATAAGAAAGCCCACTGAAGATGGTCAAAGGCTTTTTCAGCATCAAGTGCAACAACTAAACCCAGTATGCACATTTGCTTTGCTAAAGAAATTATATTAAAGAGCCTCCTGGTATTAGTAGAGGAAAGGCATTGTTTAATAAAGCCTGTCTGATCCTCCCGCACTAAAGTGGGCATTACCAGCTCCAATCGTAACTCTAAAAGTTTTGCCAAAATTTAATATCCGAGTAAAAAAGTGAAATTGGACGATGCGAGCCCAAATCCAAGCCATCTCTGGCTGGTTTATGGAACAGAACTATAACCTCATCTGACATGGTATGCATAGCATTAGGATTACTTTACAGGAAGTCAAATGTCTCTTTCAGCCTCAGGGCAAACTGAAAAGGGAAGGCTTTGAAGAAATCTATATGAAAACCATCCGGTCCTGGGTTTTTCCCCTTGGGTAAACTCATTATTGCCCTATAAACCTTGCCCAATATAATGGGAGCTCTTACTCTATCCAGTTGACTTTTAGTGAGAGAGGATAATTCCACACCCGCCAAGTAATTCTCAGTTTCCTCATCCTGCCCTTGCTCATCATTGCCATAAAGAATTTCATAATAAGCTTTGAAAACATCATTGATCAGTTGTGGATGAGAAGTAGCCTCCCTAGAAGGCCTTTGAATACTGGTTTCTATGTTTTTGAAGGTACACATTAAGGGCCCTGTTTTTTTTCCCATGTTCATAATACCTCTGATGGGAGAACTAGAATAACATCTCAATGCGCTCTACCTGTAAAAGACAGAGCTCTTCTCATGCCCGCTGCAGTGACCAATAAACCCCTGGGGAACATGTAGCCTTATGATGTACCTCTAAAGCTTTTTCTTCTCTAGGGATCTTTCCTGCTGCAACCTAGTTTTCTTTTGGCTAATACCACAACAAGGGCAGATTCGGCCACCCCTGGCACCGACCTTCGCGATTTTCCGTTTGATTTTCTGAGTCTGCCACTGCCACCGTTTGATGCATGAGGCGAAGCTGCACCATTGTTGTTCCAACAGCGATCCAAGAAAGCCATAGTAGCCGCTGGTGAATCAAATGTTTTCCAGGCCCCACCTGTCCAGAGTAGGAGTTTCGCCGGATATAACAGCCTAAAACTAAAATTTTTAGTGTGAAGCAGCTTTTTAACACCAATGAATTCCACTCTCTGCTTTTGAGTGACACTGCTGTAATCAGAGAATATCGCCATGCGATGACCTCTACATTCAAGCAGCTCAATCTCCCGCTCCTTCCACAGGATCCATTCCTTATCCTGAAAGTTGTGCATTTTAATAATGAAAGCATGTGGATAAGAGGCATTTTGCAGGGGCCTAGTGGGTACTTTGTGACCTCGTTCAATGTTTAATTCTGGATCTTGTTCACTCAGCGCAAACAGTTCACGCAGGAGAGACTCCAAAAACCGCCATGACTCCTGTCCCTCCATGCACTCCTGGATCCCAACCACATGAAGTTTGCTGTGCTGCGACCTGTCTTCTAAATCAATCACCTTTTCCTCCAAGGGTATGACCTGCTTTTTTTAAGGTCGTTAGAGAATTAGCAGCCATGGACTCACAGTCCTCAACTGCGGTGACCCAGTTCTCAAGATCAGCTATCCGGGGACCCACTGATTAATTCTGTGCCTTCAGTACTTTAATGGAGGCCTTCATGGTGCCCATATCCTGGGCCATAACATTGCGCAGTTTGTGGATTTCATGTAAAATTTGCGTCATCATGAAAATGTTTTCACCGGTGGAAGCGCTCTCCCCCTCTCCTTGGCCTTGGTGTTGCTCCAGGAAGTGATTTCTGCCGCATCATGGTAAAAATCTGTAATAGGCTGCTCCAGAGTGCAACACACGTGTCGGGTAGACATTGCACTTGCATCAGTCGAGATCTTAAACTTACAGAGAGGGTTTCTGCTATAAATCGCCTCTCGGGCAATATGTCTGCATGATGATCAGTGTTCAGGATGCTAATTTCTTCAATGCCGGGGGGGGGGGGCGGGATTTCAGAGGATCAGGGCCTCGGGCTAGCAGGGCCTCACCGGAATGCATCCACCACCATCAACATGCACCAGCACTCCCTTGTAAACATTCATTTTATAAGCTTAGGAGATTGAAATTAGTTCACTGGCTGTTCATGCTTATTTATTTTATTTATTTAAGTTCTTTTAATATACCGATGCTCAAGACCATGTCTTATCGTACCGGTTTACAATAAACTAGAGTGGGTAAACCAATTAACACAGAAAGCGAAAATTACATTATAACAGGGAATGTAGAACAAGGCCGTTAGAAGAAAAGGGATAGATTAACAATTTTTTAACTGGAGAGCAGAGCAGGTAAGCAGAGAGCAATTGCTTACATGGTAAAACTATATACAGTTTACATAGTGGAGTTGATGTGACAAGTTATATGCGAGAGCAGTTCTAGCATAACAATTACTTTGTGAGGCGGAAAGAGGACACAACCGAGGGGTGTTGGTCCGTGTGGGTTACCATAACACTTCTTCATGGATATGCTTGGGCGAACAGCCATGTTTTCAATTTTTTTCTGAAGGTGATATGGCAATGTTCCTGGTGTAAATCTGGCGGGAGAGAATTCCAGTGATGCGGTCCAGCAGTTGATAGCGCTCGTTTTTCAATGGAGTTGTGGTTAGCTGATTTGCTAGGGGGAACCTGGAGGAAGCCTCTGTATGCAGATCTGGTAGGTCTTGCTGAGGAGTGTAGTTCGAGGGGTATGGTAAGTTGGAGAAAGGATTGCTGAAATATGGTTTTGTGAATGATGGTCAGTGTCTTGAAGAGAATTCTGTAGTGGATGGGTAGCCAGTGTAGTATTTTCAGAATCGGTGTGATGTGGTCCATACGGCAAGAGTTTGTGAGGATCCTGGCTGCAGCGTTTTGCAGCATCTGAAGAGGTTTGGTAGAAGAAGCTGGGAGACCAAGCAGAAGAGCATTGCAATTATCAACCTTTGAGAATAGTATGGCTTGAAGGACAGAGCGGTAGTCATGGAAGTGTAGGAGAGGTCTTAACTGTTTTAGGACCTGTAGTTTATAAAAGCCTTCTTTAGTTGTGGTATTAATGAATTTTTTAAGGTTCATTCTGGAGTCTAGGGTGGCTCCAAGGTCTCTCACTTGATTTACTAATGGTATATTTGAGGTGTTGGCTAGTGGGTTATTATCATTGGGGGAGATGACCAGCAGTTCGGTTTTGGACGTATTGAGAACCAGGCTGAGGCTCGTGAGAAGGAGATTGATAGCGTGAAGGCAGCTGTTCCAATAGTTTAGAGTGTCGGAGATGGGATCCTTGATGGGGATTAGGATCTGCATGTTGTCCGCATAAATAAAGTGGATGAGGTTGAGGTTATTGAGTAGTTGGCATAGGGGAAGAAGATAGAAGTTGAATAGGGTCAGGGAGAGCGAGGAACCCTAGGGAACTCCTTGTTTGGACGCTACAGGGGGAGACTCTTTGTTAATTATTTTTACTTTGTAGTACCTGTCGCTTAGAAAGGATTTTAACCAGAGGAGTGCAGAGCCTGAGATGCCTATTTCCATCAGACGGTTGATGAGGATTGTGTGGTTAACTGTGTCGAACGCTGCAGAGATGTCTAGCAGAGCTAGTAGGTAGGATTGACCTTTGTCGAGGGCCATCAAAATGTTGTCAGTTAATGAGAGTAGGAGCGATTCTGTGTTTCTGCGTTTCCTGAATCCGAATTGTGATGGGTATAGAATGTCGTAGGAGTCGAGGTAGTCTGTGAGACGAGTGTTGACCAGTTTTTCCATTAGCTTGGCTATGAAAGGTAGGTTGGCAATGGGGCGGAAATTTATGGGGTTGGATGGGTCCAAGTTCGGTTTTTTTAGTAATGGTTTCAGAGAGGCTGTTTTTAAAGCATCCGGGACTGTTCCGTGAGTGAGGGAACAGTTTATGATGTCAGCCAGAGGTTTGGCGATGGTGTTTGGGATTGTGAGAAGGAGTTTGGTTGGAATTTGGTCTATTGGGTGCGATGAGGGCTTCATTTTCTTGATGATAGATTCGATTTCCAAGGATAATGTAAGATCAAAAGATTCTAGAGACTGTTTGTGTATCGTTGGGGAGTGGTTATGACTAGGTGGAGGCTGGGAGTTTGGAGTAGAGTTGGTAGATGTCAGCGGAACAAGTACATTTTTAATTTTGTTGTCGAAGAAAACTGCCAGCTCAGTGGATTTGTTTTGTGCCTCTTCTTCAGGGATGATTGGAGGAATAGGGGTGGTGAGTGCTGCAACATATGAGAATAGTGTTTTTGGGTCGATAGGAAGCCGTGTATTTTTTCGGCGTATAAATCCCTTTTGGTACGAAGAATGGTGGCCCTATAATAGATCATTGTGGTTTTGTAGGAGGCTAGTGTGGTAGAGGAGGGATCCTTCCGCCAGCTTTGTTCTTTATGTTGTAAGTCTTGTTTAAGTTTTCTTAATTCTGTTGAGAACCAGGGTTTTTTGTTAGTGCGGGTAGGATTGATATCTTTGGATGTCAAGGGGCATATTTTATCAGCTGCTGAGCGGGTGATAGTTAGCCAAGAGTTCATGGCGGTGTCCGCATTTGTGAGGTCCAAGTTTGTTAGGTCCTTGATGAGAGTGTTGCTGAGGGCTTCCATGGAACATGGTTTTCTGAATTGGATCGAGGATTTCGGGATGCTGGTGGTCGGATTTTTCTTTATGGATAGTTCAGTTTCTATCATCGAGTGATCTGACCAAGGGATGGGGGTATAAGAAGGAGGAGAAGTGGGCGAGATCTGATCGTTTGTAAATATTAAATCTAACGTGTGTCCTGCTTTGTGCGTGGGTTTGTTAATAATTTGTTTGAAACCCATGGCCAGGAAGGAAGAAAGGAGGGCTTCGCAGTTGGCAGAGGGAGAAAGGGAGTCAACATGAACGTTGAAGTCTCCTAGCAGGATAGCTGGTGAGTTAGTATTGATGTGTTTAGCTACAATTTCTATGAGAGGTGACGGGTCGGATACTAGAAGCCCAGGCGGGGCGTAGATCAGACAGATTTGGAGCTGGGTGGATTTGAATAGTCCGATTTCAAGTTTGGTCAAAGTTTTAATTGCGTGCTGGGCTAGTCTCAGTTCTTTTTTTACAGCTAGCAGTAATCCTCCCCCTCTTTTTTTAGTTCTGGGGATAGAGAACTAAAACTATGCTTTTATGAATTATGTTTTATTCATATGTTTTTATGAAACTATGCTTCATGAATATCTTAACAATGAAATGCTAATTTGATTAGATTTATTTAATATATATATTCTTGGTATATCTTATTAATTTAATATTTTATATTTGCTTAATTATGTTTATTTGAATATGCTATATATTATTACTGTCACATTTTGTATTTCTGTATATGCTATGTACTTTGTTTTAATCATAGTATACATCGCTCTAAGGTCTAGAGATAGGGCAATTAGAAAACCTAAATAAATGAATAAATGATAGCTTTTTTATAGGTCACTGTTATCTTACAGCTATTGTGGTACCTCAGGTAAAATGTGCCTATAATTATTGGGGAGCTCAGGTGGCAAATTTCTGGAGATGAAACCTTAAGGTTATTAAGGTCTATTTTCCCCTACTTCAAATCTGCATATTAAAGGCAGTCCGTTGAGCTCAAACTGGTGTTATAATTTGTCTTATCAGCTTCTACTTTTAACAGAAATATGTTTGCTGACATTTTTTGACCTTTGACTAGTGCTTTTTATTATGCAGATTGGATTAGAACTGCATGTAATGTCAATTCAATGTGGCAGATTTACACAATGATATGCCTTTTTGAGATGGACAGCTAAACTAAATAGTTCTAGAATGTTCATTATGCAACATCTGCCTTTTTATTTACTGTGATATAGCTAACAGAGAGAGCATATTTTCTGTGTTTAAACATTTTCTCAGTAATTATCTACTGTATTAAACCCACAGAAGCAAGAACAGAGCCTTCTAAATTATTGTTAAGAGACAAAATTAGAGCAAGTACACACAATTCTCTGGTATAATTACAATGGGCCAATATTCACAATGATGGCTAAATTACCTTTTATCAAAGATTAAAAAAAAACATATTAGGACATATTCAATGAAACTTCTGCAGCTACAGATGCTGACATGAAAGGCAAAATGAATTTTCATTTAAAAAAAAAATGTTTCATAAATCTCCAATGGGAATTCTATGCGAAAATGTTTTACATTGAGATTAGATGTCATAAAATGCAAAACAAAGAACACACTGTAAATAGTCAAGAATAGACCGACTCCAGAAAAGATATAGTTTATAATATTGTAAATCTTGTTGAAAACAGATAAGCTTTTTAAATTACCTAGCAACCATTTCTGAAGGGACCTTCAGAAGGGTTTCCATTTAGAACAGTTTTAACCCCTTTACTGCCTGTGGTATTTACCAGCTCTGGTTAAAATAAAATTTTGTTAGCAATTAAACTGATATGCCATCATAACGGATACTTCCTTTATGAATACCTAGGCAAACCATATTTAATTTTAATTTTGGGGGATGGGCAGTTTTCAAACTGTTTACATTTAGACAAAGGATTCACATACTTTTTACCTTATGGGCTTTGCACCAATTTTAAAAGTATAAGTAAACATGCACTTTTACTTTGAAAATTGCCATGGGTGCAAAGTATGGGTGGCCACTTGCACCTGCATTTTCAGCGGGTAGAATTTTGCTTGAAAATTACACGAGAAGATTTGAAAATGCTATCTATAGCGGTAACTTTCAAAGTGACATGCGTACGCACATGCGTATGTTTGCCAGCACGCATACATGGACGCACCAATTTTATCACAACTAAGAAACACAAATCCCACAAAATCCTGTATGTGACAGAATCCAAATATACCAAACAAGAGCCAAACTATTGTGTCAACAAAGAGCACACCAATATTAAAAATTAGAGATGTGAATCGTGTCCTCGATCATCTTAACGATCGATTTCGGCTGGGAGGGGGAGGGAATCGTATTGTTGCCATTTGTGTGTGTAAAGTATCGTCATAATCGTTAAAATCGTGAGCCGGCACACTAAAACCCCCTAAAACCCACCCCCGACCCTTTAAATTAAATCCCCCCCCCCCCAAATGCCTTAAATTACCTGGTGGTCCAGCGGCACACTAAAACCCCCTAAAACCCACCCCCGACCCTTTAAATTAAATCGTCAGGAGGCCCCCCCAAGCTGGCCAAAAGTTCCTGGGGGTCCAGCGGGGGTCAAGGAGCGATTTCCTGCCGCGAATCGTTTTCCGTACGGAAAATGGCGCCGGCAGGAGATCGACTGCAGGAGGTCGTTCAGCGAGGTCCGGAACCCTCGCAAGATTTCCGGACCTCGCTGAACGACCTCCTGCAGTCGATCTCCTGCCGGCGCCATTTTCCGTACAGAAAACGATTCGCGGCAGGAAATCGCTCCTTGACCCCCGCTGGACCCCCAGGAACTTTTGGCCAGCTTGGGGGGGCCTCCTGACCCCCACAAGACTTGCCAAAAGTCCAGCGGGGGTCCGGAATGACCTCTTGCGTCGAATCGTTTTCGTCTATGGCCGCCGCCATTTTGCGGCGGCCATTTTGAAAAATGGCGCCGGCTGAAGACCTCACGATCTAGTGTGCCGGTTTTCGTGCTCTCCCCCTTCCCCCAATTTAGCCACGGACTGCCGCTACGGAGGACTCCCAGGTAATTTAATGCATTTGGGGGGGGGGTTCGGGAGGGTGGGGGATTTAATTTAAAGGGTCGGGGTGGGTTTTAGGGGGTTTTAGTGTGCCGGTTTTCCTGCCCTCCCCCTTCCCCCGATTTACGATTTTTTGACGATAAATCGGGGGAATTGGTATTGTATCGTGGCCCTAACGATTTTTGACGATTTAAAATATATCGGACGATATTTTAAATCGTCAAAAAACGATTCACATCCCTATTAAAAATGTAAAGAAGCTTATTCTGTAATAAGGGTGTCAGCAAGCCGGGAAGCTAGTGTAAGACCATCTCTAGGGTGGTTGCCTGGCACTCTCGATCATCCACCCAAAGAAAAGTGTTGAAAGAAACAATGTCATTTTTTTTATAGTTTTTGAATTGCATATGACATCTTACAAAGATCAATAAACCAACATAAAGGTAAGCTACAGCTCTTGTTCAGTCTGCATGAACATAAGCGGGCCCCACGATGTTATAATGAAATAACTAAGAAGTTGCCATACTGGGTCAGACCAAGGGTCCATAACTCTGTGACAGATGAAGCAAAACCCCCGACGTCAGTTGGCGTTTCAGTTTCCCTGCATCAGGAGGACTTATCTGATAGTGAAGACTTCTTGTATAATTCGGCGCGCTTCAAATAAAAATCACTCGATCTTCTTCTTTACAGAAAGCGGCATGAACCCTATCCGATCCCAAAGCAGTATTTAAAAGATAGTGGCAGTTTGCAAAAACACTGCTTCGAGCATCTGACATCAGAGCCTTCAATAAAATGAACTTTATTAATACAAACAATGGTGCAATAAGATAATGTCTGTAAGCAAATCATGTTTAAAGGAAAACTGTGCAATCTAATTCTGAATTCAATCCTGACCGTGCTAGAGTTTGTAAACGGTAAATCCATTTCTGCTCTAATTGTAACAACTGACAGGAAAAATCTCCACTCCACCATGATCGAGTTAGCTGGACCATCACATAGAAACACACTAATTTTATAACATGTGTATGTTATAAATCGGCTATTTGTTTGTACATGCATGTACGATTTTATATCGACATGCGCATGTGCATGCAAATGCTGTCTCGAGCATGTAAGTGGGAGTAATTTTAGTAGATGCATGAGTCAATGCTTTGTCACTCCCTACCCCTCTCCACCCCCCTCCCCTGCCCCTTTATCTGGTCACGGCACTTTGGCACGTAATGGGGGTTACGCGCGTGGCTGGGTCCCTTTGAGCATGCGCGCAGCGTGCTCAAGGCCTGGCCACACACGTAACCCCCATTTTTAGGCATGCAGGGGACATAAAATTCACCCATAAGGGTCCTTCTCTACTTTTATTTCTATGTGCCCCTGGTTGCAAAGTAAAAGATCCGCTCTGTCTAGAGTTACATGATTATATCTGGTTAAGACATGTTCCTGGATAACTTTAGACCTGCTCTCAGGCACATCTGGAGTTAGGCCAAAAATATTGGAATTATCCAGATAAGTTATTCGCCTAATTTTGCCCCACACCTGAATGCCCCCAATACTCCCCTTTCTTATCAGATAAATCTTAGCCAGAAAGAATTATCCAGCTAACTGTTAGTTGGATTAGCAAGGGAAATTTTAAAACCAAGCCATTTAGATGGATAACTTGTGAGTTAACCATTTAAATGGCTTTGAATATTTACCCCAATGTATCTAAATGCATTTGCATTATTGATTAATTTGGGTACTTTTCAGTGCATTGAGTGTGGGCAGTTTTCAGATAACTGATTTATACAGATCAAACATTTTTTACCTGTGTAAATCGCTTGGAAACCAGCCTCCCTGTGAATATCAAACTCTTTCAGTAGTACAAAGCTTGCGTGGAAGTCTGAGAACATTTGTCCTTATTGTTCCTTAAAGACAATGGTCTTCCTTCCCTAAAACAGCACATTTAAAATACTTTCAAGAAATATAATTTGGGAAAGACATGTTTTTGTTTTCATTGGAGAAATAGCGGCAGACCACATGCAATAATGATGCATCTTATAAAATTAATGTTTTTTGGTTTTTTTTTTTTACATTGTGCTTGCATAAAAATGTGCCTTGTTTTCTCATCATTTATTTTATTTATTTATTTATTTATTTATTTATTTATTTAAACTTCTTATATACCGCACAATGGGTAGGGGTCTATCCGTCTAGGCGGTTTACATATTTGCACATACACAAATAGTAATACATATTGACAAACATTTCATAAAATCTTATACAAACATGTTAAAATTCATAGAATAAACAATTAAATTGATGAACTTAGTATAAGTTGTATGCTTGGGTGAAAATATGTGTTTTTAACAGTTTCTTGAATTCTGTACGGTTGGCTGTGAGACGGATATGATCTGGGAGTGTGTTCCACAATATTGGACCGGCGACAGAAAATGCTCGTTTACGGGTTAATGCTAGACTTACGGATTTTACTGTAGGTACTTCGAGAATGCATTTGTCAAGGGAGCGGAGTTGTCTGGTAGGTCTGTAAATTCTTAATAATGAGCATAGCCAGATGGAATTGGTGTTGTAAAGTAGGTTGTGTATTGTAGACAGGATTTTATAGGATATACGATATGAAATTGGGAGCCAATGCAGATGTTGTAGAATGGGAGTAATGTGATCTGTCCGGGGTGTGTTATATAACATTCGGGCGGCTGTGTTTTGTATCAACTGTAAAGGTTGTATCGTAGATTGCGGTAAACCAAGATAAAGAGAGTTACAGTAGTCTAGTGAAGATAAGATTAATGCCTGGGTAATCAATCTGAAGTCATTTGGAAGAAGGAGTGGTTTGAGTTTTTTTATCATGTATATTTTGTAAAAGGATTTTTTTACGATTTCAGTTATGTGATCAGTCATTGTAAGTTTAGAATCTATTGTTATACCTAGGTTTTTTGCATGAGGTTTTATATTGATGGGTTGGTTCTGAAAAGTGAAGATTGGCCAAGCAATGCCTTTACCAGTTCTCTGCTCCTTCTCTTGCTCCTCCTCCTGCTGTCAAAGACCGCATTGCTGGACCAGATGGTTGTTCTGGCTTTGACATTCTACTGTATTAGTTTGAATTTAAGAGAATCATCTTAGATTCAGGCTCATCTTATCATTAGGTCTATATGTTAGCTATAAAGACAATTTGTTTTTTTCGCAAACAGGTCCTATACATGTAAAAATAGTTAAAAGCCTGAAACGTTGAGATTTTTCCACATTTTGCGGTATTTTACCTGTTTAATTCGCTGTTTAGTACATATACCTCTAAGTCTGGCTGCCCTTAATCTCTCCTGAACTGGAGAAAATGTGAAGAAATAGAAAGATTCCAAGAATCATGCTCTAACTCAGTGGGGATACTAGAAAAAAGTATTTGAAAAATAATTGTGACAAACCCCAAGACCATAGTTTTGTATAATTTCAGATAATGTAATTTTCCTTATTGTTTTGATACTGCTATCTTCTCTCCAAGAATAGGTTTAAAAAAAAGAAAAATGTGCTAATAAATATTCTGAAGTGATGTATCTATCAGTTCTCTATGTTTAGGTGTACTTTTGTAATGGAGATGTATACATAATGTGTTTGTGTGTACACTCAGTTTTTTAAACTAGGGGGAAACCATTGGTATGGCCTTCTTTTCACTGTCTTCAGTAACCATTCCTATTCCAGTTCCTATTGCTATTTCTTTCATTATTATACACCTAATTCCTTGATTGTTCTTATGACTACCTAATTTCATCTGAAAATAATATGCTGTAGAGATGTGAATCATGTCCTCGATCGTCTTAACGATCGATTTCGGCTGGGAGGGGGAGGGAATCGTATCGTCGCCGTTTGGGTGTTTAGAGTATCGTGAAAATCGTTAAAATCGTGAACCGGCACACTAAAACCCCCTAAAACCCACCCCCGACCCTTTAAATTAAATCCCCCACCCTCCCGAACCCCCCCCAAATGCCTTAAATTACCTGGGGGTCCAGCGGCGGTCCATAGCTAAATCGGGGGAAGGGGGAGGGCAGGAAAACCGGCACACTAAAACACCCTAAAACCCACCCCGACCCTTTAAATTAAATCCCCCACCCTCCCGAACCCCCCCCAAATGCCTTAACTTACCTGGGAGTCCAGCGGCGGTCCGTAGCTAAATCGGGGGAAGGGGGAGGGCAGGAAAACCGGCACACTAAAACACCCTAAAACCCACCCCGACCCTTTAAATTAAATCCCCCACCCTCCCAAACCCCCCCCCAAATGCCTTAAATTACCTGGGGGTCCAGCGGCGGTCCAGAACGGTCTCCTGCAATTGAATCGTGTTGTCTTCAGCCGGCGCCATTCTGCGCCGCCATTTTGCAAAATGGCGGCACAAAATGGCGGCGGCCATAGACCAACACGAGGTCGTTCAGCGGGGGTTCCGGACCCCGGCTGAACGACCTCCTGCAGTCGATCTCCTGCCGGCGCCATTTTCCGTACGGCAGGAAATCGCTCCCGGACCCCTGCTGGACCCCCAGGGACTTTTGGCCAGCTTGGGGGGGCCTCCTGACCCCCACAAGACTTGCCAAAAGTCCAGCGGGGGTCCGGAACGACCTCCTGCAGTCGAATCGTATTGGTCTATGGCCGCCGCCATTTTGCGCTGCCATTTTGCAAAATGGCGGCGCAGAATGGCGCCGGCTGAAGACAACACGATTCAATTGCAGGAGGCCGTTCCGGACCGCTGCTGGACCCCCAGGTAATTTAAGGCATTTGGGGGGGGGGTTCGGGAGGGTGGGGGATTTAATTTAAAGGGTCGGGGGTGGGTTTTAGGGTATTTTAGTGTGCCGGTTTTCCTGCCCTCCCCCTTCCCCCGATTTACGATTTTTTGACGATAAATCGGGGGAATTGGTATTGTATCGTGGTCCTAACGATTTTTGACGATTTAAAATATATCGGACGATATTTTAAATCGTCAAAAAACGATTCACATCCCTAATATGCTGTCTCAGTCAGTAGTGCATTTTATAGCTGATCATCCTAGTAGCAAAACAGTCTTGCTTGACAGTCAAATTAAATTTCTCATTTTTTTGTGGCTTCATGTTTTCATATTATGATGTTGGAAGGAGGGAAACTCTGACAGAAACTGGGGAAGCACTGCCCTACTGAGGTGGTGGTAGATGCCTGGAATCGGCTGCAGGCAAAAATGATGATAGCCATTACATGCTTAGGATCGATACAGAGGGTGGTGGTAAGAGCAAGAAGATAAGTGAGAGAGGGGAGGAAGGATACAGGAATCAGGAGAGAGGTCCTGGTTCTGAGGCTGGCATGGAAACACAAATTTCAATTTACTCTGAATGGTAGAGAATCCAAAATGGAGAGACAACAAAGTTGACTTTCATGGAATGGTAGCTAGAATGTGTCAGGTTGTTTGGGTGAAGTGACAAGGTTGATCAGTGTAGAAGAGTAGTAGGGCTTTAGCATGCTCAATAGGTATAATTTCAGGTGGATTTGTCAACTAACATGGGTAACAGGATAACTTGGAAGAACATCCCAGGCAATAGCCAAACATATAAATCATGACCTCATGCAAAAGATCAAGCCTAGGCTACTGACAGTTGGATGATGTTTTTTTTAGCACAAAGGGCAATGGAAAGGGCAAGGAATAGTGATGAACAGAACTAAAGGACTGTAGGCAGGGGTATCTGGACAGACTGGGTACGTCAAAATAAAGCTTATTTGCCGGCATCCACTATGTTACTGTTTCATACATCGTGCCAACTCTGTGTTGTTTTTCTTTGTTTTGTTTTTTGTTTTTTACTATGCACATTTGCTTCATTTTTGTAGTCGCTATAATTTCATGTGTATTATTTTAATTTTAACATAGGCTCATTTCATGCAGACCTTCCATGATTGTGTATAATGTACTGTATATTCAAACATACTATAAATGTATTGAAATGTTTTTGCTTTAGTTGTGTATGCTGTAGGTTATGGTAGCCCCAGTAATGTCTGGTTGCCATCTCAGACTGCATTTTGTAGATTTAAAATACTTGTTCTAAATAGATAACAATAATTATCAGCTTCCATTTTGCCATTTATTTAGTATCAATGTTCACATTGAGCAATTTGATTTTGTGTTATAATAAGGCAATCTCTGCATGATGGCAGATGGTATTTCATTTTGCCGACAGTGTGCTAAAGTGCTTTCAGTTGTGATGTGTTTTATTTTATTAGAGAACAGATTTAACACATACATACCACATAACTGCAAAACCATTCCTTTTCTCATCTATAGAAGAAAATGAAATGTCATATACTTACCCTCAGGCAAAACTAGTGGACTTAGGAATTGCAACATAATAAATCTAATGGATATTGCTCTGCAGGATTCCAGAAATTTACTGTTATTATGTGCAGGAAAGGAACCAAGCTTTATAAAACTCACTTCTATTTTACTGGCTTCTCTGTAATTTTACATTATTAACCATTGCAACCTATCAACACAAGTCATAGTTAAAATGAAATGTATGAAGAGTAGCAAATCACCATTTATTTATTCTGATTTCCAAAAGAAAAACTGTTTCAGAATAGCCATTTTTACATGAAAAAACATGTAAAAGTCAGATTATATAACAAGATAAAGATAATAGGGTTAATTAGTGTAGTTTTGAATTCTTGCCAGCTTTTTATCCCCTCAACCCCAAAGCTTCTACCACGCGTATACGGTGGTCTCTACAGATATTATGGCTTTTGATATGATTTTCATTAAATCAACTTGTTTTTAATACTCTCATACTTTACCTTTTTAATATTGTTTATATATTTTTATATCAATTGCTTTGAATTCTGCATTGCGCTGGGCCATTTTATTAAAGTGGGAGGAGTTTGGGTGGAGTAAATGGAAACAAGGGCGGCTGAACGTTGCGCACGATAATGTAATGCACACTATTGTGGGATTTAATGCTGGAAATAAATATACCTTTTCTTCTTGGCATTATGCCTACGTAAGCTGTATGTTATGGCCGAATTGGGATTTATTGCAAATTCCATTTTGGGAGAAGAGAGAAGAGAGAGAGCCTCTGTGGAGGCTCACTGATTTTTCAACTTTTTATACCACTGTAAGAGGGAGGCACTAGAAACTCGGGGTGAGGTTTGTGGGGTGAGTAGGGTTTTAGGGGGCAGTTTAACATGCACAGTCACAGTATGAACAGCACAGTTACCATCAGTGAAGATTTAATGTAATTTGGAGGGATGAAAGACGAGTAGATTTGTACCTTGTCCTCTACCTTACTTGATTACTGCAACAAGCTAGGTAGAAAGAGCATGGTATAAATCAATTCTTCTTTCACCTTTCATCCCTCCAAATCATATTAAATCTTCTCTGATAGTAACTGTGCTGTTTGTACGTTTTGTTGTGATCCTGCCCGCAAGGAGCGTGGGCAGGCTCTTACCTTCTCACAGCCAGTCGGGCTGCTGACGCTGCTGCTTGCTTTCTCCCTGAATCAGCTGGGGCTGTCCCCGCAGCTGTTCCCATGCGGTCGGCTCCTCTGTTCCTGCCTTCTCCCGACGTGCTGCTGCGATCCCGGGCCCTTCAGTCAGCAGGCCGTCTCTGCTGGTGCCTGCTACAGCCCGGGTCCTTGCCTGGCTGAAAAGCCATCCCTGCCAGTGCCTGCAGCCTGCTACAGCTCTCTACTCTGCCTGCAGTCTTACCTCTCCTCCTGGGGCTGTCTTCACGGCATAGAGCAGTTCCTGCAGTCAGCCCTTCTCCTGCTTCAGTCCTTGCAGCTCTCTGTTCTCTCTGCCGGTGCCTGCAGCCAGCCTTACCTCTCTCTGCTTCTTCCTGCTTCTGTCCTTGCAGCTGGGAGCTGCTCCACTGACCTGCCTTCACCCAGCTCCAGCCCAGGGCTGCTCCACTGCTTCCCTGGGCCTTCCACGTGGCTGAGGACGCCACCAGCTTCCAGCTCTTCTCTCCAGCTCCCTAGGGCGCAAGCACGTGCCTCTCTGCTCCTCTTCAAGGGCCAGCCAGGTGTGGCCCCCTGCTGACCCCTCCCTGGGCATTGTCCTCATCAGCCCTACTAAAGGGCTCAGCGTTTAGTCTGTCTTTGCCTTCGCAAGGAGTTGGTCACTCCTGAGATCCTTCGCTCCAGGAAGTCGTCCGTGTTCCAGCACTTCTGCAAGGTCCTGTGTTTCTTGTTCCCTGTCGGAGCTCCTCGTCCAGTCCTGATGTCTGCCTGCCTGCCGTTCCAGTCCCAAGGTCTGTCTCTTCGTCCAGTACTTGTGTTCCAGTCCTGATGTTCCAGATGTCCATGTTCCAGCCCTGAGGTGTGTCTCCTGTTCCAGTATCCGTGTTCCAGTCCTGATGTTCCTGCTGTTCCAGATGTCCTTGTTCCAGCCCTGAGGTCTGTCTTATCCTTGTTCCTGATCCTGATGCTTTAACCTGCCTTGAGCTGCCAGGAGTGCAGCGTATCCTTGCCTTGAGCTCCCAGGAGTGCAGCAACCTGCTTACTCTTTCCTGTGCTCTCCCGCTCTCTGCGTGGTCCGCGACCAGCCTTCCAGGGCTGAGTAGGGCGCGCATGAGAAAGGGTGGTCCGCGACTCAGTCCCGCAGGTGGTCTGAGTAGGGCGCCCTGAGGGACAGTGCCCATGTCTTCCTTCAGCCCTCGTTCCTGACTCCACCTCTGTGCATCCAGTACCTCGTCCTGAGTCCACGTCTATGCATCCTGCACCTCGTCCTGAGTCCACGTCTGTGCCCGAGTCCACGTCTATGCATCCTGCACCTCATTCCTGAAGTCCACGTCTATGCCTGAGTCTACGTCATTCCTGAGTCTCGTCTGAATCCATGTTCCAGTCTTCGCTGCCCTGGCCTCCATCTGGCCTGCCGCTTGTGCCGTACCCTGCGGCAGGTCCGAAAGGGCTGGGAACGGTCGGAGGACTGTTCACAAGACCAACATTGCGTTGTTGAGTCTTCCGAAGCGTGCAGGTCCGGAGGAGGGCCTGTCTTCCAGCCTTCACTCCAGCTTGCTTCTGTCCAGCCCATGCTCGGGCATGCCACGCCTCCCGCGGCACCTCTTCAGACCTCTCTGGCGTCGAGCCGCGGCCCAAGGGCACACACATCTCCCAGGAGTGGGATCGCTCTCCTAGCGCTCCACAACATGTTTGACCGTGCAAGTAAAATTGCCCCCAAGAATCTACACCACCCCACAAATCTTACCCCAAGTTACTATTGCCCCCCTCTTACAGTGGTATAAATAGTTAACTTTCTTGTGAGCCTCTACAGAGTCTCTCTCTCTCTCTTGCCAGCAGCAGACCAAAATGTGATAAAAGCCGGGCACTTCTCAGCACTATGATCTAACCTCGCCCCTTTATTATCTCAAGTGCTATTTCTACATTTATTGCAGTTTGATGAATCTAGGCCTAAGAGTTTTCTGTTTATCACTGTAACTATTATTTTTATGAATGATTCTATGTAAACCACCTTGAATCTACCAACTAGGTGGAATAAAAAGCCTTTGAAATAAAGTAAATAAATAAATGAGAAGATAATTTTATTGTATTTTATTGAACTTGCATTTAATTAATAAATTCATCTTTGACTGGCTTTTTCTGCAGTGCAGTGATCTTTTTCCATATTTCCTCTCACAATCAGGCTGATGCAGTATGGTGTGCTCGACTGAGCTCGTTAGCCCCCTTTTGGCTGCACGTTTTCTACACGCTATTTTTACCCCTTATACAGTAAGGGGTAATAGCGCATGGGAAATGTGCAGCCAACCCCCCCCCCCCCCGAAACTAATAGCGCCCGCAACATGCAAATGCATGTTGATAAACCTATTAGTCCCGCACGATCCAGAAAGTAAAATGTGCAGCCAAGCCACACATTTTACTCTCAGAAATTAACTCCTGCCAAAGGCAGGAGTTAATTTCGGCCAGCACTGGGAAAGTATAAAGAAAAGCAGAAAAAACTGCTTTTCTGTACACCCTCTGACTTAATATCATAGCGATATTAAGTCGGAGGCCCCAAAAATAAAAAAAAATAAAAAATCATTTAAAAAAAAAAATAAAAAATCAGCCCGTGGCTTGCGGGTTGGAATATGGATGCTCAACTTTGCCGGCGTCCGTTTTCCGAACCCGTGGCTGTCAGTGGGTTTGACAACCGATGCCGGTAAAATTAAACGTTGGCTGTCAAACCCGCTCACAGCCACCTCTTCTGCCAATAAGGAGGCACTAGGGACGCGCTAGTGCCTCAGAGCACCGGTTCTCCTGCGCATTTTACTGTATCGGCCCGTTAGTAATTCTGAATTTGTTCTCCCAGTTTCCCTTCAGAGAACTGACATCCAAAGAGACAGTATCTTTTAAAATGACTTAACTCTGGATACCTTAGATAAAAAAAAAAAAAAAAAGACCTTTTCAACAGAATGAATGTATCTCAAATAATTTTGTTCCATAATCTTTTTGCCAAATATCCCTTCTTTGCAAAAGTAATCTCTAAGCTGTATTTAAAAAAACCTAGCCAAAATCACTTTGTAATTTTCCTAATGATTTCAAATCATTTTGGTGGAAAAGTTGATGTATATAAATCTAATTTCTGTAGAATTTGATTCCCTCCAGGGTATGCCTTTTCCATTAATTTTTATACTTTGATTTCTCCATTTCAGTGCAATCAACATATTATGAGAAATATTCTTTAATAAAATTGTGTGCCTCACACCGTACTTTCTTAGATGTCAAGATTAGTGGATTATCTGTTTTATTTTCACTCTGTTTGTCAAGCATGATCTATTATTATAAAAGTTTCTAATAATTCCATGTCCAATTTCATACATTGCGGTTTCTGCTTATTATATTTATTGTAGCACAATGAGTCAAGTAAAAAGCCCAATTATATTATTTGAGACAAAGTAAATTTAACTCCCTTCCACTCTACTTGCCTGGAAAGTTACTTGAAAAAAATCTCACACACTCTTTTCCTCTATACAGATTTTCAGTATACATTCTCAACCTGTTTATTTATTTTATTTAGGCATTTTATATACTGTGGTTCCATGTATAGATCACAATGGTTTACAAAGTGACATTCACAGTTATAACTCAAAGAAAAATTAGTTACAGAGATGGTATTCATGGACAGGCAATAATATATATCAGATGAAATTTTCTAGTACATATTAAATATAAAAATGTTTTAGCACATATTAAATATAAATCTAGTACTTAGGCAAAGAGTCTTGAAAATTAAAACAAAATGATAGTTTTCACATCTTAGTAGGTTGTTTTGCGAATCTTAAATTCTCTTGTTTGATTTATCCTTACATTCTCTCATTTGATTTATTCTTCATGATTCGATTATTATCTTTTGTCCTTCTTGTCTTTGTTTAAAATATTTCCCAGGAATACAAACTAGAAAATGTGAGCCCGTACAACTGAATTGTACCCAAAGTAATATTTTATCAAGTCAGTTCTTTCCAGTAATGAAAGATATAAATCCATCTACTTTTCCAAGTTCTCCTTAATTTATGTATTACAAGGACAATATTGACCTTCAACATATTTTCTTTTTTCTTTTTAGTAAGAAAAGTTCTCACAAATTTCAGTTTGTCTACTAACTAGTGACAGTCTTGGGGAATTTCCTCACAATTCGTGGTCCACCTAAATACAATAATTCAGTTTTTGCCTGAGTATTTTGACCTGATGAACCTCAGATGATGATTTTTTAAGCAATCCAACAATAGATCAGAGGTAGTATATAGCATTAGTTTATTTTTTTATCCTTTTATGCTGATCACTTTGCGATAGATTTTAAAAGCCTTGCGCAGGCAAAAATGGCCACATAAGCGTGTAAGTGGGCCACGTGGGAGCTACATGGATTTTAAATAGCTGGAAAGGCGCGCCTGCATGAATGTACTCGCACCCAGAAAAAGGGGAAGGGCGTGGGCATTGCCAGCACTGATGCGCATAACCCCTAATTTTCCTCAGCCAGCACGTATATCTTACACATGTAACTGCTACAGCTCCTCCTTAGGCATCTGGTAAGAGAGAGAGAGAGAGACAGAGAGTGACAGAGAGACAGGGACTTTCTATAAGGCTCAGCCTGACACTCAATATATGGGCCATTGTAAGGGGGCACTTTGATTAGAGGTGAGTTTTTGGGAGGTGGACTGGGGTTTGGGGGTGGTGTTAAATTCAGAGGTATTCCTTGTAAAATTGACAACATTAAAGAATTTCAGACCTTATAGACAGAGGTCAGGATGCAGGCAGCAGGCAGGAAGGTCAAGGAGCAGGCCGAGGTCAGTACCAGAGAGACAGTTCGAGGGTACGACCTGGGAAAACGAACAGACAGATGCAGGAACAGGAGGACACTGGAACAAGGCTGGAACAAGACTGGAACAAGGTTCCTTTTATTATCTTTGATAATGTTTAAGTGTTTCTGGGTACACAGGGTGCCAACATCCCTTTCAGATAGCACCTCATTTTCTATTCCTGGAGCTTCTTTGTTATTCAATGAAGAAAAGATTATTATGTA
Source organism: Rhinatrema bivittatum (assembly GCF_901001135.1). NCBI lineage: Eukaryota > Metazoa > Chordata > Amphibia > Gymnophiona > Rhinatrematidae > Rhinatrema > Rhinatrema bivittatum. Next base: position 76,936,775 of record NC_042621.1, on the reverse strand, counting down.
AGGATAATGGTGGGGACAATGGGTATCTTTCATCATAGGCCTTATTCTGCCAGAGCCAACTGTAATCCATTTATTCCTGGGTTTCTGAATCCTGCATGTCAGACTTCTCTGTGGGAGTGGGGGTGGATATTCAAAATGTTGCACATTTAGGGAAATTGGGTGTCGTACAGTCACATGTCTTGTTCTACCAGAGCCCACTGTAAACCGTTTGTTCCTGGGTTTCTTACTCCTCTGTGGGAGCTGGCGGAGATATTCTGGATGCTGCCAGAGGGAAGGTTTTCTGAAACTTGCGCTGCCTGCCTGGTGCGAAGGTGGCAGACCTCACGCGTCACCTAGATAGGACTAGAGACAGTGCTGGGGAGGAGCCGGCTGTCATGGTACATGTGAGCACCAACGACATAGGAAAATGTGGGAGGGAGGTTCTGGAAGTCAAAGTTAGGATTTTAGGTAGGAAGCTGAAATCCAGAACCTCCAGAGTAGCATTCTCTGAAATGCTTCCTGTTCCACGTGCAGGTCCCCAGAGGCAGGCAGAGCTCCAATGCATGGATGGGAAGATGGTGCAGGGAAGAAGGATTCAGTTTTTTAAGGAAATGGGGAAGCTTTTGGGGAAGGGGGAGACTTTTCCGAAAGCACGGGCTCACCTTAATCAGAGTAGAAACAGGCTGCCTATGCTAACTTTTAAAAAGGGGATAGAGCAGCTTTTAAACTAGAACAAGGGGGAAAGCCAACAGTCACTCAGCAGTGCATGGTTCGGAGAAATGTATCTTTGATGGATACTAATGAAACAGGAGAGTTAGGGCATCCCAACAGAGAGGTTCCAATAAAAGAAAAAGTAGTCCATGTGCCTATATGTGAAGAATTACCTGAGCTAAAGAATTCCAAATTCTCCCTATCAACTGAAAAACAGGTTGTATGTTAATACAAACAAAAAACACACTTTGAAATGTCTGTATGCCAATGCCAGAAGTCTAAGAAGTAAGATGGGAGAGTTAGAGTGTATAGCAGCAAATGAAGAGATTGACATAATTGGCATCACAGAGACTTGGTGGAAGGAGGATAACCAATGGGACAGTGATATATCAGGGTACAAATTATATTGTAACGATAGGGAGGATCAACTTGGTGGGGGTGTGGCACTTTATGTATGGGAGGGTTTAGAGTCCAACAGGATAAAGATCATACAAGAGACTAAATGCTCAGTAGAATCTATATGGGTAGAAATCCCATGTGTGATGGGTAAGAGTATAATGATAGAGGTATACTACCGTCCACCTGGACAAAATGGTCAGACAGATGAAATGCTAAGAGAAATCAGGGAAGCAAACCAATTTGGCAGAGCAGTAATAATGGGAGATTTCAATTACTCCAATATTGACTGGGTAAATGTAACATCAGAACATGCTAGAGACATAAAGTTCAAAGATGGAATAAATGACTGTTTCATAGAGCAATTGGTTCAGGAACCAACAAGAGAGGGAGCTATTTTAGATTTAATTCTTAGTGCAACACAGGATTTGGTGACAGAGGTATCAGTGGTGGGGGTCACTTGGCAGTAGTGATCATAACATGATCAAATTTGACCGAATGACTGGAAGGGGGACAATAAGTAAATCTACAGCTCTAACACTAAATTTTCAAAAGGAAAACTTTGATAAAATGAGGAAAATAGAAAAAGACTGAAAGGTGCAGCTGCAAAGGTTAAAAGTGTTCAACAGGCATGGACATTGTTAAAAAAAAAAAAAAAAAAAACGATCTTAGAAGCACAGTCCAGATGTATTCTATGCATTAAGAAAGGTGGGAGGAAACCAAAACGATTACCAGCATGGTTAAAAGGTGAGGTGAAAGAGGCTATTTTAGCCAAAAAAAATGTTGTGTCGGAGGTGGACCCTTGGGCCGAGGTGGGGTTGATGCAACCCGTAGGTGAGGACCTATGTGTCCCCACCATCAGCAGGTGGAGTGCGCTGAAGGTATTAATCAAGTTGACTTAGAAAATAGCCACTGCTATTACTAGTATCAGCATGGGATAGACTTAGTTTTTGGGTACTTGCCAGGTTCTTATGGCCTGGATTGACCACTGTTGGAAACAGGATGCTGGGCTTGATGGACCCTTGGTCTGACCCAGTATGGCATGTTCTTATGTTCTTATGACAGCTGAAAGCAAATTGGATATTTATTTATTTATTTTCTATACTGACATTAAAATACACATCATATCGGTTTACAGTGTAACAGCAGGTGGAAAGTACATCAAACAGGGATGGGGGAGTGGACAAATATCAAACAAGACTTAGAAGAGCTCTAACTGAGAGCCCGAGGAAAAAAACTGAACGATAGAGGGGGAGGGGTATAAAAGAGGGAGAAAGAGAACTATTTTCAAGGCTTAGGAAGGAGAAGGGAGATGATTATTTACACAGCAGTAAGGTGAGTGATGGAGAGTGATGTGTAATTGCAGATTTAGTCCGGGAAGGCTTGGTGGAAGAGCCAGGTTTTTAGCATTTTTCTGAATTTGGTTGGGCATGACTCCAGACGTAGATATCTCTTAAGTCTCCAAAGATCAGGCCTTGAGACATAAGTACCACAATTATTATGCTGAATTAAAGACATTCTGTTTATACTCTTGTATATACCAGCCTTTATGAAATTAACAAACAGCTACTTAATACAGACTAGCAAAATTAAAACTTGGAAAAATAGAGATTTCAAAGCACGCAAATCAGAAATTCAGAAGAATATCACCAAGAAAGCTTATCTATATTATGGCTAACTTTAGATTTCTCAACTTAACTGGCCACAAGGAAAGCTATTTGTCCCATACAACTCCTTTCCCAGTCTTCACCTTTCTCTCCCGCTTACAAACCTTTCACCTGTCTCTATCCCCTCACCCCAGCTTTTTTTTTTCTTACCACAGCCCATGTCTACTCTCCTACCTTGTATCCCCTTCTTGCTTCTCTCAATTCCTTACCCCTTCTCACAGAACATGTCATCTCTCTCTCTCAGCAACTATCCCAGCCCCTTTCACCCTCACAGCCTGTGTCTAATCCTCTCCCTCATCTCCACTTTGCCCCTCCTCACCTCCTTTCCTAGGCACAATTCCCTCTCCTCCTCCTCTCCCAGCAGTTCCTTCCACTCCCATTATAGCTCATTTGTCCCCCGTTTCCCGTTCCCAGTCTCTTCCTTATCTCTCCAGTGCACCTCAGGAAGCCTGTCTTACGCTGCTGCTGTTGCTCTCTGGGTTCCCTGTAGCTCATTGGACAGGCATTCCACAGCCAGCCAATAGGCTGCAAGGGGGAGGAGGCAGGAGGAGGAGTAACAAGGACAAGGAGACAGAAGCACTTCCTTTACTGCCCTGCCCTCTGGGCCTGCAGCATGGAGCTTTGAGTCCCCAATTCACAGGACTACAGGGAACAATATTAGGGAATGCCCTAGCGCCCACAGAGCTGGCACCTATGAATCACTTTGAAACTTATCCACTGAATGCGTTATATACGTCTTATTAGTTGTTACTAACATTGCAATAATGTGTACTAAAACTTCAGCAATGGTTTTGCATTTTGTAACCAATTTTATAAACCCTTCTTTTCATTACATTAGCCTTGACTTAACTCTTCTACACTGACCTACTCCATGTATAATTTCACTTTATTTCATTCTGTTTAATCACTGATATTCATAATCTAAGTACTATAATTCTCCCAACAGAAGACAACTTTGTTCAGTTAAATGCAGAGCTGCATTTCTAGCTCTGAAAGGAACTTGTGATATGCCGATGACTCATTCCTCTGCAGTCAGACAGTGATCTGTAAAGGAGAATATGAAAAACATAAGGATATAGTTGAAATGATAATTCCTTTTAGATCGTCTGACCAGAGAATATTTCTTAACTTTTATAGTAATCAGTTGTCATAGTTGACACAAGATATAATACAATATATCATTAATTCTAAAAAAAAACAACTGTTTTATTTTCTATGTGCACTGTTGTTTTAAAGTCTAAATGTTTTCAGGGTCTCCCACTCGCTCCCCGCTGCTCTATTCAACTGATATAATGCTTGCCAAGTAAGAGAAATACAAATGAAATGAAGGGTAACTGAATAAAGTAAAGCTTATATATCAAAGAGAAATTAAAAAGCTCTCAGGGGAAGTCACATAGTCATTGAACTTGAAAAACAGAAGGGCAATACATAGAAAAGCAGTATTTAATTTTTCAGCTGAATCAAAAATCGAAACCTACAAGCAGTTTGTTGCTCTGCTATATTACATAAGAACATAAGAACATAAGAACATGCCATACTGGGTCAGACCAAGGGTCCATCAAGCCCAGCATCCTGCCTCCAACAGTGGCCAATCCAGGCCACAAGAACCTGGCAAGTACCCAAAAACCAAGTCCATTTCATGCCACCGTTGCCAGCAATAGCAGCGGCCATCTTCCAAGTCAACTTAATTAACAGCAGGTAATGGACTTCTCCTCCAAGAACTTATCCAATCCTTTTTTAAACACAGCTATACTAACTGCACTAACCACATCCTCTGGTAACAAATTCCAGAGTTTAATTGTGCATTGAGTAAAAAAAGAACTTTATCTGATTAGTTTGAAATGTGCCCCATGCTAACTTCCTGGAGTGCCCCCTAGTCTTTCTACTATCCGAAAGAGTAAATAACCGATTCACATCTACCCGTTCTAGACCTCTCATGATTTTAAACACCTCTATAAGAACATAAGAACATGCCATACTGGATCAGACCAAGGGTCCATCAAGCCCAGCATCCTGTTTCCAACAGTGGTCAATCCAGGCCATAAGAACCTGGCAAGTACCCAAAAACTAAGTCTATTCCATGTTAGCACATGAGGACAGCCCCACATCTTTTAAAGGAGGTCATATGACCCTGAATGGCCTCCTAGGCTAGAAGAAATCACTTGGGGGTGGGGGGTGGGGGGGTTCAGTTAGACCCACTCCCACAACCTCCCCTGCCATACTCTGAAATGACAAAAGTTTCAAAAATAGAAATAATGGTGGCCTATCCAGCACCAGTAAACAAGCCCTACCCCCCTAGGTCAGTGCTTCTCAACCCAGTCCTCAGGATATGCACAATGAATATGCATAAGACAGATCTGAATACAACGGAGGCAGCGCCTGCAAAGCTATCTCATGCATATTCATTGTGGATATCCTGAAAATCTGACTGGCTAGGTGTGTCCTGAGGACTGGGTTGAGAAGCTCCATCCTAGGTAGCCAAAAACTCCATAGGGGCAAAGGCTGGCTGGTGTCATTTTCAAAAAGGTACCATATGAGCTGAAAACCTAGTGGGTACGTCAGTCACTGCTGTACCGCCAGGGTATATAAATTATTGATGAGGGTTTCAGGTGAAGAGAGAGGAGGTCTGGTGGGATAAAGGGTATGGAATGAGTCCATTTTGAGTTTCCCCAAAAAGGATGTTTGTGTCCTACACAACCAAAAATAAACAATACTGAAAACCACAATCAATCCAGCATATTTATACCACCTAGTGTGTAGTGAAAAAGTGATTTTTTTTCTCTTAATTGACCTCATACATAGGCATTATAAACTGCTAGATAGCATGAAGGTAAGATGCCAGTATTTAATCATAGGTCAGATAATGAAACTTTTTTTTGCTTCAGTGCTCCACTGTGAAAGTTCATATATTTGTCAACTCTTTTATATATATATTTTTTTAATTTTTTCACTTAGCTTAATAGCTTGTTAGCGTGAAGAAACGGATTGATTGTGGTTTTCAGTATTGTTTGTTTTTGGATGTGTGAACAACTGATACCGCTACCAAAAATATTTTTTGAGAGTTGGATTGTGACGTGTGCCCTACACAAGACAGGAATTTGATTAGTTAAACTAATATACATCACATGCAATTTATTTCAAGAAGCATAAATGCCATAATGTGTCCGAGCAAAGAACTGTCAAGCCCAGAATCCTGTCTCTGAGTGTCCAATCCAATTCACAAGTACTGGCAGAATCCCGAAGAATAGACTCAATCCTTCTTTCACCTAAAAAGGGATAAGCAGTGGCTTTCCAAAGTCTACATGGCTGATAATGGTTTATGGGCTTTTCCTTCAGGAACTTGTCTGAACCCTTTCATAGATCTAGCTAAGCTCATTGCTTTTACCACATCTTCCAACAACAAATTCTACAGTTTAATTTTGTGCTGAGTGAAAAAATACTTTTTCTGATTCATTTTAAACGTTCAACCTATTAGCATCATGGAGTGTTCCCTAATCCTAATAGGGAAATTACTATTCCCTGTTTACATATTACAACCCATTCATGATTGTATCAACCTCTATCTTATCTCCTTTCAGCCATCTTTTCTCCAGGATGAAGAGCCCTAACCAATTTAGCCTTTCTTCATAAGAGCTGTTCTATCCCCTTTATCATTTTGGTTTTTCAAGTTCCACTATGTCTTTTTTGAGTTGGGTTGATCAGAACTACACACAGTACTCAAGGTGCATTCATATCATGGATGGATACAGAGGCATCATGATAATATCTATTTTATTTTCCACTCTTTTCCCCATAATATCTAATATTCTATTTGCTTTTGTGATTGTCACCTTGCAGTCATAAAAGCTGAGGATTTCAAAGAATTGTCCAAAATTATTTCAGGATCCTTATTCTGGGTGATGATGCCTAATAGGGAACCTAACAATTGCATTGTGTACCTATAGGTTGGATTATTCTTCCCTATATACATTATTTTGCCTTTGTCCACATAAAATTTCATCATCCATTCCCTTAATTTCATAAGATCCTCCCTCAATTCCTCGCAACCGACATCTGCAGATCTGATAAACTTACTCTTCACTGCCTCATCAAGACCATTTATAAATATATTAAATAGTACAAATCCCTTGGACATGCTGCTATTTACTTTTCTCATAGGACCATTTGATCCTCCTCTCTGTTTTACTATTCTTTAGTTAGTATCAAACCACAAGCCTTTGGACATTGCCTCCTATCCCATCACTTTTTAATTTCCTGGTGAGTCTCTCATGAGGAACTTTGACAAATGTTGTCGGAAAATCCAACTACATTACTACTCATGCTTGTCAACATGCTTGTTTATTCTTTCAAAAAAAAAAAAATCTTTGTAAGGTAAGCCTTTTCTTTTCTAAATCCCTGTTAACTCCATCCCATTAGTCTGTGTCTCTTCAGACGGCCTGTAATTTTGTTCTTCAGAGTAGCTTCCACCATTTTGCCTAGCACTGATATCAGATTCACCGATCTATAATTTATCCCAGATCACCCCGGATCACTTTTTAAAAATGGACATTAATCCTCAGGTACTGTAGCTGATTTGAATGAGAAATTAGATATTTGTAATAAGACTACAATTTCATTTTTCAGTTATTTAAAAAAAACCTGGGGTGTATATTACCCAGTCCTGGTGTTTTTTTATTCATTTAGGGGTAGATTTTAAAAGGTGTGCGCGGTTCCCGGTGAACGCACATGGACGCGCGGATTTTATAACATACGCATGTCGGTTCGCATATGTTGTAAAATCCATGGGCTGTGTGCACATGCATGCTGGATTTTAAAATCCACGTGCGCATGGGGGGAGGGGGGAATTTAGTAAATTATGTGCGGCAACGCAATTAGGCCTTCCCCAGTTCCCTCCCAGTCCGCTTAGATGGTAAATTTTAAGCAGGTGCGCGGGTGCACAGGTGTGCATGTTCATTGGCCCACATCCAGGGACATGGCCATTTTATAATGTATGTGCATATATGCATGCATGTTATAAAATAGACTGACCACACGCACATATGTGCACAATTTTAAGTGGATGCATACCTATGCATGCAAATGCTGCTTCTACTCTGTAAATGGGGAGATTTTAAAAGATGGAAGCCTACACTAGGGATGTGAATCGTGTCCTCGATCGTCTTAACGATCGATTTCGGCTGGGAGGGGGAGGGAATCGTATTGTTGCCGTTTGGGGGGGTAAAATATCGTGAAAAATCGTTAAAAATCGTTAAAAATCGAAAAATCAAAAAACCGGCACATTAAAACCCCCTAAAACCCACCCCCGACCCTTTAAATCAAATCCCCCACCCTCCCGAACCCCCCCCAAATAACTTAAATAACCTGCGGGTCCAGCGGCGGTCCGGAACGGCAGCGGTCCGGAACGGGCTCCTGCTCCTGAATCTTGTCGTCTTCAGCCGGCGCCATTTTCCAAAATGGCGCCGAAAAATGGCGGCGGCCATAGACGAAAAAGATTGGACGGCAGGAGGTCCTTCCGGACCCCCGCTGGACTTTTGGCAAGTCTCGTGGGGGTCAGGAGGCCCCCCACAAGCTGGCCAAAAGTTCCTGGAGGTCCAGCGGGGGTCAGGGAGCGATTTCCCGCCGCGAATCGTTTTCATACGGAAAATGGCGCCGGCAGGAGATCGACTGCAGGAGGTCGTTCAGCGAGGGTTCCGGCGCCTCGCTGAACGACCTCCTGCAGTCGATCTCCTGCCGGCGCCATTTTCCGTACGAAAACGATTCGCGGCGGGAAATCGCTCCCTGACCCCCGCTGGACCTCCAGGAACTTTTGGCCAGCTTGTGGGGGGCCTCCTGACCCCACGAGACTTGCCAAAAGTCCAGCGGGGGTCCGGAAGGACCTCCTGCCGTCCAATCTTTTTCGTCTATGGCCGCCGCCATTTTTCGGCGCCATTTTGGAAAATGGCGCCGGCTGAAGACGACAAGATTCAGGAGCAGGAGCCCGTTCCGGACCGCTGCCGTTCCGGACCGCCGCTGGACCCGCAGGTTATTTAAGTTATTGGGGGGGGGGGGGTTCGGGAGGGTGGGGGATTTAATTTAAAGGGTCGGGGGTGGGTTTTAGGGGGTTTTAGTGTGCCGGCTCACGATTCTAACGATTTATAACGATAAATCGTTAGAATCTGTATTGTATTGTGTTCCATAACGGTTTAAGACGATATTAAAATTATCGGACGATAATTTTAATCGTCCTAAAACGATTCACATCCCTAGCCTACACCATTGCCAGTTTAACCAGTTTGTTCCCCGTTTGCCTAGGTAAGGAATAGGGACTTCCAAACCCCCCTAGTTTAATAGCCTCCCATCTCCCCTGTTGGCCCCAACCCTTAAAACCCTGCTGATGTGTTTAGTTTTTTTTGTTTTATGACTTACACGCCATCTATAGCAGAAGTAAAGTAACGTTGGAAGGGACCCCAGCGTACACGAGTGGCATTTAAAATCCACTCGGTGAGCGCCAGCCTAACTTGTGCACACATCCTTCTGGTTTTGGTATGTGCCAGGCTTTTAAAATTCACCTTTTAGTGTGTACATTCATGTAAATGAAAGAATGTGCTATGCAAATTAGGTTTTAGTAGGCATTTGCTACATAGTGTGGTATACATTGCTTCACATGTAATTTAGCATGCACTCACTAAGGCCTAAATTAAATTTTAACACCTGCCTTAGACCAGATATTAACCTTTTAGTTCACACTGTATTGAATGAACGGGTTCCACTGACAAGATATATTAGGGATTACTGGCAGAGGAGATTGAATTGCTACAACAGTAACATAGTAATGATGGCAGAAAAAGACCAAAATGCTCCATTCAGTCTTCCTAGCAAGTTTCTCATGGTGCTAACTGTCACTCCATGCAGGTTACTCCCATGTTTCTGTTAAGGGTAGTAACTGCTGCTCCATGGAGGTTACTCCCAAGCCTTACATTAAGGACAGTATTATTAACAGTCAAAACCAAGCACCGTCAATTCCATAACAAAACCACTGCTAACAACATTTTTTTTACAGTGTGAGCAGCCTTCTTGCTTGAACCTGCTTTGCTTTTGGACTTGGCCGTTGAAGCAGTCCTGTGCTTGCACCTTAAAGTCTGCATATCAGTGCTCCAGGACATAAAGGACAGGGACCAGAGGGTGGCTGTCATTGAATCCTATCTCCCTTTCCCCCACCCCCTCAAGCCCACTGTCAAAGCGGAGCGTGATGTTGCAGTTGCCTCAAAACCATGTAAGCTAATTGGTTAAGGGCAGTAATCCCCATGCCTTCTGATAGGTGAAGTAGCTGCTACTGCATGCAGGTTACCCTCATGCACTCTTCCCTTTATTTCCACCCCTGGTTGTTAGGGATCGACGGTGTTTATTCCATGCCTTTTTGAATTCATTTTTAGTTTTCATCTTCACTACTTCTTCTAGAAGGGCATTCCAGGCATCCACATGAAGAAACATTTCCTGATGTTGGAGTTCCATTTTGTGACCCCCTTGTTCTACTGTTTGCTTTCCAATCGAAAAGGTTTGAGGATGGTGCATCATTAAAGTATCAGAAGGTCTGTATCATATCTGCCCTGAACCTCCTCTCTTTCAGGATGTACATATTCAGATCCTTCAGCCTCTCCTCATAGGTCTCCCGATACAGACCCCCCCACACCATTTTGGTCGCCCTTCTCTGAATCACCTCGGTCCTGTCTCTATCCCTTTTTAAGATAATGTCTCCGGAACTGAACAGTACTGTACAAGGGGATTATGATGCCAATGCAATATGGGCACGCGAAAAATAGGCACTCATGATTAAGCGCCCTCTTTCCTAATGCATGCCATCTACCTCCCCCAGGTACGTGATGCAGTAGGCTAATGAGCCGAGGCATTGTGAACTGAGCATCCGTTTTCCTAACCTGACCACTGTCAAGACTTTTTTGTTTTCATGTTACTGCTTTCTGTGGTTCCTCCAACTTAATAAAGCGACAATATTAAGTCGGAGGACCCACAGAAAAGCAATATTTCCTGCTTTTCTGTTCAGCTTTTGGGGCACCTCAAGACAACACCAGCTCTGGGGCTGGCATTCATTTTTGAAGGTTAAAATGTGCTCATGGGGTACATGGTTATTTTTTACACTGGGAGTACTAGTTAATAGCCTCATTATCATGGCATTTACTTAGGATGTGCATTATTAACTATGTGCTGGTTTGGATGCACGATTTGGATGTGCTGCTCCCGTTATTGCACCAGGGGTTTTGGACGTACGTCCAACTACAGGTTAACCTGTGCACTAGTCTGAGCACATGATACTGCATCGGCCTGTAAGAGAGATGTGGACAGGACAGGGGGACCAAGAAGGATAGGGTGTGAGTGTCAAAAGCCAGAGGAGAGACACCAACACAAATTCAAACACTTCCAAAAATAATCTAAATTTATTTGCATAATGCAAATTCATGCCTATACAAGATAACTCATTGCATAGTCTCTGAAGGGACATTTTAATGTGCATCTTAAATATTTATCAGCTTACATGATAACATTTTTGTACAGCGAGTTTTATTGTGTAGGCCTCTTTGGGGAAAATGCTTGGGGTTGTTTGTGGCCTCATTAACCTATCTAATGCTGACAATTGCCAGACTGGTTTCAGTTCATACTAGAATTCACAAATCTTGCCTTATTCCTAGATGCATCTAAATGGAATTTGATCATCTCCATTACCAAACTTTTTCTCTAAGATATCATGGTGAGAAGCAAGATCTTGTTTTCCTTTTATTTTGTGTAGTAAACTTATTTTGTGTATTCGTCTCTGCTTTACAGAACAGGTATCAACAAAAAATCTACTAACACCTTATAAACTCATTCAAAACACTACACTATTCACGATTCAAAATCAGAACTGAACCATGCAGATTTAAGCCTGGATCAAGACTTGCAGAAACATTTCATTTCTCTGTCAGATTTCCCTGAGGAAAATTTGAAACAGATCCAAAAATTAAAATATTCAAAATTGATCCACTGATTCAAAAGAAATCAATCTCCATATGATCTGAAAATGATTTTTTTTCCTCAAATACACACTTTCTTTAAATTAAAAGTTAATTCAATCAATATAATGAATCTGCAGGATTTTTGGCTGGCTCATCAGATCAGCAGGCAAACCGTTGGTGTCTAGGAGTGGATTTTTAAAAGATGTAATGTCAAACGTCTCCATGCCAGCTAAGGAGTAGATTTTAAAAACATACACGCACGCGTCCACGTGTGCGCGGTTCCCGGCGCCCGCACCAGGACGCGCCAATCTTATAACGTGCGCACGCCAGCGCACGCATGTTTTAAAATCCGTCGACCGCACGCACACGCGCACCAGATTTTATAATCCGCGCATGCGTGTCTGGGCGCATGCAGGGAGGGGGTGGATTTTTTTTTGCAAATTTCACGTGGCAATGCAATGGGACCTACCCAGTTCCCTCCCAGTCTGCTCAGTTAAGGAGCAGACTGGGAAGGGACTTCCCTAACCCCCTGCCTGACCTTCCTTCCCCTTCCCCCTCTCCTCCCCACTCCCTAAACCTAACCTACCTTTCACCGTAAGTAAGTTATGCGCACCAGCCGGCCTCTGTCCCGTCCCATCCCACCCCGCCCCCTCACTACCCAGACCACAACCCCGGCCTGCCCCTTTCTTCGGGCCCGGCACTTGTGCATGTATCGCCGCTTACACGCGTGGCCCGGCCCCTTTTGAAAACACGTGCGAGGTGTGGGCAGGGCCCGGCCGCGCGCGTAAGTGGCGATTTTTACGCGCGCACCGGGCTTTTAAAATCTGGCCTCTAATAAACAAGATGAAGAAATTTAGCTGGAAAAGAAAGGGCAGGTTCCGGGACATTCCCAGGGCAAGTTTTAATTTTAGAGGGTTAGGGGATGAATTTCAAAGAGGTAAATTTACCAGGTTACCTTTGAAAAGTTATTCGGCTGCTCTTACTTGGCTAATTACACAGCTGAACATCAGACTAAAATCTACTCACTCACAATGCAGGGCTGCTACTTGTGTGGCTGGGGTTACCTGCCTAAATGTAGCTGCTTGGCACAATGAACATGAAGCTAACCCTCTAAGGCAGTCATTTATTCATCTTTTTTTTCCCCATAGCTACAGAATGGGGAAAAAAAGCTTTAGTAAATCTGGCCCTAAAAGTGAAAGCCCATTGTAGGAATGCCTCTGACCTAGCCCCCTTTTTAAACTGGGTACATTTGTGTGGCTTGCGATTTTATCCATTCACATTTTGCTGGTTATAGGGACCATATTATCAAGTATGAAGATTTAGTCAGTCGAAACCTGATAAATCCAGGCCAATCATTTGATTACAAACTCCTTAGTGTGTATTTCCAGTATTTAACCAGGTGAATTTACTCAGAGAACTCCAGTTGCACATACAGCAAACCTAAAGCTAGTCATATCTTATCTGGCTAGATTTAGGGCACTTTTTAGTCTCAATTGTAGCCAGTTAAGTTTGGCTGAAAATCTGACTGAAGGAGACCGGATAAAATTACCCAGTTAACTGACATGTTTAGCGGATTTTTGAAAATTGGCCCAGTAGGTGCTTTTCTTGCATGCACAATGATCATGTCTCCATCTTGTCTGGTGCTTTTTATTATTATTCCACACGTACCATACACATAACATGGATTACAACTTGCAAGTACTGCAAAATTAATTTTACTTCTCAGTAATCTTTTCAGATGGATGCCTTCAACAGTCTTTAAATTCAGCATTATTTTGTTCCTTTGAGTCACTGCTGAGCAACAGAATAATTTTATTTTTTATTTTATTTTTTTTGCTGAACCAAGTACATTAGTGGTATTGCAATATATTAATGTTCTCTCTGTGGTCCCTGCTCTACTTTAATTAAACCTAACTCTAATTATTATTAACACATTTTCTCTGAGAACATATTGTCAATAAGAATAATTAATTATTTTTACATAACCTTCCTTCCCAAGCAGTTCAATAGTATTCTGTATATTCCTAATACAATTTCAGAGCCTATTGAACTTGATAACCTGTTATTTTATGTTCTAATACCTCACATTATCTGCTAGAAAACAAAACTATTTCACTTAAAAATCTCACTGAACCAAACACAATAGTGATGAAGCAGCAAATTAATTTTTACTCTCTGATTTCAATTATAGTTGAAATTCAGTCATTTAGCGTAAACAAGTTGGTTGAAGGTCTTTTGTTACTATCTTTTTTTTTTTTGGCTTAATAGTTTCTGCTCCTTAAGACTTCCAGTTTTATCATCTTCCGTTGGGCTGCGGTGCCAGGAACCTTCATTGGCAATCGTCTACGGGTTTCCTACCAGTTTTCACCACCTCCCACTTCCTTCCTAATATCCCATCTGGGTCCCAACTTTAATACAGTCATTGTGATAATTCTTAGTCCAGGCCATGAACCAGGGTTCTCTTTCAAACCCCGTAAACCTGAGTCCTAGGTTCAGCTAACTTTGCTGTATCCCAGGCCCAGCTGGCCTGAAGAACAGAAGTTTAATCCAAGAATGAAAGCCCGGCAGCATGAAATGCTTGCCAGTGAATCACTGGGGCCAGCTGACGTGCAGAGAAGTTTCTGATGAAAGGGTGTTGCAGCAGAAATCACTTGGGTTCGCATATTTTTCAGTGATAACATGCAGCACTATCTGAAATGTTGCCTTCCGTGTTCCATGCTGTTGACACATTAAGATCATAACACTAAAAGCCATGTTTTCCATTACCATTTTATCAACAGAAGGCTGTTGTTACGATCCTGCTGGCGGAGCCCATCCCGCGAGCGGGCCTTCACTTACCCCAGGCTCCCGCTGTTGTCCATCTTCGCGGCCTAGTGCCGCTGCCGAATTGCTGCTCCTTTGCGGCGTGGAGCCTCCGCCACTGACCTTCCTTTCACAGCCTGTGCCGCCGCTGGAGCTCCGCCTCTGCAGCAGGGGTTTCCCCGCTGGGATTCCCCTTTGCATGGCTTGGTGCCGCTGCTGCGGATGCGGTCGGGCCCTGTTCCCTCCTCTACAGCCTGAAGCAGCTTTTGCTGTCGACCATCGCCGTTCATGCGGCAGGAAGCCGCCTCCGGGTCCACCTCTCTTCGCGGCCTAGTGCCGCTGTCGGGGCCTGCTCCTTCATCTGCACAGCAGGGATGCTGCTATCCGTGGTCCTGCTCCTCCCTGGGTCCTCTTCTAGGTGCCTGCGTGTGCCTCTTCAAGATATTTAAAGGGCCAGTGGCGGAAAAAGTCCGCGGCCCCACCGGAAGTCCTCTTCAGTCCAGCCCTATAAAAGGGCTCAGTTCCTTTTCCTCAGGGCCTTCGGATCAGACTTCATGTTTGTCCATGTTCTTCTTTGCTGGTCCAGGTCCTCTGTGGTCTTCATGTGTCCGAGATGGTTCTTTGTTCCGTGTCTTCATGTTCCTGGTCTCATTCCTTGTTGAAGCTCCTTCGTTGCCTAGTCCTGATGTTCCAGATATCCTTCATTGCCTAGTCCTGATGTTCCTGTCATTCTGAAATCCTGATGATCATGTGTTCCAAGTGTTCCGAGTCTTCCAAGTGTTCCAAGTTCTGAGTCTTCCAAGTTCCAAGACTGCCAGTTCTTCAAGTCCTCCAGATAGCCATCTTAAGGGTAAATCCGTATGGATCAGGTTCCTGTTTCCAGTCATTGGAGCCTCGTTTGGTTGGATTCCCTTCTGGTGCTGGTTCTCGCTCCTGTGTGGTCCGTGACCAGCCTTCCTAGGTTGTGTAGGGCGAGCAAGCAGACAGGGTGGTCCATGACCAGCCTACAGCGGGCTGTATAGGGTGCCCTGAAGGACAGTGCCCACCTGTACCTTCCAAGTTCCAAGTCCTCGTCTATTGCAAATCTGTTAGAAAAGCTCTGTGTTAGAGCTGGGAGTTAACAATCTTTTAAGATCTATACCTCCAGAGGGGAGGAGTTAGCAATCTGTTGTAGATCTGATGCCGGATGGGCGGAACAATCAGATAGGAGTTGGCAATCTGTTATGGACTAGCTCTGGGAGGAATTAGCAATCTGTTAAGAGCGGACTCCTATGGAAGGAAAGAGTTAGATTTTGTTATGGAACTCCGAGAGGAGTTAGCAATCTTGTAGGTATTGGACTGTGGAGTAGCAAGCTGACATGAGTCTGTTGCTGAAGAGTCTGGATGGAGAGAGTAGCAATCTGTTACCAGCGGAGTGCGTGGAGAGGACACTTGGCTATAGAGGAATGTAGATAGGTGAATCCTTGGGCCGATGGCAGATAACTGCACCCCCAGGAGGATATCCTGAGAGGGACCACCGGCTAGGCTTGGGTATGGAGACAGACACAGTTCTTTTATTAGACAGGTTAGTAGAACTACCAGAGGTGGCAGTAGTGAGCATATATGCCCAGCAGAGCTGAAGTCCCTCAGGTACTGGAACAGTGATCCCAGGGTTGCTGAGCTGTAGAGAAACTATAGATAGTGAGTAGACAGGGTATGCTGTTTTCATAGCCAGAACTAGATGACAAAACTCACATAAGGTCTTTAGAAGGCTCAGTAGCTGGAAAGGGTTAGGCCCTCGAGGAGCGAGTACCTGGTTCCAAGGAAAGCTCTGAGAGAGCGATGGTAACTCACAATTGTCTGTATCTGCGATAGCTTCCAGGCAGTAGAGAATCTTCAGAGTGTTCAGGAACATGGGCCCTCGAGGAGCGAGTACCGGTTTCTATTGGCAAACTGAAATAAAGATAACTCACAAATGTCTGTATCTGCAATCGCTTCCAGGCAGTAGAGAATCTTCAGAGTGTTTAGGAACATGGGCCCTCGAGATGTGAGTACCGGTTCCTATTAGCAATCTGAAATAAAGTAAAGAGAGTGGGGCCCCAGAGGAGCGGGTACCCCTGGTAAGTCCGAGAAGGCAGAGTAGCTTAGGTAGAGAAATCCTTGCTAATTCGATCTGTTAGCAAATTCTGAGACCTTTTATATTGGAAGCGGATGACGTCATCTCAGGGAACGCCCCCGAGGTTCGCGCCCTTGCTAATACATCAATTGGAGTGCGCGCGCGCCCTATGTCATCAGGAACATGGCGGATCCACAGCATCGAGCCAGTCTGGGGACGCTGCAAAGAGATGGCAAGAAGAGGCCGCAGTAGCTAACCATCCATCAGACCCGGAGGGAGTTGCTACAGTGGTAAGGAGGGCGGAGTGAGGGCATCGAGCAGTGACGGACGCAACATCGTCTGAGTTCTTCCAAGTTCCAAGTCCTTGTCTGAGTCCTTCCAAGTTCCAAGTCTTTGTCTTGTTCCTGCCCCCAGCCTCAGACTGGCCTCACGCACTCATCGTTCCCAAGCAGCGGGTCCAAAAGGGCTTTCAAGTGGCCGGAGGGCTACTCCTGAGACCAGCATTGAGTTGCTGGGTCTTACTGGTGCGTGTAGGTCCAGGGGAGGGCTGATCCTGCTTGTTTTCTGTTCCGAGTTCCTTGTCTCAGTTTCAGTCCTGCTTGTTCTTGCTCCGCCTGTGCTTGCATGCTCTCACCTCCCACGGTGTTCCTTGGGGCTCCTCCTTGAGTCATGCCGAGGTTCAGGGGCTCACTCTCTCCCATGAGCTAGCGACTGCGCCTGCATCAGGATCCAAAGCCCTTGGTCGCAACAGGATCCGAAGGTCTCGAGGCCACGGTCGCAACAGCTGTGAGGAGATGTTTCTCAGCTGGGACAAGAACCAGAAGTCTTCTAATCTAAAGAGAGCAGTGCTACTGATCAACCAACAGGAAGTTATTGTCTGAGCATGAGCAGTAGAATTTGTTTTTTTTTATTAGCACCTTGGAAGGAGTTCATTTAGAGAAATTTATAAATACCAGTAATAATTTTAAAATAACTAATTTTAAAGTCTTATGATTTGAGAATTATTTAATATGATTTTGGCAAATCGTATTACAGATACTTTACTTTTATGTTAGCTGAAGTATAATAGATCATACTCATTTATTACTCTGAGCAGCCTTTTAATTCGTCCCAGTGGTTACTATAACACTGAGTGATACATCATGATGCCAAATCAATCAAAATGTCACCTTATCTGAACAAGTTCCTCTCTGATGAAGAGAATTCACACAGGAAATTTACTTGTAATTCACAATAGTATCAAAGTTTAAACCAGCAAAGCCAGCCACATTTTGATTATATTAACATTTTCTTTAGAATTTGACATGGCTACATAAAATACTTGTTGTCTACTAGCTGTACTCCTATTTTGTGATGCAATCTATGGGGTTAAATTTTGCATGACCTTGCATATCTGTCCCACTAATTGGAATTCAGTATGCTGTATTTTTGTTAAGAAATGTGGAAAAATAATCAAGATTGAATTTAATTGCTAGTTCAAAAGTAGAAGGGAAAAGTCTTTAATCAGTTAAATGTCTGTTGAAACTTATTCATCACATTAACATTAGTATCTGCACTTTTGTGAAAAGTGACATTTTACATACAGAAATGGGGACTTTCAGTATTGTCCAATCTATCTATCAGTAAAAGCATGCATATTGTCTAACAATGAGAATACTTTGATCCACTGACACTGAAGGCATTTCCACGAGTGGAGAGAAGAACAGTGTACATAGGTTTCATTATTCAAATTACACATATTGTTTTGTGCAAAAGAAAGCAAGGTATACAATCAGGACTGATCAGCCTGTTCTGAAACAAAATGTAATCAGCTTGTTAAGCCTGTGCAGTGCCATCCATGCTGATGTTAAAATACACGTATCTTCGTCCCTCAATGTGAACGTGTATTATCGTGTAAGTTCTAAAGGTCACGCAAAAATTTGATGCAACGTATGTGCATGCTTTTGTGTGGATGCCAATTTATGGTTTCACTGGAGTGGATACATTGAATAAATGACCACCCCCAGCATGCCAGCCAAGCTTCACATCTGTGGACTGGTCCTCCTTATCATCCAGCAGGAGGTACAGCTCTTCCCCAGGTAAGGAGGATCCTGCAGTGAATGACCAAGGCCTGGGAGTCTAAGGCTAGGTGATTTAATCTTCATGGATCCCACAATAGTGCCCACAGGGGAGTAGATGCAGAATATAGGTATGCCAAGTAAATTAAAGGGTGTAATTCTGGATTTGGGATTGATTTAGTTAGTTTAAAATACTTTATGTAACCTTTTTTAATGGAACTGGCCACATCTGTGCCTTTATATATACCAAGGCATTCAAAGAAGTATAGGATGTCAAAGGAAACCAGGTAAGGAGGAGATGGTGTAGCCTAAAAGCAAAGGGAGCTATTTCAAGATGTTTTCCTTATACAAGCTTTACTTCCCAGAGCGGAGGGCAAAAGGAAAACCATATGGGCAGACACTAGCAGGCAGCAAGCTCAGACATAGAAGTGTGGGAGCACCACAGCCCCAGATATAGATGCCAGGCTACCATACGCTAAAACACCACAATCACAAGGATTTCCAGGAGACAAGTATACCACTAATATAGAGAAGTTACATTTCCCTTTTCAACTGAGGAGGGGGGAGGGGGGCAAGATTCAGAGATGCCAAGAATGTGGCTAACCATCAAGGAGGGATATGGGTAAGGTGGCAGACCAGGGAAAGGCAAGGATAGATGGCTGCACATAATGCAGTATTATTCCTCTAAATATACTTTTTCCTATCTTCTTATACCTACAAATAGAGGATCTATTGAAGAAGGTCCAGGAGCTGCGCCATCCAGAGTGGGACTGGTTAGAGGGCTTGTTGCATGCTTGGCCAGATGCACCACAACAGGAGGTAGAGCAGCCAATATTGCAAGAAAGTTAAAAACCTTTTGAGGATGGAGAGCAATAGTGTATGTTTTAGAACAGTTTATCCTAGGATAGCAGAACAACTTATGTGCCTTTTTGAGTTTATTTATTTATTTGTATGGGGTTTTATTTATTTATTTATTTATTTATTTATTTATTTGTTTGGTTTTATATACCGAAGTACTGGTGTCGGCCTTCACTCCGGTTTACAATTATAACAATGATTTACATTAAAAATCAGAGGAACAACTATAACAACGATTAACATTAGAACATCGGGGTAACAATAGAGAAACAATTAATATAGAATGACATTGGTAACAGCTTGAATCACATTGTTAGTATGAGGACATTAAGTAGAGTTATAGGTTGATCGATAGGTATAGTCGAAAATTATTGGGTCTTATAGCTTAATGCAATGGATAAAGAGTAGGTTTCCCGGTTAGGTTTAGGAGTGCGCTGGGGTGAGTATACAGAAGGTAGAATACTGGTTGTAGTGAGGGTGGAGGGTTATAATGATGTTACAAGTAAGGGAGAGATGTTAGGGGAATGTGTGACTGGTGGGTAATGTCCTCTTGATTGGTTTAGTCTATCCCATCCTTGTAGGCTGGTTTGAAAAGCCATGTTTTGAGCAGCCATGTTTTGAGCAGCAGTTGATGGAAATGAACAACACTCTCCAAACCAAAACCTCCACTCAGCTAACAAAGGTCTATTAAAGATTCCACCAACTAGTTCCAAACAACTTACCTCAACCCGGAAGAGAGCCATATCCCTAGGAAGTCCCAAACTCTGGAACACTCTCCCAACCGAACTTAGAACACAGAAAAATCTAAAAGCCTTCAAAAAAGAACTAAAAACCTGGATGTTTACCAAAGCCTACCAACTCACCTAATGACTCTCAAACATCACTTCCCTCCTACCGGCCCCATGCAAACATATGGAACCAATGCAAGCACGTAATAGAACACATAATTGAACCGGTATAGTTTGACATCCGAACTACGTCTATAAAGCCTACAATATCTATGTTAACAATCGCATGAATCATTTGGACACCCTGTTAAACATCGAAACTTTGAAAACCATTGTGATGGGGAAACCGAACGACGGTATATAAAACTTGATAAATAAATAAATGTTATTCACAAAATAAACAGAACAATGCTATGTACAAGCAATTTGAGAAGGCTCATCTAATATGAACTTTATTTTACAGTGAGTGTTTGGTTCAGAAAGAAACAGAAATCCTCTCATTAATTAAGTTTAAATACAGATCTTATTGTTTGTACAAAAAAAATTGTTATTGCCAAGACTCTGGCACATTATTAAGATTGAGAAGATAGTAAAATGATACAAAAAGAATCTATAGGCAGTCAACACCAATTAACATTTTAAAGTTTATAAAACAGACATTAGGTAAAACTTGAAATCAGCAACTTTTACTCTGGGCTTTACAGACATGAATTATTACTATGGGTCTACTACTTCTGAATATTTCTTTTGAAGCCAATTAAATTTAAAAACTGTTAGAAAAAATGCAGCAGGCTTTGTTTAACTTTTTATGACTGAGGAGAGGCAGAACTCCAGAGTTACTTTTTGCAATAGTTAGAAATCTAATTATTGAATCTTGCCAGTAAAATATTAGCTCAGGGGTTATCCACAAGGTCAGAATGAATTACCCATTCTACTCATAATTCAGATAAAATTGACTTCAATAAAGGAGGAAAAGCAATGTTAAAAGAAAATCCCTTATATTACAATATCTCCCAATCCCAAAAGATAGATGTTTCAACTGTGAACATAGCAAAAGCTAACCATAGAAGAATGCTGCTGTGTTACTGTTATTCTTCTACATTTAGAATAGACACACGCCTGGA
Organism: Rhinatrema bivittatum; assembly: GCF_901001135.1. NCBI lineage: Eukaryota > Metazoa > Chordata > Amphibia > Gymnophiona > Rhinatrematidae > Rhinatrema > Rhinatrema bivittatum. Next base: position 76,915,374 of record NC_042621.1, on the reverse strand, counting down.
AGCACCATTGTGTATATAGTACATTGACTTCTATTATGTTAAAATACATTGGTGTGACCATGGAATATCATGGGTAGCTCGATTTGGCCCCTGGAAGATGAATATCACATTCAGGGAACCAATAGCATGTTCGGACAGACAGACAAAGGCATCAGCGCCTGTGGATAGGTGATCTCCCTGGACTGCTGCTCAAATCTAGCAGAAGGCAGAGGGGTAAAGACTGGTGATGTGGAAGGAGGAGCAGAAACCTTACTTCACAGCAGCAGTGACGGCAAAGAGATCCATTATGACCACTTGCTGAACTATGTGTTACCGACGGATATCTGTGTGCTGGTATAGGCACCAGTAGAGCCCTAGCTGTTCCAGTTTAAGGTCCCAGGGCTGGCATTCTTCCACCATCAGTGAGCTGCATGGTGGACTTCCTTTTTCTTATTGGGCAGGGGCTGGAGGCTGGAGTTCATCAAACAGCTGCTGAATGAGGAGAACAACCCATGGAAACCTCAGTACAACATGGAAGTGAAGTTGCCACTTGTCCTATACAACTGTGTTTGAAGGTATGGAGTGTGCATTGTAATTAGGGAGAGTGGACCAGAAGGCATATAGATGTAAGTGTAAGGACAGAATATCCCCCACCTAAATGTGAAGCACTGAAAGCAAGTAATATAATTTATAGCCTATTTGCTTGTGGTAAAGAAATCTGAGTTGTGTTTGTCTGTGTACTGCACAATATCAAGGCTTTACTCCCTGCCCTGACTGTTGGGACAGATGGAGACTGCTAAAAGACAAGATCTGTTTCTCCGTGTAGTTTCATCCTTTCACCTTGGGGGAGAATTCCTTAAACCTTACGCCAACTCCTTGCAGGGGCAACACTGGGGCTGTCCCACTTATCTTTTGGGGACAAGAGAAGGTAAGTACACCTATGATTTAGTGTGTTATCTCTCTCTCTCTCTCTCTCTTTTCTGTTCTGTACACAAGCATTTTACTAGCAATATGTGAGGACCCCCATGGTCACCCACTAGATGGGTCTAGTTTTCTGCCCTTGAGGTAACAGCTGGGTGGGATAAACCCCTCCCTATAGCACCTACCCCTGAGGTTGTCTGTGTGGTTTAATCCCTGCTCAGAAGAGAAGGTTAGGCCAAGAGGAGGGGTGATCAGTTTGAGTTGGCTCTTGAGAGTGAAGAAGCTGTTTTTGAAGTGCTCTTAATTTGAGTTAGGCCTGCCTTGCCTAATGGGTATTTTTACGAGGAGCAGTTTTTACAATATCCCCTTTGTCTGTCATGAATAGTTTCCAATTTTCAGTGAAGTTTTGAGGTTTTTTGAGTTCTCCCTTGGTGAGGCCCTGGTTAGTGCTGGTGAGGAACAAGCCCCATATTCAGAGGCCAGGGGGAGAAGACCTTTGGACTCCTTCCTCAGAAGTGGACAGACCACAGTGACCTCATCTCAGGAGAAGTGTTTTGAACATTGAAAGTTTACCTACTTTGGTTGGTGAGGAGGTTAAAGCTACAAATTAGGCTAGATTAGCTTGTTTCTCCAGATCAGACCTTCCCTCAGATAGGTCACACTAGGAGAGACCCACAACTGGATTTCCATTTGGGGACACAAGAAATAGGTTGGGGAAGAAAAAGAACTCATTGAGCATCAGGTACTGTTTTTGATATTCAGGGGATTCTCTACACATATAGGGATTTGCACTTTCAGATAATAGAAAGACTAGGGGGCACTCCATGAAGTTAGCAAATAGCGCATTTAAACTTAATTGGAAAAAATTCTTTTTCACTCAACGCACAATTAAACTCTGGAATTTGTTGCCAGATGATGTGGTTAGTGCATTTAGTGTAGCTGGGTTTAAAAAAGGTTTGGATAAGTTCTTGAAGGAGAAGTCCATTAACTGCTTTTAATCAAGTTTACTTAGGGAATAGCCACTGCTATTAATTGCATCAGTAGCATGGGATCTTCTTGGTGTTTGGGTAATTGCCAGGTTCTTGTGGCCTGGTTTGGCCTCTGTTGGAAACAGGATGCTGGGCTTGATGGACCCTTGGTCTGATCCAGCATGGCAATTTCTTATGTTCTTATGATTTCCCTGCAACATTGGGGTTTTGCTTATCATTTTACTGCCTGAGGAATAAGGCATAGCCCAGGATCATGTACAGAAGACACATACATGGCAGAAGGAAGCCCAGTTTTTAAATATCCCAGAGTGAACACAGTTGTACAAAGAACAGTTAACAAATTGATTGAACATTTATTTAATTGTGAATAGTCAGTAAATTTATTTTGAACACTCACAAATGAGTCCAGTCTGTCTGTCTGTCTGTCTCTGCAGCACTGCATCACTAAAGCTACCAGAGAGATACACCCATCCCTAAGGGAAAAAAGCACACCACTGCCTGGAGCACGAAGATCTACCTTCACCCCCACAGAAAGAACCCGTAGCTTGGGACCAACGGAGAAGGGAAAGCGAGTTATGGAGGCAGCCCGTTATAAATTATTTTGTGTGCCCTTGGAAGCAGTACAAATCCATAAAAAAAGGGTTACACATAGTTTTATTTTTATCTATTATTTCCTTATAAGATGCGTATGCTATAGTATCTAACATATTGCCTCTGTCACTTATATTTTTGCCGGATCACTTTTGTGTTACAACACTGTCCCATAAAGTAAACTTTTGTAATGATCTTCTGCGTTGGTGTCTACTTCCCCATGCAATATGCTGTCATTCCAGGCTGTTACAGAGTGGCACTGTAAGAGGATTGCCCAAGAATTCAATGTCACCCACATACAGCAGCTTTGGGCCAACCATGCTGTGAAGAAGACACAATTATTATGCAGGTATGCTGAGGGACGATTCTACCAGGGTCTCAATTGATTTTGAAGAAGAACTTGGATCCCCCTGTCCTAAATCAAGCCAATTCTTTCATCAAAGGAGTGTAAACCAGGACCTACAAAAGGTGTTATTAGAGTGAACCTGCTGTGAGGGGCATTCAGCACTTTGTATACGGTGGTCACGTTGGGCTTCCGCAAGGTGGTGAGGAAGAGAGAGAGGGAGGGGAGTGTCAGGAGGGAAAGAGGAGCCACATCAAGCCCAGCATTCAAGACAGTCAGTGGGACCTGGATTATTCCATTAGAAGATTGGTTTTGACATATGTCATGAGTGTAGCCATGTCTCAGCATGCTGCATTCTCCTACGTCTTCTGCTGTTTGGGCCTAATGGGGCTCCAGCACTGCAGCTGATGGAAGTGGGAAGACGCACGGCCAGTCTCTAACACAGAGATTTCATTACATGGGGGGAAAAGTAGGCACAGTACTTAGAAGCCTTTGTGTAAGACAAAAGACAGAGACTCGTATTTGTTTTGTTGTCATCAGTTATTTTATGAATGTTTTCAAATTGTTCTCAGCATAGAACTATGGATATAGTGGAGTGCAAATGCATAAATAAATAAAATATCAGTCGCAGCTTGAAAACACTGTATTTACAGTGTGTATGAAAAGAAACTATCATAGATAATCATTTACACTCTCCTGCAGACAGGCCCACGTATACTTATTCACTCAAACACAGTAAACATTTGAAGCTTTAATTTCCTTCCCAAAGGGCTCAGAATTGAATATATTTTCTCCTCCTTAAGACCGGAAAGTCCAGCTCTAATACCTCTGAGGTACTGCAGTGCAGCGGGAGCCATTTTGACATTTTGTTTTACAATTATTTACACTTTGGGAAATAAAAAGCTGGAACAAACCCTCTCACTTTACTCTTACCATATAGCACCGTTAACTTTTTAACATTACCCTTTTTTTAAAAAAATATATTTTATTTATAAAGCGACAGAGATCAGAACTCATTCAGTAATACATATATTACCCTATTTTTAATCACTGGTTTAAATAAGCTGCACAAAAATAAACACTTTAAAAGTCTAGTGTCAGTTTTCCTGACCAAGATTGCAGTGCTAGCCATTTTTAAAACCAGTTTGACCTAATATAGACATGTGATGGCAGAAAAAGACCATTTAATTCACAATTAATTCAGCTTTATGATCCCTATCACTCCCTCAGTGATCCCTATCACTCCCTCAGTTGTCCCTATCACTCTCTCAGTTATCTCTATCACTCCCTCAGTTATCCCTCCCTATCACTCCCTCAGTGATCCCTATCACTCCCTCAGTTGTCTCATGTTTTCTTGAATTCAGATACTTTTCTAGTCTCCACCACCTCCACTGGGAGGCTTTTCCATGCATCCAATACCCTCTCTGTAATGTAATGCCTACATTTGTCAAATATTCACATCTCTTTTTCTATTCAGGCTTTCTCATTTGTTTCATATCTTTATACCCTCTCTCTTTCTCTTGTATACTACTTTAGCTAAGTTTCAAACGCTCACACCTGAGGCAAAAGTGGCCGTTAGAATTGGAGTGCCAATGTAATACTCCTTCAAGGTGGGCGAACCTCTCATGCCCTCTGCTGGAGTCGGTGGTCAATTTTCTCAGTCACTTCAATGAGTCTTTCTAAGGAGGCTGGAAGGTCTCGAGCAGCGAGCTCGTCCTTAATCTTTGAGGAGACGCCAGTTGAGCTCCATGGCCAGGGTCCTAAATTTAATGGCATATTCTGCCAGGGGTCTGGAGCCTTGGTGGAAATGGAGTAAGTCAGACCCCATGGTAACCATGTGGCCAGGTTCTTCAAAGACTGTCTTGAACAGTTCAGTAAATTGTTAAAAGTTGTGTAGCAGTGGATCTGCACGTTCTCAAGAGTGGGGAGGCCCGTGCTAGGGCTGTTCCTTCCAAGAGAGAGAGAATGTAAGTAGTCTTTATTAAGTTGTCTGGAAACAAAGGTGACTGGTGAGCAAAATAGAAACAGAAAACTACCTAGTCTGCTCTTCTATCCAGTTTGTGCAGTCCTTACAATTCCCATCACTGCTTCAGAGATCCCCTGCTTTTATCCCATGCTTTCTTGAACTCAGATATGTTTCTCCATTTTTTGCCATTCTATGCATCCACTACTCTCTCTCTCTCTCTCTAAAGAAATATTTTCTAAAATTATGCCTGAATTAACCCCCTTTAACCTTCATCCCATGACCCTTGTTCTAGAACTTATTTTCCATTGAAATAGGCTAGCCTCTTGTGCATGAAACCTTAGAGATGTTTATGTCTCGATCATATCTTCCTTATCTCACCTTTCCTCTAGGGTATACATATTTAGATCTTTAAGTCTGTGCCTATATGCTTTAGAGCAAAGACTACTGATTTTAGTAGCCATATTAGTAGATTGTCTCTTGGTCTCTTTCTTGCTTCTCTTGTGTTCCAGACCCGAGATCTCTAGCCCCTACTCTTGTGGCCTCTTGTAGTTGAAATACCTCTAGCTCTTCCAACACAGTACCACGCTTTTAGAAATGTCTCGGCAAGAAGCAAGCTGAGCCTCTCCCGAGGCATTGTGAATATGATTGCACCACTGAAATGCTTCATGGAACCGTGCCTCCACATGGGCAGGCATACCCCATGTCAGGTCCAGAAACTAAGGCCAAGTCTGCATATAGCAAGAAAACCTGCCTTGTGGCTTCATCTGACCATCAAAGTCCCCTGCTGGTGCAGGATTCTTCTTTATACAAAAGAGAGATGGATCCCTTAGGCCCTGTATTAATTACTGAGGCCTTAATAAAATGTATTTATTTATTTATTTGATTTATATTCAGCTTTTCACCACTTCAAAAAATTGATTACATTCAGGTATTGTAGGAATATCAAGCATCCCATTTCCCTTATTTTGTGAGGCATTTATGACAAAATAGGATTCTGAATATTATATGAACTGGAATGGACCTCATTTAAAAAAGGGATAGAGGTATCTCTTGTTAAGAGCACCGCAAAATTAAAATTAAAATAAATCCTTTGAAAATGTGCATTTCAAGAAAAACACATGAATGCCACAGATTGCTTAATGATACCATTTGTTTTAATAAATTATGTCTTCAAAGGAATGAAGATCTCATTTTAGTACATTAGAAAACAGGAAGATATATAGACCTAGCCACAAATAGACTTGAAGTGAATAGTTTTTGATAAATGGAGCATTTATTTGTGCTTCAATGAAAATATCAAAGAATCACTTACATTAGCACAATTTCCAGTAGCTGCTCTGGAACAAGCTGTTAATTAACTTCTTTGATATTCTAAAACCACAGAAGATCAAATACATATAAATGAGATGTTGTCAAGTCTTTACTCATATAGCAGATATAGTTACTTAATATTCTCATCAGATCTATAGTAGGCAGCAGATATGTTAATATTTATGCAGTGTACACCAAGGAATACTATTCTAATTAATAAATAATAAATGTATTATTTTTTTACTCACATAAATCAACTATCTTAATATGAATTAGATCTCTGTATAATTTAGTGTAGCAATAAGAGAATGTTGTGTTAAGGCAATTGTAGTCACATGATTTCAGCTACCTTTTCGTTAAATTGAAGTATGTGATAAGGATTCATTAGTACAAGACAAAAAAATTTTCATTTTTAGTTGACTTAAAAGTGATAAATCGGAGTGACCACATTTACAAATTCTAAATGAATAGGACCGCATCCTGCACTTGTGATGTGTTGTTTGTTTTCTTTCAATTTGGTTAGTGCACGCATTTTTTTCAGTGCATGCTCATTTTTTAGTGCACACTAAATTGAGTTATTAGCGCGCGAATGTTATAAAATTAAGCGTACATTTCGTGCATGCTGGGTACCAGGCACAAATGTAGGCCGCGCGCGTACCTTTTAAAATCTGCCTTACTGTTTTCATTTTGAATGCATTTGACTGTCTGATATTGATGGGGTTTTTTTTGACACAATCATGAATGACATATGGACATTTCATGGAACTATTGCAGAACTGTCATTCTTAGCTGCTGTCATTTTGGGGGTTTTTTTTTTTTACATCTTTACCACTTTTTGTCCTGTAGTCTCCTAGAGAAACTGAATCCAACATAATCTAAGCCTTTGTTGCACCATACATCTTCATCATTCAGTATTCACATTTATTCAAAACAAATAAAGAACCTGAATCTGTTTTACTTCATGGAAAATTAATACAGAAGGCTAGTACCCCAAAAATGAACACAAAGATTTATTTGCATTTGTTTTCAATTCATATAAAAGTCTAAGGGACATGCAATTCTGCAGGGTTTTGTTTTTTTTCTTCTCAAGGCAGTTAGCAGCACAGTGCTCAGCATCACTAATCAGAGATTTCCCTAAATTGACCGGAGCCAGGGCATGAAGGGAGAAGGAACAAGCCAGAAAGCAGAGCCAGTCAAGGTCAAACAGTTTTTTTAACCAGCCTATCCTAGCTGGCATCTGTATGGACTGACAATGGCACTGTTTTTCAAACTGAAAGTCAGCTCAGCAAAGGCAGACAGCATTATTTTTTTAGCTCATTTGTCTTTGGGGAAAGAGCTAGTTGAGCTCTTAGAGCTGAAGAAAAGTGGAGAAAAGACAAGACTGAAACAAGGAGAATTGAGGAGTGAGGTGGGCTCTGCACTGCTTGTCAGACACACTGGAAAAGGAAAACTCGGTTTGAGCTCTCTGCAGTGGGGGCAAGTCAGTTTAGTGATGCTGAGACTTTTAAACTACAGAAGTGCAATGCAGTGTACAATACATATATGTACTGTCTGGAAAAGCAGAGCATGTTCTGATCTCACAGCACTCATACTCTGCTAATCAGTCAGCTAAACCATATACTGAATCCCCAAAGAAGACAACTTGTCTTAACTCCAACAGTGTTTATTCCAACAAATAATCAAAACATGTAACTTACTGGTTGCAGTCTTGAGGGGGAGGGTTGGTCACAGGTTCAGAGCACTGATTCTAGAGTTGGAAAACTGTTGCACGAATTGTACTGGAGATTTAAGGACACCTATTGTGTGCATTTATTGTAAGTTTATCCAGGTAAAAAGGAAATGTGTGGAGAGGAAATGACATCCTCGAGGTGCACAGAAGCTTGAGATCAAGCTTCTTCATCAAGCAAAACCTAACCAGAGTGATATCTTGGGCTATGAGCGGCTATACATTCCAGATTTACCATTTGGAATCCAGCAATGTCTGTGAAGAAAAAAATCCATCGATTTCTGTAAGTTTTCTTATGAGAAACTTGATGAGGGCCTTGAGGCTGATCCTGAAACTATGGTGGCTGGTGATGGCACTGAGATGGAAATAGGCCCTGATGCAATGTCCACGACTCCTGGGACGGACCTACCCACCCATGAGGAATTTCGTGAATGGTTTCACAATCTGTGGCAAGATATTAAAATATAGAAGCAGGAGATAACTGCTCTGTTAACAGAACTGAAAGACACAATTTCAGATTTGGGCCAAAGAATCAATGAAATTGCAAGTGGAGGCAGCCATTAAAGCCGACTGTGAGCTAATCTCTGAAAAACTGGAAGACCTTGAAAATTGGTCATTCCTGAACAATTTGTGCTTCTGAGGCATATCTCGATAGACCGGGAGCTTTTGTTGTGCACAAGTGTTACAGGATTCGATGTATGCTTTAGCATCAGAGACCATAGTAGGCCACCAGAAGAAACACTGGAGCAGTGCCAAGGTTCATGCTCATCCTGGATGACCAGCGAACTTAGAATCATGCACCCAGCAAAGAACTTTCTCGAAGTCGTCGGGGCACAACAGTCTTCCCAGCAGGGACTGGGTGAGTAGCAAACAAACAGATACAGGCTGGATCTATTGTATGGCTGGGTTCTTCCGGAGAGTCTTCAGGCTCGAAAGGCAAGTAACTCATGATCTCCTGTGCTGTAGTTCTGCTCCACAGATGAGAATTTACAGGAGTAGAATGAGCATGGGATTGTAGTACCGGAAACAGTGCATTGGCTCAGGACCACCCCAGCTCCAATAGTGGAGGTGTCCACTTCCACTTGAAATGGACGACTCGGGTCGGGATGATATAGGCAAGACCCTGCCTGGAAGGCTTCTTTGAAATGGTGGAAGGCTGTGACTGCCTCCGGAGTCCAATTTTGAGTATCTTGACCTTTATGAATTAGGGCTGTCAAAGGAGCGACCAGAGTAGAGTAACATGGGATGAAATGGTGATAGTAGTTTAGAAACCCCAGGAAGCGCTGGAGAGCTTTAAAACCCATGGGCTGTGGATTCCTTTTAACTTAGCCAGATCCAAGGAAAATCCTTGTTGGGAGATAATGTATCTGAGGAAAGGCAGGCTGGATTTCTCGAACAAGCATTTGTCCAATTTTGCAAACAAGTGGTTCTTGCGAAGGCATTGGAGGATGGTACGGGCATCAGTGCGGTGTGTGGCCAAGTCTTTAGAAAAGACAAGGATATCATCCAGGTAGGCTACAACCTTGGTATACAGCAAATCTCTGAAAATTTTGTTCATCGTTCATTGGAAAACTGCGGGCGCGTTACAGAGGCCGAAAGGCATCACCAGGTATTTGTAATGACCATCCTGGGTGTTAAAGGCAGTCTTCCAAATGTCGTCAGGATGGATTTCTACCAGGTTATATGCCTCGTGTAGGTCCAATTTTGTGAATATAGATGCTCCCTGAAGATGATTGAATAATTCTGAGATTAGTGGCAGAGGATACTTGTCTTTGTGGGAGATGGCATTTAGGCTGCGATAGTCAATACATTCCTAAGTGGCCCATCTTTATTTGTCACAATACACACCTAAGTGACCCATCTTTATATGTCACAAAAAAGAATCCTGCCACAGCAGGAGAGGTTGAGGGGCAGACGAATCCCTTCGCAAGGTTTTCTTGGATGTACTCCGTCATGGCCCTCATCTCGGGTAGAGACAGAGGGTAGGTACATCCTCGAGGAGGCGTAGTTCATGGAAGAAGATCAATAGGACAATCAAACCTCTGAAGAGACGGAAGAAGGTCTGCTTTTTGCTTGGAAAACAGATCTTCGAAATCCACGTAAGGAGCGGGTATGCCAGAAGAAGTGACAGCCAAAGGAACCACAGATGGCAGTACTACTTTCTGAAGACAGGACTGGTGGCAGGCAGGACCCCACTCCACCAGTTGCAATGAGCCACAGTTAAATTAGGGAGAATGCTTTTGTAGCCAGGGGAGTCCAAGGATTACCGGATCAATGGATTTCTCCAATACTAACTGTTCAAGTTCTTCTGTATGTAGGGCACCAGTGCACAGCTAGACAGGTTACTTGGTAAGTAAGATTCGGCCAGGTAACGGTTCTCCATAAATAGATGCTATACACAAGGAGGTCTCTAGCAAACGGGTCTTTATACCTGCTAATTGAATCATGAAACTGATTCTGCACTGGTCTTTCATATGTAGTTTTTGAGTGAGAGGACAGTTAAGTGGAGGAGGGTCTAGGCGAATTTATGAAAATGTGATTTAACTGGTTATTAAAAGTACATGCACAAGTCAGTATTTTCATAAGCGGAGTACATGCAGTCCTTATGAAATACCTGCCTTCACACATAACAGAGTGATTACGTATACAATTCTGATGCGCGTACATTGTAGGTACATAGTTTTACTAAATGGATATTGAAACTATAGTCTCGCACTTTATAAAATACCACTGTAACTTCAGACATTCTGACTTGTACACACAATTGAAAATTACCCTCCCTATTTTTTCCTGTAGTAATTTCTGCTACTTCACATAAAACCAAAACAACAACAACAACAACAACAACAACAGTACTGACACCTATACCACTATGGATGCACCTTGCTCAGCTGAAGTAGATTCCATATTCCATATTCATGTTTTCTCTTCACCATCCCTTGAAATAAAAAGAGCTTTGGTTCTTTAGCACCTACTATCTAAGAGGCTGATGCAGAAATCATGATTTTATGTGCTTAAGTTTTCTACTGGTATTCATATGCAAATGAGCCCCGTAGAAATCTTATGCAGAGACATTTCCTAGGGGCAGCTTCACGGAAAGCTGGCCTGTGAATGCCTCTTTGCAAGTATTTTGGTGTTTTGACCATGGTTACTAGCTGCTTTGCATGATTTTGTATCGTAGCAGCTCATTATCTTTGAATTTTGCATGACATTTTACAAGATTCAACTTACTAGTGTGAGCTTAAGATGCCGAAAACAATTTACAAAGCCCAACATAGGTGCACAACTTGCCGTTTTCACATGGAAAGTGGATTTTGAATTTCAGCGCACTTTAGTACCTCTTCCTCTGTGGGAGAAAGGTTTCAAGCTTAAGGATTACATTACTGGGAGTTCTCTCATGCCTCTGGTATGACAAATGGCAGGGAAATTTGATTTTGTTTATCAAACCAGGACCCTCTGTGATAATCCTTTATTAATTCTGACCATTCTCCGTAATCTTGTCTATCCCAACTATCTATTAATCTGTCTTATGTATCATGTTAACCATTTATCATTCACAGAATGATAATAACAATTCACACTGTATATTAACACAAACGTGGGACTTAGGAGCAGAAATGTTCTGTCAATATCTTCTGCTGTATGGTGCAACCCGTTCATGAATCACTTTTGAAGAGTTGTCATTTATCTTGCACAGATGCACTTTTCATTAGAAAGAAAGACAAAAAAAAAAAAGGGAAATGAATTGCCCAGTATAAAAATTACATTCCCATGGTGGAGGAAGAAATGGATTTTGTGTCTTTAACCCTTTTTATGGCTTATGGCTCGTGTTACTCTATTCATTCAAGCTGACAGAATCCTGTACGATTGTAACAATGCCTAGTCATGGATGACAGGGGTATTACAGAAGAGGAATTGGATGGCGAGACCCATGACACACACACAAAGTTAGTAGTACCCTGTCACTTTTCCTCACATCATTCTCACACATTACTTATCAGGAAAAAGACCCGCTGCAAACTATTAAAAACAGGCATTGGGAGCAGCAATTTAGAGTTCTGTACGATGCAATTACATTCAATGCAATTCCAATATGGCAATGTTTTAAGATTAGTTTCAGCTGCTCATGTAGGGTGATAAGTTACCATACTTGTGAAATGTGTGTTTGGCTCTTGAATTATATTGCTTCTCCAGTTCAGAGCAGAATAGAAGAAAGTTTATCAGATTAGAACCCGTAGACCTAGAAGTGTTAATTTATACCAGTTGTTGATACCAGTTCTCTGCTTCCCTCTGATTCTTCACAAGCTACCCTCCTCTCTCTTTGTGTTTCCCTTTGAATATGTTTAATTCAATCCCTTTTGTCAAATTGGCGTTCTCATTTTCTGTTGACACTTGAGTGGCTGAGAAGGCACATATGTGTAAGACCTTGATTAAATTGTAGTATAGGCCTAATGTTGAAACCTATATAATAAAGTGTGTTAACATTGGTCCTTAAAATGTATTAATTACCTTGCTTTTAACAGCCCGTGTAAATACATTGTTTATTAATTTACTAGGATTAAAATTAGCCTGTTAAAAAATGTTATTACAAAAATATATCTGAGGTCTAGTTAGATTGTTTTTCATTAACAGGTCTATGTTCAATTTGGTAAATTCTGACTAGCTGTTTTTCATACTTTTGATTCTTATTACCTCAATAGCATAGGGTTTTCCATTAAAAGTCTTGCAAGACAATTCATACTTTAAAAACTCTGTTAACATGTATAAACTAGATTGTGCACTCTAAAATTGCTTTTACAGCATGTTAATGACTGTAAAAGCATTACCACAGCTTAGTTCATTGATCTCATTGCAAGATACACAATTTCTGATAAATCATCTGAGCAGGGATAGAATATTAATACAATTGTGTGTTTTTGTACATTTGGTAGGGTTACTGCTCCTTTCAGAGTCAGGTCATGCCGGAAAACCCATTTGGGATATGGTAAATGTAGGCCATGAGGTAGGCTACAGTACTAAGCCACAAGGTGCAAAGTAAGAAGGCATATAGGAGGAGGTCAGAAATAGGGTCGTTTAGGGGAGGAGCTCCTATTCAGGCACATCAGGATGTAATTATGGGTTAGTTGGTTTGGCCTTATCCTTTTGCATCAGTTGTCACAGAGATAGTGGTGGCAGGACTAGAGATGTGTAACGTGTGATCGATCGTCTTAACGATCAATTTCGGCTGGGGGGGGAGGGAATCGAATCGTCGCGGTTTTGTGTTTTTAAATATCGTGTAAATCGTAAATCGGGGGAGGGCGGGAAAACCGGCACACTAAAACATCCCTAAAACCCACCCCGACCCTTTAAAATAAATCCCCCACCCTTCTGAACCCCCCCAAAATGTCTTAAATTACCTGGGGTCCAGTGGGGGGGTCCCGTTATGATCTTCCACTCTCGGGCGTCGGGCGCGTTGATAGAAAATGGCACCGGTGCCATTTTGGTTCCTGTTTCCCGACATCACGAGCGTAGGAGATCGCTCCCGGACCCCCACTGGACCCCCAGGGACTTTTGGCCAGCTTGGGGGGGCCTCCTGACCCCCACAAGACTTGCCAAAAGTCCAGCGGGGGTCCGGGAACGACCTCCTGCACTCGAATCGTGTTGCCGTATGGCCGGCGCCATTTTGCTGTACGGCAATATGGCCGGCGCCATTTTGCTTAAATGGCGCCGGCCAAATGTAGCCACATTCATAGCTCACTGTGTATGCCTCAGGCATGTAGGGATCTTCAGTGGCAGGTTCTATGAACTAGGTCCGAAGTTAGGGATAGGCAACTGCCTAGGGAGCCAGATTTTCAAGATTCCAGATATGCAGACCAAAGAGGAGCCTGTCTGTTTATTTTAGGGCCATGTGCTAGCACAGCTTCACAAAGGGGCCCTGCTGTGCACTCTGCCGATGGGCCTTGCTCTAGACATAACCATATTCATGGCACTGGCAGCAAGGGAGATAATAGGCAACTATAATGGGTAGCAAGGCTCCTAAAAGAGGGTTTACCCCTGGGAGACATCCACAGCATGCTTTAGAAGATGCAATCAGCAGAAGAAATACAGATTTATTTATAATTTTAACTTTATACTACCTATCTTAAAATAGCTCTACACAGTGAACAATATTCTATAATACACAAATAGAGGGCCTCATTTTCCAATACTGCATGCAATATACATTGCCGGTATATGAGAGAGAGAGATTTGTGCAATGTTCTCTCAACCTAGCTTGTTGTTAACAACAAGCTAGGTTGAGAGAACATTGCACAAATCTCATCTTTGAGTGAGTTTCCTCACTCCATAGGTCATCAAATCTTCACAAGAGACCACTGTTCTGTTCGTACGTCTCACGTTGAATGTGAAAGTGGCCCCTAACCCCCTACACTAATACTTAAACCTCACCTGAAGTTACTAGGTGGGCCTCCCATAGGGATACAAATACCTGTCTAGGGAGGAGGCACTATGGTAAGTCAGTCTCTCTCTCTCTCTCTCTCTCTCTCTCTCTCTCTCTCTCTCTCTCTCTCAAAAGCCTGCATCATACTGAAACAGGCCTGTCAGGAGACACACAACATCCCCTGAATACAAAATTTGCAATCACATTAACTGCTGTTAGTGCAGTTTGCAGAATTATCACATGCAGTAAGTCCTTGGAAAATGAGGCCCATAATTACTGAAAAGAATTTAAAATACAATATTTTAAAAAACAGCTGAATAAATCGTTAAGAAAAAAACATTAGAGAACAACCATGCTTTACAACCTTTCCTGAATAATCAGAAGTCAATTTGAGTGCCTCCACCAAGGAAATGGAATCTATTCTCAAAAAAATCAAACCTGCTTGCCACCCCACAGACACCATCTCCATGCGAAACCCCTAGCGAATATCATTAACTCCTCTCTCTCCTCCGGCATTGTCCCAGACACTCTCAAACAAGCTGTGGTAAAACCCTCCCTAGACCCCAAAGACCCTTCAAACTTCCGTCCCATCTCAAACCTTCCCTTTATCTAAAAAATTATGGAAAGGATAGTCAATTCCCAACTCACGGATTTTCTTGAAAACAATAATATATGTATATAAGGCCAAAGGTTTTTTAAAAACCTGACAAGGGACTCTAGCTTAGGTACCTGAATCTTATCTATATAGATACGTACAGTATACTCAGTCCCTCTTCCCATACCTTAGTAAAGGGAGGGGGGAAAGGGAGGAGCCAAGCTAGTGAGTATATGAAGGATAATTGCTTCCAAACACATAACCTGCCATGTGCAAGCAAGGCCATGATTCTGTTTGGGAGTCATCTCTTGGCTGAGCACTACAGGGCAGCCTATCACATTCAAGAAAAAACAGCAGCTCTCTGGACCATAGCACAACTCCACTGGGAGTCTCTAGTCTGCCACCATACTAGACATAAGCTTGCCCAGATGGAAGGCAGTCATCACTCGTGCTCAAAGTCCTCTGTCAATTCCTAACATCTTCACAACTATACCTGGGGTTCACCGGTCTGCCACCACCTTAGAGCACATCAAACTCAACATCCTTGGTTGAACTCCTTACCCCACTGAAGTGACACATCGAGTCACCACCCCATGCTCGAGTGCCCCTGCCCCACCAAACTGCAACAAGAAATACAACACCAAAGAAAGAAATATATAATGCAAATGTTCCATATTCCAGCCATTGTGTTGCACATCCCCATAAGCAATCATGGTCCCCACATCAGCCAGGTGGCCTGGCCACGGGGTGATCTGATCACACATAATGGGACTGCCATATGAGATAAGACTTCAGGATTTGAACATATATACTCTGGACAGGAGAACAGGAGGATATAATACAGACATTTAAATATCTGAAAGATATAAACACACAAACGTTTTGCAGTAGAAAGGAAGCTATAGCATTAAGGGTTACAGATTGAAGCTACAAAGGAGGTAAATTCAGGAACTACATCAGAAAATAATTTTGTGAACTAAATACTGAATAGAAGACTAAATTATTGTATTATTTGATTATGGCTTGTGAGATAACATTTTTTTCTATTGGTCTCTCTCATTATTTCTTCTGAGGTTTCTAGTGCTTAATTTTTTGAAATGAATAGATTTTTATAATCCACCCTTCGGCAATTCAAAGTGTACATCAAAGTGGATTGCATTCAGGTGCTATAGGTATTTCCCTATCCCCACATGGCTTACAATATAAAGACTTTATGAAAGGAAACCGAAGACCTATTTATTTATGTAAGCTTTTCAAACAATCTCCTAATTGTTTGATTGATTTCCTAAAAATACCATTGTGGGAATAAGAATGAAAATAACCTTAATAGACTAAGGAAATTTTTAATTTATATATTTTATTTCTTATTTTATATTATTTAAAATTATGAGAATGTTATTGCTATTGTCATTGTCATTTTTGATAGTTATTTTTTGTGTTGATGCTTTATTATGTATTATTTCTTCTTATTTATTTATTTATTTTATTTTCATGCGATCCAAAATAAAACAAACACATTTTTTTAGTGCAATACACTCAGAAGCACAAAAACAGTAACACTGATCTAAAAATTCAATTCATTATTCCCATCACAGGATGTGCCAAACTCAGAATCTGCACTTAAAATAGTAAGAAAGGGAAAACCTCAGGCCACCAGATTTCAGTGGTTCACCAGGGATAATATCAGGGCTTTAACTACTATGATAGGAAAAAAAACCCCTTTCAAACTTATTGTTTTGCAATTTTAAATGCAAGAAATTCTCAAAAGCATGCAAAACACTAAAGTATCATGCAATAATTATCTGAAAAAAAGCTGACAGAGGCCATGCTTCCCTAAAGTTACTTCAGGGGAAAGTAATAAAGCACTTAGGCCTGGATTTATCAAAATGCACTAAATATCACATGCAATAGGAAAAGGGGGTGTGTTTTATGGTAATAGGTAGTTTATCATGCTAATTCCTATTCAAAGCGCTATCTTAGCACAAATTGTAATAACTTTTTTGCACTTTGTGATAAGTGCCAGAATTGATGTATTTCCTACATATAATCACTGGGAGGACAACATTCAAAGTGAGACGTACGAACAGAACAGTGCTCTCTTGTGAAGATTTGATGACCTTCGGAGTGAGGAAACTCACCCAGATATGTGCAATGTTCTCTCAAGCTAGTTTGATGTTACCCAGGTAGAGAGTCCATCAAGCTAGGTTGAGAGAACATTGCACAAATCTCATCTTTGGGTGAGTTTCCTCTCTCCGAAAGTCATCAAATCTTCACAAGAGACCACTGTTCTGTTCATACATCTCACTTTGAATGTCAAAGTGGCCCCTAACCCCTACACTAATACCTAAACCTCACTTCGAGTTACTAGGTGGGCCTCCCATAGAGATATAAATACCTATCTAGTGTGAGGGCATTATGGATAGTCTCTTTCTCTCTCCACCCATTTTTTGTTTGCTAGCTTTTCCACATGTACCAGAAGATATGCTCGTGGCCATGGGCCTTTGAAAATGCCCTCGGCATGCACGCAGCCCGACCACATGCATATCTCACATTACTGGCGCATGCCAGCATTTGAAAATTTTGCTTGATAGAAAAGCTGAAAAGGGCACATTATTATATATACAACATGAGTAAAATGACAAGATGAAAAATGTTTTTAACATAAATTGTTATCATAAGCTTGGATGTTCAAAGAGCTTAATCTGCAGCATCACTGGACTTAAGTTACATCTATATTCAGTGTATCCCACTGTCTCGTATAAAGAAGGTACTGTCAGTGCCAGTAACATTGAAGGGACTGGCATATCTCTTAAATTGCAATTTCTGGTGTATACAAAACAAACAGGCAGATTGAAACATTCATGCAAAGTCAAAATCTTCCAATGTTTTCTCAAAATTTAGGCAATTGCCATTGAAAAATTAGAATCTCTCATAATCTCTGGTTATATCAACTTGTTATATCACTGTACCCCTATGGTGTGAATCTCTCCATTGAATTGAGCCAGATACTATTGATTTATTTAAAATATTTATTTTACACTTCAGCAGGCCACTTTGCTAAGTGGATTACAAGATGAAAATAAAACATAAAAATTCAAAATACATAAAATAGCATTAAAACAAGTTCCGGTAAACAACAAATAAACAAACACTAGGCCAAACTGTTGCCAATCTGTAATGAACACAACCACTCTATAGCCAAAATCACAGTCATAGGCTGTGCAAAATAGAAAAGCCTCAAGCTGCTTGCAGAAAAATATAATGCCCTCAATGGAACACAAAGGAGTGAATTTTAAAAATCCGGCAAGCAGCAAAACCGGGAAATACTTGCACAAGTTGGGCCGACACACACCATGCGGAGTTTTAAAAGGTCCCCTCGTATGCGTGTATTTGCCTTTACGCACAAAAATACATTTATACGAAAAAGAGGTGGGGTGTAGGTGTGGTCTGGGAGGGCATGAGCTTCCTGTATTTCACAATGAAACTTAACGTGTACATACTCATGCACAGAAGCACACACCCTTTACTTTACTTCTGCTCTGGAAAAAATAGTAAAGGGGTGAACAGGATTTTAAAGGTTGGGGTTAACAGGATAAAATGGAGGCTATTAAACTAGGGGAATTTGGAAGACCTATCCCTTGCCTGGGCAGATTGTGAATGAACTGGGAAAATTGCATGGACTCATGTGCCTACTAAAATTCCCCCCCACTTACGTGATAGAAGCGGCATTTCCATGCACAGGTACAGGTCCACTTAAAATTGCATGTACATGTGTGCGCATTCTGCCTATTTTATTCCATGCATGCATATACGCAATTAAGGGTCAATTTTAAAAGGGGCATGCAGGCGTCCATGTTTGTGTGGTTCCTGGTGCGTGCACATGGACGTGCCAATTTTCTAACATGTGCACATCGTCGCATGGTGTTACAAAATCCGATACCTGTGTGCACATGCGCGTCCAATTTTATATCGGCACGCACATCTGCGGGTGTGTGGTGACTTGCGAACACAAAGGAGGGAATTCTTTTAACAAACCCACACCGATGCAAGTAGGCCTTACACCAGTTCCCTAACTTCCTAGCTAACCTTCCTCTCTATTCCTCTCTCCACCCCAACCCCTAAACCCCCCCCAACTAACCTATTTTTTTTTATTTTAGAACTGCTCTCATGAGCAGCTCTTTCTACCTAGCTGCTATAATGCTAGGTTGAGAGTACAATGTACAAATCTCATCTTTGTGTACCTTTCCTCACTCCAAATCACATAAAATCTTCATTGATGTGTACTGTGCTGTTTGTACCTCTGACAGTGCATGTAAAACTGTCTCCCAAAACCTAGGCCACCACCAAAACCTGACTCTGAGTTGCCCTTCTTATAGTGGTATAAATAGTTTACTTATAAAAGATCCTCATAAAAAGTCTCTCTCTCTCTCTCTCTCTCTCTCTCTCTCTCTCTCTCTCTCTCTCTCTCTTCCTCCCTCGAAAATGTGGTAAAAGCCATGTCAAAATCACCCTAACCACGCCCCTTTTTTATCGCAGGTGCTATTCTCGTGAAATTTATAGCAAAATGATGAATCTATCTCAGTCCTTAAACTGAATAGATGTGTCTAAAACAGTAAGACAGCATGTATTATGTCTATCCAAGAAATTGGCATCTCTAGGAAAACACATGCAAGAATTGATAATCGACAGACTTTGAGGCCATGGTTCAATGTTGAGGACAGGTTGCCCTTTATGGGAAAGAACAGCTGCATATCATCAGTATAAGCTTTGAACTTAAGACAACATTGGTCCAACAAAAAGTACAGTTCTTAAGTAGACATTAAAAAGGGCCACAGATAAAAGTGAACCCTGTGGCTCTTCAGACAGCATAACATATCATTCAGAAGCAGAACTAGAAATACAAACTTGTTGCTTTATTGCTTCTAAATAAGATTTAAACCAAGAGTAAACTGTCCCATTGATTCCAAAATTTCAAAGTTGATCCAGTACAATTGTCTGACAGCATCAAAAGCTGAAGACACTTCCAGAAAAACAGCAAATATAGCCCTACCCTCATCAAACTCACATAAAAGGGATTTAACTGGGGAGTGGCCAAGATGGCGACTGCCTAAGAGGTGCGGAAAGCTCTCGCTGAATTTGCTTTACTTTGTTCCTGAATTCTGAGCCATTACCGACTAATTTCATGCCTCATACCAAGTGAAAAGCTAGGCTCTGTGAAAGCCTAGCTGCCGCTGAAAATTTGGACGCTCAACAACCTACTATTGAGAAGTTTTTCGCATCATCACCGATGGAGCCAGGAGCGAGGGCCGCTGCAATCGGAGACGCAGAGTGAGCATCCGCAATACTGGCCGAGGAGATCTTGTTAAGCCCCGGCGCACCTGAGATGCCATCCCCACCCCAACGGTTGAGGGCTTCAGGAGAGGATACAACTTTGGCTTCCCTGGATAGCCCCACCGAGCTAATAGCTCAGGTGAGCAGTCAAGGAAGAAATCAAGGAGAGGAAGGGAAAAGTGACCTGTTGGAGAGAACAGTGGTTTCACCACAGAGGGCTTACCTTCCCCCAATTCGGGAACCGATAAACCCCGGAGAGCCGACGTTGGGAGCGAAGCGAGACAATGATAGTGAGGCCACAAATGGAGGTGAACAGATCCAAGTAAGACCTTTCCTGGTAAAACCAGCAAAAATATCTATGGAAACATTGTGGGAAGCATTAGCTTTGATAGAAAATGCAATAATAGGCCTGTCAAGGTCTGCTTTTGAAATAAATAAAAATAGTCGGTATAATGAAGAAAGAATTAATAAACAAGAAACAATAGTTTTGGAAGTGGAAGAGAAAGTGAAACAGATTGAGAAAAACCAGCAGAATATAATGCAATCTGAAAATGTCCAAAACAAGAAATTGGAAAATATAGAAAATTCTTTAAGGAGTACAAATATAAGAGTGGTGAATTTTCCCATTATACCTCTGATATCACCAACGGAACTATTTAAAAATTATTTAACTGAAAAATGAAAGATTCCAAAGGAGGCACTCCCACTAATTACCAAAGCATATTTTTTGCCCCAAAAGAAAGCTGGGAAAGACCAAGGAAATGCAGCAGAACAACTGAATGTGACCGATTTGTTGGAATCCTCGCAGGAAGAAATAATTACTAAACGAGGAGTGTTATTAGTGACTTTCGCCTTCTTAGCTGAGAAGAATAATATATTTCGAATGTACTTTAGAAATAGTACAGAATTATTTTATGTCCAAAAAGTGTGGGTGTACCCCAATATCACTAAGGCGAAGGAAATTCTTAAGTCTGAGATCTGAGGCACTGGTGATATGTTCTAAATTTACAGTTCGGTATCCATGTAAATGTTATATAAAGTATCAGGGTAATGATTATATTTTTTTTGAACCCTCGCAGTTAAAATTCTTTTTGGATGCTCACCCAAATGTGACCTGATCAGTATATTAGGCAAATGAGTAGGCTATCTGTGTTTACTTTTTACCTTATTTCCTATTTTTTCGCTCCATGTAATAATGGCTATTATCCCCCCATGCATTCCTTTATTTTCTAAGGCGTACAATAGGGTACTATAATAATCTTGATCACATTTATTATCCTCTGAGTAATATCAAGCTTTCTGAACAAAAATTTATTTTTCAGCTCATTTACTTAAAAGATTATTATAAGTATATTCTAAGCATATGAATTCCATGTAGAAATTCTGCAACTTTGCTGTAAGCTTTTTCCGTGAAGTAACAGTGAAACTGATCATTTCTCCATGTAAAGTAGCTTTAAATGCTTTCAAAATTGTAGGAAATGGTATATCATCTGTTAAGTTATATTTGAAAAAGTCTTCAATAGATTGATGGATGCATAGAATAAACTCTGGGTCTTCTAATAAAGAAGAATTAAAATGCCAAATACAATCTATAGTTGAGGCCAGTGCTACCATAACTTGAAGGGTTATCACTGCCTGATCAGAGATCAAGATGGGACAGATTTTTGCAAGCGTGATATCATAAAGTATATCTTTGGAAACCAAAAGAATAATCAATCCTTGAGTAGAACAAATGAGGAAAGGAGAAAAATGTATAGTCCTTGTCTATAGGGTGTAATAACCTCCAAGGATCAGCAAGGCTAGGCGGGAACATCAAATCATTAATAGCTTTTTGGGATTTAGATGTGATATTCTGCATTTAAATTGTTTATCCAGGATAGAATCCAAGGGCTGATTAAAGTCCCCACCAATTATTACTCTCTTAATGCCATGCAATAAGAAATGAGAAGAGATTTTATGAAAAAAATGCTGGTTCATCAATAATGGGAGAATAAATATTAAAGAAGAAAAAAGTCTCATCGCCTATGAGGACTGTAGCCAAAATCCATCTGCTATCCATATCTGGAAATTATCTGGGCATCCAAACGTTCATGGAATAGTATTGCAACAATTTTTTCTTCCCCAATGCTGAAGCATATACTGTATTACCAATCCGTCTTTGAGAGAATTTTGAAGATTCTAGATAAGTGTGTTTCCCTGAGCATGATTATATCAGATTTCAGTGTTTTTAAGATATGAGAAGATTTGTTCATTTAATGGGATGTGAAAGGGGATGTGAAATCAGAAACAGCAGCCATTTGTTATAGTGGAGTAATATAATGATATACAAATTTTATCCCTGAAGGTCAGTAAAGGAGATAAAAAAAAAAAGAGTGGGTGTAGCTGCCAAAAGCACAAGTTGCAAAAAACAAAATATTAACAGCAATATAACAAAAACTTAGATATATCATATCCCTTAACATCAGGGATAAGCAACTCTCAAAAACAAATTGGGAGGACAAGGACAGCACTAGATGTTGCCATCATCCTACACCAGTATGACAGGAAAAGAAAAATAATTTGTCATAGCCGAAGCACAAACATAAGTAGGTGAGATTCCTGCTGAATAGACTTGTGGAGTTCAGCCGGTTCAGTAAAATTTCGTATAGCGTTGTGACTTGCAGGATAAAATAGGTCATGGCAGGCATCCTCAATTGAGGTCACATAGCCAGGAAAAGCTTTCAGTCGGATGTGGTCACTTTCGCTAAATCTGCTACTATGAGCAAGTGATGGCCTTTGTCAATTCAATGACGATTTGGTCTTAGCCACGATAAGTATAGCTGATGCACGAAGGTATTGCAATAGCTTAAAAATCAATGGATAAGGGCTCCCTGCTTGAACTTCTGAAGGGTGCGTGATGCAATGCGCTCTTTCAATTTCAAATGGGCAATCAAAATTCAGCCCCAAGCAGAGAAGGGATAACATTTTCAATAAATCTGACTATATTATCCCTACCTTCGGTACCATCCGGTAATCTGATGGGTCGAATTTCATTGCTCCTGCTGTGGTTATTAGTTTCTTCAAACTCGCACTGCAAACCCGTCAGCTGTCTCTCTAATCTTTCAGTTCACGGTGCTTCGTATTCTAAGCGTGACACTCGATTCTCTAAATTTTCAGCTCGTTGATTAAATGCCTTTGTCTGGGAGGAGATCATCCTTAGTTTCTTCTTAAATTCTTTGATCATTTCATTATTAGTTGTCAAAGTTTCTTTCAGTGTTAACAGTTTGGCCATGATCAGAGGTAACAGTTCAGAGGAATCTTTAGACACTAACATTTTAATAGGAGAGAGTGAGTCTTATTTTGATCTCCTAACTCCTCCGGAAACCGCATAAGCCACTTCAGTTTTATTCTGCTTGGTTTCAGACATATCGTGCTGTTAGAACCTCCAAATATTTTGCAACCATTGATCTATAAAGAAGGGAAGCAAATCGTCTTTTGAGCTGCATTGTGATGCTGGAATCAAGGATTGAAATGGCCATTTTAGAAGGCTGCAAGCCAAGCCCCCCTCCCCCGAAATTTTGTTTTTCTAATCACATTATCTCCATTTTCAGCTTTCCTGTTGTCAGTCTAATATTTCCTTTTTCAGGATTTCCTGGCAATTTTTCATGTCTTTTCTCTCCTCCTTTATTCTTCAATTCCTTTCTTACATCTCTTTCTGCCTGATCTTTCCCTGTCATCTCATTTTTCTCCATTTCTCTCTCTCTGCTGCACTTTAAAATCACAGATTTCATCCCTCCTTCTCTCCCTCCATTTTCTACCTGTCCCATCCCATTTCTCCAACTATCCTCTCTATTGCCCTCTCTCAGTCCTCTAGCTCGCCCTTGTTGTGTTGCTCCCTTCAGCAGCTCTAGTTATCAGGCTCCTTTGTTTTTATCTCAATAGCTATCTATTTGTTTGTGCTCTGAAACCCTCTCACCTCCCCCAATGTACAATACTCTTCATCTTCTATTTTTCCATCTGCTTTCCATCCTCATCCTCTCCCTCACCTTCCAACCTCCCTTTGTTCCCATCACTGGCCCTCTCCTCCCTCACCTAATGCCCCTTCAACTAACACTCTCCTGTTTTGTTTCCTTGCTTCTTTCTCTCATTCACCTTCCATCCTACCCTCACTCACTCACCTCTCACCTTCTATAAATGTCCCCTTCCCCTCCTTCAACCATCTCACCTTTCACAATCCCCTCATTTTCCATCCTATTAGTGGTGGGTATCTGGGATCAGTCTTAAGACCTGTTTTTTGCAAGATTTTCGTGAGCAACATAGTGGAAGTATTGTTGGAAAATTATTGTATTTTAGCTAATGATAACAACAGGATAGACAGCCAGAAAGGTGTTGCAAACATGAGGAGGGATCAAGTCAAGTTTGAGGAATGGTCTAGAGACAGGTAGCTAAGATTTAATGCTAAAAAATACAGAGAAATGTAGTTAGGTTGCCAAAACCCAAGGAAGAAGTACAGTATTGGAATCAAAATTCTAAGCATGAAAGAAGAGCAGGATATAGGGGTGATTGTATCTGATGATCTTACAGTGGCCAAACAGGTGTATAAAGTAACAACAAAAGCCAGTAAGATGCTTGGCTACATAGGGAGAGGAATGGTCAGTAGAAAAAGGGAGGCGATATGTGGAATCAGTTGGAGTTAGTTCAGGAGGTGACTACTAAAGCATATGGGGATAGACTTAAATATCTAAACATGTATACACTAGAGGAAATGCAAGATAGGGGAGATAATACAGAGATATTAAAAATATCTCAAAAGGTTCCATGCACAGGAGGTGAGCCCTTTTCAATGGAAAGGAGGCTGTAGAACGTGGATCATGAGAGGAGGGTGAAAGGGGGTAGACTCAGGAGTAATCTTAGGAAATATTTCAGTGAAGGTGGTAGAGGCAAAAGGTGGTAGAGGCAAAAATATCTGAATTCATGGGATAAATATAGGGAAATTGTAAGGGCTAGAAAAATTGAAAAGATGGGCAGATGAGAAGGGTCGCATGGTCTTTTTCTGACGACATGTTCTTTATTTTTATACTTCTCTCTCAAGTAAGAGATCAGCAGAAGCAGGAACAGCAATCTCCTTTTTGGCCCTATGGGTCATGAGGAAGCCAGCAGTATCTGCTCTTGGGCCCTAGGGCTTCAGCAAATCCTCTGCCCTACAGGTAGGATTGAGGAACAAAGAGGGGTAGTAACCGCCATAATAAGCAAGCTACTCCCACGCTTGTTTACCCAGACTATGTAATTCATTCCTTGTTGGTTGTTGTCTGAATATAAATCATCTTTTCTTCACTCTCCCTGTTGTTGAAGCAGAGAGCTATGCTGGATAAGCATTGAAAGTGAAGTATCAGGCTTATTTGGTTTGGGGTAGTAACCGCCTTAACAAGCAAGCTACTCCCCGCTTTTTTTGTGAATGCAAATCCTTTTTTCCTCATTTCCTCATTGCTGCTGAAGCTTAGAGCAATGTTGTAGTTGCATTAACCGTGTGTATGTTTATTGAATAAGGGTATTATCTAGGGATGTGAATCGGGCTTCGGACGATTGAAAATATCATCGATATTTTAAAAATCGTCAGAAATCGTGGGCTCCCCCAAAACGATAGGAAAATCCCACGATATTGTTCGTGGGGTTTCTCTTATCATTTTGGGGGAGGGCGGGAAAAACGGCACACAAAAATAACCCCTAAACCCACCCTGACCCTTTAAAACTAATCCCTTAGCTTCCCCCACCCTCCCGACCCCCCAAAAAACTTTTTACAGGTACCTGGTGGTCCAGTGGGGGTCCCGGGAGCGATCTCCCGCTCTCGGACCGTCGACTGCCACTAATAAAAATGACGCCGATGGCCTTTGCCCTTGCCATGTGACAGGGTATCCGTGCCATTGGCCGGCCCCTGTCACATGGTAGGAGCACTGGATGGCCGGCACCATTTATGGCGCCGGCCATCCAGTGCTCCCTCCATGTGACAGGGGCCGGCCAATGGCACGGATACCCTGTCACATGGCAAGGGCAAAGGCCATCGGCGCCATTTTTATTAGTGGCAGCCAACGGTCCGAGAGCGGGAGATCGCTCCCGGGACTCCCACTGGACCACCAGGTACCTGTAAAATGTTTTTTGGGGGGTTGGGAGGGTGGGGGAAGCTAAGGAATTAGTTTTAAAGGGTCGGGTGGGTTTTTTGTTTATCGGCTCGGGCGCAGCCGATAAACAAAACCGCGATCGGGCTGGACGAAAAAAAAACCACGATGTGAATCGGAACCGGAATCCGAACCGATTCCGGTTCCGATTCACATCTCTAGTATTATCTCCAGGTAGTAGCCGTCGTTCCCGCGAGCCACCCACTCTTCAATTCACATCCTCTAGACTTTATGGATCCACAGTGTTTATCCCACGCCCCTTTGAAGTCCTTTACAGTTAATATATTTTGTAAAATAAAATGAAACTGATGCTAAGAAATGAAAAATGGCAGTTTTGCTTGCGCTCTGACTCCATTAACCTGGAACAACTACTGGAAGAAAACAGAGCTACACGCTTTTTAAACTAAGAAAACAGACTCTGTATAGGTTTGTGCAAGGTAATGCATTCCTTCCCTTCACTGCTTCTCCACCTAACACATTGTGGGATTTGTCCATTGTTCTCATGGTTCTCTGGTATTGACTTTTCTTTGGCCCATCTGGTAGCATTTTTTTTTTTTAGCATTACTGTTGCTGCTGCTGACAATGCCTTAATTCAAGCTCATGTCAGTCATTGTTTACCTCTGATTAATCAAGAGGAGAACTGCTGAGTGCAGACCTGGCCTCTGGTTGAAGGCAGAATTAAAATGTATGACCCTGTGGCATATCAGATCTAATTGCACCATTTCCAAATCTATGGCATCATATTCATTTTAACAGTGCATGGGGATACAAAGTTTGCCATTAGCATCATATAGCATTTTCAATACTGAATTTAGTACATCCAAATTTACTATGAAGCAAGTGGTGGAAGAAAATCAGCACATGGGCTTTGTTAACTTTAGCAGGATATACCAAACAGAACAAGATTCATTTTCTATTTAGAGCTGTTTATGGGACCTAATCAATTTGAATTCTAAAGTGAGATACAATATTATAATGAGAGAAATGATAATGAGGCTCAGTGGATTTGGAAGCCAAAAAAAAACAACCCAGTGAGTTGTTTAGAGAGCTCTATAAATTTGGAATGCTATAAACAAATCTAGAGTAAAAAAGAACAAAAAAAGCATGGGATAATATCCTGTTTAAAATGGATTCTTCTTGAGTAGATATTTCGGGATTCAGCAGGTATACCAAAATACTCACAAACCCAGACATGCAAAGTTCTTTCATCAGTTACTCTTTTCTGCCTCCTTGCCCGAAAAGTCACCAGCTGTTGCAACATACACACATATGCACACTCGCGCACGCACACAGACACATATACAATGTCTATGTGTGCCCTTTCATCCATCCTGTCTCATAGCTGATAACCTCCCTTTCCTAAGGTCATACAATGATTATCTGTTCACAAACTCAGCAAGCATCAGATAAAACAAATCTCTCACAAATTAGGACCAGAATGGGAAGCCAACAGTGGGAGATAGAAAACATCGAAAAAGCAATTGGATTTATAATAATATTCAGCAACTAAGCATACTGATTAATAATAGCTACAAAAAGCAAGGGCAGAAATGATACCATAAATACTATTTAGAACAAAGATAACCAGTCAACTGCGAGGCATAGCGAAAATGACAAAGCAGTCGAATCCCACCGGTAATCTCAGATAAAGTGGCAATGCGTAAACAAGAAAGTTAGCAAGCATTTTCAAAAACAAAATGTGAACTTCCATTTTTAAAAAGTTATAGTCCTTTTACTAGTGAATTCTGACATGATAATCAATCTTAGATGTCCTTACCTTTTTCTTAGGCCTAACTCTAATGAAACGGTGTTGGATGCATTAAAAAAAACAAAAAACAAAAACTTGATGCACCTCTGGTGACTCATTGTCATGATAAAAATCATGATTTTTCCTCTTTGAAATGTTTTACCATCGATCACTTTAAAAGTGATGTCAGAGGGGGTGAGAGAGATAGACTATTAATTCAAGTAGAGCAAAAGGTGGATCTTTTCCTTAAACTCTTCAGAACCAACCAGATTCAGTTCCATATGTAAATGGAATTCTTTTCTAAGATTAATTGAGACAGTGTGTTAATTGAACAATTTAGTGTTCATTATTTTACTTGGATTCATTGCGCACGTGTGAGCGTTTTTCTACTGAAGTAACCACTGATAGCAGAGCTCCATGTATAAACATAGAATATATCTGAAATTGAGTACACAGCGAATATTCTTAGCTGTTTATAAATGTGCTATGTTGAGAATATTCACTTAAAAGTTAATTTTCAAAAGGTTGCATGACAAAAAATTAGCATTTACACATGTAAATAGCATGTACCCACATATATGGTATTTTATATAGCTCAAATATACATGCATAAATATACATGTGTAAAAAGTGGAGGTCTTGAGATGTTCTGGGATAGGGCCAACCGTTATGCATGCAAGTTGCTATTTTATAAAATACATGCTTAGATTTCTCAGCTTATTTGTGTATAATTACACCTGCTCATTATCTGGTGAAAATGATTTTAAATACCTTTATTGTGAACTACAGAATGATGGGGGTGTTCTTAGAGAACTGGGGAGAATTCAGGCTGAAGAACTAGGAAGGTCTCAATGGGGATGCTGCTAGTCTTATTGGATTTTTGTGCCTGATCGACAACTGTAGCTGTGATTTTGCCTTATCTTGCAGGCTCCTGCTCTCTTTTCACTGACTTGCCTGAACTGAGTCACCAAACCAGAAGTCCCGCCCCCCCCATGACATCATTCAACGTTGGTGGTGTGGAACTGATAAAGAGGGAGGGCCACAGACGAGTCTCCATCGGCGGGCCTTCACTGAGGGGCCTGCCAAAGGGCCTGCCCTTTTGTGGGCTCTTTCATGGGACTGTAAGGAGGACCATCAGGGGGAACATGTGTTTTTTTAATTTAAGCCAATTGCAAATGACTTTCAACTGTTGTGACTCGAGTGAGTCCTGTCTATCAGATATTAGAAATAGTATTAGGTCAGTTTTTGTTGTTATGGAGCCTGATATCGTTCACTTGCAATGCCTTCCTGCCCTAGACAGGCTGCTAGATATCTATTATATCAATTGTTCAATTGTTAAAGATGGTGCTTTGTATAATATATTGAATAATCATCTGCTTATTGCATATATAAATGCACATTCAGCCCACAAAATAGATATTTAAATCTCATATTTTTTATTGCAATATAATGTTGATGTACTGTTCGTTTTGGAATAAGGTAACTGACATAGGCCAGGATTCATCAAACTATCGTATGCGATCGGAAGAAGGGCGTGTTTTAGGGTAATAGCTTATTTATTGCAAAGTGCACTATCTTAGCACTTCACATAGGTATTACCGCAATGTTCTCTCAACCTAGCTTGATGGACTTTCTACTTGGGTAACATCAAGCTAGGTTGAGAGAACATTATTTAAATCTCATCTTTGGTTGAGTTTCCTCACTCCGAAGGACATCAAATCTTCACAAGAGTGCACTGTTCTGTTTGTACGACTCAATCTGAATGTCAGTGGCCCCTAACCCCTACACTAATACCTAAACCTCACCTCGAGTAACTAGGTGGGCCTCCTGTAAAGGTATAAATACCTACCTAGTATGTAGCTAGTCTCTCTCTCTCTCTCTCTCTCACTCTCTCTCATAAAAGACTAAAAACACAGTGGGGCAGATTTTCAAAGGGTTGCGCACATAAGATATGCGCATAACCCCCAAAAAGCTGCCCCTTCCACCCCCTATGCACGCCGAGCCTATCTTGCATAGGCTTGGTGGCGCGGGCAAGCCCCGGGATGCGCTTAAGTCCCAGGGCTTTCCTGGGTGGCGTGTCGGGGGCTTTCCAGGGGCATGGCTGCAGCCTCCAGACCAACCCCAGGACCGGAACATGGTGCGCCGGCAGCTGGCCGGTGCGTGCAGGTTACGCCTGCCTGTGGGGTTCAACCCCAGAAGAGCCAGAAGGACTGGCTCTTTAAATCTGGTGAGGAGGTGTGGCCCCACACCTAAGGAGGAAGCAGGAAGGAGTGCAGGTCTTTGGATAGTGGCCCTGCTGAAGGTGCTGAACAGGAGGAGGGACGGGCCGCAGGACAGGCCCCGATGTGGGAGGCGGCTTCCTGCCGCACAAGGACATTGTGGATGACACTAACATCTGCAATAGAGTGGACACGCCGGAAGGAGTGGAGAGAATGAGATGGGATTTAAGGAAGCTGGAAGAGTGGTCGAAGATATGGCAGCTGAGATTCAATGCCAAGAAGTGCAGAGTCATGCATATGGGGAGTGGAAATCTGAATGAACTGTATTCAATGGGAGAGAAAGGCTGATGTGCACGGAGCAGGAGAGAGACCTTGGGGTGATAGTGTCTTATGATCTGAAGTCGGCGAAACAATGTGACAAGGCGATAGCTAAAGCCAGAAGAATTCTGGACTGCATAGAGAGAGGAATATTGAGTAAGAAAAGGGAAGTGATTATCCCCTTGTACAGGTCCTTGGTGAGGCCTCACCTGGAGTATGTTCAGTTCTGGAGACCATATCTCCAAAGAGACAGAGACAAGATGGAGGCGGTCCAGAGAAGGGCGACCAAAATGGTGGAGGGTCTTCATCGAATGACTTATGAGGAAAGATTGAAGAATCTAAATATGTACAGCCTGGAGGAAAGAAGAAGCAGAGGTGATATGATACAGACTTTCAGATACTTGAAAGGTTTTAATGATCCAAAGACAACGACAAACCTTTTCCGTCAGAAAAAAATCAACAGAACCAGGGGTCACGATTTGAAGCTCCAGGGAGGAAGACTCAGAACCAATGTCAGGAATTATTTCTTCACGGAAAGGGTGGTGGATGCCTGGAATGCCCTTCCGGAGGAAGTGGTGAAGACCAAAAATGTGAAGGACTTCAAAGGGGCGTGGGATAAACACTGTGGATCCATAAAGTCTAGAGGACATGAATGAAGAGTGGGTGGCTCGCGAGAATGACGGCTACTACCTGGAGATAATACCCTTATTCAATAAACATACACATGGTTAATATGACTCCAACATTGCTCTAAGCTTCAACGGCAAGAGGAAATGTGGAAAAAAGGATTTGCATTCACAAAAAAGCGGGGAGTAGCTTGCTTGTTACGGCAGTTACTACCTCAAACCAAATATGCCTGATACTTCACTTTCAATGCATGATCCAGCATAGCTCTCTGCTTGAACGGCAGGGGAGAAAGACTGATACTTCACGCATATCCAGCATAGCTCTCTGCTTCAACGGCAGGGGAGAAATTCTGATACTTCACTTTCAATGCATATCCAGCATAACTCTCTGCTTCAACGGCAGGGGAAATGAAGAAAAGTGGATCTATATACAGACAACAACCAACAAGGACTGAATTACATAGGCTGGGTAAACAAATAAGCATGGGTGTAGCTTGCTTATTGCAGCGGTTACTATCCCTAACTAATTAAGCTAGATATTTCACTTAGATGCAGTTCCAACACTGCTCTCTACATTAATGGTGGGGGTGGATGGGAAATAGAACCAAATGGTTACTAAGAGCCAAGAGTAACAGATAAGTATGAGAAAAAAAAAAGTGCGAAACTTGCTGGGCAGACTGGATGGGCTGTTTGGTTTTCTTTTGCCGACATTTCTATGCTTCTATGTTTCTATGCAGAAACCCCGGGCTGTTATTGGTGAAGCTCCAGCTTGCCTCTGTCTCCTTGTGTACTCTGCCCCCTGGTAGCAGGCACTCTCTGGGTCCGACCAGAGGGCTGTACCAACTCTGCGCCAGGCCTCGGGTCCACCTCCAGCACAACAGATTGCAAAGGCCATGGACTCAGTGGAGCCGCGTTCCTTGCAGACCATTCCGGGCCTAGCTTCCAAGGTGCAGGAGCAACAGTGCTTTCTTGAAAATCTGGCCTCTTCCTTGGAACATCTCCACACCAGGCTGGATTCCTATCCTATAGATCTGGCTGTGTTAAAGTCCATTCCTGGGATACTCCAGAAGCTCCAGGACCTTCAGCTAAGTGTGCACAGGTGGTGGTGGACGTAAACCATCTTGAGGCTTGACAAGGTACCCTGACTCAGCCTATTGTCCCACTGCCAACCCCTGCGGCCTCCAAGTTGGCAGCCGACCTTGGGCACGTGGTCAATTCGATTCCAGCTCCGCCGCGTTACTCAGGGGATCCCAAACACTGTCGGGGATTCTTGAACCAATGCTACATGCATTTTACTCTCCAAGCGGTGCTATTCCCAAATGATTTGGTTAAGACGACCTTTACCTTGTCCCTCCTAAATGATAAGACATTGGCGTGAGCCTCCCCTTTGTGGGAGCATTCTGATCCCATGCTTTCTAACCTTCCGCAATTCATATCTGCCTTTAAGCAGGTATTTGAAGAACCTGGCAGGCTCCCAGCCATGGGATCTGATCCCTTGCAATTGCGCCAAGGGAACCGCTCCCTTTCTGACTACGCAATTGAATTCTGAACTTTGGCCACCGAGCTGAATTGGCAAAGGGACAGTCTGCATGCTATTTTCCTGGAGGGATTGGCAACCAGGATAAAGGATGAATTGGCAGCGCGGGAGCTCCCTACCTCTCTCGAAGGTCTCATTGATCTGACAGGGATGATCGATAGACATGTCCAGGAACAATCTCGGGAGACCCGCGCTACCCCGAGGAATCACCTCAGGGAATCCCTCTCTCCTAGTGACCACCCCTTGCCTTCCACCAATTCCCTTGAAGAACCCATGCAGTTGGGCTATAGCCGTCTTCTTGATGAGGAAAGATCTTATCGCTGTCAACTTGGCCTCTGCCTCTATTGTGGGAATTCGGGTCATCTCCTCCCTCAATGTCCCAGGAAAAGCGCTGAGAAGCCCCAGAAACCATAGCCCTTGGTCTCACCACGACCACATCCTTGTTCCTGTTGCCTGCCTCATTGGAGACGTCCACCATCAATTTCTCTACCCAAGTCCTAGTGGACTCCAGTGCAGGGGCAAACATCATCCAGCAGGACCTCGTGGAGCAGTATCAGATTCCCACGCTCCCGTTAACTCCACCATTGGCTCTTTCTTCAGTCCATGGGGACCTTCTTCCCGAGGTTGTGTCTCAGGCCACTCAACCCCTTACCATGAAGATCAGCTCAGATCACTTGGAGCTTATTTCCTTTTATATCTTGCCTATAGCGGTAAACCCTATCATCTTGGGCCTTTCATGGCTGCAAAAGCATCAGCCTCAATTTGATTGGACCACGGCTGATCTAATACAGTGGGGACCACAGTCTTTCGAATCTTGTCTGAACCAAGCGAGTCTTCTTGGTCCTTAACCTTGGCTACCGCACTCCCCTACCTTCTTCCTTGCCTGAAGACTCAGGAGTTCCAGATCAGGTCCAGTTCTCCTTGAACGGATGTCTCGAGGGCAGTTTTTGACCAACTGGAGTCTCAACCAAGACAGAAGACGACTGAACATAAAGCCCTCATTGAAAAGCATAAAGCCATGAAGAGGGTTTTTATCCCTCCTGGCCTTCAAGGAAGATGAGATCCGAAATATCCATGTCCTTCTTTCACCCTGTGGAGCCTCGATCCCTGGATTATTATGTTCATTAGGATGTGCGTTTCTCTAGTCAACGCGGCCCTCAGGAGGGGGGCTTTGAGGAGGGAGTACTGCTACGCTTCTGCCCATGGCCCCAGCCATGGGCAGTATCTCACCTTCCTTTGCAGCAGGGACCGCTCACCAGACTCCTCTTCTTGCGGTCTCGAGGCTGCAGACGCCGGTGGTCCATGGCAAGGAGAGCCGCTCTCAACGTCCTCGTACAGCAGGAAGTCGCCTCCCACATTGGGGCCTTTCCTGCTGCCTGTCCCTTCTCCTGTTCGGCATCTTCAGCAGGGCCACTGTCCAAGGTCCTGCACTCCTTCCTGCTTCCTCCTTAGGCATGGGGCCGCACCTCCTCACCGGATTTAAAGGGCCAGTCCTTCTGGCTCTTTCGGTGATGTCAGCTGGGCGTTTCCACCTTCAGCCCTATAAAAGGGTTCAGTCATCACTTCAGTCCTGCCTTTGCAACAAGGTTCATCCTGTTCCTGTTGACTCTTGGCTGTGTCCTGGTTCCTGAACTCCCTACCGTTGATTATCCTTGGTATCTGACCTCCGCCTTCCTGACTATGCTGACCTCTGCAACCCTGACCTCCACCTGCCTGACTACGTTGAATTCTCCAAGCCTGACCTTCGCCTGCCTGACTACTCTGCCATCTCTCCAGGAAACCTCCAGAGGCCACCTGTCCAGGTGGTCTGGGTACCCAAGGGCTCAACCTGCGGAAACCCCGGGCTGTTATTGGCGAAGCTTCAGCTTGCCTCTGTCTACTTGTGCACTCTGCCTCCTGGTAGCAGGCGCTCTCTGGGTCCGACCAGAGGGCCATACCAACTCTACGCCAGGCCAAGGGTCCACCTCCAGCGCAACAAAAACCTAAAGAAAAAGTACATTATTGTTGTACATTGCTTTGGAAGATTGTATTGTAAGATATGGAAAGTAATTTATAAATTTTATAAGCAAATAAAGCAAATAAATAAATAAATAAATACTGGAGGTGAAATTCTTCTGAGCATGAAATAAAAGTGCAATCTGGGGGTGATCATATCGGATAAGATTAAGGTAGCCAAACAGTTGGAAAAGGTTGGTGCTTAGGGAGAGGAATGGTCAGCAGAAAAGAGGAAGTGATACTGTTCTCATTTAATTCCATATGAGATTTCATTTGGAATACTCTGTACAATTCTGGAGACTACACCATCAAAAGGATATAAACCAGTTGAAGTCAGTTTGGAGGGTGACTACTAAAACAGTCACGGGTCTTTGTTCTAAATAATATGGAGACAGAGAAAGATCTAAACATACCCTAGAGGAAATGCGAGATAGGGGAGATATGACATTTAAATATCTCAAAGGTTTCAATGCATAGGAAGTGGACCACTTTCAATGAAGAGGAGGCTCTAGAATGAGAGATCATGGGATGAGGATGAAAGGAGGTAGACGCATGAGTAGTCTTAGGAAATATTTCTTTACAGAGAGGGTGGTGAATGCATGGAATTAGGCCAACCAGTAGAGGTTGTGGAGAGAAAAACGGTATTTGAATTCAAGAAAACATGGGATAAATACAGGGGATCTCTAAGGAAGTGATGGGAATTGTAAAGCTAAATTAATTGGACAGAAGGGCAGACTAAATAGGCCATACGGTCTTCTTCTGCCATCATGTAATGCATGGATATCAGTTTTCCCTGCTAACATACAGTGCCTCAGCTGAAACCATAATTTGGCTGACAATTTTAATTATTTTATTTTTATAGAACGCTTTAGAATTACAGGGCTGTACATCAAACATTTGCAGTATTGTGATATCATGACACATAGAGCATGAAATGCATGACAAACAAAATGATATATGAATGAATAGGATGAGATAGCTGCTAACCCCTGAAAACGTGAAGCGGAGAGAAAACAGGAAGCAGCAAACAAGACTTCAAAGATGGGAAACTTGCAATCCTTTTATTTTTCTTTTGGCCTCACAGTTTCTTCCTGCTCCGTTGCACTTTCAGCTAAATTGGGTCTGACTTCTACTGGACTGTGGCGTCATAAACCATGGCTTACACCACGGGTCTCCGAACCTTTCATGAGAGGGGCCACAAAGAACATTTCAGACCAGCAAGAGGGCCGTATGGGGTGTGTACTGACTGACGTTTAATGAGGGGGGCTGGGCACAGGGAATTGTCCAGCCCTCTCGGGGATTTTAAATGCTGGGGCAGAAGGCTGATACTGGGAAAGGGGGAGCTCGGTAGGAACAAGGCTCCCGGGTCATGGCAGGGTTCAGTAAAAATATTTAGGAAGGAGGTAATTTTTCCTCCTTCCTAACACCCCCCCCCCCTCACAGACACACACACACTCTTCCCATGAATCTGTCCCTCTATCTTCCTCCATTCCTTAGCATTGGCTCTGTCCTTTTCCCTCTTCTTCTTCCAGCCTTCTCTCTCTCTCCCTTTCTCCATCCTGCCTCTCCCCTTCTTTCTTCTCAGCTTCCCTTTCCAGCCTTTCCCCTTGCCTCTTCCCAAGCTCCCCGTCTCTCTCCTTCAAGCCTCCTCCTTCTCTTCCCCCATTCCCATCATCTCTTTCTTTCTGAATTTCCCCTTCTGGGATTCCCCTCATTCATTTCAGCCTCTCCTCTTCTCTCTCTCTCTCCTCCCTTTCTTTCAGGCTATTCCCCCTCTCCTTCCTGCCTGTAACACCCCAGGGACACAGGAGACCCCCCCACTGCACGGTGCTGAAGGTTTAGCTGAGGCTAGGGGGCTCCACGTTGTCCCTATGCTAGAGTGCACATAAATTGATGGGGAAGGCCCCTCCCACTTTCCCCCACTATCCTACCCCTCCACCAGTTACGTAAACGGTGGGTAATCTCACCTCGTCAAGGTGTCTTCTGGAGGAAGGGAAAAGGGACTAGGACAGAAAAGAAAAGGTTAAATGAAATAGACCCAAAGGAAATTGAAATACATTTATTTTTCTCCTTCCAACAAGTTGGAAGATGGTATTTAGATGTAGGTCAAACGAGGATAGCAAGTAATTTAACAATCTTCTAATCAAACAATGCTCGATCAGTTAAAATTTCTATTCCTTTCCAGTAATAGGTGTACTCGATTCAATTGTACAGTTGTATCCATGAGATAACAGCTATGCCTAAGGCAGGATTTTTTAAGCTACATGTTCTTCATGGTTGGAACCGTATGATCTTAGGACAATTATCCAGGCCTCCATCCTTCCAATCCTTGGAGTGCCTGGAAAGAAGCTGAGGGCAATGCAGATTCTGAGGAATGCAGCTGTGTGTCTGATTTCTGCTAAAAGCAGACAAGAGCATAGTACTCCGGCTCTAACTGATTTACATTGGCTGACATTGTACCACTGCATCATGTTTAAAATTGCAATGATGGTCCATAAGCTATTGAAACTGGATTCACTTCCTTAGGCATGTGCCCTATTGAGAATTTATAATCCAGCACGATCACTCAGATCATGACAGAGAGGCATCCTAGATGCCCTTTGGTGAGAGAAGCATGGTTAAGTGAAACCAGAGAGTCTGCTCTCTCAGTAGCAGCTCCCAACATTTGGAACTTCCTTCCAGAGGCATCATGCTTGATAGAGGATTCAAAGGCTTTCAGGTCTAATGATAAAAACTTATTTATTCAAGCAAGCCTTTGACTAAATACTTACAAGCTGCTTTTTCTGTTCTGAGGTTATGATTTGTGTAATAGGATTTTGCTTGTTTTAATTATGCATGTTAATTGTAAATTGCTTAGGCATCTGTAAGCAGCAAATAAATAAATAAATAAATAATGCATGAGCCCATTCTGTTACCCGTTACTGGTATGAATCTAAATTTCCCCTTTATTTTTAATAAAGTTTCCACAACAAACTTCAGTATCAGATCAGTGCCTGGGTTTAGCTCTAACACTTGGGGCTTCGATGGATCACTATTCTTTTCTTAAAATCTCTCAGCTATTTGTACTTTGCAGACTTTCCTGCAAGGAACATATCACACCAGATGACTACAACTATGACTCACTTATTCTGAATTTAAACTTATTCTGAATTTAAACTTTGGAGGCCTACCCAGAATAACTGTCTCCATCTTCTTCCTCTCCTCTAACCTTATGAACAATTTCACATAAGTATTACTTAAATTGTATATAGTCTCTTGTTTTATTAGCCTTCAGTTACTGTTCAAAGTTGATGTTTTCTCTTTCCCTCCATACTTTCTGCACTTGTATTTACGCGCCCTGTATCTACCCTGCCCTGTTAATTGTATTTTCAGTCTGTTAGTTACGATGTAAACCGGTATGATGTTTGCATACTAATGCCGGTATATAAAAGTTTTAAATAAATAAATAAATAAATAAAATGACTGAAGAGCTCTTTAAAGTGTCGGTACCTAGTGATGTGTGGGGTAAGTGGGTGAGTTCGTGCTTTCCTCTAGCGGTAGAAAGTCCATCTAGGCTGCTGCTAGCCTTGGGATGGCCATGTGGCATTGCTCCCACATTGTAGCCCTCTGCGGGTCTGCTGACTCTCACCAGTACCTACTGTTACCTAATTTAATAAAATAAAAAGGAAAGGAACCTCTCCAGCACCAGTCTTTACGATTGATGGAGACGGTGCTTGGTTTTGGCTGCCTCTCTCTGTGCAGTGCCAGGGATACTGAGGGGATCTAACTAAAAAAATGAAAAAAAAGTTCATGATCCCTATCTAGACACAAGGGAAAGGGGTGACTTGCACACCTGCTACTCGTGCACATCTGCAGGACATTTCCTTGCACGGGAGCTGCTGCAGTGTTGGCAGGCTTTATTTGAGCACGCACACTCTCTCTGGCTGTGCTGGCTTTTCCCTGTCCTCTTCTTTTCAGGCTGCGCTCCTTCCTCTGCGTTAAGCTTCAGCAGTTGGTCTCTGTCTCCCTCTTCCAGCCTTCACTACCCTACAGAAGACATTCAGTAGCAGCACTCCCTCAGTTTCAGTAAGTTCTCATTCAAGCTTGCACCTCTAGTCTCTTCAGGATCTGCTCTCCCCACAGCAGCTCTCGTGATCAGTTACTCTTCCTTTGGCTGTGTCTTTGCTTCTCTGTAACTCTATAGGCAAAATCTCTCTCTCTCTCTCTCTCTGCAGCTCTCCTATCTGGATGCTTTCTCGCTTCTCTCCCACTTCAGGCATCCTGACTGGACTCTATTCACCTCAGTTCCCTGAAGCATACTTACTCTCATTTCTGGACTATTTCTGTCTCACATCTGCTGGGCTCGGATTCCCTTCCACAGCATCTCTCAGGGTCAGACAGTCTCCTGCAGCATCTCTGCTCCAGTGGCTCCTGATGAGTCTCTTTCAGCTGGCTCTCGTCATCTCCTGCTGTTGCTGAGCTCTGGACTCCTCTGCTGCCTCTCTGGGGACTCTAGGATTCACAATAGTCTGTCTTCTCCTCAGCTCTTGAGTGACTGACACCCCAAGCTTCAGGATCTCTTCTTATGACCTATGGACTAACTTCTTCTCTTCCATCTCCTTCCTGGCTTCAGCACATGGATTCTCCTGCTTCTCTCCAGCAGCAGGATTGTTCCAGGAGCTGTTTTATTTTTTTCTTCTTCCTGTTTTCTGTGCTGCATGCTGCAATAATTCTTCTCTGCCCCCGGGGGAGTTCTCTCTTCACAGCAGACTCCTAGCTTCCTCTAGCTGGATCAAGGCTACATGTCTCTCCCTTTCTCTCTTCCCAGACTCTCCCCTTCTCTCTCTCCTTTCAGACTCCCCCCAGCACCTGTCATTCTCTCTTCCATCCTCTTTCAGCCTCATCTCTTCTTTCAGCCTTTCCCCCATCTCTCTCTCCCCAATTATCCTCCTTTCTCTCTGCACATTCCTCTAAGGTCCCATCCCAGAGAGAGCAGCAGCAGCCCAGCCCAGCAGGAGAGACTGGAGGGTCAGTGGCTCAGGCCTACCTCTGATACTCCTCCTTCTGCTGCTGATGCGCTAGATCTGGGTCTTTGTCTCTTGCTGCCACTTGAGCTCATTCCCCTCTCCTGCTTCTTTTGCCACTCAGGTGCAGACTTCTGTCTCTTGCTGCCTCTCAGATCTGGGGTCCTCTCCTGTCAACAACACTTGGGCCTGGGCCTAGGCTGATGAAAGTCTGGCTGAGTTGTGGAGCTGGGAAACCCCGCTGGTCTTTCTACTGATGTTGCCATTCAGTATAGCGTCTCCCGTTGAGGGTGCTGGGATGGACGTCCCCCTTTCTCTACAGAGAACTTGGGGAGAGCATTAGTTGAAAGCTTTGAAGGAGGTTGGAGAGTTTTGTGTCAAGTTAGATTTGGGGCCCACCTGGAAGTCTGAACTCCATCCAGCTTGGAAGCTCTGGGACAGGTCAGGGACTCTGCTTCTTCTTTTTTTTTTTTTAATTTAATCTTTATTAATTTTTCAACAACATACAAAGCATTATTAAAACTTTGTGAATGAAACATAGCATATCATATCAGGAATATAGAAAAGAAATATATTTATATAATGAAAGAAACAATTTGAAAACACAAATCTCTTCCCAATATTTTACCACTCATTAGACCCCTAAACACTGGGGTGGGGTGGAGTACATGCAAACATAAGGAGATTACAAAAACATAAGAAATATTTTGTAACAATGAATAAACGACCAGGATAACAGATTTTCTCTCAATGGACTTCTTTAACTACTACTTACAAGCAGTAACGCCTTTTTTGCGTCAACAAAGCTTTTCGGCTGATCGGGATGGAAAAAAAACATAACTGTTCTTTTCAAACCTTAAGATGCATTTACATGGGAACCAGAGAATGAAGGAGACTCCCAAGGCCAATGCGTCCTGTTTTAAAGCAAGAAAGTTCTTCCTTTTACTTTGTGTCGCCTTTGTCAAATTGGGGAGTATTCTGATCCGAGATACCGTAAAGGTTACATTGATTTTCTTGAAGTATGCTCTCATTATTACTTCCATGTCGCCCTCGTTGAAAAATGATATTGACAACGTTGTTCTCTCAGCAATCTTATACTCAGAGGACTCGAGAAAATCGGTTACATTTTCCAAAACATTTTGAGGCATTTCCATTTGTTGTTTTTTCTGAATTGGTAGGAAATAAACTTTTTCTAGGGGTTGTCTTCTCAGGGGAAATTTCTAATATCTCATGGAAATATCATATTATGGTAAGTCTAGGGATTTCTCCAATCACCCTAGGAAAGTTTAAAATTCTTAAATGTAAATGCCTCAACGAGTTCTCTGTATTTTCAATTTTTCTATTGACTACACCGCAGTCCTGTATGATGGTTGCTTGAACCTCTTTGATTTGCTTTACTTCATTTTTCATGTTTAAGAACTTTTCTGTGGTCTCCATTTTATATCCCTCAAAGTTTTTATTCATGGCTTCAAGCTGCTGAGAAACAGAATTTATCTTTACCGAACAGTCTGCAAAAAAATCTTGCCATAGCTGACGTTAGATTCCACAGTGAATCTAGTGTGACTACCTCGGGTTTAGATGATATTACATCACTTACAGGAAGGGACTCCTGCCCTGGGCTCTCACTTTCCATCTCTCTCTGGCCCATTCTGCTTCTCTGATGTCTCCAAGTGCATTCTCTCCGCTGTTCATGGAGGACTGTGCGTGCACATCCATAGAGGCAGCCCCCTCTGATTGTTCGGCTCAAGCCACCATTTGGGATCTCCCATCCAATCGCGGCGTCGATGTTGCTCGCACAGCCGGTGGCAGCCTGTTGTCCAATGAGCTGAGGGATATCTCTTCCGAGGTCGGGTCACATTCTCCTCCCTGTGACCCGACAGCCGGACCTCCCAGCTCCTTACCAACTGTTTGTGCGATGCATTGTGTGATTGTTTTCTGCCCCGCGGGCTGCGCTGGTGTAGAGGGGTATGTCCTGAGCTTCCCCTTGCATTTCGGAAGCATTTTTATCAGGAAAATTCAAACCAAGAGAGAAAAAACACCGGAGCAGCTGCACAATGCTACTGTGCTGGTCGCCATCTTGAACTCCCCAGGGACTCTACTTCTGCTACTCACTCCTTAGATGCAGGGTGGTTGCCTCAGGATACTTTGGGGATTTTACCTTTATGATGTATGAAGACTGTGAAACCCCAGGGCACAGCTTGGGGAGAGGTCTTGAGGAAAGCCTGCCCTTGGAGGGCCCTAGGCAGGGAAGAGCTGCCCCACTGGAGTGGAATGGAGGTGACCCGCTGCATCATCCTCTGGTGTTGAACCTGAGTTGGGGAAGATAGATTTTGGGTTGCCGGGGACATGCTACATCTGGAGCCATTTGCTTCCACAGGGATCCCTTCCACCTGGGATCTGGAGACAAGCAAGAGGTACAAGAAAGAACACATAACTGTGAGAAAGAACCAGTTTAAGAGCCTGGAGGACCCCCCTGGGAGAGAGAGGAATGGACTCTCTGTGCAGTGACTGCTTTTGTCAGTTTTACCATTTTGTAAATGGCTTTCTCCTTTTTCCACTGAGGAATACCTCCCCACTTAGGGATCTCATTCATCCAAGCCCTGGAGAGTGGAAGCTCCCTCTGTCTGGTATTTGAGACATGTGCACAGATTGAGGGAATAGACTGTAATGGAAAAACCACTGTGGTACTGAGGACTCTGTTAATTGTACCATTTACCATTCTGATTCATCTCAGTACAAGACTTTGAATTTTGGATAGCAACAAAGACTTCCCCAGTGTTTTATTTGGCACTACTGATCATAATGAATGGGAGGACATGTACCCCCTCTCTCAGGGACAAAGATTAGAGAGAAAGGCACCCCTAGCACTCTGGGCTCTGAAGGAATAGCCTCCCCCCCACTCAACCAAGGATCCAAACCCTGGGGAAAGGAGAGTGTGCTTTATGAGCTCGCCAGGGCTCTAGCCCCAAAGAGACAATAAACATATTTTATGGCCCCATTGGAGTGAAGGTGGGGTTACATGCATATTTTTAAATCCATTGTATAATCTCTCTCTCCCCCATATAGCTCAGCAACTGAAGTGACAATCTTTGTTCATAAGCCACCAACCACAGATTCTTCTAGAACTTTGTACTTAAGCACCCAAAATCTGCACAATAGGTTTTGTCATTCGACAATAGGTGGGGCTCCTTCCTTGTGAATGCCACCTCTCTAGGTGGCCTGAAGAACACACACATCTCTTGCACGGTCATGCCTGGCTCTGCCATTGATCCACCAAGCTGGCCCCAAGAGTCTGTAATCTTCTTAACTGGGCTAGAAAAAAATATCTGAAATGGTTCATTCTCTAGCCTGTAAGTGAATGTTGTTAATAAATATGTGAGGCACTGAAATCACAGAAAAAAAAGCAAAATAATTTAACACATGTTGAGTACAGGTAACACTCGTGGTAAAGTGTGACCCAAACAGATCAGAAGGTGACACAACAGCACTCCAATCTCCAGGTTCAGAGAGGCGCAGGGCATCCTGCTATAATATAGAGGTGTTTGAGCTATATTTGAGAGGTGTTTGTTTTTTTGAAATGTGGGAAAGTAAATAAGACTATCGGATACATTTAACTGGACCATGCCCAGTGCAGAATTAAGCAGCCAGATAGTGTGTGGCATTGCTTGATATCACGGGGTAAATTACCAAACCAATGCCTGGGAGCTCAGCACACAAATCCTATTAAAAGATAACACAATTTGTATGCTTAGCTCTCCAGTAACACATTTGAACATTTACTCCAAATTTTATCTTTGACATTTACAGTTTCGAAAGGGCAGCAGTCTAGCAAGCACCTGCTGTTAAAGGAGTAATGTATCTATCTGGGTTTTATCACTTTAAAGTTGCTTTGGAAAACAAGCTTACATATGGCCCATAGGAAACGTGTTTGAAGGAGTATAATATATAATTTAACAGTTAGAGAATGGATTTTGAGCCCTATTCACGGCAGCATGCAAGTAGGATCTGCATGAAACGCACCCTGTTTATGAACCGTGATAGATTAGATAACAATCTGCAATGTAAATACTTATATGTATTTTGATCGCTGACAAGAATGCTTGCACATATTTAAGTTGCATTGAAAATTACTCATTCCCTTCACACCAAGAATCTGAACATCTAAATGAGTAATTTGAGTGCAGCAGAGCCAAACTGGATTAATAAATTCTGATTTCTTGCATCAAATACAAATATAATTTCCAGTATAAATTAGAGATTTGCCATTAGAGTAGTTTAATGGGCTTTCTAGCTCTGAAGCAATGCTTTTTCATTGATTTTATCAATATATTTATTTTTTGGTGCAATAGTTAAACTGCTCCCATTGGTGTAAAACACTGTGAATAATTGTCTTTCCCCTGGTGTTTACACCAATAATCAAAGCTAAAGCAAGTGTGTACTTTAGCTTTGATTACTTCTGCAGGGAAAATGTCCTACAAGGATTTGCACCTGTTTTTTGTGGGGGTACTTTGTTTCACATGGAAAATGTACGTACAGTAGTTTCAAAATTGCAAAACCATGGGCCAGATTCATTAAGGCTCTTCTCCCATTTTGTGTCTGGTGAATCAGGTCCTATGTGTGTTGCTGCCTCCCCCAATCTAGCCCCATCCCCAGGAAACACCTCTGCTCTGTGAAGGCAAATGGCCTGAGCAAAACGGTCTTTGAAAGTTGTCCTCCACATGG
The DNA here is from genome assembly GCF_901001135.1 of Rhinatrema bivittatum. Taxonomy (NCBI): domain Eukaryota; kingdom Metazoa; phylum Chordata; class Amphibia; order Gymnophiona; family Rhinatrematidae; genus Rhinatrema; species Rhinatrema bivittatum. Next base: position 76,870,885 of record NC_042621.1, on the reverse strand, counting down.
CTGTCTTTATTTTTCAATCCCTGTTGTGCCAAAAACTGTTTTTCTGTTTCGCTAATTTGTAAATTTTGCTTGGCCACTTTCCGGAAATTTCCGGGCTCTGTTTCAGTCCAGTTGAAACATGTCCCAGCTCATGGAATGCCATGCTGGCAGTTGAAATCTCAAGCACCAACACCAAAGATTTGAACTGCTAAATCTAGGCTGAGGAATTGCATGAGTAATTCTCAATCCCTAGCCAAATATAAATGCGCTCTTGAGTCACGCAGATATTGTAGGCAACATTTTTGAGTAACACCACTGAACCTTGAGTGTAAAAGAATACTTATTCAATGTGTTATGTTTTACTTGTGTTATTCTATAAATGGCATTATATTAGCAAAGCTGGCATTATAATATATCAGCCTAACTATTCAAAATACAATTAATAGCATGATTTGCTTTCCATGTTTAATCTTTCAGCAGGCGGAGTAATAGTTATCAGTTTAGTTTGACTTGTGGACTTGTAGGAATTCCTTTTTTTACCTGTTGTTGATTTTTCCCTCTGGACACAGCAAGGGTTTTGAAGAAATGGAAAGCAAAGCATTTTCGGCGCAGAATTCGGCAATTCTGCACAGGAGGGGGAATTCTGCACAAATTCTGCCCCCCCCCCCCCCACAGTAGCACGGAATTCCCCCCAGGACTTCTGCTTGCAGGATGGGCTGCACCAGGATGTGGAGGAGGGGGTGCGTAACCCCTAGCAGGACTGATCCTTTTATGTGCACCCAAGGATCATAAGAGAAAGAAAAGAGACGGACCCTTTATGCACACCACTCCTTCAATGTTTCTCAGACTCTCCTTCATCCCAGCAGATAGCTTTATTTTTTGAGTCCCGGGATGCCAGTGTGGGAATGAACAATAGTTCTTAAAACCTTTTTTTTTTTGCAAGACCAGCGCTTTCTCCATCCTGTGTACACTGATAATGAATACTGCTTCTGCATCCAATAAACACACATGAGAAGGATGGTAGGTTCCAACTTCTTCACTGAAAGTTGATTAGATGACTGAGTAATGTTTACAGCTTCAATTTGTTTCTTGGTTAAAGTCAATAAATCATAAGACAGCAGAAAAAAATGTAATAATCATGCGATTCCACTTCTTCGCAAAGCCGTACCTTCCTCTGGAAGTACTTTATTTACACTGAGTGAATTCCTTCATTTCTGCACTTCCTTTACATTTTCCAAATTTCTTAGATTGAAATTTATTCGATCCTCCTTTAATCCCCAGTTGAATCATTAGCTCTTCCTTCTGAAGATGGTTAGAATAGCAGTTCTAATAATTTATCAGAATTTAGTCCCAGATAATATTTTCTTCCAGACTTCTATATAATTTTTTAACTCCATATGGGCCCCTTACTCTCCCCCTTATGTAATACTTTCTATAGCAGCCACAAAGGTCTTGTTACATTTACTTTGTATCCCTTAGCTTCCTTCCGTTAGTGTCCTTTGATGGGATCCCCTCCTCCAGAGGAATTCCTCCACACTTCTGTTTCTCTGAAGGATGTAATATGCATAGGATGACTGTATTTCGCACTGTACATTTTGGATTCACAGAATGTATGAAATTTCAAATAAGTAAATAAATAAGTAAATAAATAAATAAATGAGTATGCCTTTTACTTCTCCCAAACTTGAGAAGATGTACATTGACCCTTGATGGGTCCATCCCTTCTCCTCTCTCTTCTTTCTCTTTCTTAAGAACATAAGAACATGCCATACTGGGTCAGACCAAGGGTCCATCAAGCCCAGCATCCTGTTTCCAACAGTGGCCAATCAGGGCCACAAGAACCTGGCAAGTACCCAAAAACTAAGTCTATTCCATACTACCATTGCTAGTAATAGCAGTGGGTATTTTCTAAGTCAACTTAATTAATAGCAGGTAATGGACTTCTCCTCCAAGAACTTATCCAATCCTTTTTTAAACCCAGCTATACTAACTGCACTAACCACATCCTCTGGCAACAAATTCCAGAGTTTAATTGTGTGTTGCGTGAAGAAGAATTTTCTCCGATTAGTTTTAAATGTGCTACATGCTAACTTCATGGAGTGCCCCCTAGTCCTTCTATTATCCGAAAGATTAAATAACCGATTCACATCTACCTGTTCTAGACCTCTCATGATTTTAAACACCTCAATCATATACCCCCTCAGCCGTCTCTTCTCCAAGCTGAACAGCCCTAACCTCTTTAGTCTTTCCTCATAGAGGAGCTGTTCCATTCCCCTTATCATTTTGGTCCTCTCAGGGTGGCTAGAAGCCATCCTCTCCTTAGATCTTGATGACTGCAGGTCCTCTTGCATGAAGGGAACCTCTCCCTTTAAGTTGAAGAACAATATAACTAAATTTAACAGATGATTTGGGCACTCCAAACATAAGTAAATTAATTAAAGTTAAATGGTGGACAGGATGAGTGGAAAGAAGCTCAAATCTTAAGAAAATAATTCTATGGAGGTTTTAAGTTAATTAATAGAAAATTGAGAGCACAGCACAAGATATGCTGCTTCTTCAAAATCAAAAAAGGATCCATGAGGTAATAGCAGTGTAATCCAGAGGGACACATCCACTGCTAAATTCCACAAGGAGGAGGTCAATAAGCTGCCTCTCCCTGTCCCATATAGTACACTCCTAACTAAATCCTAGTAAGGTGGACTAACAGGATCCCTAAACCTGGGATAAGCAACATGGAATCTATTGACCTTTTGGGATCCTGCCAGATACTTGTAAACTGAATTGACCACTGTTGAAAACAGGATACTGGGCTTCTTGGACCTTTGGTCAGACCCAGTATGGCAAATCTTATTTTGCTATGTTCTTATGAAATCACCATTCAGTTCTACTCACTATACCCTCTAAACTATGCATGTGCACACAGGTTATGAACCCCGTGCATGCAGCAAAACATAGCGCGGACTAGAAATCCGGATATTATTTGCATTATACTGGCTGGTAACCCACACAACTGAACTCAGATTTTGCTAAAAACAATACCCATAAAGTACAGAAAGATTTCCAAACTCTAGGGGAAAAGATAGCCACATGGCAAAGACTACTGGCCTTTTCAGAAGTATTACCTGTTCATGGAAAAGGAAAGGAAAGGCCATACCATATAGATAACTTCAATGCCTGGCTCAAAATCTGGCGTAAAGTATGTGGATTTGGATACATTGGAGGCTGGGGCCGTGTATGGATCAATAAAAGATTTTATGGCAATGATGGCCTACATTTGTCAATTGCAGGAAAGAGGATGCTAAGTGAGAAATTCAGATCATACATTATCTGGTATTTAAGGAACAGGGTGGCAGGAGGTGGCCAGGGAGCTTGGCAGGTCACCCCCAAGCAAAACAGGAAGAGAAAGTAACACAATCAATCAGGTCAGAAATGCAGAAAACTTAATTAGGAAGAGCATCTGGAAAGCTTTGACAGAAAATACACACAAAGACCAGAGTTTTGAATTTCAAAAATATTAACTTTGTCAAAATGGGGACATACCTGGATGAAGAACTGGAAGGCTGGGAGAAAATGGGTGAGGTGGATCAACAGTGGGCTAAGCTAAAAGGAGCTATTGCAAAGGCAACAACTCTGTATGTTAGAAAAGTAAACAAGAGGAATAAGAAACCAATCTAGTTCTCTAAGGAAACAACTGATAAAATAAAGGCAAAAAGAACAGCATTCAAGAAGTATAAAGGATCCCAAAAAAAGGAACACAGAGAAGAATATTAAAACTAAGGGAGACAAAAAGAATTAAGGAAAGCAAATTGAAGAAAGGATGGCCAAAGAGGTAAAGTGAGGAGACAAAACATTTTTCAGATATATCAGGGAAGAAGGGAGGTCAGAAGTGCTATAGTGAAATTGAAAGGTGACAAGGAGCAATGTGTGAAGAATAATTAAGAAAGAGCAGAAATATTAAACAAATACTTCAGTTCAATATTCACTAAAGAAGACCCTGGAGAAGGCCGGTTGCTGATTAGCAAGACTGTAGAAGGGGTTGGAGTAGACAAAACTCCATTTACAGTAGAGAATGTAAGGGAGGAGCTAGGCAAACTGAGAGTGGACAAGGCCATGGGGCCAGATGAGATACACCCCAGGATACTGAGGGAATGGAGCCGCAGAACTGGAAAAGAATGGTGGTGCTCCCGCTTCACAAGAGTGGTGGCAGAGGCAAGGCCGGAAACTATAGGCTGGTTAGCCTCACCTCTGTGATGGGAAAATTAATGGAGACTGTGCTGAAGGAAAGAAGGATAGTGAACTATCGACAATTTGCTGGACCCGAGACAGCATGGATTCAGCAGAGGAAAGTCCTGTCAGACAAATCTGATTGATTTATTTAATTGGGTGACTAGATAATAGGATCAAGGAAGAGTGCTAGATGTGGTCTACTTGGATATCAGCAAAGCTTTAGATACAGTCCCAAATAGTAGGCTTGTGATTTAACAAGAAGTTTGGGAATGAGCACCAAGGAGGTGGTGTGGATTACAAACTTGCTGACTGATAGGAGATAGAGTGTGGTATGTGGGACCTTCTCTAAAGAGAGAACCATGTTAAGTGGAGTGCCACAGAGATCAGTGTTGGGACTAGTTCTGTTCAATATCTGCTGCGGGCCCGGGCCGTGCCCCAGTCCCTCCTCCTACCTCGGGGACGGTCCAGGTCGCCGCAACATTCCTCCGGCCTGTGCAGGCCTGCATGGCTTCTCTCCACGGTGCTCCCTGCATGAGGGAGACACCGCCGATGCTCCGGGGCTGGCCCTGCCCCTTAGGCGCACGCGCTTGCAGGGGCTCTTAAAGGGGCCAGCGCAGGAAAAGCCAGCACCGCCCCAGAATGACTCAGACGTTTTAAGGATATTTAAACCCTGCATCTACATTCAGTCCTTGCCTTGCAATGAGGTTCACTCGCTTAGAGTCTCTAGTTGCAGTTCTGACTTCGGCTTGTTCCTGGCTTCTGACTTCGGCTTGATTCCTAGGTTCTGACTTTGGCTTGTTCCTGGCTTCTGACCTCGGCTTGTTCCTGGCTTCTGACTCCAGCTTGATCCTTGGCTTTGGGCACCAGTCCGACCCTCTGTGTCCTGCACACCCATCCAGAAGGTCTCACCTAAGTCCAAGCGGCTCAGGTCCTCACGGGCTCCTCCCGGGGGGATCTCGGGCTTCTGGTGGTGAAGCTCCAGAGGGCCTCTTGGCATCTACTTCCTCATCTTCACTCCAGGACATCTCTCCAGTTACTGCCCACAGGAGACCATTGTAAGTCCAAGTGGCTCGGATCCTCACGGGCTCCTCCTGGGGGGATCTCGGGCTTCCAGTGGTGAAGATCCATCAGGTCTCCTGCCTCGGGCCGCCTACCAGTTGCAACCTCAACTGTGGGCCTTCCCACAGTGCATCACCATCTGTTACAGCCGGCTCAAGGGTCCACGAACACAACAATATCTTTGTGAGTGACATTGCGGAAGGGATAGAAAGTAAAATTTGCCTATTTACGTATAATACTAAGATCTGCAATAGAGTGGACATAACTGAAGGAGTAGAGAGAATGAAAAGTGATTTAAGAAAGCTGGAAGAGTGGACAAAGATTTGGCAGTTGGGATTCAATGACAAGAAGTGCAGTCATGCATCTGGAATGCAGCAATCCAAAAGAGCTGTATATGATGGGGAATATAAAACTGATATGCACGGACCAGGAGAGAGATCTTGGGGTAAAAGTGTCTGGAGATCTAAAGATGGCAAAACAATGTTACAAGGTGATAGCTAAAGCCAGAAGAATGCTAGGCTGCATAGAGAAAGGAATAATTAGTAGGGATGTGCATTCGTTTGTGACGAAATAGGAAATATAGACGATATTTCCTATTTTGTCATGGTTCGGAGGTCCCCGAAAATGATAGAAACCCCCCAAAAATTTCATGTGGGTTTCTTATCGTTTTCGGGGGGGGGGGGGGGGGAGGGGAGCACATGAAAAAAAACCCCAAACCCACCTTTGTGAAAAGGGGCATTACATTGGCCAGCTTCCAATCCTCAGGGGTACCATAGCTGATTTGAAAGAGAAGTTAGGGATTACTAGTACTAAGTCTGCAATTTCATTTTTTAGTTCTTCCAGAACTCAGGAGTGTTTACCGTGTGATCTATTACTCTTTAGTTTGTCAGTTTGCTTTATTGCACCTTCCTGGTTCATCACGATTTGCTTTAGTTCCACTAAATCCTCACCCTCTTAGAAAGCGCCTCCCATAGGTACGTCCCTAGTAGTCTCCTCAGTAAAGGCTGAAGCAAAGAATCAATTTAGCATTTCTGCTATGGCTTTGCCTTCCCTGAGCTCCCCTTTTACCCCTTAAGCTTTCTCACGATCCAACTGATTCCATCAGGACTTTCTCCAATGTGTTTGAAATTTGTTACCTGTTAATTTAATGGATTGTCCCCTAGTATTAATGCTATTTGAAAGGGTAAATAACCATTCCTGATTTACCTTTTCCACTCCACTTGTGATTTTATAAACCTCTCATATTTACTCTCGGTCATCTCTTCTCTAAGTTGAAAAGACCTAACCTTCTTTCATAAAAGTGTCATTCCATCTCCTTTATCATTATTGTTGTCTTTTTCTTTAATTTTTCTAGTTTTTACTAGGGGTGTGCATTCGTATTGAACATAAATGTAAAACACTACTTTTTTTTTTTTTTTAACTTAAAAAAGTGATGAGACATAAACGATCGGATTTCCAACTTATTCAACATATCTATGTTGAATAAGTTGGAAATCGCGATTGTTGATCCAAAATACAAATTTAAGCCCCTCACCTTCCTTAATCCCCCCCCAAAGACTTACCACAACTTCCTGGTGATCCAGCGAGGAGTGAGGACGCCATTTCTGAAATTCTTTGTGAGGAGCACGTGACGTCGGCGCCACGTCGGAGTGACGCGGCGTCACGTGATTCCCCACGGGTTCGCGCCGGAACGCTCGTTCGGCCCAAAAGGAACTTTTGGCCAGCTTGGGGGTGGCCCCCCCAAGCTGGCCAAAAGTTCCTTTTGGGCCGAACGAGGGTGCCGGAGGGAACTCGCGGGGAATCACGTGACGCCACGTCACTCCGACGTGGCGCCGACGTCACGTGATTCCCCGCGGGGTCGCTTCCGGGATCCTCGTTCGGCCCAAAAGGAACTTTTGGCCAGCTTGGGGGGGGCAGGAGGCGAACGAGGATCCCGGAAGCGACCCCGCGGGGAATCACGTGACGCCGCGTCACTCCGACGTGACGCCGACGTCACGTGCTCCTTGCAAAGTTGGTCAGAAATGGCGTCCTGACCCCGCTGGACCACCAGGGAGTTGTGGTAAGTCTTGGGGGGGGGGGATTAAGGAGGGTGAGGGGTTTACATTTTTATTTGCACATATGGACATATACTCAACTCATTGAATTCTGTTTATGTCCATATTGACCGCAAATGGGACCCCCTTTGGACATATGGACATATGAACTTAAACTTTTGCTCTGCACATCCCTAGTTTTTACTATATTTTTTACTAAGATGGGGAGAGCAGAGCTGCACACAATACTCAAGATGTGGTCACACTGTGGATTGATATAGAGGCATTACCATATTCTGTTTTATTCAAAAGTAGTCCAAAGTACCAAGTGTAAAAGTTGCCTGTTTAATTCTGAATTCCAGTGGTCTGATTTTAGTTTAGTTGATTGATTCTGTTTTATTCTCCATTCCTTTCCAAATAATCCCTAACATTCAATTTGCTTTTTTTTTTTTTTTTTTTAACTCCCCTTGTACACTAAGCTGAGGATTTTAATGTCTTGTCCATAAGAAATGCAACATCCGTTGCCTGGGTGGTGATTCCCTGAAGAGAACCCAGCATTGTGTACCTGTAGTTGGGATTATTTGTCCCTATGTTCATCATTTTGCACTTGTCCACATTAAATTTCATCTGTAATTTAAAATGCCCATAATTTTCAATAATGTTAAATTGCATTATAAAACAGTTGAGAACAATCAGGCTTTGCATTGAGTCGCAGAGGGTCATGTAACCATAATTAGTCTGGCTACCACCTGAGCCAGGGTCAGCTAAACAGGCAAATCCAGTCTTGTTTTTGTCCCCTTGAATGTACTGACTTATAGTTCTGATTTTCCAATTGATTTCCCAAAGAACATAAGAACTACAAATCCATGCCTGCAGCAGTGCAAAAGCAGCCTGTTTGCTTGCCCTGGGGTAAAGTAGCAACATTATCCGTGTCCAGGGCAATTTTAGCAACTTTGTCACAGTATGAACACTGAATTCCCTTTCAAGTTTCCTCTCTTTGTTAGTTGTGAAAATGCCTTTTCATTTTTGCAAAAAAAAAAATACAAAATTTAAACCCAAGCAGGTGTCTCGGGCACCTGAATGTCTACAGAGTAGTAGTTGATTAATATGCATGATGCACAGTTCTCATTGTGTTATGCATATGTATACACATATTTTGTTCTGATTTCTATTTCTATCTCATGATGAAGGGAGCCTAAGATTTCACATAGTTCAATATATGTTTTTTTTTCTTTTTCCTACTATATCTACCTCGCCCATGCAATTTCTTTCTTTTATCTTTTCTGATCTAATTTCCTATGCCTTTGATCCCTCAGTCCTGCTGCCATCTCTTTCTCTTCCCTCTCCTGATTGTGTCTTACTTTTCTGATTCACGGTCAAGAAAGCACCTATATTTTCTATTTGAATCTCTTTCCACTTTTATTTTTTTTTTTCTTTCCATCTTCGCTGTTTCAATTGCCTTGCTTTCTCCCCTTTTGGCTCTCATCATTCTCGTTCTTCAATCTGACCTCCATTTTCTCTCTCCTTGTCAATGACACTGACTCACCATTCACAACACTCCAGCGCATTTCACCGTTTTACTTAACCGTAGGATATCAACTTCGGATTGCCAAAACAATATCAGAACTTCTTGGAGGGACAAGATCACAAATACATTGGGACAGCAGAGAAAAGGGAAATCATTTTAATAGCGCTGCAGTAGGATGAGGTGATAAAGTAAATACCTTTCTGAGCAATGCAGGAATCAAGACACATTTTAACTCAGGCATAGCTTAGATAATTCATTTTGCAGCAACACCGCAGTTTGTACAGCACAGTGATTTGTTACCTTTTTACTTTATAGTAATTTCCATTTTCTGCCAGTAGCATGAGAAACATAATTTTCCACCCACTTCTCATGCATGTCAGATTTGTATCTTTATTCTTTATGTATTTTCATCTGTTTTTCACATATGGGAAATATATACCAGCATTTGTGCTATTAGATATGAATACCATTCCCCACTGTATTTAAATGCAAAATATTGTAATCAGTAACATTTTTATTTTGAAGACTCTTCTGGAGAATTCTAAGTAGCTTCTGTAAGGTTTGGTTAATTAGTCACCTTAACTACTTGGATATACAGGGAGCCCAACATTTTCTTTCATCATCCCTGATCAATAATGAATGTATTCAAACTAGAAATGGGCAAATTACATGCAGACATGAAGTACACAAAATGAAAAAATGGAAAATAAATTTCTGACAATTTTTTTTTTGTTTGGGTTCATAAAAATAACTTGTAGTGCATCAATTATTTCCTATTGCCATGGATACAAGATACTTTATTATGTAACTGTACAGCTGTGCTCATTTTTAATATGACGTTCCCCCCAGATTTTTCATCTAATTCTCTTTCATAGTTACTGAACTGAGATAATAACATCTTCTTTCAGCGATGAATGCATTCAATTCTTTTATCATTCTGTAAAGTATTATTGATTGGAATTTCATTTTTGAGGCATTCAGAAACAAAGCTAGATGTTACTGCTCTGTTAGAGGGATATTATGGTTGAAGGTTACTCTTTCAGTATAAACAAACTGATTGAATGTAATGCAGATTAATACATTGCAAAAAAAGAAATTATTGTAGCTGAGCATACTTCAAAAACAACAAATTTTACTTTGAGAAATATTAATCCTTTCAAAATGGAAGGTGCTTTCAGAAAAGAAATACATATGATTCATCTGCACTTAAGAGAATGCAGTCACCTTCAGATGGGAGCAGGGCTGGAGGGAAGCAGAGTTAAATGCCGGCCAGATTGCATGGCTAGCGGGGATCTTAACCATATTCTTAGTGTTACCGGAGCAAAAATAAGAGAAGGTGAAGCTATCATAGTCCACCTGATGACCAACAAACTGACTAGAAATCAAATTAATGTAGTACAAGAGGAGAAGAGCTTTTCAAGAAATTAGAGGAGGCTCATAGGCATCAGGCAAGGACAGTAGCATTTTGAAACATAGAAACATGACAGCAGGAAAAAGAAAACCATATGATCCATCCAATCTGTCCATGCACACAACTGCTCAGCTTTACAATCCCTACCACTCCTTCAGAGATCCCCTGTGTTTGTCCTACGCTTTCCTGAAATCAGGTACTGTCCTTGTCAGAAGTTATTTCCTTAGATTACTCCTCAGCCTACCTCCTCTCATCCTCAATTCCAATAGCTCACATTTCAGAGACCCCTTTCTGTTGAAAGTGACCCCCTTCCTGTGCATTGATACTTCTGAGGTATTTTAATGTCTCTGTCATATCTCCTCTATTTTGCATTTTCTATAGGGTAAGCAGGTTTTACATCTATAAGCCTGTTCCCATATGCTTTACAATGGGCTGACCAATTTAGAAACCACCCTCTGGACTGACTCCATCTGTTTATATCCTTTTGAAGGTACAGTCTCCAGATATGTGCACAGAATTCCAGTCCAAATGAGGTGAAACCAGGAATTACACAATGAGGATAACTTTAAAAGAATTGTGCACAAGCTAATATTAATGCACACATGGGCTTGCATACATATGCATGTACATTTTATATCATGTGCATGCCATTACACATATGAAATACAATATGTATAACTTTTCCATGAACATTGCATCTGGCTTCCACTCATACATTTGTGCCTGATCTTTCATTCACGCGCAAATCCATGTACCATACATTTGTATGCTTCTGCGATGTGCAACTTTTGGTTCTTCTGAGGTAGGTTCATTCTGCAATGCCACCATCAGCACAGCAGCCACATTTCACCACCAGGGCCATCACTCGACTGGCATCCCTGCTGGTGGAGCAAAAGAGGCTGCTGTTCCCCATCCAGGGAGTGAGGAGGACCTGAGGATAGAACAAGCAGGCCTAGAAAGGCATAAGAACATAAGAAATGCCACACTGGGTCAGACTGAGGGTCCATCTAGCCCAGCATCCTGTTTCCAAACGTGACCAAACCAGGTCACAAGTACCTGGCAGGATCCCCAATAGCAGATAATATTGCTAACACCCAGGGATAAGTAATGACTTTTCCCACATCTGTCTGGTTAATAATAGTTTATGGATTTCACCTGAAAGAACTTCTCCAAACCTTTTTAAACCCATGTATGCTAACTGCGTATACAATATTTTCCAACAATGAATTCCAAAGCTTAATTTTGCATTGAGTAAAAAATAATTTTCTCTTATATGTTTTAAATCTGTTACTTACTGTAACTTCATGGAGTGTCCCTTAGTTTTTTGTATTATTTGAAAGAGTAAATAACTGATTTATATTTACCCTTTCCATTACATGCATAATTTTATAGACCTCCATCAGATACCCCCTCAGCTGAACAACCTTTACCTCTTTAGCATTTCCTAACCCTTCTCTGTACCTTCTCCATCGTAATTATATATTTTTTTGAAATGTGTCATCCATAATTGTACACAGTATTCAAGGTGCGGTATCGCCATGGAGTGATACAGAGGCATTATGACATTTTCCGTTTTATTCACCATTCCCTTTCTAATAATTCCTAACATTCTGTTTGCTTTTTTTATTGCCGCAGCACACTGAGCCGACGATTTCAATGTGTTATCCACAATGACACCCAGTTATTTTCCTGGGTTGTTACTCCTAATATGGAATGTAACATTGTGTAACTACATTGTGAGTTACTTTTTCCTATGTGCATCACTTTACACTTGTCAACATTAAACTTCACCTACCATTTGAATCTACCAGTCTCGCAAGAGCTTTCTGCAATTTCTCACAATCCACTTATGATTTCACTACCCAGAATAATTTTGTGTCATCTACAACTTTGTTCACTTCACTTATCTTTTCCTTTTCCAGATCATTTATAAATATTATTTAAAAAAAAACCCAAAAACACTGGTCAATGTACAGATCCCTGAGGCACTCCAATGTTTGGCTTTCTCCACTGAGAAAACTGACCATTTATTCTTTCTCTTTGTTTCCTATCTTTTAACCAGTTTTCAGTCCACAACAGAACATAGGCCTGGATTCACCAATCTATCGCAGAATGGTGAATTCATTGAAAATGGGGTGCGGGCCTGTGAAAGCCGGCAGCCTTCACACCACTGCAGTGTTTTCGCTGCTGGCTTTCGCACCCAAAAGCGCCACCCTGAAAGATGGTGCTATTGGGCGCGCTACTGGCGACGATAACGTTACTTACCTGATCGCCGCCAGCAAAGACACCGCCCCCTCACCGCCCCTACTCCACCCCCAGCATTGAAGAAGGCAGATGCCGAAATGTGGTCTGTGTCGGGCTGATACAACTTGAGCCTCTCCAAATCGGATTTTCAGGCATTCCTTTGTTGATTTCAAGCTAAGTTAATTTCAAGTTTTTGATAATGCAATGCCATGCATAAGATATAATACAATGAACAATGAAATAGTAAATGCAGCATGACGCGATATCTTGAATAATCACACTGATTTCTAATACACTGAGCATACAAAATTTCATACAAAAAGACTTATGATTATACTATCGGTATACATAACCTTTGCTAACTAGCATTGACAAATGTGCCTATCTATGAGGTCTTTTTTAATGAGGCAAAAAACATCGTAATTCATGATGTATATTTTTGTGGAAATTTCTAGGACTTTAGCTTTATTCACATGTTGATTACTCTATTCCTAAGACATCTACAGCACTCTGTGAATCTTTCATGAAAAACATTGTCTAAGATTTTGAATTGTTTTCCTCTTTCACTCCTAACTTCTCTCTAGCACAGCCTATGAATGAAATCCCTATTATTTGGGAATATTTCTCGGAGGTTTCTCATTTCAAGATCATTAGCATTATCCATTCTTTAAATTCTTTACTTGTCCTCCACAGCTCAACCACTCTTCTAAAGTGCTGTGTTGAAAACATCTGTGGACCCATCACAGAAATTATTAATCTGTCATTACTTTCTGGTACACTCTCCCCTTGTTTGAAAAGGGCTTCAGTAATACCACTATTAAAAAAGCCTTCACTAAATCCCAAAGAGTTTGAAAATTACTAGCCTTTATTTTTTCTCCTATTTATTGTGAAAGTAATAGAATCAGCAGTTCTGCACCAACTATCCCAATTTCTAGACAATTATTCAATACCTGACCAACATCAACTCGACTTTCATAATTTTCACAACACCAAGACTCTTCTTATTTTCAATCTGGATACCATTCACCAGGCTTTGACTCCAGTACATGTTACATCCTAGTCCTATTGGACATCACCACAGCATATGACACCCTAGATCATGCTATACTCCTTTCATGTCTTAAAGAGGTTTGAATGTCTGGTGCAGTCTTACTTGGTTCTCATCAAACCTTTCAAATCAAACAATACAGATAAAAGTTGACTCATTTTGTTCCTCATGGTACTCTATACAATCTGGTGTACCCCAGGGTTCAGTCCTTTTTTCAGCACTCTTTAATATCTATCAGCACTTTTTAATATCTATGTGTCATATTCTGGGACAAGTAGGATTGTCGTCTAAGCTATTTGCTGATGACATCCAGTTTACTTTTCCTTTTCAGTTAACTTGGCCTGAGACCAGTCAATTTCTCTCTCGATGTTTGACCACCATTCAGAATTGGCTCGCAGAAAATAAACTAACTCTTATTGTTAAAAAGACCAAAATCATTGCCCTAAGCCAACCTTCTCCATATTACTTATTTCTGGAAATGATTATTCTGGTTTGCCCTATCAACAATACGTTCACTTCAGATTATACAAAATTCAACAGCTTGCTTAATCACAGGAACATACATTAGAGATCATATTAATCCTGTCCTCAAATCACTGGTTACAAGTTCATTATTGCATGTAGTATAAAACCACTATTATCTAGAATCTTCTGTATAATGTTTTTTCCCTTTGGATTGAATCCACTTTAATGATTTATACCCCATGACATTTATAGCACTCTTCTGGACAATATTTATTGGATATTTCTACCTACCTGCTGACTGCCTTGCCTTCTCTACTTTTGCTGTTCAGCAGCTTGACTCCTGCTTCCGTGGCTGGGAGATCAGTGGCCCTACCCATTTGCTGATATCAACAGGGAGAGGCCTGATAGAGCCCATAGTGACACTAAAGACACATCTATGTCCCAGTTTGGCCACAATAGGTCCCAGTTTGTCCCTGATACACTTCTTCTAACCCCCTAGTCTGCTTCTGTGTTCACTCACCCAGAGAAGCCAATTTGCAAAACATCAAGTCAAAATAAAAATGGAGATAAAATACCTACCTCCACATTTAATTCTGGATTTTTGCACACAAAATTTGTTATATTTCTTATGTGTGGAAAATATATGCATGTAGTTTTATAAAATGAGTAGAGAAAACATATATGTGCCTGTAGTAGAAATATGTACTGAAACATAAGTGCATATTTTTGGGGCTAAAATATGCAGTATTTAATAAACATTTTAGATCCTGACATGCAATTTATTAAATCAGTGTTTCTCAACTCTCTTCTGAAGTCATACCTAACCAGTCAGCTTTTCAGGATATCTGAAATAAATATGCATGAAATAGATTTGAATATACTTGTATGTAAATCTTTCTCATGCATTTTCATTGTGGCAGTCCTGAAAATCCGATTGGTTAGGTGTTCTTCCAGGACAGGATTGAGAAACACTGTGTAAAATAATAGAAAACATCTTGTAATCTACTGTACTTGGGTCTACTGACAAAAGCTGTACATGTGCTTCATTCAAAATGTGGAGGCACAAATTGTTTTAGGGGCCTAGGGGAGCAGGTTACCAATTGAAGCCCAGATTAGATTTAAACTCCTCATTCTGATATGTCGAACCCTCAGATTTAAAGGCTCTGCATATCTCAAGCGTAAACTACAAAGGTATCAACCTGGAAGGGAGTTTAGATCCAGCCAGGGCGGTGCACTTTGTATCCCAGCCATGCATAGAATAAGACATTCCCATCTGAGATCTAGGATGTTTTACATAGCATTACCAATATTGTGAAATAGTCTTCCAACTGAGATTAGGCATGACATGAATAGGTTAATATTCAGAAAAAGATAAAAACCTGGCTTTCTCCTGTTTGATTCTTTATTTTGCTGACTGAAATGAATCTGCTGGTAACTGTTGGGTTATGTATTTTAAAGCATTAAAGTACAATAAAGTGTTATTTTACATCAGTGAATATGGTGCATTTTATTTCATATTTTAATTTATTGTCTGTTATTTATCTGTCCCTCATACCACTATATTGGTTTGTGTATCTTATGGTTGCAGAAGTCTTGTCTCCTTTTCATTGCCTTATGCTGATAATTGTGACTGCATTATAATAAACCGATGGAAGATATTATCAGATAAGTATACTGATGGCAAAGGATCAGGGTGTTTTTATGTGGTATGTTTTGAAATTTATTATGTTTGATAGATTGCAAATGGAACAGATCTAGATCACTTGGATGTCTTCATATAATTCCAGGATTACCCAAGAGCTGAGGCGATACCTGCTAACCACAAAGTCCTCGGGCATACCCAGCAAGGATGTTGGTGGAGGAAAGATACGCTCCCTGTATCTCCTGGGCCATGGCTGGGAGCGTGCCCATTGCTGGGCCGGGCCCTGAGCCCAGCAATGGCAATGGCGAGGCATTAAGAATGCATGTACAAGTACACTTGCCACTCACCAATAGGTTTTATTTTATTTAGAAACTTTTATATACCGGTATTTGTGGGGACATCATACCGGTTCACATAGTAACTGAAAAGATTGGAAAATACATTGCAACAGGGGAATGTAACTGGGCGGGGGGAAGAACAGAAAGGCAGTAGGAAGGATAGGAGAACAAGAAGGTAATAACCAAAACAATTTACAATGAAAGTCTCCTTAATATAAGGAGGTCACCTGAAAGGGGACTGCGAGGGGGAGTGGAAGGAGTTATTCTGTGTAGGCATGGTTGAACAGGAGAATTTTTAATTTCTTTTTGAATTTAAATGCACAGGGTTCAAGTCGCATGTGGACAGGTAGTGTATTCCAGAGAACGGGCCCGGCAATAGAGATGGCACGGTCTCGGGTGGAGGAGAGATGTGCCAGTTTCAAGGATTGAACATGTAGAGTGCCTTTGTTGGTAGATCTGCTGGCTCGGGTGGACAGGGGGGCAGTGAAAGGGAGGTCGAGCCAGTTGGAGTTGTGGGTGTAAATGGACTTGTGAATTATGGTCAGAGTTTTGTAGTGTATACGGGACATTATGGGGAGCCAATGTAAATCCTTGAGGATGGGGGTAATATGGTCATGTTTGCGTGTGTTTGTAATGAGTCTTGCAGTAGCATTTTGCAGAAGTTGAAGGGGTTTGATAGAAGACAATGGGAGCCCTAAGAGGAGGGCATTACAGTAATCTAGTTTGGAGGTGAGGGTAGCTTGGATCACTGTGCGGAGGTCATGGGCGTAGAGCAGGGGTCTGAGTTTCTTTAGTACATTTAGCTTGAAGAAGCCAGTTTTGAGGATGGAGTTGATGTGAGGTTTCATACTTAGGTTGGGATCAAGAAGGACTCCGAGGTCTCTAACGGAGGGTTGAGCTGTGAGGAGGTTAAGTTTAGGGTCGTTAGGTAGGAGGTCAGGGGGGTGCGAGGAGATGTGAAGGAGTTCCGTTTTGTTGGTGTTGAGAGCAAGCTGAAGGTTGGTGAGGAGGGCGTTGATGGCTGCAAGGCACTTTTCCCAGTGCTCGAGGGCGTCAGATATGGAGTTGTGAATGGGAATGAGGATCTGTACATCATCAGCATAAAGGTAGAATTTGAGTTTAAGGTCAGTGAGGAGGTGGCAGAGGGGAGTGAGGTAAATGTTGAATAGGGTAGATGAGAGTGATGAGCCTTGCGGGACTCCTTGTTGTAGGGGGTATGAGGCAGATAGGTTGTTTCCAATTTTCACAGAGAACTTTCTGTTAGAGAGATAGGATTTGAACCAAGCAAGAGCTATTCCTGAGATGCCGATGCTTTCTAGCCGTGTCAGGAGGTGGTGGTGGCTGATGGTGTCAAAGGCCGCTGAGATGTCAAGAAGGGCGAGGAGGTAACTGTGGCCTTGTCCCAGACCTCTGAGGAGATAGTCAGTGAGGGAGAGCAGTAAGGATTCGGTGTTGAAGTGCTTCCTGAATCCAAATTGGGAGACATGGAGAATATCATGGTTTTCTAGGTAGTCCACTCACCAATAGGTGTTAAGAAGGTTGACCTGCTAAAAACAGCCATCTTTAATGGTACTGGAATGCTTGGTAGGTGTGTATGTATTGATTGCAGTGTTTATCTTGCGCGATATGCACCTCGATAATATCATGGACCATGATGCCGTCCGTGTTCAGACCGCACTGCCCGGAAAAAAGGTGTAGCTATTACCTGTGTTACTGACCCGTTATAACGTGCGATACGGATCGCGTGCCACGCTACCATCCCCTACTTTACATTTACTCCGCCCCAACTCCTCCCACTTGAATATTATATATTTTTTATTTGCCCCATCCATGACCCTTCCCTTTTCCGCCCCCCTTATTTTGTCTTCGCGCATGTATAAATCGCGGTTTTTGAAATCCACGTTGTTCATCCGTGGCCTGCATTTTCATATATATTTGGGTATTTTTGCCTGAGCAACACTTTTAAAATTGACACCTCGGTTTACTGTGGATAGTCGAGCTCCTTCTGCATAAATACTTTGGAAAATTCAGTCCTAAAATTTCTTTTAAAAAGCAACTTCAAGAGCTTTACTGTTCTACCAGTCTTTTACACCAAAGCATACTGTTCTAATTGGAGATTTATTCTTTGCTTTTATGAAGAAATTTAACAAAAGGCTTTTGGGAGACCTCAGCACCTCACTCGAGTACATTACTGCTTCAAAGAAAAGGAAAATCAGTTCAAAACTACAAATCCATGAATGCAGTGAGGCACAAAAGAGTATCCACTAACTCAGACTGTCTGCGATGGCCTGAAATTATGGAAACACCTTGTAATTATTCTATTCAGTGCAGAGAACTAGGTTTCTGATTCCTTATTGTATTTGGTTGGAAATAAAAACATCTTGAGTAAATGTATTCATTGACTAAGCATGAATCTGTCTTAAACTATCTCTGGGCTCATAAAAATGTGTTATTTTAGATTCTAAGACATGTCAGCTACTGCACTTCAAAGTTTGATTGATTTCTATGGAATTTTTAAATTCTTTGATTAGAATTCTTGCAATGAGGGCACAGTGGACTCCCCACCCCCCATCAAATCAGACCATGATGTAAATAGAGCAATAACCTGTTATGATCGTTGGCCGCGGCCGTCCGCAGCCGACCCAACTCACCTCATGTCATGCCTGGCTCTCCACTCCTGGTGAACTAGCTGCTGTGGGCAGCCGCTACCACCGTGTTCCTCCTGGCTCTCCGTGCCCCACGTGGTGGCTGGGATGCCGCCGACCGCTCCAACTCCAGGCCTCCTTAGGTGCGTGCACGTGCCATCTGTCTTCCCTTTAAAGGCCAAATGGCGGGAACTCCAGGGTCGTCCCCGGCTGATGACATCACAAGCCTGAGATATTTAAGCACCTCCTTTGGCCTACGCTAACCGACTTGGCAATGAGTTCCCTGAGCTCCTCTGGTGTTTGTACCTGTTCTCTGGACCTGCGGTTCCTGCCTTGGATCTCTGATCTCTGATCGTGGACTCTGGCTCTGGGTACCCGCTCCTCGCGGGCCTGCTCTATACTTCCGTTCCTGGAACTCTGTCTCCATGATTCCCCGCTCCTCGGGGTAGCCTCAGTGCTACTACTCCAGAGATCCTGTCTCCATGCTTCCCTGCTCCTCAGGGTAGCCTCAGCGTTACTACACCAGAGATCCTGTCTCCATGCTTCCCCATTCCTCAGGGTAGCCTCAGTGCTACTACTCCAGAGATCCTGTCTCCATGCTTCCCCACTCCTCAGGGTAGCCTCAGTGCTACTACTCCAGAGATCTTGTCTCCATGCTTCTCTGCTCCTCAAGGTAGCCTCAGCATTACTATACCAGAGATCTTGTCTCTCTGCTTCCCCACTCCTCGGGGTAGCCTCAGCGTCATTATACCAGAGGCCCTGTCTCCACACTTCCCTGCTCCTCGGGGTAATCTCAACATCTTTATACCAGAGGCCCTGTCTCCACATTTCCCTGCTCCTCGGGGTAATCTCAACGTCTTTATACCAGAGATCCTGTCTCCATGCTTTCCCACTCCTCGGGGTAGCCTCAGCATTACCACATCTGGGGTCCTGTCTCCGTGCTCCCTGTACCTCGGGGTCTGCCCTGCTCACTTCTGCATTGGAGATCCTTCTTCTGGTACATCCTCTCTCCAGACCTGCCCAGCACTGCAATATCATTGAACTGACTCTCTCTGTCCCCGCTCCTCGGGGCACCCCATAGTTCTGCTACAGTGCATGTGCCTGCGATCACGTGGCTGTGACGCAGGCAGTACTTCTATACCGCCTCTCTCCTGGGCCACAGCTGTGGTTCTGTTGCCTTAGTTTCCAGTCAACCTTGCCTCCCGATGGTGGGGACCTGTAGGGCCCAACTCCTCAGGTAGCGTCAACCCCCACCTCGGACCAAAGGTCCATGAAACCTACAAAACCTAACATAACCAGTTTTTACATTTCAGCAAATCCAGCTGATGAAATTTAGAGCTGGAAAGTACTGTTTTTGGCAGCCAGGATTTGACAGTAATTTATTTGTGAATTCAACAATATTCTTAACATTTCTTAAAAACCCAACTCAGATATAATAGTGTGATAAATAAATTTAAATTGCATCGGCTGAATGAAATGAATTGTTAATGTGAGTATACATTTTGATTGTAACAGAGATGGGTAAGCCAGCCTGGATTAGATATAACAGCCTTTGAATAGTTTCCAGTTCTGATTTAAGTGGTTTGTGTTCTTGCTTAGTGACACTTGGAATCATGTCCACAGAGAGATCTTGGAAAGTAAGCAGATAGAGAACTACCATTCATGTCCCCTCAAAGACTGGAAAATTAGACAGCTTGTTATCTCCTTGTAATGAGGCACAGCAGATGGATATAATTAAGCAGCATGCGCAGAAGCATCACAGTTGTGCCTAAGGCAATGCAAAAAGTGAATTTTTAAATTTATGAATAATTTAGAAAGCCTGTAATATTATTTGAAATTTAGTTGTTAAATTCTTATATTTAAAGATTCATCCAAACATGTAGCATTCGCTTTAAAAAAATAGAAACAACTCTAAAATTATTATTTAAAAACACAATTAGTAGTCAACTAAAGAGATCCTCAAACAAGAAGGAAGACAAAAGGAAAAATAAAGACTATTATATCAACAGTAAATAAGCATACAAAATTCAGTAGCAGCGAAAAGAAAGTATCATGCAAAATAAGAAGGAAAAACAAAATAAAACAAAATTGCATAACATCTCAAGGCTAATCTCACTCAGGGAATGCAGTTCTGGATGTAACTGAAACATTTTTATCTAAAAATTCAAATAGCTGGCTAGCATCTCTACCCATATATGTAACCAGTCTGTGTGCAGAATTAATAACAATGGTAACAGTGCCAAAATGGACAATAAGATTTACAAATAAAACCAAATAATTCCCGGAGACCACAAAGCCACCCACATAAACTAATATTTTGCTATAATTACTACAATTATAATACCAATCATATTATAGCGTATGAACAGACTGCGCTGCGTAGGTCGTGTACTACTATAAGAAATGTTAAGTAGTAGATATTTGCATGTACCTCGGACAAAATTTGTTAACAAAGGTGCTGTTAATTATCTTTGCAAGAGAAATACAGTAGGACTTACTGGCAGTTTAGCCAAAACCGCTTCTTGTAGATCATGTCGGCAGGCAGGTCAGACGATAAGTCTGTCCCCCATGCTTGCAGGATGATGACAGTGACTCAAATGTCCTTTTTCTTGTGTCATTTCTTACCACCTTTCCAGCAATGTGTCTCCCACAGTCATAGCTGATGCCATTCCTGTCATTCGTGGGTCAAGTTGTGTGCACCCCGGAAAGAGTTACTTTGACTTCCCACTTGGAAGTTGTTGTTGTTGTGGCTTCACTGGCGAACATTTCTCTTGTGGTTTCAGTAAGGCAGGAGAAAAACAAGAAAGTAGCCTTGCAGTATCGGCAAGCAGTAGGCAGTTCCCAGCAGTTTCAGCGTATATGTTGATCTTGGCTTTTTCACTAGCATCAGTAATTTGTAGAATTCCATTTTGGTTCACAGAAGATAGCATAAATTAGCATATTTGGCTTATAGAATCGTACCTGAAACTTTATCCCATATAATACATAATATAGCAGAACCAACACTTTCTTCCTCACATACTCTAAATTATTATAATTAATTTTACATTTGGCAGGATAACTGAAAGAAAAAAAAATGTACCCATTTTAAATTCATCTGCATATACAGTCAAAATATTTGTTTCTTTTTACCTGAGTAAAATGAGATTAGGAATTAAATCAAAGGAAAATCCTGGGTATACAACCCATAAAGGTTTGGGTTTCATTGTGAAAAGAAAAAAAAAAGCAACATAACCCATTCCTTGGCTGATTATAGAGCAAAACATAAGCACAAGAGTTCCTTTTAGGGAAGTAATCTTGAAAGACCTAGTTAGCAAAAGCAGAGAAAGATTTCACCTGCTGCACAGCCTTATCCTACCTTCATGACACCTCCCCACCAGCAGAGGCCCTCAGTGAGCCTCATCACTAGTCTTGCCAAGCTCCTCCTCTCTGCCCTTCGATGCCCAAGTCCAAGCCCTGGGACCTGAGGCAGCACCGAGCATGAGAAGTCTGGGAATGCAAAGAAAGCATAAATTAAAGTATCCATGGACCTGCAAGCTAGCTGGGCACTTTCAATACCACCCTGTGAAAGTATAGTGTCTGATTAGATGAAGCCTTTTTAAAATCATAAATCAGATACTAAACCATCTATAACGTTACTCTAGCAGGTAATTCACCCGTATCCAGGACCAAAGGTCCAGCTGTGAGATGTCTTTCATGATCCCTTCCGCTAATGATAACACAGCACCTGAACACAGGGAGTTCTCCAAGGCTTGCGCTCCGGTTTATATACACAGCAACCTCCACACATCCTTCCATAGACATTGCCAGTTCAAAGCTAATGCCTCTAATACCTACCTTCATGGTGAAGGTGGGAGGATGGAGTGGGGGGGGGGTTTGGAGGGGGGGTAAACAATTTTGACAGTTCCCAAAAGCAAGCCAAACTGACTTTTGAGAGGTATATCATGTGACCTAGAGCCTGGCAAAATGGAGTCAAAAAACAAATCTCCAATATAAATGTAACAATTCTCCTAAATAAAGAGTATAGCACATGCTAGATCAGGGGCGAGCATACAGGGTTCCAGTCACCGTTCCACCCATGCAATAGGTTGGGCCCCCCCCCCCCACAAGTTTGGTTACATCTCACCTATCGCAAGGGTGGAACGGTGACTGGAACTCTGTATCTCCTCGATTCCTGGTCTGGTGTCAAAGTCTCTTGCCAATCAATCAATTCTTGAACTATTTGCCAACTAATGAGACAACCTCATTGCCAGACAGTGTCAGATACAAACACACACACATACACACTATGGGTGGTACCCCAAACATTTTTCAGGGTTGGAGTGGGTTTGGGCTTTTTTTTTTTTTTTTAATAAACCTGTTTTATTTGGCTCCTTCCCTCCCCAAAAAATAATAGGAAAAGCAACACACAATTTTGTGTTTTTTTCCTATTGTTTGTTATTCCCCAAATGCAACAAAATACGAAATATCATCTTTATTTCCTATTTCATTGCACATGAATTCTCACCCCAATATACACAGTCTCTCAGACACAAACACCCACTTTGATTGTATAGGATCTGAGAGTGTGTGTCTCTCTCTGACCCAAAGACACACACTCTCTTGTCACAACGTATGAGTGTGACTTTGTGCCTCAGAGAGAGTGTGTGTCTATGTCAGAAAGACATCCCCCACACATACACTGATTCTGAGAGAAAGATCCCTACACACACCCATACTCTCAAAGTGTGTGTGTGAGGGGGGAGGGGGGGCAGAGGGTCTCTCTGACACACAACAATAGAAACATAGAAATGACAGCTGGAAAGGACCAATGGTCCATCATGGTAGTATCTGCTGTGCCATGCAGGTAACCCCTATGTATCAGTCAGTACTGCTTGATGTGCTTTGCTTATAGACTTGGCCGTAGAAGCAGTCCTGTGGTTTTTCCTTAATGTCTGCGCATAAGTATCCCAAACTGTTAAAAAAAAGTCCTGGCTCATGTTGGTTGTCTCTGAATCCAAATTCTTCTTCCTTCCACCCCCATCCCCCTCCTTCAAAGCAGAGAGTGGTATTGTGGTTGCATCATAAATCTCAAGGCTTATTGCTTAAGAGTATTAATCCCATGCCTTCTAGAGATGTGCATTCGTTTATCACGAAATTGCCAAATTCGTCCTGGTTCAGGAGACCCAAACCCCGAAACGGATTTTCCCCGAACTTTGGGAAAAATTTGTTTTTTGGGTTAGTGGGGGGGGGGGGGGGGGGGGGAAGGGGCACATTTATGAAAAAACAAAACAAAACACCCCAACCCTTCAAATTTACTTTATTACAACCCCCCACCATCCCGATCCCTCCCCAAGACTTACTAAAAGCCCTGGTGGTCCAGCGGGGTCCCACGAGTGATCTCTCCCTCTCAGGCAATTGGGCCTGCCAGGAAACAAAATGGCACCAGTGGCCCTTTGCCTTTACCATGTGACAGGGGCTACCGGTGCCATTGGTCGGCCCTTGTCACATGGTAGGAGCAATGGACAGCCGGCGCCATCTTAGAAAATGGTGCGGGCCATCCATTGCTCCTTCCATGTGACAGGGGCCGACCAATGGCACCGGTAGCCCCGTCACATGGTAAGGGCAAAAGGGCCACGGCGCCATTTTGATTCCTGACAGGCCCAACGGCTCGAGAGGGAGAGATTGCTCGTGGAACCCCGCTGGACCACCAAGGCTTTTAGTAATTCTTGGGGAGGGATCGGGATGGTGGGGGGTTGTATTAAAGTAAATTTGAAGGGTTGGGGTGGGTTTTTTTCGATTCGTTTTTTTTCCATTCGTTTTTCAAAGTTCATTTTTTCCGATCCGTTTCGCTGAAAAACGACATGCGGGAAAACGAATTTTCCCCATGAAGCGCCCAAACCAAAACCCGACCCAACACAGAAAAACGAAGCTCATCTCATTGCCTTCTGTTAAGGGTAGTAACTGTTTCTCTGTGCAGGTTACCCCAGACTGTAAAAGTTGGGGCCCTCATTGGTTGCTACATGTATCCAATACCCTTTTTCCCCTGTCGTTGAAGCAGAGAGCAATATTGGAGTTGCATCAAAAGTATGAAGGCTTATTGGTTAAGGGTGGTAACCACCGCACCAGCAAGTTACTCCCATGAACGCTTTCTTTGTTTCCTTTAGGACTTGGCCATAGAAGGAGTCCTGTGCTTTTTCCCTTATATCTGCATATACGTATCCCAGATCATGGAAGTTGTGGCCATCTGTTGTCATATTGCTTAACCATTTCTATAATGAAATTAGAAGGTAAACAGAGGAGTTACAAAGTAACAAGTAAGAATAAGCCATAGCAATGAATAATTGAGCTCCTGTCAACAACTACTTGCAAGCATTACTGGACCACTGAAGGAGCTGGAGAAGATGTCAAAACTTTCCTAGCATCAATAAAAGCTCTGAGCTGCTCAGGAGAAAAGAAGATATAATTAGTAGAGTGATATCTAACACAGCATTTGCAGAGATAGTGGAATATAAAGGTAACAGCAATATCCAACACCTCCTGCCTTAAGGGAAGAAAACCTAGATAGCCCTTGAGAAATCAGGAAAAATATGTATAACCTGACCATGAAAAGAAAAAGAGATTTAAAAAATATAAAGACATTTCTTTGCTAAGGTCTCCATCAGTAATAAAAGAAATAAGGAAGGTGGCATGATCAATAATCTCATATCCAGACCTATAAGTTGAGTATCATTTAAAGAAGGAGAAGGAGCAGAACTTGAAGGGGAAGGTGAAAAAAAAACAACAACCCTTATGAATGGAGGGTAAAGATTTAGAAGAAATTTTCAAGACGTTCATGAAATATCTCCTTAAAGTCATAATAGGAAGATCTCCCATAACCCTGGGAAAATTTAGAAAACAAAGATTCAAATGACTAGATGAATTCTCAAGAAATGTCATTCTTCTAGAGATGGTATTCTGTTCTTGAATCAATTTAGTCTGGACCATGGCCATATTAACTGTACAATCAACTCAGAGGGACTCGGCAATATATTATGCCACATTTTTTTATTCACGTGATTTTTAAATACTTTTTAACAAACATATTACATCACCAACACTATGCGACCACAATGGCTTCTTATTTCTAAAACCAACACCATACATACATTACCCTTCACTCATACCACTCATACCTATCATACTTCTAAAATCTAATCACATATATCTTGTCCTCTGAATAAACTAAGTGAAAATTCACCACGTAACGTTCAGTTGCATTTTTGATTACACAGCTGATCACATCGTATATGATACAGATAAGTTGCAATACATATCTAATACAAATACATGATCCAATGCAAATATGCCTGTTCAATAAATCCAAAAACATGTATCAATTCACATACATTTATGAATATTCAGTTAACCCAATTCACATACATTTGTAACTATTCAGTTAATCCAATTCAGTTGATCACAAAGCAAATAATCCAACTACCATATTAAGAAGAATCGAGCAAAAATATATATATATCAATGGGCTTGGGGAGGTGTTACATGAATAGAAGACTTCTCAGGACTTATGTGGTCTTGCAGGTGAACAGTTGAAGGTTCATTTGTGTGAGTAATAAATGAATAATATTTTTTCAAATGTATGCTGGCATATTGTTGAGGTCAGGCAGAATGGGCTAAGGATGGTTTTGTGTGAGGATTAGAGTGAGTGGGATCCTGCTTAGTAGACGGTTAACGCGGAGTTTTAAAAAATGTTGGTTTTACCGCTAGAGTTAGTATTAAGTGAATATAAGTTAATTTCACTTAAATTGCTCTGGTTTGGAAAGTGGAGAATTATATAAAAGGTGAACGCCAAATCATTTATTTGTTATAGATACGGAAGTGTACAAGGTTCATGACCACTGGATATGGTTGCAGTATGAATAAAGACAAGATACCCCGAGTATGACATAATACCCTGTTTCCCCGAAAATAAGACATCCCCCGAAAATAAGACCTAGTAGAGGTTTTGCTGAATTGCTAAATATAAGACCACCCCCGAAAGTAAGACCTAGCAAAGTTTTTATTTGGGAGCATGCCCGTTGCACAGAACACCAGAGCATGCAGCTGTGATTTTTTTACCCTGCAGGTTTCACAGTTAGTTGTCATCACAAACCAGCATAACCAGACAACTATTCAGAATATAATAAATGTTCATTTTTTTGTTCAACAATATATGTGAATTCTTCTTCATGGAAAAATAAGACATCCCCTGAAAATAAGGCCTAGTGCATCTTTGGTAGCAAAAATTAATATAAGACACTGTCTTATTTTCAGGGAAACACGGTACACCGTTAAAACAAAGTGCCGCGGATATGAGCTTGATACGGATTAAGAAGACATCAGACTGGTATTGCTTTGATTAGTGGTGGTGGTTCATAATAAGTGGATTATGGCATAGGTAGATGAGATAATAGGGTGTATGATTAATGGTTTTATATTCATTGGTATTTATAGATACTAGCTCTATGAATTAGACCACAAACAGTACAAACATATATCAATGAAAATCTATCATTGATCTGTAATCAACATGAAGAATTGCATCTGACAATGAGAAGACATCTACATATGAATGTCTATTTATGGGTGATCCAGAATTGACACGCAGTATTATATATTGTTCTGAAAGATTAACTTAAGAACTATAATTCACTGAAGAAGCCCTTTTTGTGAGGGCAAAATGAGGCTCTCGTTGGATTATTTGCATTGTGATCAACTGAATTGGATTAACTGAATAGTTACAAATGTATGTGAATTGGGTTAACTAAATATTCATAAATGTATGTGAATTGATACATGTTTTTGAACTGGATTTATTGAACATGCATATATGCATTAGATCATGTATTTGTATTAGATATGTATTGTAACTTATCTGTATCATATACGATGTGATCAGCTGTGTAATCAAAGATGCAACTGAATGTTATGTGGTGAATTTTCACTTAGTTTATTCAGAGGACAAGATATATGTGATTTGATTTTAGAAGTATGATAGGTATGAGTGGTATGAGTGAAGGGTAATGTATGTATGGTGTTGGTTTTAGAAATAAGAAGCCATTGTGGTCGCATAGTGTTGGTGATGTAATATGTTTGTTAAAAAGTATTTAAAAATCACGTGAATAATAAAATGTAGGCATAATATATTGCCGAGTCCCTCTGAGTTGATTGTACAGTCTATATAGAGATCAGAGGTGGTGCACGTTTATTTTCTTTACCATGGCCATATTAGCCAGATCTTGCTGAATAGAGTAAATCTTATTGTCATGATCGCCCAGCTTAAGTTCATGAGAATTAACCAAGGGATCCAACTTACTGGTTGAAACTACAAGGACTTGGCCAAATTGGGACATCAGCTCTCAAAGGGAATAACTCTGTCGGCTTCTGGGAAAGCTGTGGAAGTTGCCCCAATGGTTGAAGAGTAAGAAAGCCTGGGTCTGAGAATGAAAATGACTTCCCTGGCTCCAGAACATTAACAGGAGACAGAGAGACTGGAGAAAATGCCAGAGGAATAAGAACGTCCTGCTCTGTCTCCACCAGATGGAACGCCAGGTGCTGAGTTTTCAACCTCCTCCTCCTGCATGGTCAACAGATCATCTTTCTGCACCGCTGTGATCAAGAGGAAGGAGTCACATCGGGGTGCCAGTGGTAAGGCTTGTTGATAGGAGCTGAGAGAAACCTCGTCCCTGGGAGACATTAGTGCTACTCCTCCGACATTCACATTGGGAACACCATCACCCAAAACAAGGAGCAGGAGATGCAAAGGAGGTGATCAACTGCTGTCCTTCGAGGTAAGTGGTCTCAGGGGTGTAGACCTGAACCTCGTCTTCCCATTTAGGAGCCATTAAAGAAGACAATTGAATAAGAAAACAGCAGAATGCAGCTCTCAGGTCATGCGACCATCTTGCTTTTCCATAACTTTCACTTTTGATCAATTTCATTCTACCTTCATGGACCCTCAGATCTAATTGAAAACAGGGTGTTTGTCTTAATCTGGCTTTCCTGTTGAACAAATCCGAATGATTGACTAAGTATGTGAGTGAGTGAATGAATGAATGAATGTTTATTACATATCAGCATTATACTGGAATATTATATCGGTATTTTACCTTTAGGAATAGCTCATATCAGTTTTATTGCATGAGTGGATTACATTTGCCAGCATTGTGTGATGCAGTACGACCTGGCCCGGGGCAGAAACAGCTGAGACACAGCCGAGCAGAAGCTAGTGGTACCAAACTTAGCCACCGGAGGGCGCTGAGGAAGGTAGCAAAGACTACACTTCCAGGTTCCCCGAACCAACACCTGACCCCTGGCTGGAGCCTGAGCAGGAACAGGTGGATGAAATTGGGACTGATCCCTATGACTCAGCAGAATCTATGGAGGCTGAGGAAGAGGGCGTGCCCCCGTGGTGGACCTGGCCACAAAAGCCCGGCTCCTCGGAGTCTCTGGAGGAGGAGATGGAGGTAAGCTGGGGAGAGGAAAGCTCCAGCTGTTCCTCTATGGAGGTGGAATAACCAGGAGGTTGGGGGATGGTAAATCCAGTATTGCTGTATGGATGTATGAGACAGGCGGGAAGGGAATTGTGTTTTAAATGCTGTGTACCCTGGGGCTTGTAAGGACAACCCCGCATTAATATAAGGCTGCATCCGCTGAGCTACAGCACCACATTAAACTCCTTATTGATTAAGATCCTTTTTCTGTGTACTGCTTGGGAGTGCCAGGACTGGGCCTGGCACTCTGACTAGAGGCTGTGAGGAGTCCATAGCAGCGCTATGCTTGAGCTGTGCAAGGGGACAAGACGTGTCATAGGAGCGAAGCCAGAGGCCTGAAGCCCAGCAAAGCCCCACAGCATGCTGAGCGGAGGGACCTGATCGTGACAATTGTTACAATTTATTGACACAAACTATTGCACCACTGTTTGCATAATATAATGAACCAGAACCATTTTGTCTAACAGAAATGATGTACTGGCTGTGATATTTTTCAGTGGTGTATATCATGCATCACCTGTTTACACCCCCGCAAAACACTGATACGTCCAATCCTATGTTTTTAATCTTCCTCATTATATGGGTAACTATACTAAACCACCAAACTGTGCTATATGGAAACAGTAGCTCTTGTCTTCAGCTATAGCAGGTATAAAACTTAGCTTTTTAGTTGTTAGCATGAAAAATAAAATTTAGAATTCTACAGGACTGAATATTATAGTTCCTAAAATGCAGTCTTCCTTCACATATCCGTTGGATCCATATAATGTTACGATAAAAAGCATGCCAAAATGAAATGAAAATCCATTTTGTTTGTGGAAATGGCATTTGAACTGAAAGCATAGGATCAAGGCTTATGTAATGGAAGTCTGTCATTTTGTGCTACTTATCTGGCCTTTAAATCTTTTCAGCATCAGAAGAATGCTAGTCTGAGTGTATGCTAGCAATACAATGTTACATGCATCAGATTGCCAATTTAGAAGAAATTATATTTTAAGTGATGTGCTTTTGTATTGATTTGCAATACTGGAATGCTTAATATAGAGGATCCCAGGTTATAGCAATTAGAAAGCTAGAATTATCACTTCAGTTATCTGATAGTATCATCATTCCTATCTGGAATATGCATGTGATACAGCTAACTCACATTTGAAATACTTTATTTCAGTTTGTTTAAAAATAATTGTATTCTTTGTTACTTGTTGGATATCCCATGCAATCCATAACTGACAGTCACTCTTTTGGTAGAGGCAATTATTCATGTATCAATAAGATTATCAAGATTAGCTGTTATATAAAACTGTACTGTATGGTGCCTTCCAATGCTGTTACCCAATAAACAGAACTGTTATGAACTCTGTTTATAACAGTGCCATTACAAATAATGGGCTGTCAAAAATGTCCGATAATGATGGTAGAGAAGAGTATGTTTTCAAAGATACTTAATGACTGTAGGGTTTCAGAACTGCAATTGTAGACTTTTAATGAACTCTAGCATAGGAAATCAATCATATATTACATTCCTTGACCTGGCTACGCTCTTTAAAATTTATCTTATGAAAAAAATATAGTTAAAGTCTTCAGTAGTTATTAGCCACCTTGTTAATGTATTCCAAATTTTGTTTTAATTCACAGCATACGACGCTTGAATTATTTTTGTAGCCAGATTTCTAATTAGAAGTGTTAAATGATCAAACCTGCAAAAAGCATGAATTAATGGTGGAGATTTGATGGCTTTCCTACACGCTCCTAACAGTGCTCCCTTGCTGTTATTTCTCCTTTCTTTTCAAAAATATCTGATGGTTAAGCGCAAGCATCTTTCTTCCTGAGCCCGGTCTCTCGGCGGATTCTGATCTCTTGATTGATTTGTGACTGGTGCAGGAACTCCAGTGCTGAACTCTGGCAGTCTGGCATCCGTATTGCCAAGGGAAACAGGAGAGCCTTCGGCTTCAGCAAACATGGGGGACATCTTTCAGTCCAGAGGGGCAGGCCACTGTGGTACAGTCCATTGTGGAAGTCCCCGCTGCACGTTTCTCCGCTTTAGTGCCTACTGATGATGTCATCATTTTTGTAGTTGCTTGCAGAGAGTGCGAGCAGAACAGGAGTAGAGGCAGTGGCTCTTCTGCAGGACACAGCTGAGGATGGTGGTCCAAAAGCCAAGGCCAAGGTGCAGAGGAGAGGTTTTTCTATGGCTTAAGAGATGGAGGCAGAGAGGGACCTGTTGAATTTAGCAGAATCACAACAAGCAGCTCAAGGTCTTAAAAGTGGAAATGAGATCTTTGCAAGTATTTTTGCTTGGCAATGTCCTAAACAGTTTCATTTTGAAACTATTTGGGAGGCCATTGCTGCTATTGGGAAGTGTCTTTCTGGACAAATATGTAATATTTCACTTAAAATGAGTGAAGTGTTAGACAAAATCATGAAGCTGGGATTTATGTTGTTGAAACTAGATTGAATGATAATTTTCAGGAAGTAAAAAATGTTGAAAGGTTGTTGTTGAAGGATAATTATTTGTTAGCTAATAAAGTGGAAGCTTTGGATAATGCAGTAAGACACTGTCATTTGTGCCTTATTAATTTTCCAAAGCTTCCTTCTAATTATGTCTAAATGATAGAAATTTTGGTTGAATCACAACCACCTACACAAACCTCATACGCCCCCTCTCAAAATTCGAATGCACCTCCACACTGGAACTTGAAACCACCCTCAAAAAAATCAAACCCGCCTTTCATCCCTCAGATAATCTGCCCACCAAAACACTACTCGCAAATCCATCTTCAATAGCCAAACACATTGCTAACATTCTGAATAAATCTATCACATCTGGCCAGGTCCCAACTGAACTTAAGCATGCCATCATAAAACCTATACTCAAAAAGCCAAACTTAGATCCCACAGAGCCAGCCAACTATAGCCCAGTGTCAAACCTCCCATTCCTATCCAAAATACTTGAAAAAATCATTAACAGGCAACTCACAGACTATATTGAAGACCACAATATTCTCTCCCCATCCCAGTTTGGTTTCCGTAAACACCACAGCACAGAAACCTTACTCATCTCCCTTTCAGAAAACATACTTAGAGCTCTTGACAAAGGACAATCACACATACTAGCACTGCTAGATATATCAGCCGCCTTTGACACAGTCAATCACAATACACTTATCAAACGCCTCAAGGAAATTGGCATCTCTGGAACTGCCCTACTCTGGTTTCAATCTTACCTACACGACAGGAGCTATAGTGTAAAAATTGGTCGTAACGAATCCAAACCTGTTAGGCTTTCACAAGGAGTACCCCAAGGCTCGTCCCTCTCGTCAACCCTTTTTAACATCTACCTCCTCCCCCTCTGCCGACTTCTTTCCAAACTGGGTTTCCAGCACTTCATCTATGCTGATGATGTGCAGATTCTCATACCAATTACTGATTCCATCACAAACGCAATGAAGATCTGGAATTCCGCCCTATCTGAAATAAACAAATTACTCACAGATAACTTTCTAGCACTCAACACCAACAAAACAGAGATACTCATCCTTTATCCCCCTAATAACCCCCCCCTCAACCTCTCTCCCCCCCTCGCTTTCCCCCTGCCCTTCCACACAACTGGTCCGCAGCTTAGGCATATGGATAGACAACCATTTTAACCTAAAAAAATTCATCTCTGCTACGATTAAGAGCGGATTTTTCAAACTTCACACCCTGAAAAGAATCAAACCTCTATTACACGCGTCCGATTTCCG
Organism: Rhinatrema bivittatum; assembly: GCF_901001135.1. NCBI lineage: Eukaryota > Metazoa > Chordata > Amphibia > Gymnophiona > Rhinatrematidae > Rhinatrema > Rhinatrema bivittatum. Next base: position 76,838,015 of record NC_042621.1, on the reverse strand, counting down.
AACAGTACTACAGGCCATGATCCTATCCAAGATTGACTACTGTAACGCTATCCTCCTAGGCTTACCAAAAAATACCCTCCAACCACTTCAACTCCTACAAAACGCTGCTGCCCGCATTCTCACCAACACGCACCGTCACGAACACATCACCCCTGTCCTTCAATCCCTACATTGGCTCCCTGTAGCCTCAAGGATAATATATAAAGCCCTCACACTCATACATAAAGCCATTCACAACCAAAACATGCAATGGTTCACTGAACATCTCCAACTCCGCAACCCAACCAGACCAACTAGACAGCAACACAAGGCCAAACTCCCAACACCGTCCCCCAAACTCATGAAACACGCCTCTATTAGAGAACGCTCTTTCATCATGGCAGGAACCTCCCACTGGAATAATATGCCCCCCCACCTACGCCTGGAACCATGCCACAAAAAATTCAAACAGAATCTTAAAACATGGCTCTTCAAACGAGCATACCCCGACTAATTGACTACCATCCACATCTACAACTCTACCCCCCTACCTGATCCAAACTTACTAATACACTTCCCGCATCTACCCACCTTCTCTTCTCCCTCCTCCTCCCACTTCCATATTCCCTTCTGCTCACACTACCTCTCCGCCGCCCCCTCCTCCCCTAACCTTTACTATTTCCCATGTTATCAGTCAACTTTGACTGCCTCCTCCCTTGTATATAGTTAATTTTCAGTCTCTTGTATATAGTTTACAAGCAGATAATAATCTATTGTAAAGCCTGCTACTATATCATTTTATATTGTGAACCGTTATTTATATTCATTGTAAAGCTATTTGCTATGTTATGTTACACTGTGAACCGAGGTGATGTTTTGCTACGTGCCCCGGTATATAAAAATTCTTTAAATAAATAAATAAATAAATAAGATACCATCTGAGAATATTCCACCGGTATCTAGAGCTGATTTTCTGCCACTATTTGAAAAGAAAGACATTGGAGAAGAGTGATTGGCCTCTTCACGGGATATAGATGTTTTGGATCTAACTGTTGTTTTTAGAAAATCTGGGCTCTGAGTTGGTGGTATTCTCCACTTTATTGATTTGTTTGGCATTGGACTCAGATAGAGACTGCCTGCTTTGGCCTTTCTTTAAATACAGAGATGTGAACTTCCTAAACTGTAAAGAGAGGATGTGTCCTGAAATTGCTAAGAATTACACAATAAAGAAGGCAAGTTTTGCTGATGCAACCTGCATGCTGCTGATTGGGGCTTCAAACTGGATCCCACTAAATAGAAGAAATGATCCAGATTTGAGCTACTGTCCTTTTTCTCCCTTTCTTCAAATTACTTTTTACTTTTTGATTATCTGGTTTGGACCTCCTTCTGTTACTGGACTTGCTTAACAGAGTTATGTAAACTTTTTTTTTTTTGCTTTTTAGTTTATATTTAATGGTTTATGAAAGTGTTGCGCTCCGCTGCTCGTAAGCCCCAACTACGAGCAGCCTCACTCACCTGCCCACGTCGCCCCAGATTGCCACTGCTTGCTGCCGCTCCCGCGAAGCCCGGGAAGCCGCCAATGGCCTCGTTCCTTCTATGCCGTAGGGAGGGCTGCCTTGTGGTTTTTTCTGACACCCTTTCTGCTTGCTATGTTCCTCCTTCATTGTGCTGTAGGATGTTGATGCCACTTGTCTTGCCCCTTGCCTGCCGTGCTGCCTTCGAGGGTTCATGCATCTGTTATCGGTGCTCTCTTTTGAAGCTGTGGTGTGTTTTTGACACTCTCTCTCGCTGCTGCTTTGCAAGTCTCTGTTAAAGCACTCTTGCCACTCCTGGTACCCCTTTGCCCCTTTACAGTGCCTTCGGCTATTCATGCCACTTTGGTGCCACAGTCTAAGTACCTTGGAGCTCTTGTCTCGTTCTGATGATTGCTCCTCAGAAGTTTCATCAGAATTGATAAGAAAACCCCAATTCTGCAGCCAAAAAAAGGCTGCAAATCCTTCCCCCATTGACGTTAATGGGAAAACGAATAAAACTAATCAACGAATTGTTTTTTTCCCCTATGAAACTAATGCGACAAATTTGGGTCCCAGTGAAATGAAAACCGAATCGAAACAAATTTTTTCCTTCTGCACATCCCTACCAGAATCTTCGAACCATTATTTGCGGCTCTTCTAGTAGTTTGCAGGCTGGTTTCTCCTGATTCCAGTCTCTGAGGGATTCCCTCAGCCTCCGTTTCTCTCTGAATCAGTGAAACATGTGCACAGCAGTTTTATGTAAGGCAGGGTCCCACTCACTGGAAGCTGCCAAACCTCCTAATATACTCCTTCCTACACCGACCTCACGAACAGGGGCAGGGTCTGTTGAAACCACTGATCCTACACTACTGGCACATCAGGTCTATTGAAACCACTGTGACCATAACAGTTAAGGGTAACTTTAGTAGGAAGGGGCACATTTTCGCTTTAATCACTGTTGTACATTATATAATTCATTAAATTCAAGGCAAGTGGGATTCTTCAATAACAGTAATAACGAGAGGCTTTATCTTAAATACATTTATTTACAATAGAAAAGAAAGAAATATGATTCATTAGTACTGTAACAGAAAATAGATAACTGCTTTAACTTTTAATATTGTATGAAATATGGATGGATTAGGATTCAAATTAGCATTATCTCTATAGCTTGAAGCTGCAAGGATAGTGACTGACTGACTGACTGAATTCTTGAAAATTATTTTAGCATCCCGTTGGCTGTTTGTATCATGAATCTTTTACATTAAATTCATATTAAACACATTATTAAGCAAAGCAGTAAGCCTGTGACAAATAATTCTGATTAATAATATATATAGTGTTGTATAATGAACTGGCAAATGTTAATTTCTTTAATATTTTACTCTGATATGCATAGAGAGCAGTCTTCGAATCTGATTCATGTTTCTTTTTAGATTAGGGTACAGCAACGTAGCTACAAATTCTTCAATCTAAATGTGTGTTTTAGAAATGTTTTATGTTTTGTTTTGTTTTTTAATTATTTTTAATAATTTAAAAGCACAAACCGTTTTATTTTAGAAGAAAATAATTTTTGGTTTCAGCTGGATTGTTATTAGCTGTTGGAGTCAGTGTATTTCCATCACAATTTTATCAATGAAATAATAAAAAAAATACAGTCATAAAACCGAGCACAAAAGAAGTTAATCTTCAAAGTTACTTGAATTAAACCCAACCCATATTTGCAAACAACTGATTTTTTGCTACAACCAAATTTGCCCTGAATATATCACTTAAAATACTCAGTGAGTATAAATTATGAGAATAGCTTTCAAACCTATCAGGCTAATTTTAAAACGAGCGAGAGTGTTCTCAATACACTAGGGATGTGCAGACCAAAAGTTTATGTTCATAAGTCCATAAGTTGAAAGGGGGGGTCAATTTCGGTCAATATGGACATATGTACAATTCCATAAGTTGAGTCTATGTCCATACGTGCACCGATTCCCTAAATAAAAATTTAAACCCCTCACCCTCCTTAATCCCCCCCCCCCAAGACTTACCAAAACTCCCCAAGCTGGCCAAAAGTTCCGTGAGGGTCCGGGAGTGGATGCGCGGGGAATCACGTGACGTTGCGTCACTCCGAAGTGACGCCGACATCACGTGGTCCACCGCGGTTCCGCTCCCGGACCCCTCGTTGGACCCAAACGGCACTTTTGGCCAGCTTGGGGGGGCCTCCTGACGCTGGATTTTATAAGATACGCGCGTAGCCACGTGTATCTTATAAAATCCGGGGTCAGCGCGCGCAAGGCTGCACAAAATCGGCAGCCTGCACGTGCCGAGCCGTGCAGCCTCCCTCCGTTCCCTCCGAGGCCGCTCCGATTTCGGAGCGGCCTCAGAGGGAACTTTCCTTCGCCCTCCCCCCACCTTCCCCTCCCTTCCCCTACCTAACCCACCCCCCCGGCCCTATCTAAACCCCCCTTACCTTTGTCGGCAAAGTTACGGCTGCTGAAAGCAGCCGTAACTTTGCGCGTGTCGGCCGGCAGCCCTGCTCCGGTCCCGGGGGCTGGTCCAGATGCCTGGACCACGCCCCCGGGCTGGTGCCACGCCCCCAGGCCCGCCCCCTAAATGCGGCATCGTTTCGGGAACGTCCCTGGACACGCCTCCTCCCACCCCTTTTCGAAAGCCCTGGGACTTACGCGCGTCCCGGGGCTTTATACGCGCCGGCAGCCTATGCAAAATAGGCCCGGCGGCACACGAGGGCCCTGCGCACGTAAATCCGGAAGGATTTACGCGCGCAGGCCTTTTAAAATCTGCCCCTAAGTGAACTTAATAGCAGGTAATGGACTTCTCCTCCAAGAACTTATCCAATCCTTTTTTAAACCCAGCTATACTAACTGCATTAACCACATCTCTGGCAACAAATTCCAGAGTTTAATTGTGCATTGAGTAAAAAAAGAACTTTCTCCGATTAGTTTTAAATGTGCCCCATGTTAACTTCATGGAGTACCACCTAGTCTTTCTACTATCCGAAAGAGTAAATAACCAATTCACATCTACCCGTTCTAGACCTCTCATAATTTTAAACATCTCTATCATATCCCCCCTCAGCCGTCTCTTCTCCAAGCTGAAAAGTCCTAACCTCTTTAGTCTTTCCTCATAGGGGAGCTGTTCCATTCCCCTTATCATTTTGGTAGCCCTTCTCTGTAGGGATGTGAATCGTTTTAGGACGATTAAAATTATCGTCCGATAATTTTAATATCGTCTTAAACCGTTATGGAACACAATACAATACAGATTCTAACGATTTATCGTTATAAATCGTTAGAATCGTGAGCCGGCACACTAAAACCCCCTAAAACCCACCCCCGACCCTTTAAATTAAATCCCCCACCCTCCCGAACCCCCCCCAAATAACTTAAATAACCTGCGGGTCCAGCGGCGGTCCGGAACGGCAGCGGTCCGGAACGGGCTCCTGCTCTGAATCTTGTCGTCTTCAGCCGGCGCCATTTTCCAAAATGGCGCCGAAAATGGCGGCGGCCATAGACGAAAAAGATTGGATGGCAGGAGGTCCTTCCGGACCCCCGCTGGACTTTTGGCAAGTCTCGTGGAACCCTCGCTGAACGACCTCCTGCAGTCGATCTCCTGCCGGCGCCATTTTCCGTACGAAAACGATTCGCGGCGGGAAATCGCTCCCTGACCCCCGCTGGAACCCTCGCTGAACGACCTCCTGCAGTCGATCTCCTGCCGGCGCCATTTTCCGTACGGAAAATGGCGCCGGCAGGAGATCGACTGCAGGAGGTCGTTCAGCGAGGCGCTGGAACCCTCGCTGAACGACCTCCTGCAGTCGATCTCCTGCCGGCGCCATTTTCCGTACGAAAACGATTCGCGGCGGGAAATCGCTCCCTGACCCCCGCTGGACCTCCAGGAACTTTTGGCCAGCTTGTGGGGGGCCTCCTGACCCCCACGAGACTTGCCAAAAGTCCAGCGGGGGTCCGGAAGGACCTCCTGCCGTCCAATCTTTTTCGTCTATGGCCGCCGCCATTTTCGGCGCCATTTTGGAAAATGGCGCCGGCTGAAGACGACAAGATTCAGAGCAGGAGCCCGTTCCGGACCGCTGCCGTTCCGGACCGCCGCTGGACCTGCAGGTTATTTAAGTTATTTGGGGGGGGTTCGGGAGGGTGGGGGGGTTAATTTAAAGGGTCGGGGGTGGGTTTTAGGGGGTTTTAATGTGCCGGTTTTTCGATTTTTCGATTTTTAACGACCCGCAGGTTATTTAAGTTATTTGGGGGGGGTTCGGGAGGGTGGGGGATTTAATTTAAAGGGTCGGGGGTGGGTTTTAGGGGGTTTTAATGTGCCGGTTTTTCGATTTTTCGATTTTTCGATTTTTAACGATTTTTAACGATTTTTCACGATATTTTACCCCCCCAAACGGCAACAATACGATTCCCTCCCCCTCCCAGCCGAAATCGATCGTTAAGACGATCGAGGACATGATTCACATCCCTACTTCTCTGTACCTTCTCCATCGCAATTATATCTTTTTTGAGATGCGGTGACCAGAATTGTACACTGTATTCAAGGTGCGATCTCACCATGGAGCGATACAGAGGCATTATGACATTTTCCGTTTTATTCACCATTCCCTTTCTAATAATTCCCAACATTCTGTTTGCTTTTTTGACTGCCGCAGCACACTGAACCGACAATTTCAATGTGTTATCCACTATGTTGCCCAAATCTTTCTTGGGTTGTACCACCTAATATGGAACCCAACATTGTGAAATTATAGCATGGGTTATTTTTCCCTATATGCATCACCTTGCACTTATCCACATTAAATTTCATCTGCCATTTGGATGTCCAATTTTCCAGTCTCACAAGGCTTCCTGCAATTTATCATAATCTGCTTGTGATTTAACTACTGTGAATAATTTTGTGTCAACTACAAATTTGATTATCTCACTCGTCGTATTTCTTTCCAGATCATTTATAAATATATTGAAAAGTAAAGGTCCCAATACAGATCCCTGAGGCACTCCCACTGCCCACTTCCTTCCACTGAGAAAATTGTCCATTTAATCCTACTCTCTGTTTCCTGGTGTTTAGCCAGTTTGCAATCCACAAAAGGACATCGTCACCTATCCCATGACTTTTTACTTTTCCTAGAAGCCTCTCATGAGGAACTTTGTCAAACGCCTTCTGAAAATCCAAGAATACTACATCTACCGTTTCACCTTTATCCACATGTTTATTAACTCCTTCAAAAAAGTGAAGATTTGTGAGGCAAGACTTGCCCTGGGTAAAGCCATGCAGGAGGCCCCCCCAAGCTGGCCAAAAGTTCCTGGAGGTCCAGCGGGGGTCAGGGAGCGATTTCCCGCCGCGAATCGTTTTCCGTACGGAAAATGGCGCCGGCAGGAGATCGACTGCAGGAGGTCGTTCAGCGAGGCGCCGGAACCCTCGCTGAACGACCTCCTGCAGTCGATCTCCTGCCGGCGCCATTTTCCGTACGGAAAACGATTCGCGGCGGGAAATCGCTCCCTGACCCCCGCTGGACCTCCAGGAACTTTTGGCCAGCTTGGGGGGGGGCCTCCTGACCCCCACAAGACTTGCCAAAAGTCCAGCGGGGGTCCGGAAGGACCTCCTGCCGTCGAATCCTGTTGGTCTATGGCCGCCGCCATTTTTCGGCGCCATTTTGGAAAATGGCGCTGGCCGAAGACAACAAGATTCAGTAGCAGGAGCCCATTCCGGACCGCTGCCGTTCCGGACCCCCAGGTAATTTAAGTCATTTGGGGGGGGGGGGGTTCGGGAGGGTGGGGGATTGAAGGAGGTAGGATTTGGCAAGGAAATGTTTAAGTTATTTGGGGGGGGTTCGGGAGGGTGGGGGGATTTAATTTAAAGGGTCGGGGTGGGTTTTTAGCGGGTTTTAGTGTGCCGGCTCACGATTCTAACGATTTATAACGATAAATCGTTAGAATCTCTATTGTATTGTGTTCCATAACGGTTTAAGACGATATTAAAATTATCGGACGATAATTTTAATCGTCCTAAAACGATTCACATCCCTAGTGGATAACTTATGCTGAAGCCTTCATAAAATTACTTGAGATGTACATTTGTTCAAAAAGCATGGCATATCCAAAAAAAAAGTGCCCCATTTGTTTCATTCATGGAGTCCCAAAACAAATGGGGCATTTCCCAGGAATGAAACATATCCCATTAATTTCATTCTTTTAGCTCCCATAGATTTTGCTGGCTCATTAAAGTCTATGGAACCAAAGGTTTCTAAGGGAGATCCTGAGGGACTCATCATAGCAACCAGCCCTTGTCTGTGACTCATGTGTGATCTCACAGAATTGTCAGGATATGTCAGCAAGGAAAGCAGAATGCCAACGTATCAGAGTGAAGCATTTTCCCCTATTTAGCCTATCACCATTTTGTGGATCCAATGATGCTGATCCTTACTTCTGAGCATGTGCGGACCTAGAAGGTGCATTTGCTTTTTCGAAATCTGAGGAGGTTGTGCTTTGGTTGAGCTCTAAGACAGAGTATTCAGCTGTGCTTTTCTGGTTTAACACTATAAATATTTTAAATCCTTTTTTTCCTGCTGTTCCTCTACACTGGTAGTTCTGAGTTTACTGTCACCCTGCTGAGAAAGGAAGGCTTGTTACAAGCTGCTTGGCAGTTTTTCAGAAATATTTCTCTCCGTTTGGGAAAGTGCCTACCTCGAGGGTAGGGTTGGAGTGATTGGAGACCTGTTGCAGTGGATCAGCTGTGCCAGTCCAGTAAAGTGTTCTTTTCTCTGTCTAGGTCTACAGCACAGATCGCTTCTAGAAATAAGTGTAGGCAGGTATCTACGTTTTTTTTTTCTAGATCCTGTGGCTTTCACTCAGTACTAGTGTACAGAGCAGAGCAGTATTTTAGATCTGTGCTGTCTTTGCACTCTACAGTAGTGAAGACAACAATTTAAACACTGCATTGTCTCTGACTGTATTCATTCACATTTATATGCAGAGTAATCAGTCAGTGTTGTTGTGCACTAACGGCACACACAGTCATTTTATTCAACCTAAAAAAGATTTTAAAAATCCCAATCATCTAAATCCCAGTGAGCTCTGCAGAGGCCAAGAGAGGTAGCAGAGGAGGCCCAAAACCCTGAACCCCTACCTAAAATAAAGAGGGATTTTTAAAAATAAAAAATGGCAAGAGAGGTCGGCATTTCCGGACACAAGAAAACTGAAATATGGAGAGGATGTGCCACCACCACCTTTTTCTCTCTGTTGTTTTGGAGGGAAGGGAAAGGGTAGGCAATGGCAGCACAATCAGCAGGGCACCAGTGCAATTAGAGATAAAAGTACAAGTCCTAAAAGTACCAGCAGTGCAATCTTCTTTAGTTAGCACTGAAGAGGCAGTAAAATCAGTATTGGCAGAAGCCTTATCAGAATCTGAAGCTGAATCTCCTTTTAAAGAATTTCCAGAAGAGGAAATGGGACAGTTTTTAATCGAAGATATTAGTTTTGGAGGATTACTTAGCAGTGTCTTTGCCTCCACTTCAGAGATGGAGGAGAGAGAGAGAGGCAGACATTGATGATGATGATGAGAAAGAGCAGGCAATAGTGCAATCAGAGAAGATATGACGCCCCTGCCACAGTTTCCACCCATTTCCACCTCTACTCCAGTGGCAGCATCAGCCACCCCCTAATGATGCAGATATAGGAAAGGGATCACGAAAGAAATTTGTAATCGGAAGGCTCTTCCAAGTGAGGGAGGTCCTGCGCTTGGCTCGGTGTAATTATTGTGCCAAAGACATCAGCTATGTCAAGCAAGTGGCCATTTAACAAATGCTGGGATGTTGCGTCATCTTCAGAAGCAGCATCCATTTCAAAGGTCGGACGGGGATGGTAGTACAAGCAGTAGTCATGATACCCCTTCTTCCACCCAGAAGCCACTGTTTGAAAAGGAGGCCAGAGTTACTGAAGTTTCTTTGATGCCCTCAAATCCTTCCACTAGCCAGGGAAATGATTGCTCTTGATGACCAGCCCCTGCAGTTAATAGAGAACATGGGTTTCATGCATTTGCTATAGGCATTAGACACAAATTACAAAGTCCCCTCCAGAACCACCTTTAGTAGAAAGGTCCTCCCCAGCCTGTGCAAGGAGTGCTGCAGTCGCATCCAGGTGCTGCTGGCCAAGGCAAAGGGGAGCAGTGCGCATTTTACCAGTGACGTCTGGACAGCTAAAAATGCTGTACATTCTTTCTTCCCTCTGACAGCACGCTGGTGGGACCTGGCTGAGGCAGAGGCAGCAGCTCCACAGGGGGTGGAGTAGCAGGGTGCAGGTGGGCTTTATCGCACTTCCAGTTGACGAATGAGGCCAATATTTTAACAGCCATTAGAGAGTTGCTGGAGGGCTGGCAGCTAGATGAGAGCTAGAAGTTGAAACTCAGGATTCTTTGTGACCAACAATGGCCAAAACATGTTAAAAGCAATATTCAGGGATATTTAGTGTTAACTGTGTAAACAATGACTCTGCAAAATGATTTATTGTAAACTGTGTAAATTATGACTCTGTTCAGCCCTTAACGCTACACCCCTCGACTTTCTTCTTGTAACTTGTTTGAAAATGTCCTTTCTCTTCTAAAAGTTCTTTGTTACACTATAAAGCGATTGTTGCTGAATTATGTTTTATGTGAACCGATGAGATGTTCCCAATGTTCGTCGGTATATAAAAACTTCTAAATAAATAAATAAATAAATATCGGGTACCATGCTCTGTGCAGTCCCTTGTAGAGCTAATTGACGTGCCTGTAGCTTGAATTTATCCTCTATCTCTGCTTGCTTTTGGCTTGGTTTCCTCTCCACTTCTTTATTTCTTTCTGTTCTTCCTCTCATTTCTTTATCAATAATACTGTTTTTTTCCCTCTAAGTGTATATGTATCTTTCAATCCTTTTGTTGTCCTTATATTCTCTCACCTCCTCCTAGTGTCCCCTTCCTGCCATTTCCATCTTACCCCTTCATGCTTCTCCCCTTCACCATGATCCCCTCTCTTCTCATCACCCTTCTCATTGTTTACTTTCCCTATCAGCCTCCCTCTTTTCTCACCCTTACAACTCCTTTCCCCATCTTCTTCACCTTTCTCTCCTTTACGTTCCCTTCACCTATCCCTATCTCATCATAGCCCATGTCTTCTCTCCCACCTTCTCTCCCCTTCTTGCTTCTCTCACCTCCTTTCCCCTTCTTACAACTCGTGTCCCCTCTCTCAGCTACCATCCCAGCCTCTTTTCTCCTCCCTCTCCTACATCTTGACCATTAGCCCCTCTTCCTCTCCTCCTCCACCAGCCAAAATTCCCCTGCCTCCTTTCCTAGCAGTTCTGTTATTTATTTATTTATTGAGTTTTATATATATACCGTCGTTTGGTTTCGCCATCACAACGGTTTACAAAGTTACAATGTTCAACAGTGTTTCCAAAAGGTCCATATGGTTGCTAACATAGAAGATATCATTGTTAGCTTCCTTTCCCACCCATCGTAGTTAATTTGTCCTTATTTCCCTTTTCTAGCTCCTCTATCAGCAGTCTTCCCAATCTCCACTGCTCCTCAGGAAGCCCGTCTGTCCTACACCGTTGCTGCTCTCTGGTGCCTCTGCGGCTTATTGGTCAGACATTCCACAGCCAGCCAATAGGCTGCAGGAGGAGGCAGCGGCTGCAGGGAGACAGAAGCATTTCCTTACTGCCCTCCTCCATGGCCCTGCAGCATGGAGCTTTGAGCTCCCAATTCATAGGCGTGCAGGAAACAATATTTGAGTGTGCTCAAGCAGTAACAACACCCACAGAGCTGGCACCATGCTTTCCATTCTAATGAAGAACCATCTAGAATCAATACGTTTGGATTGTTCTGCAGTAGTAACCCACGGTGAATAATCTTTTTTTCTTTTTTACCTTTAGGAAAATGACTATTGAGTTGACATGGCCCACAACACAAAATCAGTGTCTTAATTTCTGGATCTTTAATAATTTGGGGGGAAAAGCCCCTGTCAGAACTTAGTGGTATAAGTAGTATCTTTTATGATTCTGTAAGTACCTTATACCTTGCATTGTTATTATTTGATTCACAATCACTATCACCATTGGTTGATGGACTAGTTATTGCTTCACTAGTTCCAACATTTATCATGCCCACAGAATCATTAATATTTTCACTAATATCTTCACAACCAACTGGTAGTTTTCTTCTGGAGCTGCTACAAAACATTATACTGATTCATTCCTCTTAAATGTGTTCTATTTCCATTCTGCCTTTGAAAATAAATCTGTATTTGTGGATGTATTTAAAATGTGCACTCTATTTCCCTTTTTAATTTACTTTTTTCGGGTACTATTTAGCTAATGTGTTTTTATGGGTTTCATTCTTTGTACTCAATCCATTAGGTATATACTAATTTTCAGTTCTTAGAGTATACCTTCCTGAACATTACTCTGTATGACACATCCATCAGTTTCATCCACATCCCTGCTCGTATACTGGTTGTGAACAAATTGTTCTGCTCAGTTCTAAATATGAAAACAAACAAATGCATTAAAAATAAGGGTCCCCAGGATACTGCGCTCTCTGGGCTTCCTCTGTTATGTGTTGTTTCTTCAGTTCACCATACTTGCTTGCTGATAAATGCGTAGGAGGTCATTTTCAAACCGTTTACATTGGGACAAAGTCCATGAATACTTTATACTGCAGACTTTACACCAAGTTCCTAAGAGAAATAATTTGCTGATGTTTGCAACTCCTTTTTGTTCCATGGAAAATAATACATGTAGAGTTGAAAATGCAGCCTATACACATTATCTTCCTCTCTCCACTTAAACACTACTCCCAGATATGCCGCCTCTAAATGTGGTTAAAAGTAACTGCACTGAGGGAGGGTAAGCCTTCAGTTTGTCTAGGTAAATTGTTATTTTACTTGCATAAACGATTTTGAAAATTGTTCTCCCCAAGCACTTGGATATTCAAAATAATTGTCTTTTCTTATTACCTGAAAGCAAAAAGTCACTGATCGGCATCTGCAGGAGTAAAACAGAAGCAGTTGACAAAAGCAAGAAGTTACTAAGAACAAGAGACACCCATATGAAGGAAAAGTATTTATTTCATTCATTCATTTCATAGGGACCTCAGTTCATCTCATTAGTTTCAAAATGAAAAAAATAAAATGAGTTTAATGTCTTGTCTTTTTTGTTTGCCATTAAAGCCAGTGCGGGGGGAAACAATGCAGCCTATTTTGGGCTTCAGCATTGCGGTTTCTCATCAATTCTCATGAAACTTGTGGGAACAAATCATCAGAAGGGGGAAAGAACTGCAAGGAACCTAGACTGTGGTAAAGTGGCACCAACAGTGGCATGAATAGCCTAAGGCCCTGTAAAGGGGCAAAGGGGTACCAGCAGTGTCAGGGGTTCTTCAAGGCATTGTCAGAGCAGCAAAGAAGCATCAAGAGTGAGAAGAACTCCCCAAAGCTTCAAAAGAGGGCACCAGCAACAGTGGCATGAGCCCTCGTAGGCAACATGAGAGGCAAAGGATTGCCAAGAATGGCATCAGCATCCTAAGGCGCCATGAAGAGTAAATGAAGCAGAAAAGGTGGCAGGAAAAACCTCAAAGGCACTGATAAAGGGGCACAGCAGCGCCAGTGACGTACCTAAAGTACTTGGCATCTGGGGCGGATACTTCCCCATACATAATTTTAAAATGTCCTAAACAATACAGCAGACACATCAAATAACAGCTAATAATATAAACCAATTTAAAAAAAACACATCACATCCAATAATTAAAACTAACATGGATAGAAAAAATCTCCCGCTCTCCCACAGGCATGCTCTTTCTCATTCAAACACATGTCCTCTGTCTCTTATTCATACATGCTTTTTCTCTCTCACTTACACATGCTGTCTCTCTCACATCCAGTGCCACTGTCTCTCTTACTCACACAAATACACACACTTACTCTCTCTTTCTCATTCACTCATGCACTCCTTTCCTCTTTCATATATACACACACACACTCCCACTCTCTCTCGCACACATATGCTATCTCTCTCACGCATGCTCTCTCTCTCTTACATACACACACACCTACATACACACATTTCCTCTCTTTCTGTTGCTTACACATGCTCTTTCACATACCACATATGCTGTCTTTTCCATGCACACACACACACTCACACATGCACACACACTATGACCCTCACTCCCACATATGCACTCATTCCCAATAGATCTTCTTTTTTCAGCCACTAGCAGGCTGGGCTTGTCAGTGGTTCTGAAGCCTTGCTCTTCCTTTGGCTGCCAGTAGGATGTGCTCTACCAGTGGCTCTACTCAAAGCTCATTCTTGCCTTTATTTCTTTGACTGTGACTGCCCCACTGACTCTCTCTTTGCTGTGCTGTGCTGCCCTCTTCAATTACATTGTTTGCTCACCTGGTAGCACTAGGCCTGTTCCCATGGATAAACAGAAAATGTGTATTTCCAGTGCTGCCACTCTGGTATCCTTCTGAAGCAGTAAATTCACTAGAAATCTTTACATTTTTAACAGTAAGAAAAGAATTATTTAGTTAATGTAAATGAAATGCCTTCTTTGGTAACAGCATGCAGGTCACGCAATGTTTGTGAATTGGAATTTGGACGTTCCTATAGTACCACATTGTGGCATGACAAAGTAGTGGGCACAATAGGAGCCTGCAAATTCATTGATACTGGAAGCTCAGGTTAAGTGCTCTATGGAACAGATGTAGCAATGGATACTAAATGAACTCTTGTATAGTGTATCATGGTAATGGACTTAGCCAGGATGAAGAAATGCAAGACAATAAGAAACCATACATTGAAAAGAACAAATATTTGAATAACATGAACATGTTTAATCTAAATATATAAAGAAAGACCTGAAGTTAGAGGGAATCATGGTGCAATATGTAGTACAGAAAGCTGGCTCTCAACAGAAAATTAAAATTAGTTTAGAAAGCACTATGTCAGATGTAAGTTGCTATATCCCTGAAGGGTGATCATCATCTCTCATTCACGAGCGAGAATGGCCCATCACAGAAGTTATTATTATGAAGGTCATTTTCATCATTAAAAAAAAAAAGCAAACATAATTATCACTTGTTGTGGGTGAGATGCAACGCAAGCACAAATGAGGGCTTTTGAATGATGAAAACCATTTTTTATTTACATTGGTTAGTGAAAGATTCCATGCAGCCTTCAGTAAGTGCTCATTTTTTAAACATTGCAAGTGAACTGAGAAACAACATGGTAATATATATTGCAAACTAGCAAAACAATGAATTTGTCTTCTAGTTCCACAGCAGTGAGCTTTCATTTTTCTTTAAGAGAAGCAAGGAAGCAATGCCAAAGATTAACAGAAGTGCCAGGATATATCTGTGCTTTACCATTTACCTGATATGACACTTGTGATTGCACTTTTAGATGTTTTGTTAACAACAACAACAAAAAAAACCCCAACATATTTTTGGTTTGAGAAGAGTAATACTGGAAGAGTTGGGTGGGCTCTCTTTTTCTTTTTCTCTTTTTTTTTTAAATAAAGAAGCAAAGCTATATTTTTTCATGGATTAAGTCTAACACAGAAAGAACTGTCAGTATGAAAACAATAGAATTTATCTCCACTGATGTAGCTTGACATATGAAGGAGAGCCTGAATGGTTGCCATGGCAATAAATGTGTGGGACTTATGCATGCATTTTCTGCTATAGGATTTTGATTAATGGCATTGACTGAACAGTTTGAAGTAGAAGAAACTGAGAAGGCCTAAGAACCAAATTTAGTTTAATACATCACTTTGATATATCAAAAATCACAAAGGCCTCGGTATTGATTATTCTGTGCAAAGTTAATGCTTATTAACTGAGATCTTAAAATAAACCTTGCTTAAATTAAGTCAAATTATTTATATATCTGCAGATATGATCTGTCTGAATATCAGTGAAGCAATTCTGGAATGGATACTCAACTGGAGGGTGATAAATTTTGTTTGTAGTATGTATATTTTGAAAACCCATTGCATTATTAGGTTAAAAACCCTAGGGGTCGGCTATGAAACATGACCGAAATGAATAATAACAGCAATAATCATGAAAACAATCTCATTAGATGGTTTGATTTCAGAATTTCTTTTAAAAGTGCTTGCAAAGTGAGCAGTGTTGTAGATTTAGCACCCCTGAATACATTTCCACGGCCCTTGATGTGTTTCATAAAAGCTCCATTTTCAAAAGTGTGCTGTATTTTAGGTGAACAGTCGCAGTCAATAATCTTGTTATAGAAACCTAAGCAATTTTTACAAGGCGCATTTCTGGCTGACTGAACAATTTATTCTCCAGATGTCACATTGTATTTTTCCATGAAACAGCTTTTTTTTTTTTAAACCAGGCTGCTGCTTTGTTTGATGAGACTGGAGAGAAAGATAGAATTTGAACATATAGAACAAAATATTGAAAGTACTTGCTCTTACTCCAGAATTAACATATCTGGATAACTGAACATCATGTAAGTACCACTAAAATACATGAAGGTTATATATAGCAAAGAAAAATGTCCCCTGGAAGATGTAGCTATTATTCACAGTCACATATATACCTTACATAGCTTATTGGCAGAAAGCAGTATTTATAGGGGAAGAGGAGGAACTTACCATAGGAGCTCATCACCTCCCCAGAATTCCATTGGAAGAACCAGATATATAAATAGGGAAAGTGTCTGCTCTGGATCCTGAGAGTTACCAACCCTGTAGTTGCTATCTTTGTGAGCAATCAGGCAACAATAGCATTCATGTGATATTGGCATCCTGAGAGCTCTGTTTATGACTACAAGGTTGCCACAGCAGAAAAATTTAAAAGGCCTATTTCTCAGAGCTGATACAAAAAATAGTATAATGGATTACAATAAAGGGCAGTTTATATAAGAACACCAAGAGAGGGAATCCAATCTGACTTTCTTTCTATCTTGCCTAGCTATGATGGATTTGATGTATGCTTCTGTGTTTCCGCAAATGAGCTTCTTATTTTATGAATATTGTAAGAGACATCAAGCCTCACACATGAAGTGCAGACAAAGAAAATGCCTGACTAGGCTTTACTTGCTTTAGTCTTACCACCCAGTTGTGTGAGCAGTAGCATGGATGGACACCTTATGGGTCCTATAATAAACCAATCTCATAGCGTTTCTGTAGAGATGAAACTGATGATTTGTCTTTGCTTCCTGGCTACTGACTTCTTTCACAGAATTGCTGAAGAAGCAAAAGGAATCAGTCAATCTTCTATCACCAGTGTCGAGTCTTTTATGAATGTCATGGCTTCCTTCCTATCTGATTATATTTAGTACCAGTATACTTAGATGGATAGACAAGAGATACAAAAACATTTTTTAAAGATAGCCCCAATTATATTGAGCATTCTGCCTCCGCAGTATATGTATATGTTTCTTTATTATGCTGCCACCTTGTGTCATCTTACAATAATTGTTTTATTTAAAGTCTCTGCAGGATGTGGAACTCTTTTTTTCTTATTGCATATTGTATGAGTGTGGCTGAATTCTTATTGGATATGTCCTTGTTTGCTCTTCTTCTCGTCTTGCAAGTCACTGAGTGTTGAACTGCTTTCTTCATTCTAATAAACATTGTTTAGCATTTAAGAACTGAGCTCTCTGATATTTGGAAATTGGGAAAGACAAAGTTTAGCTGTCTAGGAATTCAAACTAGAGTGCAAACTCTCTAAGGGCAAGACATCGAGGAAGTGAATTATTGATTGCATGCTTTAGGCTGTGGTTCTTTCAAGAGTCTAATAGTCATCTATTTTAATTGGAGGCGTCACTATTAGAACATAGAGGTATGCTATGAATATCCCTTGCTGCTGATTGATGGGGGTGACCAAATTTCACAGATCATACTATGAGGCCCATATATTAACACAGAGCCCCTTGTAGTAGAACATGAGTGATCAGGATTCTCAAAACAAGTAAATTAAATGGATAAGTCCGAAATAGAATTATTTATCTAGATAAGTAGCACTATTTAAGAAATCAATTTATCTCCCTTAGGGGGTAATATTTACTAAAGCTTTATCGCATGCAAAAAGGGACTTTTTGTATGCGATATAATGCAAATTTGGGTGAGAGGAAGAGTTGGGGAGGGGAGGAGTCAGGGCAGGGAGGGGGAGGGGGAGGAGTCATCGGCGGCACCGCTGCTGGCAATAATGTGAGGAACATTATCGCCGTCAGTAGCACGGCAAATAGCTACACCTTTTACAGTGTCACTATTCACTGCAAAAGGCTGCAGCCGGCCCCACTGTGGGTAGCGAAATCGCATTGCCACGGTGAGAACGGATGCGGCCTTTTGCAGGCCAGCCCTCCCTCTTTCCCCGCCCCCTTTTTCATAGGATTCATCATTTCACGAGGAATGATGTGTTGTGCTCGTCGGCTGCAGCTGCCTGTGGCCTCTCTGTCTCACCTCTTTTCTGCCTTTCTCCATTCCAGTTGGCAAGATGGCTGCCTCCGCTTCCATACGCCAACTGCTCCAGCATCCCCGGACCAACAAGGGTGATTGCGTTCGCCATTTTCCTTCTGGGATCACCTAGGGCACACGCGCGTGCACTGGCCCTCCTTTTACGTACGTCATGGCAGGAACCTCGGGGGCGTCCCCTCCACATGACATCATTACCTCCGGGTATTTAAACTCTAAACTCCATTCCAGCTATGAGTTAGCAAGGATTTGTTCCTGCTGATTTCTCTCAGGTTACAGATGCCTTCGCTCTGTTCTTTCTCCAGACGACCCAGGTACCCGCTCCTCGGGGCCCTTGCTATGTTCCTGTTTTACCCTTCGGGGTCAGCTTGTTCCAGCTAGGATACTCTTGGTATCCGCTCATGGAGGCCTTGCCTCATCCTGGGCCTTGCTCCTCGGAGGTCCTTATCTTCCTCATTCTATCACTTACAGAGTGAGTATCCCAGCTTCCAGTCTCTCTCTCACCTTGCTACAGTGTGGATTCACGGCATACCCTGCTCTGTGGACCACTACCGGATCTACCTCACAGGCTTACCAGCTACAGCGTGGATTCACGGTGTACCCCGCTCTGTGGACCACTACCTGATCCACAGTCTTCTGGTGAGAGTTCATCTCCACAGGTCACACTGCGGAGTATCAGCGAGAGCACTCCTCTGGGACCATCCTTCTCTATGCAGAGATACTCAGTGTGCTGCACCATTCAAAAAAGCAAATAGAATGTTAGGAATTATTAGGAATTATTAGGAAGGGAATGGTTAATAGAACGGAAAATGTCATAATGCCTTTGTATCGCTCCATGGTGAGACCGCACCTTGAATACTGTGTACAAATCTGGTCGCCGCATCTCAAAAAAGATATAATTGCGATGGAGAAGGTACAGAGAAGGGCAACCAAAATGATAAAGGGGATGGAACAGCTCCCCTATGAGGAAAGGCTGAAGAGGTTAGGGCTGTTCAGCTTGGAGAAGAGATGGCTGAGGGGGGATATGATAGAGGTCTTTAAGATCATGATAGGTCTTGAACGAGTAGATGTGACTTGGTTATTTACACTTTCGAATAATAGAAGGACTAGGGGGCATTCCATGAAGTTAGCAAGTAACACATTTAAGACTAATCGGAGAAAATTCTTTTTCACTCAACGCACAATAAAGCTCTGGAATTTGTTGCCAGAGGAGGTGGTTAGTGCAGAGTATAGCTGGGTTCAAAAAATGTTTGGATAAGTTCTTGGAGGAGAAGTCCATTAATGGCTATTAATCAATTATACTTAGGGAATAGCCACTGCTATTAATTGCATCTGTAGCATGGGTTCTTCTTAGTGTTTGGGTAATTGCCAGGTTCTTGTGGCCTGGTTTTGGCCTCTGTTGGAAACAGGATGCTGGGCTTGATGGACCCTTGGTCTGACCCAGCATGGCAATTTCTTATGTTCTTATGTTCTCTGCCCGCTCCTCGGGTTATTTCCGTCATCGGCTGTATAATAAAGACTCTCTTGACTTCTGTGTGTGTACCATTAGATCCAGCCTATCGCAGCAAGTCCCCACAGGGCTCCTTCCTGTGGGAGGTTCCATCTCTTGTTACGACCAAGGGCCCACAACACCAACAAAACATAACATGATGAATCCCACCCTTAGTCAGATAGGTAGCACTTTTCAGATTTATCCAATTATTTGACTTATCAGGATAAGCAGCACTTTTAAAACTTATCTGCCTAAGTAAAAGCAAAGTCGTTACTTAGCTGGATAAATGCAATATGTATTTCAGCTTTTATTTTTACATATGCACAGATGTTGCTGGGTGCATTTACATGTATTTTATAATGCGCTTATATCATATATGTGTAGGTTATAAAATACAGGCATAGATTTTTGCATTCCTATATACACACATATATGGGTGTGCACATAGCTGTTATAAAGTTATTCTTTCTCTGTGCACCATTTGCAAATTGATTGTACAATTTACCAAAATAAATACAAAATACCTCCAACAAAACAAAATTTCCATGAAAACATCCTTATAATGAAATGAAACAAAATGACATATTTTGTCCTGCATACCTCTAATATTTATTAAAATATGATGCATGTTAATGCACATTAATGCACATTAATGTGTGTTGTTGGTTGGGGATCCATAGGTGGGAACACTAGGGAGCGCTCCCGATCCCCGGGAGAAGTGTGCCCTTGGGCCCTGGCGAACCTGGAGAGAAGCTCCAAGGAAGCGCCGAGGCAGGTGAGACAATGTCCTATCTGGGCTGGGACTGGAAGCCCAGGCCCCCGCCGGCCTGCACAGCCTTGGTGAGGCCAATCACGCAAGGTTGGTCTCTTAGTGGTCCTCCGACTACTCCAAGCCTTTCAGACCTGCCGCAGGGAACAGCAAAGGCGCCAGGCCGGACAAGAGACAAGGGTGGATGTAGACTCTAGGATTGGAGACTCAGATGTGAAACTTGGAAAAAAGACTCAGACATGGAACTTGGAATGTAGATGAAGAGACTTTGAGATATGGAACATAGATGGAGACTTCGAGACTTGGAACGTAGATGAAGAGACTTGTAGAATTGGAACATAGACGAGGAGACTTGGAGACAATCAAAGTCCCTCAGGCGCCCTATACAGCTGGTGTAGGGCGCCTGAGGGACTTTGCTTGTCCCTCAGGCACATGGATAACACTGGAGACTCAAACGAGGATCGTGGACACAGAGGGGGGCAAGCAAGGCCCTCAGGTGCCCAACACAGCCCGGTCGCGGACTACACTGTCCCCTACATGCCCTACACAGCTGGACAGCTGGTCACGGACCATGTGGGGAGCAGGACATGCCCAGAACGTCTCACAGCACAGAAGCAAAGTAACCCATCGGATCCTCTGGAGTCGGAACAGGATACAGGCGAAGATAAAACTTGGAACTCTGATTAAAAGCAAGGAACCTCTGGAGGCACACATTATTCAAGACCTGGAGCATCAGGACTGGGAAACATTAGGACTGGGAACATCTCAGAACTTGGAACATGGAACATCTCAGAACTTGGAACATGGAACATCTTGGAACATCTCAGGAACTTGGAACATGGAACATCTGAGGAACTTGGACTCCTGGACCAGAAGCTGGAGCAGATGATCCAGGAGCAGTCCAGCTCCTTGCAAAGGCAAACTGGAATGACTGCAAGACCCTTAAATAGAGCTGAAGATGACTATGCCCAAAGAGGAGCTTCAGAGGACTACTCCCTACTGGCCCTTTAAATGTAGGGAGAAGGCGTGGCCGCACCCCTAGGCAGAGGGGGAAGGACCTTGGACAGCGGCCATGCTGCCACTGAGAGCAGGAGCAAAGGAATGGGCCGCAGGTAGGCCCGTCATCAGAGGCGGCTCCTTGCCGCACGAGGAAGGCAGGGGCAAAGTGGAGGCGGCGTCCATGCCACTGAAGAGCAAGCTGAAGAGGATGGCAGTGGCGGCTTCCAGGCCACATAAGAGGCCTGGTCGTCTGCGGCTCCAGCTGCGAAGGCAGCAGCAGGATCTGCGGCCATCATGCCGCATGGAGAAACACTCGGGCGGCTCCTGCTGCTGAGGAAAATCCGGGGATGAGAGCGGCTTCCCATGGTTCTGGCCGCGAGAGGGATCGCAACAGCACCCCACTCTCAAATGGGTCCCCTTCCCTCTTTTGGGAGGTTGGAAGAGGCAGGGCATCTTAGCTGGAACATCTGATATGGTATTCAAGGCTGAAAACATGGAACAGAGACATGGAAGAGGATTCAAGGACTTAGACAATACTGAAGGAGCAGATGGACTTGAACAAGAGCATCGAGACTGCATCTCAGGTTCTAGAGATCAAAGACAAGGATTCTAGGTATAAAGAAGTTAGAGAGAAGGTAAGAAGCAGAGAGAAGGTATAAAAGAGGAGTATCTTGGAGTGTAGAGAGAAGGTATAGAAGCAGAGAGAAGATAAAGAAGAAGAGTATCGGAGTGAGGACCAGTTCTTCATTCATGGTGGTAGCATGGAAAGACGGATCAGACTTCAAGCTGGATTCTATAGATGTGAAGATGAACTCCAGGAGAGCAAATAGGCAAACTTGCAAGTGCCCGCTCTCTTTAGACAGGTAGTGGTACCGGGAGGACACGGATGGAAGTCCAATGAACATAGTATAGCCAATGGAGAGTTGCTCCTGAAGGCAGCTTTTACGTTAAGAAGATGGTTGAAAAGAAGATACTTTTTAGGATCGAGTCGAGGAGTCCCTTACGATGGATGGAACTTCAGGGGACAGGCTCGAAGCCAGCAGAGAATACACAGTGACTTTGTATACGGAAGGCTTCCTGGGGTGATGAAATGGAGAAACAATATGGTATTCATGGATTCAAGGGTGGTAAAGTTGAATTGCCATGGCCCTCACGGAAGACAGAATCACCTCAGGAGGATGAATAGCACAGCAGTGCAGGCATACTGGGCCATTGGATGGTGGTAATTCAGTCCTTAGCTTAGTATTGAGGCTATACAGCAGAGTGGATGGCAGAGAATCAGGATCTTCCAATCCTGATTCTGGGTGCTTGGAACACTACGTAAGAACACTGGAGCACTCATGGTTGTGAGTTCTGGATACAAGATAGCCCATGATGGTAATTTTGGATAGGATCCACTTGCACGAAGCATGGGTACGTTTAGCTGTGGATTCAAGGTGATTTGGTCATAACGGAGGAACACAGGAAGATGACATCTGTGAAGAACTGTTGAGGAATCCATGGCTGGAGCCGCCACTTGCAGAAGCAGAGAGAAGCTTAACTGAAGATGGTCTCAAGCAGCACCAGGACAGTGCAAGCAGGGACTGGGTTGGAAGAGATGAACTGTAGACAGGTCTTGGGTGCAAGTGCCTCCTGCAGGTCGAAGAACCCAAAACCCGGAGTGATGATGTGGAGTACTCTAAGTGGAGTGTACTCCCTGATGCTTGAGAACTTTTGACGCTGAAGATACTAGATGCTGGATGTGGAACCTGGGTTCAGGCACCTCCTGAAAGTCGTATGGAACCCAGGGAGCTGGACCACATTGTAGTGGGAAGAATGGAGATGATTCCTGGAATGGTAGCAGGTGCCTCCTGTAGGTCGACAGTGGTTCCAGGACTGGACGTAGTTAAGATATGGATGCAGGAACGTCATAGGACATGAGATCCAGAGGACTGGACTTTGAGAGGGTCTGGATGCAGGCGCCTCCTGCGGGTCATGGAATCCAGACTGCTGCGGAAAGAGAACTAAGAAATGAGAAGGAAAGATTCTGGTTAGTAACAGAAAATTGAATGTCCAGGAAACTGGGAATGGACAGGCTGGTAACCCACCCGAAAAAAAAATTCCGGAAAACTGGCACCTCCAGTAGGTCGAGGAATAATTAAAATGTTAAGAACACAAAAGTTCAGGAATGAAAGTTCTTAGATCAGAGATTCTGGAACAACCGTGGGCCCAACACTGGAACATGCTCACCGAACACATGGCCTTCACAATCTGTTGGGGATCCGTAGGTGGGAACACTAGAGAGTGCTCCCGATCCCCGGGAGAAGTGTGGCCTTGGGCCCTGGCAAATCAGGAGAGGAGCTCCAAGGAAGCGCCGAGGCAGTTGAGACAATGTCCCATCTGGGCTGGGACTGGAAGCCCAGGCCCCTGCCAACCTGCATAGCCTTGGTGAGGCCAACCACGCAAGGTTGGTCTCTGAGTAGTCCTCCAAGCACTCCAAGCCCTTTCGGACCTGCCACAGGGAACAGCAAAGGCGGCAGGCCGGACAGGAGACAAGGGCGGACGGAGACTCTGGGATTGAAGACTCAGACGTGGAACTTGGAACAAAGACTCGGACGTGGACCTTGGAATGTAGATGAAGAGACTTGGAGACTTGGAACATAGATGAGGAGACAGATGAAGTCTGATTGAAATTGACAATCCAAATGGATTCTGCATCACTGCATCACCAATCCTCTAACCTGCTCATCCATTCCTCTGAGATGTCGCACCACGCAGGCTATGCATCATGATTTTGGGCTGACAGTGAAATGACATTTTACGTGTGTCCTCCATTGACTGATGTTATCACATGCCAATATATGCCCTGTGCTTTCCTGTCTCATTGCCATGCTTTGGTTTGGTGCAAATGATTTCAACAGGAACATCTTCAGCAGGGTCAGTGGCTTTGGCGGGAATGACTGCTTTGATGGGGATGGTGGCCATTTTATGTCTCTCCATAGTTTTCATAGCTAATGTATGGCAAGTAATAAGAGTTGCAAAATGGCTATCTGTAGTTCCAATTCAGTATTCTGCACACACTATACTCGTCCAAGTCCCACATTGGGCGCCAATTTATGTAACTTTACTCTGGTGAGCTTACTACCTCCAGTGGGTCCATACATTTTTTATTGCTGGTTTAAGGCTGTCTTTACTCCTTGCCAGCTTTAACATGTTTCCCTTTCTCCCAGGATTGGGTACTAAGTTGGTGGGGGGGGGGGGGGGGGGGGAGTTCGACTTTCATGGCACAGAGTAACAGGGGTATTCTTTATACACAGCTGTTTTTCCTTGGTGTTCTCTTATGAGAGGGGACTTGTTCTCATGGTGAGTGCAGTAGATGCCAAAGAAATACTCAGCAGTTACTTGGTTAGTGTCCACAATTAAAATCTTTACTGTTGAAATCACTATTGGATTTATGGCACAGATAAACTGAACTGCAGCACTTCAAAATTCTTTGTCCTAATCCTTTTCAAAATCTTCTCCCTCTATCTGTTGTGGAATATCTTAAAACCAAGCAAGGGGACTTCTACTTTCCAAGGCATGGAAAAACAGAGTTCCCAGGTGGCCGAGGAGTCCTTTGGCTGGGTAGGGAAACCCCTTCCAGCTTGTAAAAATGTAACAGTTCTGTTTCTGCACAAAAAGCTGCATTTGAATAGTATCTCTCCTTACAAACTAACCTTTACTTATCTAGTTGGTACAGGAGAACCCAAGACTTATTGGTAGCGTGGTACCAAATATAGGGTCTACTACATTTATAAAGTATGTTCATATAAAGTTTTGAAAATACATAGTTGTATACATATTAGGAATCACCAGTTTTCTGATACCACAAGTTCATCCAGCCCTTGCCTAGTTCACCTAGTCCTCCAGTTCACATAGACCCTCTAGCCCTTCAACCGGAACCCCACCAGTTTACCCAGAACCCCCATCCAAAAATTGTAGACAACAGACTTGTGTAAGTCAATTAGCAGGTGTAAAAGTGTATGAATATGTTTGGTGCTGTAATCATGTATATTTTAATTATAAAAGAACAGCAACCATGTGCACTTCTGAACCCTGCCCTGGAATAGCCTTTTTTCCCCCAGTAAAATTTTTACATGAAACTGAAAAATCACACATAATCTCAATGTTTACACATGGAACTCTGTTGAAAATTAACTCCACAATTATATTCCAATCTAACATATTTTGGAACAGCTCATTACTTTGGAATGTAGTTAGAGCATTCCTTAACACAAATAGCATTATTATTTATTTAAATAATTAACATTATTTATCTACAGCCACTCCCACAATCGTGGTGGTTTACAATTAAAACAAGCATGATGTACATCAAGACATATACTCTGTATCTTCACATCTAAACAAGTCTTGGTCTTACATAGAATAAGTCTATTAATCATCCATCCTACAAACTATTGATTAATTGAGCTTGTCAAATCCTTGTTGAAACAGTCATGTCTTCAAATATTTTTTAAACATTTAAGGTTCCATCATGATTCTAAACACTTCATGCATTTTATTCCAGATTAATTGGCCAGCTACAGACATTGTGCGCTTTCTAACTTCGCCCAAGTGTGCTTGTGTGATGCTCAGAATTGACAATAGCCTTGTATTGGCCAATCTTAGGGTCCATTGTGGAGTGTATGTTGCGCGTCCCGGCCGCGTGGGTGCCGCGACCGGGCCTGCTCATCTTGCACTGCCCTCGACCAGTGCCGGCCTCACCACTGCCGCTAGCTCCCGGAATCCCCGGAGCTCCGCGTCTTCGGCCATCTCAGCTCTGCCCCTAGGCGTGTGCATGGCCGACATCTCTGTATTTAAAGAGCTGAGTGCGGGAAACCTGAACAAGATGTGAAGTAATGACATCACCGCTTAACCCTATTTAAAGAGAGGCCCTGTCCCCCGGACCTCACCTTGGCAATCGAGTCAACATCATTGGTGAACTAGTTTACCTTCTTGTGTTCCAGTGTTCTCTTGTTACAGGGTCTTCTTGTTCCAGCGTTCCTTTTTCCAGCATCTCCTTGTTCCAGCATCTCTTTGTTCCAGATTCTCTTCATTCCAGTGTCTCTCTATATCTCCAATATATCTATATCTCTATATCTCTATATCTCCTCATTCCAGCGTTTCTTTGTTCCCAGTGTCTCCGTGTGTTCCTGTATCATTCTCAGGTAGTACCTCTTTGGATTGACCTCTGGTACTGACCTCTGCCTGCCTGCCCATTCTCCTGTCTGCTACCTGGAACTGACCACTGCCTGCCTGACCATTCTCTTGTCTGCCGCCTGGAAATGACCACTGCCTGCCTGACCATTCTCTTGTCTGCTGCCTGGAACCGACCCTCGCTTGACTACGCTCGGACTGACTCTGGTATTGACCCCTGCTTTGGATGATTACTCCTGGACTGATACTCTGGCTCTAACCCTTGCGCTTCACTCGGACACTCTCTTCTGGCCTACTGTGACTACCAGACCAACCTGCTTGGAAACTAACCGCGGCTTCCATCTGACTAGATCCGCAGGCGCTGCCTGCCTCGCCCAGAGAACCTTCCTGAATTGTTACCTCCCTGAGGTCTCCGGAGCGTCCAGTTCGGGTCTAGTCCATCCACTCTGCATCAGCCATGCACCCTTGCTCTTGGTGGGCACACCCCTCCGCTACCTCTCCAGGAGACCTCCTGAGGCCCACCTAAGTCCAGGCGGTCCAGGTACCCAAGGACTCAACCTGCAGAAACCCCAGACTGTTATTGGTGAAGCTCCAGTTAACCTCTGTCTCCTTGTGTGCTCCGACTCCTGGTGGAAGGCGCTCTGGGACCGACCAGAGCACCATACCAATCCTGCACTAGGCCAAGGGTCTACCTCCAGCGCAACAGTATACAGATGTAATGAGACACTTAGCCAACTTGTTTCATTGTACATTATTTTTTGAATCATGGTTAATACTTTATATTGGATATAAAATTGAAAAGAGATGTGAATTATTTTTTGTGCGGCCCGATTGGGTTTTTTTTATCGGCTGCGCCCGAGCCAATAAACAAAAAACCCACCCAACCCTTCAAAACATCTCCCTTAGCTTCTCCCACCCTCCCGACACCCCCCCCCCCCCCACAAAATGTTTTAAATTACCTGGTGGTCCAGTGGTGGTACTGGGAGCGATCTCCCGCTCTCGGGCCGTCGGCTACCATTAATAAAAATGGTGCCAATGGCCCTTTGCCCTTATCATGTGACAGGGTATCCATGCCATTGGCCAGCCCCTGTGAACATGGTAGGAGTAATGGCCGGCCGGTGCCATCTTTAAAAATGGCGCGGGCCATTTTCAATCATCAGAAATACGATTCACATCCCTAAAATTGAATGCAATGTGTGCAATAGGGGGGACAAGTGAGCATATCTTGGAGTTCCAGTTAATACTCCTGTGGCTGAGTTCTGGAGTAATCATAATGATCTCAATGTTGTCTCTAATAATCCTAGTATTAGAGAGTTATAGTAATCTAATCCAGTGAATAATAATAATTGTGAACTATACAGAAATTTTCAGGCTCTAGTAGAGGTCTAAGTCATCTTAGAATTCTTAGTTTATGAAATCCTGATTGAACAAGGGAATGGATGTGTGCCTTTATGTTCAATTTACTATCAATCAGTATATAGTAGCTGGATCATGAACAACTGGAGATATAGAGAGATTTTGGCCTTCAAAATTAAAAGATGGATAATGTCTGGATAATATTATGATTTCCATTTTTAAGATATTCAATAAACTTTATTGTGAACTAACCACATTTTAATTTCGGACAGATATATTTCAAGGTGCTTGAATGTATTGGTGATGGAGCTTGTAATAGGTATCAAAAACTGAATATCATCTGCAAATATACAATAATTTAGACCTAGTCCTTACAATGATATGCATAAAGGGGCTAAGTATATATTAAACAGAATAGCTGAAAGTGTTGATCCTTGAGGTACTCCAGTTTTTGTTTGAACCCATTTAGAAACATAAAAATTGCCTATCCTTACCTGATGAGATCTGTTGGTTAGAAAAAAGTGAAACTATTCAAGAGCCTGTCCCGAAAAACCGAATTCTTCCAGACATGTGCTCAGGATAGTATGATCCACCATGTCAAACACAGCTAATAGGTCGAGAAGAATAAGAAGGTATCTTTGTCTCCTGTCAAAGCCACCCCTTACAATATCAAATATTGAAAGAAGCAAGATTTCAGCACTCTGTTTTTTCTAAAACTACATTGATTGGGGTATAGAAAATGATTATCTTCTAAATGTGTTTATTTGCTGAATCACTAGTCTCTCAATAATTTTAGCCAGGAAGGGTAGAGTTGAGATTGGGCAATAATTTGCAAGCTCAGAAGGGTCACTGGAAGGATTTTTACTAAATTCTCAAGATGTCCAGATCAGGTATGGAATGTTATTTTCCATTCATCCCCCTCCTGTATGTGGACTAGGTTGTGGGATCCCCTTAGATCTAACTTTATGAAGAACTGGGATGCCTGTACATGCTCCAGGATCTAATTAATGAGAGGGCACCTGTTACAGATAGGACTACATTAAGAACCCTGGAGTCAGAGACAGCCATCTTTCTATGAAACAAAAAAAATTGGGGCTCTTGATAGTGATATCAAAGGTCTGATGACCCCCTTCTTCAGAAAATTTTTGCAGAAAATCACAAAATGTCTTTAGCTCTGGTTCAAGCAGGGAGTAAGTTCTTCAGAACTTGCCTTTGGTTGCAAGTCTATTGGACAATGATAAACTCTGAGGAACTAGTATGTCTGTAGCCACATTGTCAAACATATAAGGAGCGCGACAAAGGGGCCTGCCCCTTTGTCTCGCCCCTTCGTTTCAGCCCCGAGGAGGCCCGAGCCATACCTGCGGAAGAGTCCTAATCTACAACAAAGGTAGCAACTAGCAAAGGTACGGAGCTAACCGATTCAGCCGTCTGGAATAAAAGTACCACTCAACCAACCTCATCCATTCCAGTCTCTACAGCGTCGTAACAAACAACTACAACAAGACTCTCCACCCCTTCAGGACGCCAGCCAGGTTATACACTCGCTGTGCGCTCACGTACAACCTCTCCACCTCCGCACCCGGACCTCGATCCATCCCCCCTTCCCACCTGCATTTTTCCAGCATTCATCCAGCCTCACCAGCAATCTTCAAGCATTCATCCAGCCTCACCTGCAAGCTTCCAGCATTCATCCAGCCTCACCTGCAAGCTTCCAGCATTCATCCAGCCTCATCTGCAAGCTTCTAGCATTCATCCAACCTCACATGCAAGCTACAAGCACTCATCCATCCTCACCTGCAAGCTTCCAGCATTCATCCAGCCTCACCTGCAAGCTTCCAGCATTCATCCAGCCTCACCTGCAAAATTCCAGCAGTCATCCAGCCTCACCTGCAAGCTTCTAGCACTCTTCATGACCCACCTGCAAGCTTCAAGCACTCATACAGCCTCTCCTGCAAGCCTCTAGTATTCATCAAACCTGCACATACAAGCCTCCAACTTTCACATAGCCCCTCTTTCATAATCCTTCTAATCTCGCAACATAGTTCCTACAAATGGCCCCATCTTTCACAATTCCAATTCTCCAACATAATACACCACCTAAAAGAATTTCTTTCCGACATGCCCAACAACACAACCTTAAACCCCTCTCTTCAATTATGATCACTCCTACCACGCAACTTCTAGGCCTCACCCTTTTCTCTTTAAGCCTTTTCAATGCTCAATCTCTAACGAAAAAGTCTGTAATCCTAAATGACTACCTCATCGACGTGAAACCGGAGATATGTGCAATCACTGAAACGTGGTTAAAACCATCAGACACAGCAATAATTAATCAATTACCTACAGAGGCTTACGACTTCTTCTCGCTTCCTCGTCATAAAAAAAAGGGAGGAGGTATTCTTTTAGCAACTAAAAAGGACCTCAGATTCTCTCTACATCAATCCAATTCCAATTCAAAACTTGAATTCAGCTTTTTCACCTCAGACAAGCTCCAAATCCTTCTCGTATACGCTCCCCCAGGACTCCTGGAATCAGATGCTTCACCCCTGGTCGAATTAACCTCTTCCCTCATCAACTTTGACTCGCCAGCTATCATTCTAGGTGATTTCAACATGCACGTTGATAACCCTACCCCATCACCTAACTGTGAAACACTACTCACAGCCTTCTCAGCGCTAGGCTTCACTCAATTAGTTAACAAACCTACCCACAAAGCCGGCCACACGTTAGACCTGATCTTCGTTAACGCTGCAATCAAGCCCGTATCTATCCCAAATTGCACAAAGGTCCCGTGGTCAGATCACTACCTCATAACAACTTCATTCTCTATAAAAGATACTAGCCCGGCTTGCATTCCTTCGCCCTCCTTCACATACAGGAAAACTTGCTCCCCAGAAGACCTCAATAATCACCTATCACCACAACTCCACCAACTGGACCTTACAGATCCGAACTCAGCACTTTGATCATGGAATACAATCACCGAAACTATAGCTAACAAGCTATGCCCTCCAATTACAAAAAAACCACACCAGAATTCCTCCAAAAGACAGCCCTGGTTCTCCTCAGAACTAAGAAAGCTCAAACTCCAACTAAGACAAAATGAGGCTAAATGGCGCAAAAACCCAGGAACCAACACCCTTTCAATCTACAAATCATCTCTGCATCAATACAAAACAAGCACCTTAAGATCCAAGAGGGACTACTAAGCCTCGAAGATACACGACCTTGTATTCGATGCCAAAGCCCTCTTCAGCTATGTAGCCAACCTCACACAATTAAACCAACCAGAGATTGCACATGACCAAGCTCAATCGAAAGCGGAAGAATTAGCACTATTCTTCAGCAACAAAATCAACACTCTTCTATCTCAGCTCCCCACTAACCCCACTGTTCCACTAACCACTCCTCAACCCTCAATCAACTACACTCGGTTAGAAGAACTTGACACAACTTCATCCATTGAGATCCAAGGAATTCTAAGGAAAATGAAACCTTCCTCTCACCCTTCAGATCACATCCCAGCTAAACTACTACTATCAATTCCAGATTCTATCTCCAAAACCCTGGCAGATATCATAAATTGCTCCCTCATACAAGGATTCTACCCTGACAACCTCAAACTAGCCTCACTCAAACCCCTCCTCAAAAAACCAAATCTTGATCCTAACAACTTTAGACCGATAGCTAACCTCCCCTTCATAGCCAAGATAATGGAAAAATTGGTAAACTCACGACTCTCAAACTACATTGAAGACAATAACCTACTATTCCCATCACAATACGGATTCCGTAAAACCTTAAGCATGGAAGCCCTCCTCATCTCTATGACTGACCACATCATCCTAGGTTTAGACAAAGGACAAGCCTTCCTTCTGATCCTACTCGACCTTTCGTCTGCATTTGACACGGTCAATCACTCCCTTCTCATCAACCAACTAACAGCCATAGGTATCTCAGGCACTGCCCTATCATGGTTCAGAACCTTCCTCAGCAACAGAGGATATAAGGTTAAGATTCATAATAAAGAATCCTCACTTCACCCCACGTCAGTAGGAGTCCCTCAGGGCTCATCCCTGTCTCCTACCTTTGAGTTTAACATTTATCTGTTACCCTTATGTAAACTTCTCACTGACCTCAATCTCAAACACTTCCTCTACGCTGACAATATTCAGGTCCTGATCCCCATCAAGGGGATCAGGACTCACTGGGAAACCCTACAGGGTTTCCCAGTGAGACAAAAACACTGTCTCACTGGGAAACCTGCCTCCAAAACATCAAACAGCTTCTCACAAGTCTCAACCTGATACTAAATTCATCAAAAACAGAACTTCTACTCATCACACCAGAAAACAGCTCCCTCACACACACTCATCCAACCTTACCAAATACTACACAAGTGAGAGACCTAGGAGTTCTAATTGACAATCACCTAAACCTGAAAGCTAACATCAACAAAACCACCAGAGACTGCTTTTATAAGCTCCAAGTGCTGAAAAGAATACGACCTCTCTTCCACACACATGACTTTAGAACGATTCTACAATCAATCATTTTCGCAAAGCTGGACTATTGTAACACCATCATGCTTGGTCTCCCTTCATCACACACCAAACCATTGCAAATGGTCCAAAATGCCTCCGCCTGTATACTCACTAACACCAGGAGAAGAGAACACATAACCCCTATCCTGATGGGCCTCCACTGGCTGCCCATCCACTTCAGAATAATCTACAAGGCCATTCTCACCATTTTCAAAAACATCCATCAATTAGCCCCAATCGATCTCCATATCCCCCTCCGATTACACTACTCAACAAGACCGACAAGAGATGCTTACAAAGGATCACTTCAAGTACCTCCAGCCAAAACTACCAGACACATCATTCTTAGAGATCGGGCCTTCTCCACAGCCGGTCCAACTTTATGGAACTCCATTCCCCCGGATCTTAGAATGGAACCCAGCATCTCAACATTCAAGAAAAGACTCAAGACGTGGCTGTTCACGCAGGCCTTTCCTAACTCCAACATTATTTAACTCCCATCAATCAACACACTTCGCTAGTAATAGCATTAATAGCCACCTCTTACAATGTTATTATATATATATATATAATTATCTGATCTTCATTTTCCTTCTTACTCCAAGTTATTTATTTCCTTGTTACATGTAACTGCTTTTCTGCACTATTGTTCAAATTGTAAAGTTTATTATAATTGCACCCCTGTTTCTTGTGAACCAGCATGATGGGACTACCGTCTTGAATGTTGGTATATAAAAAAATAAATAAATAAATAAATAAATATCCTGAGTATTTGTCTGGTATATAAAAAACTTAAATAAATAAATAAATAAATATCCTGAGTATTTGTCAGATAATTGTTCCAACTCCATACTAATTACAGTATAACACCTGAATATCTGCATGCTATTTTCTGGTGTGTTTTCCTTATGTTTTAAATTGGGAAGACAATTCTGAGGCCAGAAAATAGAGGTAAATGTCTTCAGTTGCATCTTTCCTTGAATGTGTGAATCATGATGTTGTAGTTATGCTAATCCCAGGGGACATGGATGTAAAGTATGAGGCATGGGTGACAACAAATATTACCTCCTTGTGGTCACAAATTTTTGACATTTTCAATAGCTCAGCCTCCTGAGTCACTGGACCTGAAGATAAGAAGGAGGCATCAATAGTCTCCATTGTCATTCTCATCTCTTTCTTGAGCAATGGAACCTTGTTTTGCTGGATAAACATGAAGTCCATGAAGCACACTGAGGGTACTGAATCAATCATGACAAGTTCATTTGTTCCTCTCCCTTCTAAGACAACCAGAGTTGAATATTCATATGGGAAGATCTCTGCCATGGAGAAAAGCTAAAGAGAATCCTGGAACACAAACAGCCTAGTTGAAGGCATAAAACATCACCAGACTGGGAAACTTAGTATATAAATGGCAGATGAAACAATGCTGGGTATTGTATTAGGGACGTTCATATTAATTTTTTTTATTTTTTCCTGGAAATTTCAATGTTATAACAAAAAAATCTGTATAAAAATGAATTTGTTATAACACACAGTAGAAAACTCAGTGGCAAAGTGATATAAGAGGAACAAACTTTACGTCTGGAGCTGCTTTGGATATGTCACAATACCCAATTAGCAGAAACCCCCCAATATACACAGAATGAGAGAACTGATAAACCATAATTTCTGATGGCCAGTCTAGGGTCAGGACCAAAAGGCATATAGAACACACTGTGAAGTATTCACAAGAACTGAGATGCTATGATAAATCCCACAAGGTATCTTAATGCCACTAATAGTACTATGCCACTAATAATACTATCCAGACCATGGGAATGCATATTCCTGGATTTCATCATGGAGTTACCCTTATCTCAAGGGAAATCCATGATTCTAGAGGTAGTAAGCTTGTTTTCAAAGATAACCCACTTTATTATATCAAAGGGTTTTCCTTCAGCATGGAAAACTTCAGAGATATTGGTAAGAGAGGTGGTAAAACTCTATGGTTTATCCTGGTTTCATGCAGGAGAAGCACATTGGTCTGGCTTCCAGCTACAGTTGAGTAGCCCAAGAATTTGCAAGAAGTGCTTGCTTAACTCAAATAAGCCCTGGAAAGGGCCAAAGAATTTCAAAAGAAACATGCAGTTAGATGATGATGTAAAACCCACGTCCCCAATTTTCTGTGGGAGAGTAAAGTGTAGATCTCAAAGATTCACAAGTAGACAAGAAGATCTGCTACCAAGCTCGAACAGAGATGCATGGGGACTTTCCTCAGCCATAAATTGATAAATCCAGTAACTTTCAGGAAACAATGCCAACAAGCCTCTGGATTCATCCAGATGTCTGCAGTTGGGAGCCAGTTCAAAACATACATCCTAATAATCTACCAAAACACTTCCACCAAAAAAATCTGAATAAATCAAGGCCTGAGGCCTCAGGAGGAGTTAATTGGAGTTGTGTGTGTGTGTGTGTGTGTGTGGGGAGGGGGAAGAGGGAGGGTGTGTGGGTTAATAATGTCAGGATCAATGGAGCTTGAACCAGTACCTTAGAAGGCAAAGGCCTGGAGGCTATCGAGGAGCCACAGGAGATAATAAGTCAGAACATGGCCAGAGGATTTATTCCTTCCAGTTGACAGATAGATACACCTCTGGAAATTCCCATTGGTTCAGCATAGGATGTTCCCAGATTTGAGATAGTATTGAAGAAGAGCAACAGAGATATATACACCTTTGCTTGTACAATAGGATAATGGGATATGTCCTCTTGAATCTATGCTGATCTGGCCTTGTTCCCGCTCTACATTTAGCTTTGTAACCCTGCTGTAGTGTTTCTGCTTCATGTCTTTCTCCTAGTTTCCTAATCCTGGACCTGTTAATATGTTACATCTGCATGCCACGTTATCTCCCAAGCTAGTCATGGTTTTTACCAGCCTTGGCTCAACCTTCATCTAACCTCTTCAGATACATCTCTTCCTAAACGTACCATTCTCTAGCAACTGGACATAACTTGACATGAATTTGGGTGAATCAAAACCATGAGGATGAAATATTTCAAGGTTCACACAGATTTCAGGATGTGAGGGATTTTGCTATATATGTATAGAACCCAAAAATTCTTGAATGAAAGCAGGTTGTTAAAACTCATTACATGTTATATTATAGACTTTCTTAAACTATCATATATTTTCCTTTTATTTTATCTTACTGTTTATTAGCACATTTAAAACATTTGAAAAGTGCATTTTTCTATCTGTCCATCTGTCACAGGAGCTGTCTAGAGTTTGATGCCAAAGAGCAATTAAATATGCTTTAATAAACCCCTTAGGTTTATTGGCCATTCATGTTAAATATAGTTTTTAGAAATTAAACTGACAATCAAAACCAACCTTGATCTCTAGGTATAATAAAATGTCAAAACTTCTATTGGATAGATCCATTATCAATTGAGTTGCAGTAAATGCTAATTTAAATTCCCTGATAATAGGGTTCGGGGCATATGCTAACTAGTTCTACAAAATGTCACTGTCTGAAGATCTGCTTTCTGTATCTAATTATTGAAGTGTTTCCTCTGACTTAACAATATTTTGGGCTTTTCATCTGCATATCCCTTACACACTCATTTTCTTTACAACTATGCTCCATATTCCAAGTACCCCAATTAATAGAAGTTTGGTGGGAAAGCTCTCTTTGGTGCTGTTCCATATATATAGCGAGAATCACTCAGCTGTATGTAACCACCAGCATTTTCTTTGAGCTCTGTCAATGTGAACATATAACTTGTTTCATTACAAGCACTTTGTATATATTTTGACAATGTTTTATGTTGATTTCTATACATGTTATAAATACATATCAATACAGAGAGTTTAGAAGCAGTGAGAATGAGGAATGATTGACTAGGGCAAATGATAAATATATGTGTGTGTGTGTTATTGTGACAAGTTTATTTTTTGAAATATTTTTGAATAGTTTTGATATTCTTTGCCATTGTGTAATAATCATCTTTCAAATGATTTACAACATTAGTGCTGTTACCCTATTTTAGCTTTCTCTGACGGATATATACAGGTAGGTAGATAGATAGATGCAAAAAAAATCAGGTGATTGAATAAGATGCTCATCAAACAGACCCAAACACACTCCAAAGGATTGGGGAAAAAAAACACTAATATAAATGAATGTGGTAACAATGAAAAAGGTAAATCTTTATTAACATTAGTTCAAAATTGATAAAATACTAGATCATCTTAACCCTCCTAATTGTATTACACTAAAAAGCATACATGAGTCTCTATGTGTATGTATAGGTTTAACAATAAAATATAAGTAATTCCCTATTGAAATACTAAGCCTGATTTGACATCATACCCAGGAGGAACACCATGCACATGTGATATTTTCTAGCTGATCATTGAATAAATGCAATATTGCTTATATTTATCACTGTATCAGACTTTTTGTTGTATATGATTTTGAGTTAGTGTTCTGAGGTAGCATTTCAAAAGGGAGTTACTTATATTTTATTGTTAAACCTATACATACACATACCAACGAGAGATGGAGCAATTTTAGATCTAATTCTCAGTGGAGCACAGGATTTGGTGAGAGAGGTACTGGTGGTGGGGGCCGCTTGGCAATAGTGATCATAATATGATCAAATTTGAATTAATGACTAGAAAGGGAACAGTATGTAAATCCATGGCTCTAGCGCTAAACTTTCTAAAGGGAAACTTTGATAAGAGAAAAATAGAAAAGAAAAAATGAAATGTGCAGCTACAAAGGTACAAAGTGTGCAACAGGTGTGGACGTAAAAAAATACTATCCTAGATGTTGCAATTCCTCCGATGGTAGGAGTCACGGGAGGCCTCTTACCTCTGCCTGCTTCCCTAACGCTGCTTCCCGCGGCCCAGAGGCTGCCATTCTCCCACAGGCCGGAGGCCTGTTCTTCAGTGGCAAGAGCCACCCACCATGTTCCATTGCGGCAGGAGGCCTCTGGCTTCCTCTTCGTGGCTCGGGCCACCGCCCATGCCACTGCTCAACAGGCCTGGAAGCCTGCTCCGCAGCGGAAGGGTCACTGCCTTGCTCCACCTCCCATGTCGGGGCCTGCACAGCCTAGCTCCGGCTCCTCCCTGCTTCAGCGGCTGCAGGGTCGCTGTCCAGGGTCCTGCAGACTTCCTCTTCTGCTCCTCCTAAGGGGCAGGCCCACGGCTCTCTTCCATTCTTATGGGGCCAGACAGGTGTGGCCTCCTGGAGACTCCTCCTTAGGCGTTGGCCCTGCAGCCCTACAAAAGGGCTCCGAGCTTATTTCATCATCGACTTGGCAAGTGGCTAGTCATCAGGTACTAGTCCTCCCTAGGACACCTCCGCTTCTTGGACTCCATGCCTTGTCTTCATTCCAAGTGTTCCTGATGTCTTCGTTCCAACTGTTCCTGACGTCTCCATTCCTCGGCTGCTCTTCTGTTGATTCCGGCTTTTAACCTTCCTCCACTGAGTCCCGCCTCAGTGCTCCGACCAGAGTTATGTCTCTGGATTCCTGGCTCCGAGTCCCATCTCTGAGCTCTCTCCTTGAACTGTGTCTGGGTCTCAGAAGCTCCTTGCACTTGCCTCCATCTCCTTGATGTTCCAGTTCCAAGTCCATGTCTTCGTTCCAGCCTCCACATCCTGATGTCTTCATGTCTTGAAGTCTTTGTCCAGAGGTTCCCTGTGGATCTGCCATCCCATCCCATTGTGGTCCATGACCAGGCCGGCTGGGTTGAGTAGGGCACGATGCAGTCCAGTGGTCCACGACCACCCCTGCTGGGGTGTGTAGGGCGCTGGTGGGATTCCTCCATCACGGGGCTGAAGTTCCTCTTCATTTCCTAGCCTGGTAGTACGCCTGGACTGATCTCATGGTACTATATCGCTCCATGGTGAGACTGCACCTTGAATACTGTGTACAATTCTGGTCACCGCATCTTAAAAAAGATATAGTTGCAATGGAGATGGTACAGAGAAGGGCAACCTAAATGATAAAGGGGATGGAACAGCTCCCCTATGAGGAAAGGCTGAAGAGGTTAGGACCAACTTGGAGAAGAGACGGCTGAGGGGGGATATGGTAGAGGCCTTGAATGAGTAGATGTGAATCGGTTATTTACACTTTCAGATAATAGAAGGAGTAGGGGACATTCCATGAAATTAGCAAGTAGCACATTTAAAACTAATCGGATAAAAAAAGTTTTTTACTCAACGCACAATTAAGCTCTGGAATTTATTGCCAGAGGATGTGGTTAGTGCAGTGTAGCTGGGTTCAAAAAAGGTTTGGATAAGTTTTTGGAGGAGAAGTCCATTAACTGCTATTAATCAAGTTTACTTAGGGAATAGCCACAGCTATTAATTGCATCAGTAGCATGGGTTCTTCTTGATGTTTGGGTACTTGCCAGGTTCTTGTGGCCTGGTATGGCCTCTTTTGGAAACAGGATGCTGGGCTTGATGGACCCTCGGTCTAACCCAGCATGGCAATTTCTTATGTTCTTATGTTCTTATTGCCACTGAGGCCTGTGACTTACAGCTATGGTTTGCCATGTTACAACCATTACCACTGAGGCCTGTCACTTATAGCTAGGACATGCCATGTTCCAACCATTACCACTGAGGCCTGTCACTTATACGTACAGCATGTCATTTTCAAACACTAGCCAATATGGCCTGACACTTATATCTATGGCATACCATTTTCAAACCTTAACAACTGTGGCCTGACACTTCCAAATGCAACATCCCATGATCCACCATATGCACTCATGCCTCATATATCCTACATAAGCCTATCTTGCTACAGCCAAAACCTCGGTTGCTTGATGCTTCTAGTTGCATAATCCCATGCTCCACCATATCTACTCAGGCTTGACATACCCTGCATGAGCCTGTCTTGCTCCAGCCATCACCTCCATGGCGTGGTACTTTCAGCTACAGTATCCCATGTTCAACCATATCCACTCAGACCTAACTTATACTTTATATTCCTGTCTTGCTCCAAACATGACCACCGTGGCCTGACACTTCCATCTTCTGTGTCCCATGCTCTACCATATCAACTCAATCATGACATATCCTACTTAAGCCTGTTTTACTCCAGCCACAAACCCTGGGAGTTGACACTTCCAGCTTCAGCATGTCATCCTCCAACCATATCAAAACAGTCTTAGCAGGACTCAAGATCCTTAGGGTTTATTAGGAAAGGAATGGAGAATAAAACAGAAATATCATATTGCTCCATGGTGTGACTTCACCTTGAGTATTGTGTTGTTCTGATCACCACATCTCAAGAAAGATATAGTAGAATTAGAAAAGATACAAAGAAGGGTGACCAAGTTGATAAAGGGGTTGGAACAATTTCCGTAAGAAGAAAGGCTAAAGAGGTTAGGACTCTTCAGCTTGGAGAAGAGTCAGCTGAGGGGAGATATGATGAAGGACTATAAAATAACAAGTGGAATGGAACAAGTAAATGTTAATCAATTGTTTACTCTTTAGAAAAGTACAAAGACCAAGAGACAACACAATGAAGTTACTAGATAATGTATTTAAAACTAATAAGAGAAAATACTTTTTTACTCAATGCATAATTAAGCTCTGGAATTCATTGCCAGAGGATGTGGTGAAAGCCATTAGTGTAGCTGCATTTAAAAAAGGTTTGGACGCATTCCTGGAGAATAAGTCCATTGATCATTATTAAGGTAGATTTGCAGAAATCCTCTACCTTTTCTTGGAATAAGCAGCTTGGAATCTATTTGTTCCTTGGGATACTGCCAGGTATTTGTGAACTGGCTTAGCCACTGTTGGAGACAGGATACTGAGCTTGAGGGACCATTGGTCTGACCCAGTATTGCAAGACTTATGTTCTTATGTTCTTATGTACTGAACTGGTGGATCAGTCAGATGCAGCCATACTTTGACAGGAAGAGGTATACCCTATCTATGGTTGAATGCGTGCTCAAACAGAATGACTGGTATCTTCCACTCTGCCTTAATGCTGTGCCCCTCATCCCACACCTTCAAATCCTTGTGCCACTCAGCCTTGCTGCCATGCACAGATTTTGCACCTTGATGTTCCTTACTTCTTTCTGCCTGTACCTTCCTGGCATACTCCATCTCTTACACTTTGAGGACTTCCTGCCAATCGAGGGTGCATCTCTCCCATGCTTTTGAAATCTTGATATCACTCTTTCTGATTCGTGCTCTTTTTATCTGAACTTTGGGACTTTTTTTGCTACATTTTCTGTTTCATAAGAACATAAGATAAGAACATGCCATACTGGGTCAGACCAAGGGTCCATCAAGCCCAGCATCCTGTTTCCAACAGTGGCCAATCCAGGCCATAAGAACCTGGCAAGTACCCAAAAACTAAGTTTATTCCATTTTACCGTTGCTAGTAATAGCAGTGGCTATTTTCTAAGTCAACTTAATTAATAGCAGGTAATGGACTTCTCCTCCAAGAACTTATCCAATCCTTTTTTAAACACAGCTATACTAACTGCACTAACCACATCCTCGGGCAACAAATTCCAGAGTTTTATTGTGCGTTGAGTAAAAAATAACTTTCTCCAATTAGTTTTAAATGTGCCACACGCTAACTTCATGGAGTGCCCCTTGTCTTTCTATTATCCGAAAGGGTAAATAACTGATTCACATCTACCCGTTCTAGACCTCTCATGATTTTAAACACCTCTATCATATCCCCCCTCAGTCGTCTCTTCTCCAAGTTGAAAAGTCCTAACCTTTTTAGTCTTTCCGCATAGGGGAGCTGTTCCATTCCCCTTATCATTTTGGTCACTCTTCTCTGTACCTTCTCCATCGCAATTATATCTTTTTTAAGCTGCCGTGACCAGAATTGTACACAGTATTCAAGGTGCGGTCTCACCATGGAGCAATACAGAGGCATTATGACATTTTCCGTTTTATTCACCATTCCCTTTCTAATAATTCCCAATATTCTGTTTGCTTTTTTGACTGCCGCAGCACACTGAACCGATGATTTCAATGTGTTATCCACTATGACGCCTAGATCTCTTTCTTGGGTTGTAGCACCTAATATGGAACCTAACATTGTGTAACTATAGCATGGGTTATT
This sequence comes from Rhinatrema bivittatum, assembly GCF_901001135.1. NCBI lineage: Eukaryota > Metazoa > Chordata > Amphibia > Gymnophiona > Rhinatrematidae > Rhinatrema > Rhinatrema bivittatum. The sequence continues at coordinate 76,796,607 of NC_042621.1, read as the reverse complement.
TTTCCCTATATGCATCACCTTGCACTTATCCACATTAAATTTCATCTGCCATTTTGATGCTCAATTTTCCAGTCTCACAAGGTCTTCCTACAATTTATCACAATCTGCTTGTGATTTAACTATCTGAACAATTTTATATCATCTGCAAATTTGATTATCTCACTCATCGTATTTCTTTCCAAATCATTTATAAATATATTGAAAAGTAAGGGTCCCAATACAGATCCCTGAGGCACTCCACTGCCCACTCCCTTCCACTGAGAAAATTGTCCATTTAATCCTACTCTCTGTTTCCTGTCTTTGAGCCAGTTTGCAATCCACGAAAGGACATCGCCACCTATCCCATGACTTTTTACTTTTCCTAGAAGCCTCTCATGAGGAATTTTGTCAAATGCCTTCTGAAAATCCAAGTATACTACATCTACTGGTTCACCTTTATCCACATGTCTATTAACTCCTTCAAAAAAGTGAAGCAGATTTGTGAGGCAAGACTTGCCTTGGGTAAAGCCATGCTGACTTTGTTCCATTAAACCATGTCTTTCTATATGTTCTGTGATTTTGATGTTTAGAACACTTTCCACTATTTATCCTGGCACTGAAGTCAGGTTAACAAGTCTGTAGTTTCCCGGATCACCCCTGGAGCCCTTTTTAAATATTGGGGTTACATTAGCTATCCTCCAGTCTTCAGGTACAATGGATGATTTTAATGATAGATTACAAATTTTTACTAATAGGTCTGAAATTTCATTTTTTAGTTCTTTCAGAACTCTGGGGTGTATACCATCCAGTCCAGGTGATTTACTACTCTTCAGTTTGTCAATCTGGTCTACCACATCTTCTAGGTTGTAGGTGCCTTAGGGTTCTGATGCCACTTTGGGTGTTACTTTGCCTCTCATGCTGCCATCAACTGTTCATGGTACTATTGCTGGGCTACAAGTAACTACCCACAATATCAGAGGAACCTATCATTCACAATTTCTTAATTTGAACACTCTCAAAAATACTTATGGGAAATTGTATCAGAAAACAATGTGCTCTTACAGTCGTCTGGCTCTTGCCCACCTCATTTACTCTTTCCCAATGATTATAATTTTTTTCAATTTTTTTAAAAGGCTTCAATCATCCCACTTGTGTTACCAAAATTAAAACCACTGTTGCACTTGCTGCTACTTATCTTAGTTAGTGCCCAACACCAAAGTGCTCCGAATTTTCTTTTTCATTTACTCGTTGTTTCTCTGTGCCGCTTTTTCCGCACCAGATTCGTGCTCACTGGCACTTCACTCGCTATTTTCTTATGGTGCTGTCTGCCGCTGTATACACACTGTTATACCTCCCAACATCGGCAATGTTTCGGTGGTCGTTCCTGGTTGCCAGGCTGCCATCTTCTTTCTAAAGCTTGAGGTGTTTTACCTCTTCTTACCACTTCTTTTCTTCACTTACGTTATATTAGAGAAATCCTGCCAATCCCATAAGCCTGCTACTTTTGCAGAGCTTTAGGCTATTTTATGCTACTTTTTTTTAATGACACGTTGCCACATTCTAAAGTATCATGTGGCTCTTTCCCCTTCTTTTACACATGTTTCATTAGAATTGATTTTAAAAATCACTGTTCTAGAGCATAGACTGTAAAAATCTCCCCGTATGTTTTAATGGAAATTGAATGCAACTAATGAAACAACCTTTTCATGAGGTCTTTGATCTGTTGAAATGAGGTTTAAATTATGTGCTCATAGTTGTTTGATGCTGGTTCTATGGCATCCACAATGGCAGGTTTCTGTACATGTCAGTTAACCCTTGACCCATTTTAACAGTGGCTCTTCACTGTCCTTCTGACATCAACATATGCTGTTAGGTTCCCCCTCACCTCCCCCCCCCCCCCTCCCTCCCCAGAGCTTGCCCCAACAAATTATACTTTTATCACTTCCCTCTCCTACAGCAATCAGACTTGAGGACACCCGTGAGTCTTCTTTTAGCTGCCTGGTGCAGACATTTGGAATGCTCTTTCCCTAGATATTCATGTTAAGTTTTTTAAAATTTAGTTTGAAAAACTTTGCTGTTCTCTCAGGCACTGAATCGGTAACTTTTTTCACTGTAGAGTGCTGGTTTATATCTCTCTGTTATCATGTATCTCTGTGGACCCCCATACATGCATATATTTGGATCATGCAGACACATTTCAAAGTTAGGCTCTATATTTTCCTGTGTGCATGTACCTGCCCACATGCACAGCTTACTGGAAATATTAAATAGAAACAACTGTAAGTAAGATCAAAATAGCAAACAGTGGGCCGGATTTTAAAAGGGTTACATGCATAAGGTACGCGCTTAACCCTTTTAAAACCCCCCTGTGCCCACCGAGCCTATTTTACATAGGCTCGGCGGGATGCGAGTAAGTCCCGGAGCTTGCAAAAAGGGGCGGTCAGGGGCATGGCCAGGGGGCGCAGTTATGGATCGGGGGCATGTTCTGGGGTGTGTGGGCGGTCCAGGGGCGTGGACGAGTGCCCCGACACAGGAGGCAGTAGTAACTTTTAAGATAAAGGTAGGGGGAGGTCTAGATAGGGCTGGGGGGTGGGTTAGGTAGGGGAAGGGAGGGGAAGGTGCGGGGGGGGGGGGGGGGGGTGGAGGGAACGGGCAGCGCGCACTGGGCTCGGCGCGTGCAAGTTGCACAAATGTGCACTCCCTTGCATGCGCCGACCCCGGATTTTATAAGATACGCGCGGCTATGCACGTATCTTATAAAATCCAGCATACTTTTGTTTGCGCATGGTGCGCGAACAAAAGTACGCGCGCGCACTGTTTTTGAAAATGTACCCCTATATGTCATTGAGTTGTCAAGAGGTTTAACCCACGTTAAGTGCACTTAACACAGATTAATAGCTTTTGAAAATTGCTAAGAGAGTATGCTACATTTACATGTGTAACTCCTTTGAAAATTCACCTGACAAAGTACAACTTTATCTCATAAGTATGACTTTGATGCACATAACATCACAGCATTAATGGAAAAAAAATGTTAAAAGCATGCCAAAAAACGGAAAGAAACAAATGAAATAACCCAAAGAAGATTTTGCCCATGCATGCCCCTACATTTTAGTGACCACACTGCTTCAGTTAAATCAGATTAAAAACAAAAGACAAATGTATCATTTATGTTTGAAAAGACAATGTCATAATTAGAAAAAAGTTGGATACACTGCTATACAAGAGTTAAGAATTCTCACAAGCATGAAAATTCCCAAAAATTTAAATAAAATATTTCATCCCTTCTTATCATTTTGCCTTGCCCTCAACCTTATCAGCAAAAAAAATCAGTCAAAATTGTTCCAACAGGAAGCAAATGAAATGCATGGTGCCGCAGTGCTCTGGCTTGGACTTATGCCTATCTTGAGCATTAGTGACTATATTTAGGTTCAAGGATGGTAAAAGGTGATTGAAAAACAAGTGTGTATTTTGGTGAACAAATGTGTAGTTGTCTATGGGCGAAGTCAAGGACATTAATGGAAACATCCAAGAATATTCGTCGTCTTCTTTTTTTTTTTTTTTTTTTGCTCAAGAAATCTCATGTATCTGCTTTGATGAGAAGTGTTAATCAATTACTTGACTTCAGTCACCTTCCAGATGCCAAAAAAGAGTTTGGATAAATCAAGCCCTTCAGGGTCATTAACTCTGCAGCAGATTTTTTTACTATGCTAATTCTCAGATGTACAAAGAAAATAAATATACGTTATCTGTATGCTTTTTATATTGTCAAGAGACAGTTGCCATTCAAGAGGTAGACAGCCATGACCCACATAACAAATTACTTTAGTTCAACCTTATAGGGGGAAAAAAAAGGCATCTTGAAAAGTTGATACAGACTGCACTTGAATGATTCTGATACCAAGGATTGATAACTGAGCCAGGCAGATAAGAATGTTATCTATGGAATTTAGAAATGTGCATCAGGTGTCCCTGCCTCAGTTATACTGTGAGAAAGCCTGAAATAATTGGATTTGACTCTGTATCGTATTGTTTCAAACTTAAAGATTTTACTGGCTCAATAAGTATTTAATATTTAAAGCAGTATTCTCATCTCAAACAAAGAATGCTTCCAGTTGCTGTGCATGTATAATTCTACTATGGGATCTAGCATTTTTAAGGCTTGCTTTAAATAAAAATACATTGGCACAATGATGTTCTGTTTTCTAACATTTATCGTTTTGTCTGATTTTTAACCCCCTTCTCCCCAACGCTCACAATAAGTGAAAAGAAATACCACCCTCTTTTACTAAAATCCACTGCAGGTTATTCAGGACTGAAGACAGGACCATGGGAAAAAAACAGATTTTGCAAAGATGAAAGTGTAGTTTGAAAATACACTGTTTTGCAGAGATTGCATGCTGTTAAACATAAGAACATAAGAACATGCCATACTGGGTCAGACCAAGGGTCCATTAAGCCCAGCATCCTGTTTCCAACAGTGGCTAATCCAGGCCATAAGAACCTGGCAAGTACCCAAAAACTAAGTCTATTCCATGTTACCGTTGCTAGTAATAGCAGTGGCTATTTTCTAAGTCAACTTAATTAATAGCAGGTAATGGACTTCTCCTCCAAGAACTTATCCAAACCTTTTTTGAACCCAGCTACACTAACTGCACTAACCACATCCTCTGGCAACAAATTCCAGAGCTTTATTGTGCATTGAGTGAAAAATAATTTTCTCTGATTAGTCTTAAATGTGCTACTTGCTAACTTCATGGAATGCCCCCTAGTCCTTCTATTATTCGAAAGTGTAAATAACCGATTCACATCTACTCATTCAAGACCTCTCATGATCTTAAAGACCACTATCATATCCCCCCTCAGCCATCTCTTCTCCAAGCTGAACAGCCCTAACCTCTTCAGCCTTTCCTCATAGGGGAGATGTTCCATCCCCTTTATCATTTTGGTTGCCCTTCTTTGTACCTTCTCTATCGCAACTATATCTTTTTTGAGATGCGGTGACTAGAATTGTACACAGTATTCTAGGTGTGGTCTCACCATGAAGCAATATAGAGGCATTATGACATTTTCCATTTTATTAACCATTTCCTTCCTAATAATTCCTAACATTCTGTTTGGTTTTTTGACTTCTGCAGCACACTGAACTGACGATGTTAAAGTATTATCCACCGTGATGCCTAGATCTTTTTCCTGGGTGGAAGCTCCTAATATGGAACCTAACATCGTGTAACTACAGCAAGGGTTATCTTTCCCTATATGCAACACCTTGCATATAGGGAAAGATAATGTCCACATTAAATTTCATCTGCCATTTGGATGCCCAATCTTCCAGTTTTGCAAGGTCCTCTTGTAATGTATCACAATCCGCTTGTGATTTAACAACTGAATAATTTTGTATCATCCGCAAATTTGATAACCTCACTCGTCGTATTCCTTTCCAGATCATTTGTATATATATTGAAAAGCACCGGTCCAAGTACAGATCCCTGAGGCACTCCACTGTTTACCCTTTTCCACTGAGAAAATTGACCATTTAATCCTATTCTCTGTCTCCTGTCTTTTAACCAGTTTGTAATCCATGAAAGGACATCACCTCCTATCCCATGACATTTTAGTTTTCTTAGAAGCCTCTCATGAGGGACTTTGTCAAACACCTTCTGAAAATCCAAATACACTACATCTACCGATTCACCTTTATCCACATGTTTATTAACCCCTTCAAAAAAAATGAAGCAGATTTGTTAGGCAAGACTTCCCTTGGGTAAATCCATGTTGACTGTTCCATTAAACCATGTCTTTCTATATGCTCTATGATTTTGATCTTGAGAATAGTTTCCACTATTTTTCCCAGCACTGAATTCAGGCTCACTGGTCTATAGTTACCCGGATTGTCCCTTAAGCCTTTTTTAAATATTGGGGCTACATTGACCATCCTCCAGTCTTCAGGTACAATGGATGATTTTAATGATAGGTTACACATTTTAACTAATAGATCAGAAATTTCATTTTTGAGTTCCTTCAGTACTCTAGGATGCATACCATCTGGTCCAGGTGATTTTCTACTCTTTAGTTTGTCAATCTGGCCAACTATATCTTCCAGGTTCACAGTGATTTCGTTCAGTTCGTCTGACTCATCACCCCTGAAAACCATCTCCAGAACTGGTATCTCCCCAACATCCTCGTTAGTAAACACAGAAGCAAATAATTCATTTAGTCTTTCTGCAATGGCCTTTTCTTCCCTAAGAGACCCTTTAACCCCTCTGTCATCTAATGGTCCAACCGACTCCCTCACAGGTTTCTTGCTTCGGATATATTTTAAAAAGTTTTTATTATGAGTTTTTGCCTCTATGGCCAACATTTCAAATTCTCTCTTTGCCTATCTTATCAATGTTTTACACTTAACTTGACAATGCTTATGCTTTATCCTATTTTCTTCAGATGGACCTTTCTTCCAATTTTTGAAGGATGGTTTTTTTTGGCTAAAATAGCCTCTTTCACATTACCTGAATTTTCATGCCATTCAACTCACGTTGTTTACGCTATTTTTTGTCCATGCCTGTTGATTTATGTGGGCATGACTAAAAGACAAGTTAAAACTCGCCTTATTGAACATAAGTGCTGTATTAACACCAACCGAGTAGAAGAACCAATGGTTGCACATTTCAAGGAGTTTGCACATGATTTTAATAACATAAAATGGACCGTGTTGGAAATAATTAATCCACATTGGAGAGGAGGGGACCGAGTGCAGACTTTAAGACAATGTGAACAGAAATGGATTTTTCAATTAAAATCAGTCATTCCTGGTGGACTGAATAGAGACATTGAGTGGTTTCACTTCTGGTGATTTCCCGCCGAAATCACATATCATCTTGTCAGGTGGACTGCAGGGTAACTCTATTTAAAATCAAACCATTCCGAGCCGCTCCACCGCAAAATTTCTAAGTGGGGAAATGGCGTCGGGTCTGGTAAGTAAGCTCTGTAGAATCAATCGGGTCTGGTAAGTTAGACTTAAAGAATTGCTCGGTCCCATTTGCACAGACATGCATCGTTAAATATTTGTTTTAAAAATGTTTTTTCAAGTACAGCTGTATATTTGAGTGTGTTTAGAAATTGGATTTAATTACAAGCTTTTACATCGTAGAAAAATTGATGGACCCGCAGCATCGCACAAACCCACATCGCTGAGGTACACCCCCGTTAAAGAATCAGAAGGGGAGAGCTGGATCAGGAGAGTTTTGAACTGATGTCTCTGAAGCAGCAGTGTTGCGAAACACGCACGTCGGATGATTAACCCTGACAGCCACAGAAGGGAAGTTCATTTGTTTTTAAATATATACGCTTAAAAAAACAAAAAAATTCTTTTGAACATTGAAAACTAATATATTGGATGCTAGCTGATTCGGACCAATGATTAAAAGTTACCCAATTGAAGTGCATGAAATACAAGTTTTAACTTGTGAGCACTATGGGTGGTATGATGGTCCTTAATTTACAGTCTAAATACATATAAGCATTGTTTACATACAGCTTTATAAATTGAAAAATCTTTCAGAACCACATTTCTTATTTAAATTGTGCTAATCGTGGGATCATATAGTAAGAGAATGTTTGGATTTGGTAATTGAAATCTCCCATTATTATTGCCCTGCCAAATTGGTTAGCTTCCCTGATTTCTCTTAGCATTTTATCATCTGTCTGACCATTTTGTCCAGGTGGACGGTAGTATACTCCTATCACTATACTCTTACCCAACACACATGGGATTTCTACCCATATAGATTCTACTGAGCATTTAGTCTCTTGTATGATCTTTATCCTGTTGGATTCTATACCCTCTTGGACATAAAGTGCCACACCCCGACCAAGTTGATCCTCCCTATCATTGTGATAAAATTTGTACCCTGATATAGCACTGTCCCATTGGTTAACCTCTTTCCACCAAGTCTCTGTGATGCCAATTATGTCAATCTCATTTGCTGCTATGCACTCTAACTGTCCCATCTTACTTCTTAGACTTCTGGCATTGGCATACCGACACTTCAAAGTGTGTTTTTTGTTTGTATTAAAAACCTGCTTTTCAATTGTTAGGGATAATTTGGAAATCATTAGCTTTGATGATTTTTTACATGTAGGCAATTGGACTATGTTTGCTTTTAATGGAACCTCTCTGTTGGGATGCCCTAACTCTCCTGTTTCATTAGTATCCTTCAAGGATACATTTCTCCGAACCATGCACTGCTGAGTGATTGTCGGCTTTCCCCCTTGTTCTAGTTTAAAAGCTGCTCTATCTCCTTTTTGAAAGTTAGTGCCAGCAGCTTGGTTCCACTCTGGTTAAGGTGGAGCCCATCCTTTCGGAAAAGTCTCCCTCTTCCCCAAAAGTTTCCCCAGTTCCTTACAAAACTGAATCCCTCTTTCCTGCACCATCGTCTCATCCACGCATTGAGACTCCGGAGCTCTGCCTGCCTCTGAGGACCTGCACGTGGAACAGGAAGCATTTCAGAGAATGCCACCCTGGAGGTTCTGGATTTCAGCTTCCTACCTAAAATCCTAAATTTGGCTTCCAGAACCTCTCCCACATTTTCCTGTCATTGGTGCCCACATGTACCACGACAGCTGGCTCCTCCCCAGCACTGTCTATAATCCTATCTAGGTGATGCATTAGGTCTGCCACCTTCGCACCAGGCAAGCAAGTTACCAGGCGGTCCTCACTTCCACCAGCCACCCTGCTATCTACATTTCTAATAATCGAATCACCAACTATGATAACCGGCTTAACCCTTCCCTACTGGACAGTAGGCCTTGGGGAGATATCCTCAGTGTGAAAGGACAATTCATCACCTGGAGAGCAGGTCCTTGCTACAGGCTCACTACCTGCTACACCAGCGTGATGTTCTCCTACTGGGAGACCTTTCTGATCCAAGGCAGCACTGGGGCTGCCAGACTGGATTTGGGACTTGGCTACTATGTCTCTGAAGGTCTCATCAATGTACCTCTCTGTCTGCCTCAGCTCCTCCAAATCTGCTACTCTAGCCTCCAGAGTTCAGACTCGTTCCCTGAGAGCCAGGAGCTCTTTGCATCGAGTGCACACATATAATCTCTCACCAGCGGGTAAAAAATCATACATATGACAATGCAAAAGACTGGAAAACCCCCCTATTGCTGCTGGACTGCTGCCTTCATCTTAGTTTTATTGAGTTCCTAGTTAAGTTTAGGTTACTAAGGGAGTTAGAATGAAAGTACTTTAAATTTACAGGTGAATTTATTAATTAATTAGCTAGTGTCCTACCAGGGGATGATTAAACTTTCAATAAGGGCTGGTACAATAGTATGATATAGATAAGACCCTGATTGATTTTTAATGAGAAAGTGTCTCATGCCTAAAAATCAAGGGTTGAATGAGTGAGAAAGACAGACACTAGAATTAACTATCTCTGGCTTGCCTTTTTACTAACCACATTTAGAAAATGAGAATAATCTCTAATCTGCCTCCATTTTTTTGCTCTGACCAAGGCTTTTTGTGGACAAAACACCCCAGTACAAGAGGTGAGCAAACCCGAATGGGTGAAACAGGCTGCAAACATGGAGGGCTAAAACAGAAGGAAGAACTATACAACAGGAGGAAGGTAAGGAGAATCATATTTTTGGTCCTTTTTCAAATTTTTCCCTAGGGACAAAACACCTCAATCTAACCAGCAAACAGGTAGAACTAGACTTGGATTAAAATGAGAAACCATACAACAGAGTGGAAGGATAAACTTGAATTCACCACCCCCCCAAAAAAAATTATTCTGGGGAAAAACAAACACCCCAGTAGAACCAAAAACCTAAAAACAGCATTGACACCAAACCTCCCTTGCTCATTCATAATAAGCATGACAGGAAGGTGGAACAATAGCCAAGATCCACGTGGTGGTGTTTGGGCCTGACAGGCAGAAGCAGCATGTGCAGTGCATTTAGGCCACTATGGTGGTGTTTGGGGGCTTAGCAGTCAGAAGCCGCGGATGCATTTCAGTCAGCCCCCTGTGGTGCAGTCTGGAGCACGCCGGGAGAAAGGGGTGTATGCAGTCAAGACCCTGTGGTGGTGGTGGTTGGGACCTAGCAAGAAGAAGCAGTGGGGCAGATTTTCAGACTCCGCGAATAGGCCTACTTTTGTTTGCACTCCAGGCGCAAACAAAAGTACGCTGGATTTTAGCAGATACGCGCGGAGCCGCGCGTATCTGCTAAAAACCTGGATCGGCGCGCGCAAGGCTATCGATTTTGTATAGCCGGCGCGCGCCGAGCCGCGCAGCCTACCCCCGTTCCCTCCGAGGCCGCTCCGAAATCGGAGCGGCCTCGGAGGGAACTTCCTTTTGCCCTCCCCTCACCTTCCCCTCCCTTCCCCTACCTAACCCACCCGCCCGGCCCTGTCTAAACCCCCCCCCTTACCTTTGTCGGGGGATTTACGCCTCCCAGAGGGAGGCGTAAATCCCCGCGCGCCAGCGGGCCTCTTGCGCACCGGGCCGCGACCTGGGGGCGGGTACGGAGGGCGTGGCCACGCCCCGGACCGCCCCGGGCCGTAGCCACGCCCCCGTACCCGCCCCCAAAACGCTGCCGACACGCCCCGAAAACGCCGCGATGACCGGGACCCGCCCCCGACACGCCCCCGACACGCCCCCCTCGGAGAACCCCGGGACTTACGCGAGTCCCGGGGCTCTGCGCGCGTCGGTAGGCCTATGTAAAATAGGCGCACCGGCGCGCAGGGCCCAGCTCGCGTAAATCTGGGCAGATTTACGCGAGCAGGGCTCTGAAAATCCGCCCCAGTATGTGCAAAGCAGTCAGACCCCTGTGATGGTTTTTGGAGCCTAGCAGCCAGAAGCAATGTATACAGAGGATTTAGGCCCCCGTTTGATGCAGGTAAGAGAAAGAGAATGATCATTAGCAAGTGCCAATTTATGGAACGCTTTACCAGCCGAAACAAGACTACATCAGATCTTAAAAATATTCAAAAAAGAAATTAAAACTTGGCTTTTTTTAGGCAGACATTTGATGAAATTCAGTAGTCTCTTATTTTACTATTCTTTTTTTTCACAATTTTACTCTCATGAATTTTGGTAAATTGATTTTATCATAATATTAATTTGTGTTTTAGGAAGTATGTTGTTTTATTCTACATTTTTATTTTTCGATTATGTACTGAAGGTAGATGATGAGGCTATTTTAGCTATGCTTAATTTTATAGATGATAAGTTATATGTTTTAGGAATTTACATTGTATTAGTCTTTTAAAAACTGTTGTGAACCGTTTCCTAATGACGGTATACAAAACTTGTAAATAATAATAATTTGGGGCACAGCAAGCAGATGAATTATGTTATGTCAGGCCTCTGTAGTGGTATTTGAGGCCTGGCAGACAGAAGCATTGTGTGCAAAGCAGTCATACTGCTGTGGTAGTGTTTGAAGAAGTAGTGTTTGTAGTGGTAGTATTTGTAGCTAGGCCTTTATGCCTCAGTGGTAGTGTTTGGGGCTTAGCAGGCAGAAGAAGTCAGTGCATTTAGGCCCCTGTGGTATTGTTTGGGGCCCAGCAGGTAGTATGTAGCTAGGCCTTTATGCCTCTGTGGTAGTGTTTGGGGCTTAGCAGGAAGCAGTGTGTGCAGTGCATTTATGCCCCTGTAGTGGTTTGGGTCATAGCAGGCAGAAGAAGTCAGTGCATTTAGGCCACTGTGGTGGTATTTGGAGTCTAGCAGGCAGAAATATTAGATGCATTTCACTCAGCCCCTTGTGATAGTGTTTGGGGCATGGCAGGAGAAAGGAGTATGTGGCCTAGGGGACACTGCACACCTATGTCCATTTCCAGAGATAGAACATGAAGAAGGGCCTGCTGTTCCACTAACAACTGCAGCATCATACAGGTGGAATTCCAGTTGGTGCTGATATCTTGAATTAGACCCTTGAGTGGCATCTCAAAATCATCCTGCTTTTCACGGAGAAGCTGCCTCATCTTCATACTTCTATGGACATGCCCACCTATTCTCCTAAACTTTTTATTATCTCCTGCAGGTAGACATTCTCTTTGACCTTGGATCCCAAGCCAAGGGCATCCTTCAATACTAGGTGTAGGGTGTGAGCAAAATATTGGACACCCTGAAATTCCCACAGATATTACCTTTACCCTATTTTAGCCATTGTCAGGCATGAAGAAACCTGCATTTCTGGCTTTCCAGTCTAGCTGCCAGGCTCTCTAGCACCTCCCTACTGGCTGCTAAAATATTGGCTGAGGTATGGGCCACATCTGTCAAATATGTGTACGGCAAACCGCACTTATACAGGGATACTTGATTCCCTGTAGATTTGCTTCTTGTCCCTGCCTCAGCCAGGTGCCATCAGTGTGCTATCAAAGAGAGAGGAAAGAGTGTGTAAGTGTTCACAGTGATACAGATGTTGCTGTTGAAATGCACAACTGCTCCCCTCTGCCTTGACCACCAGAGCCTGGATACAGTGGTTGTACAGACTGTGAACGACCTTTCTACTAAATGTGGTTCTGGAGGGGACTTTGTAATTTGGGGATAAAACCTGCAGGAAATGCTTGAAACCTACATTCTCCACTACATGCAGGGGCTGATTACCATGGGCAATCATTTTCCCAATACTCCTGTTTATTACCACTTTTGATGCTGTCTGCCTCTTTCCTCAGGATAGTGCTACCAAACACCACCCTTTTACCTCCACCTGCCAGCAGGCTAGTGGAAGAAGTCGAGGGCACGGGAGCAGCTTGGGAATACTCTTCCCCTTTTCAAAAAGTATCATCTGAATGGAAGAAGGGGAACCAGGACTACTACTAGTACCACCGTCTCCAGCTGATAGTTGTAGTGGATGCTGCTTCTTCTACAGTTGATGCATCATCCCAGCATTTGTTCAATATCCCACTTGCTTGCTTCAGATGATATCCTTGGCTCAATAATTACACTGAGCCAAGCATGGGTCCTCCCTGACTTGGAAATGCCTCCATATCATAGATTTCCTTCATGGTCCCTTATCTGTATCCTTGGGGGTAGATGATGCTGGCACTGGAGTAGAGATTGAGGTGAGTGGACCCTCTGTAACAGTACTGTTGCCTGCTCTCTCTCACCACACCAGACTCTCTATAACTGAACTGTTGCCTGCTCTCTCTCACCACACCAGTTGCCTCTCTCTTCTCCATCACTGAAGTGGAGACTAAGATGTTGGTAAATAATCCTCTAAAACTAGTGTCTTCAGCTAATATCTGTCGATTTTGTCGTCATGGAATCCTTTAAAAGAAGATTCTGCTTCTGATTCTCATGATTCTTTTGCCAGTACTGCATCTGCTGCCTCTTCAGTGCTAACTAAAGAAGATTTCACTGCTCATGGTTTTAAGATTTTCCTTCTACCTCTATTGCTGCCCCGCTGCTGCCTTTCACTCCACTCCAAAATAACAGGGAGAGTTTAAGATGGTGGTGGCAAATCCTCTCCATATTTTCATTTCTTCTGAATAGAGCTGCCTGCCTCTCCTGCAGGGCTGTTGCAAGGTTATTAGGCACCCTAGCTGCACCTTCTACCTTGCACCCCTTATTCCCCAGGGACTTTTGGCCAGCTTGGGGGGGGGGCCTCCTGACCCCCACAAGACTTGCCAAGAGTCCAGCGGGGGTCCGGGAGCGACCTCCTGCACGCGGGCCATATTGCCAATATTCAAAATGGCGCCGGTGCTACTTTTGCCCTCACTATATCGACATAGTGAGGGGGTCCAGCGGGGATCCGGGAGCGATCTCCTGCACTCGTGACGTCTGGTGACAGGAACCAAAATGGCGCCGGCGCTACCCTTGCCCTGTCATATGGTAAGGGCAAAGAGCAACCGGCGCCATTTCTATTAACGCAGCCGTGGCCCGAGAGCGGGAGATCGCACGGGACCCCCCCCCCCCCCACTGGACCCCAGGTAATTTAAAACATTTTGGGGGGCTTTGGGAGGGTGGGGGATTTGTTTTAAAGGGTCGGGGTGCGTTTTAGGGTTGTTTTGGTGTGCCGGTTTTCCCGTCCTCCCCTCTCCCCCGATTTACGATTTTTTGACGATAAATTGGGGGAATTGCTATTGTATCGCAGCTCTAACAATTTTTGACAATTTAAAATATATCTGACGATTGTTTTAAATCGTCAAAAAACGATTCACATCCCTATACCATAATACCCATCGGTAGCCGTATTCAAGAGACTGCTGCATTGTGTTGGGAATATGATCCCGGGGATGGTGAGGGACTTCAGGTGGGAAAATATCCATATTGTAGCCGAACCATTGTATTAAAAGAAGTCATGATCAGATTGTACTCTAATGTAACCACACACCCAGAATTCTCACAAAATATCACAGAATATTTGCATAGCTTTACCCACTATATGTGCAATTGGCTGATCTTGGGATGATCAATGGGAGAAACAAAAAGGTGTGAAAGAGGAGAAAAATTCTCAGACGGGCAATTTGGCTTGTGTGAATATGTATCCGCAATGGTTCAACAAGTCAAACAGCTCCGTAGTTGGTCCACTAACCAGATAGGGAACATTTGGATGTTATGTGGGCGTAGAGCATATATGCACATTCCCCCAAAATGGAGAGGCAGATGCACTCTAGGCTACATCCTTCCCTCATACTATGCAGTCAAAAATGTACCTAAAGCAAGGCTCCGCAACAAAAGGGAGGCGATCAAGAGTCCCATAGATAAGTATACCGAAACTCAGGTAGCTAGAAGCCTCTTTCCCCCAATGGGAACAGCTATGAATTACAGAGATTTACACATCCTTGCTAACTGGACGACTGCCCTATTTAATCAGACAGTCCATGCATTAAAACTGCTCACAACAGAAGTTTCTCAGATTAGAGAGGTAGCATTATAGAACTGTTCTTCTTTAGATACAGTCTTAGCTTCAAAAGGAGGAGTCTGTGCCTTAATTGGATCTCATTGCTGTGTATACATATCAAATTATAAAGCAAATCTCACCCATACCATAGGGCAGATGGAGACCATGATTGCGGAAGCACCGCTCTCAGATAGAACACCGGTATCTCCCTGGGACTGGCTATGGTCCTGGCTTCTTGATATCGGTGGTCTCAAACGAATCATTCCTATTGTAATCATGATAATTGTCTTACTTATTTGCTTGTGCTGCTGCATTCAATGCATACCCAATCTTGTGTCTATGCTGAAACCTCGCTTTCCACCTGGATATAAAGATGTCTTGTATGCTGCTTAACAGGGAATCATGAGCCCTACAGTAGTTGGCACACCACGCTGCATAAGCTCTAGGTGATATGGGGAATCAAGAGCCCTGCGGCAGCTGGCACACCACGCCGACTCGGCCCTTCTCTCCCCATCTCCCCTTCCCTATCTCCAGCTTATATGCAAAGCACAGCAAGTTCCAGAATGGGTCTCAAGCAAGGATACAGAGATTTTCTTTATGCTGCTTAATAAAAACAAAAGGGTGAGATGTGGGATTGTGAGCTTGGCTCCTGATAGCTGAAAGAGTATGTCAGGGGTTAAACTCTATCAACACATCCAACTTCCCCTTTCTCGGGCCTGCACTGAAGGTAGCAGTATTGTGTAAGCTTTAGCCTGCCACTAGCTGAGACAGGAAATCTGTCTGACAATCTACTTGCACCAGACATGCCTGCACCAGGAATAGAGCTCAAACTGTAGCAGCCCGAAACTGCTCTTTGCTACTTCCTCTTACACTTATTCAGCTAGTTTAACACATCTTAAACTGCTTCAATGTCCAGTTTATGACCTCCCCCCCCCCCCCCCCGGCCTGCCAGCTTACACGTAGTCAGCATAAAGGCCAGGAAGGACATTTATGGTATGACGCTGTAACAGCCAATGAATGATATGGGGCAGATTTTAAATACTTGCGCGAGCGCGTACTTTGTTCGCGCAGCAGGCGCGAATAAAAGTACGCTGGATTTTATAAGATACACACGTAGCCGGGGTCGGCACACGCAAGGGGGTGCACATTTGTGCAACCTGCGCGCGCCGAGCCCAGCGCGCACTGCCTGTTCCCTCCGAGGCCGCTCCGATTACGGAGCGGCCTCGGAGGGAACTTTCCTTCGCCCTCCCTCCATCTTTCCCTCCCTTCCCCTACCTAACCCCCCCCCCCGGCCCTATCTAAACCCCCCCTTACCTTTGCGTGCGTCGGCCGGCTGCCCCGCTCCGTGGTCCGGTCCAGGGGGCTGTTCCGGAGGCCGTGGCCATGCCCCTGGAACGCCCCCAGGCCGAAACCACGCCCACGTTGCCGCCCCCGAAACGCCGCGCCACGCCCCCTAAACGCCACATCTTCCCGTCACGCCCCCGACAGGAAGCCCCGGGACTTATGCGCATCCCGGGGCTCTGCGTGCGCCGGCGGCCTATGCAAAATAGGCGCGCCAGCATGCGAGGGCCCTGCGTGCATAAATCCAGAAGGATTTACGCGCGCAGGGGTTTTAAAATCCGCCCCTATATGTATTTGCAAAGAACCAATGATGTGATGACAAATCTGCATGCTATGCTATACTATGGAATTATGTACACTAAAAGGAGCCCCAGGGAAGGAGGAGAGGAGGTGACCTTCCCGGGGACACGCTTCACCACGAATCCTGCCTGATGTGTCTTCATTGATGCAACATGATAGCAATGCGAAGTGGCAGAAATACCCCCCCAAAGTGTAGGATTATGTAGCATCAAGGCAGAATAGCAGCAAGACATCATGGTGTATAGAGTCTGGGGTATGTGAAGCAACATGCAGTAATGGGGTATTTGACATAAATCTCTCACAAAATTAATGCATGTGTAGGATGAGAGAGTTTGTACAACAAATTTAAATACAATATACAAAAATACTACCAAAAATAATTCTTACAATAATTATATAGTGGTGCTCACAACACGTATACAATATACGTATAAATATATATATATATATATTTTAATATTGTGTTTAAATTTGTTGTACAAACTCTCTCATCCTATATATGTATGTGAAGTAGCAGCCAGGCTGGAGCCAAAGCAGGAGAACTAGGTTTGTGGGTTTGTGGACCCTTGGCCCGAGGTGAAAGTTGTTACCACCTGTGGGGAGGAGCCCTACAGGTCCACACCATCAGGAGGCGAGGTCAGGCATAGCAGAAGCTCTGGCTGGAGAGATCCCGAGGAGCAGGGTAAGAACCACAGCAAGGAGGGACCCCATAGTAAGCAGGCAGGCTGGAGATCAGTACCTGGGCAGAGACCTCCAAAGGGGATGGCACTAAGCAGACCCGAGGAGCAGGGAGCATGAGGCAGGACATGCAGGAAGTGTACTGTAGAGGCAACCCTGAGGGGCAGAGCTGCACAGCGAGGGAAGGTACTGATGCGATGACATAGGCTAACAGGCGGAGCGGGGAAGCCCCAGTCAGGTCTCCAGGTGATGATGTAGACAATCCCGAGGAGCGGGAAGTACCGGCAGGCACCAGCAGTCACCGGTGGTTGAACAAGGGTACTGTCCTAAGGAGCGGGGAATCACAACATTCTCTGCTGTTGAACGTAGGCACTGCCCCAAGGAGCAGGGAAGCACTGACAGTCCAAAGTGTAGAACGTAGGCACTACCCCTTGGAGCAGGGAAGCACTGCAGTCTCTGGTAAAGAACGTAGGCACTGCCCCGAGGAGCGGGGAAGCATGGAGATAGAACTCCCAAGTGGTGAAGGCATTCCCAGAGGCAACCCCGAGGATCGGGGAGCCAACAGAATAGGATTTCTGGAAGACGCAGGGCCAGCCCGAGGAGCGAGGGAAGCCAGGAGACCAGGTCTCCGTAGCACGCAGGCCCTGAAGAGTGACTACCAGCTAGGGTCCAGAGTCCAAGTAGGATCCGGTAACGTCACCACAGGTCCAATGGAGACAGGAGCTCATAGAGTAGCGATGGAACTCGTTGCCAAGTCGGCTAGCTGGGGGGCGAAGGTGGAGCTCAAGAACCCTGATCCAATGACATCATCAATCAGGGATGCCCCTAAGGTTCCCGCCATAGCAGCTTCAAAAGAGGGCCTGGTGGTGCGCATGCGCACCTAGGAAGGCCCAGAGGTGGTGTGGGTGGCGGCAGCGGCCTGATCGCCATGAGGAACCATGGGGTACGCGGCGGCAGAGACTAGCCCCCCGCCACGAGCAGGCCCGGAGAGGGAAACAGGATGGTGTAGGATGTGAATAGACACGGTCGCAGCCATCTGCAACCGACGGTCATAACAGCTACTTCACACAGAAATTGGCTGGTTGCTATAGTTTCCAGAGTCACTACAGTACTTTTCAGTTGGCCATAGAGTTGAATGGGACACATAAATGAATAAAACAAGAAATGTTGTTTAGATTTATGGGCACCATCAATTTATTTTGGGGGTCCACAATTGAAATGAAAATGGTCTCATTTGTTGCATTTTTCCTATTTGTTTCAAATGAATGCACATTCCTAACCAGCAACTGAACTCAGACACAGTAAGTAAGCAAGTTCACATACAGAATAGTATGGAAGCCCAAGTAGCTGAAAGCTGTTTAGTACTAGCTAACTTAACACAGTTCAGTACAGTGACATGAATCACATTTCCAACATCAATTTTTATTTTATTTTTATATTTTGATTTTTATGTACCATATTGTATTGATTTATGTTTTACCTTGTTTTTATATTGCACATCACCTTGAATGCCTTGGCATTTGGTGAATAAATAAATGATGAAGAAGCTGTTATTGTACTAGTGAAGACCCTAAAAACAATTGAGAACAACTTTCTTTTTCCCCTCCCACCAACTCTGTCTCTATCACTTTTTCTTTCCTTTCCCAGCCCATTCCAACCATGCTCTCCTCCATCCTCGCCCTATTATTTTCTCTACGTCCTTCCTCCCTATGCTATTCCCAAATGTACTTTTCCAACCACTCTTCTCCCCCTCCCCCCTAAGCCTATCTCCGTCATACTTTCTCCCCACAGTCCATCCTACCGTCCCCTCTTCCAACCACAGCTATATATTCATCAGGGGGAAGGGGCTTCTTTGCACAGCAATCGCCCCTCATTCCTTGCATGGCCCAGTGCAGTGTCTGTCATTTTGGGAGCTGTGTTCATGCTCACAAGCAAGCAGACGCCAAGTGTAAACATGGGTTTCCAGGAACGACAAATAGTGGGTATTATTATCTAGCATAGTGTTGAGGGCCATATCCAGAGATGTTATTAAACAGAATGAAAGAACATGGCCCTTGCCACCTATCACTGGTATCAATCATAGAAATTCCTAGCATTATGCTTACTCTCCAGGAGACACAAAAGATGCAATATTCTTCAATTTTGTACATTTTAACTTATAATTCACATTGCACCATCTGTCACAATAAGGGTCACCACTGCAATCTTTTATGCACAGTATCTGTATTGTGCTGGAATTGAAATAGGAACTGCTGAACTTGTTGGGTTGGTAAATTTCCTATCTAAATGGATGTACAATAATGGAGCCTTCAAAATACAGCATAGAATGTAAAAATGTATTTTGCAGCAAGTACAGAAGTATAACAAATCTGGAAATAGTCAGCACTCATTTAATATTGGCTATAGGAGTGAATTTTCATTTAGCAGTGAAACAGTTCTTTGCCATCTGCTTGCGTAAAGCCCTTGAAGTCTACCAGAAGAAAATTATTGTGCATTTTTTTCATCAAGCTCAATTTTTATTTTTTTTTTAAATTGAAGTGCATGTTCTAAAAAAATAACATAAAAATAACAAGCATAAGGTATTTTTGAATCTAATCCCTTTGGCACGGACTCTAATGTTTTTTGGCACTGGCTGTTTGTTTTTATTTCTTATGCTAATATTTAGCAATGTGGCAGATGATTTAAAACAGAAGCTTGCATCCTGCCAGTGATCTTTAGCATATGAGTATCTTTCAATCAATAAATTAGTTGAGTCATTTCCAAACAGGCCCATGTTTTTAACTGTACTATAATAGGGGACCAGTCATACAATAGTTTTCATTCCCATTTTTTTCAAGAACAAATTGATTCTAGAAATGAATTGAAATTTCTTTGATTTTTTAAAAATTTCTTTGAGCTAATTTAAGGAACCAAGTTTCAACCTCTCTGCCTAGTTGCAAAATCAATGTGTACTTTGCTATAATAATTTTGGGGCCTGTTTTACTAAGGCTTTTCGCCCATTCTGTGTCTGAATAAAATGGTTAGTAACTGGATTTATCAAAATGCTATAATTTTCAGTTTTTCATGGTACCCCCCCACCTCAAACGCTAACCACAGTGTGAAACCCTCCACCCATGAAAATGAGGGTCTGGGGTTAGGGGGCAACAGTTTTGTTGGGTGGTTTCGGATTTTGGATGATGAGTTCCTTGTTGCGATGTTTTACGCCCATGTCTTCTGCTCTGTATTTGTGCCTTCCTGAGGTGTTGGGTGCTATATATTGTTCTGGACTGTTCACTGCTCTTGACCCAATAAAAAATATTTTGCAAAAAAAAAAAAAAAAAGCTATAATTTTTGCATGTTATAGGAAAAGGGGGTTTTGTGCTAATAGGCAGTTTATTGCAATAATATCTATGTGAAGAGCTAATTTTTGATGGACTCTCTACCTGGGTAACATCAAAACTAGGTTGAGAGAACATTGCACATATCTCATCTCTGGGTGAGTTTCCTCACCCCGAAGGTCATCACATCGTCACAAGAGAGCACTGTTCTGTTTGTACATCTCACTTTGAATGTCAAAGTGGCCCCTAACCCCTACACTAATACCTAAACCTCACCTCAAGTTACTAGGTGGGCCTCCCATAGAGATATAAATACCTATCTAGGGCAAGAGCATTATGGCTAGGTTCTCTCTCTCTCTCTGTATCTGTCTCTCTCTCTCTCTCATATGTAAAAGTACATTTTGATAAATGAAGGGGGTTAGGCCCTTGATTTGCAAACACTTATAGGTCAATAGTCAAAAGATGTAGGCACCAAACATAAAGAATTAGACTTCTAGATCTCCACAATTGAAAATTTATTTCTCTGAGCAACCACAGTTAGGCAATATTCAGCAGTGGTGCTTCCAGATAAATTATTTGGATAAACCTATTAGGGATGTGTATTTGTTTGAAATGAATTAGCAATCCAAAACAAATGGGACCCTATTTGTTTTATTTGTGTGTCCTCAAAATGAATGGAGGGATCCCATGAATGAAACAAATATTATTTGTCCCATTTGTTTTCTTTCTCCATTGATTTCTATGTCTCATTGAAGTCTATGGCTGTGCTAACAGGGTCAAGTGACTATAGCAATTAGCCCTTCCCTGTGTGTCTTGTGTGACCTCTCTGCCTTGTCAGAGTTGACTCAGGATATGTTGGCAAGGAAACCACACATACAGAAAATCACAGTGAAGTATTTTTCTAAACTACCTTATTGCTGCTATCCGGATCAGGTGATGCTGACCCACTCCTTCCCTGAAGTCTATCTATTGGTGAGAGAAGGATGTTCTAGGAGAAAGGTATCAAAGAATTTTAAAAAAGATATATTTTTAGCAATGGTACTGCTTCTAATTTTCTCTGAGCTGTAGTGCTCTTACTCACTGTGTCAGAGAAAGAAAGTCAGTAGCATTTGCTGATATGATTTTTTCTTTACTGGGAAAGGAAGAGTAGGAGTGGGAGACAGTGTGGAGAGTTGCAGTGGTACTAAAAATATTTTTGTCTCTGTCTGGCCACCAGTGAGTGAGCAGTGCAAGAGACTGAAGAGAAGAATGTTCAGGTTTCCAATTGCTTTTTTGTGTGGAGTCTGTGTCAGCGCAAGTGCATGCCTGCATGATACTGCATGCTGCACAGCATGCCACATATATTGAATTGTGTGTGTGTGTGTGTGTGTTTGTGGATGACAGTTCTCTACAAGTAGTTGTACAGTTATTGTATAAATAAAGAAAAAATGTGTAATATCCAAACCTCCAGTAGGCAGTAACAAATTCCATCAGTCAGGGAATGGGAATGTTTGCAGGACTGGGAGGGTTGACAGCAATAAATAAAGGTAGTCCTGTGCCTAAATTGAAGAGGGACTTCTTCATGTCTGGAATGGCATTTAACGGAAGGCAGCTGAACACAGAAGAAATTAGAATTTGGAAAGCATGCACTACTGCTACCTTTTTTCCCCTCTTGTTTAGGAGTAGAGGAAAAAGGAGAACCATACAAGGCAAACAGTAGAATGGTAGAAGTAGGAGAAGGCAGGGTTAGGAGAAGAGAAATGCCAAAAACCAGCACCATGCTCTTCCTTACTATCACTGAGGTTGTGAAGGCAGTATTTTCATCAACTGATTTAAATGAATAACCTTGTATCAGATGGCCTGAATCACAAGATATTGAAGAGCTAATAGAAGAAGAAAATTTGGAAGTATGCAGTATTGTCTTAGCAGCCAGTTTATTGTTAGGGGGGGAGAAAATGCAAACTGAGGTTGGTGAGGAAGAACAGACAATGCAGGTAGAGAGCATGCCCCTGACATTTTTTCTCAGGGTCCACCCACTACCTCATCTCCAGTGCCAGCATCTGCTCCCAAGGATGTAGAGAAGGGATTGCAGAAGAAATCTCTGATCTGAAGGCACTTAAAAGAGAGAAAGTATTAAAAGTATTAAAGTATATTCATTGTGTGAAGGATATAAGTTGAAGGAAAGAAATGGAGCATCTCACAAACACTGGTATGCAGTATCACCTGGAGAAGTAGCTCCTGCTAGCATTAGCATGCTGCTTCATTTAAACCCCGTTTTCTGCAGTATCCAGACCAGGGGCCCTTGGCTTCTTCAGGAGGAGCAATTATATCAGCTACGTAAACCTTTACAGAAAAAAACAACCCCATACATAAATCAGAACTACCATACATATCAACTCACACTATTAAATTAATTAGATATCACCCCACTGTAACTTACAAAATATCGCTACAAAGATACACTACACTTGCATCCTAGCCAAAAGGATCAAACACATCTCATTCCTGTCTTGCAGCCCTTGCGGCAGAGCAACAGCTCGAGATGTACCATCTCTTATTTCATATCAGTTGCTACTTTTACTTCTTCACCACTCTTAAAAAAATACACACATAAAACACTCATAATTACACCCAAATATGCATCTCCTAACACAAAACCTCATAAGAGCTCAAATTAAGTTACTATCTTACCTTGCGACCACTGCAATATTCTCAAAACGGCATCTCATGGCTATTATATCTCTCACACTGATGTTACAACCCAACTGACAGAAACCGTTATTTTAATTGCCCCAGTATAGCAAGTAGGGATGTGCAGACCAAAAGTTTAAGTTCATAAGTCCATAAGTCGAAAGGGGGGGTCATTTGCGGTCAATATTGACATATGGAGAATTCCATAAGTTGAGTCTATGTCCATATGTGCAAATAAAAATTTAAACCCCTCACCCGCCTTAATCCCCCCCCTCCCCAAGACTTACCAAAACTCCCTGGTGGTCCAGTGAGGTCAGGACGCCATTTCTGAACTTCTTTGCAAGGAGCACGTGAGGTTGGCGTCACGTGATTCTCCTCGGGTCCGCTCCCGGACCCTCGTTGGGCCCAAAAGGCACTTTTGGCCAGCTTGGGGGGGGTCAGGAGGCCCCCCCCCAAGCTGGCCAAAAGTGCCGTTTGGGTCCAACGAGGGGTCCGGGAGCGGAACCGCGATGGACCACATGACGTCGGCGTCACGTCGGAGTGACGCGAACGTCATGTGATTCCCCACGCGTCCGCTTCCGGACCCTCACGGAACTTTTGGCCAGCTTGGGGAGTTTTGGTAAGTCTTGGGGGGGGGATTAAGAGGGTGAGGGGTTTAAATTTTTATTTAGATCAACAATCGCGATTTCCAACGTATTCAACATAGCTATGTTGAATAAGTTGGAAATCCGATCGTTTATGCCTCATCACTTTTTTAAGTTAAAAAAAAAAATAAGTTGCGTTTTCCATTTAAGTTCAAAACGAATGCACACCCCTAATAGCAAGTCATCTGATTCTAATGTCCAAACATAACCACCTTACTATATAGTACTACAATCAAACCCTGATGATGATATTTCAAATGGCATGCATGTTAAAGAACACTATACTTACAAAAACACTAACCATTCTATATCCACTTTCAACCCATTGAAAATCATATCAATAATATGTTGTCCATGGTGAATCAGTTTACAGGAAATGCCTCCTCCCCATGATGATGATATCTACAGTAACACAAAAAACGTCAAGTTATCTACTACCTGTAATGCTTTCAACAAATCTCCTACCAGGGGTGTGGTATTTTTGTTTAAATCTTATGCATCTTCTATATTCTACAATCCTAACCCAAATTTCATGTTTGGTTTGCTGAATGTACATTAAATGAAATTAATGATATGGGCATACACCACTCCAATCGATCTACGTGTAAACATCCCAGGTAGTATACATTGAGAGGTGGGAAGCCAAATCATCAAACCAATGGAGAGACAAGAATGATTTGGCACAGATGTAATGTCCAAGCAATTTTAAGATGTTCTTAAGTAAAATATTTAATAATTGCGTATACAAGAGCTGCGGATTTTTGCTTTTTCAATTGTGATCACGGTCCCCCGACATGAACCGTGTTTCATCAACTGCATCAGGAGGGCCCAATCTATAAACAGAAATAACAATGGAAAAGGACAAAAATAATTCAAAGAACTCGCCACAAAAGCAGCGCACAAAAGTTTGAATGAACAGCATTGTAAAGGGATATCGAGAAGACAGAGTAAATACCAGAATAGCTTGCCAAAGGTAACATGACTATAATAGCACAGAAGTGACATGAAAGGGATGCCAAAGGAAGTAAATAATTAACAAATAATAACAAAGGAATAAACACCAGTGTAACTATAATAAATGTAAGAATATACAATAGAGAAAAAATAAAAATATATACAAAATAGGTATCATCTCTTCCCCCCACCCTTTGTTCAATTGCCCTCAAGTTAAACCTCTGGCGAGCCACTCTTCAATTTTAAATAAATAAATAAATAAATAAAAATAAAAATGTACTTAAGCATGCACCTACAACCCTAGGTAATCTTAGGCCTAATTATTAATTGTTATCAATGCAATCATTATTATTGTTTGTTTTTTTGAGACCCACTGTTTAATCGTTATTTGTATAGTTGGGTGACTCATGGCTTACTGTTTCATGTTCATGTTTATCTTAATTTGCTTACGTTAATTGCCTTGTTTAACTGTTTAATGTAAAAAGCCCCGGCCAGATAAGCCCTGGGCGAGTTGCCGTTTTTTGTAAACCGGATTGATTTGTATCTCATACAGGAATTTTGGTATATAAAAATTAAAAATAAATAAAATAAATAAATCATACAAAATACGGAGAAAGGAAAGATGTCAGAAACAAAATCCCAGATAGGACATAAGGACATTTCAAACAAGAATGAAAAACATTTCTAAATTGTAACACATGACAACAAACCGCATTCATTACACATAAATTGACCATTCTCGGATACCAGTATGAAGACAACTGGGCTCTCAAATTCGTACCTTTCTTCAAGGCAAATATAGGTGTCTCAGAAAATAATTTTAATAGAGATAGAATGTGAACAAATTTGAGATGAAGTCAGCAGTCCAGCAGCAAGAGGGGGATTCCCAGTCTTTTGCATCAAGAGTCACATGTATTATTTTTTACCCGCCAGTGAGAAATTGTACACTTGCATGCAATGCAAAGAACTCCTGTCTCTCAGTCTGATCTCTGGAGGCTAGAGTGGCAGACCTGGAAGAGCTGAGGCAGACAGAGAGGGACATAGTAGCCAAGTCCCAACTTCAGACTGGCAGCCCTGGTGCTGCCTTGGAGGAAGAAGGTCTCATGTTCAGAGAGTATCAATCTGGTGCAGCAGGAAAGGATCCTATAGCAAGGACCTGCTCTCCAGGTGGTGCATTGTCCTTTCACACCAAGGATGTGTCTCCAAGGCCTACTGCCCAGGAGGGAAGGGTTATGTCGGCCGTCATGGTGATTCGATTATTAGGAATGTAGACAGCTGGGTAGATGGTCAGCGTGAGGATCGCCTGGTAACATGCCTACCTGGCGCGAAGGTGGTGGACCTCATGCGTCACCTAGATAGGACTTTAGACAGTGCTGGGGAGGAGCCTGCTGTCATGGTACATTTGGGCACTAATGACATAGGAAAATGTGGAAGGGAGGCTCTGGAAGACAAATTTAGGCTCTTAGGTAGAAAGCTTAAATCCAGAATATCCAGGGTAGCATTCTCTGAAATGTTCCTTGTTCCACGAGCAGGTCCCCAGAGGCAGGCAGAGCTCTGGAGTCTCAATGTGTGGATGAGACGATGGTGCAAAGAAGAGGGATTCAGTTTTGTTAGGAACTGGGGAACCTTTTGGGGAAGGGGGAGTCTTTTCTGAAGGGATGGTCTCCACCTTAACCAGGGTGGAACCAGACTGCTGGCGCTAACCTTTAAAAAGGAGATAGAGCAGCTTTTAAACTAGAACAAAGGGGAAAGCCGACAGTTACTCAGCAGGACATGGTTTGGAGGGAGGTATCTTCAAAGGATATTAATAATGCATTAGAATTAGGGCATCCTAACAGTGAGGTTCCAATAATAAGAAAAGTAGTCCAAGTGCCTGTAACTAAAAACACCTGAGCTAAAAAATTCTAACTTATTGTTGTGTTCGTGCCTCTTCTCGTCCCTCGCTCCACCCTGTTATCTTGGGAGCGACTCCATTTGGCTCTGATGGACAGTTGCAGCTGCGGCTTCTCTCTGCCTCTTGGTCCCGGTGTCCCGGGCTGGCTTGATGCTACGGATCTGCCATGTTCCTGATGACATAAGGGCGCGTGCGCTCCAGACTTGTACCAGCAAGGGCGCGAATCTCAGGGGTGTCCCCCTGTAGTGACGTCATCAATTTCCACTTTAAAAGGTCTTTGTTTGCTAACCTCTAACGAGTTAGAAAGCAACTCCAACGGGACTTGCTTCAGCAGTCCATGTTACTTGCAACAACGATCCGAGTCAGACCGGGGAACCCATCCCCACTGCTCGGCCTTTTCAAACTTACCAGGAGTACCCGCTCCATGGGGGCTCTGCTCTCTATTCTTGATTTCAGATTGCTGGAATACTCAGAAGACTCCTCATTGCCGGGAAGTGATCGCAGATGTGAACACAGTGAGTTCTATTGTACATAGGAATCGATACTCGCTCCACGAGGGCCTACATTCCTATAGCTCTGAAGACTCCCTTCCATACAAGACGTTATCGCAGGTACGGAGATCGAGAGTTAGATCGGCAAGATTGCAGATAGGAACCGGTACTCGCTCCACGAGGGCCCATGTTCCTAGAATCCTTTACAGACTCTCTTCTACACTAGAAGCCATTTCATATACAGCTATTGTGAGTTCTTATTACAGACTGTGTAGAGGAACCAGTACTCGCCTACAGCTCCTGTTCCTGAATATATTGAAGACTCTCTGTGGCATAGAGACCATTGCAGACATCTACTATTGTGAGTGTATCATCTTGTATCCAGTATACCCTGTCTACTCACTCCTTCTAATCTCTCTCTACAGCTCAGCGACCCAGAGATTACTTTCCAGTTTCAGAAGGACTTCAGCTCTACTGGACACCTGGACTCTCTAATGCCACCTCTGGTGGTCCAGCTTCCAGCTTAATAAAGAACTATTTGTGTTTACTTCATATTCTAGCCTAGCCGGTGGTTCCTTTCAGGATCTCCTCCTGGGGGTGCTGTCATCTACCATCAGCCCAGGGATTCACCCTTTCCTCCTAGTGGTCATTCCTTACATTACTATCACTCTGTGGGAGCCAACCACTACAGACCACTAGCACCGCTCACGGAAGTATTATATAGACAATACCTTCTCTTTCTTTGGGACTTGCCAGCAGCCTATATATAACAGTTTGCTACTCCATAACGGAGGCATGATTGATTGCTATCTCAGTAGCGAAGTACAATATTCTATTGTTAGCTCCTCTCCTCAGAAGAATATCATAGAACAGATTGCCAACTCCTCTTCCCTGGGGAGTTGGTCCATAACAGTTTGATACCTTCTTTTCTTACAGGAAAATTTAATAGTAGTTCGCGACAGATTACTAACTCTGCCCTCTTGGCGGGGTCAGCACTACAGATAGCTAACTCCTCCCTTCTGGAGGAGCAGATCATGACAGATTGCTACTCCTCCTCCTTTCAAGAGAAAGGCAGAACAGTTGCTAACTCCGCCCTCCTAGCGGGGTGAGTGACAGCAGATTGCTGACTCCTCCCCCCCTGGAGGAGGAGAGCACTAACAGATTGCTACTCCTTCACTCTGGAGGAGGAGAGCACTAATACATTGCTAACTCCAGTGAATCCGGCTGAAAATATATGGAACACATTTCTCCAGTGAATCCGGCTGAAAATATTTGAAACACATTTAACTCCAATGAATTCTGCTTCAAGAAAAGAATTGGAGAAGCCTAAAGTTGAAGCCAGATTGTAAAATCT
Source organism: Rhinatrema bivittatum (assembly GCF_901001135.1). Taxonomy (NCBI): domain Eukaryota; kingdom Metazoa; phylum Chordata; class Amphibia; order Gymnophiona; family Rhinatrematidae; genus Rhinatrema; species Rhinatrema bivittatum. The sequence goes on along the minus strand of NC_042621.1, from coordinate 76,768,138 downwards.
GCCCCTATGTCATTAGCATAAAATGGATAAATTAAATCCAAAGGGGATAAAAACTTGCCTAATGTACTGAAAAGGGCTGCAGATAATGTTGATCCTTGGAGGTCACCAATATCATAGGAATACCATAAGAACATAAGAAAATGCCATACTGGGTCAGACCAAAGGTCCATCAAGCCCAGCATCCTGTTTCCAACAGTGGCCAATCCAGGTCATAAGAACCTGGCAAGTACCCAAAAACTAAGTCTATTCCACGTTACCATTGCTAATGGCAGTGGCTATTCTCTAATACCAATCTGAACAATTACCATTAAAGCAACTCCTCTGTGTCCTACCTTCAAAAAAAGAAATAAACCACCTCTGCATTATATCTCCTATCCCAACACTTTTTAACTTGGTCAATAACTTTTCATGATTTACAGTATCAAAAGCAGATGCTATATCTAACTGCACTAAAATTCCTGATTTTTTTCTGTTCTATAATACAATGCATTTCATCCAACAGAGATAAAAGTAGGGTTTCTGTACCAGAACTCTTCTGAAAACCAAGCTGTTCTTTATCAAGTATATTGCATTACAAAATAAAATCAACGAGCTGTTTCAATACCCATTTTCTAAGATTTTACTCAAAGTACATAAATTTGAAATAGCGCAATAGATAAAAGTGCAGCAGACATGTCTAAATCTTTTCATTGGCCTCACAATGGCTTGCTTCAGGCATCATGGGACACCACCATTATTCAGAGATAGATTAAGCACCTGAATCAAACCCTCTTCAAATGCTTTCATCTTATTTTTAATAAACCGAAAAAGACAAGGAAACAATGTACCGTTTTATTTATTTATTTATTTATTTATTTATTTATTTATTTATTTATTTAACATTTTTATATAACGACAGTCGTTGGGAACATCCCATCGGTTTACATAAGAACATAAGATAGCAACAGGCTTTACAAAGAACAATAACTTGAGAAATAGAACTTAAGGCAATGGAGGTAAGAGAGGGAGGAATGGGGGGGGGGGGGTAGAAGAGGTTCAAACAACAACAATAACAACAATAACAACAAAATAATCTGCAACAATAATTACAATCAATTTTAGTCAATGTGACCTGGATAAGAAACTTATATTCAGAGGATAGAATTGGCTGCATTGACATGAAGTTATATGCAATTCTGGAGCAAAGCAGAGAGTACTCTGAGGGGAAGGGGGGAGTAAGTAAACTAGGTTCTAAGTAGTGGACGTAATTGCTGCCCTGGGGCAGGGAGAATTAGAAATCAGCAGGAGTATGCCTGTTTACATAGGGGTAGATTTTCAAAAAGCGCAACTTCGCGTACTTTTGTTGGCGCATCAGGCGCAAACAAAAGTACGCTGGATTTTAGTAGATACGCACGTAGCCACTAAAATCCTGGATCGGCGCGCGCAAGGCTGCCGATTTCGTGTAGCCAGCGCGCGCCGAGCTGCGCAGCCTGCCGCCGTTCCCTCCGAGGCCGCTCCGAAATCGGAGCGGCCTCAGAGGGAACTTGCTTTCGCCCTCCCCTCACCTTCCCCTCCCTTCCTCTATCTAACCCACCCCCCGGCCCTATCTAGACCCCCCCCACCTTTGTCGGGGGATTTACGCCTCCCGGAGGGAGAAGTAAATCCCCGCGCGCCAGCGGGCCGCTAGTGCACCGAGACGTGACCTGGGGGCGGTTCCGGAGGGCGCGGCCACGCCCCCGGACCGCCCTGGGCCGAAACCACGCCCGCCCCGAAACGCCGCATCCCGCCCCCAAAACGCCGCGCCGATCCGACACGCCCCCGACACGCCCCCCTCGAAAAACTCCGGGACTTACGCGAGTCCCGGGGCTCTGCGCGTGCCGGTAGGCCTATGGAACATAGGCGCACCGGCGCGCAAGGCCCTGCTCGCGTAAATCCGGGCGGATTTACGTGAGCAGGGCTCTTAAAATCCGCCCCATAGCCAAGACTTGTGGTTCTGCTTAAATTGTTTTGGGCATATTTCTAGATGAAGACTGGCGGGCATGGAATTCCAAAGGAGAGGACCAGTGATGGAAAAGGCGTGGTTCTTGGTGATCATAAGTTTTGTATGTTTGGGTGAGGGTGTATGTAGAGTTGCCAAGTGCTGTTTTCTGGTAGGTCTGGAGGAGGTGCGAAAAATGAGGTGCTCATTGAACCAGTACATATTTTCATTGTGCAGGGATTTGTGGATGATAGAGAGGGCTTTATATGTTATCCGGTATGTGACAGGTAGCCAATGCAGCTCTTTGAGGACGGGGGTGATATGATCATTTTTGTGGGCATTGGTAAGCATACGGGCTGCCACATTTTGGAGAATCTGTAGAGGTTGTATTGTATTTTTGGGTAGGCCAATAAGTATAGCATTACAGTAGTCTATCCTGGACAAAATGGTAGATTGGAGAATTGTACGAAAGTCATTAAGATACAGAAGGGGTTTCAGCCTTTTTAGCGTATGAAGCTTGAAGAATCCATCTTTTAAGGTGGAATTGATGAACATTTTTAGATTGAGCTGATTGTCCAGAGTGACCCCGAGGTTACGGACATGTTGAGAAAAGGTGATTCAGGAGTGTGGTGTATTGTGCAGGGGTAGAAGCAGGTTGGCATGGTGGGGAGAGATGATTAATAGCTCAGTTTTGGCAGTATTGAGCGCCAGAGAGATGTCTGAGAGAAGGGAACTGATGGCATTTAGGGCCGATTCCCAAGTTTTCATGGCATTGGATAGCGTTTCAGTTATGGGTATAAGGATCTGTACGTCTTCTGCATATATGAAATGCGGAAGACCAAGCTTGGAAAGGAGGCTGCAGAGAGGAAGGAGGTAAATATTAAAGAGAGTGGAGGACAGGGAGGAACCTTGAGGGACGCCTTGTGTCAGATTGATAGGTTTCGATTCACTGTTTCCTATTTTTACTCTATATTGCCTGTTGCTTAGGTTATCCTAATCTGAGCCACAATCTATTTTACTCTGACAGAATTAATTAAAGTAAAACTTTCCCAATTGGACACATCAAAGTTCATCAACATCCTATCAACATCAGAGTTCAGCAACATCCAATCCTCACCAGTATAAGCAGTTCATTTCTCAAATTACTCACCGTACATTTCTCACTGTATAAGCAGTTCATTTCTCAAATTACTCATTTTCACTTGATAAAATATAGCCAAAGTATCACTGTCTGGTCTCTTAATGAAGTCATTTTTTAGTTACTTTAATGCTTCATTTACTATTGAAAATAATTCTAATGGCCTATTTATTTTGTTTATTTGCAGTTATTTATATTAGTTGAAAATAATCTTTGTTAACCGCATATAATGAAGCTCTATAGGCTAAGGTCACATGGTAACAAATTTTATCTTCCTCTAATTTATGCTGTCACCACCTATATTAAATTAGTCTCAATTTTTTCTTATGCACTACTAAGTTATTTGTAAACAAAGGATCATAATGATTTTGTTTTATCCTTTTAACAATCTTTCCTGATTGAATTATATTATAAAACTTTTTAAATATATCAATCCAACAATCTACTGCTTCATCTGGCAAATTTGAATTTACCTCATCCTTAGACGCCTTCCATAAAATCAACAATAAATCGCTATTTGGCTCTAATCTAATCTTTTTACTGATTTACTCACTCTGTGATCCTAATTCTTCAAGCTACAAATTGAATTTCAAAAGATGATGATCTGACCAAGGGCATAAAAATTCCCAATAGAAGAAACAGCTTTTGTGCTATGATCTGATGACACTAAAATCAGATCTGATATATACCAAACCGACTTAGAGGCGATTTCACTAAGTGATGCCCACCAGTGACATAAATACAAATGCTTAGAATCCTTTACAAAAGGCCTATTATTATCATCAAAATGCAATTTAAAATCTCCTAACACTATTATCTCATTTTATTTCACATATAGTGAGAAGAACATAACCATAATAGAGTCAACCATACCAGAGGAAATAGACAGTAAACAGAAAACCCACGAATATATATGTATTAACGTCTATTCACAACCCTTTAGACATTCAAGAAACAACTTAATCACTGGAATACTTTCCTTAAATATTAACAAAACATCTCCTCCATGCTTAAATTCATGAGCTACTCCTACATATATGTAACTGGGGGCACATAGATTCTTTAACAAGATAACATCTGTGACTGATGGCCAAGATTCAGTTATAAATAAAATATCTAATGTATGCTGCAATAACAACTGGTATTCAACATCCTTCTTTCTAGCTGATTGAGCAATTATATAAACTATATATAATTCTAGACTACCAAATCAGATATATCTACTCTAGGAAGATAAAATAACCATTTCCTCCTCTCTGTACTAGAAAATGGTACAGGTAAAACCCCATATCTTCCTCTTCCCAAAACCACCTCAATCTATGAGCCTGAGATATCAATATCCCTGAAGAAGAAATCATAAAATAATAACAAAATAACACTTAAAATTAAATACCCAATCATGCTTTTAAACAGACAAAAAAATACTGGTGCCACTCGTATTTCATTTCATTTTGCTCAAAACAAAACAAAAAAAACCCAAACTTTTTTTGTTGACTGTCATTTGGAAAAGTCAAAAAAGAACTGAAATTCCCCCCCCCCCCCCCAATCCGTTAGTTAAGTCTCACCACTCTCCCGGACCACACTTAGCACTTCCATGGGGGTTTCCAATGTAGAAAAGAGCAGGAGCAATCCCCAATGGCTCCTGCCTCACTGGCTCATGGTTTTAAAACTGTGCAGGGGCCATTTTGTTTTACAGCCACACAGCATGCATTTTTCTTTATTTTCATTATTATGGCTGTTATTATTTCAGATATCCTTAACCTCAGACAATGATTCCCAAACCTATGCTTAGAAACTCATAGCTGGACAGGTTCTGAGGATATGCCAAAGAACATGTATCAGATATATTTGCATGAATTGCCTCCGTTATATTCCAATATATCTTATGAATGTACTGTTTATTGAGGACAAGATTTCTGTTGACATGTTTGGGAAGTCGTATCATATAGATGCCTTCCAGTAAGGATACAACAATTTTTAACCATTATGCTTGGTTATCTAAAAACTGTACATTTTCATAAACCTCTCTCTACCACACACTGTTAAAGAAAACATTCTGTGCAGGATTTTAGTTTATTTTGTTATATTTAATGTAATGTTGCTAACTTTGCCTCTACTTTTATATACTGAAAAAACATTTAGAGTAATGTAACATACAGTACTTTTCATTTAGAACACTCCATCTTCAGTTCAAGTCCTTTGCTGAGAACATTAATTGGTATATGAATGCACAGCATTTGTTTGTAATTAAAATGTTGGTAGATCTTCAATATAGTTTGAAAACTGTTTACACAGTGGAACATCTTTCAATAATGGTATCTTTGTGATTTCTGAGGCATCATTTTACTCCTTGTTTTGCTGTAAGTATCAGCATAAGAATTGCTTTGCTGAGTCAGACCAAGGTCTATTGAGCCTAGCATCCTGTCGCCAACAGCGGCCAATCCAGTGCAGAAGCTCCTGGCAGATCTCATAAAGTAGATCTAAATCCTCTTATTAGGGATTGTGCATTCGTTTTGAATGAATGCACAATCCGCAATGTATAGGTCCCTATTCGTTGCATTTGTGGGGTTCTGAAACGTATGGTGAACCCCCACGAATGCAACGTATCATTAACGAATAAACCCCCCCACCTTCCTGATTCCCCCCCCCCCCCAAGACTTGCCAAATGTCCCTGATGGTCCAGCGGGGGTCCTGGAGCAATCTCCTGCACTCGGGCTAAAAGTCTGCGGTGAAGAAGGCAGAAGTGGGCGGCCACCGGGCCACGTGATGAACTCGTGTCCGCGGCTCTGGCTGTGCTAAAGGCCCGACTCCGGCGGCACCAGCCGTGTCGGGCAGAAGAAATCAGCATGGGGGAAGGTGAGTGCAGCCTGCTTGCGGGAGTTAGCTCCACGGGCAGGGTTCCATAACACTAATGGAGAATGACAATCCTCCGATGTTTTATCGAGCAATAACCACTGACGTTCAGCATTAGAGGTATGTTTAAGTGCTCTTTTATTATATTTAGTAGGATATCCACGATTTAATAATCTACAAGACAGGATTTCAGCTTGACTAAAAAATTCTTCTCTCGAGCTACAAAGCCGTCTAAGCCGTAGGAACTGGCCTATAGGTAAATTCTTTTGCAGATGATGTGGATGAAAACTGTTGTGTTTTTCTCACACGTTTTCCTATATAAGCTGGTAGCAATTTTATCCCCATCTTTCTTAATATGGATGTCCAAAAAATTAATACTGGATGTATGAAATGTCATCATGAATTGAAGGTGCCTGTCAAACATGCTAATCCAATGATTGAACTGCATCAAATAAGTTTTATCCTCATGCCACAAAAAGAATATGTCGTTGATATAACGAGTCCAATTCGACATTTTTCGAAATTCCACAGCATCAAACAAATGTTCCTCAAACGACGTAACATACAAATTTGCCAGGCTGGGGGCCATGGTGGCCCCCATGGCGGTGCCATGAATCTGCTTGTACCAAACATCTTGAAATACAAAACATTTTTACATAAAGCCAATTCTGTAAGAGCCATCAAAAATTCAGTAGGAATACAATGAGTCTGTTTATATGGTTGTCTAGTGAATAACATAAGGTGGCAGTGGTTAAATTGACTACCGCATCTGTATTTTTACTGTAGACATTTTCCATTTACACCTTGCTTCAATGAATCCAAAGAGTCAGCATATATCTACAGTATATCATGGAGCAAAGAAAACAACAATGAATGTTTATTGATTTGAAATATAGATACACTGAGCATTCTAGCTACTTTATTATTATAATTTTTTGAAAAGTTATTTATAGCTTGGATATAATTTTGTGATACATAACACAAGATATTATGAAGAACAGTGATAACTAGCTAATCATTTTATATTATATGTGAACTATCTTCACTGAATTTCAACATGTCTAATCTTCAGTGCTGAAAAAGACTTTAACCACTCATTAGTAAAGCTCATTTTAATGGTTACAGGGCATAAGCATACCATAGTCCAGAGGGAGTTATGATCTGTGGACCCATTCAAGCTCTATCACTGCAATGACTGGGCTTAGTGTAGGTTATAGTATGTTGAGAAACCCTGGGTAGTGCAAATGAAGGCTCATGCCACTGTACCATAACCCAAGAAGCAGGAGTATCCTACTATGCTAAATCCTTCCCCTCAAGTTCTACTTTTTATAAGCAGAATTTTGCTTGTTTTTCAAAACATTCACAAGACATTTTGTGAACAGCAGGTTGAGATTTTTTGGTCTTCTGAACCTTGCCACTGGTCCAGAGCAGCAGCAATCACTATTTCAGCACATCAACCAGTCACAATATCCTCTTCCTTTTTGTGGAACTACATTTCCCAGCATTTCCAATCTCTCTTTCTTTGAGAAAGATGGCACAATGGAACCATATTTCCCCAATGTATCTCCCCTCATAGATCCTCACTAAGCAAGGCAGCTTACTTTGCAAAGGGACTGGTTGAATCTTTCACACCTCCCCAAGGTTCATCCAGAATATAAAAAAATCTAAATAAATAAATTCTGTTTGATGCTGCTGAAGCCAGAGTAGCCCCCAGATAATAGGATGAATGGCAGGCTGAGCTTTTCCAGATGTCAAAGGCCCCTGCATAAGATCATAGATGCTGTTGTTAGAATGAATTGGCCAGGAAGCAGTGAGCAGGCCTCTGTAAATGGAAGAGATAACCAATGGACAGATCATTCCCCCCAGAGCCAGAATCCATGAAGGCTTCAGTGGAGAAGCATATGGAACCTAGCTCCTAGTTAGGGAGCAGGAATGGTAAGGCCTAGGGTAATCTCACCAGACCTTAGGTATGGAGGTTTCCTGACATCAGTGGACATTGGGCAAGCCAGCACAATATAAGCAAATGCCCTGCTGCCTGCAGCAAAGCATTTCCTCTGGGGCTAAGCGGCAATGTTCCAGCTGCATGGTTTCTCCTGAAGTAGGCGAAGTGGAAGTAGGAGCAGTTGGGGGTGAAAGAAGATTCTGGAACCTTGGTGCCAAGGCAACGCTCCTTGTTGTGGGATGGGATTCACAAGCTCTTTCTTGTAGCCAGTGATCTATTTTCCCAGTCAGTTTCCCAACACCTTCCTCCAGTGAAGGGGGAAGGTGTTGGGTGGCAAGCTCGTCCTTGCTTTTAGGTGAGAAACCTTCAATATTGCAATCAGACTATCTTCTAGCCAATTGAATTCTGTCACTACAATCTAAAAATCTATGGTGTACTTTGCCAGGGTTCTAGAGCTTTGACATAGGTGGAGCAGGTCAGATGCCACTGTTGATACCCAGCTTGGATCCTCGAATACAACCCTGAATTGTTCTGTAAATTGTTGCAGGTTGAGCAGAAGTGGGTCTGCCCTCTCCTAGAGGGGGGATGCCCAAGCTAGGGCAGATCTGACCAGCAGAGACAATATTTAGGTGGTTTTTGCCTCATCATTAGAGAATAGTGGTCCATGACAATACTTGGAGTCCCTGGTGTATCGGGGTGGTGCTAATAATTTTGGAATTGGCCATGATTGGTTTTGAGAGGTAGTGGTGCTTGTGCAGGTAGGGACAGTACCGCAGCACTGGTCAGGTAGCTAATCAGTCGATGGAAGTAGCCAGGAGCTCCAAGGTTTGTTGCTGTTCATGTAGCCTATGGGCAAGGCCCGGAATGGCCTGCAGAGAGGACAAGCCCACCGGGTCCATGGCCTCAGAAATCTGTTGCATTCATGGATCTTTAGGCTGAGGCAGGATTGGCGCAACATGTAGGGAGGAGTCCTGCAGGTTCCCACCATCAGAAGGCAGACCTGCACAAAGAAGAGACCCAGATGGATCTTCAACTATATCAGCCTTCGTTCCACTCACATTGAGCCTTCAGAAGCCGGAGTCAGCAGGTCTTAGGTGAGGTCCCTGCTGTGAGCAGGAGAGGATGTCCTTGGATGGCAGGATCATAGGCTGGTGGCAATCTGATATGTTGCGAAGCAGGCAGAGGTCAGTAGTAGGCAGCGGTCCAGTGTGTCAAGAAGCAGGCAGTGGTTGCTGGCAGGCAGCAGTCAAGCGAGATATGAGGTCAAGCCGAAGTTGAACCAGATATCCTTGAAGACAAGGCTAAACTGAAGACAAGTTGAGCTGAAGACAGATGCTGAAGCAACACTCTAGGTAGTGGGATCTGTTGTTGAGGCATCTTGCTGCTGGGAAGTTGCCTTTTTATAGGCAGTGTGACATCATCTCTACAGGCCACGGGGACTTTCCTGCTGTGGGCCTTTTAAATATGGCAGGGTAGTGAGTGCGCATACTTAAGGGAGAGTGTGATGTAGTGGAATCAGCAGTGTCCAGCCACAAGATGGCCTAGTGACTCCTCGCCACAACTGGGGGCAGCATCCCGGAATGCAGAGAGGCAGCGGGGCTTTGTAGCATCAGCGGCCTGTCCTGGGCAAGCAGTAAGGGTGCAATTCATGAGGTTAGCCCGTGGACCATCGAATGCAACAACGTCACCTCCTTTTGAAAAGGGCTGGGCTTGTTTGAAAAGGCAGTACCACTTTTTTCTTCTGAGGTTTGGCAACATTGATCAGGTTGTTGGTTAAAAATACTTTGTCTTAAAATTCTGTTACTGCAAAGTAAAACATCACAGCATAGGCTTTCAGGAGTTGCCATCATTAGACAATGTCTTCCTATTATCTGATGATCTCAGCTCCTCAATGAATCACCCAGACGTTTTCTCTCTATTGCAGTTTTTTTCTTGTAATGAAAAGTTACTTTAAGACTGGAAAACATCAGAGGCTAGTACTGGATCCCAAACGCAATTCCGGAGACCCTCAGCTAGGTCTGTTTTTGAGAGTAATAAAAACATTCACATTTATCTGTTTTTAGACCAAATGCATCTTATAAATATTCACTGATGACATAGTTGAGGATTTCAAGGAGCACATTTTGGAGCCATTGTTATGGGTGTATATAGTCCATCAATCATAGTAACCAGAAATGGTAAGACAAGCTGATCCCTCCAAATAAAAAATGTGACCCTTTCATGTCATAGCATCCGGGGAACTGAATCAATATTCTCTTTAGTCCACCCAAAACAGTTTGATTTCAGAATTTGTTTCTCTGCAGTTTATTGAATTAAATCAATTTTACTTGAATTTTCTCGGAAAATAATCTTGTTTCATACAGCTACAGTATTATGATAACTCATTCCACTCGTGAGCTGCCCCCTACATGCATAAAATATTTCATTTTTTGTGTGGTTTTTCACTTTTTGTGATCAGTATTTCCTTGATATGACATATGAACCGAGATCGGAGTCTTTATTCTTTTTTATTGCAATCCAATAAAATAAGAGACATAGCACACTGGCAAAAATTCAACACGTGCAATCTAATTAGATATTAAAAACCTTACTACATACACTGTATAGTTCTTACTAGGGATGTGAATCGTGTCCTCGATCGTCTTAACGATCGATTTCGGCTGGGAGGGGGAGGGAATCGTATTGTTGCCGTTTGGGGGGGTAAAATATCGTGAAAAATCGTTAAAAATCGTTAAAAATCGAAAAATCGAAAAACCGGCACATTAAAACCCCCTAAAACCCACCCCCGACCCTTTAAATTAAATCCCCCACCCTCCCGAACCCCCCCCAAATAACTTAAATAACCTGCGGGTCCAGCGGCGGTCCGGAACGGCAGCGGTCCGGAACGGGCTCCTGCTCCTGAATCTTGTCGTCTTCAGCCGGCGCCATTTTCCAAAATGGCGCCAAAAAATGGCGGCGGCCATAGACGAAAAAGATTGGACGGCAGGAGGTCCTTCCGGACCCCCGCTGGACTTTTGGCAAGTCTCGTGGGGGTCAGGAGGCCCCCCACAAGCTGGCCAAAAGTTCCTGGAGGTCCAGCGGGGGTCAGGGAGCGATTTCCCGCCGCGAATCGTTTTCGTACGGAAAATGGCGCCGGCAGGAGATCGACTGCAGGAGGTCGTTCAGCGAGGCGCCGGAACCCTCGCTGAACGACCTCCTGCAGTCGATCTCCTGCCGGCGCCATTTTCCGTACGGAAAATGGCGCCGGCCATACGCGTATGGCCGGCACCATTTTCCGTACGAAAACGATTCGCGGCGGGAAATCGCTCCCTGACCCCCGCTGGACCTCCAGGAACTTTTGGCCAGCTTGTGGGGGGCCTCCTGACCCCCACGAGACTTGCCAAAAGTCCAGCGGGGGTCCGGAAGGACCCTCCTGCCGTCCAATCTTTTTCGTCTATGGCCGCCGCCATTTTTCGGCGCCATTTTGCAGGAGATCGACTGCAGGAGGTCGTTCAGCGAGGCGCCGGAACCCTCGCTGAACGACCTCCTGCAGTCGATCTCCTGCCGGCGCCATTTTCCGTACGAAAACGATTCGCGGCGGGAAATCGCTCCCTGACCCCCCGCTGGACCTCCAGGAACTTTTGGCCAGCTTGTGGGGGGCCTCCTGACCCCACGAGACTTGCCAAAAGTCCAGCGGGGGTCCGGAAGGACCTCCTGCCGTCCAATCTTTTTCGTCTATGGCCGCCGCCATTTTTCGGCGCCATTTTGGAAAATGGCGCCGGCCGAAGACGACAAGATTCAGGAGCAGGAGCCCGTTCCAGACCGCTGCCGTTCCGGACCGCCGCTGGACCCGCAGGTTATTTAAGTTATTGGGGGGGGGGTTCGGGAGGGTGGGGGATTTAATTTAAAGGGTCGGGGGTGGGTTTTAGGGGGTTTTAGTGTGCCGGCTCACGATTCTAACGATTTATAACGATAAATCGTTAGAATCTGTATTGTATTGTGTTCCATAACGGTTTAAGACGATATTAAAATTATCGGACGATAATTTTAATCGTCCTAAAACGATTCACATCCCTAGTTCTTACTAATATAATATTTCCTCTAAATCATTTAAAGAGAAGGCAAAAAGCCTGACACGTATTTCGATAAGAGAAATGTTAGAGTTATACATATAGGTGCATTTCATTTAGTTTCCTGTTATTTTGTCTAATATGTATGTTGGAGGTAATTTTCAAAGGAGTTGTTTGTATAAATGGAACATACTATTACAGCAATTTTCAAAAGCCTATTCACATGATTAAAGTGCATTTACATACATAATGTTGTGCTCCGCGGCCGTGGCGCCCCACGGCCGCGTCCCCCTACCTGACTCACAGCACCATGGGAGCCCCGGGGGAGGGCTCCGACCCGGGGCCCCGCTGCCCGTTGCAGGGGAAGCCGTCCTGCTTCCTCTCAGCGGCATCTCTCTTCCACGGAGGAAATCCAAGATGGCCGCCACCATGCTTCAGCACTAGGCCACGCCCCTCCACAGAATTAAAGGGACCCATCCCTTTAATGACCTCACCTGTTCTCTATCAGCCAGGGCAGAGGAAGTATAAAAGGCAGCTTCCTCTGCTCCTCCAGTGACTTGGCAACGTCTCCTGTGAGCTTTGTCCAGTCTGCTTGCTTCGGTGAGTTCTTCGAGCTTGGCTTCTGCTTTGTCTTCCTGGTTCCTGACTTCGGATTGGCTTACGGTGATTCTCTGGTTCCTGACTTCGGATTGGCTTACGGTGATTCTCTGGTTCCTGACTTTGAATTGGCAAGCGGTGATTCTCTGGTGCACGACTTCGGACTGGTGAGCGACGACCCTCTGGCACTCGACCTAGGACTCCCTCGAGACTCCGTCTCCAAGGGCCCACCTAAGTCCCAGCGGCCCGGGTCCCTACGGGCTCTTCCTGGGGGGACCGCGGGCTTCCAGGGCGAAGCTCCAGTTGGCCTTTGCACCGTTGCTCTGACCTCCATAGGTCCACCTAAGTCCCAGCGGTCGGGTCCCTATGGGCTCCTCCCGGGGGGACCGCAGACCACCAGTGGTGAAGAACACAGCGCCTCTTCTCGTCTCTTCATCGCCTCTGTATTCGCCTCAGCCTCCAGTGCCAAGGGTCAGCTGGTCCCGTCTCCTGTTCTGCCTCGCCACCAGACAAAAGAGCCTACGGACTCTCCGAAAGGTACACCACCCTCTAGTCGGCCAAGGGTCCACAAGCCTGAGCATAACACATAATAACCTATTGATTTATACCATGGCATATACTGTAGCAATTTTCAAAAGCCCACTTCTATTCATAAAGTGCATTTATACATGTAAAATCCAGTTTAAGGAGGATAACTTTCAAAACTGCTCATGTCCCCCCTTATACGTGTGTATATATAGGTGCCCACCTAATTTACTACTGTATTTTATAACTTGCACACAAATGATATGCTCGGTTATAAAATATGCGCATCTGTAAGTCGACTTATGCTGCTGGGCTTGCACAAGCGTAAAATTAGGCACACACGTACAAACGCCTAGGCTATTTTATATGTTATAAAATGGTCACGTCTCTGGGTGTTCACCAACTCACAGGTGAATATGTGCGCCTGTACACCCGTTTGAAAATTACCGTCCCTAAACTGGGTTTTACACATGTAAATACACTTTGCACATGGAAGTGGGGTTCTGGAAATTGCTGCAATAGAATGTTTTATATACACGAGTAAATATATATATATATATATTTACTCGTGTAACTCCTTTGAAAATTACATCTCCTGTGAGTTCATTTGCAAGTTTCTGAGATAGGCTCCTTATTCCTATTCTTATTCCTATTCTGTTTTTTAGCCAGCTTGTCCTTTTGTGGATTACAAGTTAGTTAAAAGACAGGAAACAAAGAGTAGGATTAAATATCCTGCTTTCACAGTGGAAAACGGTAAACAGTGGAGTGCCTCAGGGATCTGTACTTGGACCTGTGCTTTTTAATATATTTATAAGTGAAGTGGAAAGAGGTACGATGAGTGAGGTGATCAAATTTGCGGATGACACAAAATTATGCAGAATAATTAAATCTCAAGTGGATTGAGATAAATTGCAGGAGGACCTTACGAAACTGGAAGATTGGGCATCCAAATGGCAGATGAAATTTAATGTGGACAAGTGCAAGGTGATGCATATAGGGAAAAATAACCCTTGCTGTAGTTACAAGATGTTATGTTCCATATTAGGAGCTACCACCCAGGAAAGAGATCTAGGCATCATAGTGGATAATGCATTGAAATCGTCAGCTAAGTGTGCTGTGGGGATCCAAAAAGCAAACAGAATGTTAGGAATTATTAGGAAGGGAATGGTGGATAAAACAGAGGATGTCATAATGCCTCTATATCACTCCATGGTGAGACCACACCTTGAATACTGTCTGAAGGTCTGGTCACCGCATCTCAAAAAAGATATAGTTGCACTGAAGAAAGTACAGAGAAAGGCGACCAAAATAATAAGGGGCATGGAACAGCTTCCCTATGAGAAAAGGCTAAGAAAGTTAGGGCTGTTCAGTTTGGAGAAGAGACGACTTAGGGGGGATATGATAGAAGTCTACAAAATCATGAAAGGACTTGAACTAGTTAATGTAAATTGGTTATTTACTCTCTCAGATAATAAAAGGTCTAGGGGGCACTCCATGAAGTTAGCAAGTAGCTCCTTTAAAAGAAATTGAAGAAAATTATTTTTCACTCAGCGTATAGTTAGGCACTGGAATTCATTGTGGCAATTAGTGTAGCTGGGTTTAAAAAAGGTTTGGATAAGTTCCTAGAGGAAAACTCCATTAATTGCAAAAAAACTAATAAGCAATTGTAACTTGAGATTTATTTAATGTTTGGGTACTTGCCAGGTTCTTATGGCCTGGATTGGCCACTGTTGGAAACAGGATGCTGGGCTTGATGGACCCTTCGTCTGACTCAGGATGGCATGTTCTTATGTTTGAACTCTGATAGGTATGCTGCATTTATTTTATTAAGCATTGACATTACGAGTTGTTTGCTGGTGGAAGAGCCTGTCTCTGTTGGACATGAGATAAGAGTCATCTCAGATAAAGTACATTATGAAGGTATTGCAATCAGCTACAACTTATACCTAAGACTCTGGTTAATAGCTCTCTGCTTAAACATATGTAAAGCTTCATTACAAAGGTCAAACTGAAATGTGCCTTAGTCAATGTGCATTCTATGGTTAAAAGATTTTCTCTGATTTATGACAAGAATTTGAAATATGATATACATTTTTTCTGTATTACAGGGACTGGATCAAAGATGATGATACCGTATGTTTGACTTAGGCATGTCCCCCCAGGTTCACCTTTTTATTTTTGTAGATGTAGGCGCTAGAGAACTGGAGGATAGTTGTTATCTGTTTGTAATCTATGAAGTTAACTGGCCTTGAATTAAAACAGATGTTTGAGATTGATGCTATCTTTCTTAAAATGAAAGTCAGGTGAATTTCAATCCTAGTGATATATAATCCGCCTGATCAGCCTAAACCTTCTCTTTCAGGGGCAAAAGATATAATTGGTGATTGTGCACTGAATTCTGATCATTTGTTGGTAGCAGAAGATTTCATTGTGCACGCTGAAGATTTTTCAAATATTTGTGCCAGGGAGTTTCATACTATTATGTCTGTTTTTTTGAACAAAAGTAGCCATTCTTCTTTTGATGAATCTAGTTTGTCAGCCAAATCCTTTGCTGCTATTTTCCAAGAAAAAGTATTGAAAATGTGTGAAGAAATTTCTTTGCAGCCAGCAGATCCCCCTTCTATTGAGTCCTCTTGATAGGATGTTCTCCTAGAGGGTAGGATTCCTAGGAGAAACTTTTCCACTAAGTGATGGCTGAAACCTCATCTCCCCACCCCTCACCCCACCCCCGAAGTAGGATATGAATATTGCTTCTGCAACATCCTCAGCCTCAGTCGGCCCCGGAATTGAATCCAGGTCCTTCCCACTTGTCACTGAGTCACCAAGACTTCAAAACAAAAATCATGCGGAAAAAAGTTCAGGATGAGGTAGGGTGTTATAACATCATTGGAAGAGGCTGAAAGGCAGAATATAAAATAAATAAATAAATACATAAAATAAACATGGCAAGGATAACTTTCAAATGATTTTACCTAAATAACTAACTAGTTGCCTAAGTAAAGTCAACAGCTGAAAATTGTCCTCCCCCTCTGCAGGTAGAATACCATAAGGTGAGTCCAGCAAGCAACACTCAAGAATGTCATTTATGAAATCCTCATGCCTTCTTTACAGTGCCAACTTTACAGTGCTGCAAACCAGGTACAAAAATCTGTGGGTACAAAAGTACCTGCCGTGCCGCCTGGCCCTTGAATTTGAATAGGGAAGCTCTGCAAGGAGTTGTGCTTTGAAAAATCGTTTGCAATCTCGCATGAACAAACGACCCACAGACCTGCAAGCAGTGTAGATATTTAAAAAATTGCCCTCTTACTTTCCAAGAGCATCAGATAGAATGGGTTGCTGGCATGTAGCCTAGGAAAGAATCTTACATTTTAGTAGGTTGTTACATGAAGCATAGTGATATAACACATCATAAATAAATTTGTTTAATGAATACTTGATATTGAGACACTTTGTTTGCTTAAGTGCCAAAAGAAGATAGGAGTTGTGCAAATGCCAAAAGAATCTGTACAGCTTGAAAACACTCAAGTTTGCTGCTGCTGATAAATTACCAGCAGTTTGGGCACTTTTCCATTTTTAACGTTGCTCGTGCTTTGTTGAAACACAACAACAAAAATGATATTTTCCTAGGCAGTATAAACATGGCATAGATGTGTAAGGCACTATCATATTATTGTCCAAAATGCTCTTACTTTATCAGTTCTATATATTTAGATAAATTGACTGGTGGCGATTCAGAGAAGGCTGATTCAACTAGGTCAGTGATGGCGAGCTCAAGTACTCGAGTGCCACAAACAGGCCAGGTTTTCAGGATATCCAAAATTAATATGCATGAGATAGATTTGCATATTATGGAGGCATTGCATGCTAATCTCTCTCATGCATATTCATTGTGGATATCCTGAAAACCTGGCCTGTTTGTGGCACTCGAGGACTGGAATTTGTCATCATTGAACTAGGTTGTTGTTTGGTCTTTCATGCTAGATTTAACCTGACTCTGGTCAAACTTATCTGGGTCGGCTGAGATATGTTCAATTTGCCTTAGCTCAGGTAATTTAAACAACCACACTGGACTTTGATAATGTTCTGGCTCAGATATTTAAATCAAGTGGAGACAGAGCAGTCAAGAAGACTTCTGGGGATCTAAGCAGTTTTCTTATATACCCTGTCATGTTTTTTTTTCTCTTTTACAATTTCAATCAAATATATATATATATATATATATATATATATATATATATATATCTATACACACACAAGCTGTTAAGCCCGTTAAAATGGGTGAGATTTTAGTTTTGAAAAATGTAATGGAAGAGCCGAAGAGCAAAATTAGAGTTGATGTCTACACTACACTTTTATATACTACGTTCTTTGTGTAAACAGAATTAGATCCTTTAATCAATTTATTTATTTATTTATCGAGTTTTATATACCGTTGTTCAGTTTCGCCATCACAATGGTTTACAGAGTTTCGATGTTTAACAAAGTTTCCAAAAGGTTCCTTTGTTAACATATATATTGTAGGCTTTATAGACCTAGTTCGGATGTCAGACTATATAGTTTTGGTTATGTGTTATATTACATGCTTGCATTGGTTCCATATGTTTGCATAGGGTCAGTAGGAGGGAAGTGATGTTTGAGAGTCATTGGATGAGTTGGTAGGCTTTAGTGAACATCCAGGTTTTTAGTTCTTTTTTGAAGGTTTTTAAATTTTGCTGTGTTCTAAGTTCGGTTGGGAGGGTGTTCCAGAGCTTGGGGCTTCCTAGGGAAATGGCTCTCTTCCGAGTTGAGGTAAGTTGTTTGGAACGAGTAGGTGGAATCTTTAATAGACCTTTATTAGCTGTTTGGAGAGTGCAGTTTTATGGATGTACTTAGCCAGTTTGTTTGTTTTTCGTACATTATTTTGTGTAATATGGCTAGTATTTTGTATTCTATCCTAAATTTTATTGGGAGCCAGTGTAGTGATATTAGTGTAGGAGTAATGTGATCATGTTTTTTAGTTCCAGTGTATTCTGGAGGCTGTATTTTTGAGGATTTGGAGTAGTCTGATGGTGTTGAGAGGTAAGTTGAATAGCAGGGAGTTGCAGTAGTCTAGGTTGGAGAAGATGAGTAGTTGAAGGACTGTTCTGAAGTTGTTGGGGAAAGGAAAGGTTTTAAATGACGTAGGGTTAGGGGTTTGTGATGTCCGTCTTTGATTTTAGTAGTGATGTGGTTCTTGAAGGAAAGTTCATTGTCAATTATGACTCCAAGGTTGCGGGCATGATTGACTGGTGAGATTGCAGCTTTTTGGTCCATTAGGTTGAGTGGTGGTAGTTGAGGAGCATTGTTCTTTATATCCAGTATGATTATTTCTGTCTTATCGAAGTTTAGGATGAGTTTCATGTTGGTTAGTAGTTGCTTTATTTTGGTGAGGTAAGTGGCTGTTTTTTTGTAGGTGTCTTCTAGAGAGTTCTGTATTGGAATTAATATTTGGATATCATCCGCATATATGAAGTGGGTCAGTCTAAGGTTTGAGAGGAAGTGGCATATTGGGAGCAGATAAATGTTGAAGAGTGTCGTAGATAGAGCAGAGTCTTGGGAAACTCCGGTGCCTAGGTTTCTTTTCTTTGAAAGGGTGTCATTGATCAGCACCTGGTAGGTTCTTTGTGATAGATAGGATGAGAACCCTTGTAAGGTTTTTTCTTTTGCACTGATTTCGGATAGATGGTCAATCATGATTGAGTGGTTTACCGTGTCAAAGGCTGCTGATAGGTCAAGTAGGACTAAAAGGTAGCTGTGGCCATTTTCAAAACCCTTGAGTACGGTGTCGTTTAATGATAGGAGTAGTGTCTCAGTGTTCACTTGTTTCCTGAAGCCAAATTGCGTAGGTAGTAGGATGTTGTTATCTTCAAAGTGGTCGCTGAGTTGGGAGTAGATGATTTTTTCAATGATTTTGGCAGTGAAAGGTAGGTTTGATATGGGTCGTTGTTCAGTGGGTTTTCTGGATCTTTTTCAGTATGGGTTTGATAATTGCTGATTTTAGGCATTCCAGGTAGTTTCCTTCTGTGAGGGATAGGTTTACGATGTCAGTTAACGTTTTGGTTATTGATGGTTCAATAGTTTTGATTGTCGTTATGGGTATGCAGTCAATAGGGTGTTTAGCTGGGTTCATTTTTTTGATGATCTTTTTGATTTCCAGTGAAGATGCTGTATCAAAGTTGGGCCAGTTTGGTGTTTGATCTATATTTTCGGGTCTTGGGAGTTGTTGAAGTTGTTATTTATTAGATTTTTTATTTTTTCATTAAAGAGGTTGATGATGTATGGTCATTGGAGCATTTGGTTAGGCTTTGTATGATATTGAAAAGCATTCTTGGGTTATGTTGGTATTTGTTTATTTTGTTTGAGTAGAAGTCTTTTGTGTTCTGGATAAGTTTTTTGTATTCCACTAAGTGTGATCGGTAGGCGTTAAGTAGTGTGGTTGTTTTGTTGTTCCTCCATGTTTATCTTTTTTCTTAGTTCACATTTGGCTGATCTGATGTTGTTGTACCGTTGGTTCTGGTGTTTAGGGTTTTAAATTGTTTTCTTTATCATGGGTTTATCTTGTCTGCTATTGTTTTAATGATGGTGAGCCAGGAGGAAGTGACGTTCTCTGAGTTAGATAGGTCTATGTTTGTTAGTTCTGTTTGTAAATTTTCTTGAAGTGTTTCAATGCAAAAGGATGGCGGTAGGAGAAGGATTTAGGTGGGCTTTTTATTGTATTAAATTTACAGTTTGAAGTCAGAGTGGAGTGGATTTACCTTGTTCTGATGTCTAATTAATACTTTGATATCTGAAGCCCTTCTAACTCTAGAAAATGCCACATAGAGCTGTCCATGGTTAAAGACAGGGTTTGGTAGGTAGATTCCAACCTTGTCGAAAGTTTGACTTTTCACGTCTCTGTATTTCTACATCTCTTTGTTCTTCATTCCTATTCCTTCTTAAATTGTGAAGTCTTAGCAGCTCTGCATTTCTTTCTTCTTCAGATCTATTGTGACATCCTATCCTTTTCCTTTCAGCTTTCCTCCCATATACGTGCACATCTCCCACTAAGTGCACAAAAATATTTTCAAAACAAGGGGTGGAGCATGAGCATAGGTACTTTAAAAATACGCTCTGCACGCATCAGCCCGACATTTTCACATATCTCAAGGTTTTGGCACATGCCGGACTTTCAAATTCAGCTGCACCACCGAATATACCTAGATAAATTACAGTTAGCCAGTGGTATTCAGCTAACTTTAGACCTGCCCTTTGGCACATCTAGAGTTAGCCGGTTAAGTTAACGCCTACTTCCCTCCCCCGAAACATCCCCGACTTACCCGACTTTCAATATGCAGCTATGCTATTTAGACAGATAACTTTCCTGATATCCATCTAAAATAGCTTTTGAATATGTACCCTATGATTTTCAAACTCCAGGTTCACAGGTACTTTGCATTTGAAAGTTGATTTGGGTGGGGCATGGGCATTCCTGGATTTCTCAATGAAACCAGTGCGTAAATACTTACGCACACAAGTGTGTGCCAGAGTCCCCTGTCACGTAACTTTACTTCTGCTATTGGATGACGTGTAAGTCATAGAACAAAAATAAGATCAGCAGAATTTTAAGGGTCAGAGTTAACAGGGGGGAAAAAGGAAGCAATGAAACTAGGGGGGTATCGAAGTCTCATCTCTTGCCTGGGTGAACTGGGAACGATCTGGTAAAACTGGCAATGGTGTTTACGCGCACCCTTTTAACCCCCCCCAACTTAAAGGCAAATTTTAAAAACCTCACACACAGCCAATCTGGGAGATATGGGCATGACTGGGATGCATGCAACCTGCGCAGATTTTAAAACAGCAGCCATGCGCGTATCTCCCATTACGCGAATACTGAAGGTTTTGCAAAAAATGGGCGGGTCAGGGGCAGGGTGTAAGTGAGGGATGGGAGGGTCAGGGAGGGTCAGGACAGTGCCAGCAAGTCAGTGTTGCGCAGAAGTGCACGCCGGGTTTGGATGACCACGTAACAACCTGCTGCTGCAATGCACTGCAGATAAGTAATAAAACAAAAAGAAATCTAGGGTAGTCAGCAGGGTTTTAGGGGTCAGGGCTCGTAGGGTATAAGGGAGGCAGATTCGGTAGGGGGGTTTAGAAAGTTTGCTTCTTTACAAGGGCGAACTGGGAGGGAACTGGGAAATGGAGTTATTGCATCACCGCACGTGGCTACTAAAATCCCCCTTATTTATTTTATTTATTTATTTATTTAATAGTTTTTTATATACTGGGGCACGTTAAAAACATCACCCCGGTTCACAATGTAACGTAACGTAGCAACAGGCTTTACAATGATTTAGGATAGAAAACATAGACATTATTTAGCTTTACAATAAATTAGAATATATAAACATTATAACAATTAATTCGACTTGAGACTGGTGGCTATATGATAAACTCTTAAGGAGAGTAAAAGAGAATAGGTTCATTAACTATTAACCATTATGCAATTGAGATGGGATTCGTGCACACATATCAAGCCGCGCAGCCTGCCTCCGTTCCCTCCGAGGCCGCTCCGGTCCGGCGCGCCATGTTCCGGTCCAGGGGCTGGTCCGGAGACCGCAACACGCCCCCCCCCCCCTTTGAAAATCTGCCCCATTATTTTCTGCAGGCTTAGTGACATCATGTACATATAAAAACAAAGTTATGCAATTGGAAAATCTGTCACAGTCAACACAAAACAGTTCCAAACTGTTGTTGGAGTATCAGATATGATAACATTTCAAATGTTGCTTGAACAATTGTTTTAACGATGAAGAGTAAGGGACAGACTTCACAAATTTATAAGTATGACATCATTTTCAAACAATCCCAAATATTGAGACAGTTCAGGGCTTTGCACCAATTTCCAAAGTGAAAATATGCATGTACTTTCATTTTGAAAATTGTTGTGGGTAACAAAATATGTGTGGTCACGTGCAACTGTTTTGAATGAGGGAAGAACTTTGCTTGAAAAGTAGGAATGAAAATTTGAAAAATGCAATCTTTATGCATACTGTTTTGGGGGTTTTTTGTATAACTTATACCTCTTGCATTGCAGAAGTAAACTTATGTGTGCATAAATACTTGCGTGCCCCAGTCCACTGCTACATAAGTTTACTTCTGCTATGCAAGAGGTGTAAGTTATACAAAAAAAAATCCCAAAACAGCCATTTTGGAGGGGCTTAATGAGTCTGGGATAACTCGGGGGGGGGGGGGGGGAGTGCAGGCTATAAAACTAGTGGGGTTTGAAGGATCTAGCTCAGCAGTGGGTGAACTGGTGGATGAACTGGTGAAACTTGTCATGGCATCGACATGTATCGGTTTTAAAATAACCTGACTTACAAGGAAGAAATGGGATTTACGCACCTAGGTGTATGCCCACTTAAAATTAGGCGCACATGTGCGTGCACCCAGGCTATTTTATAACATGTGCACATGTGTGCGTGCAAGTTATAAAATCTCCGCATCCCTTGGCATGCACCATTGCACATACACCAATGTGCACACATGCACTGCTTTGATAGATACCTTCCGTGGCTGCAACTTGCATTTCTTGTCCGACATATGCTTTCAAGGCCACATATGTCTCTTTGTACGCACATATGTTCATTTTCAGTTTTTATATTGCACACTAACCAGATGCAAGCAAAGGAAGCAATTAGCTGGTCAATTTTAAAAGGCCTACATGTGCCAGACCTGGAAGACACGGCTATGACTCGGCCCGGCGCACACAGCATGGATTTTAAAAAGCACGTGAGTACACGCGTATCTCCCCCCAGTATGCGCGCAAATCAAAATGTTCAAAAAAGGAGCGGGGAATGGGTGGGGTCTGGGAAAGGCGTGGGTGGGCTGAAGTCTGCACGTAAGTATCGACGTGTATAAGCATATGCAGGGTCCCCTAGTGCTTAACTTTACTTCTGCTATGGATGGTGTGTAAGTAACAGTGGGGTCGGGGCTAATAGGGTAAAAAGGAAGGCAAGTTAACTAGGGGGTTACTGGGGAGAACTGGGAATGAACTGGGGAAACAGGTAACTGCGTCGGTGCGTGTATCTACTAAAAGTCCCCCAGCTTACGTGATTGAGGAGGCATTTGCGCGCACATGCGCAACAATATAAAATTGGCCAATTTTATAACAAGCACACGTACATGTACATATATACATGCATGTTATAAAATTGCCACGTCCATGTGCACAAGCCAGTAAACTCGCGCACGTGTGCACCCGTGCAAGGGTCTTAAAATTCACCTCTATGTGATTTCAGATGTTTTATTTACAAAATCATCTTTGAATAATTCTTAAAGTTTTTCCTATAAAAAGTATCACAGCCTACAAAAAAATCAATTTTTTCTCCACGACTGATAGAATTACTGGAACATTGCACTATGAATAAAAAACTGATTAATTCTGAAACCATTAAAAACATAAGCATTATTTTTCTATCATTCGCATTCTTTTGGAATGGAATTTATACCTGCAGATGGTTAAGCAGAGGTCGTGTTAGTGTCCAGTGAATCAGGATCTGGGATTCAATTTAGGAGAAAATATGGAGCTTTCTATTTATGGGCTTTTATTTTTTAATAGAACAGCAATTATTGCAGTCAGGAAGATCTTTTGCTGCAAAGCTGAAATATTAGATCACAGCTTAATCTCATCTTTGCCCAAATGTTTTGTACCCTAGTGTGATAGCTTTCTGTAAATCCATAAACAATTCTTCAGCAGTACAGGAAAGAGATCAGCAGCAGCAAGGGTCTATTAACCAGGAACTGTGCTAAAATGACTAATGCTACTGAAGAACAATTTTAATTGACAACCAAGCATTACATAAAGATATTGGGCCAAAAAAAAAAGTGATTTATCATCATTTTAGTGCTGCTATTGATGGGGGTTGTGTTTTACAGCATCGAGAATGTATTTCCATAATTACAATTTTTTTCTTTTTCTGTCATAACCAATTTTAAAATCAATTTTCCAGAAAATTGCATGAAACATAATAAATAACAGACTGCTTTAAGTTACTAACAAAAAATTAATGCTTTTCTGAGCACGAATCTAATTTTCATTCTTGTCAATTATAATCACAGCCTGTTCTATGAACTAGAGGTAACAATTGCAGATCTAAAAAATACCCACTGTTCAACTCTTCTGGAATGCATTGCCTAAGACATTCATTTCTTGCAAATTATTAAACTTATTGATTATCTGCAAAATGTCCTCATGCATAGGTTCACATTAATAGGTGATATCTACTACTTCATTAATGGAGGTCTTTATAATAATGAAATTGATTAAGGGGGTATATGCACTAATTAACTCTATTGCTAAGATATGTATTAAACTAGGTTTCATGCAAGCGTTAGTGAACACTAAGAGGGTTGATACTGAAAAATCTGCTGAACAGCTTTGATAAGTAGGCAGATTCACCCAACAGTCTTTACACTGATGTTCATTTAGTTAGTTAGCACTGAATACATATGTATACCTGGGTAATTTTAGCCTTAACTGGCTATATTAAAACATAGCTGGTTAAGTAGTGACAAACTGAAAGCACAGAAATAAGGACCAATCCTTACTACCCACTCTGCTTGGGACTATCGGCCCAAGGAGCTTCTCCATCTAAATTCAGAATTTATTGCTGGCCTCTGGGCCCCCTCCGAAGGCCCACCTCCCCATCTACAAACTGAACAGGAACCCTTGGACTCTCCATCCAGCACCACCCAAACCTCCATGTCACCTGCCACTGAATGGGAGTTCTATGATCCTATTGTACTCGTAGCAGTGTGAGGGTTTCTGGGAGTGCCAGGGAGAGCCAGAGGGTTTATGAATAGCTTGTGGCTATGAGGGTGGGTTTTCTGGTGAGACCTGGAGTGCACTAATACATTTAGAATTTGAGGGGGGGGGGAGGGATTAGAGGGTAAAGTCATTCTTTCAACCAATAAGCCTTCAATGTTTAATGTCTTTTGGGGAGCTTGAGGTGGAGTGGGGAGGTTCTGATGCTATGCCCAAGGTAAGTTGAAGATTTTCAGCACGGTGGAGGATGGGGGATTGAGCCCCAATCGTTTGCTGCCACTAAACTGCTGTATTTTAATGTAGCTAGTTAAGACTAAAGTTATCCAGTTACATGGACCCAGTTAACGTTAGACCTGCTTTTACTATGATTAAACTTACTCAGCTAAATTTAACCAGAGAAAATTGATATTCAGTGCTATGCAGCTAAGTTAAAGCCCTACTCCCGTAATGCCTCTTTTTTTATTCAAATAAGTTTTAGCTGTATAGTGGCAACCAGCTAGAAATTATCATCACAACGGAGGGAAACATTTAAACCACAAATCTGTATGGTTAATTCTTGAACTTAGCTGGACAAATCCTTTGAATATTGACCTTTATACGTTAGATGGAAAGAGGTAAGAGGAGGAGCAGTATGGACGAAGAAACCTCAGCCCTTGAAGTCGTTAATCTGCTTTTATTGTTAATTATTATTTTTTATTTTGGCATGGATTCTGTTCTTTAAGTTGAAGTAAACCTATTTTTGTTGCATACCACCACTGGACTGCTGGCTCTTTTTCCTCAACTGATTCAACTCACTGAGACCTCTCAGAAAGAGTAATGGAAATGGTGACTTAGATAAATTGGATGGATGGGCAAACAAAATGGGCCATATGGTCGTTTTCTGCCATCGTGTTTCTATGTTTCATATGTGAGTGCCTCTGAACTGAGATACGAAGGGTTTTTGAGAGTGAATGAATCCTCACCATGGCACCCAGGCCCTGGAGAGTAAACCTCCTCCCTGCCAGTAGAACCCCGGCACCAGGGCCTGGAGGTCTGATGAGCAAGAGAAAGATAAAAGGTCTGGGACAATGAATTTACATCTTGGGGTTTTGCTGAATCCCCTATATTATAATCTGTGAACCCAAGAGGGAGTTGCAAATGCATCTTCCAATCACACACAAATAAAAAAAAAAAAAAGAATCACAGGCAATGTACTTGGTCCAAGTAATCTCAGCATTTAAACCTCTGTGTGTAACAGTCTGAAAACCCATTGCTTTTCCAATCTGAGTTATTTTGTATCACAATCTGCCCTCTCGCCCCCAAACTGATGGCTTTATGTAATCAATGACAGTTCATTACATATCTTCTGCCCAATGTTGCATAGTGATAAAATGGTCTACCATCAGATTTACCATCCTCTTAGTTGACACACAGCTCTGATGCTCAATTATCCTTACAAGGAATGGTCTTCCCATGTTGCCAATGTATAAGAGACCATAAAGGCAGACTACTCAATAAACAACGTAAGACATATTAAAAAATGTTCCTATACATATCTGATGATGCTTCAACTATAAGCTGGCTCCCTCAATGTTTTGTGGCAGTTTTCTGTATTGTTCTCAACCACTGTTTTCATAAGAAGAAAGAAGTGGGTCCCATGTAACTATGAAATAACAGGGATATTATTTTCTCTTTTCCTTATGGAAACAGTATCTGAACAGCATAGAATCTAATTACAAGTAATATTTTCTGAAACTACATATGCTGAAGGTTTTAGACATATTCTTTCTCTTTAGTGGTTAGGAAAAGTAAAAGTCCAGGGGACTACATTAAAAGGCACTATATTAAGGGCAACAAGGTTTTATGTAATGAAAGCAAATAAAGATGAAGCCATAGTATGGTTTTTCAAAGAGGTGGCTGAAAAGGTAAAGGCACAAATATGAGCAAGGATCTCAAAAACAAATAATAGAGAAGAATTTCTAGTTAAGCTGAAAGGAGCAGGGAGAGAAATCAGGATGGGAAACGTACGAGTGTAGTTAAAAATAACTAAAGAGGTAAAGCAAAGCAATAAACCTTTTTTTTAGGGTATGTCAGTGAAAGGAGGAAGACCAGATGTGGAACTGTAAGACTGAGAGGAGATGAAGGAAAAATGTATGGAGTGGAATAAGGAAAAAGCTGAAACGCTAAAGATATCCTTCCGTTCCGTGTCAACTGAAGAATGGATTGGAGAAGGACTGCTAAAGCTTCATACGGGGGAAGAGTAGATCCCGCACTCTTCGAAGAGAGGAGTGTGT
The DNA here is from genome assembly GCF_901001135.1 of Rhinatrema bivittatum. NCBI lineage: Eukaryota > Metazoa > Chordata > Amphibia > Gymnophiona > Rhinatrematidae > Rhinatrema > Rhinatrema bivittatum. Next base: position 76,740,986 of record NC_042621.1, on the reverse strand, counting down.
GGAACTAGTTCCTCTCCTTCGTAATCCTGAGGCCATAGGTTCACTGGTACATAATCAAAGAGGGTTTATGCAGGAAGGCTCCAACTTTATTTTGTAGACACAACTTTTAGACAAAAGTGATGCAGCAACCTAAGTTTTAGGTCTTAGTGTTCCCCAAAAAAAGGTATGTTTCAGTTCTTATATGCTGTCCTGTTGCAGCCTTGGGGATGCTCAGTCTAGATAGATAATAGTGGCTGCTTCACAGCACACAGGTTCATATGATGAGCACTGGCAAGCAAGGGCAGATACCAACAGCCCCTCCTTGCTCGCTGGCTGGCCCATGCAGTCCTTTCTGTAGGGTCCACCTTCACCACCTCCCCCCCCCCCCCATCATGGGTGTCCCTTTAGGTGCAGAGACCTTTCATCTAGAGATTCCAAGCCACTCACCTACAGAACCTTTAACTTACAGAGAATAGTTCTAATCTGACATTAAACCCCCAGGGCCTAATATTCAGAGATATCCAGTTATCTAAGTTATTCACATATATTAATAATCCAGTTAACTTTGACTAAATATTCAGCAGCATGGCTATGCTGAGGAATTTAAGAGGATAAATGCTAGTGAAGCCCCCTTCCAAGGGAGAGAGGGGTAAAGAGCATGGCACCATTTAAGTGAAATGCAGAAGAGAAAAACATGAGGACAATGCAGCTATGTAACATGAGCTAGCAGCCCAGGGAATGCAGAGTGAGATCGAAAAGGGTGAAGATAATAATAATAGTTGATTAAGCAGGAGCACAAGAGATCCCTTCTATACTATATGGAGGTATACTGTGGGGGCCAATAACCCCAAATTGACAATGTTCTTGATATCTTGTAAAAATGTATAGAGTTGCATGGCCTGAGACTACTAACCACGAGTAGATGAGTGTGCTGTTTGACCTCCTATTAGCAATGCACATAGTCATGTAGAAATGTATATACTTGTATAGTCTAGTAAACCTGTATATATCTGTAGATACTGCCAGCCTTGGTCACAGTCCCATTCGTTTTCCTGGGGTGAAGGGAGGGAAATCCCACCTGCTAACACCTTCTTCCCCAGGTGAGGCACCAGGTGCCAAGAACGGGAGGACTGACAGAGTCTGCTCAGGTGGGTGGGGGGGCTCCCGCCAGGTCAGTCCCGGATACAGGTACATCCCGCGAGGTAAGTGGTCAAGGGGGAAGTAAACTAGTTAACCAAATAAGTTTGATCCGGATAACGTTAGACCTGCTATTGAGTTGGTCTAATTTATAAGGTTGAATATAGGAACTTATCCAGTATTGATAACCAGATAAGTTTGATCCAGATAATGTCAGACCTGCTATTGAGTTGGTCTAACATAAGGTTGAATATAGGAACTTATCCGGTATTGATAACCAGATAAGTTTGATCCTGATAACGTTAGACCTGCTATTGAGTTGGTCTAATTTATAAGGTTGAATATAGGAACTTATCCGATATTGATAACCAGATAAGTTGCCTTGCCTTGATCCACCCATTGCTTATCCCCAAGATATCTGGCTAGCTATATAACTGGATAAATATTTATCTGACTAAATGGCAGCTGCTGAACATAGCCGGATATTCAACGGCTGTCACTTAGCCGGATAAGTCCTACTTATTTGCCTAAGTAGTGTTTGAATATCTATCCCCCGATGACTAATAATGTAGAAACTTCACTAATCACACACAGTTTCATGTCTTTCCTTCTTAGTTTTTAAGGTTCCTCTAGTATTTGGGGTATTATGTAATGTCCACACTCCCCAGCAGGCCCTCCTTCCCTCTCATTGGCTGTGTCTCCTGTCCTGTGCATATGCAGGCAGGTAACTAGGGAGTAGGTCATAGTTACCCAAAAGTCTTCTTCTGTGCCCGCACCATTATCAGCAACAGGTAGCAGGGAAGGGGCAGAGTAGCACAGCAGTAGCAGTAACAATGGGAGAACGTGCATTCCAGGCCAGGTTTACAATACCTCTATCCTGCTGTGCTGAGTCCCTTCAGCGCATTGTTTATCCACCCCCACCCCCAATTTGATCTATCAAGATTACTATAACATGCATAACATTATTGTAAGTGCATTTTCAAACTTGCCCACAACCCACAGGTCACAGTCTTTTCTGATACCTCGGCCACACACAGGATTAGTGGGATGTGAGTTTGGCAATCTTCCTTCTAATCTTTGTCTAGGGAATCAGGGTAAGACTATGGGACTCGCAGGTAGTTCCCAGGGATTATTCTACCCCCATTAGCGAGCTGATGGGATCAAAGTCCATCTGGCCTGGGTCACAGGGATGGTCCTCATCTCTGGGTCATGTCCTTCCTCAAACTCAGGATGGTTTTGCCCTGGGACCACTGCAAAGGTTGTCCATCTCCAAATCAGGTTTGTCAACCTCTGGTTCTGGACCCACTGCCAATGGGGCTGTTCCTTTCATACAGGACCATTCCTCAGATTCAGTTCAGTCCAGTCCAGTCCATGTTGGGCTTGCTACAGTCAATCTGGGATGATATCTGCACTATTTCGGAGCAGCAGGTTATGGTTATAAATGTCTCCTCCTTCTTCCAGCCCTTCACCTTGTAGAGTACTGGCCCCAGTCACTGGATCCACCTTTTCTCCAGTTCCAGTAGGTTTATAGTATATCTCCACTGTTTTATGTTTTTTATGTGTTTTTATATACGTTAACTGTAATCTACAGTGAATATTTATAAAACTGTGGGACAGAAGTGAAGAAAAAATAAATTTCTGAGATCCTAATCTTGATGCTGATGCACTAAAGTGTGGTGAATTTTGCAAAGTCCACTTTATGTGTAAAAAAGGCTACTTGTATGCTTTTCCTTTCGTATGTATGACGCAGACTTTGTGAATTTTTGAGACTTTGCATGTAAACTTATTTATATAAGTTTGCTCTTGTGAAATTTTGCACAATTTCAAAATGAAGCAAAGCAGCGCATTAACTATGCTTGTAGCATTATAATACAAGTGAAAAGATCTTTGCAGGCTGGTTTTCACAAAGAAATTATAATTACACCCCAGTGAAATAAAGTTATCATTTTTGTGACATTCTCCATAGGAAACTGTGTTTCTTCTGGCCTTATTTACATTCAAACTCTGGTAAAAAAAAAAAAAAAAAAGAAAAAGTTCATAAAATCACGTCTGTGTGAAACTGGCCTTTACTTTCAGAAAATACAGCCCTTCACAGGACATTTTATTGTTCAGCTATTGAAAGGGCTGTGCCTGGTCCTTAGCTAGGATTTGTCCCACTTTGGGGCCAGAGCTCTAACACTAAGCCACAGAGTGGTTCCCTAAAACTGAAGTTGATCAAATAAAAAGGGCTTGTCTGCCTGTCCTCAGGGATCATAATAGGGCTTTTCCCAGCGATCAGGCTGTAGATCCTGGAGGAGAAGCACTGTTGCATTGTCTGTGTTCTGCATCTGCTACCTACCTCGTGCTCGCTGAACCTGTATCCAGGGCCCGTTTTTGGGGTCTGCAGCCAATACAGTCACATAAGGTGCCATGCATGAGGGAACACTCCCAGTGCCTCCCAGTACAGCCCTCGGTGCGGAAAGGTTTCTACTCCTGCTGACCTCCCCCCCTCCCAACATGTATCGCAGGACCCAAAAAACTTCTAATTCCCCGCTTCTGGGCTTGGACTGGGGGAGGGGGCCAAAGAACAGCTGTTGTGGCCTTCCTTCCCCATAATCCTACTGGAAGGACAGTCCAGCCGCTGCCCCGGCAATCTAACCTTCTTCCTTCTGCCACCGGCTCCCCCTTCTCAGGTACTGCTGCTCAAATAGCTGATCTGTAAACGGAACGGCCCAAGGAGAGAGAGAGCGAGAGGAAGCAGGGGAAGGCTACAAGCACCCATCACTGGCTCCACTCTCCTGGGAGAAAAAGGGGGGCATGGAAATGAGAGGAAAGAGGAGGGGGGAAGAAAAAGTTTGCTTTAGGGAAATCCAACCTTCTTGTTTCATTCCCCCCCCCCCCCTCCCTACTCCCCAAGGCATGGAGAGGGTGAGTCATTCCCGGTGCTCATAAAGGATGTCTCACCAGCACTAACGCCAGCTCTGCCTGGTATCCTTGTATCTGCTCTGAACCTCGAGAGCCTGAACGTGAATATTCTGACCTGGGCTAAATCTGACGAGTAATGGATCACCTGAGCTATTCTGATGCTTCTACCTTTGTGTTAATCCTGCGAATAAAACCCCTGCTTTGAACGTGTGAAAGCCCAGTACCCTGTCTCCTGCCCCTAACCTAACAAATATTACACAGAATAAAATGCAGGCGTCCTAAAGACGTGGTTTCCAGGCCATGCAAAAATAACTTTGAATCTAACCTTTTTTTAATTTTGCTTTCCAAGACGGAATAACGGAAAGAATTATATCAAAGGGAACTTTGTCCATCTGGGGGGAAAATGACTCTCCAAACAATGGACAGAGAGTCACAGAGTGTAGCTCACTGGCTGGAATTCCCATTTCAACCAATAAAATGATTGATACTAGAAAACTGAACAGTGGTGAAGGAGAAATAAACAAGAATAGCATTGCTAATACGGTAGAAGCATCAGCACCAAGTGACTATTCTGTACTACACAGAAAGAGAGAGAGAAGATCATCAAGTACCAAAAATGCAATCAGAGACCAAGAAAATATGGCAGAAAGGTGCGGAAATTTTCCCAATTGGACTGGGTGCCAACATTTTGATTATAAATGACTTCAAAGCACACCATGTTATGTTGTCATCTCTGTCCCTATTATACCCTATGAGCTTCAGAAGGAATCTCTCTTTGGGGCAATATAAGTATGAAGAGGACCATTAGCAATACATTTGAAAAATGGAGATTGTACCCAACATTACCTGATTTATGAGTGAGGATCTTTCCTGCATGGTATGTGCAAAATAAACAGATTTGCAGACAGACACTATCCCAAGAAGAAAACAGGAATATCTCCAACTTTCCCATTAGCATTTGTCAGATAGTTGCTGTTGACCCAGACTGGTCACTGTCAGAGATAAGATGAAAGAATGAATGGACCATTGGTCTGTGCTAGCATGGCACTTTTTATGTTCATATGAGTTTGAAAACCAGAAACATTAGGTCAGTATTTTTGTAGACTAAACCAGCCCAAAAATTCCTGCAGACCTGCAAGCTTGTTTTCAAAAGGAAATCGCTGAGTTTCCCTTTGAAAATGCAGACCACTGGAGAATATGAGTACAAAAGTACTAATGCAGAAAATTCAAAATGAACTTCCCAAACTTCCTTTCCTTTCCCTGCTTTAACCTCTCCCCTGGTCTTGCCTCTTTCTGCAACAGCTTAAAATATATGCATTATGATAAACTTTTAACCACGTTGGAGGAAGGAATTTTCAAATGGACAGTCTAGCCACAAGAATCATTATTTACATAAGAAATTGCTATACTGGGTCAGATCGAGGGTCCATTAAACCCAGCATCCTGTTTCCAATAGTGGCCAAACCAGGATACATGTACATATCTGGTGCACTGGTGCAAATTGGTGCATATATGTCGATGCACACCCAGGGACATGGCCATTTTATAACTTGAGCGCATGTTATAAAATAGCCTGGCCGCACGAAGATGTGCCCCAAATTTTAAGTGGGCATGCAAATCCCACTTCTACCGCTTACGTCAGTGGATTTTAAAAGGGGCATTTATTTATTTATAACTTTTCTATACCGAAGTTCAAATAACAGTTAATTATCACTCCGGTTTACATTGCAACCATAAAACAGTGACAAAGTTGTCTTACATAGAACAGGGGGAGAGAAAAACTTGGATACAGCTTAAGCATGGGGAGTAACGTGTCAAAACTGGTAAGAACTGATAAGAGCTGGCTTTTTGGGTTAAAAAGGTATTCCGAGGGAGGGGGTAGGAATGAGGGATTGGAAGGGGGTTGGAAGGGGGGTTGGAAGGTGGGGGGGGGGGAGGGGCACCCATACCATTGTTAGTTAACGAGGTGAACATGTGGCTGAACCGGTAAACACCTAGATCCTCCAAACCGTCCTGGTTGGATAGCCTACACTCCCCCAATAAGAATATAAGATAAGAACATAAGAAGATGCCATACTGGGTCAGACCAAGGGTCCATCAAGCCCAGCATCCTGTTTCCAACAGTGGCCAGTCCAGGCTATAAGTACCTGGCAAGTACCCAAATATTAGATAAATCACAAGCTACTATTGCTTATTAATTCCCGTAATAGCAGTTTATGGATCTTTCCTCTTGAAGCTTATCTAAACCTTTTTTAAACCCAGTTACACTAACTGCCATAACCACATCCTCTGGCAATGAATTCCAGAGTTTAACTATGCGCTGAGTGAAAAAGGATTTTCTTTAGTTTGTTTTAAATGAGCTACTTGCTAACTTCATGGAGTGCCCCCTGGTCCTTCTATTATCTGAGAGAGTAAATAACTGATTTACATTAACTTGTTCAAGTCCTTTCATGATTTTGTAGATTTATATCATATCCCCTCTCAGTCACCTCTTCTCCAAACTTTCCTCATAGGGCAGCCATTCCATGCCCCTTTATCATTTTGGTCGCCCTTCTCTGCACTTTCTCCAGTGCACACAGTATTCAATAGGGATGTGAATCGTTTTTTGATGATTTAAAACAATCGTCAGATATATTTTAAATCGTCAAAAATTGTTAGAGCCGCGATACAATAACAATTCCCCCGATTTATCGTCAAAAAATCGTAAATCAGGGGAGGGCGGGAAAACCGGCACCCTAAAACCACCCCGACCCTTTAAAATAAATCCCCCACCCTCCCAAAGCCCCCCAAAATGTTTTAAATTACCTGGGGTCCAGTGGGGGGGTCCCGGCGCAATCTCCCGCTCTCGGGCCACGGCTGCGTTAAAAGAAATGGCGCCGGTGGCCCTTTGCCCTTACCATATGACAGGGCAAAGGTAGCGCCGGCGCCATTTTGTTGCCAGAGGATGTGAATTTGTTGCCAGAGGATCGCCGGCCGTATTGCCAATATTCAAAATGGCGCTGGCACTACTTTTGCCCTCACTATGTCGACCTGCGTGCAGGAGGTCGCTCCCGGACCCCCGCTGGACTTTTGGCAAGTCTTGTGGGGGTCAGGAGGACTTACACACGTCCTGGGGCTTTACGCATGTTGCCGGGCCTTTTTAAAATAGGCCGGGCGTGCGTAGGGCTTTTAAAATCTGGCCCACTGCTTACATCATTGTATTTTCAATAGAATATGCTTTTGCTTCTGTCTTCTGTCTTCTGCTTGTTGTTGGAGTCCCATTATTGCAGGACAGGCGAGATTGGGTGCTTTTTCTGAAGAAAAAAATGCAGGTACTAAGATGTAATGTGGGATCCTCTTTGTCACTCCCCTGAACATCCACCCCCTTCTCTTCATTATTCATCCTCCACCCAATGAGTTTCCTTTCCCTCTTCCATCGGGGCTCTTTCACTTCCCATGCTTTCTGTGCCCCCAGTGCCATCCCTTCCCCAGGCTCTTCTTTCTCCTCTCCTGTTCTTCCACTTCCCTCAGAAAGCTTCCTCTCTTACTTTTAAATACCGACTAGCAGTTGATTGGCAGAAGTACCCATGGTCTTCCTACACCCAACTCATGGGCCGATACAGTAAAAATCGCGGGGTGCCATGGGCCTGTAAAGAAGCGTGTGTATGTGTGTGTATGTTTGTATGTGTGTGTGTGCGTGTGCATGTGTGTGTGTGTGTGTGTGTGAGTGTGTGTGTGTGTGTGTGCATGCTGCCCACCCTGTGGAAGTCCCTGCCCTTCTGCAATCAGGGAGTAAAAAATCGGGAAAAGCCACGCTGCTGGATGCCAGTTAGTGAGCTTTCTGGTTGACTGATAATGGAGGTTTTACTCTAATTCTTCCTGCTGTAGAGTGGAGTGTTTTTTAAATCATATTGAACAGGAGTACCATTTCTGAAAAGCACTGCAGTTCTGCTCTTTGTTTCAATTCAAGATACATTTGGGTAAGAACTTTATGTGAAGGAAAATGAATAACCTATTTTTTTTTTAAATCTATATTTTGTGAAATGTTAGCTGTGCCAAGTCCCTTATTTTTCAGGCACAGAATTCACAGGGAAAAGAGAAGGTGGAAAATGAGTTGTATTCAGACCTTGTTACACTGCCTATTTCTCTTATGAAATCAGTATTTGAACAAAATAACATCCTGTTACAAATTATATATTCTGAAACTAGATCAAACTATGGTTCTAGAGCTGGATGACTTTTTTCCTACTGTAATGCAATTTATAAGCTCCCTTAACTGAATAATTACTGCAGAAAAATGCTATAGTTCCACATATTTGCTCCAGTTACAGAGGGATAATGGATAAGTCTAATAATCACAAAAAAAAAAAAAAAATTAGGACACCAGCAACAAAAGCCCTTGTTTGTCCTGGAAATAATCCCCATAAGGATTGCCTAGGTTATGGTATAATGTTTATTGCAAAATAACACAAACTTTCTGTGGTCATGGAGGTTGCAAACACAATGAAAGTGAAAGAATGAATCCTGAATTAATATTGTATGACTGTACTGTATGAAATCAATTTTATTCCCTGTTTTGGGGTTTCTGGGGGCACCTAGCTCAAGAACCGCAGTGTTTTGCTGAATAGCAAGCAACTGCCCTAAAAGTGTCTATTCAAAAGAGACGTGGGCAAAAATAATTCAGCATGGCCTCAGAAAAGAAAGAAGGGCATGCAGGAGGCAGATTCATGCTCCATTCATGTTCTCCACTCTTGCCACAAAGAGGATCATGAAGGGTTATTCATTCATACACGTAAACCACTTTTATTCATCACCTTGAGCCCAAAATCCCAGGCTAAGAGTACCTCTGGAATGACCCTTGTTGGAGCCACGCAGCTCACATGGTCCGTGGAAACTATTTTGCTATTATTGTTTTCCTATCCCATTGCTCTATGAAACCTGGCTCATACATTTTTGCATTTAAGAAGAAACGATCTTTCTGGGACATGCTGACGTCTACAATGTTCTCAGATGTAGTGGAGAAATCAGAACAGACCGGCCAATATAGAGATGGAGGCTGTGTAGTGGGCCCATATGTGAATGAAACTTTGTCAGTCCAAATTCCATCGACAGGCTGGGAATATTATTTACCCAAGACGTACAAACAGAACAGTGCTCTCTTGTGAAGATTTGATGACCTTCGGAGTGAGGAAACTCACACAAAGATGAGATTTGTGCAATGTTCTCTCAACCTAGCATGATGGGTTCTCTATCTGGGTAAAATGCGTGTGGTGCACACAAGGCCCGACCATGCTCAAAACCCCATTTTTTACGCAAATGGCCCTTTTAAAATCGGACCGTTAATGCGTGTATTATGCTCCTAATTTTAAGTGGTTATGCAAGGAACTTTCTTTGCATACCTTCTATAGTAATTTGTCAGGTTTAATGCGTGTAGCTAGGCAGATTTCAGAACATGCTCGTGTGAAGAAAATTGCAGTTTGGCCCATTAGTTCACTAGTTTGCCCAATCTTTCTCACTGGTTTGTCAGCCTGCACACGCCCCAGTTCATCCAGACCCCTCACCAGTTGTTTCAGGTCAAAAATGAGTTTTCATCAGACTTATATGTCATCAAGAGCAGTAGCAAATAAATGCAGGTAACAGCCCAATGTGTGCCGTGGGTATGGGATTTAAATTCTATATTTACTTACGCAAATGTTCTCCCCTCCCCGGAACGTCCCATGACATGCCGTAACTCCACCCCCATTTTTCCATGCATTAGGTTGCTCAAGCACATGCATATATGTGCATAATTGGACCATTTTAATATACAAGTTGCTTGTACTCAGCTCAGATATTCATGTATATGGGCCTTTTAATGTGAGCAATTCTTTTAGAATTCACCCCTTACTTTGTGAGCTCTCTGGGGACAGGGAAATACCAACAGTACCTGAATGCAATCTGCTTTAAAGTGCCTGAAAAAGCGGAATATAAATTATATATATATATATATATATATATATATATATATATATATATATATATATATATATATATATATATTTATTTATTTATTTACTACTTTCTTTTTTCTTTTTAGGTTTTTCAAAGCACTTCAAATATTGTTTCCTTTTTCTTTTATCTTGTGATTACATGGATTCACCAAAAGGAAAAAATAATCAGATGTTTTGTTATGAACCAGGAGGTGGACCCTTAGTCCGAGGTAAGTTTAGCACTACCTATGAGAGAGAACCCTCTTAAGTTTAGCACTACCTATGAGAGAGAACCCTCTTAAGTTCATCGGAAGGCGAGGCTTCACAGACTGGCAGTTGCACCGGTACTTCACCACTGGAAGCCTGTGGTTCCCCCTGTAGGAACCCGGCTGCTTGGACTTAGGTGATTCGGAGAAGACAGAGGGTAGTCTGGATGCAGGCGCCTCCTGCAGGTCAAAGAATCCAGATGGCTGGCACCTCCAGCAGGTCGGTAGTCCAATCCAGTAATCCAAGCCCGAAGAATGGTCGGCAGCTGGTCCAACAGTAAATCCAGGAAAATGGTCGGAAGCCAGTCCTAAGATGAATCCAGGAGAATGGTCGGAAGCCGGTCCAGAGATGAATCCAGGAGAATGGTCGGACGCCGGTCCAACGTGAAGCCAGGGAAATGTTGGAAGCCAATGCAAGAATCAGTTCCAGAAAATCCGTCCAACAAGAGAGGGAGAGAAGAACACAGAACCAGAACAGGAACCAGTCCACAGTGAGGATCAGGAACACCGGAGCCAAGCAGGCCTGAAGGTAAGATACCAAGGCAAGGTCTGAGGAGCAGACCTTGCCTTAAATATAAAAGCTAGGGGAGGAGTCCTCAGGAGGAGCCACGACAACTTCCTGTTGTGGCCCCTTTAAATTATAGCTTCAGCCGCGCGCGCGGCCATGCGTGTAAACCCCGTTATGTGCCAAAGTGCCGAGCCCTGCAAAATGGCAATCCTGGTGCGGGGGGGGGGGGGCATGGTCTGAGTGGGGAGGAGCGGAGCGAGGGGTGGGCCAGGACAGCACGCGCCGGCAGCTGGCCGGTGCGCGAAGATTACTTCTGCTCCCGGAGAACAGTGTATTAAAATAAAAAAATGAGGGACAGGTAGAGTTAGTTAGGAGTCGGGGAGGAGAGGAGAGGAGAAGAGGCAGGAAGGGTACGGTTAGAGACAAGAAAGTTCCCTCCCAGTCCGCTCTTTAATTGGAATGCACTGGGAGGGAACAGGGGGAGGCCCGATTGCATCGCTGCATGTTTTTTTTGCTAAAATCCTCCCCCACCTGTGCACAAGATTCGCGGGCTGCCCATACATGCACATGCAGATTTTAAAATTCGGCACGCATGTGAGCGCAGCCATCAGATTCTATAACATGCCCGCCGGCGCGAGCACGTTATAAAATCAGCGTGCGCATGTGCGCGAGTTGGGAACCGCACACGTGAATGCGCACGCACGGGTCTTAAAATCAACCCCGATATTTACTTTATATTATACATGCACCTTTCTAAAGTTACTCTCCCTGTTTGTACCCGAGGCAATGGATGGTAAAGTGAGTGGCCTAAGGTCACAAGGAGCAGCAAGCACTGAAGGAAATAGACTTACCTGGTGAATAGTTCCCTTGAAGTTGTTAAAGTTATTCCTGGAAAATATTTAAAAGAATTCTGTTACCAAAAAAGTTTTTTTTTTACAATTTGTGTTCTTTTAAAATAAATCCCATTGAATTTGAGTCAAGGTATTCATTACTGTGAATGAATACGTATTTCAGAATTCTATCATGGTTTATTCTTTCCGCAATCAAATCTTATGTTTCTTATTTCTCTCCCCCACCTCTGGGAAAATCACTGGCATTGTTAATAATCACAATGCAGAGAACACGTTTTCTTTTATGTGGCCCCACTCCTCCCGCAGCGTAGATGTGGTGTCCGGTCACGAAGGGGGTTTCAGTTGTTATTCAAGGAGTCACTAAGTGTAAACCTCAAGAGGGGGAAGATAAAGGTGAACTCCTCCCCACTGGGTCTCCTGTAGAATGGAAAAAGGGGTCCCGGACCCAGCCAGTTTAGGGAAGGAAGGCCGTACCCAATTAAATAAAATAAATTGTGTTATATAATAACAGGTGAAATCACTTTAAGCAGTGTAATCACTGCAGAAAGGATACATTTTATTAACAAACAAAAAGATGTTACTGTTGTATTTTATTTAAGTGATAATATAACACATGATAAGAGCTCTTTTCTATTTGTTATAGCTTAGAAACTAATAGAACTGATTTAAGCTAAATATATATTGTCAACTATCAGATATTTATTTCTAATCGTCCTTTCCCGGTGTTGACATGACACTAGCTGTAGTAATTTTAATCATGCTGAATCCCACAGTGTGTTTGCTATTGTCTAGACTTCTATCTTCTTTCTCTCTTTATCTGTGTGTCTGACTCTGCTATCTTTATTGCATGTGATAGTCTTTTCTTTCCTCTTTATCCACCTTAAGAATAAATAGTTGCAAAACTAGCTAGCTTTGTGGTAGTTTTAGTGTTGTAGCACGCTTATCTCTATTTTTCTGAAGCAAATCTGGTATATGATGGATTGTGGTCCAGATGTTCTGTTCGTTGTCCTCTCATTGCAACTAGGGTTCGAATGATAGGGGGGGCTGTTAGCCTATGCATCTTGATTAGCTGAGATGCTCCATGGGGTTTCTCTCAGGAACTTTCTGTGTGTACCCAGGGATAATCTTCTCCTAGCTGTACTTTAAATAAAAAAAAAAAAAAAAAAACAGGGCTCCTAGATACTCGAATGTGATAAAGTTTTCCGCAAAATATACTGTAGTGTAAACTCAGTGTGGTCCAGTCAGCTTGGTGACACTTTGGGGCTAACTAGGATTTAAAACCAAATAATTGAATGTCCCACCTGTACTAAAATGATGAAAGGAACTCTGGCTGGCAGCTGCTGCTAGTATTGGATCTGACACTCTTACAGTTCCAGACGCTCTGACAGCTTTCAATCTCACTCTTAATGTAGTGACTCCCAGATAAAATTTCCACAATATATGAATTCCACTGTGTTAGCTGATATTAGAGATGTGCTTCGGGTCTAACTATCGTCTTGGGCTTCGTTTTGGGGCCCCCACCACAGGAATTTCATTTTTCCCACGGTTCAGGGTTTTTTTGGGGGGGTGGAGCGCGCTGACTTTCGGGTTAGTGCGCACTAACTCCCGATTCTGCGCACTTTACTGTGCATTATCGGGAGTTAGTGCGCACTAACCCGAAAATGAATGTTTCCCGAAATTTTGGAAAAAATTTGACCATTTTTCAGTTCTTCCGAACCATTCCGAATTAGGCAATTTCATTGAAATTGCCTAATTCGGGATAAACGATTGCACATCCCTAGCTGATATTGCTTATACAAGTGCAGGTTTACTATGTTGAGAAATCTCTGTACTCTAGCGCTGCTTTCTTTTCTTATGTGCTTTATGCACTCGCGCAATAAAATTAAACTCTGTGACTCTGCTGGTGATTTGTTCAGTATATGATGGCTCCTGTCTGTCTCCAGGTAGATTTCTTCTACCAAAGTGATTGTTTTAGGATTTAGACAATCACTTTTATTATTTATTTTATTTTTAAACAGGAAGTTATAGCTTCACCTTTTATAAGAGTCAACCTTGCTTTTCACTTCTAGGCTGACTTAACTGCTTTACATGGTTTTTACACTGCTTTATTCCACTCAGCAGATGGATTTTCTTTTTTTATCTAGGACTGTAATATAAAAACAGTATCTTTTACTCAAATATCATTTTCCTTTCATAGAAATTATTACCTATCCTGTTACTTAGGATGGTAGAAGGGCTTCAATATCTCAGCAGATTTGAACCTGAAGGAATCTTCTCTTCTCTCTGAAAAATATCACTTTCTCAGACACTCCTTTTTAATCATCCACAACTCTTTATAAAACCAGGTAAAAATTCCAGGAACTTGGTATCAGTTAAAAATGACTCTATTCTAGGGATGTGAATCGTTTTTCAACGATTAAAATTATCGTCCGATAATGTTTATATCGTCTTAAATCGTTATAGAACACGATACAATAGAAATTCTAACGATTTATCGTTAAAAATCGTTAAATCGTGTTAGTGCGCACTAACTCGAGTTAGTGCGCACTAACTCCCCGTTAGTGCGCACTAACTCGATTTAGTGCGCACTAACTGAAAATGATACAAATAAACACTTTCCAGGTCACTGAAGGTCAGTTAGGAATGAATATGTGTTCCTATTGGCTGGCTGCCCTCTTATCTATTGATGTTACCACTGAGGTGATGGTTGGGGGGATGGGAAATGGAACTGGAAACTAACGAACACCAACAGAAAATGAAACAAAGTGTTCACACTTCCCAGGTCAGTAAAGGTCACTTAGGAATGAATATGTATGTATGTATTCCTATTGGCTGGCTGTGCTCTTATCTATTGATGTTACCAATATGGTTGGGGGGATGTGAAATGGAAACAGTTGGAAGCTTGACAAAAAAAGTAATGTAATGATCAGCACTCACGTGACTAGAACTTGTTTGTTTATTATTTTTGTTAGCAGGCACCTGAAATGCTAGTGCATGTTGAATTTGCCAATCACTGTGCATTTTAGAAAGGTGGTCCTGGCTGGAACTGTACACAGTTCAAATATATGTAATTGATTGTTGGTAAGTGTATTTTTTAAGTAGCCACACTGGCACCAGTATGTTTACTTTTCCTCCTACTTAACTCACTAGCTCAGCTTTGTAAGAAGGGCTTCTCTGCTTGTGTGTTGTTTTTGTTTGGTGTGAGGAGAGCAGAAACATCAGATCTTTATTCAATCTACTACAGTCATCTCTTACAGTGCCCTATCCCTATTAATACCAGGAGTGTTGTGATCTTCCTGCACACAGTGCCCTAACCCTGATACCAGTCTGAGACAGCTCCCTCCCTGCATTACTAGTGAGAGGCTGGCTTCACAGACAGGGGGGAGCTGCCTGACCCTAACTCCTGACTTCCCCCATGTCCCAGCTAGTGAATGGTGTGTGGGTGAGGGGGGGGGGAGGATGGTGAAGTCTGAGACAGCTCCCTCCCTGCATTACTAGTGAGAGGCTGGCTTCACAGACAGGGGGGAGCTGCCTGACCCTCACTCCTGACTTCCCCCATGTCCCAGCTAGTGAATGGTGTGTGGATGAGGGGGGGGGGGGGGAGGATGGTGAAGTCTGAGACAGCTCCCTCCCTGCATTACTAGTGAGAGGCTGGCTTCACAGACAGGGGGGAGCTGCCTGACCCTCACTCCTGACTTCCCCCATGTCCCAGCTAGTGAATGGTGTGTGGGTGAGGGGGGGGGGAGGATGGTGAAGTCTGAGACAGCTCCCTCCCTGCATTACTAGTGAGAGGCTGGCTTCACAGACAGGGGGGAGCTGCCTGACCCTCACTCCTGACTTCCCCCATGTCCCAGCTAGTGAATGGTGTGTGGGTGAGGGGGGGGTGGATGGTGAAGTCTGAGACAGCTCCCTCCCTGCATTACTAGTGAGAGGCTGGCTTCACAGACAGGGGGGAGCTGCCTGACCCTCACTCCTGACTTCCCCCATGTCCCAGCTAGTGAATGGTGTGTGGGTGAGGGGGGGGGGTGGATGGTGAAGTCTGAGACAGCTCCCTCCCTGCATTACTAGTGAGAGGCTGGCTTCACAGACAGGGGGGAGCTGCCTGACCCTCACTCCTGACTTCCCCCATGTCCCAGCTAGTGAATGGTGTGTGGGTGAGGGGGGGGGGAGGATGGTGAAGTCTGAGACAGCTCCCTCCCTGCATTACTAGTGAGAGGCTGGCTTCACAGACAGGGGGGAGCTGCCTGACCCTCACTCCTGACTTCCCCCATGTCCCAGCTAGTGAATGGTGTGTGGGTGAGGGGGGGGGGGGGGAGGATGGTGAAGTCTGAGACAGCTCCCTCCCTGCATTACTAGTGAGAGGCTGGCTTCACAGACAGGGGGGAGCTGCCTGACCCTCACTCCTGACTTCCCCCATGTCCCAGCTAGTGAATGGTGTGTGGGTGAGGGGGGGGAGGAGGATGGTGAAGTCTGAGACAGCTCCCTCCCTGCATTACTAGTGAGAGGCTGGCTTCACAGACAGGGGGGAGCTGCCTGACCCTCACTCCTGACTTCCCCCATGTCCCAGCTAGTGAATGGTGTGTGGGTGAGGAGGGGGGGGGTGGATGGTGAAGTCTGAGACAGCTCCCTCCCTGCATTACTAGTGAGAGGCTGGCTTCACAGACAGGGGGGAGCTGCCTGACCCTCACTCCTGACTTCCCCCATGTCCCAGCTACTGAATGGTGTGTGGGTGAGGGGGGGGGGAGGATGGTGAAGTCTGAGACAGCTCCCTCCCTGCATTACTAGTGAGAGGCTGGCTTCACAGACAGGGGGGAGCTGCCTGACCCTCACTCCTGACTTCCCCCATGTCCCAGCTAGTGAATGGTGTGTGGGTGAGGGGGGGGGGGGTGGATGGTGAAGTCTGAGACAGCTCCCTCCCTGCATTACTAGTGAGAGGCTGGCTTCACAGACAGGGGGGAGCTGCCTGACCCTCACTCCTGACTTCCCCCATGTCCCAGCTAGTGAATGGTGTGTGGGTGAGGGGGGGGGGGGGGAGGATGGTGAAGTCTGAGACAGCTCCCTCCCTGCATTACTAGTGAGAGGCTGGCTTCACAGACAGGGGGGAGCTGCCTGACCCTCACTCCTGACTTCCCCCATGTCCCAGCTAGTGAATGGTGTGTGGGTGAGGGGGGGGGGGAGGATGGTGAAGTCTGAGACAGCTCCCTCCCTGCATTACTAGTGAGAGGCTGGCTTCACAGACAGGGGGGAGCTGCCTGTCCCTCACTCCTGACTTCCCCCATGTCCCAGCTAGTGAATGGTGTGTGGGTGAGGGGGGGGGGGGAGGATGGTGAAGTCTGAGACAGCTCCCTCCCTGCATTATAGTGAGAGGCTGGCTTCACAGACAGGGGGGAGCTGCCTGACCCTCACTCCTGACTTCCCCCATGTCCCAGCTAGTGAATGGTGTGTGGGTGAGGCGGGGGGGGGGGTGGATGGTGAAGTCTGAGACAGCTCCCTCCCTGCATTACTAGTGAGAGGCTGGCTTCACAGACAGGGGGGAGCTGCCTGACCCTCACTCCTGACTTCCCCCATGTCCCAGCTAGTGAATGGTGTGTGGGTGAGGGGGGGGGGGGAGGATGGTGAAGTCTGACAGCTCCCTCCCTGCATTACTAGTGAGAGGCTGGCTTCACAGACAGGGGGGAGCTGCCTGTCCCTCACTCCTGACTTCCCCCATGTCCCAGCTAGTGAATGGTGTGTGGGTGAGGGGGGGGGGGGGGAGGATGGTGAAGTCTGAGACAGCTCCCTCCCTGCATTACTAGTGAGAGGCTGGCTTCACAGACAGGGGGGAGCTGCCTGACCCTCACTCCTGACTTCCCCCATGTCCCAGCTAGTGAATGGTGTGTGGGTGAGGCGGGGGGGGGGGGTGGATGGTGAAGTCTGAGACAGCTCCCTCCCTGCATTACTAGTGAGAGGCTGGCTTCACAGACAGGGGGGAGCTGCCTGACCCTCACTCCTGACTTCCCCCATGTCCCAGCTAGTGAATGGTGTGTGGGTGAGGGGGGGGGGGGGTGGATGGTGAAGTCTGAGACAGCTCCCTCCCTGCATTACTAGTGAGAGGCTGGCTTCACAGACAGGGGGGAGCTGCCTGACCCTCACTCCTGACTTCCCCCATGTCCCAGCTAGTGAATGGTGTGTGGGTGAGGGGGGGGGGTGGATGGTGAAGTCTGAGACAGCTCCCTCCCTGCATTACTAGTGAGAGGCTGGCTTCACAGACAGGGGGGAGCTGCCTGACCCTCACTCCTGACTTCCCCCATGTCCCAGCTAGTGAATGGTGTGTGGGTAGGGGGGGGGGGGGGAGGATGGTGAAGTCTGAGACAGCTCCCTCCCTGCATTACTAGTGAGCGGCTGGCTTCACAGACAGGGGGGAGCTGCCTGACCCTCACTCCTCCGGGGTATTGTGATCTTCCTGCACACAGTGCCCTATCCCTGATACCAGGGGTGTTGTGATCTTCCTGCATGCAGTGCCCTATCCCTATTAATACCAGGAGTGTTGTGATCTTCCTGCATGCAGTGCCCTATCCCTATTAATACCAGGAGTGTTGTGATCTTCCTGCATGCAGTGCCCTATCCCTGATATCGGGATGTGTGCAAGAAGATCACAACACCCCCGGTATCAGGAATAGGGCACTGTGTGCAGGAAGATCACAACACCCCCAGTATCAGGAATAGGGCACTGTGTGCAGGAAGATCACAACACCCCTGGTATTAGGGATAGGGCACTGTGTGCAGGAAGATCACAACACTCCTGGTATTAATAGGGATAGGGCACTGTGTGCAGGAAGATCACAATACCCCTGGTATCAGGGTTAGGGCACAAGTTCTAGTCACATTGACTGATCACATTACTTGTTTTGTCAAGCTACCAACTGTTTCCATTTCCCATCCCCCATATACTGTCAGTAGGAAACTTGGTAACATGAATAAATAAGAGGGCAGCCAATAGGAATACATATTCATTCCTAAACTGACCTTAACTGACCTGAAAAGTGTCAAATTGTATCATTTTCAGTTAGTGCGCACTAACTCCCAGTTAGTGCGCACTAACTCCCGTTAGTGCGCACTAACTCGAGTTAGTGCGCACTAATCGGAAAAAACGATTTTTAACGATTTTTTAACTAAAAAATCGTGCCTAAGACGATTTTCTTGCCCTGCCACACGATTTCTATCGTTAAGACGATATGGAAAACGATTCACATCCCTACTCTATTCCTGCTCTGTGCCGACCTTACTGGGATCACTGCGAGTTTCTATACACGCGCACACTTTTCACATTCAAACCCCAGTGTGCCTACACTTTCCTGGGTGTTTTCTTTTTCTCTCTTGTGTTTTTATTTAACCACATTAGTTTTTCAGCTGTAAAATGAGGGAGCACCCAGGCTGCCTCATCCTCTCAGCCCTGGCCACCATCCTCCTCCTCTCTCAGCAGAAAAACTAGTTACAGTTTTACAATGGAACTTTCCACCCATGCTGACATCAGCTCAAACAGTTCTCTAAGGACTTTCAACATTATCCTTTTATAAACAACCCCTCTACTTCATATTAAGTTTAGAGAAGAACATTTAGGAATTTTTAGAGCTGTTATTATTTTTACATTGAAAAGTAAATGGGAGGAGGAATAGCCTAGTGGTTAGAGCACTGGACTATGGACCAGGAGACCAAGGTTCAAGTCCCGCTATCTCTCATTGTGACCTTGGGCAAGTCACTTTACCCTACATTGCCTCAGGTACAAAAAAAAAACCAAAAACTTAGATTGTAAGCCCTCTGGGGATAGAAAAATACCTACAGTACCTGAATGTAAACCAGTGTGATATCTCAATTGAGATGAATGTAGGTATATAAAAAAAATAATAAATAAAATAAAAATAAAATTTTTCTATGATAGGAACTTGTGTGTGTGTGTAAATCTGCCAGACCCTTTTGCATCAGCACTTTCCAGCACAGCTCACAAAATGGTGACATTAGATCATTCCAAACTCACAAGGAGCAAACAGCGATCCTAATCTTGAACCTATCAATTCAGCACAAAAGGAATCGACTTCTACCTCAAAAATCTTTAACCATCCGAAACTTGAATTATCATTTTAAATGATTAATATGAAAAAACGGGATCGCATCAGCAAGCCTTTTGACGACGTGCCTGGTGTGACCAAGCCGTCCGGTCTTATCTATCATTTGCGACCCGTTTTGATGGAAACTGTTTTTGAAATGTTCATGCTTAGAGTCTCTCGAAACTGTTAGTGCTCAAAAAAGCCCTGAATAGAGTCTTATTGATGTTATATCCGTGACCCGTTATATCCGTGACCCGACAGCGGCCGTGTTTCGCAGCATAGCTGCTTCCTCAGGAGTCATATATCTCTCAGAAGTTGTAATATCACAGAAACTGAAAAACCAAGCATAATATCAACATACTGTAATGAAAATAGAATTATATTGTACTTAGCTTCGGATGGAGTCGGCACATACTTGTACGGGAACCAAGTCTCCTTCAATCCTTTCTATTTCCAAACGCCGGGCTAGAGACCGCTTCAGACTGGTTTACGGAATTAAATAGCCCGCTCTTTTTTGCGAGCGTCATGACGTGTACTGACGTCTATCGTTACCACGGTGATCCAGAACGCTGGAACAGTATTCTCGGCTTATACCTTTCTGTGTCTATCCTAGATGAAAATATTTAATTCAAGCATGTTGTTTAAGCCCAATGGTTCTACTGTGTTTAAACAATGAATCCACCGCTGTTCCGTTTTCAGCAGCAGCTTATCAAAATCTCCCCCTCTCCACGAGGGAACCAATTGTTGTAATACACAGACCTTCAAATCATCAAATGTATGTTGATTTTCAATGCAATGTGGTACTAGAGGGGCAGTCAGCCGATTTACATTCAAACAAGATCTATGTTCTATTAATCGGGTCTTCAAAGATCTTTTAGTTTTGCCCACGTACCACAAATTGCATGGACACTGAATAATGTAAATCACCCCAACTGATTGGCAATTAATGGTACTTCGTAGAAAAATATTTCTCTGCAGTCTCTCAAAGTATAATACCGATGTAGTGATCATTATATGGCATACTGTGCAAGACCCACAACTCGTATATGAACCAGAATGACTTACTAAGGAGCGGATAGATGTATCAGAATGTACCAACTGATCTTTCAAATTTGAGCCCCGTGTAAAGGCAAATCTTGGTTTTCTCTGAAGTTCAGTGTGCAGTTGTAATATGTGCCAATTGTCAAGTATGATCTTTTTAGCTTTCGTCATCATCGAAGAATGTGGTAAAACACAGGTCAGAACATCTTCACTTTCTTTATCCTGTCGAAAGCTAAAAAGATCATACTTGACAATTGGCACATATTACAACTGCACACTGAACTTCAGAGAAAACCAAGATTTGCCTTTACACGGGGCTCAAATTTGAAAGATCAGTTGGTACATTCTGATACATCTATCCGCTCCTTAGTAAGTCATTCTGGTTCATATACGAGTTGTGGGTCTTGCACAGTATGCCATATAATGATCACTACATCGGTATTATACTTTGAGAGACTGCAGAGAAATATTTTTCTACGAAGTACCACTAATTGCCAATCAGTTGGGGTGATTTACATTATTCAGTGTCCATGCAATTTGTGGTACGTGGGCAAAACTAAAAGATCTTTGAAGACCCGATTAATAGAACATAGATCTTGTTTGAATGTAAATCGGCTGACTGCCCCTCTAGTACCACATTGCATTGAAAATCAACATACATTTGATGATTTGAAGGTCTGTGTATTACAACAATTGGTTTCCTCGTGGAGAGGGGGAGATTTTGATAAGCTGCTGCTGAAAACGGAACAGCGGTGGATTCATTGTTTAAACACAGTAGAACCATCGGGCTTAAACAACATGCTTGAATTAAATATTTTCATCTAGGATAGACACAGAAAGGTATAAGCCGAGAATACTGTTCCAGCGTTCTGGATCACCGTGGTAACGATAGACATCAGTACACGTCATGACGCTCGCAAAAAAGAGCGGGCTATTTAATTCCGTAAACCAGTCTGAAGCGGTCTCTAGCCCGGCGTTTGGAAATAGAAAGGATTGAAGGAGACTTGGTTCCCGTACAAGTATGTGCCGACTCCATCCGAAGCTAAGTACAATATAATTCTATTTTCATTACAGTATGTTGATATTATGCTTGGTTTTTCAGTTTCTGTGATATTACAACTTCTGAGAGATATATGACTCCTGAGGAAGCAGCTATGCTGCGAAACACGGCCGCTGTCGGGTCACGGATATAACGGGTCACGGATATAACATCAATAAGACTCTATTCAGGGCTTTTTTGAGCACTTTAACAGTTTCGAGAGACTCTAAGCATGAACATTTCAAAAACAGTTTCCATCAAAACGGGTCGCAAATGATAGATAAGACCGGACGGCTTGGTCACACCAGGCACGTCGTCAAAAGGCTTGCTGATGCGATCCCGTTTTTTCATATTAATCATTTAAAATGATAATTCAAGTTTCGGATGGTTAAAGATTTTTGAGGTAGAAGTCGATTCCTTTTGTGCTGAATTGATAGGTTCAAGATTAGGATCGCTGTTTGCTCCTTGTGAGTTTGGTTTGTTATAGTACATGAGCATGGCCAATGCGGAGACCGAAAAATCTTTGAAAACATTGAGTTTTTCAGATGCTGAGATACAGTTACTTTTGGCTAAACCTTCAATTTTTTCAAGTGACACTGGACAGTCTGACTCGGATCAGTGGTCTACCCTGTCCAAATTAACACGGCGATTGATTCGCACATCATTACATGCTGACACATTGTTAGAATACTGTAGGCACCAACGCATACCACGAGGATTACGAATGCCTAAAGCACCTCATCTATACACTGAAGATCCTTCCTTTATTGAAGACTGGAATGCTATTCTAAACAAGTGCAGTCTCGACTTGATGATCTTAATCATCAAAACTGCGCAAAAGAAAGAAGAAGAGATACAAGTCGAGATTACTACAATTAAAGATCATTTATCCAGCTCAATCGAGATTGAGAAATATACTGAACAACTACAGAAATTCAATGAAGAGATTGACAAGTTTCAAACAGAGTTGAAACAATACAAATTGGAAAAACTACAACAGGATGAGCGTGACTATACACAAGGTTATGTGTATGTATGGATGTGTGAATCTAAGAAGAAATCGCGAGGTAACCGTGTGACTTTTGAGTCGGGCAGTGAGGACTCATCGGGTGAAGAGCTGACCAAAAAAACTGAGAGTCATCAGACCACCAACATAACCGGCAATCGTTTTTTAGGGAGAGGCAGAGGATACAAACGGCCCCCTCGAATACGGGGGAGTTCGCGACTGGAGGACCCACAACATACGAGGACCACCAGGTCACAAACACAGCAGAATCCTTGATATTGAATTTATCTACTTACTCTCTGACAGCCTGTCAAAAGCGAATTTTGAACAAAGGACTATCTTTCATACCAACTCCGAAGGCTGACCTCTTTCAATTAGAGGTTGCCCTACATAAATTTGTAAGGAAACTGTATGTGAAACATTTTTTCGTACAATTTCCAAGTGGTCCTGATAATTCAATTCTACGTAATAAATCGACTTGGTATCCTCCTGGAACACCGGATGCTTTTATTAACACATTTCACCAAAGATCATTACAGGATTTACGCACAGTATTTTCTACTAATCGATCTTTTTCCAATATCACTAAATCAGAAGCTTTGGCTCTAAAGAATTTACGTGAATGTGAAAACGTGGTGATTAAACCTGCAGATAAAGGCGGTAAAATAGTCCTTCTAGATCGGGCTTATTATGTATCTGAGATATCCCGTCAACTTCAAGATAGTCGATTTTACAAAGCACTTCAGGATAATCCCACTGATTTGATCTTTCAGGAAATTGAAGAATTGGTAGAACAAGGTAAGCTGGCCGGTTTCTTGACATCGCAAGAAGCTACGTTTTTATTGCAGAAAACATCTCTAATTCCGGTACTTTACATATTACCCAAGATACACAAGGACAGCCGTAATCCACCTGGGAGACCAATTGTATCAAGTAGGGGCTCTCTGCTAGAGCCACTCTCTAAATTTGTTGATTTTTTTCTTGCACCATATGTTCGAGAACTAAGATCATACATCCGGGATTCCCAACAATTGATCCAATTTTTAGAAGAATTCCGAGGAGATACAACAACATTTTTCTTGGTGACATTAGACGTAGAAGCTCTCTACACTAACATTCCGTAAGAAGAAGCCATTCAGATAGCACAAGGCTACTTTGAGAAAAGACCGAGACCCCATCGAATTCCATCATCTTTTCTAGGTGCTTTAACACGTTTAGCACTTACAAAAAATTTTTTTGCATGGGAAGGACAGTTTTTTCAACAGATTTGCGGCACAGCGATGGGGGCCACTATGGCCCCGGACATAGCAAATCTTTTCATGGGCTGGTTTGAGGATACATGGATATATTCTAACAATCCTTTTGGACAACAGATCCTAGTGTGGAAACGCTATATAGATGACATCTTGGTCTTTTGGGGAGGCACTAGAGAAGAGTTTGAAAGTTTTTTGATCTGGCTGAACACTTGCAATATTCATTTAAAATTTACAGCCAACATTCAATTTTCAACTATAGATTTTTTGGATATACACATCACAAAATCTGCTTCAGGTTTTGATACCACATTATACAGGAAACCGACATCAAGTAATGCACTGTTGCACTTCACTAGTGCCCACCCTAGAGCTTTAAAAATAAATCTGCCCACAAGTCAGTTTTTCAGAATTCGACGACTATGCACAACAACATCAGAATTTCAACGCCAGGCCACACAACTCTGGGGTCGTTTTCAAGATAGAGGATATCCAATCCAGTGTATTAAGTGTGCGTATAAAAGAGCAAAATATACTAATCGAGAATGGCTTTTCTTACCACAGGATAAAGAAAGTGAAGATGTTCTGACCTGTGTTTTACCACATTCTTCGATGATGACGAAAGCTAAAAAGATCATACTTGACAATTGGCACATATTACAACTGCACACTGAACTTCAGAGAAAACCAAGATTTGCCTTTACACGGGGCTCAAATTTGAAAGATCAGTTGGTACATTCTGATACATCTATCCGCTCCTTAGTAAGTCATTCTGGTTCATATACGAGTTGTGGGTCTTGCACAGTATGCCATATAATGATCACTACATTGGTATTATACTTTGAGAGACTGCAGAGAAATATTTTTCTACGAAGTACCACTAATTGCCAATCAGTTGGGGTGATTTACATTATTCAGTGTCCATGCAATTTGTGGTACGTGGGCAAAACTAAAAGATCTTTGAAGACCCGATTAATAGAACATAGATCTTGTTTGAATGTAAATCGGCTGACTGCCCCTCTAGTACCACATTGCATTGAAAATCAACATACATTTGATGATTTGAAGGTCTGTGTATTACAACAATTGGTTCCCTCGTGGAGAGGGGGAGATTTTGATAAGCTGCTGCTGAAAACGGAACAGCGGTGGATTCATTGTTTAAACACAGTAGAACCATCGGGCTTAAACAACATGCTTGAATTAAATATTTTCATCTAGGATAGACACAGAAAGGTATAAGCCGAGAATACTGTTCCAGCGTTCTGGATCACCGTGGTAACGATAGACGTCAGTACACGTCATGACGCTCGCAAAAAAGAGCGGGCTATTTAATTCCGTAAACCAGTCTGAAGCGGTCTCTAGCCCGGCGTTTGGAAATAGAAAGGATTGAAGGAGACTTGGTTCCCGTACAAGTATGTGCCGACTCCATCCGAAGCTAAGTACAATATAATTCTATTTTCATTACAGTATGTTGATATTATGCTTGGTTTTTCAGTTTCTGTGATATTACAACTTCTGAGAGATATATGACTCCTGAGGAAGCAGCTATGCTGCGAAACACGGCCGCTGTCGGGTCACGGATATAACGGGTCACGGATATAACATCAATAAGACTCTATTCAGGGCTTTTTTGAGCACTTTAACAGTTTCGAGAGACTCTAAGCATGAACATTTCAAAAACAGTTTCCATCAAAATGGGTCGCAAATGATAGATAAGACCGGACGGCTTGGTCACACCAGGCACGTCGTCAAAAGGCTTGCTGATGCGATCCCGTTTTTTCATATTAATCATTTAAAATGATAATTCAAGTTTCGGATGGTTAAAGATTTTTGAGGTAGAAGTTGATTCCTTTTGTGCTGAATTGACATTAGATCATTTACATAAACACAGAAACCAGAATTCCAGTCAGGAAATGGAGTCTATTTAAGGCAAAATCAGAACCAGGTGGTTGATCAAGATGGCCGCCGAACTGTGAGGGTGTGCAGATTGCAGCTCCTGACCCATTATTTTCCTCCCAGCTAACTCTTAGAAAATTTTTCTTCTGGATCGTATTTTCTTTGTGGAATTATTGCGAAAATGCCACACACTAAGAGGAAGGCTCGGGTATGAGAAATTACCTCTACTCCTGATTCCATGAGACAGATGAGGATTGAAGCTGCTTTCGCGCAAACGCCAACTTTAGACTCAGATGTTATGGTCGCTGGGGCTGGGTTGGAGCAGCAGCCTAGCCCCCTGACCTTTGAGACATCTCTAAGCCCGGGATATCCAACGATTCCTGAACCACCAAAGCGAACAACCGACTTAGAGAGCGCTACCCAGAGAGGAGATGGGAACTTCTCCTCCGTGAGCCCGAAGGAAACGGACTCCAGGGAACGCGAGAAAGAGGCCCAACAACAACGGGGCCTAGAAGATCACAAGTCGAATGGCGAAGGACTTTCGGAGGTAGGAGTTGCAATGAGTAATATATCTCTTCTCAATACTACTTCAATATTAGCCCCTTCGATAGAGGAAATAAAAAACATCTTGATTGTTATGCAAAAATCAATAAACACATTAATGCTAACTGTGAAAGAAACTATGAATAAAACTATCAAAGTGGAAGAAAAGATAAGTGTGGTTGAAAAAAAAGTAGCAACATTGGAAGATAAAGTGGAAGGAATAGAGAAAATACAAGGAAATCTTATAAGATCAGAGAAAATGATTCAGAGTAAATTGGAGTTTCAGGAAAATATATCAAAAAGAGCAAATCTGCGTTTCTTGAACTTCCCAAAAACAAAATTACAGACACCTCTGGACTTGCTAAGAAGTTATTTTGTGAACATTTTAAAGTTCTCGGTGGAAAATATTCCAGCAATAGTAACAGTATATTATCAAGCGCAGCGAGCATGTGAGAAGGAAAAATCAAAGCGGGAAGAAAATCAAGAATTACCCGAGGAAGAAACTTTGGATATTACAAACTTTTTGGAAAAGTCATTTGAAATGGATATTGCTCTTTGAGCGACATTAATAGTTCAATTCTCCTCTAGGATAGAAAGAGATAATGTGTTAAAATTGTATTTTAGGTCTTAGAATGTGAAATTTTTTGGTCAGCCCATACGCATATTCCCAGACATAGCTAGGATAACTCAAACTAAGCGAAAAAGATTCTTAGAAATGAGGAAAGAAGTGGTGGAGAGAGGAGAACGTTTTTTATTGCGTTTTCCTTGCCGTTGTTTAATATTTCGTGGAGATGTAAAGTATATATTTGCAGATCCGGAACAATTACGAATACATCTTGATTCCTCTGCGCAAGCCTAGAAAAATCCTAAAGTAGTTGGAAGTAAGAATAATTAGATGGTGTAACTCACAGTTAAATGGGTGAATTTCTTTTTGTAACCTTATTTTCATTATTATAACTGCTATAATCACCCTTGATCTCCCAGTATTTCCTTATATTATTTTAAATCAATGTACATGTATCCAGGTAACATATAAAAACTGTTTCCTGATTCATTCACTTGGGTGAATGGATAACGATTGTTTGTTTTTTCTTTCCTTTTGTAACCTGGATGAAATATGTGGAACATTGAAAATTTCTTGTTTATTAAACTAAAAATCAATAAAGATTAAATTATAAAAAAAAAAAAATCAGAACCAGGTTAGCTAATATGGGCCAGGAGAGGTTCCCCTGATATAGCCAAAATGTTTATTTGTCTCAATTTTAACTTTCATTAGAGTTCTGGAACTCCTTTAATATTCCCCATTATAGCAGCTGCAGATTCTTACAGGCTGTCACTGCTAAATACATTTTTAAAGACCACTGGTACCGGAGGAACTCACCCACTAAGCTGTAAGTCCCGCCCTCTCTCCAGAGACCTCAGACAGCCGACTGTCCAGTCTCAGATCAACCCCAATGATCCGGGCTCTGCAAAGATGCACATTATCACCTCCTCTGTCTGCAGCACCCTGCTGCCAGACCACTACAGCCCAAGGCAGATAAACACAAGCATGCCTCTGTATTTTTTCCACTGGAGCCATGACAGCTTCAGACACACGGCACAGCAATCTTCCTTTCAGGTGCCCAGGTCGGTTTTTTTTTAAGTTCTTTAAAATTTCATTGCCAACGCCCTCATTTAAAAAAAAAAAAAATACCCCCCAAATTAAATTTTGCCCCAGGGGTTACATATGATTGCCATCAGAGAAAACGTGAGGGAGAAATGTTGTTTACATTGGTCCCATGACAGTTCAAAAGCTCTCCCTTTCCTGGTGCCAAGAGCAGGATTCAAATATAATAATTAGATTTGAAGGAAAACCAAAAGTATTGTTGCAGAGAAATTTGTTTGAGTGTGTTTTCTATAAAGACTCGATCACTGTATTTAATCAGACAGAAAGTGCTTTTGAGATGGCGGAAGAAGTGCAAGCAAAGAGGGAAGCTATGGAAACCAAGATGAAAGCACATCAGAGTGAGCCGGACAGAAGGAGAGTGAACAAGTATCTGACTAAAATAACAGTGCCAAGAGAAAAGAAAATTTCAGATTTTAAGGCAGAAGATCTTCCAGTGGAAGAGGGGACAAGTTAAAGCAGAACAGCAGTAAAGAAATATGTTGCAGAGGAGTTTCAAGTGGATACAGTGAAGGATCACTTAAAGCAAGAGGCTATGAAGACTGTGAAATACATGGCTCCAGGAGACCATCTTTGATTTACTGCTACAAAAATGTGGGGACAAGGTTGCTATACACCTCAGGCAAAGACTTTTATGAGAGAATGCAGCTGGAAAAGGAGACCATACGAACATTTGCTTATCAGTTAGAAGGGTATTCAGCCAAGGTGCCTCATGGGTGGGCAATGCAGAAATTAGGGATGTGCAGATTAAAAAAATGTGTTTGTTGATTTTATAGGCCACAATTATTTATTAGGTACATTTCAAATGAAAAAAAATATTTTATTTGTATATTTATTTACCATTATAGTCAATGGGGAAAGCAATTCTAAGCTATTTTGGACTTTCAAATTATGATATTCTAATCACTTCTAATGGAACTGGTGCATAGACATCATCAGAATGGTGAAGGCATGCCAGTGTATCAAGACTATGTCAACATGGCACCAAAAGTGGCATAAAGAGCCCAAGCACCTGCAATGGGGCAAAACATTACCAGCAGCAAGAGGAGCTCTTCAAGGCATCATCAGAGGAACAAAAAGTGGAGGAGCAAAGCTGCAAAAGTGGAGAAAAGGGTACTAGCAACAGTGGCATGATCCTCCCCCTCCAAAAAAAAACTTTACAAAAAGGGCAAAGTGGTACCAAGCATGGCATGAGGAACTCAGGGCACAATAAAGGGAAAGAAAGCACCAAAAAAGGCAGAAAACTCCTGAAGAAAGTAACAGAGAGTCAGAGCAACTGAAAGATTGGCATGAAGACCCAAAACCATCATGAGAGATGCAAAGCAGCCTTCCAGAGTGGCAAGAATACCTCAAGACTCCAAATGAAGGGCAAAGGGCACCAAGCAAATTGGTAGAAAGAAAGCCTTAGAGAGGTAGATGCCAGAGGAAATCCCTGGAGGAGATCTGATGTCATTTCTATATGGCATCAATAAGGAACTGACTATTAGACTTGGAGTAGGTTTTTACTGGAAGCTACTGACTACAGGCACCAAATTCTGTATAGCCTGGGTTCAGAGAACCCAGGACATGATTCATCTTCTGAATCCAGGACATGATTCATCTTCTGAATCAGTTTTTGTAAATACTGCCTCCATTATCTCAGAAGCAGTAAATCATGGAGGAGCTCATTCCTGGTTCTGGGTGCTGCACTTCTGCAGCCTTTTATGTTTGATGTGTTATAATCCATCTAAGCCTAAATACTTGATGATATCCAATATGGCAATATGGCAAGAACTCATAAGGGAACAAGTTGAAGAAAATGTTCAAGAAGACCTGAAACCATTAAAGACAATAGGGAAAGTAAGGCCTGTGAAAAGCAATGGATGGCCAGGGAAAAACTAAGTGTTGGCAAATACCATAAGGGGATTTGTACAGCACTAAGTAGATGGCTGGAAAAGCAGAGGAAGCACCATAAGTTATGAAGATTGGCTTGGAGTAGCAGTAGCAGCAGCAGCAGCAGCAGCAGTAACACTTGATTAAAAACATAAATGGTAGAGATTGGAGGAGGAATTGTATCAAAAGCCAGAAGAGAAGTACAGAGAGCATGTAAAGAATAGCCAGGCCAAGACAAAGAGTTGTCAAGTACTGTAGGAGAAGGGGATTTCAATAGAAGCTTCAAGATAGATGGAGTGGGAGATGCCTTTCCTAGTTGGAGGATTGCTACCCGGTTGATCCTACAAGTAGCATATGTTTCTGTCAAAGTGTAAATATTAAGCAGTACCTGCAGTGTCATGAAGGGCCCAAGAAGTTGTGCAGTCAGTGTACAAAGCAACAGATGACCAGAGAACAAACAAGAGTGAGCAAGTACTGTAAAGGAAAGGGATTTGAAAATAACTTTGAGGACAGCTGAAGTGGGGGATGCTTGTCTCATAGGAGGAATGTGATTACATCTACATGTGGACTAGCATAAGCTTCTGTCAAAGTATAAAGATCAAGCTATACATGTGTTATGTTCACACAGCCAGTACAGTGAAACTGCAAATGCCTCATTAAATCAGTTATGTTTCCATCAATCACTTATTTGCGATAATTGTAGAGCTAATGCATGAGGAGGAATCATGATCCCAAAGGCATAACATGCGATGAATCACAAATAACACAAAGTCATCAAAACCCCAAGGCCTGGAGTCCAGGGAATGACAACTAGCACAAGATTGTCAAAACCCTCAATGTGCACAGTATGGAGAATCAGAAACAGCACAAAGTTGTCAAATTCCCAAGGCCTGAAATGAATTATTTATTTTATTTATTTATTTATTTATTTAGAGTTTTTCTATACTGGCATTCGTGATTAGATACCACATCATGCCGGTTTACATATAACAATGGGATGTGAACAAAAAACGGAACATAAACAAGTGCAAAGAGATCAGACATTACAACAGGGTTATATAACTGGGGAGAGAATTAGAGTAAGGTAACCGAGCAGTTAGGATTAATTATTAACATTATATTGTGAAGTCTCTTATAAAAGATGCTATCATTCAATTTCATTCATTCAATATCATTCAAAATCATTCAAAAAGATGTTATCAATATTCATTCAATATCATTCAAAAAGATGATATCATTTATTTATTTATATATACTGACATTCGATCTGAGGTATCACATTAGTTTACATTCAGGTACTGTAGGTATTTCCCTATCCCCAGAGGGCTTACAATCTAAGTTTGTACCTGAGGCAATGGCGGGTAAAATGACTTCCCCAAGGTCACAAGGAGCGACAGCAGGATGCAAACCCTGGTCTCCTGGTTCATAGCCCACTGCTCTAACCACTAGGCTATTCCTCCTCCCTAGCTATAAATAAAAAACTGCAGAAAGTCATCAAAACCAGCAAGGCATGGAGGGTACTGAATCTCCAGCAGCAAAAAATCTTCAAAAGTTTTAAGGCATGGAGTGCAGGGAATCACAAATAGCACAAACCACTATGATGTACAGTGCAATCCATTGTAAACAGCACAAAGCTGTCTAAATTCACAAAGCTAAGAGTGTGGTCCAAAGAGCACAAAGATATCTAAAGCAACAAGGTATGGGCTGTAGTTCATCACAAACAGCACAAACATATAAAAAACTTCAAGGTTTAGAGTATAGTCCATTGCTGTTGTGGTTTTAGTTCAGGTGAAGCAAAGGGAACACCACCTCCAAAGTGGCATGGGATGACAGGGCAATACTGGAGTAAGGCTTCGGTAGTCCAGTTGGCTGGAATAAGGCTTGGATTATCTGGTAAGGCTGGAGCAAAGCTTGGACAGGCTGGTACAGAATGCAGGTAATGCTGTAACCAAGGTTTGGACTGGAACAGCATACAGGTAAGACTGGAATTCAGAAACAGAGTATTGGTACACTGGAAATCTGGAACAGAGTGTAAGTAAGATTGGAACAGATGGCTGGTAAGGCTGGAACCCTGGAATAGTGTACAGTAGAAATGTGAATCGTTTATCTGACGATTGAAAATATCGTCCGATATTTTCAATATCATCAGATATCGGGGGGTCCCCGATAGCGATAGGACACCCCATGATTAATTTAGTGGGTTTTCTTATCATTATGGGGGGGGGCAGGAAGAAAGGACACAACCTAAAAATACAACCTGACCCTTTAAAATGAGTTTGTTAGTATCCCCCCACCCTCTGGACCACCCCAAAAAGCATTCTCCTGTGCTCGGGCCGTCGGCTGCCAGTAAACAAAATGGCGCCAATGGCCCTTTGCCCTTAGCATGTGACAGGGTATCCGTGCCATTGGCCAGTCCCTGTCACATGGTAGGAGCAATGGACGGCTGGCGTCATCTTTAAAAATGGCGCGGGCCATCCAGTGCATCTAACATGTGACAGGGGCCGACCAATGGCACCGATAGCCCCGTCATATGGTAAGAGCAAAGGGCCATCGGCGCCATTTTTTTTACTGGCAGCCGACGGCCCGAGCGCAGGAGAATGCTCCCGTGATCCCCGCTGGACCACCAGGTATTTAAAAATTTTTGCGGGGGTCTAGAGGGTGGGGGGATACTAACAAACTCATTTTAAAGAGTTGGCTCTATTTTTTGGTTATCGGCTCGGGTGCAGCCGATAAAAAAAACCCCGATCGGACTGCAAGAAAAAAATTTCACGATGTGAATCGGAACCGGAATCAGAACCGATACCGGTTCCAACTCACATCTCTAGTGTACAGGTAAGACTGGAACTCATGAACAGAGTACTGATAAGACTGGAACTCAGGAACAGAATGCAGGTAAGACTGGAAATCAGTCTGGGACAGGAACAGACTAAGACAGGACAATATGGGGCAAGACAAGGACAACACAGAACATGGAACATAAAGCCCAAAGCAGCAATACAAGAAAGTCCCAAGGGGCAAGACAGGAAAAGGACTAAGAGGTGAGGGAAAGGCCTAGGAAGTTTTCAGAACAATGATAAGAACATAAGAACATGCCATACTGGGTCAAACCAAGGGTCAATCAAGCCCAGAATCCTGTTTCCAACAGTGGCCAATCCAGGCCATAAGAACCTGGCAAGTACCCAAAAACTAAGTCTATTCCATGCTACGCTAATAATAGCAGTGGCTATTTTCTAAGTCAACTTAATTAATAGCAGGTAATAGACTTCTCCTCCAAGAACTTATCCAATCCTTTTTAAACACAGCTACACTAACTGCACTAACCACATCCTCTGGCAAAAGAGTGTAATTGTACACTGGGTGAAAAAGAACTTTCTCTGATTAGTTTTAAATGTGCCACAGGCTAACTTCATGGAGTGCTCCCTAGTCTTTCTATTATCTGAAAGAGTAAATAACTGATTCACATTGACCCGTTCTAGACCTCTCATTTGAAGCACCTCTATCATTATCCCCCCTCAGCCATCTCTTCTCCAAGCTGAAAAATCCTGACCTCTTTAGTCTTTCCGCATAGGGGAGCTGTTCCATTCTCTTTATCATTTAGGTGGCCCTAAGACCACAAGGCCAGTCAAGACTGTCAAGAGGCCTGGAGGCCATGAGGCAAGGTAAGGCAAAGCTAAAATAAGAGGGCCCAAAGGCCACAGGGCAAGGCAAGACAAGGCTGAGGTCAGAAGGCCTGGAGGCCACAAGTCCTGGCAAAGGTGGCTAAGGCAGGGAGCCAAAGGAGTCTTGATGTAGAACCAATGAGGCCAGGGATAGACAGGGTTAAGTAGGGCTGGAGTCTGGGTGTGGTACAGACAGCAAAGAAGGGCTTAACCAGCCTGTAGAGTATGCTCACTGGTGTCCCCTAGTGGGGGAAAAGATGCACAGCAGCTGAAACAGTAACAATTGCAAAACATAAATGTTTCTAAACCTCCAAGACATACAGTATGATCCAATGAAAACAGCACAAAGTTGTCTAAAACTCCAAGATGTACATTGCAGTCCATGACAAACAGCATAAATGTGTCAAAACCCCCAATGCAAACATTGCAATCCATTGCAAACAGTAGAAAAGTTAAACCTCCACAACTTAGAGTCTGGTCCATCATAAATAGCATAAAGGTGTCTAAACCTCCAAGAGATTGAGTGAGGTCAAATGCTAACAGCGCAAAGGTGTCTAAACCCCCAAGATATATAGTATTGTCCAATACAAAAAGTAGAAAGGTGTCTCAACACCAAAAGTATACAGTAAAGTTCATTGCAAACATCACAAATGTGTTTAAATCATGCAAGTCAGAGTTCAGACCACAGCAAATAATACAAATGTGTCTAAACCCCCAAGGCATATATCCTGTAGGCATGGGTGCAGTTTATAACCTCATCTTAAAAAAGATATAGTTGCAATGGAGAAGTTACAGAGAAGGGCAGCCAAAATGATAAAGGGGATGGAACAGCTCCCCTATCAGGAAAGGCTGAAGAGATTAGGGCTGTTCAGCTTGGAGAAGAGATGGCTGAGGGGGGATAAGGTTTGGATAAGTTCTTGGAGGAAAAGTCCATTAACTGCTATTAATCAAGTTTACTTAGGGAATAGCCACCACTATTAATTGCATCAGTATCATGGGATCATCCTGATGTTTGGGTAAGTGCCTGGTGGCCTGGTTTGGTCTCTGTTGGAAACAGGATGCTGGGCATGATGGACCCTTGGTCTGACACAGCATGGCAATTTCTTATGTTCTTATGTTAACAGCCACATACAGGCCCTCTGCATGATCATCAGCACAAGCCCAACAGTTTCATCTGTCCTATTCATTCCATGCAACCATGCATCTCCTAAATCCAGGCCACAACAGTGTCAGGCCAAAAAACAACAGGCCTCACTTGCCAGACACATCTCCCCTATGCCTTTCTCCAGGACTTGTCAACCCAGGTTACACACCCAGGGACCCAACAACCAGATAGGTAATTACATATTTAGTTTATTTTTATACGCTATTCACACAGCACAAATTTGTCTATTGCAAACAGTACAAAGGTGTAAATACTCCAAAGGCATGGAAAGCGATCCATTGCACAGAGAACAAAGGTATCTAAACCCCCAAGGCATGGAATATGATCCATGTCAAATAGCACAAAGTTGTCTAACACTGAAGGTTTGGAGTGCAGTCTATTTCATACAGCACAAAGTTGTGGCAACCCCAAATTCTTAGAGTATGGTCCATTACAAACAGTACAAAGGTGTCTAAACCATCAAGACATGGAGTGCGGGTCTATCACTAACAGCACAAATGTATATAAAGCATGGAGTGTAGTCCATTGCAAACAGCACAAAGATATCTAAACTCACAATTCTTAGTATGATCCATCACAAACAGCACAAACATGTTTAAACCCCCAAGGCTTAGAGGGTGATCCATCACAGACAGTGAAAACATATCTAAACTCATAAAGCATGGAGTGCAATCCATCACAAATAGCACAAATTTGTCTAAACTGCCAAGGTTTAGAGTGTGGTCTATTGTAAATAGTACAAAGGTATCTAAATTCCCAAGGCATGGAATGTGGTCCATCATATACAGGACACCAGTATCTATACCACCAACATGTATAGTATGGAACTTTAAAAACAGCACAAAGGTGTCTCATTGCCAAAGGCTTACAGTGAGGCCATCTCAAACAGCACAAATATATAGAAACCCTCAGAACATGAAATGTGGACCATCAAAAACAGCAAAGTTGTCCAAATCCCCAAGGCATGGAGTGTTGTTCATCATAAACAGTACAGAGGTGTGTAAGCCCCC
Organism: Rhinatrema bivittatum; assembly: GCF_901001135.1. Classification (NCBI taxonomy): domain Eukaryota; kingdom Metazoa; phylum Chordata; class Amphibia; order Gymnophiona; family Rhinatrematidae; genus Rhinatrema; species Rhinatrema bivittatum. The sequence continues at coordinate 76,705,162 of NC_042621.1, read as the reverse complement.
AAGACATTGTCCACTGCAAGTAATACAAAGGTGTCTAAACCTCAAGACATTGAGCATGATCCATCACAAGGAGCACAAATGTGTCTAAACCTCAAAGCATGGAGTGTAGTCCTTTGTTAACAGTACAAAGTTGTCTAAACTACCAAGACTTTTTTTATCACAAGCAGCACAAAACTCTAACCCATCAAAGACATGAAGTGGAGGCTATCACAAACAGTACAAAGTTATCTAACCCCCCCGAAAGTGATTCATCACAAACATCACATATATATCTAAACTGATAAGGGATAGAATGTGGTCCATTGTAAATAGCACAAAGATGTCTAAAGCCCCAAGTCATGGAGTGTGGTCCATTACAAACAAATTTTCCGGAGAGAGGTTAGGCTTCTAAAAAAGCCTAACCTCTCTCCGGAAAATCCAGCCAACTTTCGGCCAATAGCCAATCTCTCGTTTATAGCTAAAATCCTAGAAAGATTAGTCAACCATCAAGTCTGCGAATTCCTGGACGATAACAACATTCTCGCCACAACACAATTTGGATTCCGCAAATCCCGAAGCACTGAATCCCTTCTCATTTCTCTAACCGACAATATTCTCTTAAACCAAGAGAAAAAACATCCTTGCCTATTGATCCTCCTTGATCTCAACTGGTTCAAATCCTTCCTACAAGACAGGTTCTATAAAGTTAAGATAAACAACTATGAATCTCAACCGATCAGTTCTAACCTTGGCGTCCCTCAAGGATCCTCTTTATCCCCGACCTTATTCAACATTTACCTGCTCCCTCTCTGTAACCTACTTTCTAAGCTAAATCTAACCCACTACCTTTATGCGGATGATGTCCAAATACTTATTCCTATCACCAAATCCTTGCAAGAAACTCTTCACTTTTGGAATTCATGCTTCCTCTCCATATCCAATCTCCTTGCTGATCTCTGCCTAGTTCTGAATACCAACAAAACGGAATACCTCCTAATCACCCAAGAAGGCAACTACCAACTCTCCACCACTCATCCTTCGGCACCACCTCCTCTACTACCCGGGTCAGAAACCTAGGAGTCACTATGGATAACCTACTGAATTTCAAAAGCTTTATCAGTAATACCGTGAAAGAATGCTTCTTCAAACTCCAGGTTCTAAAAAGACTCAGACCTTTATTGCACCCCCAGGATTTCAGATTAGTTCTGCAAGCAATCATATTTTCTAAAATTGATTACTGCAACTCTCTTTTACTTGGGCTCCCAGCTATCTCCCTAAAACCACTACAAATGCTCCAAAATGCCACTGCCAGGATTTTAACTAAAGCAAAAAAAAGGGACCACATAACACCAATATTAAAAAATCTCCATTGGCTCCCTATAAAATACAGAATCACCTACAAAACCCTTTCATCCATTCATAAATCCATTTACAAAGCCTCATACCTAGACCTCAGGATCCAGCTACATACTTCCTCCCGTCCACTGAGATCTGCGCAAAAAGGCTCTCTGAAAACCCCTCCACTCAAAATTTCGTCAAGCAAAAGAGCCTTCTCCACTGCAGGTCCGATCCACTGGAACTCTCTACCATCAGATCTCAGGCTTGAACAATGCCCCCTCACTTTTAAAAAAAGACTTAAAACTTGGCTTTTCTCTCAAGCCTACGATTGAGTACTATTCACAACTCCCTCTTCCAGGTCTATCCCATATCATACCACTTAGTTCAACAACTATAGAATTAACTTTCCAATCCCTCTTGTCTATTTTGCAGATACCTTTATTCATAATTGATTCATTTTAATCGCCTGTATATAACATTACTATTACTATTGTTGTTGTTTTAATGTTATTCTAATGTTATTTGTTACTAGTTATTTATTCAATTTTCTCCAAGTTCATTTTCCTGTTCCATGTAAGACACACATGTTAAGTCACTCCAATGTTACATGTAAACCGAAGTGATTAGCAACATTGTTGCTAGAACTTCAGTATATAAAAAATGTTAAATAATAAATAATAATAAATAAATCCACAAGGCAAGGCATGCTGTTCATCAGAAACAGTATAGAAGTGTCTAAATCATCATCCATTGAAAACAGAACAAAGGTGTCTAAACCCCAAGACATTGAGTATGCTCCATCACAAAGAGCACAAAGGTGTCTAAACCTCAATACATAGAGCAAGGTCCTTTGCTAACAACACAAAGTTGTCTAAAACATCAAAACTTAAAGTGAGATTCGTCACAAAGAGTTCAAAACTCTCTAAACCTCAAGACATGGAGTAGAGGTCAATTACAAACAGTACAAAGATATCTAACCCCCCAAGGTATGGACTGCGATTCATCACAAATACCACAAATGTATGTAAATTGCAATGGGTTACAGTGTGGTATATTATAAACCGCACAAAGATGCCTACTTCCCCAAGACATTGAGTGTGGTCCACTGTAAATACTAAAAAGGGTTTTATACCCCCAAGGCATACAGTGTGGTCTATTATAAGTAGCACAAATATGTCTAAACCCCCAAGGCATACAGTGTGGTCCATTATAAGTAGCACAAATATGTCTAAACCCCCAAGGCTAAGATTGTGGTCCATTGCAAACAGCACAAATCTGTTTAAGCTCTAAAGACATGGCATACATTCCATTGGAGATATCACAAGGTTGTCTAAATCCTCCAAACATGGAGTGTGAGCCATTGTAAACAGCACAAAGGTGTCTAAACCCCAAAGCTATGGAATATAGTCCATCACAAACAGCACAACGGTATCTAAACCCTCAATGTTTTGAGTGAGATCCATTGCAAAGTTCTCTAAAACCCTCATGGCATGGGGCACAGCCCATAACAAACAGAACATTGGTGTTTAAATGCCCTCAGTGCTTAGAATGCAATTCATCACTAACAGCACAGAGTGCGATGTATCTCAAGCAGCACAAATGTGTCTAAACTACCAAAGCCTAGAGTTCAGTTAATTGCAAGAGGCATAAGGGTTTCTCAACCCCCAAGGCTTAGAATGTGATCCATTGCAAGCAGCACAAATATGTCTAAACCATCAAAGCATAGAGTGTGGTTAATCACAAACAGAAGAAAGGGCTAAATAGGCCTTGACAGCAAGATGGAAAACCAGAAAAGAGATGGGGGTGAGAGGAGAACCTTATATGTTTTTACAAAACACCCAGGTAAAACCAGCAATAAATAAAGAGTGGGAGAACTAGGCTGGGATTTTAGAGGACTAGACAAAATGAAGAACCAGAAAAGGTATGGAGTGAAAAAAGAAACCTGTATTTTCTTTTCATTTTTTCAAATAATTTTCTGGAGCCAAAACACCCCAGTATAACCAACAAAGAAACTCATTAGAAGAATTAAGCTGAAATCCAAATAGCAAACAAGATAAAATCACCATAACTCCCATGCTGGTATATAATAGGCATGGCAAGTAGGAATATTAACATCAAGACCCCCAAGATGGTATATCAGCATCATGGAAGGGAGACAGAGTAGCAGTATGACACCTAAGGTGGTATATCTTGAAAACTTCCAGTAGGCAGAGTGGAAGAGATAAAACCCCTAAGGTGTACACACAAGGTATGTTTTCTGCATATAAATATGCTTTATGCACACAAAAAATACTTTCTATGCTGAAAGGTATTTTATGCACATAAGCATGCATTTTGTTCATAGAAAACATAGCTGAGAGACTCCACTGCTCCTATGAGTTTAAAATGTTTGTTCAGGCTTTACTAAACACATTTTTTCAAACCTGTTTGTGTAGACATTTTCCAGGCAGTGTACTTTTTAAATTCCTGATGCATTAGCATACCATGAGCTTACTGCATCAGGAGTTTTAAAACGTTTAAATATGTGCTATAAGTTTCAACTCACATTGGGTCCTACCTTAGGGACTCAATAATAGCCACTAAAATATAGGAAGAACAAGGAGAAGCTCAGTTGCTGTGAGTTGCCCTAAATAAATAGTAGGGATGTGAATCGTTTTAGGACGATTAAAATTATCGTCCGATAATTTTAATATCGTCTTAAACCGTTATGGAACACAATACAATACAGATTCTAACGATTTATCGTTATAAATCGTTAGAATCGTGAGCCGGCACACTAAAACCCCCTAAAACCCACCCCCGACCCTTTAAATTAAATCCCCCACCCTCCCGAACCCCCCCCCAATAACTTAAATAACCTGCGGGTCCAGCGGCGGTCCGGAACGGCAGCGGTCCGGAACGGGCTCCTGCTCCTGAATCTTGTCGTCTTCAGCCGGCGCCATTTTCCAAAATGGCGCCGAAAAATGGCGGCGGCCATAGACGAAAAAGATTGGACGGCAGGAGGTCCTTCCGGACCCCCGCTGGACTTTTGGCAAGTCTCGTGGGGGTCAGGAGGCCCCCCACAAGCTGGCCAAAAGTTCCTGGAGGTCCAGCGGGGGTCAGGGAGCGATTTCCCGCCGCGAATCGTTTTCGTACGGAAAATGGCACCGGCCATACGCGTATGGCCGGCGCCATTTTCCGTATGGAAAATGGCGCCGGCAGGAGATCGACTGCAGGAGGTCGTTCAGCGAGGGTTCCGGCGCCTCGCTGAACGACCTCCTGCAGTCGATCTCCTGCCGGCGCCATTTTCCGTACGAAAACGATTCGCGGCGGGAAATCGCTCCCTGACCCCCGCTGGACCTCCAGGAACTTTTGGCCAGCTTGTGGGGGGCCTCCTGACCCCCACGAGACTTGCCAAAAGTCCAGCGGGGGTCCGGAAGGACCTCCTGCCATCCAATCTTTTTCGTCTATGGCCGCCGCCATTTTTCGGCGCCATTTTGGAAAATGGCGCCGGCTGAAGACGACAAGATTCAGGTGCAGGAGCCCGTTCCGGACCGCCGCTGGACCCGCAGGTTATTTAAGTTATTTGGGGGGGGGTTCGGGAGGGTGGGGGATTTAATTTAAAGGGTCGGGGGTGGGTTTTAGGGGGTTTTAATGTGCCGGTTTTTCGATTTTTCGATTTTTTTCGATTTTTAACGATTTTTAACGATTTTTCACGATATTTTACCCCCCCAAACGGCAACAATACGATTCCCTCCCCCTCCCAGCCGAAATCGATCGTTAAGACGATCGAGGACACGATTCACATCCCTAATAAATAGAATACTTCTGTTTAGCTGGGATATATGATTAGTGGTGCCAAATTGTCAAGGCTTCAACCCTACTTGCTGTTCATTTGCCCATTTTTCATATTTGTTAATAATCCAATCATCTTTTTAAAAATCCATCTAAAGTATATGTCACGTTTACTTGCCTAAAGCTTGGATCAGAAATGGCTGAGCAGAATTCAGGCTACAAACTCTGGGAAATTTAAATAACAATAGAACAGGTTGATAGGATGATAGGAGTATCCAGAGATAGGGGCATGAGGGGACCTAGAGAGAGGTACATTTTTTTTTTATTATTATAGCCTCAATCCCCAGGACAACATCACAATTACTTTTCTGGAAATAATGTGCTTGTCTTCCCTCTCCCAATCCTTGCTCATGATCTGAACACATGCATGAATAAAAAGAAGAAAACTGGACACAGAGAGAACAGATGCACTATTGTTGCCATCTTCATATTTCCTTTCCTTTCCTTTTTATATACCACAGTGACAGATGTAAAACCTGCTCATTGCAGTGTAGAACAATATCATAAAACATACTTAAAAACAACAAGGTCAATATTCAGCCCCATTTAGCTGGATATGTGGTAGTGCTGGATATCTGGCCATGTTTAGTGGCTGTCACTTATCCAGTTAAATACTCAACCAGATAAGCCATGTTTGCTGTCTTTTAATTAGTTACCAGTCCACAGAAGGACACTGTCTTCTATCCAATGATTCAAGTTTTCCTAAGCAAGGTAATAGTCAAAACTGGAATGATTCAAGCTTCTATGCATTAGGTATCTTACAATATTTCCTTCCAATACAAAGAAATAAAGTGGTCTGTCATGATGAGAAGCTTAATAAGAACTGTGCATCATTTCAATTTTAATTTTAATCTTAATAAAAGTTGATATGCCACCATTCAGAACAAATCACTGTGGTGTCCAAGCAATATAATATATAACATTGTTCAAAACAAATATTGACTTAAAAAGATAAAATCATAACTAAACACACATACACACACACATATATCCATAAGCTTCTCAACACATTTAAACATAAAATACAACAGAATAACCCATAATACTTTTGTGACCATTACAGTATTTAAAAAAAAACTAAGAAATTTGTAAGTTCACAGGGGTTATATACTGCACTGAACAATATAGAATAGGGGTGTGAATCGTGTGATCGATCGTCTTAACGATCGATTTTGGCTGGGGGGGGGAGGGAAATCTGATCGTCGTGTTTTTGTTTTTTTTTTTAAATCGTTAAAAATCGTAAATCGGCGGAGGGTGGGAAAACCGGCACACCAAAAAAACCCTAAAACCCACCCCGAATCTTTAAAACAAATCCCCCACCCTCCCGAACCCCCCCAAAATGTTTTAAATTACCTGGGGTCCAGTGAGGGGGTCCCGGCGCGATCTCCCTCTCTCTGGCCATGACTGTGTTAAGAGAAATGGCGCCGGTGGCCCTTTGCCCTTATCATGTGACAGGGCAAAGTTAGCGCCGGTGCCATTTTGGTTCCTGGCTCCTGACGTCATGTGTGCAGGAGATCGCCCCCGGACCCCCGCTGGACCTCCAGGGACTTTTGGCCAGCTTGGGGGGGCCTCCTGACCCCCACAAGACTTGCTAAAAGTCCAGCGGGGGTCCAGGAGCGATCTCCTGCACGCGTGACGTCGGGAGCCAGGAACCAAAATGGCGCCGGCGCTACCTTTGCCCTGTCACATGATAAGGGCAAAGGGCCACCGGCGCCATTTCTCAACGCAGCCGTGGCCAGAGAGCTGGAGATCGCGTCTGGATCCCCCCACTGGACCCCAGGTAATTTAAAACATTTTGGAGGGGTTCGGGAGGGTGGGGGATTTGTTTTAAAGGTTCGGGGTGGGTTTTAGGGTTTTTTTGGTGTGCCAGTTTTCCCGCGCCCTTTTTAACGATACAATACAAATGCCCCTGACGATAAATCAGGGGCATTTGTATTGTATCGTGCACTCTAACGATTTTGGACAATTTTAAAATTATCTGACGATAATTTTAATCGTTCAAAAATGATTCACATCTCTAATATAGAAGCTGCAGAAAATAAGAACTTTTCATAAATAAAATAAATTATCATCCCTTTTATTTATTTGTATTCTGCATTTCGTGATGCTTTAAATCATATTACATTTAGATTACTGACATCATTTCCCTATCCCCAGAGGGCTTAAGATTAGGAATTCTTGTTATGATGCTGCTTGCGGGCCTAACCGCAAGCAGCCTTTCACCTGCCATGCGGCCTGAGCGCCGGCGCCGTCTGCTCTCCGTGCGGATGAGCGGCTGAGCCACCACCGACACTGCCATCTTTCACATGGACCGAGTGCCACCGCCATCTGCTCTTCACGGCGGGCCATGAAGAACAAGGCTGGAGACGGCACTGGGCTATGAAATAAGACCTGGATGTCAGCGGCTCCACTCCATAAAAAAGAAGGAGCATGTCGGTGGCGGTATACAGGCCGCCATCAACGCTGCCATCCTTGCGGCCTATTTTAAAAAGGCCCAGCCATGTGCGTATGTCCCGGGGCTTCGGAAAAGGGAGGGGGAGGGGCCGGGTTGCGGCGTAGGTATTAAAATCTACCCCTATTTGAAATAGATTTGAAATTTCATTTTTTTGTTCATTCAGAACCCTGGGGTGTATACCATTCGGACCAGGTGATTTACTGCTCTTCAGTTTGTCAACCTGGCGTACTGCATCTTCCAGGATCCCTGATTTGGTTCAGTTTATCTGAATCGTCAACCTTGAAGACTGTCTCCAGAATGGATGTCTCCCCAATATCCTGTTCAATAAATACCAAAGCAAAGAATGTGTATAGTCTTTCTGCGATGGTCTTATCTTCCTTAAGTACCCCTTTAACCCCCTCAGTCATCTACCTATTTAAAAACATGCATGAATATATTTTAGAAGAAAAAATAGCATGTATGTATATTAACCCCAGTTTATATGCAAAGATAAGTATTTTAAAAAGTATGAACATATACAAGTAGATTTTAAAAGAGTTGTGCATGCAAAAACAGCCACATATGCACGTAAGTAGGCCATGCGGGAGCTACGCAAATTTTTAAAAGGTGGGAAGGGCATGCATACATTAATGTATACATGCCCAGAAAAAGTCAGTGGAAAAGAGCATGGGTGTTCCAGAGGTAGGGTCAGCACTGATGCATGTAATCCCTAATTTTCCTCAGCTATTGTGCATGTTTTGTGTGCCATAGCTCCATGGAGAGAGAGAATGAGAGAGAAAGAGAAACATAGACTATAAGGCTCAGTCTGATACTCTATATTTGGACCATTGTAAGGGGGGTACTTTCATTTCGGGTGAGTTTTTGGGAGGTGACTTGGGGTTACGGGGGTAGTGTACAGACACATTCAAAGATATTCATTGTAAAATTGACATCATTAAAGAATTTTAGACCTTACAAGTGATGTACACTGAAGTCTCTGCTAGCTACATTATACAAATCAACTTCTTTTTATCATAAAATCTACCCAATACTATTTTGAATATTCTTGTGCACATACTTGAAAACACTAGTTCACAGAAACCACTGCTAGTTCACAAAGTCCATCTCCAGTGTACCTTGACCATCTATCACTTCAGCCTAACCCTGAACTAATTTACTCAGACTTCCTACCCAAAAATTGCAGACAACTGACAAGTCCAATTTTGCTTGCACTATTCAATTAGTAGGTATAAAATTGTATGAATGTTTGATAATTTATACACACATATCTCTTATAAAATAGCTGTTTTTTTGCATTGATAAATAAATGGCCAAAGCCCTAACAATCAATTAAATATTTGTTTCTATTTTTTATTTTCCCATTAAAGTCTATGAGACAAGGGTTTCTTTTCTTCTTAAATCAACTCACACAGTGCTTAGCAGACACTGATATCACATTTGACCCTAGTCTGATTGGAGCCAGGATGGCAAGGGAGAGGGAACAAGCCAGGAAGCAGAACCAATCAAGGTGAAACATTTTTTTATCTAGCCTATCCTAGCTGACATCTGCAGTAGATTGACAGTGACTTCCTCTTTTTTTTTTCCAGGTCACTGTGAAAGGAAGGCACCATTTTATCTTACTTGTCTCTGGGCTGCAAGACAGAGTGAGTGGTTGTGTAATAATCTAGTTCCGAGAGTTGAAGACAAATTAAGAAAAGATACAATATTGAAAAAAATGGGACTTGAGAAAGCAAAAAGAGAGATGTGCTTGGTCTACAGAAGATCTCTTTTTACATATAACGCTCTCTTAAAATCATGTTTTTTAGCATTTTCTGTGGGTAGCCTCTTTGAGAAAACTTCTCTCTTGTGTTATTGCTTGAAATCTGTATTCTGCTGCTGCAGAATCACCGAATATTAATGGCCTTGGTTACGAGAATAGCACCATTGATAACAAAAACAAAAAAATAGTATAGCAATGGTTTTTGTAAAATGTATCTCAAAGTGCTGCAGGAAGTAGGAAAGTTAGCCAGGACAGCAATGGCTGAAACAGGAAATGTTAGGGTAGTAAACCAAGAAATATTTTAAAGGAAGGAGGATATTCTAGAGTGTAGTTGTTAAGACTGAGATAGAAAGGAAGAATACAGAGATGGACATGAAAAAAAAATAGCAGAGATACTGGACAACTATTTTTGCTTCAGTGTTCATTAAAGTGAAAGGGGTTGGAAAGTGATCACAGGCAGATGTCAGGAGTACAATTATTAAAGAAGTAGAATCCATTACATTTACAGAAGAGTGTGTTCAGATGAAACTAGCAATACTGAAAGTAGACAAGGTGATGAGTCCACGTGAAAGCTCAGGGATGTTCTGGCAGCTTCACGGACTATTCTGTTCAATCATTTGCTGGCAAAAGGAGTTTCTCTAGGGAACTGGAGCCTGGCAGGCCTTAGCCCTCTTCAGAACAGCAAGAGTAGTAAAAGACATTACAGGTCAGTCAGTGTCTCAGCTTGACCTATGTGCTATGAAAATGAATTTGAGTCATTTAAGGAAAGTATTTTGGTGCATAATGAATCCAGGAAATTAAAGGATCCAAGACAGCATAGTTATTAAACCAGAGGGAAATTATATCAAACCAATGTAACCTTCTTCTTTGACTGGATAACTAAAATTGAGACAAACAGTACACTCTGGATAGGGTATACCTTTCAAAACTGTTCCCATGAGCTTGTATGCATGTGTTTTATATCCTGTGTGCAAACAATAAGCACAGGTTATAATATAAGAGTAAATATGCATTCAGACATGTTCATATACTTATAAACTGTGGGTAGCACAGGTTTGGACTTATCCAGATAATTAGCAGGACTTATCCGTATAAGTTCAGATTTATCCAGCTAAGTAGTGTCACTTAGCCGAAAAAGTCTGAAAAGTACTACTTGTCACTCTAAGTAGCACTTTTTGGACTTATCTGGGTATGTAAGATAGTAAGATAAGTCTGAAAAAGTGCTACTTAGTCAGATAAGTCTCAAAACACTACTTATCAGGCCAAGTAAGATAGCCAGATAAGTCTACAAAGCCTACATATCTAGCTAAATCCTGCTCCGGAACCTTCCACCTATAGAAAGTACATGGAACAAGCCATGGAAGGATAAGACATAAGACATAAGAAATTGCCATGCTGGGATAATATTTCATCAGATCAAGTTCTGAGTTTTCATCAGGGAATGCTTCCCAATCAGAGACAGCTTCACCTATCTCTATTTTTTCTATTTCACTACTTAAATTCAAATTTGTCCGTCTAAGAAGGGGCAAAGGCGCTACATAGCCGGATAATTGGGAATTAAATGGACAAGTGTGCACAATGATCTACTCATGCATTTGTACTTCAAACTTTAAAGAGATTTGCAAGCAGATTTTACTTGTATTATTTAGACACATTTAACCCCCATAAATTGGCTTTTAACATGCATAAATCAGGGGATTTTAAAACATGTGCGTGGCAATGAAATAACTAGCTTTACCAATTCGGCTACCAATACACCCAGTCCATGTGCAGCTTGTTAAGACTCTCCTGGCCTTCAGCCTGAATACCCCCATTTTCCGCATAACCCTACCCAGTCACTTTTAACTTTTAAGATGTTTACAATTACGTACCACTGATATTGAGCAGGAGTAAGGTGCCACATTTACATGTGTTAACTGCTTATAAAATAGTAATCGCATAAATGTTGGTCCCTCCCCAGAACACCACTGGCCCATCCCAGTTTACATCCCAGTAGACCCTGATTTACACATTTTATAAAGTAGCATGTACTCATGTAAAATGCTATTTTATTCATGTAAGTGTTATATTTTACACATACAACTTATGAAAATTCACCTTTTAAATTTTAGTAAGATCTGTTATACTATCTCACACAGGAGGCTTCTACATAAGCAGAGCAGTCTGGGATAGAAATTGTTTTAGAAATTGCTTGAAGCAGCTGTCCTCTTCAGTCTTAAACTAACCCCCTTCCTCCTGTTCCCCATTGCCTGCAGGCTGGCAGGAGGGGGAGGATCTGGAGCAGAATGCACAGGGCTGTTCCCTGCTCAGATTCAGCACAGCTGGAAGGCAGGCCAGTGTGCTGACTCCAGAATTTTGCCTCCCCGCGCACAGGCCTAGTGTGCAAATCCAGATGTGCTCACTATTGGCCTCTTTGCCTGGTTCTTCTCTCCACTGGACTGTCTTTTGGATTACTACTTTTCACTTTGCTATAGAACTTTACAGTTCTCCCCTGAATTGTCTTCTTGGGTTCCAAGTACTTCCTGCCCTCCACTTCAAGCAGAGTACATGAATTACAGGTGTAGAGAACACCTTCCACTAGATGGAATCTTGTTAGCTTGTGCTAGCCTCTAAAAGTAGCCTTCCAAGGAACTACTAGGCAACTCCAAGATAGTAAATGAAGTGGTAGGGACAGGCAAGGTCTAAAATGTTGTCTTAATTTCTTAATTTGTTTTATAGGTCACAGGCATTTATCAGGTTAGTATGAAACAAAAACAAATGTTCATATTTTTGTTTCATTTATTTTTCATTTTTTATTAAAGTCAAAAGGGGAAGGCCCCCATTAATTTTAATGTAAAAGTAAAAATGGGCCAGGGCATAATGGATCCTAGCCCAAAGCCAAGTCCCTTCACCAAGGCCTGGGCCTAAGCCTACATCTAGGCCCTAAGCCTAGATGTAGGCTTAGGCTTGATCTCACCCAAGTCTGCATCATGGTATCTGAGGCCCAGACCTAGTCCTAGGTCCTATGGCTAGGCTATGATCTCATAGTTTATGCCCAGGCCTGGGCCTAGACGTAGGCCCAACATTAGTGTCCTGTCGAAGGCCATATCCCATTCACTAAAGCCCAGGCTTAGTTCCAAGCTTTAGGCCTGAATCCAAAGCCAGGCACTGGTTGATGCCAGGTTCTTTCACCATACCCTAGGCTTAGGCTAGGCCCAGGTCACAGGCCTAAACCCAGAGACCCAGGAGCAAGCCTTCTGACATCTTTTTTTCTGGATCCAGCAACTAAATATGATATCCTCCACCAAGAGGATGTACCACAATGCTGTCACTGATTAGATTTGGTTTACATAATCTGCTTCTAGTTAAACTGTCTTGGATCCTTTAATTTGCTGTATTCATTATGCTCCAAAATGCTTTCCTTAAATGACTCAATTCACTTTTATACCACATAGATCAGACTGAGACAGACTGGCATATAGTTATGTCTTTTTACTACTCTGGCTGTTATGAAGAGAGAAAAGGCCTGTCTGGCTCCTGTCCTCTAGAACAACTCCTGTCTCCAAAAAATGGTTGAATAAAACAGTCAGTGAAGTTGCTAGAATATCTGTGTGGATCTCAACACCTTGTCTACTTTAATTATTACTAGTTTCATCTGAACCCACACTTCTGTAAATATAGTGGATTCTACAACTCGGGTCTAGGTCTGGGCCTCAGGGACTGGGACCCAGCATCAGCCTTAGTGATGGGCTGGGACCTTAGCCAGGTCCCAGCATTGGGCCCAGGACTAAGCCTCAGAACTTTGCCTAGGTCTGGGTCTCAGCAACCAGACCCAGCCTCAGCCAGACCCTGGCTTCAATCCAGGGCTTAGACCTTGGCAACTGAGATTTGGGCTTGGACTGGTCCTCAGCATTAGTCCTAGGTTGCATGCCTAGGCATGGGCCTTGGTGATGGGACCCAGCATAAGCCAGGCCCTGGCATCAGACCTGGGCCTAGTCCTAGACCTTGGTGAATGGTACCAGCCTCAGGCCAGGTCCAGCATCAGGCCTATGGTCTCAGCAACAAGATCTGGCCTTGGCCAGGCCCCAATTTCTGACCAATCTCACCCTAGGCCCAGACCTTGGTGATGGGACGCTGCCTTGGTCCAGCCCTGGGCCTAGACCTCATGCGAAGACATGGGCCTCTGTGATGGAACTCAGCCACAAGGTGGGCCGTGGAGATGGGACTAGGTCAAGGCCTGGGTCCATTGGAGGCCTGTTTTTTTTTTTTAAATTCCTGAATACAAAAACCTTTGGGTATTTTTATGCAAGTCTAATTTTTGGTTTGTATCAATTGTACAAATCAAAAATAGCTTTATTTGTTTCATTTTGCCCATTTGTTCAAAATGAATGCACATTCCATGAAGTGGTCTAATTTAGACTATTCAGGGCCAAATGCAAATCATGGCAAGACCAAGGACAGAATCCCAATAAGCTGCCAGCTGGAAACCCCATACCTCTAAAAAGAGCCCTGTCTTGCATTGCCTAAACAATTTGAGGACAGCAAGATAATTTATATAGCTTTCTGTCCCATTATCAGCTAGTATATAAATATACAATCACAAGTATACTGTGCTGACTTCATTAAAGTGGGATTGATAATAAACCATTTTTATCCACGTATGTGGTAAACGGCATTGTTGACTTCAACCTGACTACATATTGTTATGCCTGTTAGTCGCAGACAGCTGCGACCTCTCATGCTCACCTCTTTTTTCCCTACACCATCAAGTCTGGGAAGAATGGCGGTCTCTGCTAATCCCCACCGACCTCTCCGGTGTTCCAGGGACAGCGTGGGCGCTGCCGACCGCCATCTTGGACCTGGAATTACTTAGGCGCATGCACGCACACAAGGGCCTCCTTTGAACATGTCAAGGTGGGAACTTCAGGGGCATCCCCTCCCGATGCCGTCAGTCCTCTAGTGTATTTAATCTGACCGGCCCTTGCCTTCCTCGAGTTAGCAAGGAGTTCCATCTTGCTGAATCCTCCTCATTATAGGACTTCCTGTTCTTGGCATCTAACACTCTGAGTACCTGCTCCTTGGGGGCTCCCCTGCATTCCCGGCTATCCGGTCCTCGGAGGGCCTACCTGCCTGACCGCTACCAGACTTGCTTCTCAGGTTTCTCTCTCTCCTGGAACCATCTCTGAGTACCTCTACTGACTTCTACTATATGAACTGTATTGAGGATTTCCCATGGTGTACCCTGAGCCTCGGGCCACTACCGCTTTCCTTCAGTAGAAGCTATTCAGCTTTCCTGCGCTGCACAGCATTGACACACCAATTATGGGAGCCACTTCCAGGTTCTGACATCTCTACCAATTCTTCAACATCTGTATAGACATCCTCGGCATACCCCGCTCTGCGGGCCACTACCGGATCTGTATTCGTACCTCGCTCCGCTGGTCACTACCAGATCTTCTCATCTGTGGTCCTGCTCTGGGTATCCCCCATTGCTCAGGACTGTATTATTTATTTATTTATTTATTTATTTATGTATTTATTTATTTATTTAACAGTTTTATATACCGAAGTTCCAGTAACAAAGTTACTAATCACTTCGGTTTACATTACAACAGTTTAAATGATAGTATATAGAATAATGTCTTACAATGAACAAGGTGAATTGAAACTTGGAAAAAATATAAAATAAAATAAAATCTTGCAATAAACAAGGAGAATACAATTTAAATACAAAATCTTTTGTATTTTGTATTTATTATTTATTTAGTATTTATTATTATTGTACTTTGTATTTATTACATCTATAACTCTGTGAGCATTACTTTTTCCTTCCTTCATAATAAAGTATCTACTAGCTGTGTCCCCTTGCCAGTGAGACTATGCTTGCTGACACCTCTCATCTCAGCCCAGGGTTCACATTCTTACAAAAACATAACACCTGTGCTCTAATCATTAAATCAGGACTTTTCAACCCTATTTCCTGAGGACTACAAACAGGCCTGATTTTAAGATTTACCTAATTTATGCAAAACAATCCAGTTCTTAGACCAAAGGGCTGATTTGATAAAGTTTTTCAGCTATTCTGTATCTACGGGTGAAAAAACTTAGTAAATCAGGCCCCAAGTGCTTTGCAAATATCAATGAGTATTCATTGTGGACATCCAGAAAAACAGCCTTGCTGGCAGCTGTTGAGGACCTGAATCAAAAACATTTGCACCAGGCAAAAATTCTTATATAAGATCATAAGAGCATAAAAAATGCCATGCTTGTTCAGACCAAGGTCCATTGAACCCAACATCCTGTCTCCAGCAGTGGCCAATCGAGGTCACAAGTACTTAGCTGATCCTAAAGAATATCTATTTCTTGCTATCCAAGGGATAAGAATAGTTTTCTTTAGTATTCATGGCTAATAATGTTTTATGAACTTTTATCTAAAAATTTGTCCAAACCTTTTTTTAAACCCCTCTGTTCTAGTTGCCTTAACCACATCCTCTGGCAACAGATTTTACAACTTGATTGTGCTGAGTGAAAAAGTGCTTTCTACTCTTTGCTTTAAAACTGCTGATTGCTAGTTTCATGGAATGTCCCTTTGTTTTAGTATATTTTGAAAGGGTAAATAACCCTTCTTTATTTACTCATTACAACCCATTCATGATTTTATAATCTTTGATCATGTCTACTCTCAGCTATCACTTTTCCAAGGTGAGAATCCTAGCCTTCATCATAGGAGAGACATTTCATCCCCTTTATCATTCCTGCAACTGAAATTTTGAATACCATGGATATTCTAACATTTGTATCTTATATATAATATATTATAATGTTTGCTTAATTTAAAAAGAAAATAAACTTTTACTTTATTCTAGTAATGAAAAGGAAAAAAAAAATTGACCAGACATCTTAATGTAGGCCCAAGTAATCAAATCTGTGAGCAGGAAAATGCCCATCTCTTCTGAGATCTCTCAGTCTTTTTTGATATGTAAAACATTATTTGTCATACAGAAACAGCTTGTAAAAGGAAATGGACATTTTCTTCTCTAAATGCAACCAATGGTTCTGAGCACATTATACTCTGAGCTGATTCTTTGATTTTTCAGCTTGACTAAATCAAAATTATCTGGAGGATTATATAATATTGGATGCAGAGAAACTTGTCTGCAATTACATTCTAAGACACTAGAAAAGCTTTGATTTTCAGCAGATGTTGAAAAGATTTACCCTGGAAGCTATCCTTATTAATGGCATGTCTTTTGATATGGATCCAGTTGAGAAATCTGGTTGTTATTTTAGATTTGGAAATTTACTTTAAATAAGCATATTAGTTAAATATGCAAATCCCTTTATCGTCACTTAAGGAACATTTCTAGGGAAAGAAACATCTGGTCTTAAAGTTTGTTAGTTCACTAATTCACACTATTTTATGGTTTTCCATCCGTTATTGAAATTGTTTGTTCTTTCGATTGACTAGGTCAGTTTTATCTGCACAACAAGCAAATTAGTTACAAGTTTAGCTGTTAATATATCAGCAGATGATGGTCATAAAGCATATCACACTGGCCCAGTTATGTTTCCCAAGTGTGTGGGCATTCATTTTCAACCATAATGATTATTGTTAGGTTTATAAATGGTATGGAACTGCTACAACAGTGTGTTTTCTAGTTACAGTATAATTTAGAGAAAATATGTTTATCTATTTCTTTTTTTCAGTTTCATTTTATTAATTTTTCAAGAGCCATAAACAATTCTGACATCCCTCTACCCCTCTTCCCTCCTCCTCCTGCTCCCAGTCATATGCACACATCTCATTTGCAGGTAGCAAAACGTAAACAACAATAGCAATAGCAAACTGCACACCCAGCTAGTTCCTGAGCCATTGTGCCCTCCTCCCATTTAAGTCCCATTTCTGGAAGAGAGCACAAGTGTGAACTAAAGTTGCAACTGTGTTTTTACACATGGTAATCAGTTGCTCCATCTGGTAAATGTGCTACAGTTGCATGTAGACCGCTAGATGTCAAAAGGAGTATACTCGCTTCCAGTGGCATGCAATCTCACATTTGCCTGCCACCAGAATTTGAATAACTAGCTTTATAACATGCTTTGGAGCCTCATCCACAAAGGTATTAAGCAAAAATACAGCTGGCAACCAGTCCAGGGAAAACTCCATGATATCCTTAATCAGATTACTTAGGCCTGGATTTATCAAAATGCACTAAATACCGCATGCGATAGAAAAAGGGGCATGTTTTATGGTAAGAGGCAATTTGCGGTAGGGATGTGCAGCTGGGACAGATTCATCTCATTCGGTATTCGTGGGGAACCAAATCCGTTGCATCAGTTCTCAGGGGACCCCAATCCGTTCATTAGTTACGTATGTATTCATTTCCCAAAAAAACCCCCATCCCAACCCTTTAAATTTAATTAACTACAACTCCCCACCCTCCTGACCCCTCCCCCCCAAGACTTACCAAAAGTCCCTGGTGATCCAGCGGGGGTCCTGGCATGATCTCCTGCACTTGGGCTGTTGGCTGCCGGTACTCAACATGGCGCCTATAGCCTTTGCCCTCACTATGTCACAGGGGCTACCAGTGCCATTGGTTGGCCCCTGTCACATGGTAGGAGCACAAGATGGCGCCGGCCGTCCATTGCTCCTACCATGTGACAGGGGCTGACCAATGTCACTGATAGCCCCTGTGACATAGTGAGGGCAAAGTCTATCAGCGCCATTTTGAATACCGGCAGCCAACAGCCCGAGCACAGGAGATCGCTCCAGGACTCCCGCTGGACCACCAAGGACTTTTGGTAAGTCTTGGGGGGGGGGTCAGGCAGGTGGGGGGTTTATTCGTTAGATATGTTGTATTCGTGGGGGTTCACCATATGTTTCGTGACCCCACAAATAAGAATAGGGACATATATGTTGTGGATTGCCAATACGCTGAAAATGAATGCACACCCCTAATTTGTGCTAATACCTATGCGAAGATCTAAGTTACTATAAATTGTGATAACTTTTTTGTGTGGTATTTCCTACATACAACCACTGGGGGGGACCATGTTTACTATGAGTATGAGAGAGAGAGAGAGAGAGAGGGAGGGAGAGAGAGAACACTTAGCCATAATGGCCTCACACTAGATAGGTATTTATATCTCTATGGAAGGCCCAACTAGTAACTCGAGGTGAGGTTTAGGTATTAGTGTAGGGGGCTAGGGACCACTTTGACATTCAATGTGAGACTTATGAACAGAACAGTGGTCTCTTATGAAGATTTGATTACTCTCAGAGTAAGGAAACTCACCCAAAGATTAGATTTGTGCAATGTTCTCTCAACCTAGCTTGATTTTACCCAGGTAGAGAGTCAATCAAAAATTGTAGTTTAAGGTCAGAATTTCACCTGTTTTCCAAGGAGTATATTCTGGGTTTAAAAGTAGGCTGACAACCACAGAAACAATTAGAAAATAGTTGGGAACATCTGTGAAGATGTTAAGAGATCCCTATTTGACCTTTTATTTGGGTTAAAAAAATTATAAACTCTGTAATTGTAGGGGTTAGGGGCCACTTTGACATTCAAAGTGAGACGTACGAACAGAACAGTGCTCTCTTGTGAAGATTTGATGACCCTCAGAGTGAGGAAACTCACCCAAAGATGAGATTTGTGCAATGTTCTCTCAACCTAGCTTGATGTTACCTTAGATTGTTCCAGAAAGGAATGATAACCAGTCAGGACCACCAGATATAGCCCATCGCCCCAACATCACTGAAACCCTGCCAGTATTATCTGAAAAATTTGGAAACATACTTTTTTTTTTTAAATTCTGTACTTATTTATTAGGTTTTCAATAATAGTATTACAAACACATCTTGCAATATGTAATTACAGAATTTGTATATGATCCAGAAAAAAATCATAAGTAATCAAAAAGTAAATATCACAATTTGTATTTACATATACATATTCTATATCCTCTATAAGAAAATAAGAAAAGCAGTCAATTTAATGAGTGCTATTATCAAGTTATTAATAATACAGGAAAAAGTAAACTTTCCCCCTTTTTTTTTTTAACTCAGCCGGTGCTACATTCCCCAATAACAATTTAAGATGATCTGGATCAGTGAATTGGTATTTTTGCCCTTTAAATTTAACGGCACAATTACAAGGGTATTTAAGTAGAAATAGTCCCCCCTTTTCAATTACTTCACTCAATGCTAAGAATGTCTTCTTTCGAAATTGTGTGACCTTGACAAGGTCTGGATAAATCCAGATTCTTTTGTCCATAGAATGTTTTTGATCTATTTCGAAAAAAGAACTTTAGAACATTTTCTTTATCTGAAACAAAGGCAAAATTAATCAGAATAGTTCCACTGATATCTATATTCAAATCCTCCATTGATTTTTTAAGAAAATCAGAAATATCCAAAGATAACTCAGCAATTGGTTTCTGTACACTTCATTCCTTATAACTCATTATTATTTGATCTGAATCTTTTTTTTTATATTGTATTTACATAAAAAACATTTACAATTGTAGGTCTTACTATTACATATTCAGTATTCTTTGAGTTTAGTTTTTTTCTCAGTATCTTGATGTACCTTATAATCAAATTTTTTATCAGTCTTTGGTGTACTCTCTTTAGTCGGAATTAATGGAGAACTGCCAGTTTCTCTCAAATCTGATGTTGACAAAGATAACTCTTTGATTCCCTTTACTTCCTCATCATCCTTCTCCAGATTCCCTGAGTTGACTTGGGATATGCTTGGTGTTTCCTGGGGTAACCCCCCTTCTTTACCAGGCGGCAATGGTGTTTCCGGTACCCCTGGACTCAATGTGATGTCCTCGACTATAAGGGGTGGCTTCCACTCTGATTCCACCCCTATCGCAGTCCCCTTGATGGGAGCTATATGGGTGGAACTTAGCCATTCTGCTATAGTCCTCTGGCCAGACTCTACAGTAGGAATACTAGAGGAAGGCCTTATTTTGCTTTTCTCTTAGTATGTGGCATCTCAATCATGTAGTATTTTAAAGGCAATAAGAGAATCTGGTTACAGGGAAGCAGAATTCTTTCTTACTTATTATCAATGCTGCTTTTCTTATGGAGGGTAAAGGAGTTTAAGAAAGTTCCAAACAAAATATATGCCTACCTGAAGGTGATTCTATTTAGGATCAATGAAACTTCTGTAGTTTATAATCCAGCAATGAAATAAATGGTTTCTTGGGCAATTCCGGGCGAATCCAGCCGAAGCCGGTCAAAGCCGTGCGCGGCTTCAGCGGCACGCCGATGGCAGCTGCGCGCCAAAGGAGGGCCGCTTATACCACCACTTCCGGCCCCTCCTTCTGGCGTTCTCACAGGTAATTGGTGCTTGGACCCATCGGGCAGACTCCGGTCTACCTTCAGACTTCCTTCCACAGCACAAGTTGGTTCTCGAGGCCACAAAAGAACAAAGTCCAGAAATAAATTCCATCCTCAGGAAAACAGGTAATTTGACTCCTTTGCCTCCAGAAACATACTTTTTAATTTTATAGTACCTTAAAAGCATTTTCTTCTGGTTGAGAGGGGATAGAAGTTTTAGCCAGTTTCTACCTTATGTCCTTTTTCTTCCAATTTTGATTTTCTAGGTCACACCTACTAATCAACTTGCAAGCTCGTAATCTAGGGATTTTCACTGATACCAACCTTAACCTTAAGGCCTAAGTCAAAGCTTTAATCCAGAAGTCCTATTGGAAGCTTAAATTCTTCATCATTTGACAACATATTTAAACCAAGTCGACTTCAGACAAGCAGTGCAGTCATTAATTCTTCCTAGCATTGATTGTTGCAACTCACTATTTCTTGGTCTGCCTCTGTACACTATTAAATCTATTCAAGTTATTCAGAATTCTGCTGCTAGAATTATTTCAGGGACTTCCTGTTTTGAGCACCTTACTCCCGTGTTTAAAACCCTTACCTGTACAATTCCGCGTTCTCTACAAAACCCTCACAATCATTCACAGTGCTAATAACAATTTTTCTTTTGCTATTAATTTGTTGCAGAAATTACATAGACCTGTTAGAAATGTATGGTTAGAGGGACAATGCCTATTAGGTATACCCAGTTACAGGATCACATGGCTCATTTAGTCCAGAAAGCATTTGCTACCCATTGAAGAATCTTCACTGGAATCAATTACCATTCATCCTTCATAAACAGGCATGTTACAAAACCTTCAAAAAAGTCCTAAAGACTCAATTATTCAAATTAGCTTTTGACTGAATCATGATTATTTTATTTTTATTGTTAGTTAATATGTTGTACATATTGTTTTAGACTCAGAACCAATGTCAGGAAATATTTCTTCATAGAGATGGTAGTAGATGCCTGGAATGCCCTTCCAGAGGAGGTGATGAAAACAAAAATGGTGAAAGATTTCAAACGGGCATGGGATAAACACTGCGGATCCCTAAATGCTAGAGGATGAAAATTAAGAAAAGAGTACATGGTGGTAACTTGCTGGTGTGGAGGTTACTACCCTTAACCAATAAACGTTCATACTGTTGATTCAACTCCATTATTGCTCTCTGCTTTAATGGTAGGGGGAAATGAGGAAAAAGGGAATTAGATTCAGACAGCACCCAATAAGGACACTGGAATTTATGGCATGGGAAAACAAATAAGCATGGGGGTAACTTGCTGATGCAGCTGTTACTATCCTTAACCAATAAGCCTGATACTTTGAATGCAACTCCAACATTGCTCTCTGCTTCAATGGTAAGAGGTAGGGATGTGAATCGTTTTAGGACGATTAAAATTATCGTCCGATAATTTTAATATCGTCTTAAACCGTTATGGAACACAATACAATAGAGATTCTAACGATTTATCGTTATAAATCGTTAGAATCGTGAGCCGGCACACTAAAACCCCCTAAAACCCACCCCGACCCTTTAAATTAAATCCCCCACCCTCCCGAACCCCCCCCCCCCAAATGACTTAAATAACCTGGGGGTCCAGCGGCGGTCCGGAACGGCAGCGGTCCGGAACGGGCTCCTGCTACTGAATCTTGTTGTCTTCAGCCGGCGCCATTTTCCAAAATGGCGCCGAAAAATGGCGGCGGCCATAGACGAACACGATTGGACGGCAGGAGGTCCTTCCGGACCCCCGCTGGATTTTGGCAAGTCTTGTGGGGGTCAGGAGGCCCCCCCAAGCTGGCCAAAAGTTCCTGGAGGTCCAGCGGGGGTCAGGGAGCGATTTCCCGCCGCGAATCGTTTTCCGTACGGAAAATGGCGCCGGCAGGAGATCGACTGCAGGAGGTCATTCAGCGAGGGTTCCGGGGTGGGTTTTAGAGTTGTTTTAGTGTGCCCAAGAGTGCAAGATCACACCGGGACCCCCCCACTGGACCCCAGGTAATTTAAGGCATTTTGGGGGGGTTCGGGAGGGTGGGGGATTTATTTTAAAGGGTCGGGGTGGGTTTTAGGGATGTTTTAATGTGCCGGTTTTTGATTTACACGATTTACACGATTTACACGATATTTAAAAAACCCAAACTGCGATGATCCAGTTCCCTCCCCCTCCCAGCCGAAATCGATCGTTAAGACGATTGATCACATGATTCACATCTCTAGAACCTATACCTTGGGAAGTAAAGGAGGTACAAGAACTGGTCAGGGTTCCTGCTCCAAAGAGTATAAATAACTGTATGGCCTCACCCATGCTCGACCGGCACACTGGGAAGGGGTTACATGAAATTGGGATGAACTGGATGTGACAACTGCTTTCTTTTAACTGTGACATCTTGTGTGGCGTTTAAAAGAAATAACGTGAACTTCTGAAACATGGCTGCTGTTCCTGCCAATATCATGACCAAGCAGCAAAAGCCCACCAGATAGTTGCAAGGGGGAAAGGAGTTCATCATCAATCAGTGCAGCGTCCACATACGTACGATGTCACTGCCTGTATAAACTGCACACATGGAGTGGCCTATGAGGATCGAGGAGCGAGCATGAACCAAGCTGACTGCAAGGCCATGATTGGAAAAGAATTGTGAGTTCATTGTTTTTCTTCACCTACTGCGGGAAAACAACTTCAGCCATCATCGCTGAATTAGTAAAGTCCTAAGCAGGAGGCAGCCCACCTATGCTGTGATCAGAAGGAATATGAACTGTATCGTCATCAGGGTCTGAAGGGCTGCGAGGCCTTCCCACTAGCCAGGAATCATCCAGCAGGAGTGACACATCTAATTTCTTAACCCTGAAGGGGGAGCATGAGACTTTTCCTCTGTAGATGCCAGACAATGGGGGATTTGGAGTCCACCAGCTGTTTCGCACTCCAGCACTCTTACCCGGTAAGCCTTTCTTGCTGCGGTTATTCCAGTACGAAGAGACAAACTGGACAGAACAAACCCAGCCCCCATCTCCAGCCACCAGCTAGTGGAGGCCTTAGCCCAAGTGACTCAGCGTGAAAGATCAGCATTCCTGTCTGAGGGATCGGATGGAAGCGGGTAATGGAGCATGAAGTCTGTGACTGGCAGGGTGAAAGAAATATCTGGTTTCCCCAGCACAGGAGATGCAACCATCTCTTTCCAGGAATTGTTGGAGTCACTGCCCACCAGGCCTCCAGAGGGAGTGGAAATCACAGAAGAAGAACAGTTTCCAGGAAAGGAGGCAAAGAGTGAGGAGTGCAACCATCCTGGATTGGATAAAGAAATGCCAACTCAAATATCGATCCCCTCTTGGGGCGATATAATGGAGATGGAGGAGAAGAAACAGGCGCCAGAAAAGAGCTACAAAGGGAGAAGATTGGGAAGCCTCACTGGCCTAATGGATGGGAGGCAGACAGTGTCAGTGACTGGGGTTGACCAGCACTCTGGAGGCCTCTGACTGGAGTACTGCCTAGGAGGGGCATCAGAGGTCTCCTGAAACAGAGCAAAGAAGGTCACCAGATTTGCTATCATCACACTCCAGCTATGCCAGCTCAACATCCTTTCAATGTGTGGATTGGAGCCGAGAATAGAAGAACTGGAATGTGGCCATTAGTGCAGTGATCGCTCATGAAAGATTTTCCATTGTGCCACCTGATGTAAATTTTTATGCTCGGGAACTTGCCACCTATAGAAAGTACATGGAACAAGCCATGGAAGGATATCTCATTAGATCAAGTTCTGGGCTTTCATCAGGTGATGCTTCCCAATCAGAGGCAGTTTACCTATCTCTACTTTTTCTATTTCACCAGTCACAAGTGAGGTCTCATTATTTATTTATTTTGACATTTTATATACCATCGTTCCATTTAAAGGTCACAGTAGTTTACAAAAATAATATTCATAGCTATAAATCAGCAAATAATGATGGGTTATAGAAGTAATATTCATTAACAGACATTAACATCTATCAAATAAAATGTTCCAACACATATTAACTAAAGATCTATGACATAAGATGTAAAGTACAGAAAAAAAAATAACAAATTTCACATATTAGTTAGTACATTGAATTGAGATTCTTGCAATCTCTTGTTAAATTTGTTCCTCATGCATCAATTAGTATCTCTTGTCCTACTTGTTATTGTAGATCTCTACATTCTGATGTCTTCATTGGCTTGACTTCATTGCTAGAACAGCCCATCCATCCAGATGTCAAGAACCAATCTTAGGTGGTTCCAGCAAAGTGAAAGATCCCCAATGTCTCTCCAGGGCCTCGTAAGCTGAAAAGTTCATTTGGAAGTGAGTAGGAAATGATTTGGGGCTATATTACCCATATGTGCCTTGCTTTTTTATGAACTATGTGGAGCAACATCATGAAGCTTGGATCAGAGAGGAGGTGCATCATAGAATAATAAAGAAGAACAATCAAGAAAGAAGCAGGAAGGGTGGAATAAAGCTTCCTTGCTCCAAACAGAGGAGATAGTGCAAAAAGACAGTTAATTCCTCTGCATCAGGCCCCCAGACAGCTCTGTCCTCTGGAAGAGAGATAGAAATCTGCCAGAAACGTCCCTAACACAGGATCTAACCTTACACAGCAGATGCCCCAATCCACAGTGAAGGGGTACCAAAAATTGGCTTAAAAGAGTCCAAAGCAAGCTTAAAGGCTGGATAGACAAAGCAATGGGAGGCTCATTCCTAAATAGGAAAACATTCCTTACTCCTTTCCCATAAATTAGAAGAAAACTGTAAGACAGGAAGCAGAAAGCTCCTGCTTAAATAAAATCCAAACTGAAATCCATGAGGACAGACGGTGCTTTGGGATGATAAACAGCTGGGTGACGCTATCTGCTATTCTCACATGGAGGAGCAAAACAAAACCTCTCACTTATTTCTACACAGAGCCTCCCCAGTACGTTGGTGCACTCCTTTTAGTTAGGGAAACCAAAGGTTCCCTCCACTTTTTTGGGGGGAGAAATTTGAGTGCACGTTATGTGGAAAGAACTCTCTATGATGTCTAGCTAGACTTCTTTAAGTCATAATTAGTGTATAGACTTATCTATTATCTTTGTTGGATGTTAAGATGTGCTGAACTCCCCTGCTGAGGCCAACTAGCACTGCTAGGCTCTCCCTGTTAGGGGGTCTCGCTTAAGTGGCCATGGGCGTAATCCCTGGCTGTCTTTTGCCGTCTCCCTTTCTCTCTCCACTTGTCATATGTCACTGCCGCTTCTCTTAGCTGAGGTGTAGTGTTAGACACCTTCTTCCTATCAAAGCCTAACTAGCTTTAAATAAATTAATATCATGTTCCTAATTACTCTATCATGAAATTCCTTCCAAACATGTTATTAGAATCTTTCTATATGTGGTCATGTAGGCTAGTTGAACTGGTCTACCTTAAGTAAAAAAGCAAAAGGTAATTCAATTTCCCCTTTCTGACGAAATAACAGAGAGATGAGAAATGATAGTGTTCTGTAGCACTAGTGAATACATTTTTATCTCACACATTTTCATTCAATTTATTAGAATTACAGGGCTTGGAATAAATTGAAATTTCTTTCTCATTATTTTGACAGTTCCTTACATGAAAATGTTACTCCCTTTATAAGAGAGTACAGAATAATTATTCTACCCAATGATAACACATGCCTTTGTAGCATTTATTCACCACATATGCTACAGCAAACGTAATGTCAGTGAAACCCTAGTAATTATCCCCTCACACAAATTTTAGTGAGCTACATCACCACAAGGCACCAGTGAGTATTTAATGAAAGGACCCAAATCTGGATTGGACTTTGACACTTTGAGACTAAAAGTTATAAGGAAAAGATATAAATTATTCCTCACGGCATTATATATCACATATGCTGTAGCAAAGTGTCATTTCAGGGAAACTGAGAATATTAATTCTGAGTTTTTTGAGCAATCTCTCTTCAAAAGCAAGCTTTCAAATGCTGATAAATCCTCTGGTCAGCCACTATTTAATTTTAACTAAAGCTCTCTTTCTTACCTGGGCTCCATGAAAATTTTGAACACCTCTTAACAATAACCAAACACATGAACGCATTCATTATAGTATGATAAGACACCTCTCCCTTATTCATTTTTACTGTAACTGGTCTCTCAGAGGCCTCTGTGAAAGAGGACATGCACACAGTGCCTGCTCTCTGTAGGCAACAACTCTCTCTCTCTCACACAGCTATGATACAGTGAAAAGCTTCTTCTTGTAGATGTCATACTGCCTCCCCAGCAACAACCAGAGTTTTTATTTTTTCTTGAGCTAACGGAACTTCTTTATCAAGAATAGCACAGAATCAACCCCCCCCCCCCCAAAAAAATAAAATAAAATGGGAAAAACCCTTTAAATGGCAAAAAATGTAAAATCATCCAAGCACACTTCAAACATCACGTACTTGTCAGAAATCTCCCATGAAACACTCAACCCTCCCAAAAAAAAATGCCAAAAATTCATGAAAACTTACATGGAAATCATATAAAATCCACCCTACCCAAATTACAGAGTTTATAATTTTTTAACCCAAATAAAAGGTCAAATAGGGATCACTTAACATCTTCACAGATGTTCCCAACTATTTTCTAATTGTTTCTGTGGTTGTCAGCCTACTTTTAAACCCAGAATGCACTCCTTGGAAAACAGGTGAAATTCTGACCTTAAACTACAATTTTTGATGGACTCTCTACCTGGGTAAAATCAAGCTAGGTTGAGAGAACATTGAACAAATCTAATCTTTGGGTGAGTTTCCTCACTCCGAGAGTCATCAAATCTTCACAAGAGACCACTGTTCTGTTCATAAGTCTCACATTGAATGTCAAAGTGGCCTCTAACCCCCCTACACTAATACCTAAACCTCACCTCGAGTTACTAGGTTGGCCTCCCATAGAGATATAAATACCTATCTAGGGTGAGGGCATTATGGCTAGGTTCTCTCTCTCTCCCTCTCTCCCTCCCTCCTTTGAGAACAAAATGCAATACAGCTTAACACTACTGAAAAAGGTGTAGCTAAAGCCATGTGATAGGACTTCACAAAATGATAAACCACTCCTCCTCTTTTTCAGATTTGCATTGCATCATATGATATGGTGCAATCACAAGCATTAACAGCGTTTTTCGCATTTGATAAATGACCCCCAATGTATAGTGTTAAATGGAGATTACTCTGAGGAAGGGGGAGATACTAGTGATATGTCTTAGGGATCAGTCCTGGGACTAGTTCTTTTCAACATTTTCATGAGTGACATATTGGAACAATTGTCAGGAAAGGTATGTCTTTTTGCTGATGATATCAAAATCTGCAATAGGGTGGACAGCCAGGAAGGTATGTAAAACATGAAGAGAGATTTAGCAAAGCTTGAGGAATGGTCTAGTGACTGGTAGATAAGATTTAATTTTTAAAAAATGCAGAGTAATGTATTTAGACTGCAAAAAAAACCAGAAGTACAGTATTAGAGGCAAAATTCTTCTAAGCACCACTGAAGAGCAGGATCTAGGGGCGATTGCATCTAATGATCTTAAGGTGGCCAAACAGGGGATAAATTAATGGCAAAAGCCAGAAATATGCTTGGCTGCATAGGGGTAGTAAAAAAGGAGATGATATTGCCCCTGTATAGGTCCCTGGAGAGACCTCATTTAGAATACTGTGTACAATTCTGGAGACCGCACCTTCAAAAGGATATATACCAGTTGGAGTAAATCCAGAGGGTGGCTACTAAAATGATCAGTGGACTTCATTCTTAAGCGTATGGGAATAGGCTTAAAGATCTAAACATGTATATCCTACTGGAAAGGGAAGATAAGGGAGATGTGATACATTGAAATATTTCAAAGTTTTCCATACACAGGAGGCCATATTCTTTCAATAGAAAGGAGACTCTAGAACATGGGGTCATGGGATGGAGAGTGAAAGGGGATAGACTCTGGATCAATCTTAGGAAATATTTCCTTACAGAATGGATAGTGGAATCAAGAAATGGCCATCTTGTGTAGGTGGTGGAACAAAAACAAAATTTGAATTCAAGAAAACATGGAATAGATTCAGGGGATTTCTGAGGGAGTAATGGAAATTGTAAGAGCTAGATAAATTGCACAGATGGGCAGATAGGTCATATGGTCTTTTTCTACCATGACGTGTCTATGTTTTTATGACCTGGTCCCCATGGGCCTCATGTCTAGCAGTTGATTGATGTGAATTTTCTGACTTACAGTGAGCGTGGTGAAGCCAGTTAATAATATAGCCACCAAAGCACCTTATCTACTGGGAAGAATCCATCCTCTAACTATATAGTAAGATAAAATATTCTGCATGCTTCACAATTGTGTGTGAGATTTGGGTTTCTCAAGCATTGTCATTGTTCCCACTGTATATTGAGAATGTTTAGTAATAATGGAGTTGGTCTAAGCTATAAAATTTGTTATGGCACTTGCTAAATGTTGTTTTCTCTTCTGTGCTTTTCAGAGTGACTAGTAGCTCAAGACAAGCCCCTCTTACTAACCAAGAGAGGTCATTAAAGGCCTGCCAGAATTCACCAGGAAGAAGACCCCCCCTACTAATGGCTTATGTCACAAATTTGTTTAAAACAAAATCATCTGTGATTAAAATAATCAGTAATAGTATTTTATTTTTAGGTTGTTGTTTTTTTTTATCAGTCTACTCTATCTCATGTCTTATACTGTAGGCCTAGTAGTATGTGGCATGATGTGTTTGGTATAGAGGAAGTTAACTATGGACTGGCATTTAAGTGGAAATGTGGGATGATGATTTGTTTATAAAATGACATAGAGTTATGGAGCAGAGGTTTTCTAGTAGAATTATACAGTGTTACTAAGTAGAAGTGTGATAGATGTCTAAGAGTGCATGGAACAGTGATAGATGGGTGCAGAGAATGTGTATTTTGCTATGGGTAAGGTTCAGGGCTTCAATGGAGCATGAATGGTGGGCATGCATGCAGATGTATGTATACATGTGTACAGTGTGTGCATAGGTAGTGTTCGTAAATGGAATAGGCAATGAGAACTAGATAAGCTTTAAAGTGAGATCAAGTGTGTTAAATGAGACAATTAGGTAAGTTGTGTTAGAGGTAGTGCCTGGCAAAGTGCTCTCAAGCAGATGAGTGGCACAGTTTGCTGCAGAGAAAGGGCTATTGTCTCTTTAACAGTAGCTTTTGCTTTAAGTGCAGCCAATGTTTTTCAGATTTTTTTTCATGTTTTCCCTTTCATAACATACAATAGAGTAAAACACAAAGGGGTTTTTTTCAACCAGGTTTGTCAGTTTGACCATCAGAGGAAAATAAAATAAAAATGACTATCTCCCACAAAACTTAATGGGAGGTTTTTCACGAGACCTTTGCAAAGTTCACCTACACTGGGCTAACTTACATTTTTTTTTTAACGTTTTTGGGTTCAGGGTAGTGATTTTAAAATGCATAGGTAGGTAGTGACTATTCTTTTGTGGGTTTGTTTTCTAGAGGAAACAGAGGGCACTAATAGAGCATCTATGTTGGTTCTTCTCGCTCACTCCAAAATGTTTTTGGAGCTATGCCAAATATTCTTTTAATATTTCTGAATTGCCCCTTTTAAGACAGTTGCTGTTTTTCAAAACCTGCATTTCTCCAAATATCTGCCTGCTGGAGCCCCAAAACACCGGTGGTGAACCATCTCAATTATTATGCTGCCCACTTGTTTTCATGTAATAATAATCTAGGAAATGTATTTACATCTAATTGAGTTTCATTTTAGTGCATATCTTTGGCTTATAGTTGGCAACTGCACAATCTTTTTATTACCATGAAGTACATTAAGATGCCATAAATAAAAGAAGGAATTGTAAAAACATAATTTAAATTAGTTTTTGCTATAGCAACACAGTGCATCGGGCTCACTTGTTTACTTATGAGAGAATATATTTTCGTTCTTATTATTTAGAATACAGTAGCTTCCATTAACTCAGATTATGAGTAGTAGCACTTTAGGGACACAAATAGTGTATGAAGAAAAATAATGGATGCATTTGAATTATCCTTTCCACATAGTGCCTGCACATACACATACAGTAGAGTATCAAAATTGACACAAAATGTAATTTAAAAAATGGATGTTCTGAATATAGCTTGAATTATAACAAAATTGATTCAGGAGAACACTGTTCTCAAAATGTTTTTTGAAAGATAACCACAGATTAGGTAGCATTACAAATGATACCTTGGGCAAGACATCGGTCATAGGATATCAAATTGTAGTAGACAATGCATTAGATCAACCCTATAGGCAGGACTGGATTAATATGATACAATAGGGAGAAATATTTCACTAGATTGCACTGCATTCACAGAAAATTGAGTTCAAGAGATGCTTTGTGGATAAAATAAAATAATGTAAAGCAGTCATTAAAGCCACAGTCATTGTTTGTTTTATGTGTTTCAGGTAGTTCATGTTCTGCCAATTGGTATATATACAATGCTACTATTTTTAATTCATTTGAAAGAAACATTTAAAAAACAGCATCTGTTCTATACTCATATGTCTGGAAAATTATGTAAGTAGAGATGTGATTTGCCGTCTTGTGAGTTGTGAGAGGTATCTTTGAATTGTCGCTCTGTGTGTGTGTATGTGTATATATGTATGAATGTATATCTATATCTAACTATATATCTATCAAGAGAGGGATAGGGCCCAATATTCAGCATCACTTTGCCAAATAAGGTTGTGCGTCTGGATAAGTGGCATCATTTAAATATTCGGCTACATTCAGCGGCTACTAGTTACTTAGTCAGATAACTATTTCTCCAACTAACTTAGGCCTGGATTTATCAAAATGCTATAAACATCGCAGCAGTAACGCATGCGATGTGAAAAGGGGCGTGGCTATGATAATGAACAGAATACCGCCTCGCAATAGGTCTTTCAGGCAGTATCGCAAAATGCGAAGTGACTTCGCAAATTGCGGAAGTGACGTCGCCATTTGCGAAATGACTTCGCCATTTGCGAAGTGACTTCCCATTTTGCGAAGTCACTTCGCAGTTTGCGAAAATGTTTCCACTATAAGAGACCACTTCCTGCAACTCCTCCTTTGAGGGTGTGTTAGTGGTTGAAGGCGTAGGAGAGGAGTAGAGGTGATCGTACAGGAAGGATTCATTGACTACTGAGTGAATTGTGCTGTGTATTTGTTGTCCTTTGTTTCCCTGAACCATTTGTCCTTTGTCATTTTTGTGGGAGTGCAAGGTCTGTCTGTCCTGTTTGTCTATTTCTGTGGAGGAGGAGTGCTGGTGGAGGAGGAGTGGTGGAGTGGAGGAGGAGTGGTGGAGTTGGTGAGCAGTTGGAGAGAGGAGTGTGGAAGAGAGGAGTAGTGTGGGAGTGGAGTGGAGAGAATGGAGCGTGACAGAAGTGGAAAGAGAGGTGAGAAGAGGAGTGAGGAGAGTAGAGGGAGGAGGAGGGAGCGGGAGGAGGAGGAGAGGAGTGGCAGGGGAATGCGAGCTAGGAGTCGGTGGGGATAGGGCTAGGAGCAGGCACAGGCAGGAGGGAAGGGATAGGAGGGTGGGGGAGGGGGAAGGGAGCAGTCAGGAAATAGTGGTGGGAGGAGACGAAGAAGGAAGCGAGACAGGACAGAGTGGAAGGGAAAGGTCAGGACAGGAAGAGTTGGGGGGGGGGGGGAATGGAGGGGAAGTGAGAGCGGGTCGGAGAGTGAGGACAGGGAAGACACCCCTCCAGGACAGGAAGTGGCACCCCCCTCAGGCAGACAGGCAGCAACCCGCCAGAGACTGCGGGCCATTCGCTTCAGCACCCAGGAAAATGATCTGCTCATAGAAGGTGTGCTGGAGCATTATCCATGCCTGTTTGGAAACCGAGCCGCAAAGACAAGCAAGGCAGCTAAGGTGCAGATCTGGAGGGGGATAGCAGAGATTATCACCCGGCACAGCGGCCTAACCAGAACATGGGAGCAGGTATCTCACCGCTACCGTGATGTGAAGGCACAGCTGAAGTCCAAAGTGGCAGCACGCCGGAAGTACCATCAGCAGACAGGTGGAGGGGCACCCTGTCCAACAGTGCTGACCAACATGGAGCAGAGGTTGCTGGAGCGCCTGGGCCCAGATGTTGTGGAAGGGTTGGAGACGCGGCTGGACACCTCACATGTTGCGGCTGGTAAGTGACCATGTCCCCTAACGCCACACCTAACAACTGCTACACACCTACTGTGGCAAACACTGTGTGCGTTGGCCATTGACAAGGAATGACCCAAACACACTAGTGGAAAGCACACAAATATTGTCAGTAGATGGTCACTTTCTACTGAAACACAGTGCTCCTCTGATGGAAAAATGCTAGAAAGGCGGTAACACCATATATGTTTATGATGTTTAAGAACATAAGAACATAAGAAAATGCCATACTGGGTCAGACCA
Organism: Rhinatrema bivittatum; assembly: GCF_901001135.1. Taxonomy (NCBI): domain Eukaryota; kingdom Metazoa; phylum Chordata; class Amphibia; order Gymnophiona; family Rhinatrematidae; genus Rhinatrema; species Rhinatrema bivittatum. Next base: position 76,672,016 of record NC_042621.1, on the reverse strand, counting down.
AGGGTCCATCAAGCCCAGCATCCTGTTTCCAACAGTGACCAATCCAGGCCATAAGAACCTGGCAAGTACCCAAAAACTAAGTCTATTCCATGTAACCATTGCTAATGGCAGTGGCTATTCTCTAAGTGAACTTAATAGCAGGTAATGGACTTCTCCTCCAAGAACTTATCCAATCCTTTTTTAAACACAGCTATACTAACTGCACGAACCACATTCTCTGGCAACAAATTCCAGAGTTTAATTGTGCGTTGAGTAAAAAATAATTTTCTCCGATTAGTTTTAAATGTGCCCCATGCTAACTTCATGGAGTGCCCCCTAGTCTTTCTATTATCCGAAAGAGTAAATAACCGATTCACATCTACCCGTTCTACACCTCTCATGATTTTAAACACCTCTATCATATCCCCCCTCAGTCGTCTCTTCTCCAAGCTGAAAAGTCCTAACCTCTTTAGTCTTTCCTCATAGGGGAGTTGTTCCATTCCCCTTATCATTTTGGTAGCCCTTCTCTGTACCTTCTCCATCGCAATTATATCTTTTTTGAGATGCGGCGACCAGAATTGTACACAGTATTCAAGGTGCGGTCTCACCATGGAGCGATACAGAGGCATTATGACATTTTCCGTTTTATTCATCATTCCTTTTCTAATAATTCCCAACATTCTGTTTGCTTTTTTGACTGCCGCAGCATACTGCACCGATGTTTCCCTGTCTTTACTGTTTTCACAGCTCGCCTTCAGGATCGTCAGGGATCCAGCCACGAAGTGCCAGGACCCAGCTGGCAAGGACCAGCTGTGAGCCAGCCCATTGCACTAATGCAGCGTCCCCTACTCATGGATGCGCAGACACAAGTGGAGCACGAGGAGATGAGCAGCCCACATGATTCCCCACCGTTTGAAGGCCTCAATGTGTCCCTTGACCTAGACACAATCATGCAAGACACAGCAGGCTGGACATCCAGAGGCAACACACCACCGCACTCATCAAGCAGTGATGGCATGCCAATTCTGAGTGCTGCTGATCGCCATAGCCCATCGAGCCCGGCAGCACTGACACCTTCCCCACCGGTAGCACCCCCAACAGCACCCCCTGCAGCGCCCCGTGCAGCACCTCGTGCAGCACCACGTGGAGCACCCCCGGCTGCACCCCCTGCACCACCTCCTGCAGCACCCCCGGCTGCACCACTGCATGAGCCCATGACAGCTGCACAAGGCCAGCTGTTGGGATTGCAAATGCAACACCTGGCAAGGGTCATCCAAAGGCAGAATAGGATCATGCAACATGGAATAGCTGCAAGGTCCCAGGATGCACTAACCATAAGTGCCGCCATCAGCAGCCTCATGAACATCATGACCTAGATCCTTCAGCGGATGCCTCACTCGATGTCTGAGTCCTCGTCACTGGCGTCAACACCCCAAAGCAGTCCAGCCAGGGGACGAGGGCGCAGGGGGCGTCCATCGAAGGACATGCTGCCTCCAAGAGGCAAGGGCCCACGTGGCAAAGGGCCCTGAAGTGAAACATCATGGTCCAAAATACCATTCTCTCCAGGTCTCCGGTGTGCGGCCTCCACAGAGTTCCTGTGCTGTAATGATGGAATATCATTGATGACCTTGGGCCCTCCACAGAGTTCCTGTGCTGTAATGATGGAATATCATTGATGACCTTGGGCCCTCCACAGAGTTCCTGTGCTGTCCCGATGGAAGGAAACGGATCAGCATGCCGTAACCTCTGCTCATCTGCGTTAAGTGCTGGCTGCCTGCTCCCATGTCACATCCTTCGTCTCCGGCTCCCATGCTGCTGTGTCTCATCCTGGGCATCTTGTTCCCATGCTGCTGGTGTCCTGACATGGGCTATCAGTGCTCCTGCTATACCTTGCTCTTGGTCAGCTGCTGGCTGCTTGCTGGAACTTTGCTGCCATGGCTCTTTGGTTGTCCCCTTTCAGTGTACTATTTCAACATGGACAGTCTGGGGCCCTTCCTTTTGTGCACAGTCTACAGCATCATGTATTTATCTATTACCTGCAGTACTTTAGCTTGAGGGGTACCATTTCCAGTCACTAGAAGTTCTGCCTGTAATCATGCTTATGGTATAAGGTTAGCAAGATATACCTGTATACGTAATACTGCTGTTTGCATATATATTTATGCAAAGCATAAATATATATGCAAACAGCAGATATACCTGTATACGTAATACTGCTGTTTGCATATATATTTATGCAAAGCATAAATATATATGTAAAATATTTATGCACATATAAATATATATATATAAATATATATGCAGAGCGTAAACCCTTTATTTTTAATAAAGGGTTTACGCTCTGTAACCCAGCTTGGCATTTAATATAAAAATTTAAAATAAATAATTGGAGGTGGAAGGTGTGTTAATGATTAAAGGAAAAAACATTGACACCTGGATGGTGTTATAAAATATATGAAACCATCTCCTGCTCTCTAAAAAAAATTTTTAGAAAGAAAAAATTGTTTGTTATACAGAATTGTCATTACTAACAGTGCCAAGGTGGTATATAGAGGGTCACCTATATGTAAAAAACATTTTGTAAAAATTATACACCTGGTGAATTTTAGTGTGTGGTCTTGATTATGCTCATTTGGTGAGGATCTATATTTAGAGAGACCGACCTTGCATAAGGCATATTGAGGTGTTATTGTGTTGCAGTATTGTTTACAGTTGGACATGTGTGAATTTATCTTTATGTGCCTTTCATTAGACTGAGTTACACAGCTGTATACATTCCATACCAACACTTCCTATACTGTGGATGTACAGGCTACGTCTTGAAGGCAATGAAGGAGCATGTTCAAGGTGGGAACAATATATTGTCTGTTTAAGACTGGACATATGCCAAAGAAGGATATGACACAACATCCAAGTTATGTGGGTGGCCAACAAACGTATGTAGTCCATACACATAGCAAGTAAGAAGGCATGGTATATGTCACACTGTATTGTGACCTGTGTATATTGACAGCTGTAGCATAAGCCCAGTATCTGCTGATTAATAGAATGCCGATGTAACCATATACTGGGTCACTGTCAGAGGGCCATGAGCTACAGACACCCTATACTGCCTCAAAGTGAAAGAAACCAAGACCCTTATAACAAACGATAGTCATCTGTTATATGCACCCAAAGGGGGCCGGGCCAAAAGCTGCTTGTCCCTCACAGAACAGGTGGATGGGTACCATGCTGCACTCGTATCAACACGACCTAGGTATCATGCTTAACTGTGTTGGCATAACCCAGTACATGTTGCTGTCTATGCATTCCTCATGGTTGTCCTAAAGGAAGAAGCACAGGTGCTGATTGTTACTGCTTAATAAGATCTGACACTGTTTTCAGACTCATAGTTAAGGTACAGCACACATATGGATAGTATAGCTGGGCATGTTGTTAAAGACAATGGAAAGGATTGTAAATCCTCCATCTGCATGAGGTGAGCATGTGTTAAGGAAACCTAAGGCAGCAGTATGGCTGGTGTGCCACCGGAATAATGCAGAGTGTGATGGTCTTTACGTCATAGCTTTCTGTCCAGCACCTGTACAATAACATACTGATATGAGGCCACACCTGTCATACCAGCATGTTATCAACACAGCCAATAGGCAGAGCTTCGGATAATTGACTCTGTAAACCTTGCATTGTGACAGGTCAATAGCAGGTGAAAGGGAACTATGCACAGTGTGCAACCTGACAGGTATACCAACATGACCTTTTACCAGCTTTGAAGGTCACTTTAGTGGCCACCCTTGCCACACACTTAAAAAATATATTGTAAAATGTCATGTGAAGCGAAATGATATGCTCACTGTCATTACCTGTACACATGTAGTGAATGGGATCTGTACCTGTATGTACATAGCCACCTGTTATGTCCGACTTCATGCGTGTGAGACCTCAAAGGTGATGTTGGGCCCAACAAGTTTGACATTTAACAGGAACTGTCAGTCTAAATACACACAGACACACAACTGATATATCAAGAGCACTGTGCATGGTCGTCACACAGGTTTGCCATTTCAACTGCTATCACTGTGTTACATGCCCATTTCTATAACAGTGAGAGGTGCACACACAAGTCTGTCAGCCCACCAGGTTCTAGGTAGGTTACAGCCCATGTTCACAGACTACATACACTATATGTTTCTGTAACATGGCGGCAGAACAGAAGGTGGCTACACAATGTATAATAATGGCATTAGCACCACAGCTTTTATTGCCACACCAGTGCAAAGGTTCATAAACCAGACATGACTGAAAATTGGACTGATAATTTGGCATACACATAACGCTAGTATAAGCTTAAGGAGTGGAAGCGCTGCTCATTATATTCAGCCACACCTAGCAATGCTATTACAAGGCATAGGCCGGGGCCATCAGGCAAAGTGTGAAACTATAAGGTTCTGGCGAATCTGCCTGCCTGTAGCTACATTCTCCTGGGCTCGCGCATTCACACATGCAGGATCCTGTGGCAGATCTGGACAGATATCCATTGGTAGTCGATGACGTACTGCCACATTATAGAATACACAGCACAGTAGTATGATCTTTGCTGCTTTGTCTGGGCCATACATTAAGGCTCCCCCAGTCTTGTCCAAACAGCGGAAGCGGGTTTTCAAAAGGCCAAAGGTGCGTTCAATGACAGTTCTGGTACCACATAGAGCATCGTTGTATCTCATCTCGGCAGGCGTGTTAGGCATGTGTATGGGGGTGAGAAGCCATGGGCGGCAACCATAACCTAAGTCTCCTGCACCAATGAGATAATGAAAATATTATTTTTTGGTATGTTATAGCCACAGCTGACTGGCTAGCCACAACATCCATTAAGACAGTGCAAGATAGCCGGCAACATTGCTGCCCCTTAACAGCTCCTTACTGTTGCCTGACAGCAGTATAGTTAGGAGTTGTCATCTATTGAGCTACCCCTGTTCATAGGTACAGCATTGGGTGTGCATCTGGCAAGGGTGCCCTCACTGCCCCTCCTAATCTAGCAAAGGGTACTGAGGTGGCAGCCAACTGTACAGACAAACATTACAGCTGTGAGGCCTGCAGTGAAAGGCATGACCGTACCTTATGTTGTTATGGTGCAGGTACATTGCAGGTGTGCAGGCTGTGCAGTGTGGCAAGTATTGGAAAAAAACCTATACTGTCACTAACAGAGGACACCAACATGAAGGGAACACTACTTGAAGTACAGGAGTGCAGGATTACACTTCCACTGTAAATGGGCAAGATGTGTGGCTATATAATCACACATACAGGTAATGTGGCAGCAGTGTGCCGTGTGCAGGCATTGTAATGTTACCACAAGGCATGCTATGACATTTACCATTTGTGGAGCAGGTACTATGAACCTACATACAGCTTACTATTTCACCACCTTATTGACTCCTTTGCCCACAGAACGTCAGCAGGACAGGGTACAAGGGTGCTCAAATGGCATACCTTAACCTTATTTGTTACTTAGGAGGCATGGCAAGCCATGTATACAGGGTAGAGATGTGAATCGTGTCCTCGATCGTCTTAACGATCGATTTCGTCTGGGAGGGGGAGGGAATCGTATTGTTGCCGTTTGGGTGGGGTAAAGTATCGTGAAAATCGTTAAAATCGTGAGCCGGCACACTAAAACCCACTAAAACCCACCCCGACCCTTTAAATTAAATCCCCCACCCTCCCGAACCCCCCCCCAAATGCTTTAAATTACCTGGGGATCCAGCGGCGGTCCGGAACGGCGGCGGTCCGAAACGGCCTCCTGCTATTGAATCGTGTTGTCTTCAGCCGGCGCCATAGACCAACACGATTCGACTGCAGGAGGTCGTTCCAGACCCCCGTTGGACTTTTGGCAAGTCTTGTGGGGGTCAGGAGGCTCCCCCAAGCTGGCCAAAAGTTCCTGGGGGTCCAGCGGGGGTCTGGGAGCGATTTCCTGCCGCGAATCGTTTTCCGTACGGAAAATGGCACCGGCAGGAGATCGACTGCAAGATTTTAAATGTACTACCATTTGAAATAACATAATATAGTACTGATTTCTTTATAATACACATGACTCTTATTAGCTCTTTCCCAGTGTTCAGAGTTGCTCATCTAATGTCACCAACAACTGGAATTGTGCAGAGGATGAGGGCAATTAATCGGAAACATTTACATTTCAGTAACCAAACTGCCTTATTTAAACATATATCATTGGAATAAATGGGGGAAAAGGTGAAATAAAAGAAGCTTAAAACTTTTTTAAATTTTTTCTACAAGTATATTATTTATATAGATTCTGCTTTCTCAGTTTTAATTTCGTAGTCAGTTTTAATTTCTTACCCTTGTAAAACTGCATTTAACCACTACAGGTATATTATGTATATATTTTCTGCCTTCTTAGTTTTTTATGATCTTTCTGACTTCCTAAATTGGTTCTCTGCTGCTTTTCCAAAATGCTCTCCTATTTTCTCTCATAGCATTTCTCTCTCTTCCCCTCCTTTTCTCGCCTTCCCCCTTCCCTGTTCAATGTAATTTCCTTTCCTATCTTCAGTTCATTGTAAACCGGCATGATGTGTTCCTCGAATGTCAGTAAGTAAAAGTTCATAAATAAATAACTAAATAAATAACTAACTAACTAAATAAATAAAATAAATATCATGGGAAGAAAGAAATTAAACAGAATGCAATCAAGAGTTAACAAAAGCATACATAGATGTAAAAAGCGCCTTGAATATTTTAGCTTACTGTCACATACTTATCATCTGGCCTTTACAGCAGTATCTTTCTTTCCTTTCTGCATCTTTTTCAAACAAATACAAATTAAGTCCATTTCCTCCAATCAGTGCAGGATATCAATAGATGCTCCCTCCCTCCCTCCCTTTCCAATACTGGGAGCAAAGTACTCTTGTTAGCCCATTTTAATGCATAGAAATAAGGAACAACAAAAAGCTGATCTACATTTTTATTGGATTAACTCAATACATCTGTGACTAGTAGGGATGTGAATCGTGTCCTCGATCGTCTTAACGATCGATTTCGGCTGGGAGGGGGAGGGAATCGTATTGTTGCCGTTTGGGGGGGTAAAATATCGTGAAAAATCGTGAAAAATCGTGAAAAATCTAAAAATCTAAAAATCGCAAACCAGCACATTAAAACCCCCTAAAACCCACCCCCGACCCTTTAAATTAAATCCCCCACCCTCCCGAACCCCCCCCAAATGAGTTAAATAACCTGCGGGTCCAGCGGCGGTCCGGAACGGCAGCGGTCCGGAACGGGCTCCTGCTCCTGAATCTTGTTGTCTTCAGCCGGCGCCATTTTCCAAAATGGCGCCGAAAAATGGCGGCGGCCATAGACGAACACGATTGGACGGCAGGAGGTCCTTCCGGACCTCCGCTGGACTTTTGGCAAGTCTCGTGGGGGTCAGGAGGCCCCCCACAAGCTGGCCAAAAGTTCCTGGAGGTCCAGCGGGGGTCAGGGAGCGATTTCCCGCCGCGAATCGTTTTCGTACGGAAAATGGTGCCGGCAGGAGATCGACTGCAGGAGGTCGTTCAGCGAGGGTTCCGGCGCCTCGCTGAACAACTTCCTGCAGTCGATCTCCTGCCGGCGCCATTTTCCGTACGAAAACGATTCGCGGCGGGAAATCGCTCCCTGACCCCCGCTGGACCTCCAGGAACTTTTGGCCAGCTTGTGGGGGGCCTCCTGACCCCCACGAGACTTGCCAAAAGTCCAGCGGGGGTCCGGAAGGACCTCCTGCCGTCCAATCGTGTTCGTCTATGGCCGCCGCCATTTTTCGGTGCCATTTGGAAAATGGCGCCGGCTGAAGACAACAAGATTCAGGAGCAGGAGCCCGTTCCGGACCGCTGCCGTTCCGGACCGCCGCTGGACCCGCAGGTTATTTAACTCATTTGGGGGGGGGTTCGGGAGGGTGGGGGATTTAATTTAAAGGGTCGGGGGTGGGTTTTAGGGGGTTTTAGTGTGCCGGCTCACGATTCTAACGATTTATAACGATAAATCGTTAGAATCTCTATTGTATTGTGTCCCATAACGGTTTAAGACGATATTAAAATTATCGGACGATAATTTTAATCGTCCTAAAACGATTCACATCCCTAGTGACTAGCTTTCAAGAGCCAGGCATATGGAAGAGAAGAGGTTAGGTATGTGACGGTAACTTTCAAATAGCCGTGCAGGCGCACATGTACGTGAACATGCTGGCTCGTGCTCAGAGACACGGCCATTTTATAACCTATGCAAATATGTGGAAGCATGATATAAAAATGGCTGCATGCACGTACATGTGTGCACAATTTTATGTGGACATGCACACGTGCATGCAAATGGAGGAGATTTTATTAGCACACACACGCCGACGCAATAGCCTTTTCCCCAGTTCACCCAGTTAATGGATCGGATTTCCTAACCCCCCTGTTATTTAGCTTCCCTTTTACCCTTTTAACCCTTAAAACCCACTGACTTGTCTAAGTTTTTTTATGTTAATACTTACAAGCCGTCCATAGTAGAAGTAAAGTTACACAGTAGTGGACCCTGAGCACACTTGTGCGTGTAAATACATGCACATTTCAAAGTAACTTACCACAACACCCAGGTCCCACTGATGTTCCACCCAGACCATGCCCATGCCCCACCCCTTTTTTGAACGTTCTTGATTTTTGTGCATACTGGGAGATACGTGTGTACTTGCACAATTTTTTTTTTAAGTTTTATTTTTATTGTTTCAATTCAATATACATTGAAACAATGTTTACAAAAGGAAAATAAAAGAAATACATCACTTATTTAACATTGTTTAAAGAAATATATTATTACATATTATAAGTATAGTGGGGAGACCAGGTTATCAAGCAGATCCAAAGAAATAATAATCCTCATTTAACTCCAACTAACATAGTGTCAAGCAACTTTCCAAAGTAACCAACACCTCTTGGACTATTCTAGGAGTGTGAGTCTAAGTATACACATAGTGATTCTGGCTCTTGAAAAATATATATATCTTTCTGATATATCAATATACATGGACAGGGAAATCTTAAATAAAATTTAGCACCCCGTGAAATCACTTCATTCTTCATTAGTAAAAAGGATTTCCTTTTTTCCTGCATCTTTTTTGTTATATTGGGGAAAATTCTTATCTGAGAGCCATAAAAGAGCTGAGACTGATTCCTAAATGATAATCTCAATACATTATCCCTATCCGAGGATTGTGTAAAAGTCATAAGTAATATTGCTCTAGCTTCAATTTTCCAATATATCAGTAAGATTTTCTGGAGAAATACAATGCTGCTGTTGCTGTTTCGGTTCTTTTCCAGGTAAATAATACATTTTTGATGTAAGTGGTAAACTTGCTTTTGAAAAACCCAGTATGTTGATGAAATAACTCTTTAGGAGATCTTTTGGTGTAATCCATTTTGATTTAGGAAAATTCAAAAGTCTCGTTATTTCTCCTTAACTCATTCTCCATAAAATCAATCCTTTCCATAGCCAATGTCTCAGATTTTATCAAATTACATTGTACTTCTTTCATATTCTTAATTTCAGACTCCAAATTATTCATAGATGTTTCCACCACTTGAATCTTATTATCTAACATGTGTTTCTTCTATATTTTGTTTTATCACATTAGTCAGGTCATTTATAGCTTTATTCATTATTGTGATTGCTTTCCAAATCTCTTCCAATGTTATTTTGTCTGGCTTTACCAAAGAAGTATTCAAAGCTACCTGTAACTCAGGCTCCTTACTTCCTCGATCCAAGAGGCCTTCCCTGCTGAAGTCCATATGCTGCTCATCATCTAAATTCCCCCTGGAACCCGCAGTCAGTGGGCTCTCCGAAGAAGATGCTGTAAAATCGTCTCTTCTCTGGGTATCGGCAGTATGTATCTTCGGTGTTGAAGTTTGATGTCCCGTCCTCTCTTCCTCCAGAGACTTATACTGCAGGGAAGGTACACTTTTTAAAATCTGTGCAACACGTGCTGATCCAAGACATGCATGTATCTCCCAGCTTTGGTGTGCATGGGGCTTTTAAAATCAACCTTTGTATATGCAGAGAAAAAGGTTTTGTTCAGTTCATTTATTCATTTCATAGGTTACCTAGATTAGTTTCATTACCCAAGGGAAGTCTTGCCTCACAAATCTCCTACATTTTTTTTTTAAGAGAAGAATAAACGTGGACAAAGGTGAACCGGTAGATGTGGTCTATTTGGATTTTCAGAAGGTGTTCAACAAAGTCTGGTACGAGAGGCTTCTATGAAAACTAAAAAGAATGGGATAGGAGGTGTTGTCCCTTAGTGGATTGCAAGTTGGTTAAAAGACAGGAAACAGAGAGTAGGATTAAATGGTCTGTTTTTACAGTGGAAAAAGGTAAACCGTGGTGTGGCTCAGGGATCTGTACTTGGACCGTCCCTTTCCTCCCTTTTTTCCCCTCCTCACCCTTTTCCCATCTTCCTTACTCTCTCTTCTTCAGCCCATCTCCACCTTACTCTCTTAATCAATATAATCCTTAAATTTATTGGTTGACACCTATTGCCTTTCTTCTTCCCCTATTCCCTCTTAATCTATATAAATCAAAGGTTTATCGGTTGAGATTCTTTAGCCTAATTCATTTAGCTTAATTATGCCTTAGTTTCACCACCTGTTTTCCACTATACTATTTTAATCTCAATGATGATATCGGTTTCCTCCCACTTCCAAATTACTTTCTCTCTGTTCAATGTAACTTTGTCTTCTTTTCTCCATGTTATTGTTACGCACCCTGCCCGCGGCCATCCCACCTGTGGAACCGCTCACCTTCGGGGTCACACAGCGGGTCCCGGTCCTGTCTCCATCACGGCCCTCGCAAGTCCGGCTAGGCCCCGGCGTCCTGCGGCGGTGGTCGCCGGGTCTTAACTCGCACACCAGGCCCCACGCTGGGCCTCAGTGTCTCAACAGCCAGCCAAGCCCCTATGAGCGGATGCACGCCACCCTGATATGGGTTCGAGGGCGGGTCCTAGTTCCGTGGCACACCCTGATTGAAGGGATGTTAAAAGGAAGTTCCTGACCTCACTTTCTTGCCTTGGCAATCGGGTCGGTTTGTTCCTGAGATTGCCTTCCACGCCAATGTTCCATGACATGATCAATTGCACAAAATTGTAAATCTTCTAAACAATGATTACTTTTAATGCAATGGGATATGAGGAGTTTATCAATCCGTGCATGTTTAATATTGAACCAATGTTCAATCATGCGGGTTTTTAAGAAATGTTTTGTCTTCCCGATATACAAACCCCTCGTATCCCATTGCATTGATTATAATCATTGTTTTGAAGATTTACAATTTTGTGCAATTGATCATGTCATGGAATATTGGTGTGGAGGGAATCATGAGCTGCAACTCCTGAGACTTGAACAGCATTGGATTTATAGACGAAAAGGTACCAGGAACACGAAGACAAGGCACTGGAACAGAAGCAGGAACAGGAACTAGGAACATCATGGAAACCATCTACTCCAAGATGTTCAACCTATTGCTGAGGTATCCAAGGAAGATACAAACAGGCTTTATATACCAGAGGCCCCATGATGTCATCAGGTGGTGCCTCTGCAAGATTCCCACCACTGGCCCTTTAAGAGGGTTCAGTCGGCATGTGCACATCTAGGGAAGGCCCAGGGAGCAGAGTTAAAAAGAGCTGCCTGCTTCAGCAGCAACAGAAGTCGTTCAACAGGCACCTGGTACACTGGGCACCCTGAAGCAGGAACCCTCCACTATGCCAGGAAGCACCACATTGGAGCCGGCGCCAACTAGGCTTCTGCCATGGGTGACAGTGAGGCATGCAGGATAATGCCCCATGTGCTGGGATATGGTACACCCACCTGGCTGGCTCGAGGGTGTGCGGTGGTCTGCTTGAATATCTCACAGACCACTGAGTGTAACATCTCCTCGTTCCAGGCTGGTGACTGCCATTAATCAAAATGGCACCAGCTGCCCTTTGCCCTTACTATTTGACAGGTACTACCGATGCCATTGTGCAGCCCCTATCACATGGTAAATGTAAAGGACAGTCAGTGCCATTTTGAAAAATGTAGAATGAAAATAAAACAATGATTCAGGGGTGAATCCGAAATGGTCCGCCCCCAAACCAAAAATGACAATGTGCCAAAATGTTTTGGGGTACCACCTCTGCTGCTCATTGCCCCTCATGATCCAGCCTGTATTTAATCATAGGCAAGATAGACAACAACTTAGGTTACCAAATTTTGAAGTCACAAAATATCCAGACTAAAGAGGAAGCCTGCTTCTACTTGCTTTAGGACTATGTGCCAATACAGCTTGAAAGGTTTCTACTATGGCACTTTGCCAATGGTCATCAAAATTGTAAATCTATCCCTGCTCATAATGCTTTGGGGTCTGCATACCACACATTCACTTGCTTTGATCCTTTATTACTACTTTGGGGAAATGTATGCCTCTTCTGGTGCTTTGTTCAACTTTTATGGTGCCTCGAGCTATTCATGCCACACTTAGTCTCTCTGCCCCTCTTGTACAGTCTTGGAGGATTCGTGCCACTGTTTTTGTGCTCTTTACTCCACTTTTACAACCTTGAAGTGATATGGACACTTGCTACTATTTTCTTCCTCTGATGATTCTTTAAAGAACTATCATTGCTGGTACAGTTTTGCCCCATTGCAAGTCCTTGGGCTCTTCAAGCCACTTTTAGTGCCATATTGACATAGTCTTCATGTGTTGGCATGCCTTCACCCTTCTGTTGATGTCTAGCCACCAATTTCATTAGAAATTAGGGATGTGAATCGTTTTTTGACGATTTAAAAAATCGTCTGATATTTTTTAAATCGTCAAAAATCGTTAGAGTGCGCGATACAATAGAAATTCCCCCCATTTATTGTGAAAAATCATAAATCGGGGATTTGGGGGGAGGGCGGGAAAACCGGCACACCAAAACAACCCCTAAACCCACCCCGACCCTTTAAAACTAAACCCTTACCTTCCCCCACCGTTCTGAACCCCCCCAAAACTTTTTACGAGTACCTGGTGGTCCAGTGGAAGCCCCGGGACTGATCTCCCACTCTCAGTCCATCGGCGCCATTTTGATGCCACTAATAAAAATGGCGCCAATGGCCCGATTAAAAAAAACCCCACCGACCCTTTAAAAATCGACCCCTTAGCTTCCCCCACCCTCCCGACCCCCCAAAAAATGTTTTAAAATTACCTGGTGGTCCAGTGGGGGCACAGGGAGTGATCTCCCGCTCTCAGGCCATCGACTGCCACTAATAAAAATGGCACCGATGGCCCTTTGCCCTTACCATGTGACAGGGTATCTGTGCCATTGGCCGGCCCCTGTCACATGGTAGGAGCACTGGATGGCCGGCGCCATCTTTAAAGCCTAGTTTGATGTTACCCAGGTAGAGAGTCCATCAAGCTAGGTTGAGAGAACATTGTACAGATCTCATCTTTGGGTGAGTTTCCTCACTCCGAAGGTCAATAAATCTTCACAAGAGAGCACTGTTCTGTTCGTACATCTCACTTTGAATGTCAAAGTGGCCCCTAACCCCTACACTAATACCTAAACCTCACTTTGAGTTACTAGGTGGGCCTCCCATTAAGATATAAATACCTTTCTAGTGTGAGGGTATTATGGCTAGTCTCTCTCTCTCTCTCTCTCAACATGGTACAACAATTCTGGCACTTATTGCAAAGTGTGAAAAAAGTTATTGCAATTTGTGCTAAGATAGCCTTTGTATAGGTATTACTACAAATTGTGATAAACTGCCTATTACCATAAAACACCCCCATTCCTATCACATGTGATAAATCCAGGCTTAAGTTTGTACCTGAGGCAATGAAGGGTAAAGTGACTTTCACAAGGAACAACAGCAGGACTCAAACACTAGTCTCCTAATTCATAGCCTGCTGATCTAACCACTAGACTACTCAACACAGTTCCAGGTAAGGAATTAAGTTTATTTGAGCAATAGGAAGGTAGAACATGTAAAATCAGATCATATATATGAAGTAATGATAGATAATAACAATTGCTACATAGATATAAAAAGCTTACATTTCCAAAGGATCAGCCCTACCATCACATCCAGGGCTCTCTCTTTCTTGCTGTCTCCTTATACACTATAAATGCATATGAAAGCAGACACGTTCCCTCCCTCTGAGTTCTTATCAGATTTCAGACACCGCTGTGTGGCCTTCATTCTCTCTCTCAGGCTTTAGTATAAGTTCATTGCTAGTTTTCTCATCATAGAGTTAGGGATAAATTTTAAAAAGGAGCGCGTGGGCGTACATGGCGCATGCTACCTGGTGCGTACACATGTACACCTGATTTTATAACGTGCGCGCGCAGGCACACGTTATAAAATCAAGAGTCGGCGTGCACAAGGGGCTGCAAAATTGTGCGCGCCGAGCCCGCTCCGAGCCACACTGCCTTCCCCTGTTCCCTCCCAGGCCGCTCCAAAATTGGAGTGGCCTGGGAGGGAACTTCCCTACCCCCCACCTCACCTTCCCTTCCCTTCCCCTACCTCCCCTGCCCTTTCCCCCCTACCTTTGATGACTTCTGTTTTTTATTGCAAAACGTACTTCAGCCCTGGGGCTGAATAAGTTGCACGCGCCGACCAACTGCCGGCGCGCGATCCCCGGCACATCGGCAAATGGACTTTTTAAAATACGGCCCTTAGTGTTTAACTAAATAAACAGCCTCCTCCCTGTTCGTAAACATTTCACAGTGCAAGACAGTAAACAGGAGTTTACTCAGAGGTTGGCCTGTGGCCTTCAAACTAGTCTGTGTCTGGGTGAAAACTCTGAATCCATACGGCCTAACCTCTGTATACATCCTCAGCAAAAGTACAAAAAATGAGTCCAACAGAGCCATAGAGAGGGGATGCTCCATATCCTCTTTTCCACATACTGAAAGATTTCATGGACTGGGACTGACCCTGGTATACCAGGGACATCAATGATACCTGCTAGACATGCTTAACTGAAAAAATAAGAAAGGCAAAATCAAACTCGATGGTGACAGTGAACAATTCCCTTGGGCACTGATGGTACACCAACCTGGCATCAAAACAACAGGAATACTTGAAAAATCTCCCTAAGGGAACTATAGAGTTAGAAGGCAAGAATAATACCACGGGGGCCCCATGATGAACAATTAAAAAAAACCACAAAGATAGGTTGAAAGCAGGAAAAGTGAGGCAAATTGCTAGCAGAGACTCTGCAGAAAAAGAAAAATCGAAGGGCACCCCCTGCATGGGTGCATGGTATATTACCACCATGCATTGGCATGCTCAGGGAGGCACCGTCACAATTCTAGAAACTTTAACATAAAGGTTCCATGCCAGGCTCCGTCAGATGATGTCACTCTATGTGCGAAGACTACAATCCTGCTTGTCCTCGGAGAAGCTTTTTTCTTCTTTTATTTTGCTGGACAGCATTTCACTTGCTATCTTTCTTCCATGTACCCACATTAGGATGCACAGACACTGAAATCATTAAAAGAGAGGAGGCTGTACGGTTTCCTGCAGTTTCTGGTAGCTGTATAAGCAGACCAGTTATATAAAGCCTCAAGTTAATCCAGAAAAGCCCAAACATAATTAAGTCATTGTTCCCTTTTCAAATTATGCCAAATATTTTTTGACCACCATGGATACCTACGGAATATCGGATTAAGCAATCGCGTTCGTCAAAATCCAAATATCTTGAGACGTTGTCTCCAGCATTCCAAAGCACAGGATAAATGGAGTTCTTTATGCAAAAGTACATGAGGAAAAATGTAAAATCTAAAAGAACTCAAGAAATCCACTATGTAAATTGTAACAGTGAAGTCATAGACTGAGCTTTAAAAAAATAGATAAGAGCTAGTCAGGCTGGAAGCAATGAGGACATGCTATTTTCTTATGGGATACAGCGATAAAAAAATTACATACTTATTTGAGAGGAACATAAATAAAGATTAATAGGTTAATGAATTATTTTCCTTTCATTACTCTACTATTGTACTTTATAATAATTGCTTTGCACTCATTTAATTAAATTTGAACTGAGGCCAACATGAGATAATTTGTTTTCCCTGTACTAAACAATGAGTATGCAAATTGGAAGTACTGAGGCAGTAATCAGCCCTCTGTTTGCAACACTTTTCTGCTTTGAGTAGACATTATAATTGATAATTTGATTGTTGCAGCACTCTGTGCAATATATTTTAAAGCAACATTAACATAACGGAAATTATGTTGTGTGTCTAATCTGAGCTTTCACTGTGCAAGCTTACAAATTCCCTTCTGTGATGCATTTGAGTTCTATTAAAACAACCTTTACATACTGCACTATTCAGGATTCATTTGGTCTAGAATTCTGTTGCTTCGCTTCTTTCCTTGTGGGGACTGACTATACTAGGGTTATTTATTCAATTTTATATATCTGCGGGAAACAGAAGCAAAACATAAGGTCACTTTTATTTGTTTATTCATGTATCTATTTATTTATTTTAGACATTTTATATACCATCATTCCATGTACAGATCACAATAATTTATGATATGACATTCACAATTTTAAATTCAACAAACATAAACAAAATATGGAGCTTGGTTACTATGTTGGTATTCGTATGTAGTTATTCATTTGCAAATATCGAAGGAGGTTTCTGGGATATATGGAATTACAACTAGTACAAAGGGCTAGGAGTGTTGAAAATCTCAAATAAAATGCTGGTTTTTACATCTTAGCCTGTGGGTTGTTTGAGAATCATGCATTCTCTCATTTGGTTTATTCTTCATGGTTAGATTATCATTTGTCCTTGTCTTTGTGGCTCCGTTCATTTTGAGTTTTTTAGGTTAAGTTATATGCATTTATGAATAGCCATGGTTTAAATTTCTTTCTGTCTGGTAAGATGCGTAGTGTTTCCAGTTGGGAATTCCAGAGCTTTGGACCTGCTATGGAGACAATATGCCAAGTTCTCCTACTTTTCTTCACTATTTAGTTTTACTAATTGATAAAATCTGTAGATTCAGTTTCTCAATAGGTAATGTGACGTTTCTTAATTTTCCAGTATTGTGAAACTCCACTCTTTTCTTTAGTGCCCTCATTGGCCAGCTATTCTTGGAGTCATTTATTTATTTATTTATTTAAATATTTGTATCCCACACAGACATTCAAGCTTGGCATCTGGGCTTTGGGCCTGAGATGGATGAGAAAGCTCTCGGTCTCCCCTACGTTCCAGAGCTAAATTCCAGCAAAATATTCATCGCCATGACAGCCCTGAGATTATCAACTGGTACCATGCAATTAGGGGTGTGCATTCATATGAAAAGAAAAAGAGTAATTCATGATGAATGAATCTATTTTTGCTTCAGTTGTGGTCCCCCAAAATAAATGGAGGGGGACCACAATAAATGTAGTGTCATTTGTTTATGTTTCACATTCAAGTCTATGGCCCACTGAAGTCCATGGATGTGAACTGCTGAGCAAAAAAACAAATGGTAACTATTAGAGATATGAATCGTGTCCTCGATCGTCTTAACGATCGATTTCGGCTGGGAGGGGGAGGGAATCATATGGTTGCCGTTTGGGTGTGTAAACTATCATGAAAATCGTTAAAATCGTGAGCCGACACACTAAAACCCCTTAAAACCCACCCCCGACCCTTTAAATTAAATCCCCCACCCTCCCGAACCCCCCCCCAAATGCTTTAAATTACCTGGGGATCCAGCGGTGGTCCAGAACAGTGGCGGTCCGGAACGGCCCCCTCAATTGAATCCTGTTGTCTTCAGCCGGCGCCATTTTGCAAAATGGCCGCCGCAAAATGGCGGCGGCCATAGACAAAAACGATTCGACGCAGGAGGTCGTTCCGGACCCCCGCTGGACTTTTGGCAAGTCTTGTGGGGGTCAGGAGGCCCCCCCCAGCTGGCCAAAAGTTTCTGGGAGTCCAGCGGGGTTCAGGAAGCGATTTCTTGCCGCGAATCGTCCGGGGGTTCCGGACCGCCGCTAAACGACCTCCTGCAGTCGATCTCCTGCCGGCGCCATTTTCCGTACGGAAAACGATTCGCGGCAAGAAATCGCTTCCTGAACCCCGCTGGACTCCCAGAAACTTTTGGCCAGCTTGGGGGGGCCTCCTGACCCCCACAAGACTTGCCAAAAGTCCAGCGGGGGTCCGGAATGACCTCCTGCATCGAATCATTTTTGTCTATGGCCGCCGCCATTTTGCGGCGGCCATTTTGCAAAATGGCGCCGGCTGAAGACAACAGGATTCAATTGAGGGGGCTGTTCCGGACCGCCGCCGTTCTGGACCACCGCTGGATCCCCAGGTAATTTAAAGCATTTGGGGGGGGGTTCGGGAGGGTGGGGGATTTAATTTAAAGGGTCGGGGGTGGGTTTTAGGGGGTTTTAGTGAGCCGGTTTTCCTGCCCTCCCCCTTCCCCCGATTTACAATTTTTTAACGATAAATCGGGGGAATTGGTATTGTATCGTGGCCCTAACGATTTTTGACGATTTAAAATATATCGGACGATATTTTAAATCGTCAAAAAACGATTCACATCCCTAGTAACTATAGCAGCCAACTCTTGTCTGTGTGATCTCACAGATTTGTCAGAGCAGAGACAGGGCACGTTGGAAAGGAAAACACACAGAGGGCAAATCACAGTACAGCATCAACTACCCTGTAGCTGCTATCTGGATCAAGTGACACTGACTTACTCTGTATTTCCTCTCTAGCAGTTAATCTAGGAGAACATGCTTGGAGAAGAGTTTAAAAAGAAAATCTTTAAAATTTGGGATTTAGAAGTGGTAAAGGGATGCTTGTGATCTCTGTGCTGTAGTGTTCTCACTCTCTGTGCCAGAAGGACAAAGGCAGTGGTACTGTTGCTGTTTTTACATTTTCTCTTCACTGGGGGAGGGTCAGGGTAGGACACAGTATGAAGATTGTAGTACTCCGAGAAAATTCTTTGTCTCTGTCTGGACACCAGTAAGATGAGAACACATTAACTGAAGAGAAGAAGACCCTTACCAAGCTGCCAGTCTTATTGGTTCTGTTAATTTTTTATAGTTTTTGTATGTGGATTGGAGAAGGATTTAGTCAGCACTCATGGCATTCAGCACATACATACAGTGTTTGTGTGTGTCAGTTATCCACACTGAGTAGGGTTATAATTACAGTATCTTTTAGAGATATGTTTAGTTTTTACATGTTGGCTCGGGCTTCGGCTCAGGCGACCCGTGGAAATTCCAACAGGTCGGTTTTTTTTCAGCGATTTTTCACTAAAAAAAAAAAAACAACCCACCCCAACCCTTAAAATTTAGTTTATTACAACCTCTCCACCCTCCAAAACTTGCTTAAAATCCATGGTGGTCCAGCAGGGGTCCTGGGAGCTATCTTCTGCTCTTGGGCCGTCGGCTGCCAGCAAATAAAATGGCGCCAGTGGCCCTTTGCCCTTACCATGTGACAGAGGCTACCGGTGCCATTGGTCAGCCCCTGTCACATGGAAGGAGCAATGGATGGCCCGCGCTAACCGAACAACGAATTTTCCCCGAAGTTCAGGGAAAATCCGTCTCGGGATTTGGGTCCTCCAATCCATGCCGAATTGGACAATTTCTTTGAAATTGTCCAATTCGTCAAAAATGAATGCACATCTCTAGTATCTATAATATAAAATGCACTTGGAAGGAAGTGGTGTCTGCAGCAGAGACCTGGAAGGCTCATTTGCATACTTTTCCGAGCAGCCCCAGCACAGGAATATAGAAGACACTGTGAGCCATCTAGGTATCAGCATTCACAGCCCCCATACTCTTTCTAGCTTCAGAGGATCTGAAGGCTCATCTGCATACTTGTCCCAGCAGTTCCAATAGAGGAAATCATGAGTATTCAAAGCTTCTTCTTCCATGGCCCCTGTGCTCATTTGAGCAGTAGAAAACTGTAAGGCCAATTTGTGTACTTTTGCCTGTAGCTCCAGCAGAGGACATTATAAGCAATTTAGTTTTGCAGTTTTCACAGTTTTGCTGTCAGGAGAGGAGCTAAATGTTCATTTGCATGCATACTTCTCTCAGCAGAGACTTCTAGAGGATACTGTGAGCCATCTAGGCTTTATCTTCCACAGCACCTGTGCTCTTTCCAACAGCAGAGAACTGGAATGCTCATTTGTATACTTCTCCTAGCAGCCCCCTTTCCAGGACACTGCAAGCTATCTAGGCTTCAGATTCCATAGCCTCTTAGCAACAGCAGAGGACCTAAAAACTTATCTGCATACTTAGCAGAGGACACCCCCCCTCTATTTCCAGCAACCAAAACACCACTTCCAATAAATTTTCAACAACAAAGGTTTTTATTTGACACAATAATGTGAAATTAGTTCAAAACTAGAGTCAATAAGGTGCGTAACTGGGTGGTGAAAAATAGATTAAATGTAGTCTCTGGAAGATCATTGACAGAAATATATAAAATAAACCAATAGCTTAACAGTACTTTAGATTAGTTTGAACAGCCCTACTTCCTTAGAAATGTTAAACCATAAAATGTGTCCTGTGACTTGTCTGCCTCTCTCCCTGCTGGGACACTGGGTCTCTGTCAATCATTCAGCCCCTATTGCAGCTGAATTCCTTGCCCTGCCTGAGATCCCCCTGCTAGTTCCAGTAACACCTGGGTGCCAGTTCCCCACCCCACATTGATGTCATGGAGGGTGAAGAGCCAGTGTGGAATCCAGGAGGCACTGCGCTCTGGAAGTGTGCATGCTTTGTAATGTACACAAAGAAGCACAACAAAGGATCTCCTTTCTGCACTCTGTTGTGCATACCTTGTGCTGCTGAGGCCCTGAAGCCTTTGCTCAATTCTTATCCAGCTGAGGATGATCAAGATCATCCACAGACTATCACAATGATGCAAGGGATGGGAAGGTATGATCATCTGTACTTTTACAATACATGGAATGTTCTCAGTTCCTTTTGCATTACATGCTCAATATTTATTTATTTATTTGTTTATGTTTTGTTTTTTCAAGCTACAATTGATGTGTCCCTTAAAGTATATATGTTACACGTGCCGGCCGTGGCAGACCCGCGGCTCGGCCCTCTCACCTCTCTCAAGTGAATCCAGTGCCTGGTCCCTCGTCCCTGGCAGCGGTAGGCCGCCGGCTATGTCCTCGGGCTGTCCCTGGTGCCTCCGACTCAGCTACAGATCCTGGTGCTCCACGTCGGGCCTCTCTGCATGGCCCGCGGAGAGACGCCGCTACTCAGTGCTGTGCCCCTCCCTAGGCACGCGCATGCGCATCACTATGTCTTAAGTAGGGCCCGCGGCGGGAACCTAGTCGTGGCCCCAGATCATGACGTCAGTGGAGCTCTGGTACTTAAGCCCGGGCTCCGCTTCCTAGGATTGCCTTTGCAACAGGTCTCCTCGCTGGTCGAGTACTCATTGCCTCCTAGAGATTCTCCTTGTTCCTGATCCTCGCTGACTCCTGTTCCTGGTTTCCTCATTCCTGTGTTCCTGATCCTCAACCTATCCTCAGATTGCTTCCTCGAACCTTGACTTCTGCTTTGCCTGACCACGCTGTTGACTCTTTCCAAGCCCGGACTTCTGCTTTGCCTGGCCACGCCGTTGACTCTCTCCAAGCCTGGACCTCTGCTTTGCCTGACTACGTCATTGACTCTTTCCAAGCCTGGACCTCTGATTTGCCTGACCACGCCGTTGACTCTCTCTAAGCCCGGACCTCTGCAGTGCCTGACTACTCCGTTGCCTCTCTCCAGACCCAGACTTCTGCATTGCCTGACTACTCCATTGCCTCTCTCCAGACCCAGACTTCTGCATTTCCTGACCACTCCGTTGCCTCTCTCCAGACCCAGACCTCAGCCTTGCTTGCCACTGCTTCCAGATTGCTGCTGACCCTGACTCCAGCTTTCCCTACAAAGCCTCTACAGTCAACGTCCTGGACTTGGCCTATTCAGGCTTTGGCTTGTTCTTGCTTGGGCACCCCCTGTCTGACTTTGGTTCTATTGGTGCCCAGGTCTCTGGGACTCCGCCTTATCCAGTACAGACTATTACTCTCCTCTGTTGCTGCCTCTGGGCTGACCTCGATCCTTCCATCGACAACAACATACGAAGGCCCACCTAAGTCCAGCTGGCCCTGGTACCCAAAGGCTCAACCCACGGAGAATGAGGGCTGGTATTGGTGAAGCGACAGCCAGCCACCATCCATCAGCCCTTTCCGCCTGCTGACAGTGGGGACCCGTAGGACCCTTCCTACGGGTTGCATCAACCCCACCTCGGCCCAAGGGTCCACCTCCGGTGCAACAATATATTGCCCATGGAAAATTTTAGAACTGCAATACAGGCTTTCATCTTACTTCTATTGAGTATTGTAGTTTATAATATTTATGTTTACCAAAATGTTAAATTCTTTGCAGCTATTGCAAAATTATGCTGCCTCTCTTATTATAGCTTCTCCTGCTAAAGAATATATAACTGATAAATAATAAGTAGCAGACTCTCTCTAAATTAATCACAAAAATCCCTAGGGAAGAGAGAGGTAATTTCTCAATGTGTTAATACATAAATTCTAACAAATTAACCAAGCTAAAAATATACTTGAGATGGTATAAGAAGAAATGCATTTAGTTGCAATCTACTTATGAGGAGAGGTTGAAGATCCTAAATATGTATACCCTGGAGGAGAGGAGAAGCAGGGGGAGACATGATACAGACCTTCAGATACATAAAAGGCAAAAATGACGCAATTTTAATAACAAACCTCTTCTGTTGGTAAGAAATAAGGAGAACTAGAGGCCATGAAATGAAGCTCCAGGGAGGACATTTCAGATTGAATATCAGGAAATATTTCTTCACGGAGAGGGTGGTGGATGCATGGAATGCCCTACCAGAGCAAGTGGTGAGGGCCAGAACAGTGAAGGAATTCAAAAGGGCATGGGATAAACACTGGGGATCCCTAGAGGAGGGAGAAGACAACATGAGGAAAGAGGCATGTTAGAGGCAGGTCCCTCATACAGTTAAAAACTGTGACAGCAGAAAACTAAGACGAACTATATAGTCTGGGGGAAAAAAAGGGGAGGGCAGTCTGGGAAAAGAAGCAAACAGAGGGGTGATGTACCAGTGTAAATTAAATAGCACAAGAGGAATTATAGGTATACAAATAATCAAGGGGGGTGACTTACAGATGTGACACATATTACCCTTAACCAATTAACCAAGACATAACTCAAATAAGTAAACTACAAGGCCCAGACCTCGATGGTCCGTGAATCATATAGGATGTGAGCTTGCTGGCAGACGAGATGGGCAATTGTGTCATTTTCTGTTGTCATTTTCTATATGTTTCTATAATAACAGATAAAATCATGAAATACATAATGAATAATATCAAGGTTAAAAAATAATAAATACAATATTACATTGCACAGGTTTAAAAAAAAAAAAAAGAAAAGATAAAATAAAATAGATGGAAAAAAAGCAATCTTATTTATTAAACCAGGTTCAATATAGCTCATCCTGCGAGCCAAAGTAAAATACTACCTTAACTTAAGCATTACTCTCATATGCTAGTTTAAAAAGCCATGTCCTCAGACATTTCTTAAAAACAGAAAAGTCTTTTTGCAGCCTTAATTCAATGGGTAGGGTATTCCACAATTTGGGTCCAGCAAATGAGATAGCGCTCTCTCTCACTTCACTCAAGTGTTTGGTTCGAACTGTTGGAGCTGTTAACAAGGCTTTGTTCGCGGATCTTAGATTTCATTGAGGAGTATGTAAATGATTAGCTGCATTTAGCCATTCAATATTTTCATTATGAATCAATTTGTGTAATAAACACAACACTTTATAATCTATTCTAAATTTTATTGGTAACCAGTGTAAGGCAGTTAATATGGGCGTGATATGATCATATTTTCTTCCACCTGTTAAAATTCTAGGTGTGGCATTTTGAAGTAATTGGAGCAGCTTCAAAGTACTCGCTGGAAAACTGAGTAACAATGCATTGCAGAAAGTGAGAGTCTGAAGCACAGTGCGAAAATCCTCATGATTAAGAAAGGGCTTTAGTCATTTTAACAAGTGCAATTTGTTATAGCCATCTCTAATTTTAAGACTGATGTGTGTCTTCATGTTAATATCACTACTGAAAAGAAGAATAGAGAACAAAAGGCATGACATAGCTGAAATTTTTGAAATTAGTAGAATCTGATAAATAGTTCTTGATCTCCTTTGTCTTTGTTTATGATTGTATGGGCCAGTCTGATATTTTCTGCGGTTCAAAATGATGTCTAAATGGTTATTCAGATAAAGGGTAGCCATTATGTCACTTACTTCAGTTTGTGTAACAGTACACAAGTACACAACATGACATCAACCACTCCAGTGGAGGAATATGTTGTCCTTATTCTCAAATTATATGGTCCCAAAATTTCCAAAGGTAATCTACTGCCATCAAAAGATTGTGCACAATCAGAACAATGTGCACAGGGGTAAGGTCCCCCATCAAGACCTTCGTCCTCATTTTGATCACTAGATATAAATTCAGAGCATACCACTTTGACATTGATATTAGGTCCACGAGTAAAAGCAAAAAATGGAAAACTCATCAAATACTATGTGAAAATGTAATACCTCCCAATGTTGGCAATAATGTTTTGGACTTTATATATCTGTGAAGAAAATGGCAATATACAAATTGGGAGGGAAGAATTCTGGTGCCCTACTGTATTTAATAACAAATCTCTGTTCGGCCACCTAGCATGTTTGTATGTACTGCATATAACAGGATGGGGATACCCCCAATTAGCAAAATCTTTCATCATCTCTTTTGACCACATCTTAAATTCAGATAAATTTGAACAAAGGCATCGAAGACAAATAAACTGGCTGATAGGAAGGCTGTCATGCAGCTTACAAGGATGATAACTCTGGTAATTTAATAAAGTGTTACAATCTGTAGTTTTCTTAAAAATAGTAAATTCAAAGGAATCTGTCCTCAAAATTACTTTAATGTCTAAGGCCTAGATTCATCATTTTGCTATAAATTTTGCATGAATAACACTCGCGATAAAAAAAAGCCATGGTTAGGGTAATTTTTGAGTTACCATAACACGCACTATTTTACCACTTCACTCAAGTATTTTACCACAAGGAAAGGAAAAAGGTGCAGTTATTTCCGGTGTGATAACATGCGTTATGCTATTGCAATCAAAGTTAAACACCCCTCATTTTCATAAACTCCACCCAAAGTCCTCCCCTTTGACTAAATTTTCACAATTTGCATATGCATCTCGTGATGCGTTATGTATCGCATGCGTTATGGCATTATCATTGGCGTTAGGGTCCTAACGCCCGTGATAACACCCTTTGATGAATGACACTGTTAATGAGATATTACAGTGGCACTAAAGTTAAATGTTAATTGCAAGTTAGAATCAAGAGTATTCAACCAATCAAAAAAATTGCAAAAAATCAGCATGGTCACCACTCCACAACATAAACATTTCATCTATATATCAACACTAAAGTTTGATAGATGTCTTAAAGGGGCAATCAGCTAATCATCTAGCTTCAAAGTAGTCCATATACAAATTAGTAACATCAGGTGCTATGGTGGCACCCATGGCTACCCCCTTGGTCTGTTTGTATATTTGTATACAATGACACCATGTCAATCATGGAGGTATGCCTCTATGGGATGTTGTTCATTGTATTTTTTAGTTTGATTATTGTTTTTTATGGGGTTTTCTTCAGAATTAGCAACCTTTGAAACAGGCAACATCTTGCCAAAACATTGGCTAATGTCAGGGTGCATAAGTTGTGATCTCACAACCAACTCAGATTGCTTCAAGATAAGTAGAAGTATTTTTGTTTGAATTGTTAGGGGTACACTATTTATATTTTAAAATCATTTTCTGGTTAATTTGTGGAATTATTCTCTTTTGATTTGTGTTTGATTAAAGCAGTATTGGTTGCAAATAAATGTATTTAACATATTGGATTGGTAAGTGATGGGGTCCTGGCACTGTTGTATGAGGACTGCATGAGGCCCATTGTGTGGCGGGAGCCAGTAGATTGCATCTAAGCACATTTCTTCTTGTATCATCTCCAATCTATTTTTAGTTTGGTTAATTTGTTAGAATTTATGTATTAACACATTGAGAAATTACCTCTCTCTCTTCCCTAGGGATCTTTGTGAAAGAATATATAACACCAGTATTACAGAAGCTACATTAGCTCCCCAAAAGCCCAGCAAATTAATTTTAAAAGTTTCTGTTCTGGTTTTTTAATGCATTGCAAAAAAGGTCTTCATCTGTCTGAGTGTTTAATTAAATATATTAGAGATGTGAATCGTTTTCCATATCGTCTTAACGATAGAAATCGTGTGGCAGGAGAAGAAAATCGTGTTTGGCACGATTATTTCATTGAAAAATCGTTAAAAATCGTTTTTTCCGATTAGTGCGCACTAACTCCCCGTTAGTGCGCACTAACTCGAGTTAGTGCGCACTAACTCAAAATGATACAAATAGACACTTTCCAGGTCACTGAAGGTCAGTTAGGAATGAATATGTGTTCCTATTGGCTGGCAGCCCTCTTATCTATTGATGTTACCAAGGTTACCACTGAGGTAATGGTTGGGGGGATGTGAAATGGAAACAGTTGGAAGCTTGACATGTGATGATCAGCACTCACGTGACTAGAACTTCTTTGTTTATTATTTTTGTTAGCAGACACGTGCATGTTGAATTTGCCAATCACTGTGCATTTTAGAAAGGTGGTCCTGGCTGGAACTGTACACAGTTCAAATATATGTAATTGATTGTTGGTAAGTGTATTTTTTAAGTAGCCACACTGGCACAAGTATGTTTACTTTTCCTCCTACTTAACTCACTAGCTCAGCTTTGTAAGAAGGGCTTCTCTGCTTGAGTGAGGGTCAGGCAGCTCCCCCCTGTCTGTGAAGCCAGCCTCTCACTAGTAATGCAGGGAGGGAGCTGTCTCAGACTTCACCATCCTCCCCCCCCCCTCACCCACACACCATTCACTAGCTGGGACATGGGGGAAGTCAGGAGTGAGGGTCAGGCAGCTCCCCCCTGTCTGTGAAGCCAGCCTCTCACTAGTAATGCAGGGAGGGAGCTGTCTCAGACTTCACCATCCTCCTCCCCCCCCC
This sequence comes from Rhinatrema bivittatum, assembly GCF_901001135.1. Classification (NCBI taxonomy): domain Eukaryota; kingdom Metazoa; phylum Chordata; class Amphibia; order Gymnophiona; family Rhinatrematidae; genus Rhinatrema; species Rhinatrema bivittatum. The sequence continues at coordinate 76,644,873 of NC_042621.1, read as the reverse complement.
CTCACCCACACACCATTCACTAGCTGGGACATGGGGGAAGTCAGGACTGATGGTCAGGCAGCTCCCCCCTGTCTGTGAAGCCAGCCTCTCACTAGTAATGCAGGGAGGGAGCTGTCTCAGACTTCACCATCCTCCCCCCCCCCCCCTCACCCACACACCATTCACTAGCTGGGATATGGGGGAAGTCAGGAGTGAGGGTCAGGCAGCTCCCCCCTGTCTGTGAAGCCAGCCTCTCACTAGTAATGCAGGGAGGGAGCTGTCTCAGACTTCACCATCCTCCCCCCCCCCCCTCACCCACACACCATTCACTAGCTGGGACATGGGGGAAGTCAGGAGTGAGGGTCAGGCAGCTCCCCCCTGTCTGTGAAGCCAGCCTCTCACTAGTAATGCAGGGAGGGAGCTGTCTCAGACTTCACCCTCCTCCTCCCCCCCCCCCCCCCTCACCCACACACCATTCACTAGCTGGGACATGGGGGAAGTCAGGAGTGAGGGTCAGGCAGCTCCCCCCTGTCTGTGAAGCCAGCCTCTCACTAGTAATGCAGGGAGGGAGCTGTCTCAGACTGGTATCAGGGTTAGGGCACTGTGTACAGGAAGATCACAACACTCCTGGTATTAATAGGGATAGGGCACTGTAAGAGATGACTGTAGTAGATTGAATAAAGATCTGATGTTTCTGCTCTCCTCACACCAAACAAAAACAACACACAAGCAGAGAAGCCCTTCTTACAAAGCTGAGCTAGTGAGTTAAGTAGGAGGAAAAGTAAACATACTTGTGCCAGTGTGGCTACTTAAAAAATACACTTACCAACAATCAATTACATATATTTGAACTGTGTACAGTTCCAGCCAGGACCACCTTTCTAAAATGCACAGTGATTGGCAAATTCAACATGCACTAACATTTCAGGTGCCTGCTAACAAAAATAATAAACAAACAAGTTCTAGTCACGTGAGTGCTGATCATTACATTACTTTTTTTGTCAAGCTTCCAACTGTTTCCATTTCACATCCCCCCAACCATTACCTCAGTGTTAGCCTTGGTAACATCAATAGATAAGAGCACAGCCAGCCAATAGGAATACAATTACATGCATACATATTCATTCCTAAGTGACCTTTACTGACCTGGGAAGTGTGAACACTTTGTTTCATTTTCTGTTGGTGTTCGTTAGTTTCCAGTTCCATTTCCCATCCCCCCAACCATCACCTCAGTGGTAACCTTGGTAACATCAATAGATAAGAGGGCAGCCAGCCAATAGGAACACATATTCATTCCTAACTGACCTTCAGTGACCTGGAAAGTGTTTATTTGTATCATTTTCAGTTAGTGCGCACTAAATCGAGTTAGTGCGCACTAACGGGGAGTTAGTTCGCACTAACTCGATTTAGTGCGCACTAACACGATTTAACGATTTTTAACGATAAATCGTTAGAATTTCTATTGTATCGTGTTCTATAACGATTTAAGACGATATTAACATTATCGGACGATAATTTTAATCGTTGAAAAACAATTCACATCCCTAAAATATATACCCATTTAGATCCTTGCATTCTGTGAATCAATGTCTGCTGGAAGTGCCGTCACAAAATTGTGAGTTTACGGACCGTTTGTTCTCGTGCTTTTATAGTAGCTGAGCGACTGTGGAATGATCTGCCTCTTGATCTCTGCACCATTTATTTATTTATTCATTCATTCATTCAATGCTTTTATATACCGGTGTTCGTCTGTGCATCACATCAGTTTACAGTAAACGAATAGCAAAAAAATGGAGAGAGAAAGGAGCAAAAGTTACAATGAACATTGTAAAAACCGATAACAGAGAAAAGGTTATAAATTAGTGTCAAAGAGAGAGAAGAATTTAGGTGGGAGAGCCAAGATTAAGTTGCAACAATATGAATCAGCCAAGGGCCTATACACAGGTGGATTTTAGTTGTGTGTTAGCTTGAAGGAGGTTTGGGCCTTTTTGAAAAGCCATGTCCTTATTTTTTTTTGCATTTCTGAGTGCAGGGTTCCATGACAGACTACATACTGTTTTGTAAGAAATCGAAGGCCTTCTTTTTTCAGTATGCCTTTTAAAAATAGTTTTATCTGTCTGTTATGTTTTTTTATGAAGTTTGATGATCATTTCATTGTTTGTTTTGAATGTAATTATTTTGAATGCAATTCGTATACTGCCTAGAATATGTGCTACAGTATATAAAAGAAACCAGCTTTAATAATAGCTGCCAGCTGTGGTTTAAAAGAAAGTGTCGAATCAATTATAAAACCCAAGTCTCATACTGAATTGCTAGAAATTAACAGATCCCCTTCTACCATTAACCCAAGTAGCTGTGAAGGAAGCCTCTGTTTTGGCAACATTTAAAATTAAATTATTAGCTCTCAGCCAGATATTACTTTCGTATAAATAAGCAAGCATGGGCTTAATAGTGGAGGATAAGCTAGAGGAGACCAGGAAAAGTAACTGGATGTCATCTGCATATATTTTAAACTCAATGTCCAAAGCTGACAGAAGTGTTGAAAAAGACATTAAGTATAAGTTAAATAACATGGAAGAGAATGCAGAATCTTGTGGTATTCCCATAGAAATTGGTTTCCAAGATGACCTTTTTTGACTGATTTTAACTCTAAATAGTCATTGAGAGATACAGTTCAAATTATTTTAAAATGCTCTGCCCAATTCCATGAGAGCCTAGCCTCTTTTTAAGCAGCAAATGATTGATACAAAGGCAGAAGATATATCAAATGAGAGCATAATTACAGACTGTCCCTTCTCTAACTACACTGCTTTTGTTGCGTCCTTCGGTCTCAGACGGTTTCGACCCTTGTGCCTCACCTTTTTCTCTGCTCTCCCCACTAGCCTTGGGAAGATGGCTGCCGCCACGTCTGCAAGCTGCGTCCTCCGGCGTCCCCCGGAACAGCTATGGCAAAGCCACACGCCATGTTTCTCCTAAGGGCCTTCTAGGGTGCGCGCACTCACGCCACCCAGATCTTTATCCACGTCATGGCGGAAACCTCGGGGGCGTCCCCCTCGAGTGACATCACGCCATCTGGGTATTTAGCCTACATTTGTTTGCTAGCTTGTTGAGTTAGCAAAGATTGGACTCGTCCGGTCTAAGCTACTCTGCCGCTTCCTTGCTGCTGTATTTCTACAAGTTCTCATTGAAAGGATTTACAATATTCATATTGATTGTCTATGGTACTTACTATATTGCTACAGGATCCTAAAAAGAGACCAAGATGAGGAATGGGGTTAATATTTCATCTGGGTTCCTGAAAGCTTTGCACCCTAGGCTTAGGGAAAACTGCACATAACCTGGAGAGGGCCTATATAAAGCGTGCAAGGCTTCCATATTTTCTCTTTTTAAGCTTCTGCCAGGCATGCTCAGCTTTACGCATTGAGAACTAGCTCCTGAGTGAATCAGAGGACCCTGTTACGATGCCGAGAAAGCTTTTTACATTGTAAAAGAGAAAGAGCTTCAGTTGTTGTAGACAAGGTGTCAAAAAAAAAAAGAGAGATAAGTTATCAGCATTATTAGAGTTTAGAGTGTAAAGCAACAAAGCCCAATGCATATTAAACTTGTCTAAATTGATTGGGCCATGGAAGATTTTATGAGGGCAATCAAAACATGTGACATGCAAGTGAGAAAGTTAACAAATGATGATCTGACCAAGGAACTGGTGTAAGCCTAAGCTCAGAGATTCTATCACAAGATACCCAAGGATCAGGAACTCATAATAAATCAAGAATATCTCCAGCCCTATGTGTAGAAGTGATCAATTGCTTTAGATTAACAGCAGATAAAGTAGATAAAATATTTTCCAGCTTAGGTTTTGAAGTATTTCTCAAATGCATATTGAAATCACCAATAATTAAAAAAAAAAATCCTCAAATTAAAGATGTAACTCTAAAATGTAACCTAAAAAAAATGAAGCATAAGTTCTAAGAAGGCCTGGGGGGACAATAAATAATACATAAAACACAAAAATTTTACTTAACTAATATGAATCACTTCCATGCTCAATAAACTGTGATAACACAACAAAAGATAACACAGACCTAAAAATTAGAATCCCAGCACCTCCCCTTTAATCCACTCTGGGCTAATAGAGATAGGTGTAACCAGGGGGACATAATTGCTGAAAGACAGCAATATCAGCAGCAGTATGCCAACTTTACAAAACAAATCTGGCTTTTCATCATTAATCAGAGTGAACAAAATACCACCTTTTTTTTTCTTACCAATTGAGCATTAACATACAAAATATGCCATTTTTGTGAAACAAAGTTGGATGCTTTTGAATATAAGAACAGCCCATTTGCCCAAGAAGGATATAATAAAATAGATGAATGGCAAACGAATTTGTTACGCAACGGAGCCAAAGGATTATACACCCCTTTACCAGTAACTGTAGAGATATGAAATGTCATAACAGCAGATGACTGAACAGACATCATAATAAAAAAGAAAAAACAGACTCCTCTGCCTCTGATATTAAAAATAATGTTTAAAAATAAAAAATAATGAGTGTGTTAATCAATGGACAATTGATCAAAAAGAAAACCGATGTGCTTCATGACCTCTTAGAGACAAGCCCTTGATTTTTTTGAGTAACAGAGGCTGGACTCCGATGCTGTGATCACAAACCAAGTTTGCATTTTGCAATATTCTGCTGTTTCTCATCTTTGTGAGAAAATGAGGAGACCTGCTGTTTGTATATCAGAGTTGCCACACTATGTCCATTGAGCTATTGGGAGCTCTGTGTATGAGATGCTTATTTAATTTTCTCATGCTATCAGTATTTGTTTTGTCTACTGTCCCCCTAGTTTGCTTTGCTCTGATTCTTCCCCAACCTTTGAGATGTTAACATGAGCTAAGGCAGACCTCAACAACATGTTGGTAATTGGTGATTTCAATATGCATGTTGATGGACTGCCTCCTACAGTTTATGTTTTGAAGTTTTAAAAAATGATGACATCTCTAGAGTGGCAGCTAATCATTGATGTTCCTATGCATAAAATGGGACATACCCTTGATTTGGTCTTTGTGAACTCCTCTATTAATTTACTATTATTTATTTATATTTTTTTTAAATTTTATTTTTATTCACTTTTAAACATTACAGCAAATCAAATATATCCGCTTATTGAAAAGGAAATGCAATTATACATACATTAAAGGATAAAATCTAAATTCAATGCATGTAATCTCTAGTATAATCCACTTCCCCTTGAAGAAACTAGAACAGGGGGCAGAATTTTGGAAGAGTTTAAACAAAGAAAACATTTTATAAAGAATTGGCTTTAACGTAATTCAAGGACTGTTACTTATTTACTGATCCTTCATTAGGCTTTACACCAGAGGTAACCACTAACCTCCTTGCATTTAGGAACGATTTTAGTTGTTCCGGGTAGAAAAAAATATAACAATCTTTTGAGGATTTTATGAAGCATTTACAAGGATATTTTAATACATAGGAAAATCCTAAAGCCAAAACCTGCGTTCTCATAGCAAGAAATTCCCGTCTTCTTTCCTGAGTTACAGGAGCAAAATCTGGGAAAGCTCGAATCTGCGTTCCTCTAAAAGTCATCTCAACATTACGAAATATCTCTTCATTATCTCCGTTATGTCTTTCTCAATTATAAAGGATACCATGAGAGTAGCACATTCATAATATTCTCTAGTTGAATCTTCAAGAAATTGTGTCAAATTTCCTTTATTCACATCCAGCTGCTGCTGCTCTCTATTTCTTGTGGACACCGGCATATAATATACTTTGTTCACAGCAGGCAAATTTTCTTCTTGATATTTCAGAACTTCTTTAAAGTATTTCTTGAGAGTGATGTAAGGGAGTTCTCCTATTATTTTGGGGAAATTAAAAAATCTCAAGTTCAGATGGTGGGAATAATTTTCTAAATGTTCCAGTCTTCTAGAGACCACATTAAAGTCCTTTATCAACTTTATATTGCATTCATCAATTTTCTTAATATTAGCCTCTGTTGTTTCCAACCTAGGCTCCAACACAGAAATCTTAGTGTCTAAAACCTCAATTTTTTGTTCAACAACCTCCAGATTATCTTGGTACTGCCCTATCGATTCCACCAATGCTGCCATAATGTCCCAAATCGCATCCAATGTTATTTTCTCGGGCCTACCTGGCATCCGAAATCGGGGTTTGCAAATTTCCTCACCCATCTTCGTTACCGGAGATATTCCCGCCAGGGTGGCTTCCTGTCCAGACATGTTGACTTCTCCGTCGTTTCTCTCCACTGCCTCCCCCAAAGTCGGAGTCGACGTGGGCGGCAGCCCTCGATGTTCACTGCCTGAAATATCCAGGCGTTCTCCAGGCCACAACGGAGATTCGGCATGTTCTGCGCCCTGGCCTCCCTCTGCTTCAGTCGCTCCTACCACATCACGGGTATGCGACAACGCGGCCAGGGGGCTCTCGGGAAGCGGAGTCATCTCAGGTCTACGAGGATCCGGGGGAGTGAGAGATATTTCTCCTGGCGGAGCCACCGCTTCCTCGGATAGCCCCGCAGCGGAGTTACCACCTCCCGATTCTTCAGTCCTTCCAGGTACATACGAAGTTATCAACCGCTGAGTGGCCATAACTTCAGAGTCTGAGGGAAAGATTCTGAGTTTTCCCTTCCTTTTCGCGGGCATTATTCAAACAAAACTTTGGCAAAGATTCGGAGCTCAGCGCGTGTGTGTCTGGTTACGCCGCCATCTTGCCCCCTTATTTATTTATTTATTTATTTATGTATTTATTGGTGTTTATATACCGCCGCTCATCAAAGATATCGCGTCGGTGTACAGATAACAAAACAAAATACGCTGTAGCGTTGTACATAGAACATGGTCTGATCATTATTTATTAAGAGGTCCATATTCAAAAGCATTTAACCTGCTAACTCAGAAGTTAGCTGGCTGAATGAACATTTGGGCACCTATCGGTGACATTCCAGCCAGTCAATTTTTTCAATTTTTTTAATTTTATAGCTTCATATTTGTATGTCAAACAGACTAGATTTCACTAGTTATGTATCTCTAGAAAAGAACTATCCTTTCGGTTGTGTAGGATGTATTTTAAGGCCAAAGATATCATGTGAGTTTGTTTATATAAATATCTATATCTATATTTATCTATCTATCTATATACATCTATCTATCTATCTAAATAGATAGATATTTATATATGTAGAGAACCCCCACTTGAGTTGCTACTAATAGGATTATACCAACTGTGTAAGCAAAAGAGAAGTATCATTAGTTGATGTATAGTTCCCCTATGTGGGTTACTGTGATGGTATTGCCCTGGCTTTATAAAAACCAGGGACACATTTCATAGTGTGGATTTTTGAATTGACCTTTGAGGAGGTAAGATGGAATTTTTGTCTGCTGCTGGTTTTGTTCCTTTTATTTAGAAGGAAGTATCCTTGGAACTTTAGGAGTAAGATATGGGTCAGATGGAAGAAATCAGTTTCTTTTTGAGAAACTGATTTCACTTCTTTTTCGATTTTGTTTTGGAGCACGTTTTGTCCACCCTTCCATCATCTTTTGTTGCTATCGGAAGCCTAGATTTTCATGTTTGATCCAGCAATTAAATTACTCAGGTCCTAGATAATTTAGTCATGCTCAGCAAGCAAAGGTTTTAAGGAGTCTTTCATTTAGAAAGCTCCAAAGACCATTCACAGGTCTACAGAGGGAATAGATTCCCATGCATTCCTGAGAGGAGGATGGAAATGTGAGAGAGAAGGAAGATTGTGGCACCTGTCTGATGTTAACTATCACCTATCTTCAGGATATGCTGGAGGAGGTTGGAAGAGGAGTAGTCGCCTGAATCAAGTAGAATTCTATAGAATGCTATCTAAATTTAGCAAAGATTCCTATTCCACCAATTCTGGGAGAGAGTTCCAAAACTACCCCCTGAAATTGGAAAGGGACATGGAAACAGAAGACTAAATGTAAACATCAATAAAGAGTCACAGATATATTGGAATTGAATTATGTAATGGATTTTATGGAACACGGACTTGCATATTATCAATCAGTTCATTTCTACATTAATTATCAGTAAATTTATGTTAGAACTACATTCATTATCCAGTCTGATTATTACTGTACATGTTAAAGAATTAAACAATGCTTAGGGTCTTGGAGATCAAACTCTACCTCCCACCTCCACCCCCATGACAGGGTGTCCTGAAAATAAAGGGACTTAAGAACAGTATAAGAAGTTTGGAAAGCCCTTGGAATTGGCCTGTGGACTCCTCAGTGTGTTATGATGGGGATGGACAAATTACATATTGATTAGTAGAAAGGAAATTAGAATAAGCTCCCAAAGAATGTCCTATTTGTCTACTATGGACATTTCTGTTCTGGCCTAACACATAAGCCTCTTAGAATACATGGAATAATGGACATTTAAAACTCAAAACAGATTACGTTTCTGCAATGGGCATATTATGGATAAAACTGACATTTAAAGAAATGATGAACATTTAAATATATATATATTAACCAAACTACATAAGGAAGGCCTAGAGACTTTTCCAGCATTTTGGGCCTTTTGCTGGAAGGAATATTTTGTAATGTTTAAAATGCAAAACTGTGAGAGAAAGACAGTTTTAACTGCAGAGCAACTACCAAGCAATTGTACAGGCCCGTGGAACTCGGCAATTATCTATGGGCTGGAAAAGAGCCTGACGTTGGAATTATTGCCAGATATCGATCAACTGATGAAAACTATAAGAACTGTGGTTTAATAAAAAGCATCATATGTATGTTAAAAGTGGAAGCATCCAATCAGAAAATGCCTCATATCCAAAGCCTACCATTCCCCTATCACATGAGAAGAAGGGGTAAACAGCATGATTTTTTATCTTTTGACCCAAATAACCTAGACACCCTGACATTTAAGGGGTGTAGATTCATATTCAGATCTAACCAATGAACTGAGAGTCATGTAATCCTATTATTTTGTTGCTTGAGAAAAACATCATAAAAGATCTGAGGTTAAGACCAGAATTTAGGAAAGGCATCAGCCCCAGCACAAATGATCAAGGCAAACGACCAAGGCATGCAATCAGCCCCAACGCACATGACCAATACACATGACCAGACCTTGGGCATATGACCAGACAGCTAGCTCCAGCCCAAAGCAGATGTAATCATCCCAGCCAAAGATGTGACCAGAAGGAGACAGACCAAACCATGAGAGGTGGGCCTCAGACCTTCAAGGAGACATGCACAGGCACATGATCTCCTGGACATATTACAAGCAACTTCACTACTGAGGGGGTAAAAAGGAATTGTGGGCAGTTAGAAAGCACTATTTGCATACATCATACGATATGGGGAATTGAAAATATCATAATAAAATACATATTTACCAATACAAATCAGCAGTAAATTACTTCATATACATTATCTCAAGAGTCTTTTGTGCCAGGTTGCATGCAAGGTGCTAGAGTGAGTGTGTACTGTGCAGTCCGTCGGCACACATTGCCTGCCATCCTAACCTCCAATCGGGCTTTAGCCACAAAGGTTCATGATCATTAATCATACAATAGGATATATGCCCAACCTTTCTATCATAAAACGTCCCGTAACATTAGGATCACAGCCCAGGGTTACATATAGATAGATAGATATTAGATAGATAGATAGAAAGATAGATATGTGTATATACATACACACGCATATATTGCTTATTACAAGTAGAATTATTTTTCAGAATTGCTAATTATTTCCAAATAATAATTTGAAATGACAGATCACATTGAATAGTCCTTATATCTATAAGCCTTCCTTGTACTCTTGTTCAAAATATACTTATGCTGTTATTGAACAAAAACGGGCGGATTTTAAAAGCCCTGCTCGCGTAAATCCGCCCGGATTTACGCGAGCAGGGCCTTGCGCGCCGGCACGCCTATTTTCCATAGGCCGCCGGCGCGCGCAGAACCCCGGGACGTGCGTAGGTCCCGGGGTTTTTGGAAGGGGGCGTGTTGGGGGCGGGGCCGAACGACGCAGCATTTTGGGGGCGGAACGCGGCGTTTCGGGGGCGGGCCCGGGGCATGGTTTTGGGCCGGGGCATTCCGGGGGCATGGCCGCGCCCTCCGGAACCGCCCCCGGGTCGGGTCTCGGCACGCCAGCAGCCCGCTGGCACGTGTGGATTTACGTCTCCCTCTGGGAGGCGTAAATCCATGGATAAAGGTAGGGGGGGTTTAGATAGGGCCGGGGGGGTGGGTTAGGTAGAGGAAGGGAGGGGAAGGTGAGGGGAGGGCAAAAGAGAGTTCCCTCCAAGGCCGCTCCGATTTCGGAGCGGCCTCGGAGGGAACGGAGGCAGGCTGCGCGGCTCGGCGCGCGCCAGCTGCCCAAAATCGGCAGCCTTGCGCACGAGCGACTCCCTGTGACATAGTGAGGGCAAAGGCGATCGGCGCCATTTTGAAACCAGTCCAGCACCGAGGGTATGATTGAAGGGATGGCTCCCGGACCCCCCGCTAGACCATCAGGTACATGTAAAAGGTTTTTGGGGGGGTCAGGAGGGTGGGAAAAGCAAAGGGGTAATTTGTAAAGGGTCGGGGTGGGGTTTTTTTTATCGGGCCATCGGTGCCATTTTTATCAGTGGTAGCCAAAATGGCGCCGATGGCCCGAGAGCGAGAGATCGCGCCGGGACCCCCCCCCCCCAATGGACCACCAGGTAATTTAACAATTGGGGGGGGGGGGTTCGGGAGGGTGGGAGAGCAAAGGGGTCATTTATAAAGGGTCGGGGTGGGGTTTTTTTTATCTGCTCAGGCCTCACTAAAAAATTAACAATGTGAATTGGAATCGGAACCGATTCCAATTCACATCTCTAACGATCCGATTTTTTTCTCCCTCCATCCGAACCTGATCGTTAAAACGATTGGGCACACGATTCACATCTCTAATTTTTAAACCTACATGTGTTGTTTTCCAAAGAAAGTTTGTCCGCACAAACAGAAAGAAATTTAAAAGTCTGCACATGCACAGTGCCAGTGGCAATTTTCAAGGGAAAGGTACGCAGGTGCCAGATTTTCAAAGGGAATGTGAACATGCACTTTGCCTTTAAAAATTGCCATGGGAACAAAGCATCTGCAGACATTTGCAGCTACTTTTTGTGCAGGTAAAATGTCTAAACAAAATAACATATACATGTGCCTCTAAAGAGTCAGTTTGAAAATCGCCCCTACTTGCCTCGTATGCTGTATTCTTTTTTTTCCCCCTAAAAGGAAATTAGGTCTTCTTTGTACAAAGCTTGCATTAACCCCACAGAAAACAAATATAAGCAGTTTCCAAAGGAAGATCTTCACAGATCTCACAGCTGCTTTCTTTGCAGACCTTGCTTTTTTATGCAAATGACTCAATCTAACTTGTAAAACGTTTAATATTTTGGAGATACTCCTTTTTAATATCCATTAAAAGAGGCCAAGCTGCCTAACAATGCCGAGTGCTGAAGTATTGTGCATCTTGTTCAAAGGCATGAGGTGATTCTTTCTTTTGGGTCACAAGGGTCAAACTCTGTTGCATTAATTTTGCTGGGTGTTCTTTGCCAGAAATAATGAAGGAGGTCATTTATTTTAATTTTCTGGTCTTTAATTGCATGCAACTCCTTTGGAGTATGAACTCGGTAAACAGGTGGCTGAAATGGTGTAGAAACCTTCCCTTCCCAGCCATCCCTGCCCTCCCCCACAAAAAAAAAACCAAAACCAGACGCACACAACAAACCTTGAAGCTGAGCCAGAGATGGGGGGCATGTCCTGCACCGGCCAAGTCAGTTAGCTAAGTTAGAGATTGCTATACGTCAAGAGGCTGTGCACCTGCATTCTGGTTAGAAATACAAATACCTCTCTGTTTCAGTACAAACAGAAAAACGTGAATGAGAAGCACTCGTTTCACTGTGTTGTGACAATCACATTGTCTTATCAGTTTAAGGACCAGATGTACTAAGCCTTTTCCCCATAAACGCAAATGAGAAAACCCCCACTTAGTACAGCTGGCCCTTAGTATTGTCAGATAAAAAAAAACCCTTTCATTAATGACCAGCTTTCGTATATATATATATTTTTTTTTTTTCCATTTCAAAATCCAAAAGACTCTCTGCAGTTGTTTCTGTGCTCTTTTTAATCATTGTTTTATTCAGTGATTTAAGAATGAACACAGTGGGGTCTGCTCATTGAACACCGCTAAATAAATATTGTGTAAAATCACGTCATATTGAAAAAGCCTGGCTATCACTAAAAAGCAGAAGTGTCCACCTCGTTCCTGTAACCCTTTTGGGGATTTTATGGTAGTTTTAGGGCACACACAAGAATTTCTCTCGGGGGTTCTCTCCTTTTGCCACTTCCCCAATTTTAACAAGTCCCAAGGATTGAATTCTTTCTATGGGGGAAAGGCTTGAGCTTTTAGGCCCAGGCAATGGATGGGAATCCTCCCTGAGCTGTCTTACTGCCCCCTTTGGTGATGTTAGAACTGTAAAAGTAGGCAGGACACAATGTGGGGTGATGAAAGGAAACTTTACTTTGATTTGCAGAAAGTAAATAAATGTCCAATCGATGAGTTATATGTCTTACTTCACATCTGAGTTCAGTCTGGGTCATACATAGGGAACTCTCTCGTCTTCACTCTGTGCAGGTGTCCTTAGTATTACTCTCTGGGAGCAGCTCACCCCCTTTTCTTGTCCGAGGGTCAAGGGTCCAAATCGGGAAGGGATAACTATTGAGGGGAGTCCCCTTAAATCCCTAAAAATGCCTCGAACCTGCAGTCCAACAGCATCCCAGATGTTCCCAGCTTGTGTCCTGCAGTTCCCCGGGGTGGGGATCCGATTTGGGCAAACTGGGAATGAACTGGGAAAACTGGCAATGATGTCAGCAGCACACGTGCCTATTAAAATCCCCCCCCCCACACTTATGTGGTAGAAGCAGCATTTGTGCACACAGGCACGCAGCCACTTAAAATTGAGCGCACGTGTGCACGCGGTCAGGCTGTTTTATAACAGGGCTCATGTATGCGTGTATGTTATAAAACGGTTGCGTCTCTGGACACGGGTCAAGAAACGCGCACACGTGCGCCCGCAAGCCCCCTATGAAAGTTGCCATCTTAGAATTAGTTATTTGTTAACAGTTCATCAAATCTTTTTTCATTTCTTTTCACTAAACGCTGCACAGTTTTGCACCTGTCTTGTGAAAGGTGCATTGAATTCTTGCGTATAGATCCACGGGTAAGCCTGTATATGACTTTGAACAAAAAGCTTTTCCTACCCATGCAAAATTAAATACTATTGCTTAATAAATTATTTTTACTTTATTATCGTATTCACTTACATTGTAATACATATTAGTAATTTGTGATGTATATTAGTAATTTGTGGTTGTAACATAAATGTCCAAAACAATTAAATATCCATTAAAATAATATTAAATATATAAATAGAACTGAGGGCAATCTTAGGGGGGGTCATTCACTAAAGCTTTATCGCACGCGTTAGGGCCCCTAACATACGTGATAAGGCCATATCACATGGGGAGGAGTCGGGGTGGGGAGGGGGCGGAGTCAGCAGTGGCTTCGCTGCCGGCGATAACGTCACCAACGTTATTGTCGGCAGTAGCGTGCCGAATAGCGCCACCTTTCACGGTGGCGCTATTCGGTGCAAAAGCCGGCAGCGAAGACACCGCGGTGGTGCGAAGGCTGCGGGCTTTCTCAGGCCCCCCCCCCATTTTCGCTGGATTGATCATTCTGCGATGAACGATGAATGCAGGCCTTAATAAGTATTGCAGTTTCCCTTTAATAAATCCAGGGTTGTGCTCACGTGTACCAAATTTGTTAGAGATTTATAACCATTTATACCTGTACATACATACACAGCAGTATATTTTGGAAAACAGTCTTTAAAGAGCTCATAAGTACCTTATTTACTTTACTTTTCCTTCAAAAGGGTTTGCATAAACTGTCTCCCTTTATTGAATACGACTTATCCCACCCTCTAAAGGGAAGGGATTTTGGAAACTGGTTTGGTGTGAGAGAGGAGAGTAGGAGGCACTATGGATACAAAAACCACAGCTTTTGTTGTTATGATTTTCATTTTGCTATTCATGATTTTTACAATTTTATCCTGGATCATTATTGTTCTTTTTTTTTTTGTTTATAAATTTCAAATATAAACACAATCATTAACCTTGTACAGAAAATTAGGACAAAATAAAGAAGAATTACAAATAACAAAATGTATCTGTCTATAACAGATAAAAAGGAAAAAAGGAAAAAATAATGTCCTATTTCAAGTCCACAAAAAGGGGTTAAAAGGTCTGATGGAACAATCTCAAAAGCTAAAGAATAATGAGAAAGCAATCAATTAAATTATTATTACCTCCAAACTGCGATTCAAACAAACACGGTGATGCAGGCAATATTCATAGCTGTCTAAGAAAGACTTTAATTTACAAGGTTCAATAAACATATACTTATTACTATCTAATTTTATGAGACGCTTAGGGGCTAATGCAAAAAGAAAATGTGCTGAGGACGGGTGCTGCGTGTTCAGTGCTCGCTTTCCTAATGCGCCCCCAGGCACCTCTCCTGGGGACACACTGTTGTGCTCCGGGTGTGGATCCTTGGGCCGACCGGCAATATGGGACGGTCGGAAGGCAGACACACACAGTGCGGGATGGATCTTCACCTGGAAACCCGTGACCCCACCAGAGGAGCTGTTAGGGCCCAGGTCGCTAGGACTTAGGTGGCTTCGCCCTGGAAGTCCGAGGTCCCCCCAGGAGGAGCCCGTAGGGACCCGGACCGCTGGGACTTAGGAGAGTCACAGGCGTGAAGGGAAACCGAGGGCGGACAGAAGTCTGGACTGGTAGCTGAAGACAGGAACGAGGAGGTGTACCGGAGTCTGGGTAAGCAGCAAGTAGTGGATCCAAGAAGCGAGCCAGAGTCGAGGCAGGCAGCAGGCAGGCAGAAACGTGAGACAAACCAGGATCAAGACAGGCAGCAGGCAGGCAGAATCGTGAGACAAACCAGGATCAAGACAGGCAGCAGGCAGGCAGAATCGTGAGACAAACCAGGATCAAGAAATGCAGGATAGCAGCAACTAACTCTCTCCAAGGAGTGACCACGTTGCAAGGCAAAGCAAAGAAGAAAGCTGCGGGTTTAAATCCCCCTCCGGGTCTGACGTCAGAAGGAGGGCGGATCGGCACATCCGGGTGCTGGGAGCTCAAAAGGACAGCCCTCGCGCGCGCGCATTCCCCCGCAGGGGGCGGAGCTATCCTCGGGCTTGCCGGCGTCCCCACGAGGAGGACGCCGCTGCCATGCGGCCAGGCCGGCCCGGAATCGCGCGGCTCGCGGTGCAGGGAGGAGACCCGCGGGGAAAGTAAGAGCCCTGGTCGCTGCGTAAGCGACTGGGGTCGCAACAGTACCCCCTTTCTTACGCCCCCTCCTCAGGGAACCCGGCTTACCGGGATTGTCCTGATGGAAGCGGGCTAACAGCGATTTGTCCAGAATATTCCGAGCTGGCTCCCAGGAATCCTCTTCAGGACCGCAACCCTCCCATGCCAACAGGTATTCCCAGCGACGAGCCCGGAAACGAACATCTAGTACTTCGCGTACCTGATAGGTAGGTTCTTCATTAGAGGGGGATGATACAGCATCAGTCGAGGTTTGATGGAAACGGGAGAGTACCACTGGCTTCAGTAGAGAGACATGGAACACGTTGTGGACACGTAAAGATGAGGGTAGACGGAGTCTATAAGAGACCAACCCTATTCGTTCAGCGATAGTGAAAGGGCCACAGTATCTTGATGCCAATTTCTTGGAGCGACCCGGCAAATGGAGGTTTCTGGTGCTTAGCCATACCTTAGTACCGGGTAAGAATATGGGTGCTGGTCGACGGTGGCGATTGGCATATCTCTGCATCTTTTCGGCAGAGGAAGTGAGTCGACGTTGGACCGACCTCCATAGATGATGAATGTGTTGGGCCACCGTTAGTGCTGCCGGTGAAGGCACGGTAACAGGAATGGGCACCGGAGGTTTCAGGTGGCGACCGAAAACGGTCTGGAAAGGTGATTGTCCTGTTATCGAGTGGGTGTGGTTGTTGTAGGCAAACTCGGCCCAGGGAAGGAGGGACACCCAATTGTCTCCTCTTTCGGAGACAAAACTTCGAAGGAACGTCTTCAAGGACCTATTCATGCGTTCGGTCTGCCCATTGCTTTGTGGGTGGAAGGCCGTAGATAGGTTCAACTGTATCCCAAATTTCCGGCAGATGGCCCGCCAAAATCGAGCCGTGAACTGTGGGCCCCGATCAGAAACGATACTTTGCGGAAGTCCATGAGCCCTGAAGATATGCTGTGTGAACAGGTGGGCTAACTCTGGTGCTGATGGCAACTTGGGTAATGGTACGAGATGAACCATTTTGGAGAAGCGGTCTACTGTTACCCATATCACCGTATTGCCCTTGGAAGTGGGTAAATCCACCACAAAATCAGTGGCGATATGGGTCCAGGGTTCCGTGGGGATGGGAAGAGGCTGCAGAAGCCCCCATGGGCGACCGTTTAGAGGTTTCTGCCGGGCGCAAACTGGGCAAGAATCCACGTACAGGCGTACATCCTGGCGCACCTTAGGCCACCAGTAATAGCGGTTGAGAAGATTGAGGGTCCTCTCCCTACCGGCGTGACCACCAGAGAGGGAATCATGAGCCCAGGCAAGAACTCTTTTGCGGTCCCTGCGAGGGACTACAACACGTTCTACAGAGGATACGATAGTATTGGCTAACTGGACCTTGGCTGGATCAATAATATACTGAGGGATCTCCTCCCTCTCCTCCGGAATATCATTCCTCGAGAGGGCGTCCGCCCGGACGTTCTTCGCGGCAGGTCGATACTTGAGGAGAAAGTCAAACCGACTGAAAAACAGCGACCACCGTGCTTGTCTGGGGTTCAGCCGCTGGGCTTGGTTCAGGAATTCCAAATTCTTGTGATC
Organism: Rhinatrema bivittatum; assembly: GCF_901001135.1. NCBI lineage: Eukaryota > Metazoa > Chordata > Amphibia > Gymnophiona > Rhinatrematidae > Rhinatrema > Rhinatrema bivittatum. The sequence goes on along the minus strand of NC_042621.1, from coordinate 76,627,881 downwards.
GGTGTAGACCGTCACAGGATGAGTCGCCCCCTCCAACCATTGCCTCCACTCTTCTAGTGCCAACTTGATTGCCAATAGCTCCTTGTCGCCAATCCCATAGTTGTTTTCGGCGGAAGTGAATTTCTTGGAAAAATAGGAGCAAGGGAACAAATGGCCAGAAGAGGACTTTTGTGAGAGGACCGCCCCTACCGCAACACTAGAGGCATCTACCTCCACGAAGAACGGCTGAGTGGGATCCGGATGTCGCAAACAGGTGTCATGGAGGAAAGCCTCCTTTAAGTCCTCAAAAGCTTTGCAAGCCTCGGAAGGCCAGATTCGAGTGTCCGCACCCTTCTTGGTTAGGGTGGTGAGAGGTGCCACCAGCTGGGAATACCGTGGAATAAAGTGGCGGTAGAAATTTGCAAAGCCCAAAAATCGTTGCAAAGCCTTCAGGCCCACCGGCCGGGGCCAATTTCGGATGGCAGATACTTTGCTGGGATCCATGCGAAAACCAGTTGCAGAAACGATATACCCTAAAAAGGGCAAGGAATTCTGCTCAAAGAGACATTTTTCTAATTTCGCATATAACCGATGATCCCGCAGAATCTGGAGTACCTGTCGAACATGTCTTCGGTGAGAGGCTAGATCCGAGGAGTAGATAAGAACGTCATCTAAATATACTATAACGCATGATTGTAGGAAGTCCCGGAGAATCTCATTCATTAAGTGCTGGAACACTGCAGGAGCATTGCATAGACCAAATGGCATCACTAGGTATTCGTAATGTCCATCCCGGGTGTTGAAAGCGGTCTTCCATTCATCCCCGGGACGGATACGAACCAAATTGTAGGCCCCTCGCAAGTCCAGCTTCGTGAATACTTGTGCCCCCTGGAGTTTGTCCAACAGCTCCGGGATTAACGGCAGTGGGTAGCGATTTTTCTTGGTTATGGCATTAAGTCCACGATAGTCTATATAGGGCCGCAAAGACCCATCTTTCTTTGCCACAAAAAAGAAACCCGCTCCTGCGGGCGACTTAGAGGGGCGAATAAACCCCTTGGCGAGATTCTCCGAAATGTACTCTGACATGGCTCGGGTTTCAGGCTGAGAAAGTGGGTATACCCTCCCACGGGGGGGAGTGGAGCCAGGAAGCAAGTCAATCGCGCAATCAAATGGACGATGCTGTGGAAGCAACTCCGCTTTTTCCTTAGAGAACACATCAGCAAAATCCCGGTAGGGGAACGGAAGCTGAAACCTGACATCAGTCTGCGCCAGAGGCGTTTGTGGACCCCTCCAGGGCTGGATGCAAGAATGGGAGCAGTGTGCACCCCAACGGACAATCTGGAAATCGTCCCATCGAATCTCCGGGGAATGTAGTTGGAGCCAGGGTAACCCCAGGACCACGGGATATACCGATTTCTCCAAAACCAGGAACGAAATCCTCTCTGTGTGAAGCAGACCAGTCTGAAGGATGATGGGCTTGGTACTAGTAGTTATACTGCCGGCGAGCGGTGTACCCTGAATGGAGGTGACCCGTAAGGGAGGTTCCTGACGCTGCGTGGAGAGCTGAAGGTGTCGTACCAAATCCTGAGTGATAAAATTCCCTCCTGCGCCGGAATCTATGAGGGCCTTTGTGTTGAAAGAACCCCCCGGATATTTGAGGGTTACGGGTACGGTACAATGAGGAGTTGCATTCAGACAACCTAGGGGAACCTCCTCACTTACCCCTAGGTGCGGGAGTTTCCCGGATGCTCCTTGCATTGGGCCAGGAAATGGCCTTTACCTCCGCAGTATAAACATAAATGCAAGTCTCGGCGGCGTTGCCTCTCCTCGGGGGTCAGAGCGGATCTTCCTAGGTGCATAGGCTCTTCCTGAGAAGACTCTGCTGAGGTACCGGTGGTCCGAGATCCGGAGTTCGAAGATCTAGCGGTAGCTGACGGTACGGGGACCAGACGGCGAGGGAAGCGCCCTTCCTTCGCTCTTTGCTGCAGGCGTCGGTCGATGCGCCCAGCCACGTTAATAAGTGAGTTCAGGTCCTCTGGAAGGTCCCGGGCTGCAAGCTCGTCCTTTATTCTAGCCGCCAGGCCTTCAAGAAAAACCCCGCGAAGGGCGTTATCGGCCCAACCCACTTCTTGGGCAAGGGTGCGGAATTCCAGAGCGTAGTCGGCTAGGGTTCGTGTCCCCTGCCGAAGTTGGAGTAGTTCAGAAGTTGCGGAGGCCTGACGTGCTGGTTCATCGAATGCTGCTCGAAATTCCTCCACGAACACACTCAGATCACTCAGGGCGGGATCATTTTTATCCCACATGGGAGACGCCCAGTTTAAGGCTCGACCATCAAGTAATGAAAAGATGTAAGCCACCTTGATTCCATCTGAGGGAAACTGATTGGGTAGCAGGGCGAACCGTACAAAACACTGATTCAGGAAGCCCGCACAAGCCTTAGAGTCCCCAGCAAAACGTGTGGGAGCTGGAAGCTGCGTGGGAGTATGAAGCGTCACCACTGGGGCAGGTATGGCTACCGGAACCGGTGCCGCGGGCTCAACGTCCATGCGGGTAGCCAACCGTTCCACGGTGGCCGCCAGGGTGTCCAGTACCTGTTGTTGTTGAACCAAACGTTGAGCCAGTCCGGGAATGGCCTGTAGACCAGCTAGGTCTGCCGGATCCATGGCCTTGCAAACTGTTGTGCTCCGGGTGTGGATCCTTGGGCCGACCGGCAATATGGGACGGTCGGAAGGCAGTCACACACAGTGCGGGATGGATCTTCACCTGGAAACCCGTGACCCCACCAGAGGAGCTGTTAGGGCCCGGGTCGCTAGGACTTAGGTGGCTTCGCCCTGGAAGTCCGAGGTCCCCCCAGGAGGAGCCCGTAGGGACCCGGACCGCTGGGACTTAGGAGAGTCACAGGCGTGAAGGGAAACCGAGGGCGGACAGAAGTCTGGACTGGTAGCTGAAGACAGGAACGAGGAGGTGTACCGGAGTCTGGGTAAGCAGCAAGTAGTGGATCCAAGAAGCGAGCCAGAGTCGAGGCAGGCAGCAGGCAGGCAGAAACGTGAGACAAACCAGGATCAAGACAGGCAGCAGGCAGGCAGAATCGTGAGACAAACCAGGATCAAGGCAGGCAGCAGGCAGGCAGAATCGTGAGACAAACCAGGATCAAGACAGGCAGCAGGCAGGCAGAATCGTGAGACAAACCAGGATCAAGGCAGGCAGCAGGCAGGCAGAATCGTGAGACAAACCAGGATCAAGAAACGCAGGATAGCAGCAACTAACTCTCTCCAAGGAGTGACCACGTTGCAAGGCAAAGCAAAGAAGAAAGCTGCGGGTTTAAATCCCCCTCCGGGTCTGACGTCAGAAGGAGGGCGGATCGGCACATCCGGGTGCTGGGAGCTCAAAAGGACAGCCCTCGCGCGCGCGCATTCCCCCGCAGGGGGCGGAGCTATCCTCGGGCTTGCCGGCGTCCCCACGAGGAGGACGCCGCTGCCATGCGGCCAGGCCGGCCCGGAATCGCGCGGCTCGCGGCGCAGGGAGGAGACCCGCGGGGAAGGTAAGAGCCCTGGTCGCTGCGTAAGCGACTGGGGTCGCAACACACAATGCAATATTTAGATTAGGGGGTCGCGCTGTCAAGGAGGCGCTAGGGTCAATTGCGCACCTCTGGCACCTCCTTGACAGCAGAAGCCTGGGAGAAGTTGTTTGTCTGTCTCTGGCTGTTAAGAAAATGGATGCTGAATTTATTGGCATCCATTTTCCTAATTGGCGCATAGCCACGGGTTCGGAAAACAGACGCTGGTTAACTGAGCATTCGTTTCCTGAACCTAACCACCGGCACTTTTTTTTAAATATATATATTTTTTAATCTTTTGTTCCTCCAGCTCAATATCGCCACAATATTAAGTTGGAAGATGTACAGAAAAGTAGTATTTTCTGCTTTTCTGTACAACTTTTTGGGGCACTCAAAAATTAACGCCTGATCTGGGCAGATGCAAAAATGTGCTTATTGGATGCACATTTCTTTTGCATTTGGGGTGACTAACTAATAGCCTTATCGACATGCATTTGTATGTGATGAGCGCTCTTAGTTTCGCGGTGCGTTGGATGCGCGTTGTGGAGGTGCTAATCCCCTTTTAGCATAAGGGGTTGTGGACGCGCCTACACAACCCGTGTCAACTGTGGGTTAAACCCTGTGCTCGGCTGTGCACACTGTATTGCATTGGCCCCTTAGCTGAGTAGCATTAAAAAAAACCAACACCACCCGTACTTAAAACACTATCTCTATGCTGAAGAAAGGATCTCTGCCTACTCTGTGTTTTTCTAGAGATAATCAGGAAAAATGCATATTATATAGCTCACAAATGGGGTATCTTTATTGTTGAAAAACAACCTCATGATTACATTTTTATCAATCTCAGACATGCAACAAATCAAAAGAGGAGCCCATTCATTAATGTCTTCTTTAGACTGTTCAAGAAAATGAGTTAAGTAAATTCCCCAACGATTCAGCGGGAATAACAGAAGCATCATTCAGTTTAGAAATATTCGGCAAATAATGCATTTTAGAAAGAGCAGATGTTCATCAGCAAAGCCCAGATTTTCTTACAAATATTTGACAGCAATCTGTTGAGGAATGAGGAGAAGAGTGTGAGGATAATTAAGTAAATGTAGATTAAGTACTCTAGAACTGTTCTCAAGAATTTCAATATGTCGTTTCATAGAGAAACAATCAGAAACACAAGAAATTTTAAATTCCTGAGTCACTTGCTTATTTATTTATTTATTTATTTATTTATTTAAATGATTTATATACCGGAGGTTCCTGTATAATATACATATCACCCCGATTCACAAGGAACAGTAACTGTTGCTACATTTAGCGGTTTACATAGAACAGAATAAGAATAAAACAGGAGTTTTTACATTGAACATTGAAAATTAAGTAAACAAGTTTTAACATTGTACAAATTAATCGAAGTAGGTTACTTTTCTTCGTGTTCTTGGCTCTAGGGGAAAGCTTATGAGATTCCAATGCTTTTAGCCTCTCCTTACATCCCTCCAAAACATTTTGTTGAACAAATACTTGATCTTTAACAGGGTCCACTGATGAGGAAAAATCATATAACTTTTTGCAGATTGTCCATTCAAGAAGAACAACTGCTTACCAGATATCCCTGAGGCCTATGTTTGCAGGTCTCCTGCAAACATGACTCACTCAGCATAGCACCACCCTGTCCATCATGATGTCCCCTTGTATCTGATGCTGGGTGTTGATGCTCAGGACCAGACCCTTGATGGACCATCTCCATGGCTAGCTGTGAGTCAGGTGCACAAGTAAGATGGTGGTTCTTAGGGTTCAATGTTATCTCTACCTCAAGCTGACCATCCATTGTGCCATTCATGACCTGACAGTGACTGAAGAATGGCTTGTTGACTGGAAGGGCAAGAAGCAACTAACTTCTACACCCAACCCTTCTATTTCACCATATTGTAAAAAAATAGAACAAAAAAGAGGCAATAGAAGAAGGAGCAAAAGTCAGGAAATAAACCCGGTGGCCAAACCAAATTGTGATGGAGGGATGCACTCCTTTGGCATGCAGTTTGGCATGCCACAGGGTGCCTCTTTTTAAGTGCTGTGGGCCCCAAAGATGATGTCACCCAATCGGAAAGAGGAGAGACTGAGCAGAGCGATGACCCAGAAGGATTAGGGCAGTCATGAGGAACTCCTTCATGGCTCTCTGAGCTGCCATAGGCCACCTCCTTTTAAGTTCTGTGGGCCCCAATGATATCACTCAACCAAGAGGAGGAGGAATAAACAGCGCCATGACCCGGGAGAGTTAGGGCAGTATCCAGGAGCCAGGAGAAGTCATTTGCAGCCCTCTTAGCTGCCACAGAGCACCTCCATTTAAGTGCTGCAGACTCTAATGATGATGTCATTTAACCGGGAAGAGGAGGGACTGAGCAGCGTGGTGACCCAGGAAGGTTAGGGCAGCCACCAGGATCCAGGAGAAATCCTTCAAGGGCTTGTATCATAATTTTTAAGTTACAGTATATTTCAGCTGAATACCATCCTTGGACTCTGGTTATTCAAGAGTGCCTTGTTCTTCAAATAAGACTCCTCTGTTCTGAGTATTTTCCAAAGAGTGACGGAGAGAACAAGAGTTGGGGTGTGACTTTATGACTAAGTCAGTGTTACCCACTACTGTATCAGGGGCCCAGGTGGTTGAACCTTTCTCTACCCTTCTTCCCCCAGTGGATAAACCCCAGAATTCCCAGAGGCTGGCATGGACAATGTGTGAGAGGAAGAAAGGTTCAGGATATGGAGGAGCTGCCCTGGAAACTGTGCACTGTGCAATGCACCCCACGGTGGGGGGGGGGGGGGGTTTACAATATATATATATATATATATATATATAGCTGTGTATATTCTGAAACTATTGGGTATGTTGTTGATCTATGGACTTTTTCTACAATAAACAGTGCAGCATGCATGTATTGATTTGTGTTTAATGTTCAAATAAATCTTATAAATGAATTATAATTCAAAATAAATAAAACCTCCTTGAACCTGGCAAGAGGCCACGTTTGAGTGCTGCAGTGGAGAGAAATAATTGACTGCAATCCCGGATCATGATTCTTTTACTGGAGGACAGTTTTTGCTGTAAGACCCAGGGAGATCAAACATGGTCACTAGAAGACAACATTCCACAAAAATGTGTTGTTCAACAACAAAGAATTTACTGAAGAAAAATAAAATGGCAGAAATCAAAAGAATCCATTTCAGACTTTAGGGCAGTGCACAAGCCACATATACAAATACACAAATGTTTTACAGAACAATAGAATAATTCCTAGGGGGTCTCTTCTGACCTCTCTTGCCTCCGAGATCCTCCCAGAACAATTTCAGGATCTGCAATCCCAAATACAGATTCCTTGGGATTTGTAAGAGCCTCAGTAAAGACTCACCTCTCTTCTCCTTTAGCTGAACACCCTCCTAAGGTTGTATCCACAGAATCCTCACCAATTTCAATTCTACAAAAATAGAATGTAGCTTACAGCTAGAACCTCACCAGAAATTCTTGGACAAGGAAGATTTTGCAGACGGTTGAGCTTTCCTCCCTTGGTGGAAAAAAAGCAAGAGGAAACTTTCCCCTTCCCACAAAATATAAGAAATATGGTAAATAGGCCCTTTTCTTTCTCTTAACAAAAGCCGAGTGGCCTTCCCACTGGAAAACTGGGAAGTTGGAGGGAACCTGTCCATAGAGCAGGCCGGGCCACTTAACTGCCTTTTCCCACTCCACCAAGGCCTTGAACCACAACTACCTCTAATGACTCATGCAGACACTTTTAAACTGGCACGCGGGTACTCATGTGCGTGCATTCGTCAGCCTGCGCCCAGGGATGCATGGGACAAGCACAAGGGATTTCTGAAGTAGAGTGGTAGCCATTGTGGAGATGATCAGACTAGATAGGCCATATGATCTTTATTTGCTGTCATGTTTCTATGTAAACTGCAACAAGCTAGACTCTGCATTGCAACAATGGAAAAATTACTATTCTTCATAAAACAAATAAAATCAAGAAATATAAATCATAAAAAAACATGCTAATACAAATATTTAATATTACAAAACAGCTGATTAATAGAATAACATCCAATAACTGAAAGCCTATATAACTTTTTTTAAAAGCTTTCCAAACACTAATAAAATATTTCAAAACAACAGGCACATCAAATAAAACCTAATAATTATATAGTTATTTGTATATTTATTTAAAATACATATAGCCCAAGCTGTATAATAAAACTTGTTTGAAGCAGGTAATAACCAATACAATAAAACAAATTTGTTTAAATACATATATAAACAACAAGGATAACAAATTCACCTACTCTCTGTACCTCGAAACTTTGATTTCCAGATGCCCTGAGATTATCATTGATTTGTGGGTTAGGGAGCATTGTTAAACATAAACTTTCTCTTCTCTCTCTCATATTCACACAATCTCTAACACATATATAGACAATCACACACAAGCTCACTCACACACATACTGTCTTTGTCATGCTCCCATATATTTCTTCTCACACATACACACATGCACATGCCCTCACACACTCTCTAATACATTTTCTCAGCTCACTCATACATGCTCCTTTTCATTTACACTCATATATGCTCCTTTTCCCTTACACTCACACACATGCACATTCTGTCACATACATATGCTTTCTCATGCATACACTCACACATACACACACTCACACATACACACACTCACACATTCTCTCTCAGTCACACACATACATGATCTCTTTCATATACACATGATTTCTCACTCACTCACATAAACACATGCTCTTTCACTCATACACAAACATGTTCTCCCACTCACTCTTCAACGCTATCCCCTGGAATGTCTCTCGGCAATTTGCATAAAAGTAAGCATGTTACCTGGTTATGCTCATGGTTCCTGCCGCGCGCACATGCGCGCCCAATTTTATATCAACACACACATGCGCGGGCAGGTGCCAACTCACGCGCGCAAGGTGGGGGAGGATTTTAGTTAGAAGTACGTGGCGACGCGATCAGGCCTTCCCCAGTTTCCTTGTACGCCAATAAATGAGCAGACTGGGAGGGAACTTCTTTGACCCCCTAACTAACTTTCCTCCCTTTTCCCCTCTCCAGCCTGACCCCTAAACCCCCCCCCCCCCAACTAATCTATTTTTTTTTATTTTTGAACTTACCTGCTCTCCTAACCAGCAATGAGTTCTGCGCGGCAAGCCAGCTGCCTGCGCGCTTTTCCGGCCTGCCCATGTTCCGCCCATGTCCCCCCCAGACCCCGACCCGGCCCTCCCCCTGGCCCACGCCTTTTTTTTTTGAAACCCAGCTTTTCTACGCATTCCCGGGAGATACGCAGCTGGCCGGGCTTCTTGGAAAATGCGCGCGGCGCGTACGCAGCCCAGTCACGCACATATCTCCTGGTATTGGCATGCGCAGGGGTTTAAAAATTAAGCCCAGTAAGTTTTATACACAGAGCCCTGGTCTATATTGTAAGAGCCATTTACATACATAAAACCAGGCTCTATGCACATAAATGGCTTTGAAGCAGCTTTGAAGAATGGAAGATAAGGAACTGTAATTGTAATTGTTAATTGTTATTAAGAGGATATCTAATTTGATCCATATGCCTAGCAGACTAATTCTGATGAGAAAGCACCACCCTGGTCTATATTATGAGACAGAAAATACCTTTATTTGTCTGTACAGAAAATAAACTTCTTTCACGATAGCAAAATCAAACCTACATAGCCCATGTTTCTAGGGTGTAATTATAATCTTCATTGCACCTTGTTTTTGACTTTGATACTTATCTTGGGGAGTTCACTGAAAATAAATTGTTTTATGAAGGAAGAAAAACATTTGATAAACATACCATCTCAAGAAAATTGTTTCTGAAGCAAAGGTCATTCTTTCACTGTAAAAGAAACAGAATCCAGTTTTGTTTCAAAAAGAAGGCTTAGACCGTGGCAATGTGTTTTCTGTAAATTGCTGTTTTTATAGAGGGAAAATAGTTCAGACTTGAAACCATGATAAAACTAGGAGATTTTATTTTATTTTCCAGTTTTTATTTGGTGTCCTACCCATGCCTCGCTGTACCAAACCATTGCTATTCTTGAGTTTTAGGTGTTTTTGATATTTTATAAAAATTGTATTTATAGGATTTTCCAATACAATATTGGAACATAAGAAAGGAAAAATAAAGCAAAATAACATAAGTTAGACAAATTTTAATTCAATAAAGAGCATTGCTCATAGTCCACAATTTAGGGGATTGAGTCACCAAATGCCAAATAAATAAACCAATTTAGAAATTTAAAAAATTTAAGCAAAACACTGCTGTAGACATCTGTTCTTATCATGCATAAACTACTTTCCTGAAGAAATAATCCCCTCTGGTCACCTCAGGTCTGGATAGGACTTGTTTTTCAATAATAAACTGAATCAGTTCAGTAGAATCATAAAACACCTGTTTCATCCCAACTAACTTGACTTCACTTAAGTTGAGTAGATTTAGCTAATCAGGGAAGATGGCCACTTTTAAACAGAGTGTTAAGAACACAACTCACAGGATGGCCCGTGAGCTGCTGTACTCACCCAATGCCACCGAGAGTGGCCCAAACACCATCAACATGATTCTGCGACTGCGATGTGGCTATCTACTCAATGCGTAGTGGCACGTGCGTTCGTGTGTGCACATTATATAGGTCCAGTGGCAAGAACCACTAATCAGCACCCTCTGACAACGTCAGACTGACCGGCCTATTTAAGCAAGGACCTCACAGCATCACCTCACTTCAGAATCAGGTCTCCTGCCTTACAATGCATGTTGCCTAGCGTTCATGGTTCCTGTGCTCCTCATTCTTGACCAGCCTTGCCTTGCCTCATCCAGCTTTGTCTTCCAGACTTGTCTCATTCAGCCTTGTCTTAGTCAGCCTTGTCTTGTCCAGCCCTGTCTTCCAGCCTTGCCTCATCCAGCCTTGTCTTCCACCCTTGCCTCAACCAGCATTTTCCTCCAGCCTTGCCTAACCCAGCTTTGTCTTCTCCAATCTTTCTCATCTAGCCCATCTTGTCCAGCCTCACTTTTCCTATCTGTCTTGTCTAGTATCTTCAGTGTTTCTTCGACCACCCTTGGTCTGGATCTTAACCCCTTGCTTGGACCTGACCACTCTTGCTATCTGCCTGCCCCTACTTTGGTCTGTCTGACCTTTTAATCTGCTGCCTGCCCTGACCACAGTATGCTTTTGTACTAGGGATGTGAATCGTTTTTTGACGATTTAAAATATCGTCCGATATATTTTAAATCGTCAAAAATCGTTAGGGCCATGATCAATACCAATTCCCCCAATTTATCGTCAAAAAATCGTAAATCGGGGGAAGGGGGAGGGCAGGAAAACCGGCACACTAAAACCCCCTAAAACCCACCCCCGACCCTTTAAATTAAATCCCCCACCCTCCCGAATCCCCCCCCCCAATGCCTTAAATTACCTGGGGGTCCAGCGGCGGTCTGGAACGGCAGCGGTCCGGAACGGCCTCCTGCAATTGAATCGTGTTGTCTTCAGCCGGCGCCATTTTTCAAAATGGCGGCGGCCATAGACCAACACGATTCGACTGCAGGAGGTCGTTCCGGACCCCTGCTGGACTTTTGGCAAGTCTTGTGGGGGTCAGGAGGCCCCCCCAAGCTGGCCAAAAGTCCCTGGGGGTCCAGCGGGGGTCCGGAAAACGATCTCCTGCCGCGAATCGTTTTCCGTACGGAAAATGGCGCCGGCAGGAGATCGACTGCAGGAGGTCGTTCAGCGGGGGTCCGGAACGCCCGCTGAACGACCTCCTGCAGTCGATCTCCTGCCGGTGCCATTTTCCGTACGGAATTAAATTTTCAGCACGAACCACATTTATATGACAACATGGCTGCTGCAGTAGAGAAGAAGTTGTTTCAATCTCCTCCTCATGAAGCACCCTGATTGGCGTGAATCAAGTTTTGGAGGGATGGTCTGTTATTCCCCTGTTATTTTCTGTGCCAGAGGTTTCAGGAGACACAACTTGAACATCTCAATGGACATCATAAACTTTTGATTAGGAAAATTTAGAAGACCAAGATGTTTCCAGTTATTCTAATGTGCCTCCACTTTATTCTGAAGCTGACTGCCCTAACACCAAAGTATTTTCAAATTCTTTGCTGCCAAGATGTTCCAAGAATTCCATTTTTTGCTTGAAGATTGACAGTTCCCTCTGATTAACTCAAACATCCACACTCAACATCTGGAACTGGGACATAAACTGGGCTATTTAATTAGAAAGGTCGGCTATAGCTTACCTTAACTGTCAAAAGCAATCATCTTGCGGCATTCAGGCAGGGAACTAAAAAACACTGGCAGAGAATGACTCACCACAGGTGGTCTTGAAGTTGTGTCTCCTGAAACCTCTGGCACAGAAACTAACAGGGGAATAACAGACCATCCCTCCAAAACTTGATTCACGCCAATCAGGGTGCTTCATGAGGAGGAGATTGAAACAACTTCTTCTCTACTGCAGCAGCCATGTTGTCATATAAATGTGGTTCGTGCTGCAGTATTGCTGGCTGCCTCAGGGGTTCATGTGGCTCTGTAATGAGAGAAACCTAGGCATCTGGGAAGAGAATAGGGGGACCTCCATAACTCACAATGATGCTATATCAGAGCTGCCTATTGACATCTGTGCTCCTTGCCACTGCAGAAAAGTATTCATAGAACCAAATTGAGATTGTCAGAAAACTCCACTGGGTAGGTTATAGTCTTCCCCTTCCTCTTCTCCACATCAGCATTGAAGTAGGATAGTAGTAAAGTAGAGCTCAGACCCTAAAATAGGGTAAGTAATACCACTAATGTTTTAAATGATTTGAAAGATGCTTTATGTTGCAAGCTTTTGTTATGCACCCCGTCCACACCCAGCCCGCGCACGGGCCTGCTCACCTCCATGGTTCCTTGGAAGGTCCCAGGTCAGCCTCCCTAGCGACAGCTGCAAGTGCTTCCAGGCCTCGGCATCCCACGGCGGTGGTCATCAGGCCTTCCACTATGCATCAGGTCTCACACCGGAGCTCGGTGTCCTTGGCTCTGTTGACCATGCCCCTATGCACATGCAGACAGCTTGGCCACTTGTAGAGCCAAGGGTGGGTCTTAGCTCTGCAGCGCACCCTGATTGATTCCCTATTATAAGGAAGTCCCTGCTTGTACTTCCTTGCCTTGGCAATCGGGTCAGCTTGTATGTTAGATTGTCACTGCATTGTACCTTGTTCCTGTCTTGTTCCAAGTCTTGTTCCAGGATCCTTCTGTTCCAGTCCTGTTCCTGCCTTGTTCCTGTATCCTAGTACTCCAGTGTCCTTCCGTTCCTGTTCGTCTGTCCGTCTCCCCAGTAGTACCTTCAGACTGTCTCACTGGTACTAACCTCGGCTTGCTCCTTGACCTGCCTGCCTGCTGCCTGCCTTCTGACCAGTTTGTTCCTCGACCTGCCTGCCTCCTGACTCCAGTCTGTTTGACTGCTGCCTGCTGCCTGCTGCCTGCTGCCTGCTGCCTCCCTTCTGACCTCGGCCTGCCTGTGACCTCATCTGACCTCCGGAACCTGACCTCTGCTTTGCTGACTACTCCTCAGACTGACCCCCGGACTCTGACCTCTGCCTACTTGACCAGTTCTCTAGATTCTGGCTCTGTTCATAGCCTTGACATCACCTACACCATTCTGGCACAGCGTTTGAGATCAAGCCCTTGTACGACATACAGCCTGGACAGTGGACGGACAGGCACAGCGTTTGAGGTCAGGCCCTTCTAGGGACGTACATCCTAATCGGACAGGCATAGCAGAGGTCAAGCCCTTGTAGGGATGTAAGGCCTGGATGGACAGGCACAGCATTTGAGGTCAGGCCCTTGTAGGGACGTAAGGAATGGACGGACAGGCACAGTGTTTGAGGTCAAGCCCTTGTAGGGACATACAGCCTGGATGGACAGGCACAGCATTTGAGGTTAGGCCCTTGTAGGGATATATGGCCTGGACAGTGGATGGACAGGCACAGCATTTGAGGTCAGGCCCTTGTAGGGACGTAAGGCCTGGCTGGACAGGCACAGCAGAGGTCAAACCCTTGTAGTGATGTAAGGCCTGGACAGACAGGCACAGCGTTAGAGGTCAAGCCCTTATAGGAATGTAAGGCCTGGACGGACAGGCACAGTGTTTGAAGTCAAGCTCTTGTATGGACATAAGACCTGGACAGTGGACAAACAGGCACATTGTTTGAGGTCAGGCCCTTGTAGGGAAGAAAGGTCTGGATGGAGAGGCACAGAGTTTGACATCTAGCCAAGGGAGGGAGTGACAGGGAGTGGACAGTGGAGTGCCTCAGGGATCTGTATTGGGACCCTTACTTTTCAATATGTTTATAAATGATCTGGAAAGAAATACGACAAGTGAGATAATCAAATTTGCAGATGACACAAAATTGTTCAGAGTAGTTAAATCACAAGCAGATTGTGATAAATTGCAGGAAGACCTTGTGAGGCTGGAAAATTGGGCATCCAAATGGCAGATGAAATTTAATGTGGATAAGTGCAAGGTGATGCATATAGGGAAAAATAACCCATGCTATAATTACACAATGTTGGGTTCCATATTAGGTACTACAACCCAAGAAAGAGATCTAGGTGTCATAGTGGATAACACATTGAAATCGTCGGTACAGTGTGCTGCGGCAGTCAAGGGGGCAAGCAGAATGTTGAGAATTATTGGAAGGGGAATGGTGAATAAGGCGGAGGGTGTCATGATGCCTCTGTATCGCTCCATGGTGGGACCGCACCTTGAATATTGTGTGCAGTTCTGGTCGCCGCATCTCAGAGAGGATGTAGTTGCGATGCAGAGGGTGCAGAGAGGGGCTACCAGGGTGGTGGGGGGGAATGGAACAGCTCCCCTATAGGGAGGGACTGGAGAGGTTGGGACTTTTCAGCTTGGAGAGGAGACGACTGAGGGGGGATGTGATGGAGGTGTTTGGAATCGTGAGAGGTCTAGAACGGGTAGATGTGAATCAGTTGTTTACTCTTTCGGATGGTGGAGGGACTGGGGGGCACTCCGTGAGGTTAGCATGAGGCACATTTGGAGCTAATCGGAGAAAGTTCTTTTTTACTCAATGCATGGTTGGACTCTGGAGTTTGTTGCCAGAGGATGTGGTTGGTGCAGTTGGTATAACTGTGTTTGAAGGGGGATTGGATGGGTTCTTGGAGGAGAGGTCCATTGCCTGCTGTTAAGTTCACTTGGAGAATGGCCACTGCCATTGGCAATGGTTGCATGGAATGGACTTAGTTTTTGGGTACTTGCCAGGTTCTTATGGCCTGGATTGGCCACTGTTGGAAGCGGGATGCTGGGCTTGATGGACCCTTGGTCTGACCCAGTATGGCATTTTCTTATGTTCTTTCTTAGCCCTTGTAAGGACATAAAGCCTGGACAGACAGAGACAGCATTTGAGGTCAAGCCCTGGTAGGGACGTAATGCCTGGATGGACAGACTCAGTGTTTGAGTTCAGTCCCTTGTTTTGACGTAAGGGCTGGACAGTGGTCACTGCAGACAGGCACAGCGGTTGAGGTCAGGCCCTTGTAGTGACATAAGGGCTGGACTGTGGACAGACAGGCACAGCGTTTGAGGTCAGACTCTTGTAGTGACGTAAGGGCTGGATGGACAGGCACAGCATTTGTGATCAGGCCCTTGTAGGGATGTATGGCCTGGATGGACAGGCACAGTGTTTGAGGTCAAGCTCTTGTAGGGACGTACGGCCTGGACAGACAGGCACAGTGTTTGAGGTCAGGCCCTTGTAGAGTCATACGGCCTGGACAGTAGACAGACAGGCACAGCATTTGAGGTCAAGCCCTTGTAGGGAAATAAGTCCTGGACAGTCAGGCACAGCATTTGAGGTCTGGTCCTTGTAGTGACGTAAGAGCTGGATAGTGGACACTGCAGACAGGCACAGCGTTTGAGGTCAGGCACTTTTAAAAACCCAGAAGCTATTAAATGTACTTATGTACTTCAGTTGATGACAAAGGAACTTGAGGAACTCTCAGAAATAAGAAAACCACTACTCAAGCCCAAATCTACAGTATCAACCTATGTTGACTTTGTAGTTTACACAGTGCCTCTGTAAACTATGGGAACACAAAGGATGAACTAGAGTGCCACTACCACCAGTTTTCTTTTTTTTTTTTTTTTTAATTTTTTATTTATTGCATTTCAAAGTTTTATAAACAAAACAATTGGATATTATGGAAGCAATTATAACAAGAAAATTCAAAATCTGATACAAATTATTCCCATGCTTATCCTACAATACCAAGAATAATAAAAAGAAAAATGTTAGAGAACATAGACGTTAAATAACACATGGAGCAAAACAATAAGTATATATCTCAAATCTTTTCTTGTCAACCCCCTCATCATATTTACTTATCCCTACATAACAGCCATTAGGAGTGTGTATCTAGATATGCTCTTAATTGGTCTGGGTAATTAACCACCATTTTTCTATAGTACTAGAAACATTAATGTTGACACCTAAGAAAGATTTAGGGAACATGGCCCATATTATAAAGGTCATGAAAACTATTGAACATATGAAATATGCAAGCTCCAAACATCTTAAGTCAGCTTTTTATGTTCTTACATTCCAAATGTTGCAAAACAGGAAAAAGAACATTCTGTAAAGAAGTGATGCACAAATACATGAAACTGAAATTATAAATACTAGAATTAGACAGGCACAGTGTTTGAGGTCAGGCCCTTGTAGTGACGTAAGGGCTGAATGGACAGGCACAGTGTTTGAGTTCAGGCCCTTCTAGTGACAAAAGGGCTGGATGGACAGGCACAGCGGTTGAGGTCAGTTACATGTGCTGATATTATCTGGAGCATATGAGGCAGTGGGAGCTGCTGCAAGGCTTTAAATTGCTTTTATTCATCTTGGCATTCACAGGGAAAAGTTGGAAACCCAAGGAAAGGCATATTTATTTTCAAAAACACTAGCATTTCCATCAACTCTGGTGCCAGCCTTGAGCAGTGAGGGCTCATGATATCCCCTGTCATTGAAAATACACGTTCACTGGGTACACTGGTTGGTGGATATGATAGATATCGCTGAGCCACTTTGGCTAGGTGTGGCCAAACAGTAGACTTGTGTGCCCAATATGGCAGCAGATCTGTCTGCATGTCCTCTATGGGCTTTGTGAGATAACGTGTCACTGACATTTGTGCTTGTGTCTCCTTTGCTTGGGTGGGCTGGGAGTCCTTCTTGCCAGCTGCTTTTGCTCCAGCCCATTCCAGAACAGATGTTTGTTTATGGGCAACATGGCTTTGGCGTACTGATGTGGAGCAGGAAGTACTAGCTGTCGCTGACAAAGTGCTGCTCCTGCTTGGGCCGGCACTACTCTCTGAAGTGCCCGCTGTTTCCTCCTCTGCTTCATGCCTAATCTGTCTCTACCTATGGCGCTCCTGTTCACGGACTTTTACTAACAGCAGGTCCTTCACAAATGTGAGACAATTGGACTGTAGGGCGAGTTTTCCTTTCACACGGGGATCACAGACTAGGGATGTGAATCGTGTCCTCGATCGTCTTAACGATCGATTTCGGTTGGGAGGGGGAGGGAATCGTATTGTTGCCGTTTGGGGGGGTAAAATATCGTGAAAAATCGTGAAAAATCGTGAAAAATCGAAAAATCGAAAAATCGCAAAACCGGCACATTAAAACCCCCTAAAACCCACCCCCGACCCTTTAAATTAAATCCCTCACCCTCCCAAACCCCCCCAAATGACTTAAATAACCTGCGGGTCCAGCGGCGGTCCGGAACGGCAGCGGTCCGGAACGGGCTCCTGCTCCTGAATCTTGTTGTCTTCAGCCGGCGCCATTTTCCAAAATGGCGCCGAAAAATGGCGGCGGCCATAGACGAACACGATTGGACGGCAGGAGGTCCTTCCGGACCCCCGCTGGATTTTTGGCAAGTCTCGTGGGGGTCAGGAGGCCCCCCACAAGCTGGCCAAAAGTTCCTGGAGGTCCAGCGGGGGTCAGGGAGCGATTTCCCGCCGCGAATCGTTTTCGTACGGAAAATGGCGCCAGCAGGAGATCGACTGCAGGAGGTCGTTCAGCGAGGGTTCCGGCGCCTCGCTGAACAACCTCCTGCAGTCGATCTCCTGCCGGCGCCATTTTCCGTACGAAAACGATTCGCGGCAGGAAATCGCTCCCTGACCCCCGCTGGACCTCCAGGAACTTTTGGCCAGCTTGTGGGGGGCCTCCTGACCCCCACGAGACTTGCCAAAAGTCCAGCGGGGGTCCGGAAGGACCTCCTGCCGTCCAATCGTGTTTGTCTATGGCCGCCGCCATTTTTCGGCGCCATTTTGGAAAATGGCGCTGGCTGAAGACAACAAGATTCAGGAGCAGGAGCCCGTTCCGGACCGCTGCAGTTCCGGACCGCCGCTGGACCCGCAGGTTATTTAAGTCATTTGGGGGGGGTTCGGGAGGGTGGGGGATTTAATTTAAAGGGTCGGGGGTGGGTTTTAGGGGGTTTTAGTGTGCCGGCTCACGATTCTAACGATTTATAACGATAAATCGTTAGAATCTCTATTGTATTGTGTTCCATAACAGTTTAAGACGATATTAAAATTATCGGACGATAATTTTAATCGTCCTAAAACGATTCACATCCCTATCACAGACTGTGGCGAGCATGCTTGTGTGGTCTTTTGTTAAAGGTCTTAATCTCTCTTGCACCTGCTTCTGCAAAATGTCCAGACAATGCAGCACCTCTGCTGTCATTCCTGTTTAAAGCCCTCTAAATTTTTCTCCAGAAAATTAACTATAGGGATGATGTCAGCCAAGGTGGCACTTCTGGAACTCAGCTCCTCTGTGGCAACCTTGAAGAGCTGCAGGATTTTTACCAGCTGACTCATGACTAACCAATCATGATGCCCTAGGTGACTATGCACACCTATCTCCATTTCCAGAGAAAGGTCATGAAGGGGTGTCTGCTGCTCCACTAACCTCTGCAGCATCATATAGGTGGAATTGCACCGGTTGCCAATGTCTTGAATGAGACTTTTGTGAGGCATCTCCAAATCAGTCTGCTTTTATCAGAGAACTTGCCCCACCTTTACACTTCTGTTGAAGTGCGCTGCTATGTTCCTGCACTTGTATATTAATGTATGCAGGTATTCATTCTCTTGGTGATTGGACTCCAACCCCAGTGCTGACTTCACTACCTGGTGCAGAATGTGTGCAAAACATCGGATGTTCTGAAAGCCCCCGTCTGATATTGCCTTTACTATGTTTCCACCATTGTCTGTGACAAAGAACCCTGCCTGAAGATTCCTGTCTTGCTGATGTAGCTGCCAGCCCGCCAGCATCTGTCTGATACATGCTAGAATATTGGCTGAGGTATGGGTGTCATCCGTCAGGTGGGTGTGCAGTAAAGCCCACCTCCACCCTGATACTTGTTCACTAATAGAGCTGCTGCCTGCCCCTGCCTCAGCCAGGTCCCACCAGTGTGCTGTCATGGAGAGGTAAGAGTGTGCAGCATTCATGGTGGTCCAGATATCACAGGTGAAATGCACACTCCCCTGTGCCTTAGCTAGCAGTGCTTGGATGTGACTGTGACATTGGTTGTACAGGCTGGGGATGACCCAGTGGACGGCCTGGACAGTGGACGGACAGGCACAGCATTTGAGGTCAAGTCCTTGTAGGGACGTAAGGCCTGGATGAAAAAGGGCTTGACCTCAAATGCTGTGCCTGTCCATCGAGGCTGTATGTCCCTACAAGAGCTTGACCTAAAAGCTGTTCCTGTCCATCCAGACCTTATGTCCCTACAAGGGCCTGACCTCAAACGCTGTGCCTGTCCATCCAGGCCATATGTCCCTACAAGGGCTTGACCTCAAATGCTGTCCCTGTCCATCCAGGCCATATGTCCCTACAAGGGCTTGTCCTCAAACACTGTGCCTGTCCATCCAGGCCATACATCCCTACAAGGGCTTGACTTCAAACGCTGTGCCTGTCCATCCAGGTCTTACATCCCTACAAGGGCTTGACCACAAACACTGTTCCTGCCATCCAGGCCTGCCATCCAGGCCCTCGGCCCGACCCACCTGTGACATCACCGGCTGTGGGAGGCGCTCCTCCAGCTTTAAAAAGTAAGGCCTGCGACCGGCTCCCTCCTTCTGTTTCCGGCCCCGTCCTCGCTGCGACCCTCGACTCCGGCCACGCTCTCGCGATCGGCGTTTGACCCATCGGGGTCCAGAGCAGGCCGCACCTCGCCGCAAGCACCCGGGACGCCGCCGACGATCCAGGCCGCGCCGCGAAGCCCGCCCTCGGCCCGACCCACCTGTGACATCACCGGCTGTGGGAGGCGCTACTCCAGCTCCTCCAGCCGTTTAAAAGTTAAGCAGTGACCTAGGCGTCGCACGCCGTGCGTCGCACGCCTAAGGAGCACGACCAAGGAGCTTGCCCCTTGGTGCGCCCCTTAGTGCAGCCCCTAACACTCCCCCATACCAAACACCCCTTGTTATACCTCAACTCCTCCACACCATTAATCTGTTCTACGCTTCAGAATCCCCTGTATATGTGATCTTCATTATATTCTCAGTGCTTCCCCTATCTAATTGCCTAGATACATCTGGGTAGTCATCACTCCAGTCGGCCCTCAATTCTGCCCCAGACTAACCCCCCCCCCCCCCAATTCCTTTATTATTGCTACATTCGTCCAAACACAATCACACCAACTCACTCCGATTTCTGAGCCATACATTCCTATT
The DNA here is from genome assembly GCF_901001135.1 of Rhinatrema bivittatum. Classification (NCBI taxonomy): domain Eukaryota; kingdom Metazoa; phylum Chordata; class Amphibia; order Gymnophiona; family Rhinatrematidae; genus Rhinatrema; species Rhinatrema bivittatum. The sequence continues at coordinate 76,607,566 of NC_042621.1, read as the reverse complement.
CCCCCAGGTAACACTCAGAACCCTCCCACACTCCTACCTGAATATGATATCCTACCCCATTCCCATTCTCAACCCCCGGCCCTATGTCCGAAAACAATGCTTCTTCCCCCCACCTACAACAAATATCAGATCCCTAGTACCCATATTGATCTCTCCGCTAACCCAAATGCTCTGTCTAACTACACTATCACTCCTGCTATTCAACTCCCAATCCTTAACCAAAAAAATTCCCATCCTGAATGACCTTCTATCAGACTCCCGGCCAGACATCTGTGCAATAACGGAGACATGGCTAAACCCAACTGATGTTGTACTACTGAATCAACTCCCCACCAATCTATACAATATACATTCTATCCCCAGACTCAAAAAAAGAGGAGGAGGCCTCCTATTAGTAGCCAAGAAAGAACTCAACCTTATTCACCAAATAGTCAACATCGACAATAAATATGAAGTGGGCCTATTTAAATCTCCTCATCTCCAAATCTGTCTGGTCTACACCCCTCCAGGCCTCCTCAATAATAATGCCTCCCCCCTTATTGAACTCATTGCTGATAAGATTGACATGGACATTCCTGCCATCATACTGGGCGACTTCAACTTACACATTGATTGTATCCCACAGTCACCCTCATGCGCAGCCTTCCTTTCGGCCATCTCTGCTATGGGCTTCACACAATCTGTATCCAGCCCCACCCACAAAGCAGGTCATACCCTAGACCTGATCTTTACAAACTCCCATCTCCTCCTAACTGCACCTCCCACCTGCACATCCATTCCATGGTCAGACCACTCGCTCATTAACGCTACCCTCAAAATAAACAAAACGCACTGTACCAACAAAAAACAAAACAATACTATTCACTATAGAAAATCCTGCTCTTTAGAGGAACTTTCCTTATCCCTTTCAAAAGACCTACAGAATCTAGACCTCAGCGATGAAGCTACTGCCTACAGTTCATGGAAGAACATTACAAACCATATCGCTGATGAAATCTGCCCCTGTATCTCTAAAGAAATTTCGCCATCCAACCCCAAGAAGCCTTGGTACACCCAGGAACTTAAGGCACTCAAACTGCAACTACGAGACAAAGAGAAAAATTGGCGTAAGAACCCCTCCCCAGCCCTCCAATTATCCTACAAACACACCCTCCACACCTACCGAACATCCATTTTGAAAACAAAAAGAGACTATTATGCTAGTAAAATCCACAATTATCAATACGATGCTAAAGCCCTCTTCGCTTATGTAACTTCCCTCACAAATTCAAACCACCCCCCCATCACCGATATTGATGCAAGAAACAAATGTAATGAATTAGCCAACTTCTTCCACACCAAAATCACCAACCTTATCTCATCTCTCCCCGCTCCCTCCCCTCTCCCTTTCACCAGTCAGAAGAACCCCAACACCACTCTTAATTCTTTCGAACTCACTTCTGCCTCTGAGATTACTAGATTCCTAAAGAAAATGAAACCATCCTCACATCCTGAAGACTCCATACCTACTAAATCCCTCCTGGCTATCCCTGACATCATAGCCAAACCCATATCAGAAATCATTAACTGCTCCCTCACTACTGGTCTAGTCCCCCCTGAACTGAAACAAGCCATACTCAAACCCATACTTAAGAAACCTAACCTAGATCCCGCAGTTCCTTCCAACTTCAGACCAATATCCAATTTATCATTCATAGCGAAACTCATGGAAAGGGTAGTAAATGCTCAGCTTATAGAACACCTGGAAAATCACAGACTGTTATTCCCATCACAGTTTGGCTTCCGAAAGTTCTTTAACACTGAAACCCTCCTAATCTCCCTTTCCGACACCATTCTAAAAAGCCTTGATAAAGGCCAAACATGTATCCTGGCCATGTTAGACATCTCTGCGGCCTTTGATACTGTTAGCCACAATATACTAATCGACCGACTCTCTGACATCGGCATCTCAGGCCCAGCTCTGAGCTGGTTCACTTCCTTTCTGGCGGATCGCCACTTTAAAGTTAAATTCAGCAACTACGAATCAAACCCTGTTAAGCTATCCCATGGGGTCCCTCAAGGCTCCTCCCTTTCCCCAACCCTCTTCAATATTTACCTCCTTCCCTTATGCCAACTCCTTGCAGACCTAGGACTCACACACTATGTCTATGCAGATGACGTCCAGGTCCTCATTCCTGTCACCGACTCTGTGACTAACGCCCTCAAAACCTGGGATACATGCCTCAAGTCAATCAACAGCCTCCTCACTAACCTCAGGCTTGCTCTAAACACCTCAAAAACAGAACTACTTTTTATCTCACCTTCCCGCCATATCCCCACTCTCCCTGTCACCTCCAACCCCTCTCCACTTCATGTCAGGGATCTAGGGGTTACCCTCGACAACCACCTCAATCTCCAAAAACACATTTCTAATATAACAAGGGACTGCTTCTTTAAACTTCACATACTGAAGAAACTAAGACCCCTCCTTCACTTTAGTGACTTCCGAACAGTCCTCCAAGCCACCATATTCACAAAGTTAGATTATTGTAACGCCCTACTCTTGGGTCTACCTTCAACCACAATCAAACCGCTGCAGATGCTACAAAATGCAGCAGCTAGAATCCTCACAAACTCACGCAGATCGGACCACATAACTCCAATACTCAAAGAACTTCATTGGCTTCCAATCCCTGCCAGAATCCAACATAAATGCCTAACAATTATCCATAAAACTCTACACAATAAAGAGATGATTTGGCTAAATGATTCACTCCAATATCACTCCCCCAAGAGACCAACCAGATCCATTTATTTAGGAACTCTGTCAACCCCTTCCCACAAACTTTCACAGCTCGCCTCCACCCGAGAGAGAGCCTTTTCCATAGCAGGACCATCTCTATGGAACTCAATGCCCCCTGACTTACGTCTAGAGCAGAGCACAACAACCTTCAAAAAAAAGTTGAAGACCTGGTTGTTCAAACAGACATTCACCTAATCGTAGCATCCCTGGTCAACATAGCTCTGTATTAAAGTCTGTAATTTACAATGTAACATAATGTAATATACCTTCAGATAATGTTATATAATACTCTACTACTGTACCGTATTATAATGTGGCAGTAATGTAATATAGTTTCTTTCTTTCTTTCTTTCTCTCTTAACGTTAACTCTATCCCTCACTAAACTCTGCTTCTCTTTTCGACATCCCGTTCCTTGGAATTTACCTTGTTAGATGTAACTATTATTTTCCTCCTACTGATGTTAATTGTTACCCCTGTTATAATGTAAACCGATGTGATATCCATTTGAACGTCGGTATATAAAAGTTTTAAATAAATAAATAAATAAATAAATGTCCTTACAAGGGTTTGACATCAAATGCTGTGCTTCTCCATCCAGGGCTTATGTTCCTACAAGGGCCTGACCTCAAACGATGGGCCTTTTCGTCCACTGTCCAGGCCTTATGTCCATACAAGTGCTTGACCTCAAACACTATGCCTGTCCATCCAGGCCTTATGACCCTACAAGGGCTTGACCTCAAACGCTGTGCCTGTCCGTCCAGGCATTACATCCCTACAAGGGCTTGACCTCAAATGCTGTGCCAGTCTGTCCACTGTCCAGGTCATACATCCCTGTAAGGGCCTGACCTCGAACACTGTGCCTGTCCATCCTGGCCATTCATCCCTACAAGGGCTTGACGTCAAATGCTGTGCCTGTCCATCCAGGTCTTACGTCCCTACAAGGGCTTGACATCAAATGCTGGGCCTGTCTTCCAGGCCTCATGTCTCTACAAGGGCCTGATCTTAAATGCTGTGCCTGTTCATCCAGGCCTTACGTCCCTACTAGGGCTTGTCCTCAAGCACTGTGCCTGTCCGTCCAGGCCTTTCATCCCAACAAGGACTTGACCTCAAATGCTGTGCCAGTCTGTCCACTATCCAGGCCTTACGTCCCTACAAGGGCTTGACCTCAAAAGCTGTGCCTATCTGTCCAGCTTGGAGCTTGGATATTTCATATGCTCAATAGTTTTCATGACCTTCATAATATGGGCCATTTTCCCTAAATCTTTCTTAGGTGCCAATATTAATGTTTCTAGTACTATAGAAAACTGGTGGTAGTTGTACTCCAGTTCATCCTTTGTGTTCCCATAGTTTTACAGAGGCACAGTAGGGTACAAAGTCAACATAGGTTGATATTGTAGATTTGGACTTGAGTAGCAGCTTTCTTATTTCTGATAGCTCTTCAAGTTCCTTTGTCATCAGCTGAAGTGCATAAATACAGTGAATAGCTTCTGGGTATTCACTAGACACCAACGAAACCACCACACATTCGGGGCAAGCCCATTACAGGAAGCCCTTTCCTGCGCAAAGGAAAGGGAACTGTCCCCGGGTGTAGCCAGCCTATCTCTTAGCACCCTCTGACCCATGTTTAACAACTGTTCACATGGAAACCTTCTCCACATCGACTCGCCATGCTTTGAAGGCTCGTGTTCCACTCTAGGGGCCAACAACCCATTCTAGGGAGCACTTTCCTGTGCAAAGGAAAGGGAACTCTCCCCAGGTGTAGCCTGCCTATCTCTTAACACCCTCTGACCCATGTTGAACCGCTGTTCACATGGAAACCTCCTCCACCTCAGCCTTCAAAATTCTCATTTGTATATCTGCTATGTCCACCAGATTTTAAAAGACCAGTGAGAGCACACTAAACACCAACGGAAGCACCCCACTCTAGGGGCAAACCCATTCTAGGGAGCCCTTTCCTGCATAAAGGAAAGGGAGCTCTTCCCAGTGCCAGCCTGTCTTGCCCCTATCAAAACCACAGGGACCTGACTACCTCCGCTCTCTCTTGCCCCTATCAACTTTCTGCCACTCTACCTTGCTGCCATACACCAGATGACTCTCTCTACTCCTTGTGGTGTTCTTGCCACTCTCATAGTTGCTCAGTGTGTTGGTGCTAGTCTTTCTGCTTGCTATGTTCCCCCTTCATTGTGCTGTAGGATGTTGATGCCACTTGTCTTGCCACTTTGCCTGTCGTGCTGCCTTCGAGGGTTCATGCATCTGTTATTGGTGCTCTCGTTGGAAGCTGTGGTTTGTTTGTGCACCTCTGTTAATGCACTCTTGCCAGTCCTGGTATCCCTTTGCCCCTTTACAGTGCCTTAGGCTATTCATGCCACTTTGGTGCCACTTTGCCACAGTCTAAGTACCTTGGAGCTCTTTTCTCATTCTGATGATTGCTGCTCAGAAGTTTCATTAGAATTGATAAGAAAACCCCAATTCTGCAGCCAAAAATAGGCTGCAAATACTTCCCCCTTTGACTTTAATGGGAAAATGGAAAACAAATAAATCTAATCAACAAATTGGTTTTGCCCCCTATGAAACTAATGCAACGAATTTGGGTCCCAGCAAAATGAAAAATGAATCAAAACTAATTTTTTCCTTCTGCACATCCCTAGAAAAGAGAGAAGGTGAAAGAGAGACGTGAGGATGGGGAGGGATACGGAGAGCAAATATGTATGGGGCAGTCGGAGTGGGAGGGAGTGTGTGCATTAAAAAAAACCACCCTGCCATTCATGCACCCCCCTGATACCCCAAGGTGCAGATGCTGAGAAATATTTTTACTGGCACCCTATCTGCCACACATCTGGGAAGCCTGAACTCTTGTCTTCCCCCTTCCCCTGCATTTTGAATTATCAAAAGGGCCACCCCCAGCTCTCGCTCATGAAACCTGAATGTTGCATGCTGCTCTTCAGTTAAAAGGTTTGGGGACTTCTGATCTAGAGGCAGAAGCTCCACCAATCGGTGAAAAAGTAGCACTCCTGTTGGTTAAGCTGTAGTAGCTCTGTCATCTTTCCTCAGCTGTAGTTATTTCTCACCACTATAGGGGTTCATCACAATTTTATGGCTTGAAAGTCTCATAATGACTAATTCATTATTAAGTAAATACATCTACTCTCAGCAACACCAAAATTAAATTATAATAATGTTTCTCAGACATCACAGCTGGGTGCTTATGACACACATGGCTTAATCCTACAAGAACATAAAAATCCTTGCAGAAATAAGATGGCGGTGTGTCATAAAAAGCACAAATAGCGGAATTTTAATATACCAACATTTCCATTTCAAATGGAGGATCATTAACACGAAGAGATACTTTTTGGCAAGAACTAGTTCTTGGCAAGAACATCTTGTTTAATTACTTCTTATGAATCATGTGTCCTCACTTTAAGATAGCCTGTTAAATCTTTCACTAAATCTGGCTGGTTCATAGTGGTTACAAAACATCATACTCTAGTCAAATAGGTACATGCATATTACTGGTTACACCAGCAAAGTGGTTCGTAATAAGATTGTTGACAAATGTCTCAGGGCATTTGTCAGACACATTAAAATTAAACTAATATTTTATGGTCTACACCATTGTATTATATAATATGTATCTAAGTTATATTTATTATCCATTTTTTTTCTGTATTTGGCATGATAGGAAGCTGTCTGAGTCCTTTATTTGGTTTGTGGTAAATACAGTTATTGCAGTGAAGGATGTCTTATTCAGTGAAGCAATAGCCTTTTCTGCACACGATCTCAGCTTGTTATTGTACAACAATTCAGTCAGTCCCTTATGCATAAACATGTTGGCCTGGTAAATGTATCATCTCCATGCCAAAGGGTTTTTTTTTTGTTAATTTATTTTGGTTTTGTCAGGCCAACACAGTGTCCTTCGTCATATAATCAGCAATGCAAGTACATGTCTCTGCCGAAAGCAAGTTAAGAGTGAATTAGCATTTACACAGAATAAATTATCACTCATCTAAAAAAATATTTTTTTTCCTTAAGGCCCAATTTACTAAAGTGTTTTAAACAATGTATTAAAGCTAGAGATGTGAATTATTTTTCGTGCGGCCTGATCGGGGTTTTTTATCGGCTGCACCCGAGCCGATAAACAAAAACCCACCCCAACCCTTCAAAACATCTCCCTTAGCTTCCCCCACCCTCCTGACCCCCCCCCCCCCAAAAATGTTTTAAATTACCTGGTGGTCCAGTGGTGGTCCTGGGAGTGATCTCCCGCTCTCGGGCCATCAGCTGCCACTAATAAAAATGGTGCCGATGGCCCTTTGCCCTTACCATTTGACAGGGTATCCATGCCATTGGTCGGCCCCATTCACATGGTAGGAGCACTGGATGGCCCGCGCCATTTTTAAAGAGGGTGGGAGAAGCTAAGGGAGATGTTTTGAAGGGTCAGGGTGGGTTTAGGAATTTTTGTTGTGTGCTGCTTTTCCCGCCCTCCCCCAAAATGATAAGAGAACCCCACGAACAATTTCGTGAGGTTTTCCTATCGCTTTCGGGGAGCCCCCGATTTCTGATGACTTTGAAAATATCGTACAATATTTTCAATCATCAGAAATACGATTCACATCCCTAATTAAAGCCCTGTTTTAACACAGTAAGATCTAGATTCATCATTCCCTGCGGAATGCCTTTGGGTCATATATGTTTTTTGATCAACAGTCATGATATTGTAAAATGCTGACATTAGATGGAAACAGAACATTATTATTTACAAAAACACGTTTAGTTCCAACACAGAATTTAAACCAAATGGTTGAACTGTATGTAATCGATGTATCCATCGCTCTTAGTAACTGTAGATTCAAATCTCCACCCCGCCAAGAAGATTGAATCTGTTCAAGCACACAGACTTTTAAATCATTGAAAACATGAGAGAATTCAAGGCAGTGTGTCACCAAAAGAGCATTTACTCGATTCATGGATAAACATGAACGATGTTCTATTAACCGGGTCTTAAGAGCGGGTTTAGTTTTCCCTACATAGAACATGTTGCATGGGTATTGGATTATATAGATCTCTCCTATCAATGTACAAATGGTATTCTGTTGTAAATAAATAATTTTTTACTGTCTTGAAAAGTAAATTGACGATGTATGTATCATGATGTGGCACACCGGACATGAACCACAGGCTGTGTGAAAGCCTGCTGAGTGATGAACTGTACACATTGAAGAATCAGAGTGTACCAATTGATCTCTTAGATTAGAGCCATGAGTAAATGTGAACCTTGGTGTTTGTCGAAATTCTGTTTCCATCTAACTTCAGCATTTTACAATATCATGACTGTTGATCAAAAAAAATGTATATGATGCAAAGGCGTTGACATACGTCATCAAGACAATGTAAGTGATGGCTGTGGTTATTTAAACTTCGAAGAAGCAGTAATGCAGTCTCTGTCCCGAAGATAAAGTACATTGAGACACGGCGTGTTGGAAGAGGTTTGTTCCACCACCAAGAATAAGATAAGTAATAAGGTTTCATTTTATAAAAAGCTTTTTGCCTGGCAGGCAAACTGTATACATTGTTGCAACAAGTTTGGGCACAATGTTTCTTCTTCACATATTGGCTCCTGATGAAGCAACATAGTTGCGAAACACCGTCCGCTGTTGAGCCATTAATGGGATAAAACAGACATTTCTTGAAAATACTAATTTTGAAAAAATATATTTGAAAGCACATGCTGACCAATACACAGCAGATGATTGATCAATCCGGACGGGCTTGGTTCTGACAACATTTGTTGTCAGGCTAGCTGATGCAGCTAGTATTAATAAAGTAAAAAAGAAAATCAAAGAAAAAACAAAAAAAGAAAAAGATAAAACCAAATGAACTAACAAACAGTCAAATGAGTGGTAATTTTTTGGAGGTAATTGGTAGATTCCTTTTGTATTGTTTTCATTCTTTATGCGGGATCAATTTGGCTCTTTTTTTGTGTTTTTTACTCTATTGCACACCATGTTAACCAGGCCTCATTTCCTTTTACTCCTTTTACATTTTCTTTTACATTTCCTTTTACTTCCTTTTACATATTTACTTGATTTTAAATATGCATTTTGCGATGCGCTATTTATCACATGTGTTATGGCATTATCGTGGGCATTAGATAAGGACCTAATGCAATTTGATAAATAACCCCCTTTATTTTCTACACAATGTACTGAACTGTGGTAACTTAATATTGCAGTTTACTAAATTCCTCATTTCCGCAATCAGTAACACACAACATTACCAGAGGTGGAACATCTGTATGTTAATGTTGATGGGAATTCCCTCAGCCAGTAGCATATAGACATTACCAGTGGTGGTAATGTCTGTACATTAATATTCATGAGAACATGAATCCCCTCTCTCTCATGCTGGGTATCTTAAAGGGACAATTATCCCTGAGTAAAGACCCCACCCCCAGCAGATACAAAACCCTCTCCTATTCTCCTGGGCACAAACTTAATGACCCCTCTGTAGATTCCCTAACCCCAACAGATGGCCATCCATAGCTCCACCTCTGGCTACAACTCCATCCCCCACCCAAATGCATTTGCTGGACAAAGGGGATCCTTGGATTAACTGGTACCATTTTGAAAATATGGCACCAATGGGACAGGAGTGATTGGGCATCACTAGATATGTTCTGGTAAGAGAATGTTCTGAGGTTGGAAGGGGACCTAGAGGGGACCACCAGGTGGGATTTTTTGGAGTATTTGGGTGGGGGAGGATGGCATTTGTAGCCATAAAGGAACTACGATGGACCATCTTTTAGGAGGCTAGGGATCTCCTGGGTGAGCAGGAGGCTCTACCTTGGGAGCAGGGGCAACTTCCCTTGGGACTAGCTGAACCTTTAGGGATCCCTTGATGGGGGTGGGGGTTGAGAGCATTGGGAAGCATATTAATCTGCTGATGTTCTTGAGGAAATGTATCTATGCTTCTTAAGGTATAGTTAACTTTCTGAAGTTTTCTGCAAATCAAATGGTTTATCGTGATCCACCTTAAGCCTTTTAATATCAATTAGTTGCTGTGCATGTATTTCCATGTTATGAAGCTTATTAATATTTTCCTTACATTGCTCCCAATTTTTCCACATTATAAGTAACATGGAAATGCATTATACTGATAATAAATATTGATGCATTTTTAATGTGCATTGAGCATATAATTCAGTGCTCAATACACATTAATGTATTTTAGTAAATAGGCCACTTTTTCAGAAACGAAGTCATTAGATAGAACTGCAGGGAAGAGTTTTCTTTATTTATCTGTGTTAGTTCTGGTTCATGAACAGGAGGGAAGTTTATTTACTACAGCAAATATTGAATTTTGCTGAACAGTTAAGGACATATAGAAACTGAAAGTAATTGAAATGAAATTTAAAAAAAACAAAACAGTTTTCTATATGTTGTCCTGAAGCCAAAGCCATTTTAGAGTATGGCATTGGTGGGACAGAAGTGACTGGGGATTATTCTTGCACCTTTTTGTATCCTGGAGCTTTTGTAAGCAGAAGAGTGGGGTGGAGAGATCTGAGAGGCTAGTAGGATGGAAGGCAATCGGGAGAGGTTCTTTTTAAAAGTTTAGCTGGTGGGTTTAATCGACGGGGTTGTGGGGAACAGGGCTGGCTACTTTCAGTAAATTCTTTGCACTAAAATGGGTTTGTTTACATTTTTGGTAAATAACACACATGAAAATGTTTAAATGCTAGCAAGTCGCCAAAAGATCTGTTCAATAGATCCTTGGACATGGGAGTAGTGCCACAGGTCTGAAGAAGGGCGTTTCTGGTCCCGCTTCACAAAAATGGTAGCAGGAAGGAGACTGGAAACTGCAAGCCAGTTAGCTTTACCTGAGTGGTGGAAAAATTATTGGAGAGACTGCTAAAAGAAAGGAAATTAACTATCTACAATTCAATGGGTTACAGGATCTCAGGCAACATTGTTTTACCAGAGGAAGATCCTGTCAAATGACACTGATTGATTTTTTTGATTGGGTGACTAGAGAATTTGATCAATGAAGAGTGCTTAATGTGGTTTACTTGGATTTCAGCAAGGCTTTTGATACCGCCCCATATAAGAGGCTCATTAATAAAATGAGAGGCCTCTGAGTTGGTCCCAAGTTCCTCAAGGATCAGTTCTGGGACCGGTTCTGTTCAATACCTTTGTGAGCAATATTATGGAGGGATTAGAAGGTAAAATTTGCCTTTTTGCAGATGACACTAAGATCTGCAACAAAGTGGACAAACGTGAAGGAGTGGAAGCATGAGAAGTGGCCTAGTAAAACCGGAGAAATAGTCAAAGATTTGGCAGTTGGAATTCAATGCATTTGGGATACTGCAATTCAAAGGAGTTGTATGTGTTGGGGGGGGGGGGGGGGTTGAAAGACTTATGTGCTCGAACTGGGAGAAAGACCACAGGGGGGACAATGTCTCATGACCTGAAGGTGGTGAAGTAAGGTGACGAGGCGGTGGCTAAAGCCAGAGAGATGTTCGTTTGTATTGAAAGAGGCAAAATCAGCAGGAGAAAGGATGGGCAAGAGGGAAAGGATAAGTAAGACATGGGAGAGGAAAGGAATATCCTTGGTGAGGCCTCTCCTGGAATACTATGATCAGTTCTGGAGACTTCATCTCAAAAAGGATATGGACAGCCTGGAAGCAGTATGAAGAAAGACAACCAAAATGGTGTGGGGTCTATACAGAAAATCATATGAGATGAGCCTGAAAGACCTTAATAAGTATACCCTAGAAGACAGAAGAGATAGGGGAGATATGATACAGACCTTCAAAAACCTGAGAAGAATTAATGATGTGCAAAAATCAAATCTTTTCCAGTGGAAAGGAAGCTGCAAAATAGGGATCACAATATGAAACTTCAAGGAGGAAGACTTAAAAATAATATCAGGAAATATTTATTCTCAGAAAGTGTGGTGGATGCATGGAATGCCCTCCTGGAAGACGTGGTGAAGACAAGAACAGGAATGGAATTCAAAAGGGCATGGGATAAACACAGAGGATCTCTGCTGGCTAGAGAATGGAAATAAACAAATTGAGCAACTTTACTATTACCCCTAATGTTTACATTTCTTAGGGATAGCTTGCACAGAGTAGCAACTGCTACTACTCTTAACAGAAGGCTTGGGGGTAGCCTCCACAGAGCAGAAGTTGCTACAAGTAATGTGCATTTTGTTAAAATTAAATAAACAAGGTCAACAATATTGTCTATTTTGTTTCATTTTGTTGGAACCGTGAAACAAAAGAAAATCACCAAAATTTAGATTTTTTTTAGTTTTTTGTTAGTGCACTAACTGGACTTAGTGTGCACTAAGTGAAAATGTTACAAATAGGCTGAAAAGTATCAAATGGGGGAGCAGTTTGTTAGCTACAGCTATGGTGCCTCATTACCATTGGCTGTCTCTTTAGTTACTTGCTTGTGTTGCCAAGTTTGCAAGGTGGTAAGGTGGTATGTGAGAGAAGGGTGCTACATTACCACCTTGCAACCTTGGCAACTAGTGTAAACAAACAAGTAATAATAGCATCAAGTTCTAGTCAGCATAAGCATACAATGCAAGTATATATTTTAAATTTGTCAATTCATTTTGGAATATGCCAACAAAGAATCATCCAACCTACTTCATTTTGTTAAGAGTACTTGGTAATTGGCAAAAGTTTGTTTTGATTCTATCATGTGGTTGTATTTCTTTTCTTTTTTTTTTTTTTTTTTTTACTGATTTGACTCGAGTTCAGAGCTATTAAGGGAGGCTGTAGTTGTCTGCTGCTTTGCTTTGGGTGAATTGAGACAGCATAGCAATTTTAGATCTAATTCTCAGTGGAGCACAGGATTTGGTGAGAGAGGTAATGGTGGTGGGGCCAGTTGGCAATAGTGATCATAATATCAAATTTGAATTAATGACTGGAAGGGGGACAGTAAGTGAATCCACGGCTCTCATGCTAAACTTTCAAAAGGAAAACTGATAAAATGAGAAAAATAGAAAAAAACTGAAAGGAGCAGCTACAAAGGTAAAAAGTGGGCAAGAGGCGTGGTCATTGTTAAAAAAATACCATCCTAGAAGCACAGTCCAGATGTATTCCACTCATTAAGAAAGGTGGAAAGAAGGCAAAACAATTACCGGCATGGTTAAAAGGGGAGGTGAAAGAAGCTATTTTAGCCAAAAGATCTTCATTCCAAAAATTGGAAGAAGGATCCAACAGAAGAAAATAGGATAATGCATAAGCATTGGCAAGTTAAATGTAAGACATTAATAAGACAGGCTAAGAGAGAATTTGAAAAGAAGTTGGCCATAAAGGCAAAAACTCACAGTAAAAACTTTTTAAAATATATCCAAAGCAGAAAGCCTGTGAGGGAGTCAGTTGGACCGTTAGATGATCGAGGGGTTAAAGGGGCACTTAGGGAAGATAAGGCCATCATAGAAAGATTAAATGATTTCTTTGCTTCGGTGTTTACTGAAGAGGATTTTGGGGAAATACCCGTATTGGAGAAGGTTTTCATGGGTAATCATTCAGATGGACTGAACCAAATCACGGTGAACCTAGAAGATGTGGTAGGCCTGATTGACAAACTGAAGAGTAGTAAATCACCTGGACCAGATGGTATACACCCCAGGTTTCTGAAGGAACTAAAAAATGAAATTTTAGACTTATTAGTAAAAATTTGTAACCTATCATTAAAATCATCCATAGTACCTGGAGAGTAGCTAATGTAGCCCCAGTATTTAAAAATACTGATCCAGTGATCCAAGAAACTAGAGACCAGTTAACCTGACTTCAGTGCCAGGAAAAATAGTGGAAAGTGTTCTAAATATCAAAATCACAGAACATTTAGAAAGTCACCATGGGTTTACCCAAGGCAAGTCTTGCCTGACAAATCTGCTTCACTTTTTTGAAGGAGTTAATAAACATGTGGATAAAGGTGAACATTGCTGTGAATGGGGTGCTACGGCGAACCCCACTCGGGGTGTTTAGTGTGCCCTTGGGCCTCAGTCCGACCCCAGAGCTTCCAGAGCTGAGCCGAGGGTTGACGGCGTATACAGCATGGCTGGCGGTCTTACCCTCCACCAGGCCTGCAGGCTCCCATGGCCAACAACAAGGAGATGTTGGAAGTTGAATGGTCCTCCAACCATTCCGAGCCCTTTTGGACCTGCTGCGAGGAACAGCATGGAGCAGCAGGCCTGGCCTGAGGATGAGGGCAGATGGAGGCCTTGACACGTAGACAGGACAAAGGTTGGTGCGACGGCATCACAGACGGAGACACTTGGGTTGACGCAACGGCATCATAGACGGAGACACTTGGGTTGATGTAACGGCATCACAGACGAAGACCCTTGGGTTGATGCAATGGCATCACAGACGAAGACACTTGGGTTGATGCAACAGCATCACAGACGAAGACCCTTGGGTTGATGCAACGGCATCCCAGACGAAGACACTTGGGTTGATACAGCAGCATCACAGACGAAGACACTTGGGTTGGGCAACTGGAAGGAAGGACAATTGCACTGTCTCTTAGGGCACCCTACTCAGCCCACCCGCGGGACTGAGTTGCGGACCACCCTGTCCCACTACGCGCCCTACACAACCTGGAGGCTGGTCATGGACCACGAGGAGAGCGGGACATGCGCAGGGAAGATCCAGGCAAGGAGGAACTCCGATGACGGGACCAATGACATCCGAAGCTCCAACGGCTGGCAGGAACAGAAGCTCAGGAGCACAGGGACAATTCCCTCCTGCAGGCCACTCCACGGCCCAGCAGGTCAGAAGGCTCAGGAGCACTGACGAAGACGCAGGGAAGAACATCCAGAAAGGCAGGAACATCAGGACGTGGAGGCTCTTGACAGGACATCTGGGCATGGAAGATCTAGACGGGAACAACAGGATACCTGGACAGGGACTTCAGGCACGACATCAAGACACGAGACGTGGTACGAAGGCTGATAAGACATGGAGTTCCACGAAGAACAGGAAACCTTTCAAGGTTCTGGCAGGCAGGAGCCTCCAGAAGGATGTCACTCCAATGCAAGGCGAAGACGTACTGACGGAGCAACCCTCTTATAGGGCTGGAGCAGGAAGTCTGATTGAGAGGCGGAGCCAGCACACTTCCTGTGTCTGGCCCTTTAAATACAGAAGAGAGATACGCACCGGCACCTAAGGAAGGAAGCAGGAACTTGTGCAGGACCACGGACAGTGGCCTGCACTTACGTCTTCACCCAGAAGGCAGGCTGGGCCTGGGAAGCAGGCCTCGATGATGACAGCAACTCCGGCCACTGCAGGAGGCCCCGGGGGCGGCTCCAGCCGCTACCCGAGCCCGGGGATGCGGCCCATGGGCCGCAAAGGCAAGATGACGTTGGCGGCAGTCCCGGCTATGCAGGGAACGGCAGAAGGTTCCCCCTTCCCTCCATCCTTCAGCCAGATTCTCATTGCTACCCTATGCCTCAGGGCCCCCGCCACGCCTTATCTATTATTCAGTCTCATAATGATACTCCATTAGACGTATTATTTCATGTTACGCCCACAGCCACCCCAGTTGTTGTTGCTCTATATATTATGTTATTCATTGACAAATTATTTTTACTGTTGTTTGTTATTGTTGACTTGTTCTATGTTCATTGCTCAATGTTCTATGTAATGCCATAGCCGCGACTGTTCTGTTTAAATGGAAACTGATATGATTTGATATTTTGTTCAAGAATGTCGGTATAGAAAATTTCTAAATAAATAAATAAATAAAGGTCCACGGCTCCAACCACAGCGAAGGCAGGACCCAGGGACGGCCTCCAGGCCACAACGAAGCAGGGAAATCCGCGGCTCCGGCCGCATGGGCAGGGGTGACAGCGGCGTCCATGCCACATCGGGAAAAGCATGAGGTGAGTGAGAGTCTGCTCGTGGGGGGGACCCACGGGCAGCGAATCACAACACTGGTTGATGTAGTATATTTGGATTTTCAGAAGACATTTGACAAAGTTCCTCATGAGAGGCTTCTATGAAAAGTAAAGAGTCATGGGATAGGTGGCAATGTCCTTTCGAGGATTACAAACTGGCTAAAAGACAGGAAACAGAGAGCAGGATTAAATGGACAATTTTCTCAGTGGAAGGGAGTTGGCAGTGGAGTGCCTCAGGGATCTGTATTGGGACCCGTACTTTTCAATATATTTATAAATGATCTGGAAAGAAATATGATGAGTGAGGTTATCAAACTTGCAGATGATACAAAATTGTTCAGAGTAGTTTAATCATAAGCAGATTGTGATGAATTGCAAGAAGACCTTCTGAGACTGGAAAATTGGGCATCCAAATGGCAGATGAAATTTAATGTGGATAAATGCAAGGTGATGCATATAGGGAAAAATAACCCATGCTATAGTTATACAATGTTGGGATCCATATTAGGAGCTACCACCCAAGAAAGAGATCTGTGCATCATAGTGGATAATAGGGATGTGCATTTGTTTCATCCATTTCATACGCTTCCTATACAAGCATGTAATATGAAACGTATGAAACATATGAAACGAATGCACATCTAATTGACATGTAAAGGGAAACGTATGAAATGAATTAAATGAATGAAACGAATGCACATCCCTAGTGGATAATACATTGAAATCATCGGTTCAGTGTGCTGCGGCAGTCAAGAAAGCAAACAGAATGTTGGGAATTATTAGAAAGGGAATGTGAATAAAATGGAAAACGTCATAATGCCTCTGTATCGCTCCATGGTGAGACCGCACCTCAAATACTGTGTACAATTCTGGTCGCCGCATCTCAAAAAAGATATAGTTGCGATGGAGAAGGTACAGAGAAGGGCGACCAAGATGATATGGGGAATGGAACAGCTCCCCTATGAGGAAAGACTAAAGAGGTTAGGACTTTTCAGCTTGGAGAAGAGACGGCTGAGGGAGATATGATGGAGGTGTTTAAAATCATGAGAGGTCTAGAACTGGTTAGTGTGAATTGGTTATTTACTGTTTCGGATAATAGAAAAACTAGGGGGCACTCCATGAAGTTATCATGTGGTACAATTAAAACTAATCAGAGAAAGTTCTTTTTTACTCAACGCACAATTAAACTCTGGAATTTGTTGCCAGAGGATGTGGTTAGTGCAGTTAGTATAGCTGTGTTTAAAAAAGGATTGGATAAGTTCTTGGAGAAGTCCATTACTTGCTATTAATTAAGTTGACTTGGAAAATAGCCACTGCTATTACTAGCAACGGTAACATGGATTAGACTTAGTTTTTGGGTACTTGCCAGGTTCTAATGGCCTGGATTGGCCACTGTTGGAAACAGGATGCTGGGCTTGATGGACCCTTGGTCTGACCCAGTATGGCATGTTGTTATGTTCTTATGTTCTTATGCTCTTATGTATGTGTGTGGAGATAGGGAGTTATGAGTGGGTGTTTGGAGGGTGGTGATTTATGAATGTGTGCGGTGAGGATGTGTGTGCCCACTCTTTCCTCCTCACATTCTCCACTTTGTCCCCATCTCCCCTCCCCATCTATCATTCAACTTCATATTCTCCTCTTCTTCCTTCTCCCATGCCTTACTTATCATTTCCCTCTTATCCATCCCCTTTTTCATGCCCTCATTTCCCTCCCACTCAACCCTTCTCCCACTGTTCACACATTCAGCTCCTTCACTCAACTCCTCCCTTCTCCTCCTCCTCCCTGTCTTCTCATCCACACCTCCCCTTTCCTCACTCACCACTTGACTCTAACAATCCACTTACACACATCTCCCACCCTCTTTTCTCATTCGCCTTTCCCTTTCTTTTGCTTTCCTCCCTCTCCACTCCTCTCAGCTACCTCAGTCCTTATCATTCTGCTGCTGGTGGGACCCGATAATCCCCACTGGCCTTCCTATCCCTGCAGCCCTTTCATCTTCTGCTGGTGGGGCCTTGGAAACCCTATCAGCCTTTTTTGCTGCTGGCACTGCCACTCCTGTAGTATTCATCTCACCACTTCTTGCCTTGCTGTCAAAGGCTTCCTACCCATCCCAAACTTCCAGGGGAAAATTGCTGTCTATATTGACATATAAAAAAATGCACTGCAGTGCTCTCCTAAAGCTCCAAATAAAGTGAAATGTATTTTCTTTCTACTTGATAAGCTGTTTTGTGCCATAAGCCTTAAAGTAGTAATCAGTAAAAAAATGAAATATAAAATTCAGGATCAACCCTAACATGTAACAAAAATTAAAATACTAAGAAAGCACAGAAAACACTGAGCTTTCTCAACAGTTACATGTGTAGAAAGTAGCATATAAGCACGTAAATTGCATATACTTGTGCATGTGCTATTTTATAAACCTCAAATATATGTGCATAAGTAAGAGTTCATGAGTAAATGCTCAGGGACTTTCTAGGATGAGGCCAACATTTATGCACATAAGTTGCTATTTTATAAGAAATGTATGCATGTATACTTGCAACTTACGTATTTTTGCATCTGTTCTTTATCTGGTGTGATAGTAAACATTTTTAATTTGAAATACTGATTGGGTGGACAGTCTGGATGATCTGGGGGGAGTTCAGACTGAAGAGCCAGGAATGACACGTATGTTCCAGGTCGTTCACTTCACTCATCCCAACATGATCTGATCCGAGTCTCTGCTTTTAAAGAAATTGCTTATGAGGGTACCTGGGAAATGTCTTTTTCTTTTCTGGCTACCACATTTTGGAATTCTTTACCTCTTACAGTCTGGCTTGAGAATGAGTACCTTAAATTCAGAAAACTATTGAAGACTTTTCTATTTAGTAAGGCCTTTCCCAACTGAGAGTCTTATGATTGTTTTATTACCTTTCAGAATGTATTCTATTAATTACTCTATGATGTGCATTCTTTCACCATGTGTTTTGTATTGATTTTTATATTTTTAATTTAAATGTTTAATGTTTATTAATTGATTTTGTTTATTTTTACTTTTCATTGTAAATCTCTTTGAATTTTTTTAAATATCTTTATTGATTTTTACAAGAAATGTGATTCATCAAATATAATTAACTAACTAACCTATAGATGGACTGAGCAACTGGTAGACGAGTTGGTAAAACTGGTAATTTCATTGATGTGTGCATGTTGGAAAATCTCCTGACTTTCCTTGACACATAAAAGCCAACTAACAGGGTATCAATGCAAGTAAATTGTGCATGTAAAATTTCCCCATGTAAATCTTTAAAGTAGGAAGTAAAAATACATGCACAGAGCAGTTGTGTGCCACTTAGTTGGATAGATTCTGATTCATCCAGCCAAGTAGTGACGTTTGCTGCTACTTAGATAAATCTCAAATAGAACTATTTATCCAGCTAAGTAAGAACCTCATTTACTAAGCATTTTTCTCATAGACAAAAAATGGAAGAAAACCCTTAATAAATTAAGCCCTAAGATAGCCAGATAAGTCTCAAATATATCTGGATAAGTAGCTCTATTTGAGACTTATCCAGCTATCTCACGTAACCAGATAAGCAGTACTTTTAAGACTTATCAGGCTAAATAGTAGCAAAACTGCCAATTAGCCGGATAAGTCAGAACGTATCCAGTTAACTTGAATATTTATTTGAGCTTATCTTTTACATGCATGCAAATGTTGCAGGGTAATTTACGCATATTTTATAACCCACATGTTTATGATACATGTGGATTATCAAATACTGGTGTAGATACACACGCGGCCATATATACATGTATGTGGGTGCACACACAGGTCTTTTAAACTTATTCTCCCTGGGGGTCATTTTCAAAGGAGTTACGCATGTAAATGTGACATACTATCGTAGCAATTTTCAAAAGCTATTTACTCGAGTAAAGTGCACTTACTTGAGTAAATCCTATGGACAATTCAATGGCATATATTGTAGCAATTTTGAAAAGTGAAAGTACTGAGTAAAGTGTATTTACTCGAGCAAAAACCAGTTTTGCTCGAGTAAATGCTTTTTAAAATCTACCCTCCTGTGAGCAGAGGCATTCCGAGGGGCAGGGTTGGAGAGTGGTTTGCATTTCTGTGAACAATTTTGCATTTTCAAAAGATGTATGTAATTCTCCCTGAAATAAAATTATGTGGTAGCCCCTCACAACTATATAAATACATTAGCAAGCATAAATGTATGTGGGTAGTTTTCATGGAATAATTTTGAAAAGGAAGATGTATGCATACTTTCCCTTTGAAAACTGATATAAAGTACACAGATAAGACATTAAGGGCCTGATTTTAAAAAGCATTTACTCGAGTAAAAACCAGGTTTACTGGAGTAAATTCACTTTACTTGAGTAAGTGGGTTTTTGAAAATTGCTACAATATATGCCATTGACTTGTCTATAGGATTTACTCACATAAGTGCACTTTACTTGAGTAAATGGCTTTTGAAAATTGCTACAATAGTAGCTACATTTACGCATGTAACTCCTTTTGAAAATTACCCCCAGTATCTATATGGGCTGTTACAAAATTACCCACAAATGTCTTCCAAAACCAGTTCCATGAAGACAGTGTTGCACTCATCTAAGAAATGCCACTTTGAATTTATATGTTAGTTGGCATGACAAAGAATTGATAAATAAATAAATAAATAGAGAGAGAGAGAGAGAGAGAGAGAGAGAGAGAGAGAGAGAGAGAGAGAGAGAGAGAGAGAGATTTACTTATTTATCAATTCTTTGTCATGCCAACTATATATATATATATATATATATATATATATATATATATATATATGTGTGTGTGTTTGTGTGTGTATGTATATCTAGTACCAGTTTCTAAATGTGCACAGCAAAGTAAAATTGTGCAAAGCAAAACCATTACTGTTCAGAAAAAAAGCCTACAACTGCAGGTCAAAATAATTTATTTTTTTTTACCTAGGAGAGTCTTTTGTTCATTCTTGAAATCCATGACCCATATAAAGGAAGCATGATCTGTTTACACACGTACTTGGAGAAGAAATACCTGCCTGATTGGGGATGGAAAACTTCATAACAATTTTCTTTGAAATGCACAAAGGACATTAATGTCGTTTTTGTTTCATGATAACAGTATATTATATCCACACTGCCAGACTATTCTGTCATTTTTTCAGATTACTTTGTTTTTATCAGATTGCCAGAAGCAAAGATATAAGGCAATTATAACATTTGAAAAGGATTATGATTTGCAAGTTATTTAGCTTTTGCACAATACACATTTTACATTAATGGTGTGCATAGAAATAATGTTCATCTTAGTTCATTATTTCAGCTTGGTTGTCACTTTTTGTGTGTTCTTGTTTATTTAGGTTTCCAAGATCGTTTATGTCCATTGTTATGTTGTTTAATTGAAATAGGAAAAACATGGACTCTAAACATGGACTCTGACATTAGGGTTTTCTATCCAAGTTTAATGAAACTTGCAGGCAGGCATCAAAAGCAGAGGAAGCACTAAAGACCTAAAGAGTGGGAGAAAGTGGCATTAACCATGACATGAATACCCCAAGGTACAGTGAAGGGGGCAAAACAGCATCAACCGAGCCAGGAACACGCAAAGGAACAAAGAGCGGGACAAAACAGTGCAAATGAACACCCCAAGACACCATTAGATGGAAAATTGGAGCCAACAACAATGGCATGAAAACAGCAAGGAACCCAAAGAGGGTCAACATAAGAACATAAGAACATGCCATACTGGGTCAGACCAAGGGTCCATCAAGCCCAGCATCCTGTTTCCAACAGTGGCCAATCCAGGCAAGTACCCAAAAACTATCCCATGCTACTGCTGCTAGTAATAGCAGTGGCTATTTTCTAAGTCACCTTAATTAATAGCAGGTAATGCACTTCTCCTCCAAGAACGTATCCAATCCTTTTTTGAACCCAGCTACACTAACTGCACTTACCACGTCTTCTGGCAACAAATTCCAGAGCTTAATTGTGCATTAAGTGAAAAAGAACTTTCTCCGATTAGTTTTAAATGTGCCACATGCTAACTTCATGGTGTGTTCCCTAGTCCTTCTATTACACAACGATAAAAGCATAAGAAATGCCATGCTGGGTCAGACCAATGGTCCATAAAGCTCAACATCCTGCCTCTAATAGTAGCCAGTATAGGTCTCTGGAGAAGAATCAAGCAAATCCCAATATGAAAGTCTGTTTCATGTTGCTCTTCCTAACACTTAAGAAGTAATCAATGTCTATATGGCTAATAATTATTTATGGAGCTGTCTTATAGAAACTTGTCCAAGCCTTCTTTAATCTGAATTATTCTACTAGTTTTAACCACATTTTTCTGCCAACATGCTCCTTAGCTTAATTATGCATTGACTGAAAAAATGTGTTATTAAAATTGCTTTAGTCTGCTACCTTTTAATTTCAGGGACTATCCCTAGATCTGGTAATATTTGATAGTGTAAAAAATAATTGCCTGACCCAAACCACACTAGGGGTAGGAATGGGGAAAATATTTTTCATTTTTCATTTCATTTTTTTTGGGGGGAGCTTTTCCCACAAATTTTGTTTTGTGTATTATTTATTTTATTTCTTTAGTTTAAAAAGAAAAAATAAACACTGAAAAAAATGCACCAAAAAACTGAAATAAAAAGAGAAATGGGGCCTCCCAGGCCTCCCCTATCTATCCCATCTGGAAAAATGCCAGGGCCAGGATCCTCCCCAGCCCCCTCTTATCTGGTGCAGGAGGTCATCTGCAGATGAGGCCTAGGTCCCGGCCCAGGACAGGGCCTAGGTTGAGATCGTGGCAACCTCTCATGGCCTAGGCCAATGCAAGGCCGAAACCTCGGCCTAGGCCCAGGCCAAAGCCTCAGCCTTGCATAGACCTAGACTATGGTAGGTTGCCACAACCTCTGCCTGGGCCCTACACAAGGTCCAGGCAAGGAGGCCTGGACCTGAAATCTGGGCCTCGGCTTAAGGCAGGGCCTAGGCCCAAGCCGGACACCACAGCCCAGTCCAAAGGCCGGGTCCTGATGCTAGAGCCTTGGCCCAGACCCAAGACTGATGCCAGGTTCTGCCGCCTGGGCCATGGCTTGGGCCAGGCACAATGCCAGGGCCTCAGCCTAGAATCAGGCCCGATGCTGGGGCCCATTCCAGATGCCGGTTCCTGACACCAAGGACTCGGCTTAGGCTACAGCTCAGACCCAAGCCTGATGCCGCGAGCCAGCCCAAAAGCTAATTTCCAACCCAAGGACTTGGCTTAGGCTAGGGCTCGGACCCAAGCCTGACACTGCAACCCAGCCTGAAGGCTAGGTCTCGATGCCAGGGCCTCATCCTGGACCCAGGCCTGATGCTGAGGCCCAGCTTGGATGCTGGGTCCCGATGTCTGGCCCTCAGTCCAGGGCCTAGGCCTAGGATCTCCTATTTGGTGTCTTCTTTCTTCAGCTCTTCTTCACCAGCTAATGCCATCTGCTGGGGTTGTGTCTGAGTCAATTTTATCAGAATTCAACTCATTCCGTTTTGAAAATGATCTGAAATGAAATTGGAAATTTCATCTCATTTTCTATTTTGTTTCTCCGGAATCCCATTCCCATACCACACAACATTTTATAAACCTATGTCATACCCCTTCTAAGTCTTTTCTCCAAGCTGGAAAGCTCTACCTGTTTTGTCTTTCTTCACAACAGAGCCAATCCATCCCCGTAATCATTTTTGTTGCACTTCTTCTGTACTATTTCTAGGAATATACATTCATTTGGAATTAATGGGTAATCTGAACTGAAAAAGACCTTATTTTGGTTTGTTTTATTCCAAATTAAATGAATGGATCGAGGCTTCAAAAACAGAAATTTTCATTTGCATTCATTTTCAAATCCACTAAAGTCTATAAGGCAAGAAAAACTGCAGATGTTTTATTTATGCTCATGGCAAGCCAGACAAAGCAGACCCAGGACAGGAAGGGGCAAGGAAGGAGAAGGACAAATCAAGGTCAAGAACGTTTTCAGCCAGCCTTTCTCAGCTGGCATCTACATGGATTGGAAATGACTGAAAGCAATTTTGAGCAAAGTCACTATTTTGAATCATTTCCCTCTTGAAGTTCAGTAAGATCACTAGAAAGCAGACATGGAGTGCTAATGGTTTTCCTCTACTCTGGAAAACAGTGCTAGATTACTTAATTAGCACAGTAAGTACTTGTCTAGGAGCCTCCAAGATTAGGAAGCCTCTGCCCCTATATATTGAATGCTATATAGCCTATAAAACAGTCAACCCATGGAAGCAGGTGGCTCATAAAGTCGATGTCTAGTGGTCCCAGAGGGCCTTAATCCACCACTACTGAACAATTTACGGGCAGTTTGCTTGCTATTTCTTGCATAGGATGTCATGTCTGGAGAGTTCTCCTCCAATAATTATGGAAGGCAAGCAAGATGAGAATACATTTGTATTCTAGAATTCATTGATGCAGGAGAAATGCATTGTCATATTTAAACCCCGTGGTAAGATTTTTTTTAACAAGTTTTTATTTGATTGCATGTAGTTTTGGTTGTCTCATAGGTTTGTGTTTCATGCAGATAAGATGGATCTTAGGCTGGTGGAGAGTTTATCATGCAAATGAAGAAGAATTGGGTCTAAATACTGCGTAAGACAATCCTCCAAGAAACATTGGGGGGTACAGGAACAAGTATTGATAAGAAAATAGGAAACTTACTTCCTTTTGAACCAGTATTGCTTGTTAGGATGACATCTTTCTCAACTCTGGACAATAAATTCTTCAAGGTATTCCATTGAACAACATGAATGTTTGTGAAGGTGTTAGGGTTAAAATCAAAAACAAGCTATAGAATTTGAGTTGCTGCTATTCATGACAGGTAATTATATTTAGAAGAATTTCCATAATATTCTCCTCATAAGTACTAGGCAACTGCATAAATAATAATAAATAGTACATTTTACTGGTAGCAGTCAGATTCATATTCATATCATTATTGTTTCCAATCTTGCTTTATTGTTGAAAAATGGCCATTTAAGAATGTTCTTGTTGGAGATTATCCATCAAAATCATAAAATCCTTCTGAATTCTTATTCTGTATTTCTTATTCTTCCAGCTGGGAGAGAACCTGATTTGACATCAGTTCCTATTGACAAAAGAACAATCACCCCAGATAAGTAAATTGTATAGTTTGTATTACCTATACCATATTCTAAAGAAACATAGTGAATATATGAATTCAATTATTTCTTGCTTTGTGATATGTAAATCAGGAACAGCTGAGAGTTCTGCGTGTTAAAAGAATGTTTATTGTACAATACAAAAACTAAATGCAAAGGTCCCTGTTTTCAAAAGATTTTTTTGCTGTAAGTACAAAATGAGAAAATCAGTTCTAAAAACTGGGCGAAGCATGCATTAGCAATCTGGATACAAATGGATTTTGTCAGAACAAGTATAAAATAAGTCTTTAAAATTATGCTTCCTAATGCAGAGTACAAAACAGAAAGCAAGATGTGAACTAGAGATGTGCATTCAGATGATGCAAATGAGAAAAGTATTACAAATGAGTTGATTTTCCTTTTGGTTCTAGTTAACTGAATAAAATTGGTGCAGTCCCCTGCAAAATCTGAATCCTTTATGACTCATTTGGTTCAGTCCCATTAAAGACTATGGGGGAAACAAAGCAATGCATATTTTGGATTTGAAACTAAATAGAATGGAGCCAGTTGGGGATGAGACAAAAAAGGAGTAGGATCAGCCATATTTCAGCACTTTTTCAACTAGCCTATCCAAGCTGCGGCTGCAATTCATGACTTCATTTTTTTTAAGGTGAAAATGAAAGAGTAATTTGAGCACTCAGTATTGTTTTAGTCATTCTTCTGTTGGATCTGAGAGAGAGAAGGCAGAGATTCTGAAGCTTCTTGCTTGAAAACTTGCTTGCAAAAAAAATTAGAAAACTGAAAATTTAAAGAAGGAGACAAAGTTTGCTGTTAGAGTGACTCATAATACTGAGCCCAGCTGTGGTTTGGGTTGCTACTAGAGATGTGCATCGGGTGCCTGATCGTTTCCGCTTTCGGTTTCATGTAGCCACGGGAAAGGTTTGTATTCCCACTGATTTTTTTCATATAGAATCGTTTTTGGTTTAGCAGGGCCATTGGTGCCATTTTGATTTGTGGCAGCCAACAGCCTGAGAGGGGACATCGCTCCCAGGACCCCCGCTGGACCACAAGGGACTTTAGGCAAGTTTTGGGGTGTCAGGAGGGTGGGAGATTGTAAATAATTAGATCTGAATGGTTGAGGTGGGTTTGGGGTTTTTTTTTTCTGTGTGCCATTCCCCCCCCCAAAAAAAAATGATAAGAAAACCCCACAAAATTTTGTGGGGTTTTCTTATCATTTTCGGGTCCCCCGATACATGATGAATTATGAAATATCGTACAATATTTTAATTGTGTGTGGCTTGTTGCAGTTTCCATTTCAGTCTTTGTCTGCATGTTTCTGTTTATATTCTATGATTTCTTTATTCTGTATTTGGTGAGGGTCTGTCTGCATTCTGCATGTGTGGCTGAAGTGAGATATTCTGCCAGTGTGTAATTTCTGTGAAGGGTTCAATAGAAGCCTGACTTGTTCTGTTTTTCTAATAGTAGGTGTATTTGTGTTTTAGGGCCTGGTTAATATTTGCAGTGTTGCCTTTTTTCATAGGTAGGGTTGTTATTGTTTGAGTGCTAGGCTTTAGTGCTGTTTTGATATGAGAGGTTTACTATACTGTAATTATAATTCAATATACTCATTGCTTTCTAAGGTCCAAGTCCATATCCAACATGAGTTATAGTGTAAGCCCAACACCAAATGGGTTCCAAGTGGAAGGATCTGAAATATATGCAAATGTATTAAAATGAGGTGGGAACACCCCATCCCGCTCTTGGTCCTCAAGTGCCCAGTCCTGGTCTGTGGAAAAGTTGGCAACCCTAGTGATAGAAGCTTGGGAAACGGCCAGGATGAACAAGGAGGCAGCCTCTGGCTGTTTCCTTTATGTGCAATTTATTTATAGTTGTTTATTTACCTTATGTTCAGGTATCACACAAACACAGCAGGTCTTTGCATAGCATCGGGTCCTGTCTGCTGCCTGATAGCTTTATGGAGCAATTGGTCCAGGAACCAATGAGAGAGGGAACAATTTTAGATCTAATTCTCAGTGGAGCATAGGACTTGGTGAGAGAGGTAACGGTGGTGGGGCCGCTTGGCAATAGTGATCATAATATGATCAAATTTGATTTAATGACTAGAAGAGTAACACTGTGCAAATCCAAGGCTCTCGTGCTAAACTTTCAAAAGGGAAACTTTGATAAAATGAGAAAAATTGTTAGAAAAAAACTGAAAGGAGCAGCTACAAAAGTAAAAAATGTCCAAGAGGAGTGGTCATTGTTACAAAATACCATTCTAGAAGCATAGTCCAGATGTATTCCACATATTAAGAAAGGTGGAAAGAAGGCAAAACGATTACCGGCATGGTTAAAAGGGGAGGTGAAAGAAGCTATTTTAGCCAAAAGATCTTCATTCAAAAATTGGAAGAAGGATCCAACAGAAGAAAATAGGATAAAGCATAAATGTTGGCAAGTTAAATGTAAGACATTGATAAGACAAGCTAAGAGAGAATTTGAAAAGAAGTTGGCTGTAGAGGCAAAAACTCACAGTAAAATCTTTTTTAAATATATCCAAAGCAGAAAGCCTGTGAGGGAGTCAGTTGGACCGTTAGATGATCGAGGGGTTAAAGGGGCACTTAGAGAAGACAAGGCCATCGTGGAAAGATTAAATGATTTCTTTGCTTCGGTGTTTACTGAAGACGATGTTGGGAAGGTACACGTATTGGAGAAGGTTTTCATGGGTAATGATTCAGATGGACTGAATCAAATCACGGTGAACCTAGAAGATGTGGTAGGCCTGATTGACAAGCTGAAGAGTAGTAAATCACCTGGACCGGATGGTATAAACCCCCGAGTTCTGAAGGCACTAAAAAATGAAATTTCAGACCTCTTAGTAAAAATTTGTAACCTATCATTAAAATCATCCATTGTACCTGAAGACTGGAGGATAGCAAATGTAACCCCAATATTTAAAAAGGGCTCTAGGGGTGATCCAGGAAACTACAGACTGGTTAGCCTGACTTCAATGCCAGGAAAAACAGTGGAAAGTGTTCTAAACATCAAAATCACAGAACATATAGAAAGACATGGTTTAATGGAACAAAGTCAGCATGGCTTTACCCAGGGCAAGTCTTGCCTCACAAATCTGCTTCACCTTTTTGAAGGAGTTAAAAACATGTGGATAAAGGTGAACCGGTAGATATAGTATACTTGGATTTTCAGAAGGCGTTTGACAAAGTTCCTCATGAGAGGCTTCTAGGAAAAGTAAAAAGTCATGGGATAGGTGGCGATGTCCTTTCGTGGATTGCAAACAGGCTAAAAGACAGGAAACAGAGAGTAGGATTAAATGGACAATTTTCTCAGTGGAAGGGAGTGGACAGTGGAGTGCCTCAGGGATCTGTATTGGGACCCTTACTTTTCAATATATTTATAAATGATCTGGAAAGAAATACGATGAGTGAGATAATCAAATTTGCAGATGACACAAAATTGTTCAGAGTAGTTAAATCACAAGCAGATTGTGATAAATTGCAGGAAGACCTTGTGAGACTGGAAAATTGGGCATCCAAATGGCAGATGAAATTTAATGTGGATAAGTGCAAGGTGATGCATATAGGGAAAAATAACCTATGCTATAATTACACAATGTTGGATTCCGTATTAGGTGCTACAACCCAAGAAAAGATCTAGGTGTCATAGTGGATAACACATTGAAATCGTCGGTTCAGTGTGCTGTGGCAGTCAAAAAAGCAAACAGCATGTTGGGAATTATTAGAAAGGGAATGGTGAATAAAACGGAAAATGTCATAATGTCTCTGTATCGCTCCATGGTGCGACCGCACCTTGAATACTGTGTACAATTCTGGTCGCCGCATCTCAAAAAAGATATAATTGCAATGGAGAAGGTACAGAGAAGGGCTACCAAAATGATAAGGGGAATGGAACAGCTCCCCTATGAGGAAACACTAAAGAGGTTAGGACTTTTCAGCTTGGAGAAGAGACGGCTGAGGGGGGATATGATAGAGATGTTTAAAATCATGAGAGGTCTAGAATGGGTAGATATGAATCATTGGTCCCCTGGTGTGCTTGCAGGCCGCAGTGCTGGGGGACTCAGGACCGCCCTCCCGGCCCGCCCCTGAACCGTCGCCACACCCCCGGACCCGCCCCGGACCGCCCCCTGCCCCGGACACGCCCCCTGACATGCCCCCTCCCACCCCTTTTAGGAAGCCCCGGGACTTACGTGCGTCCCGGGGCTTTGCGCGCTCCGGCGGCCTATGCAAAATAGGCGCACCGGCGCGCGAGTGCCCTGCGTGCGTAAATCCGGGAGGATTTACGCGCGCAGGGGTTTTAAAATCTACCCCTTAGAGAATAGCCACTGCCATTAGCAATGGTAACATGGAATAGACTTAGTTTTTGGGTACTTGCCAGGTTCTTATGGCCTGGATTGGCCACTGTTGGAAACAGGATGCTGGGCTTGATGGACCCTTGGTCTGACCCAGTATGGCATTTTCTTATGTTCTTATTCACACACACACTTCCTCTCACATACATTCTCACTGATACATATACACATGCTATCACTTACACACATGCTGTCATTGACACATATGCTCTCACATATGCTTTCACTGGCACACATGCTCACATTTGCATTCACTGACACACACATACTTGCACATATGCTTGACACACACACACACACATGCTCTCATTCACATATACTCTGACACACATACATGCACTCACTGGCACACATATGCTCACAAACTCACACGTGTTCTCACTGACACACACACAAATGCTTTTGCTGGTGACTCAGGAAGCTCTCTTTTACCTCAAAGATCTTCAGCAACACTTGCCCCTTGAAAAAGCATCTCAGTAGTGCATCAGCATTGCAGAGACAGGCCATAATGTTAGACAAACCAGCAAATTTAGCAGGGCGGGAAGAGAGAACTTGGGTTATTCGCTCGTGCTCCCTGGGGTCCCCACCTGCAATAGCAGTGGCAGCAGCAGATGGTGCACTCAGTGTTACCTCAGGGCCGCTGCAGTGCATAGAGACCTGGGGCTGATTATCGGCACACCCAAAAGTTATAGGGTCACAG
Organism: Rhinatrema bivittatum; assembly: GCF_901001135.1. Lineage (NCBI taxonomy): Eukaryota > Metazoa > Chordata > Amphibia > Gymnophiona > Rhinatrematidae > Rhinatrema > Rhinatrema bivittatum. The sequence continues at coordinate 76,577,625 of NC_042621.1, read as the reverse complement.
GAACGTGGTGGGTCCGTGTGCTGAAAAGATTTTTTTTTAACTTCAGATGGCATCTCTGGGGAGAGGAGCTGGCCAGCCCAGGGAGAACACAAGGCTTATTTTCCATCAGCCAGCCTGACAGGATTTGTAACGACTCGGACTTGGGGAGCAGGGATGGAGACTCTAGGCCTGGACTCGTCTTGCGCTGTTTGCTGGGGCTGCTCTTTGACACCGGAGCCTATTACTGTTTCTACCTCACTCTGTGCATTTCAGTCTCTTTGCATCAGGCTGGGTTCTGCTGGTGACGGGCAGGCCCCTCCCCCCTCTCTCCCTCTCTCTGACATCAGGCACACCCCCTCTTCTGATTGGCCCCAGGCCTTACTGACTGGGTTTTACAGTGTCCAGTTATTCTTGTAATCGGACACTGTAAAATTACCCGCAAAACTGGGATGAACAGTCGAAAACCGGGCAATTGGTCACCCTAGCTATTGCCAAGTTACCATATATGGTGGCAGAATTGGGATCTCTTGCCTAAGCAGGAAGCACAGGCAAAAGCCTACAGCCACAGCAGCAGAAGAAGAAGAAGAAAAAAAGAAAAACCCCTGCAGAGTTTATTTTTCCTTTCATGTGGCCTCCCAGGTCCACTCACCAAGGGGGCTAGCCACAGCTGTGTAGTCAGGGATAAAGCAGTGAGTAAGGGCTGGATAGGCCAGCAAGTTTCTTTTGTTCCCCTCCCCTCTCCTTTCCCTGGAGAGGTACATAGCTTGGAGGCAGCTCGTTAAGCAACAATTACATAATTTCCTGCAAATTCAAACTGATTAGCAGCAGGAATTGTGAAAGCAGGTGATGCAGCAGCATGTCGTTTAACCCAGATAGAACAAGTTGTGCAAACCACTGTAACCTGTCCACCTCCTGTATCACTGACACTATTTAACATGATCCTAGAAGACGACCCCCAATGGTTTCCTGAAAAACTTTAAATGCACAGTTCAACTGGCAGGCTGGCCAGAGGCAGGTGGGCTACCTGTCTAGTGAATCTACTCACCGGGAGTAATCAGGATGCCTTCCAAACCGCCAGTCTGGAAGGGAAGGCCACTTACCTGGAAGTCAAAGCAGCCATTCTAGAGACAGTGGGACTCATTTTTGGTGATTTTGGTGGGAAGTTCTACAGGCTGGAGAAAACCCAAGGAACCTATTTGCTTGGAAGTGGCTGCACCCGGAAGGGAAGACAGGAGTGGAAGAAGCCAAAACAGTACTGCTGGAACAGTTCCTAGACAGCCTAGAATGGCCTATACAGCAGTGGGTCTGCCGACACCCAAACCTGACAGTTGGAAAGGCATTGAAAGTAGTGGAGGCCTATTATCAAGCCTGGATTATGCCTGAGTTAACATGATTCCCAGAGAAGCCACTTGACACAGGTAGAGGATGGCAGAGTCCTAAGAGCCAGAGACCCCTGACAACCAGTAGCACAGGGCCAACCAGTCTTTTCACCACAACCATAACCCCTCAACCAGACCACAAGTTTCAGCTGTGGAGAAAGAGGTCATTTTGACAGAAATTGTTTGTAGGGAAGATGAACCCATGGATGTTAATGCCGTGGCCCCACACTTTTGTAATTTCGTGGATGTCCCTAGCCAGGGAGTCTCTACTTTTGTGATTGCGGTTGAGCTAAATGGCATTCCAACCCAAGCATTAGTGGACTCTGGGAGTGTGAAAACACTTGTTTGAAGAGAGTTAGTGAAGCAAATCCAGATTAACTATGACAGAGTAGTGACCCTGGCATGCATACCAGGGGACCAACAACAGTAACCAACAAGCCAGTTACAACTGAAGACCCCATTCTGCCAAGACAGAATTGAGGTGGGAGTTTTTCCTTGGCTACCCTACCCCCATGTTCATAGAATAGGACTGCCCAAACTTTAAGAGCCTCTAGAACAAACTCACAATGGGTTTGTCCAGTTACAGCAATAATGAATTGGACTTTCCAGAACTCTTTCCTTTGGATGATCCAGATCTCTATAATAAAGACTCCAATACTCCTGAGTCCCAGAGGCAGCATAGACAGGACAAATGTACATATGCTGCTAATTTAGAGGCAGCCAGGGAAGGAGAGATCCGAGTGAAGGGAAGAACAGCTACCATCCCAGAATGTCTTACCTGGTCTCTTTGAGTGGGGAAAAAGGGTGTGACCCAGGGAGCATCAGGCAGGACCAGATGGAGGATGAGTTCTTTAAATGGACACAGAAGCATATACAGAGGGTGGATGGAAAGTTAATCCCTGGAGTGCGTTTTACAGACCCTATTCCTTCTTATTCTGTGATGAAAGGGGATCTACTTTACCAAATCACAAAGGGAAGTGCAGAAGGGGAATTCATAGAAGAACTCCTAGTTCCCAAACTGATTCATCAGAAGGTCATGCAACTTGCACACAGCCATCTTCTGGGGGTCACCTGGGGGTTGAAAACACCTGACAGAAAATATTGGCACAATTCTATACGGCTGGGTCTTCATAAACAGGTCCAGTTGTATTGCTGGTCCTGCGTTACTTGCCAACTCACAAAGCTTGATGGCATATGGATGGCATCTCTCATACCAATGCCCATAATTGAGCCCCCTTTTGAAAAGGTAAGCATGGATCTTATGGGGCCACTAGAGAGATCTTCTCGAGGAAATAAGTATATCCTCGTCATTCTGGACTATGCCACAAGATATACAGAGGAAGTAGTGCTATGGAATATGAAGACCCCAATGCGAGAGACTGCCCTAATGAAAGCTTTTTCATGACTTGAGCAGCCCAAGGAGATCTTGATGGATCAGAGGACCCCGTTCTTGTCCAAGGTGATGAAACAACTCTGCACCTTGCTTAAGATAAAGACTCTGCATACCTTGGTATATATACCAATGGCCTCATTGAGCACTTCAACCAGACAATAAAGCAAACATTGAAGAAATTTGTGGATGAAGACAGCAAGAATTAGGACTCCTTGCTTCCCTTCGTGCTGTTCATATTCCCATTGAGGAGGAGGCCAACATAGCTTAGGAAACTTGGGAAGATGAAAGAAACCTTGGGCAGAACCTTGTGGTCTATGTTTTCTGACTGCAGGATCGCCTAAAAAAAATGAAGAGGTGGCCCGCCTGTGTCTAGAGAAGGCACAGGCAACCCAAGCTCAAGCTTATAATTGCCCCATGGTCCAAAGAGTATTCCAGCCAAAGCACCACATCCTTCTCTTCAGAAAGCAAGCTATTAGCCCATTGGTAAGGGCCCTATGGAGAAAACAGGGCATGTGGATTATAAAATAGCGCAGCCTGATAAATGTAAGAAAACTCAGATCTGCCACGTAAATCTTCTGAAGAAGTGGGTTCCACAGGGGTGTGGTTTAGTACAAGAATAAGAGTTTGGTGCAGAGATCAGACCTGAAGTGGACAAAACCCAGATTCCTTTTGAAGAGCAGATGTCTACTGCACAGATAGCTGACTTAAAGCAGCTAGTGAAGGAAAACAAGATCTTCTCATACCGACTGGGTTGTTCGCACCTGGTTCAGCTTGATTTCATTACACCTCTTTGAGTTGTTGTGCGGCAATGACCCAATCAGATTCCCAAGGCCAGATGCCACATCATTGAGATCAAAGTGAAGAAGATTCTCTGGCTCAGAGTTATTGGTGCCTGTGATGATGACCAAGAAAGTCTTCTGGGCAGGAGCAGAAACCACACTGACTCCAGTCTTTTCTAATGAAATTTCAAGTTTTAGTATTATAACATAAAAAAATATCACAGTACACTGCCTTACCTTAGGGGGAGGGTATGTGAGGAAAGTCTGTAGGAAACTCCCTCTGACCACCTTAAGATATCGGGCATAACTTTCTTGCCCAGTCTTCCTTAAGATCCAGACTCACAAGGAATCCTGGGTGAAGGGAGGAGCTCCTCACCAGTGTATAAGAGCTCAGGGCCTAGAAGGGTTAGAGAGGCCCTGGGGAGCAGACAGGAGATGAGGAAAAGAGCACATGGGGGTAACTTGCTGGTGTGGCAGTTACCACCCTTAACCAACAAGCCTTCATACTGTTGATGCAACTCATTATTGCTCTCTACTTTAACTGCAGAGGGGAAAAGAGGAAAAGGGGAATGCGTTTTGGACAGCAACCAACAAGGACATGAATTCTACCAACAAGGATATGAATTCTATGGTCTGGGAAAACAAATAATCACGGGGATAACTTGTTGATCTGGCTGTTACTATCCTTAACCAATAAGCCTTATAGGTGTGATATAGCTCCAGCATTGCTTTCTGCTTCAAATGGCAGGAGATGATGGGGATTGTACTCAGACAGGAACCATTGAGGGCCCTGACTTTAATGGTTTGGGAAACTAAGTGTAGGGGTAACTTCTTGTATGGCATGGCAGTTGCCTCCTCCATGATACCTTTATGGGGAAGACCTATATGGCGTGACTGGTGCTATCGTGGGCTACCTGGGCAGACTAAATGGACCATTTGGTCTTTTTCTGCTGTCATTTCTATGTTTCTATGCTTCTATGTCTATGATTCCATGCAAAGACCTGCTATGTGTGGTGTTTGTGTGCTACCTGAATTTAAGGTGAGCTGCATTTGTTTGTTTGACTTTTCTTTCACTGTAAATAAATTGCACATTAAAAAAACAACAGCCAGAGTTTTCCTCCTTATTCCTTCTGGCTGTTTCCCAAGCTGCTACTGCCAAGTTTCCACAAACTAAAACCTGACTTAAAAAAAAACAAAACCCAAACAAGCCCTGAAATGAAAAATAGAACCAAAAAGAAAATTCCCCCTTACACATTCCTACTTATTTTGTTGCTCTAAAAAGTCACTCAGCAAATATCATGATTTCATTTACTGTGCTCCGATTGTGACAGAAGTGACTGACTGGTTTGTTCTCTGTGAATGTCCACACAAGGGTGTACAGATATTGTAACACTCAAAGCCTCTGGCTGATAGGGATCTGTTTTTATATCTTCTACCATGCCACTGGACATGAAGAAGGAAGGCTTTTGCTCCAGAGACATCTGAGCCATGTTTAAAGCCACTTATTCAAGGAAAACAGCATTTTACTGATGGAAATGTATTTTTTGAGCCATTATTCTTGTATTTATTATTTTAGGTATGTTTCTCAATTTTTTAATATCTCTCTTTTTTTGTTTGAGTTTTGCAATTTGATAAAAACAAATGCATGATGTTGTGATCTACGGTGTCAAAGGCTGCTGAGAAATCCAGTAGCACTAGAACCATTGCTTGAGCTTCTTTCTTGATATCTGAGGAGATCATCATCCATTAGGGCAATGAGAATTGTCTCTGTTCCATGGCCTTGTCTGAATCCAGATTGGTAGGAGTCTACGCTAACCAATTCTCTCTGTCAGTCAGTTTTTAGTTGAGTTTGTACTGTTTGCTCTACTAGTTTCTCTGAAAATGGGATATTAGACCGTGAATGGTAGTTTTCAATTTTGTCTGCATCCAAGATGATCTTTTTTACTGGCTAAACCATGGTTTTTTGTTTTGTTTTTTTTCTTAGCTCCAAATTGCAAAGTTCTGTCCAGGACAACATTTAATAAGCAGGCGATCCCAACCCCATGCACTATGCGTCATGCCTGGATGCAGGCACAGCTGCGCAAGACAGAGGTGAGTAGCATTCATTTTATGAGTTGACATCTGCACCAGCCAGAACGCTACCCAGCGGCTCTAATGGGGGCACACTAATAGGGTACAAGTGGGCGGTGTTGGACACCCCAGGTTATGAATGGGAGCCATACCTCATCCCATAACTTAGCTGTAATAAGGGGGATGAGGTTCCCATCCTGGCAGCTAGGCTAGGAACACATGACTGTTGTTGTTTTTTTTTGGGTTTTTTTGGTTACAGACAGTGCCAACGATATGAGCAAGGCAGTGGACAATGGGCACTACCGGGGAATCCAAGGATTTGCCTGGTTTTCTGCACCTGACAGTAAGGGTGCAAGAAAGGTGGCCGCATGGTCCTTTGCATGAAAAATGTCAGGCGTTTTTATCTGGAGTGTGAAAGGCAGGCAACAGCTCAAGGATAAGCAGCTGAAGTACCTATGTGCCAGCTTATTCAGGATGCGGGCACCACCTGAAATTTCATCTGCCTGATGCCGCAGAGATTAGTGGATCAATAGACACCCCTTCGTGAGCCGTCTGTGGCTACTGATGTAGGTATGAATCACTCCCTGGAGCATCAGGATTGACTGTACCGGATGCATATGGTACAAGTTCTGAAGTCCTTGAAGGATGTCACAGAAGATCCAAGTTCAACAACCGCCACCCTGTGAGGTCACCCCCATAATCGATATCCTGGAGGATTTCTGGCAGGAAGAGGAACTGGCAGCAGAGGTGATGCTTTCATGGACTCCTCGCTGCAACAAGTGAACAATCAGCTCAAAATCCTCAGCCGGCTGAATCCTTCCCTGCGTGTGAGCCGCAGAATGTCTCACCCTCCAGTCTGGCATTCTGACTTACTTGAAGGAGGAGCCGGTTACTAGTGTGCAAAAACAGGAGCGCCAGAGGCAGAGGGTCCGTGGTAGTGCAGCACGGGACAGAGCGGGCTGCCAGCTTAAGAAGCAACCCTGTAAGCTAAAAAACACTTCCTCTCCCACCTTCCTCCAAATTCCCCCCACCCCGCCATGGCCACCACTCAAAAGGCTTTCCTGTCAGAGGGCCAAAGTTTCAGTGGTAGCAAACAGAGACCAGTATCCTCTTCTCCCCAGCAGAGGAGATCCCTTTCCAAATTACAGTGACATACCTTGGAGATCCCATTGAGCTCATAGACACAGGCATTATACTGGGCAGTGAGGACCAGAATCAGGACAAAACTTGCAAAGTTTGACCAGCATTTCCTTTCTTAACCAGCACCTGGTGTGCCTAGTAGGGATGTGAATCGTTTTTGAACGATTAAAATTATCTGACGATAATTTTAAAATCATCCAAAATCGTTAGAGTGCAGATACAATACAAATGCCCCCGATTTATCGTCAGGGGCATTTGTATTGTATCGTTAAAAAGGGCGCGAGAAAACCGGCACACCAAAAAAACCCTAAAACCCACCCCGAACCTTTAATAGAAATCCCCCATCCTCCTGAACCCCCCAAAAATGTTTTAAATTACCTGGGGTCCAGTGGGGGGGTTCCGACGCGATCTCCCTCTCTCTCTGGCCATGGCTGCGTTGAGAAATGGTGCCGGTGGCCCTTTGCCCTTATCATGTGACAGGGCAAAGGTAGCGCCGGCGCCATTTTGTTCCCTGGCTCCCGACGTCACACCTGCTGGAGATCGCCCCCGGATCCCTGCTGGACCCCCAGGAACTTTTGGCCAGCTTGGGGGGGGGGCCTCCTGACCCCCACAAGACTTGCCAAAAGTCCAGCGGTGGTCCAGGAGCGACCTCCTGCACGCGGGCCGTATTGCCAATCTTCAAAATGGCACCGGCGCTACCTTTGCCCTCACTATGTCATACGGGCGACGGTCAGGAGCCCCCCCCCCCCCCAAGCTGGCCAAAAGTCCCTGGGGGTCCAGCGGGGGTCCGGGGGCGATCTCCAGCAGGCGTGACGTTGGGAGCCAGGAAACAAAATGGCACCGGCGCTATCTTTGCCCTGTCACATGATAAGGGCAAAGGGCCACCGACGCCATTTCTCAACGCAGCCGTGGCCAGAGAGAGATAGGGAGATCGCGTCGGGAACCCCCAATGGACCCCAGGTAATTTAAAACATTTTGGGGGGGTTCTTGGAGTGAGTTTCCTCACTCCAAAGGTCATCAAATCTTCATGAGACCACTGTTCTGTTCGTAGGTGTCACGTAGAATGTCAAAGTGGCCCCTAACCCCCTACACTCTTACCTAATCCCCACCTCGAGTTACTAGGTGGGCCTACCATAGGGATACAAATACCTATCTATGGGCCATGACATTATGGCCAAGGACTTATGGGAGACATGGCAATGAAACCTTACCACATGGTCATGGCACCTAACACAATCCAAAGAGGTGTAGTTAAAATTGGCATTATGGCTGTGCAATAGCTCTTCACAGACAAGCTAACCCAGTCCGCTCCTCCTATTTTCTGAATTTGCATCGCACCATGCGATAAGCCCTTAACACATGCGAAAACACCTTATCGCATTTTGATAAATGACCCCCACAGAGAGAAAAGGTGCTGAGCAATTAGCAAACTGAAATAGAGATGGTTCTAGGAGGTTGAGAGTGTGGGACGGGGAAAGAAGAGAGGGGGGATGCTGATATTGCAGAAAGAAGGCCAAAAAATTGGGGTTATGCTGGAGCAGAAGGGAGAGGAATATGCTGTGGTGGGGAAAATGAATAGATGCTGAGCAGGAAGAGAGAGAGGATGCTGGGTAGAGGGTAAGGGAAGAGATCGGGATGGGGGCTGTGCCAGAGTCAATGCCACCAAAGCAGGACCTGCTGGTAGGAAGGAGTGTTCTGTTGGAACTGCCCGCAATTGGTAAGTTGAGGGATGGGGAGCGGGGAAGGTGGCAAGAGAAACTCCACCTAGGGCGCCTAATACCCTTCCACCAGCTGGGGTTGAACTCTACAGCTTTGTGTAGTTTCTTCCCCTCTCCTAATCCTGCTGTATTGAAAAGGATTTTGAGGGACCTTATTTATTTATTTATTTTTGGTTTTTATATACCGGAAGTTCCTGTATACAATACATATCACTCCGGTTCACATTTAACAGAAATAACTATCGCCGGGGAGGCGGTTTACATGGAACATATCGAAATAATGAACGGATAATATATAATAAAGTACAATCTATTGGGAAAAAACAACTAAGATCAACTTAGAACACAACTTGGAAACATATAACTGAAGTAATATAAACATTAGATTATTGCTGTAAGGCAAGGATGGTTGTTGTTCTTCTTGCTTTTAGCTCTCTGGGAAAGCTTGACGGAAGAGCCAAGTCTTGAGTTTCACTTTAAAAGTAGTATGGCACGGCTCAATGCGGAGGTCCGGTGGTAGGGAGTTCCAGAGAGATGGGCCCGCTGTGGATAGAGCGCATTTCCTAAGGGTAGATTTTGCAGGTTGGGTGATCATTCTGTTCTGGTTTCAGTGACTCAAAAACATCTGAAATAAAAAACTGTGTTTTTTGCTTGGTTGCTTCACAGTGTTGTTTCACTTACTCAACAGAACTATTTTGAGAATAATTACCAAATCATTTGTTCATCTCAATCAAATGCAACCAGGCACAGGCCTTCCATACTAATTATGTGAAAGCTATGAAAGTCTGAAAATAGGTTTCAGTTACCCTGCGATCGTGGAAAAAGTTTCAGGAGCTTATTAATTAAATCTATTGCAGGGATCTTATCGTAGAAAAGAATAGTCTGGTCTTTAAGATTCGCATTTCTGGAATGATTATCTGAAGGAAACTGTATACGCTTTCAGTGGATAGATTGAGCCAGGGCGAAATATAACAACACAAGTTAAAAAGGAAAATGTTCTGAAAAAAAAAAAGTTTTTACTTTAAGCGTGGTAGACTGAGCTATAATGACAAAAGCAGTAGAATATAACTATATGCTGGGTTTTGTTCCCTAAGGGTATAATTATAGGCTTTATTAGCTCTAGCCAAATATTGTTGTTCAGATAGTACTTTGCGGGATTTTTTTTTTTTTTTGCTTTGCTCCACCCAACTATGTTTAGACCGTACCACTTTTTTTCCTGGCAGAGGCGCACGCGCCCAGACAGAAGAAGGAGATTTTAATCCGCACGGATCTGTTTCCTAAAGATGGGATGGGGGTAAACGGCTGCTAATTAGTCTGCAGAACGGAAAGTAATTCTGCCTTTTCTTGATTAACGCCTCGGAGTCAAACACCGTCCTGGGAAAGCTGGCAACCCCCTGCCTTTGTCACTTCTTGGCGTCTCCCGGGGAGCCCTGCCAGGAGCAGCTCCAGTGTTCGTCCAGCACTTTGAACTACAATTGTAAACGGGTGGGTGGGAAAGCCTTCACTGCTCTCAGTAACCCTTCTCCCTTGTTTATACAACTTGAGCAAAGCCTTTTTTTTTTTCCTTCTAGCCTAGTCATCAGTGACTGTCTCCCTTTGCTTGTCAGATTCTTTTGCTTTTAAAGAAAGAAACCGGAGTGGAACGGGGAGGGGAGGAGGGGCGTGAGCGGATCCTGCTCTTCTAGCGAGTTGCATGAGGGATAGTGGATTTTTTTTTTTAGTTTTTAATTTATTGCCATTACAAGTGTGGGGTTTATTTGCATGTATTTATTTTTTCTTGCTTGCGTCCTCTGGCAGGCAGGGTGCAGCGAGGGGAAGCTGGGAGAGCTGCTGCTTATCAGTGCCGGTCGCGTGGCTTCTTTGTGTACAGCAGCTGCTCTTGAATGCACGGGTAAATCCTGTGGCTTGGCACTGAGCTTTTTTTTTTTTTAAATAACAGCTTCTGCAAGGCAAAGACACCTAGCTGGATTCCTCTTTTGCTCTGCTTTTCTTCCCCTTTCCTCTCTCTCTCTCTCTTTTTATGACCCTTTTCTGAAAGATTTTCTACCGGTTTTAACCCCTCTTTCTAGCCCCCTCCCCCCACCTATTTTTTTTTTTTTTATAGCCTGGGTTCATCAGCCTGATCTTTCTTTCCTTAAACAGAAACATTAGTGAAAGCTATCGAATGTGGATCTGTTAAAAAGAGATCAGTGGTTTCGTCAAGTGCACTTTTTTTTGTACCCAAGAATAAAAGGAAAACTAAAGCAAGCAAAAAAAAAAAACAACAAACAAACAATTACTACTACCAGTAAAACAAAGTCATGGATGTAAGATTTTATCCAGCTGCCGCTGGCAGCTCTCTTCCAGGAGACCCCTCCAATCTGGACTTTTCCCAGTGTTTGGGCTACTACAACTACAACAAGGTGATTATTACTTTTTGATTATTTGCGTTTTAAGTTCCGTTTCCACTAGAAGAGAGGTGGGATATGTACATCTGTATCTAAAACTATCCTAGCCTCCTCGATGTGGAAAGTGAGATTTCTAGACAGGGAAGCCAGGTTTGAAATGTCACTTTCTGATGGATATGTACAATGCAGTGATTAGGGGTGGGAGACTGTTTCCTGCAGCGTCAGATACAGAGATTAGTATTACGTGGGTTTACAGTCTATAATGTGAAAGTGTGTACATCCCTGCGTTACGTCTTTGTAGCGTTTTATTGGGCGTTTTGCTTTCGCAGGAATTTTTTTTCCCTCATAGGTGTCCTGCATGTGTCGTTCTATTTCGCTTTGCTTGTCAATGAGCTTCTTATAGAGGCTGAACGTATCGTAGGGTATACATCTGGCTGAAAACTTGGTAGCGCAGATCACAGGCGAATAATATATATATAATAATTTTTATCTTCCGAAGTCTTCGCCTGAAAGACCAAATTAAGTTCGTCGTCGTCTGTTGCAGATCATAGGTGCAAAGCAAAAGTTTCGCGAGAAAACAAAAGTTCTGATCTTGACATGAACTGCCAAAGAAGCTGAGACACGGGATTTATCCAGCATAGTCAGTTTCACATGGCCCCCCCACGCAATTCTCTTTGTTTTTCTTTTCGGCTTGTGTTTTGGCGCTTGACACTAAAAGCCTGTATTAGATTTTTAAGGTGTGTATTTTTTCTTCAGAACATAGGAGGACCTTTTCTGTAATGGATTTTGAAGTATTTTGATCTGATATTGTTGGTATAATAATGCACTATGTATGCTTCAATTTGGCTGGCTTTTGTGGTGCATATGGAATGCGCTTGTTTGAAGAAACTCCGATCTCCGTTTTTGCTTTGCATGGAAAGCTTTGCTAAGTTGAAACTGTATGCAGAAAACTGAGTTTCCACACTTTCTTGTGACATTAAGTTAAAGAAACTTATTCAGTTTTCTCTCCAATATTTTCACAAATAGATGTAAGTTCTGTTTTTGTTTTAGTGTTCACCTGTAGCAACTGACATGATTGTACTACTAAAGTACAGTAAACAAATATCCCGAGTGCATGTCTACTTGTAAAAGCATTGTCATTACTGCTAGCAGATCTTTGATTACCATAGTATCTACAATCTTTTATATGTGCACGTATACATGCAATGCCTTTTTATTCTCTTCCTTATATGCCCCCGGGACAAGATGGCGTTAGGACCCAATAGTATATTAAGTTTGTCACAAAACCATTATTTTTGGATTTGGTCTGGTTTTTTATTTTTATTTTTGCTTTTTCTCCTCTAGGTTTGAGTTCATGTTTTCACTCAGGCTGTCAAACTGAATGAGTAATAATATATTGACCGGTTAGTCTGCTAGCTGATTATAAGCGTTTTCTATACACTTGCCACAGTTTCTGGACTGAGGCCACCCTTAACTATCTTGTTTTGCTCGTCTTCAAAATTCCCTAAAAGAGCAATTTCTAGAGCCATGCTTTTATGTGATTTGGGTAACTGCACTGTTTATGCATGTCATTACATATTAACTGCCTAATCTATTTTTTTTTTTTACCATATCTTAATAGTGGAGGTAGGTAGCACACTTGGTTAAGATTCTCTCATTTTGGGAAAACTGGGTTAGATTAAAATTAAAGCAAATAACCTGCTGTTAGGCACTCTTAGTCGTGGAATTTGTTCACAAGTCACCAAAGCAGCTTACATCTCAGCACTATACAAATGACATTCCCTGTTCTGTATTCATGAGAGGCCCAGCGTAGGAAAGCAAGGGGGGTGCTTGAAGACAGGATTGGTATAGACTGTAGAAGAGAGACTGCAAAGGGTTTTAGCCAGGCTCCAGCTTCCATAAGCAATAAAAAAAAAAAATGTTACCAACCTCACATTAAAAGGAAAATGAATTGATAGGGCAGCATTCTGTCATGATCCCTTGTAGAGTTCGTCTGGCATCGTGATTTTGTGTATTGGTATTAGTTTAAAATCATAGTCTAAGAACAAAGAGATTTTTGTACACACAGTACCTGTGCTAATCCTAATCTTTTTTTCTTGTGGCAAATTTAGAAAGGAGCCATGGCTTTTCACTTTAGTTAGGTAGTAGGATGGTCATGAAAACTGCTAATGTATCACAAGTAGAAGTGCAGGGGTTTCAGTTCCTTATCGGACAGCGCATGTGCTGATGTCCTGTTAATCGTTGGAAACGAATGGTGCAATGAAATGAAGGGTTGGTTTACACCTGGCTGTGTGGTTTTTTTTTTTTTTTTTTTTTTTTGGCCTTCAGGAGGTGAATTGGAGCCAAGTTTTCCTAATTATCTTCTGGAGCGAGCTGGAGGTGAAACCTGCCTATGCTCCCCTTCCTCCACCCAGATACATGGCTCATGGTTTATCCACCTTGCAGCTCCTATGGAAAATGGAGCCAATCCTTGCACACTTTTTTTTTTTTTTTTTTCCCTTTAATGTATCCAGTTCCATTTGACTGGAATTGGGAAAAAGTTTTTAAAAACAAATCCTGTTTCAAGCCGTTTCTGGCCACACTTTTTTAAAGAGACGGCATCATGAGTGCTGCTGCATGTGGCACTTGGTCTGCTTGTGAAAGCTTCCCGATACCTCGGTTTTGTTTGCAGATGGTACAAATAGCACCCTTTAGTCGCTTAAACTACTACTGTGTGAAAGCTTAGATTCAGCAGCCACCTGTAGGGATGCCTGCCTCGCAGGACCTCGCTAGTATGCTGCCTGCCTCCTTGGGACCGACTCTGGTCAAGTAGGAGCAGAGGGCAGACGTGTAAGCAAAGAAGGATACATTCTGTCTCCCATCAGACACGGGTGGGCCCGCCACTTCAGCCTCGTCGTCTGGTGCCTGTGGAAGGAGGCTGTCCCCTTCTGGTCATTTGGGGTGTAAAGGGAGGTGAATGCCCCTCTAGGGGGCAGGTCTTGTGAGTGAAGTGATCAGAAAATAAACCACCCTGACGTCTTCTGTGGCATCCTTTCACCTGCTCGGTGACTTAGATGTCAATTGGATCTGGAAAGAAAAGCACCCTTCATGCCGAGACTCCTCACGGAACATTTTGAGTGAATTCTGTTCAGAGCAGGGGGTCCCAAACCTGTCCTGGGGACCCCACAGCCCGCTGGGTTTACAGGATATCCACAATGAATACGCATGAGATAAGATTTGCGCATAATGGAGATTCCATACATGCAAATGTATCCCATGGATATCCCGTAAACCCAGCGGGCTGTGGGGTCCCCAGTTCAGGTCTGGGAAGCTGTCTAGTGAGTACGGTGGCCGGCAAGGACAGAGAAACCATCTCGTTAGCCAGATTGGCTTCCTTTAGTGTGCCATAAACCCTAGTTAACCTCTGACTTTCTTCACTTCTTGGCTGCCTAGGATCAGCTGTGATCATCCCATGCTTTTTTTGAGCTCTGTTCTGTTTTTGCCGCCTCCAATTTCCGCCCCCCCCAGGAAGCTATTCTGTGCATCCATCACGCTTTCTGTGAAAAGAAACACAGAATGTTCTTACGTTCCTTCTGAGTCAACCATGTTCATTTGCTCTGAAAAGCGATTATATCAGTCTTTAAACTGAACCCTTTAGAATCTCCTATCATGACCTCGTGCACCTTCCTTTCCACTGTAAAACTTTTGTTTGTCAGTCATGGATGGGACTCTCTCTCTACTGGGACCCAGTCGCTTCCACAGTGCTGTGCCCGCGGGACCCTCCTAAATTGTACCACCAGACAGGTCCAGGTCAAGAAATGCTGAGCTCCAGGATATCTAAGTGTTGTGTATATCTCCCTGGAGACAGTGAGGAGGGTCCTGTAGGGTGGGGATGGGGCCTGTGTTTGCTCCAGGGAGTGATGGTCTCATCAGTGTATACCTGCAGAAAAAGGAGTCTCCATCAATTTTCCGTTGGAGGAGGGTCATTTATTTATATGGAAAGGCCCCCCTTGCAGTCTTACCTGTAGGCTTCTGGTGGTGGAGCTGAATTACAGATGTGGTGCAGTTGTGCAAATTCTGCTTTTGTACTTGCCGGGCTGTATTTGTATGGCTTCTTTCAGCCATGAATGTCTTCCTCATAGATCACCAACCAGTTCCTCCCCAAGGGCACGAGCTGCAGAGGGCTGGGCATCCCTTCTCTTCTTAAAGCTTATTTACTCCCGAGGGAATTCTGCACAACACACATTTAAAATTCTGTGCAAACAAAAATATTCAGCAAACTGCTACACACTTTATCAGAATAACACAACGCGATTGCTGTCTTGAGTGATTTGCTGAATTTAAAACGCAAAAGAGGAAACCCTCACTTTATCATTGAAAATGCCACATTTTTAAAATGTGTTTGACCGAAGTGGCACATCCTAAGGCTCAGCCCCTTTCCCCCAGGTATCTCTCTCTTTCCCTCCTAGCGCTCTCACTTCCTTCCTCTCACAGCATCGATTCCCTCAGCGCTCTCTCTCGGCACATCCCGGCTCGACTCCACAGCTCCCACACTCTCTCTTTCCCGCCAACTCCTTCATCCCCTTCCCTTCAGGCTTGATTTCCCCCCCCCCCCCCCCCAGTCTTAACTCCACCATTCATGTTTGCTTTTTCTCTTTCCAGCTCCCCCCTCCCCCCTCCCCCCTCCCTCCTAACCTCTTTCTCCTCAGGCTCCATCCTCCTCTAGGCCCCGATGTAATAAAGTGCCCTCAGTAAATCAGAGTTTTACTCTCCGTTCTGTGCATATTGTTACTTCCTATGTAGCAAGGACATTTTGTGTATGTAAAAGTGCGATTACTGCTTAGAGCCCTTGCACGGAAACTGCGTGCTAAGGGAGGCCTTAGCTATTGCTTCCCGATGCAGAGAGGTGCCCTGGCTTAACTCTGGGAATTGTACTCCAGGTCAGAGGTGAGGCTAAAGTTTCCCGCACTTGTGTTAGTCTACGGCCAGGCCCGGCAGTCGGGATTTATGTGCAGAAAACGTGCCTTGCACCCACAAAGCATGTTTTCTGCTCCTAAATAGGATCTATGTGCACAGAAAATGCTTTCTGAGCTGAAAGCCTTTTTATGCACCTAAATCACATTTTATGCACACAAAACAAGCATAAATTCTATCCTAGAGCCTCTGCCACCTGTGCTGAGTGCACATTTTAACTCCTGGTTTGTGTGCACAGTTTGAACTCTCGATGCATTAGCATGTACCATTAGCTCACTGGGTTGAGAATTAACTTTTTTTTTTTTTTTTTTTTTTTAGTGTCTGCACTAAAAGTTTGTTACCTTGGCTTCTTAGTCCTTTCTCCCCAGCCAATTCTCTTTGGATAACTCAACTCCTCATCTTTACCCCAACACAGGTGCTTGCGCTCTTCCTACCCGTGCACTGACACACACTTTCTCCGGCTCGGCCTCTCAGATCTTTCTTCTTCAATGTTTTTGACTCTCTGCTACTGCTGGCTCACTCACTCTTTCTCTGCTCTCCCTGCCCCTTCCCTTCCCATGTTTCGCCCCCACAAACTCAAACCCACCACGCACTCTTTCATCCTTCCCAGCTCGCGCAGCCGAGAATGCCGCCATCTCTTTCGGGATTGCACGGGTCGACAGGTGACAGCAGCCTCTTCTTTCCTTGGCCACCCCTATGCTTCCTTTCTCTGGGGTGGCTCAGGCCGATTTTTTTTTTTTTTTTTTACTGCGGCCTCTTCCTTTTGAGACAGTGTCGATCGCTACTGTGTTTCCTCCTTTGGGGCCCACACAGCCATGTTCTGCAACACAAACTCAAAATTCTGCACTGCACCGTTGTGTAGAATTCCCTCCGGACTATTTTATGGGTTACTTGTACCCTGACATCTCTCCCTTTGTTTTTTTTTGTTTCTTAACCCCCCTTGGATGTCACTCCGATGTTGTTTACAATATGGTTTGACTCTGTGGGCCTGATTATTTTTCCAAAAATAAAGAATTGGAGAAAGCCTTAGTGAATCAGACTTTGTATCAGGCATAGGCAACTCCTGGTCATCGAGTGCTACAAATGGGTCTGGTTTTCAGGATAACCACAATGAATATGCCTGAGATAAGTTTGCACACGGTGGAGGCAGTGCATGCAGATCTCTCTCATGCATATTCATTGTGGATATCTTGAAAACCCAACCTGTTGTGGCTTTTGAGGACTGGGGTTACCTTATTCCTGCCCTGTATCTTCTATTTGCTAGTAGGGATGTGAATCGTTTTTCTAACGAATTGAAATATCGTACGATGCTTCTAAATTCGTTAAAAATCAGTTAAAAGAAGGAAACTATCAATTTTACCCTCGATTTTTCATAAAAATCGTTTTTCGGGTTAGTGCGCACTAACAAAACAACCGTTTATTTTTGTTACTTTTATTTTTTGCTATTTTTGTTAGCACGCGCTAACATGAGTGCTATTACATTCACTCCGTGTCCGACGCGGGTTAAATAGGCGCTAATCCCACTATTGCATTAGGGGTGGATTAGCGCCTATTTAACCCATGTCGGAGTGCGGGTTAAACAGTGCGCCCGGCTGAGCACACTGTATTGCATCGGCCCCCAAGTGTCTTGATCATACAACAAAATGGCATCAGTCTCAAGGCCAGCAGGTGCCTTTTTAAACACGGCAACCCGTGAGGCAGGAGAGTCTGGGGATCATTCCTGCCCCATCCGGACATCTTGCAACCCTCACGGATGAGGTAAGAAGGGTCTGGGGAGAGGCAGGATAGCGGCTCTGGTTTGTAAATTTTGGCAGCATTGGGAGATTTCCATAGGGCAGACTGGAACCTTGGTTTCATTTTGGTTTTCCTTTATTGATTTTTTTTTGGCATTTGTTTTGTTTCATATACAAGAAACAAAAAAAATCAAAAGAAAATGGAAAAAAAAAAATGAAGTGTGCATCCCTAATGCCAACTATAAGAATTACCTCCACAGACCCCACTTCTTTCTGATGGACTATGCAAAGGGCAGAAGTGCTGCAAACTAAGACCCCACGACTGAGCATGCCACAAAGAACTTGGCCTCTCAAGAGCAGCAAACTATGTGCAGCAGCCAAGAACACAGCCAAACTTCAAAATCTACAGCAGGGGTGTTTATACCAGTACTGGGGGGGGGGGGGGAGGGGAGCCCAGCCCAGCCCAGCCAGTCAGGTTTTCAAGATACCTCCCCATGAATATGCATTAAATATATTTGCCTGCACAACCTCCTATGTATGCAAATAGTTCTCATGTATATTCATTAGGGATACCCTGAAAATCTGATTTGCTGGGGAGGGGTGGAAGGGGACACGAGACTTGAGCACCTCTGATCTAGGGACCAGTGTGATGCTGAGACTCCAAAGACCTACCAGCAAATTGACTTTAAGTACAGAAAAGAAAGGAAGGCTTCTAAGCCCGATGATTATCCAAGGGAAGTGGAAGAAGTGGTCTTGCATTTCTCACAGTCTATGGGTGGAAATCTCAGACCACTGACAAAGCTAGCAAATAGGGATGTGAATCGGGTGGCCAACCGTTCCCGCTATCGGGATCGTCTGGCCACGGGAAAAAAATCGTTTTCCCACATTTCCCCAGTTTTTGTTTTTGTTTTTTGTTTTTTTTTTTTAGTGAAAAATCGTTTTTTGGGTTAGCGCGCGCTAACATGAGTCTATTACTCCTCCGCATGCAAAAAAAATAAATGTGCGTCTCAGATGCACAAGCAAAAGTACAGAAAGGCAGAAATGACTGCTTTTCTGTACTTGTTTTTTTTTTTTTTTTTTTTTAAGACAGACGCCGAGTTTACCGGCATCAGTCTTCATAACCGGCAGCCGTGGCGGGGTAGCAATAGCAAGAAAGCGCTAAGGTCGATCCTAGCGCCTCCTTGCTAGCGCGACCCCCTAATTTTGGATATTGCATGGCCGCCCCCCCTTGAGGGCGCCATGCGTGCGTTTAGGAAAGTGGGCGCTGACTTTTCAGCGCCCGCTTTCCGCGCTTTATATTGCATCGACCCCTTGGTGAGACAGAAGCAACTGGGGATTTCCCTTCATTTTGGTTGAAAAACTATCTGAAACGAAATGATACATTTTTCATATTAAAAACCTTTTGTGTTTGTTTCAGTGAGAGCACATCCCTAGTTGGCATTGAGAGAGATCTTAACTACAGCATATTAGTTCTTTTGATTAATTCTAAGAATTCTTATAGCTCTTAAGAGGCGGTTACTTAGTGCCAGCTTATATGGTGACAAACTGCTCAAAAACATTGTTTTTATACATTTTCATGTAAATGTTTTGTCTTTTTAAAAATGTATCTAACAATTCGACTTCTAAAGATGAGGTAAAAGATATAATGACAGATTTTGGTACAGGTATATTTTTATTGGCTTCATGATGCTAGTTTCTAGTTTATTAGATTTTATATACCGTCGTATCGGGATGTCCATCACGACGGTTTACAGTAACAAGAAATACAATACAAAAGTGTCAATAGGAACACAATAGTAAAATAATTAACTATCTTACACACAAGTATACTAAAAATTAAAGAAACAGCATTAAAAGAAATAACTACATGATAAGATTAAGTACATTCAGTTAAACGCAGTAAAAGTATAGACAACTTCTTAAAAACAATAAATAACGGTCCTTAGTTAGAATCTGCGTAAGCACTGCTAAAGAGCCATGTTTTAAGATTGGATTTAAATTTTTTTTTATATCTGCTTGTAATCTAATTTCTGCTGGCAGCTTGGGTTTTCCCAACTGAATACTATGGAGCTAGGACGAATGTGTTTTTTTTTTTGGAGAGTGTGCAAATGAGGCAGTGTGGGAAAATATTTATTTTTGCCACATTGTCCTTTAGATTCCACTAACATGGGCCTCTGTATTCAAAGCGATCTGTGTAGGTAAGTTAGTCGAATAAGACTTTTCGGCTGACTTACATGGGATATTCAGCAGCATGGCTATACTGCCGAATATCCCCATATCTGATGTTTCTTACCCAGATAAGTTGCATCCGGCTAAGTTTTTAGACTTGCTCTGTGGCAGGTCTGAGTTTTCCGATTTAGCTAAACCAGTTAAGTATGAATATCGTTACTTATCCAGCTAAGTAAGCAGGAGAAGTAGCACCACCCATATCCGCTTGCTGCCTGCCCACAACTTAATCTACTTAGCCGGAAATTTAGCAGCCACCACTTAGCTGGATAGGTCCAACTTATCCGGTTAAGAAGTGTTGGGATATTGGGTTCTTGGAGCCCAAGCATACTGTGGTGTGACTTCACTGCCTTTTTTCTTTTGGAAACTGACACTAGAGTGACTTACTTAGGTAATAACGGATAATGAGGCTTGTCCATGGAGAATAGAGGCAGCTAATGCACTCTGGTTTGAAGCAAGACAGGGGCCACTTTTGTCCTTTTTGGCATCCTGTTCAGCCTTTGGCTCCTTTCTTAATAGGAAATATTTGTATTTAACTTGAATATTCACCTCAGCTTCCTTTCTGGGTGCAGAATGAGTTAATTGATCCTCCTAGCTTTGTGTTTTACAGCAGGCACCTTTCAGGAGACTTTTGTATGTTAGCACTGTTGTGATTGTGAAAATATATGGTGTGGGTAGAATCCTAATCTCTCCATGTAGCCTTGATTAGGCTAATGGAATGTTTTACATCAATAAAACGAGTGGCTAATAGGGATATGAGATCCTTTTTATGATAGGTTCACCTTGCTTCAACAAACCTCCTGAAAAATCCGTAGGCTTTGGTGAATTCATTTTGAAAGGAAAAGCTACAGTTGTGGCGGAATGTGAAGCGGATCCTTAATGCAGATCTGGAGAAATCTGCCACTGATTTTATTTGATCAGCACAGATGGTGTTTTGGATTTTTTAAACTGGATTTTACTGGTCTGTCTGGAAACATCTAACTTTTCCTACACCCTTCTCCTCGCTACCCCAACATGATTTGAGTTCAGCTTCAGATTGTTCACAGGGGTTTTGTTGCTAGCCATGGACACACAAGACTCATTCCCCGAATCTGTCAGTGTCCCAAATTGCAAACAGCTGGCTTATCTTCTGCTCCAGCTCTTTTTTTTTTTCTAGATAGCCTGCAGGGAATAGGAAAAGAGGAGCTGGGAAAGGGCGTAGAGCAATTGGAGAGAGACAAAATAAAATGAAAATAAGACATTGAAAAAGGAGTTGGGAGAAGATGAAGAAAACTGGAAAACTGAGACTAAGACCAATGCAAAAGAAACTCTACCTAGATAATAGAAGTATAAAAAAGGATTTTATTTTCAGTTTAACCGGAATATGTAATGCAGTGATGTAGTTGATGTATGGCTTCTGGAGTAAACTGGATTCTCTGCAGTCTGAGATGTGGTGTTTTTTTTTTTTTATTGGATCAATGTAAGTATTATTGATACATGAGCTGTTGACATTACAAAGGTCCTGTCTTCAGATGCAAATAATGCATTGGCATGACATCTGAAGAAGCTCGTGTACGTTGTTTTTAGATAATTAGTGTGCTGATCCAGGATAATGTTTCAGAATATACCATGATTCCTCTTATTGAAATGTAATTTTCAGTATTGTTATTGTATGCTCTATGTACAATTTTATTTTTTGTTATGGTGGAGGGTTAAGTAATTTTATGAAAACGAGGAGTGCATCACCAAGAACTGGCAGCACATCACTGATCATGTAAGAATGAACCAGTGTAGTGTATTCCCCAGTGGAAAAAGAAAAGGTACAGAGAAGGCTGACCAAAATGATATAGGGAAATGAAAGGGTCCCATCTGAGGAATATCTAAAGAGGTTATGGCTCTTCAGCTTGGAGAAGAGATGACTGAAGCTCCTGGAAGTTACTAAGCAGCACATTTTAAAATAAATGTGAGAATATATTTTTTCACTCAACAGTTAAGCTCAGGAATTCATTGCCAGAGGATGAGGTAAAGAAAGTTATCTGTGTTTAAAAAACGCACACTTTCCTGGAAGAAAAGTCCATAAATTGTTGTTAACCATGTTTTAGCAGCATGGGAAATATCTACTATTTAGGATCCTTTCAGGTTCTTGTGACCTGCATTGGCTTCTGTTGGAAACAGGATATTGGACTTGATGGACCTTCTGTGTGACCCAATATTATTGTTTTTATAATGTGGTGTTGATTTTTAAAATTGTGTCCATGAGGTCAGTAATAGTTCTCTTTCCAGTCCTCATTACTTGTTCATCCAGTTTGATTATCAGGGTATCCACAAGGAATGTGCATGAGATATATTTGCATACAGTGGAGACAGTGCATGCAAATCATGCATATTCCTTCTGGATATCCTGAAAACCAGTGGCTGGGCAGGTCTAGAGGACTGGGTTGAGGTGCAATGATGCTTGAGAGCACCTTCCTTGTAAACATTGACTATTTTATTTTGTAGCCTTTCCCTTCCATGTTCTGCAGAATAAGAGCAATGAAGTGGCTGCTAAGCCCACCTCTTTTGGGTCACAAAGATTTATAAAGTATGCCATAAACAATGCTATTCTGTATTGTGTGTTTTTTTTTTTTTGTATAAAAGTTCTATTCACAGTTCTCTGCAGGCGCATGGGGCTTACAACTAATTCTCGGTCGTCGGTACTCAAACATTCCCTTAGTTTTGTTTGAGCGCCACATGCCGCACAGTGTGTCCTTTGCTGTGATGGTCCTATAGATATAACTTGGATTTTTACTGTGTAGTCACCTGCAATTGTGGCTTTGTATGTCAAATGCAACTCTTTAAAGAACCATCTTGCTCAATTAGACATGCTTGTAATTATGACAAAGATTAGATTGTGCTGAATATGCTTTCTTGTTAGATCAATGCAAGATCTTTCATGTTTGGTCAACAATTTGTACGTACTGAGTGGAGAAGTTAAAATAAGTAAAAGAAGCTGAAGTGCTTCTCATTTTTCATTTATAATGGAAACTATATACTAAGGACAATAAAAAGCCTACATGTTTGACCTTGACATTAAAGAAGGGAAAGTAACAGTAGATAGCTATCATGTTTTGTCTATAAGTAGAATATAAATCAAATACGTAGATTGCTCAATAAATACATGTCTGTTGCCCCTATTACATTGTGTGGTCTTATTTCTCTGTTTCCTTTTTTGGCCCAGTATATTTTATTTTGCATAATAGTTTTTTGCTGTAGGGTATGGGGTCATTAGGTTTGTAGCCATTATTTATTCAAAACTCTGCTTCCCTTTTGTCTAGTTCTTGATTATTTGTGTGGTTCTGATGAATATCTGTCCTGCAGCACACCAGTTTACTTATGTTTGTGAAAGTTAAGGAGGAAGGAGCTTTTAAACAAAAAAAAAACAAACAAAAAAAAAAAACCAAACCAAAAACTAGATATTGATATTGACTTAGAAAACAAATGAAAAAGGAAAATCTTGATTCCTAACTATTTTCTTTGCTTTTTTTTTTTAATATTTATTTAGATAGATGTGGTTACATCAAATACAATAGAGTTCCAATAATATCATAAAATGAGAACATTTCAATATTGGACAAGAACAAAAATACATTAAAAAAAGCCACATCTCCCCTTTTTGCCTGTTTGTTGATGTTCCCCCTATACCATCAAGTAACGCTTGCGATATCACAATCTTTCATCCGCATTCACTCCCAGTTTTTTAAGAAATCTAATTATCTTCACATTGTGGCTTAAAACCTAGACATTTCAAGTGATCTTTATCTAAGACTGGCAATAAATCAAAAAAATATAGCCCACGTTTTGGTATAGACTTTTGAAAGATCTCTCCACATATACGGATCATCTAATCTCTCTATCTACATCCAGTCAGTCATTAACGAAACCATAAAGATGAAGGGGGGTTCTGACTGCATCCAAGATTTTAGGATGCAAAAGTAAGCCATTAACAAAGCTACGTATACGAACTTCATAGAACTCTTAGATAGTGGCAAATTAAATTTGGTAGAGCCCAACAATATGAGCCAACGGACCCCTGTTACTTCCTTAATAGACAAAACAAGTTCCCCCCCCCAAAAAAAAAAGTTTGGCATAAAAGACATTTATGAATAAACGATCCCTGTCTCCATCTTACATTGGTATAACTTCTTCAGAGGAATATACTAAAACTTGCATGCTTTCTCATTATCAATATAGCTATGTTTGGGTACTTGCCAGGTTCTTATGGCTTGGTTTGGCCTCTGTTGAAAACAGGATGCTGGGCTTGATGGACCCTTGGTCTGACCCAGCATGGCAAATCTAATGTTCTTATGATCGAAAATTTTTAGAAACCTTTCCTGCTATTTGGCATCCACTGAAGCTTTAACAAGCATGTATTTCCATGCCAATAGAGGAAGACCAGTAAAGGGCCAAATCCAGAAAGTATTCATTGATTAATCCTCATTAATCAAAGCTTATACCAACCAGATAATTTTTCTCTTTTTTTTTTCCCCTCAAAACAAAGGGCTTATGTGAGAGAATCTAAGTGAAAATGGCCTTAAACTTTTGTCAACAAGTGAAAAATATAGTGCTGTGCCTGTAAATAAGCATAAAAATGAGATCTTGGCAATTTTATGTAAATCTTGCATTTGTTCAAAAGAATGAACAGTTAAGTTATATTACAATAGAAGGAAGAAATACCAAAATACCATTTTTAAAAATCACCCTCTCTATATCCCAGGCTAACAAACATTACCATCCAAAGTAAAAAATCCCAGAAGCAATAGGAGATGTACCCCACCATTTACAAATATAACGCTCAGCTAACCACACTAGTTGATACAAAGGATAATGTAAAACAGAATCCAGTGGTCTGATCTAACAGTATGTAATGCCCAAAGAGGTGACAATGGACCCTAGTCGTGTGCATTAGGGCATTGTTGCATGCAATATCACCCTAACGTGCACGAATACTACCGCAAGGCAATTTGAAAATGTAAATTATGGAAAGGGGAGGAGTTTGGGCGGGTTTAGGTAAATTAGGGGCCTGTAGTGCTGCAGACTATACATTATCACCCTCAGTAGTGCCAGAAATAGCTACATTTCACTGGCGCTGCAGGGGTGATAGTGTGCAGCGCGGCTGCAACTGCGGAGGGTGAAAGCGCACTGCCACAATGCAGCCGCCTGCTCACTATCGCCCTTCCCCTTTTTTCGCGGGTCATCATTCCACTATAATTATAATTTATAGTGGAATGATGAATCTAGGGGTAAATCAGGTATACAAAATGTAAAAGAAGAATTATCCCATTCCCTAAATCATCGTAACTGACAAGCTATATTGTAAAAGTGAGTATCTGGCAGGTTAAGACTGCCATAGCTTCTAGGCCTCCTCGACTTTTCTAAACTAATACGGGCTTCTTTACCCCACCAAAGAAATTGTACCAGCATGGATTTAAGAAATATTAAGACCTTATTTGAAATCCAGCATGGGAGCATCTGCATTTTGTACAATAATTTAGGAAAAAGAGCCATCAAATAATGCACTTCTCAGTAAAGATAGAGGAAGTTCCAGCCAAGTATGAAGTTGAGATTGAAATTTTCAGCAACAAGGAACCTATATGTAAAGGATAAAGTACTGGATCCCTAGGCACCCAATACCAAAATATTTAAATTTGTTGTCAGCCCAGCATAAAGGAAAATCCCCTACCCAAGTCTGTTGTAGCAGATCAGCAAGAGGTAAAGCTTCAGATTTAGTAAAATTAATCATTAAGCCTGCAGATTTACCAAAGTATTTAAACAA
Organism: Rhinatrema bivittatum; assembly: GCF_901001135.1. Taxonomy (NCBI): domain Eukaryota; kingdom Metazoa; phylum Chordata; class Amphibia; order Gymnophiona; family Rhinatrematidae; genus Rhinatrema; species Rhinatrema bivittatum. The sequence goes on along the minus strand of NC_042621.1, from coordinate 76,552,077 downwards.
ATCTAACGCATGCAATAAGGCTATCTTTGGATTACCTAAAAATAACAACACATAATCTGCAAATAGACATATGATATTCCAGCGAACTAGAACTTTAATAGCAAAAGGCTCTATCATTAGTAAATATAGGAGCGGAGGTAATGGGCATCCCTGATGCATATCACTAAATAAAGAAAACACAGAAGAAATAAAACCATTTATCCATATCCGTGCCTTAGGGAAAGTATTTAAGAGCCATATTCAAGAAAGAGAAAACCCATTAATACCATATCTCTCTAGAATCCAAAACCATAAGATCCAGTGAGAATATATCAAACTTTTTTGGCATCCAAGCATATAACTAACCCTTGGTTGGTATCAGAAGGATTTGAATAAAGGGCATCTAACAATTTCCTAATATTATGAACTCCATGCCTACCTTTTACAAATCCCATTTGATCTTTTGCTATTAAATTAAGGAGTACGATTGCCATTTAGCTAGAATAGATGCAAATATTTTAACATTAATTAGAGAGGACTATAGGATCCAGGTCCTAATGAATATTTTTCTGGTTTAGGAGGAACCATAATGAGAGAGTGAGTAACACAATCAAAAAAGGTCCCACTTGAATTACAATGGTTATACATTTGCAACAAGGGGCATGTCACTTGTGAAGATAAAATTCAGACCCTAGTCCAAGACAAGAGACCCTGGCTAATTTAAGGGCATGGATAGCACATTCAACTTCTGTTAACTCAATAGAAGAGTTCAGAATTTGCTGGTGTTTCTGTGTCAACTTTGGCAAAGATAAAGTCTATGTAATCAACAATCAAATACACCCCCCCACTTCTATATAGAAATTTTTTTTTTGAGATTTTTAATTTATCTTCCAATAATTCTTTACATATTGCACATTGCAAAACCAGCTTAACAGAAACCCATCCTCAAGCTAGGGAATGGATGGACACTTACCAGTAATCCCTTGGGACCCTGAGCCCCATAAAGACTATTGAAACACTCATGCGGTAGCCAAGAGTGGGAACCTGACTCCATCTGTCTACACTGAGGGAAACAAAATTATCAGGTAAGCAATTTCACCATTTCCTAGTGTGTAGACAGATGGACTCAGGACTAGTGGGATGTACCAAAGATACTCAACAGGTTGGGAGACTGCCCGTGGTCCAGTCAAAACCACACATGCAAAAGCTTTATCCTTCCGGTCCTGTACATCCAGATGATAAAACCTGGAAAAAGTGTGTAAGGAGGACCACGTCACAGCTCGGCAGATGTCAACGGGAAACAGATTAACCTCCACCCATGACACTGCCTGAGCCCTAACCTGAGTAGGCAACGGCTTTCCAGCATCCACGTACACAGCTGTGATAACCTCCTTAATCCAACGAGCTATGGTACCCTGTGAAGCCTACGAAGCCGGCATTCCCTGCTTACTCCCGCCAGGGAGAACAAACAGGCAATCTGTCTTTCGAAAAGACTGAGTCCCCCAGATATCGCACGACAAGACGCTTAACATCTAAGGAGTGCAAAAGATGAAACTCCTCCATATCCCTGACCTTATCCAGGGATGGTAAGGAGATGGACTGATTCAAATGAAAGTCTGAGACTACCTTGGGCAAGAAGGATGGAACAGTACACAGCTATAATGCCATAGGAGTCACCAGAAGGAACGGCTTCCGGCAAGACAATGGCTGAAGCTCAGAAATCCGACGTGCAAAACAGTGTTCCTGGTGGCTATGTCTTCCAAGTCCACAACTGTAAGGAAAGGCTATGCAGTGGTCAGAACGTAGGGCCCATCAAAGTCTCCAGCATCAAATTAAGACTCCACAATGGAACCGGTAACCTCAAGGGAGGCCTAAGGTGCTTCATTACCTTCAAAAAACGGGCCACATCAGGATGAGATGACAAAACACCATTCACCAGGCCTCTGAAACAGGCAAGAGCAGCAGCCTGCACCTTCAAGGAATTAAGGGCCAAGCCTTTATTCAGTCCACCTTGCAAAAAATCCTCATACAAGGCCTTAAAAATTCTCCAAATCCACACATAAGCCAAGGAAGTAGAGAACTTGTGAGCATGGAGTAAAGTGGCATTCACTGCTGAGGAATAACCACGCTTTAACAGGCGAGCCCCCTCAAGGGCCAAACTATAAGACAGAATAGAGTCGGATCCTCATGAAGAACTAGTCCCTGCTGAAGCAGATCCATGTGCGGCAGAAGACAAAAGGGGGCTTCCACCATGATTCATTGCAAATCTGCATATCAAGGACATCTGGGCCAGTCTGGCGCCACCAGAAGTACTAGCCCCCTGTGGCCTTCGATCTTGCAAATTATCCTGCCCATCAAGGTCCACAGAGGAAAGGCATAAAGAAATCTGTCTTTCAGCCAGACCTGTGCAAGAGTGTTTGTCTGTTCACAGGGACCACGGATCTCACCTGCAACTGTAAAATCAAGGAACCTTCGCATTTCAAGAAGTCTCCAGCAGGTCTAGGAAAGGAAGGCCCCTGCGATCCATAATCAGCTGAAACTCCTCTGCTGACAACACCCACACTTCTGGGTCCAGACTCTCCCTGCTGTGAAAGTTTGCTCTTGCATTTTTTTTTCTGCAGTGTGATGATCTTCTGCACATTCCATCAGCTGGTCTATTTCCTGTGCCGCTTGCTGGCTCTGGGCTCCTCCCTGGTGATTGATATAGGCCACTGTTGTCATATTGTCAGACATTACATGAACAGCTTGATTCCGCAGCCTATGGCTGAACTATAAGCATGTTAGCTGTACAGCATGGGCCTTCAGGTGATTGATATTCCAGTAGAACTCTTCAGCATTCCAGCAACCCTGGGCCGTTAACGGCAGACAGTGAGTCCCTCAACCATCTGTTGTGAGTACCAACCAGGCTGGAGAGGACAAGGAAACTCCCTTTCTCAGATGATCTTCTTGCAATCACCATTGGAGGGGGAAAGCAGATTTCTATTGGCAAATGGAGTCGAACCGCATAATCCTGAGACTGTGTGTTCCAATGAGAGAGCGCTGAAGAGGCACCACTTTCAGGGTAGCTGCTGTCAAACCAAGTACCTGTAGGTAGGACTACACATTTGAGTGTAAGGTGTTCATCAACTGACGCACTTGAGACATCAATCTCTGGATCCGAACTTCCGGTAGGAAGACTCTATCCTGTCCCATGTTGAACCGGACCCCCAGATACTCCAAAGACTAGGATGGTTGAAGATTGCTCTTGCCCAGGTTCAACATCTAACCGAGCTCCTGCAATAAGGAGATCACCTTGTGTGTCACCAGGCGGCTCTCTTCCTGAGACTTGACTCAAATTGGCCAGTTGTTCAAATACAGGTGAACCAGGAGTCCTTCTTTTCGCTATTTTTTGGTCTCTGGGTTTTGTTTTATCTTGCAGCACTCTTAATGGTTTTCACCGACATAGCAACTGTACAGCGATCGAAAGAAGCACTTGCTCTGTAGATATCCAAGCAGAGAGAAATTATGGGCAAGAAATCATAAATTCTGTACTGAGAGAGAGGAAAAAAGTTACAAAGATATCAAGGGACCCCAGGAGCAATATGATCTTATGACCTCTCACAATCTTGCTGGAAGTCCTTCTTTGCTTTAACTGCTAATTTACATTGTTTTAAAAAAAAAAAAATCTTCAAACTATATCAGATCCATTTGACTAACACATTCCATTCGTCTAACTATTAAGCTTTTCTGGTGACAGATTAACAAGAATGGCAATTACTTATTTGATATACACTGAAAATGATGGAAGGTTAGCAGCACAAATAAGTATGTGGACGTGAGATTAAATGGGTGATGTGGTTTTCTCTATTTTACAAGAAATGAATAATTATTGATGTGGTTCCAGAAATGGCAGTTTATCCAAGTCAATTAGTGCTTGACCCAGATAAATTTGTACTAGGTTAGAAGCCCAGTTAGTGATATGATGGAGGCCTGGTCCGAGCTTACGTTATCAAATTGACTTGCAACTGGGTCAGCTAAGATAATGGGACCTTTTCAGCTAGTAGAGCTGCATTTGACTTGTTAATGGTCGTGGTATTAATTGGGTCAGGTGGTGCTTACGTTACATTAATAAAACTGTGATCTATGATAGCTACTATGTAATAGATGCATGGATCAGCCACCCAGTGGAGGTGGTGAAGATAAAAACAGTATCTGAATTCAAGAAAACATGGGGTTAAAAAAGGTGATCTCTGAGGGAGTGATGGGAATTATAAAGCTACATTAGTTGGGTAGATGGGCAGACGAGAGAGGCCATAGTGTTTTGGTTTTTTGTCTTTTTGGGTTTTTTTTTCCATGTTTGTTTCACTTTTTGCCTGAATTGCTAATGTGGTAATTCAGATTGCTGTAGGAGATAATGCTGCAATTTCTCTGTCATTTCACATTAAATTTCATATATTTTCTAAGGTTTATATATTTGCAGATGTTTTGAACTTGCATCTGCAAGTTCTGGTTCCAAAGCAATATTGCTACCAAGGAATATAGTTTCTCAGTTCCCAGCTCAATTATTTTAAAATCTTTCCCCCTTTTTATGCACACATACATATTCTGTGACATCACTGTGTATGTGCTGGAGCTCTTACAGTATATTATGAAATCCACAATTGTGGATTATCTGACATTTAAAATCATTTATTATAAGTCACTTCAGGTAAAGGGAGCAGAATCTACCTTTTAGAGGTAGATAATGAGATTTTTATTGTAGGAGCATAAACATGTAATGGTTTTATATACAGTAGATATTGTGTTTAAGTTTCTGATTCAACAGTAAATCACTCTTATAAAGGATAGGAAAATCATGCACTTTTCAAATACCATGCTAATTAAACTACCCCATTTACAGTAGTAATTTAGCCAGTCATCTTGCGTGACTCAACAGCAGTCGGGTTGTCCTTCTGGAGAATCGGAGTCCTGTCTTAGCACAGAGGGTAGCCACCTGAACCTCCAGCAGGCAGGCACTATGTCAGGGTAGCAGACATAGAACTTACAGATGCCTCTGTAAGCTGTGTAGATAGGTAACAGAAATGAAAGTTGGATTAGCTTGCCAAGGCTTAGATAAATATGAGATTGGCAAATATTCTACAGTTAATGGAGTGGGCTGAGTTGGGATCCCATGCTTCGTGAAACATCTCAGGTGCAAAGTTCATGGGTATGACATTTTGTGTGAACGGCAGCAAGCAGTGTGATGTTGTGCTGGTAGCAATGTAATGTGTTACGGTAATCTTGAATTGGTTAGTCCAAGAAGGTGACAATTATGGCAGGGTCCCTATACCCGATATGTGACAGTGTTTGGGCAACAAGAGTCTCTGGGGGGGAGGGTTTGTCAGAGTAGGCAATGGGCCTGTTAAACACTATTGTAGAAGGTGGGGAGGGGGACGTATTGGACTCGGAGGGTTTTTGGATGCCTCTAGCCCTTGTACAACCCCTCCTTTGAAGGACCCTCAGGTTGCAGATGTGAAGAGGGGGTCACAACAGGAAGTGCAGGCCCCTTGTGAGGACCTGGTAGTAGCAACCTGAGCAGTCCTTCTGGATTTAATTCACTTTTTTTGGCCTCGTAAGTTTCTTTCCCCCACAGTCAAGCCCTTCCAGCTTAAAGGAAAGGCCCCCTCCCTGCGAACCGCGCCAGGCAGGGTATAAGATTCAGGCTCATCAGCGCACACGTTCACCCAGGGCTCCATAGAGGATATTGGATCTGATCAGGATCTCAGAAACCCTAGAAGAAGGGCAATGCTCTTTTGGGGGAATAAAAGTCAGCGGTGCTGCACTTATTTCATAAGGAGGAGATGGCGTTCATCATTATATTGGCTGCCCCAATACAAGGAGGAGCAGATGGAAGGGTATCCTATATTAAAAGGGATGCGGAAGCTATCTAAAGCCTTCCTCTTAGCACCATCGCTCTCAGCGCAAAGTGTATCAGAGTGGGTCGCGGCCCAAGGGGGCTTAAAGGGCAATAAGTTGATAAGCAGGATTTATTCTCTCCCAGCAATGGATAGTGAGTTCCCAAGGTTTAAGCTCTAGGTTTGGTTGTCACTTGCAAGACAAACATACCGGTGGAAGGGGAAATTGCCCTGAGGAATTCTATAAACAGATCTTTTCTACTAATACCTTGGCCTTGCAAGTCATGGTTTACAGAGGGTATTTGGCCCACACAGTGGTCCGCTGAGTTCAGCTACTCCCGGAATCAGGCTACAATTGAGTTTGGACTGGCATATTTAGCAGCACAGGCCTCGTAAAGAGGGGGGGCTCACAGGTACCATGCCCTCTCCCAAATTTGGCCAACTTGACTCCTCCCCCTCCTGCTTTGAAATTGCTGCAGGAGAGGGATTTCCAAAAGAAGCCCCCAAAAGAATGCATTGGTGGCAGTGGGACAGTGCTTGTTGTATTGTGCCTCAACTGCCTGCCCCAGATCTCCTCACTTACTGTAAATTAAATTGAGGAGGAGCTTTACAAAGCCTCGGTGCCTCATTCCTCCACTTCTTCTACCGGGTCTGAGCATCATGCTTTGAATTACGTCATTCAGAGAATGATGCTGGGGCCCCGGGGGGGGGGGGGGGGTGAGGAGGAGAAGAATGAAGCACCCAAAGCTCTGCAAAGCACCTGTCTCCTCCTTCTCATGTAATTTCATCAGTGGTTGAAGTTGAGGGAGGCCCAGTGGGCTGTGAGCAGAACTTATCCCACTCGTGACTGAAGACAACGGAGGCATAGTAGGCCACAAGCAGAGCCCATCATGCTCATGGCCAAGGAGCATAAACACAAGAGGCGCAGGAGAACCGGCTGCAGGTGTTGATGGTGATGCGGCATGAGTGTGTGTGTGTGAGTAGAATGACAGTGCACAGGAGGATTTATTGTGTGTGATTTGGAGCCTGAATGGGGGGGTGTGTGATGGGGATTTTGGAGGGTGCATGATTTGTCTGAGGGGCCTATGTGAAGGATATTGCATGAGAGCCTCTGTGAGGGTATGTGGGTGTGTACGCATGAGAGAGAAGGGAGCCTGTGTAAGATTGTGAGTGAGAGATTGGGCTTATGGGAGAGGGGTCAAACTCTGGGAAGGGAGAGCTGGGAGGTGGATATTGTGGAAAGGGTTGATCCTTTAGGGGGAGGTGAAAAATGAGAATTGATCAGTTAGAGCCTGAGAGGGCAGAGTGAAAGGGGTCTGGTCAGGGTAGTAGGGTGAGAGATATTGGAAGTGATACTCTTACAGTGCACTTTTAGGGGAATTCTGTTCAAAATATTTGACTACATCTTTGAGTAATAACTTTTCTACATTACATTTTAAATATATTGTGTTTTGACCAATATAAAATTTGCAAAATTTTAAAATTTTGTATGCAGAATTCACCCAGGAATTACCTCTTCCTATACCTAGATCCCTTACCCTCTTTACTCCCCAAATCCAATGTATGTAAGAGAATAGTTGGGGGCGGTGTTGGAGGGAATTTGCGTGCTCCCCCAACCAAAAAGATGTTCTGTTAACTTTGTTTAGCAGATTCCCTATACAGTCTAATTAGAATGGTATCTCGAGCAGTGGCCTCAAATGTGGCAGCAAGGAGATTGCTATGGCTCTGAAGTTGGGCAGCGCACATGGCAACCAAAACCTGTCTTGGTTAGTTATCTTTCAGAGAGGACTTACTCTTCAGTGAAGAACTGGAAAAACTTTGAAATACCCGGGCAATACTAAACCCTGGATATAGAGCAGTGTGAGTTATGAGAGATTTGTTGCTCAAGATAATCTCATTTTCTTTTGCTTTCTCCAGTTTCTTCACAGTGGAGCTCTAAGAGAAAAGGATTTGTTGACATCTGAAAATTAATTCTGATAGGGTTTCCTTAAGTTCAACAAAGACCTTTAATCTTCCTTCCCCTCCCCTACTTACTGAACCTTTTGGTATAAAAAATAGGGTGCTTGACCTAAGTCCAAATGACTTTCTGGACATAGTCCAAGATGGTCCCTGAACTCTAGGTAATGATTACTGGATGTTTCAATAGAATTTGTCTATTTGAATGGTGAGTCCCACCTTCCCATTGGTTTTAATGGACTTTCCTCCTATAAGTTGTTAGGGACTGGTGACAGGCAGTTGCTAATAACCTTCCCCTCTACAGAAGCATTTAGTCTCTGAAAAAGATTGTTCTCCGGTTCTAAAGTCATAATGATTACCCACAAACTCTGCAATTTAATGAGTATAGTATACCCTTGTCCCAGAGGCTTAACTTTGCCCAGAAAATATTAATGCTTCGTGATGGAGGCTAAAGTTGGGACAGTGATCTCACTCAAGGGAATTTCACTTAGGGCTGCTGACTTTAGTTCAGGTTTACCAGACATGGAAGTGGATACCTGTGTTAAAGATGAGGAATGACTAATTGATTCTTTATCACTGGAAGGTGAAGGGGATTCAACCTTTTCCACTTTCAGAGTGTTTAGCCCTAAGCCGATTTGAGGTTTAGTAATTCTGACCTGACTTTTCTGGGGCCCTTTAGCTGTAGTGACAGAATTTTCAGGATCTTTGACCACTAAACTGTGGAGAGCAGTTTAGATTTCTCTTAGCTTATTCTCAATTCTCTTCTAGTTTAGGTTTATTGGTTTAAAGTGTTGGATTTCTGGCTTGGCATCTTGACAAATTCCTCAACTAGCTCATTAGTACCAGGTTTATTCTGTAAATCAGAAGATTTAGATTTATTCTCTGAATGCAAGTGGGAGCTTATACACGCGTTGACAATCTGTTTTTGAACTGGAGACTTATTACTGATGAGCCTTGCTTTAGCAAAAATGTCATAGGTGTCCTCAGCACTCTCAACCAGGGAAGTGAAGGACTCTTCCTTTCGGTCTTCTAAATAATCTTTAATAGAAGGATGCAAAGTTTCAAAGAATACATTTTTTAAATAACCTTTGAGTTCTTCCTCCGTGGACCTTCTGTTTTTTTTTTTTTTTTTGAGAAACAATTGCTTTAACTTATGCATATTCACATGGGCTGTGGCCTTTAGCACAGTTCATTCCATATGCAGTCCATTTGACAGACTTGGCATTAGCATATTGCTTATAATGATTTTTCAGGGTCTCTTCTAGAGAAGATAGACTATGCTGAGTTGTCTCTTTCAGATTGAGAACAAATCTCACAACTTTTGTCAGTGGAATTAAATCTGTGTTCTGCTTCTTATCATGAACTAAAGCATGAAAAAGATTGTAGAGCTTTGTAAAGTGGTCATTAATGTCATTTGCATCGTTTTTGAAAGGTGTTACTAAAACTTTTATTAGTTTGAGAGTTTTCATAGAATCAACAGGGTTGTACTGAAGGCGGTTGTCCCCTTCTGAATCTATTCTGGGAGAATAGTCAGAATTTGTGAGCTCCTTCTTGTGACGGCAGGTGGTATATGCTATCAAGCTCTAGGTGATTTCTTCCCTTTCCTTTTCTCTTTTAGCCAAATACCCAGACTTGGGTATAACCCATTCTTCCAAGGGAAGTTCCCTCTTATATGTGAGAGGAATTGGAAAACCCACGGTGGACTTTGGATGTGAACTTCGCAAGCTAGCAGAGATTTATTTTAATTTAGGAAAGCTGATTCTGTCTACAGAACTCTTCTCCACTCTCTGTGTGTGGAGTCTGTTTGAAAACATTTAATTCTCTGCCAGGCAATGCCTCACAGACAATTTTAACATCCGCGTTTGTTCAAAAAATTGCTTTGGACATTGGCCAGTAGTGAACACAAGTCCCCTAGTTGTGCCTGAACCAAAGATACCTCATCTTTCTGTTTCTTAATTAACCCCTCAAGCTCTGCATTGCTTTGATTTAAAATCTTAATTGCTTCATCATTCACATGACTATGATGTGTTAAAACAAGCTTATTTAAATGCTTTGTAAATCACATTGAGAATAATGAATGTCTATGCCTGGTTTTCCAGGTAGTAAAGATTTTAAAATACCATTTTAGAAATCAGATATAAAAATTGACATTAATACCTCTTTCACTAGAACACTAAACCGTATGGCAGAGTTCCAGATTTTAATCGGACAATTAATTTCCTAACTTCAAAGTCTTAAAAAAAGACCATTTCTCTAACAAAGCAAAAGGCATACTTTACAGAAAAATATATGGCTGTGCTGCATTGCTTTGAAAGGGAAAATTCAACCTTGAAGTTTTCCTGCAAGTTGATTGTCTAAAAGGCATAAATCGCTTGTCTCTGAGCTTGCATTCCTCACATTACCGTAATTACTTGTCTGCTTTTCTTAGACACATTTTTAAAATCAATGCTTCATTTGCCTGTCTCTGGACAGCACAATTATGCTTGCTAACACTCAAACACTCTAGGTGTAATTAATTCTGATTAACCCTTAATATCTCAGTGGAAAGCAATCTGTAAGGGATTCTACAGTTATGGATTATCTGACATTAAAATCAGATAATATACATCACAAGTTCAGGTAAAAGGGAACAATATCTGCAACTTTTAGAGCTAAGTAATGAGATTTTTATTATAGCAGCATAAAAAACAATGGTTTTGTATATTATAGATATTGTTTTTAAGTTTCTGATTAAACAGAGTAAATATCTTGTTACAAAAGGAAAGAAAACCCCTATGATTCTTAGATTGTTCTTTTCAATATTTTTGAGAGTGACATTGCAGAAGGATTGCAGGAAAAGATTTGTATTTTTACAGAAGATACCAAACTCTCTAACAGGATAGACAGCCAGGAAGGTGCAGAAAACATAAAGAGGGATTTAACAAAGCTTGAGGGACAGTTTGGGGTCTGATAGCTAAGATTTAATGCTAAAATTTGCAACATTATGCATTTAGGATGCAAAAATCTACTGGAAAGGTACAGTGAAATTCTTCTTACCACGAAAGAAGAGCAGGATCTAGGGGTGATTGTATCTGGTCATCTTAAGGTGGATAAAATGGCAGTTCTTGCCAGTGAGAATCCAGAATGTTCCTGCCACTAGACGACGCTGTAGCTGGGATGTCCCAATCAATTTCCAGCAGATTGAAACCTTTAACAATAGCACCTCCCCTTTTAATAGCAATTTTGTTAATATGCTCTTTTAAATCACTGTCCATTTCTTTTGTCTGTTATGGGAGTTGTTATATTACACCAATATCACAGAGGTTCAGTTCCCTCTTTCCAGATTAACTCACAGTGCTACTTCCTTACTTCTCAAGTCCTGCAATTCTGTTGCTTTAATATTATTTTTTTATATATAATGCTGCACTTCCTCCCTTTCTTTCTACCTGGTCCTTCCTGTAACTATATCCTGGTCATGGTTTTGCATGTGCCACATCCCCATGATTTATTTCCCAACTCTTCTATGCTTTACAAACCAAATTCTGGTTAGAGTGGTTTACAACAGAACAAATAATCAATATAAAATAGATCAATTAAAATAATAAAAAATATCCCAGTTTAAAACTGCTTCAGTGTTGCTATTACTTAAAACCACTCACTTATTCCTATTTCAGTTTAGGATCTCCATTACATCCAAATAGGATCTAGATCTGGGACTTTATTTCCTGTAATATGAGCATTAGTGAACCTAGCTTTACAGATATTGCCCTTTTTTTCCCCATTTTTATTCTAGTATTTAAAGTTTTTTTTAATTAATCTTAGAGTTGTGTATATACTCATCCCTGACAATCCCAGTTTAAAGTCCCCCCTCAGTAGGTTTACCAATCTGTATTGAAAGACTCTGATAGGGGAACCCAATATGTGCTCAGCAGTCCTAGAAACATTATTTGGTTCAGGAAGCTGAACATTCTCATTGACCTCATCTACACAAGTCCTTTTTTTCATCTCCAGAATTTGATCTTCCCTGTCGGGGCATTTATCCTTGATAATTCTTCAAAGCTTTAGTACAGGAGAGGCAACAGATGCCCTACACTCTCTGAAATGCAGCAACAGTGTGGAAGCAAGAAAACTGAATTAGTTTCCCTCTCCTTCAATGTATACATAACCTAATACGGAGAGTTGCAATAATTTCAACAGCTATTTAACTTTACAGTAAGTAACACCACAAATGCTGGTTGGAAAGAATGGATAATCGTAAGTGCTGGCGAGAGCAAAAAGAGGGTGAAAACCCCCAAACACCCCTAGGACAGGCAGCCAGTTGGATGTACCCACATTCCATCTTTATCAATTTAAAAATGAATGCCTGCCCTTCAAAATCCACTAGCCCCTCAGTTCACTCCTCCCTGACTCCTGCAATACTTCCTCTTTCCCTACCACCTTATCACACCCACCTATCCCTTACACTCTCCCTCTCAGATCCCAAACCAAATTGGTAGTTGGAAAGGGGATGGTGTTGCCTAGCCCCCTGTTACAAATAATTACAAAGACACAGCCCAACTGTCTCGTTCTTGATTGATTGAACAATTGTTGCTTGATAATGAATATTGAGGTAAGCAAGTTTTCTCACTCCTCTTCCCCCAAAAGAGAAATCCTCTTCTATGCCACTTTAGTGGTTAGAACAATGAGCTGGGAACCAGGGCTCAGATTCCACTGCTGCTCCTCATGACTTTATCCTCCATTGCCTTAGGCACAAACTTAATGGGTCATTTATCATTTTGTGTTAAGATGACACTACTGAAGATTTTCTGTCATTTGGAGCGATGAAAGGTAAGAGGAGTTGATTTGTACACTGTACTCTCTACCTAGCTTGATTGAAGCTAGGTAGATGGTGCATAAACTCTGCAGTTCGAACCACTGACTGTGTTGGTGAACCCCCCCCCCCCCCCCCCTCCCCAAATCTCACTCCAAGTTAAGAGCCCCCCTCTTACAGTGGTATAAATAGTTGAGTGACACATTGGCCTCTCTCTGTCTGTATCATTCTCAAACTGGCATATGCGATAAAAACCTTTTCTGTAGGTAACGCACCTGTGGTGGATTAATCAGAGTGAGATTAAAACTTTTGTGCATTGTGGAAATTACCCATGCAATGTGGGCGCAGGGAAATTAACCTAACCATGCCCCCTTTTTTTTTATTGCAGGCACTATTTTTGCTATATTTATAGCATTTTGATGAATCTAGGCCTTAGATTGTGAGCCATCTAATGGATAGGGGAATACCCACAGTACAGGTTTGTAATCATGACAGCCATAAAGAATATCCAGTTAAACAATAGTAAGTTCTAGGGATGGGCATTGGGGAGAAACGTTTCGTATCATTTTCAAAATGGAACAAGTTAAATTCTGATTGAAATTTGGAAACCAAAGCAGGGGTCCGGGGTTACACCCAAGCGTGACTCCAGTGCCTCTTCCTAGGTGGCTGGCCTGGGCATAGGTCACAACATGATGAAGGGGCCAGGGCCTAAGTCTGCGAGACCCGAGCAAAGGCCCAGGCTTGGGAAATTCCCCAGCGCCCTCATAACCTATCAAATCCAAAGCTGCTTCCTGGCCCAGGCCTGATGCTGCGGCTTGGGCCGGGTCCCGACGCTGGGCCCCGGCCCAGATGTCTGGTTTTGATGCTGGGGCATTGGCTGGGTCCCGGGGCCTTGGCCTAGGTGTAGGCCAAGGCTCTGGACTCAGATGTAATGCTGCAGCCCAGTCCAGAGGCTGGGCTCTGACCCAGGCTTGATGCTGGGGCCTGGCGTGGAGGCCAGGGCCCGATGCCTGGGCCTTGGCCTAGGGTGAGGACCGGGCCTTGGAGATTTGTTTGATCACATCCTCTTCTTTCTTCTTAAACTGATGTTGTGTGGTAGGCATTAGTTCAAGGAAGAAAGAAGAGAACATGGTCTTTGGAGCGCTGAGGCCTTGGCCTGATCGTAGGCCAGGGCTTGGGACCATGCCTAGGCCCTGGCATTGGGACCTGCACTCTTGGATGGGCTGTGGCATCTGGCCTGGGTCTGGGTGTTAGCCAAGGTGTTGAATCTTGTTCCGAGCTCTGGCCTAAGCCAAGGGTTTGAGAACTGGGTTGAGGCCCCAGCATCGGGATTGGGCTGTGGTGTTGGGCCCGGTCCCTGGCCTAGGGTGAGGCCCTGGTATATGGTCCAGACATCCAAGCCTGGGTCTTTCGTAGGGTCTAGGCTGAGGTTGCAGTGACCTACTGCATCCTAGGCCTATGTAAGGCCAAGGCTTTAGGAGCAACTGGTCCTGATGCCTAGGGCCAGGCCAAAGCTTCAGCCTTGCCTAGGCTCAGGCCACAGTAAGTTGCTTGTGACCTCAGCCTAGGCCTCAAACAAGGCCCTGGCCCAAGCTGGGACCTAGCTGTCATCAGCCGATTCCTCCCCCCCCCCCAGACTGGGTAAGTGGGGGCCAGAGAAATTCCCGGCCCCGTCATTTTTCTTGGTGGGAGGGATGCATAGGGGGGTACGAAACAAAAATTTGTGGGAAAAAGCAACCCCCCCCCAAAAAAAACAAAAACCCCAAAAAACAAACAAACCAAATTTCCCCCCCTCCCCACCCCTAGTAAGTTCACTGGTATCTGTCCATGTTAAGCGTAGAACTTTGGGATTTGTCATGTTTGGTTGTCATCATAACTTTGGTGAAAGATGTAGGCTGGATTAGTCTTAATGGTCTTCCTTGTTGTCCTTTAACTACAATTCACCTTTTATTGTATGAATATCATTATCCTTCCTATTTGTCAGCTGATGCTTTATTTACTAATCTTTCTAAAACTGTATGGTATCCATTCTTCTTTTCTATATGATTTTGGAAATTTAAAATCTTAAGTTCTTGCAAACAGTTATGGCAGTGGCTGTAAAGATTAAAAAGATTTTTAAATTTGCTTCATTAAGACTTTAATATCTAAAGCCAACCCAGTGTCAGTGATTGAGTGTAAATTAGTTGCAGCAACTGCAGACTTATTCTGAGGTTAAGATTGTACAGTAGCTGTTTCATGCTACCATCTGTCATCTTTGGATCCAGTTCTTTACTGTATCAAATGATTTTTCTCAAATGCATAGGATAAAGTATATTGAATGACCAGTTAACACACTGTACTGTAGTATTTAATGTGGATGCACATTTGGGAAAAAGCAAAATGATTGAATATCTGGTAAAATTTAATTGGGGTTTCACATTTCGTTTTAAAAACATATCGCTCTGTCGAGGCAAGGCCCTGTCCTGAAGCCAGGGCCTCGCCTAAAAAGCATGATGCTGGGGTCTGGGCCTAAGCCTAGGCCTCACCTACACATAGGCTGCGGCCCGACGCGTGAACAGCGGCCCAGGCCTGAGTGTGATGCCGGGGTCCTGGCTGAGGCCCCAAAAATATACAAAACAAAAAAAAACTACCTGCTCCTTGGACCCAGCACAGCGGCCCAGGCCTGACGCTAGGTCTGACCCAGAGGTCTGTTCCTGATGCTTGGACTTTGGTCTAGTCCGGGGTCTGGGCCCAGGACTGATTCTGACGCAGGACCCAGTCTGGAGACCTGGTCTAGACTTCATGGCAGGGACCTGATCTGGAGGCATTTCCATGGTGCCATCTGCTGGGGTGAATGTGCTGGAGCTAATTAGCTCCAGCGTGACCCCAGAGGATGGTGTCAGTTGGCTTCAAGAGCCGAATAAAGAAGAGGAGCACTCAGAGGCCTGTGCACCGAGGCTTGGGCCTGGGTCCGGGTTGAGGCACTGGCATTGGGACCCAGTCTATGCGTCTAGGCCGGGTGTTAGGATCTGGTCTCTGGATTGGGTTGCGGTGTCGGGCCAGGGCCCAGGCCTTAAAGTCTGGGCCTTGCATAAGTGGGGACCGGGGAGGACCCTGGGCCTAGCGTTTTTTTTTTTGAATGGAGGGCTTGGGAAGCCCTTTTTTTTAGTTTAAATGTGGTGTGTTTTTTTTTTTTTTTCTTAAATAAACTTTTCACAACTAAATTTGTGGAAAATCAAAACCCAAAAACAAAATGAAAAACAAAACAAACTCTTTTCTTCTTCCCATCCCTAGTATTTACTGAATGCCCCTGATACTAGAATTATTCCCAAGGAATTAGGGAAATATAAGTAAGATTTGGTAAGTAATAAGCTTCAATCATTTTTTGTAAATTTTCCCGATTTTGCTTCTACTTCCACTTTAGTTGATAGGAAGTAAGGTTGAACACAATTATGGCTGTTGTATGGTTTCAAGTTTTTTGAATGAACGGTGAACTTAAGTTTTGTTCTCCATTGTTTTGTTTTTTTAACTGGAGACGGTGTATTTTCATTTTAAAAGTATTTGGATGAGCTATCTATCTCTGGTATTGTAGTAGGAAGCTGCATATTTCAAACATAATGTTATATCTAATTTTGTTTTCTGTGAAGTAGATACAAAATGAACAGTTCATAACTTTAATCAAATTTAATCTGTCAGCTTTATAAAATATTTGAGGTGGATATAGGTTCTGTGTTACTAAATCATGCTAATATAAACTTTTTTTTTTTTTTTTAGAATAAAGCATGGCATTGTTTTATCATCTATTGATGTGATTGTCTCAATGTTCTTCTGAGCTTGTTCCACGTGCCATAGTGCACTATAACTTTTTTGTCTGGCAGAAACAGCCTGAAGCACTAATTTAGGCTTCATGTAAATGAGCCTAGCCATTACTCACCATGTAAGTGTGTGTTTTTAGTTGAACTATACTTAATTATTCAGAAAACGTGCTCTGGGGATTTTCTTCTGTGTTGAGTCAATGCCTCTGAAGACAGCTTCCACCTTATATAGGCCTAGATACCAAGGCTCAGTGGGAGCAGTGCAGCAGTTGCTAATATCTACTTCATCAGTCAAACTAGGAATGAGAAATTGAGAAAATAATCTTTCTTTCCTTCTCTTTAATTCAGCCTATGAAACTGTGTTAAAAGATGGATGTTTTTAGAGTCTTTAATTTGTAATCTTCCCACTTCCACACCCATCATATTTCTTGACACTGGTCCGCTACAAGCAGACTATCTGATTTTTACGATCCGCGTTTAGGGCCCAGTTAACAATTTTCATTAAGGCATTTATTCTCTTGGGTAGAGATTTCATGCTTCGGGGGGGAAAAATGAATTTGGCAAGCTCAAGAGACTTGTAGATTTATCCTTTTCCATTACATAAAATGTCTCTTTGTGGTCTGCACATTCCTGAATAAAATGAATCTGTTCCATCAAGTACATGCATCGGTGGTTAAGATTAGCTAGTTAAAAATTCTTTATCCCTGGTTCAGTATTTTAAAATATTTTCTATTTTAAAAAAAAACTGGGTTGCAAAGGACTATTGAATTTGGTTAAACAGTGATGACTTGACTTCAGTTCTGTGCCTTCAGATAGAAATGAACTCTGAAGACTTAGGTTGACTTAATATACTCTAGGAAAATATATTACTGTTGGTTTAAGTACTTGCTCAGGTAGAACAGTGCAAGCCTATAATGAGACAGCATAAAATGATTTTCACAGCATCATTTTGTAAAGAAAAGAATGTTAGTATAAAATTATATATTCTTAAAAAGGAATGTTTGTTTATTTTTCCTTCTACTACTCTTTCTTTTACAAGCTATTTTCATAGATATCTTAGTTCCAGTTGTAGACTACACCAGTTCTTGTTACTTGCAGAAAAGACTGGTACAAGCTAGTTTTTTTCATCTAATTGTGTATATATAACAGTATGGTGAAAAACATATGTCTTACTTCCAGAAGGCAAACTTGCTGGGTCACTTCTTGGATAAGGATCTTTATATTGTTTACTCTGTATTACAGCAGGTGACACTCTCTTTTTTTTTTTTTTTTTCTGTTATCTTTCTTCTGAAGATTATAGCACTTAGTAACAGGGGCAGTTGTGAATATCCCATCCCCTACCCTTCGGCAGATATTCCTGCCTTCCCCCCCCCCCCCCTCCCAACTCTGCTGAGGGGGGCAATACTGTCTGGGCAATATTCCCTCTCATTTTTGTTGAGGACATGTGTGGGTATGCCCTAGTGCTGGGCACATAATTTTTGCAAGTTACCAGTCTGGGGCAATGTTTCCCATCCCCAGCATCCGCCACCTTCTTTCTCTCTCTCCTCCAGCATCCTCTTCCCTGCCTCAAACCTCCCCATTCCCCCCCTCCCCCCCAGCACCTGCTCCCCTGGTCTTTCTTGCTTAGTGGCAGAGCCTTTGTTGCTGCCGCTCCTTCCTGTCTTTGTTGGTCCTGTGAGCATGTTGAACATTTTATGGCACTTCCTGCTCTCGTGCATTGTGAAATCAGCCTACAGGAAATGCTGGCCCAAGAGTTGAAAGCTGCTTGCTTGGCTCAGCATAGATGAGGAGGTGCCAGATGCTGTTCCCGATGTTCCTCCTGCTCGCCTGTCCATGCTGCCCTAGGTCTATGTGGCCTAATAATTGGCGCATGAGGTTGCGTGAGGAGCCCTGCACGTCTGTGCATGCCGGCATCATAAATGGAACAGTGCATCCGGGCCAGAAAAAGCCGCTTCCATAGCTTTATCCTAGGGCTGCCGACAATAATAGCAAACCCAGTTCAAGCTCCCCAAGAAGCCGCCTTGGCCCACTTCGAAGAACAAGGCATTCTTAACTCAGGCCTGGGCCAGTCCGGTCTCAGTAGCATGTAGTAGGTACATATAGAGGTAGGCTACCCAAGCCGCCCAACATATACTTATCAGCGTTTAGTACCTTGTATTATATTATCCCCCTCTTCTTTTCCAACTCCCAGTTGTATCCCCTTGTTTTATTGTAACTTTATACTTCTTCTAATCTCTGTTAATTGTTGTTGTTATTACTATTATTATTGCTAAGATCTTTGTTCTCTGTAAACAGAGTTGATTTGATTCGTATCAAGAAAGTCGGTATAAAAAAGCTCTAAATAACATCACATGTTGGCCTTTCTGGTCCCTTTCGCTCTATCCTTCAGAAGCAGGGATTCCCACTGCTACAGAAAACAGTGCCAGCACGTTGCATTTATGTGATAAAGTGACCCCCACGAACAGTACACACAGCCTGCTCCTATGCTTATCTATAAGGAAGACCATTTATTTTTATTTAATTTTTTTTTTTTTTTTAGCAAACACCTTCTATCCAGATGAGCCTCTCTCAGGTCCATAAGTAGAGGTTTGGGTAAATGGGAGCAGAATGGGAGGGGAGCATGTGCTCTTTTTTACCCTATAATCTATCTACCTGCACTGCTCCCTGCTCTTTCACAGCTGGCCAGTGAGTGACCTAAGTGAGAAGTGGTCTCTAACCATGTGGGCAACTGCAAGGGGAGGAAAGAGCTGCCATGTTTCTGGACATCATGGGACATTGCAGTCCCTTCCTCCCCCCTTTTCCTTTCCCTGCGGATGGCCTGGGATGTGGGAAAGAAAAGGTCAGGCAAGTCCGAGAACCGGTCCTTGGAAAAAGGGAGGTGGTGGGAATGCAGGATACGGATGCCCCTTTACTGGCGGTGTCTACACGTCCTTGGGGGTGGGGAGGTGGGAGTGCAGTAGAGACTGCCCATGAAGTCCGGAAACACATCTTTCCTGTAAATTATTTGTCAAATGTAGCTCTGTCTCTTTCAGAATATACATAAAGAGGGCAGTCTTGAATGGCCTGCATTATTTGCAATGTCTGGGTGCACTTTTGTCCATGTACAGTTTAGTCTATTTTCAACGGGTAACAGCCCGAATTGTTTCCTTTTGAAAATGTGATGGCCATAAACTGTGCATCCTAAAAGTGACCTCATATTTTGCAACTGCTTTTTGTTTTGGTGGCTGAATGCGGGACGCACATACATTTTGAAAATGAAATGCATTCATGCTGCTTTATTCCTCTGCCCATGGGAATGCCTCTCTTAACTCTGCCATGGAAGGGTTTTCGAACTGGGTAGGGAAGGCCAGATAAATTGCTGTATACCCAGGTGAATGTCTTTAAAAAATGCACTCCAACTGACATTGATATGCCTTCAAAAAAACTAAGTTCTATTCCTTTCAACAATTTTGCAATCATTTTGTTTGATTTGGAATTTAGTATAGTACCACTGTGCCTGAAGGATGATGGGTGTAAACAGGGGTCCTAGGGAAACTTTAGGCCAGCAAGTCTGATGTTAGTATCAGGTAATATAGTAGAAGGTATTCTTAAGAACAGAATTACTGGGCATCAGTATAAACATGATTTAATGGGAAAGAACTAAGAGATTTAGCAAAGGGAAGTCATACTTCACTAATCAGTTAAATGTTTTTAAAGTTGTAAATAACCATGTAGAGAAGGCTGAGCTAGTTGATATAGTGTATCCGGATTTTCAGAAGTATTTGACAGAATCCCTCATGAGTGATTCCTCAGGATAGAACTTACAGGAACAAAGGTGGTAGTTAGTCTATTGCGGGTTGTTAACTGGTTAAATAATAGGAAACAGGGAGTTGGACCCAATGGGGAGAGGTGAATAGTGGCATGTCTCATGGATCTGTAATGGGACTGGTGCTGCTTAACATATACATGAACTGGAAAAAAAAAGCAAGAAATGAAACCATTTGCAGATGACACAAAATTATTTAAAGTTGTTAAAGCGGTAGTGAATTGTGAGGAATTGCAGAAGGAACTTGCAAGATTAGTAATCTAGGCAGATGATATTTAATGTGAACAAGTGGAAAATGATGCACATAGGCAAAAATAATGCTAACAATACTTTGAAATAGTGCTATCTTTCTGGAAGAAAGTGCTGCTACTCACATGAAGGATGATTTTTTTTTTTTTGAGGGCCCACAGGGCAAACAAGCAGGGGAAGGAAATATGTCAGAACACAGTACTGGCAGTATCCCCAGAAAAAAAGCCCTGCTTTGAAATTTTTAGCTCAGTGTGCAGGGTGGTCCAAAAAGCAAATAGAATGTTAGTGTGAAGCAGTGCCCCTAATGTTACTCTACCTGTGCAGGACCAGGCTAGACGCCTGGCCCACCTTAAATTCCTTAAGGGATAGTATGCTCTATTGGCAGGATCCTGCAGAGCAGGTGGAGCTCAGGTGGGCATAACCAGACCAAACCCAGGTCTCCAGGAGGAAGGCAGCTCCTGTAATGTAATACAGTCCAAAACGCAGCTGAGATGAAGCTTAACGGTGAATACTGAGAGAAGCAGTACTGAACTGTAAGTAAAGAGAATACAGTGTTCTGAAGGGAAGATAGTCTACTGTTGTGCAAGTGTGAAGCTGTAATAGTTAGAGATGTGAATCGGAACTGATATCTGATCCGATTCTGCTTCCGATTCACATCTCTAATAATAGTTATACTGTTTTAAGCAAGGCTCATAACAGACTAGTTTGTCTCCAGGCCTGTGGGAATCTGTGCTTGTTCTCAAAGCTAGCAATTTATTTAATTTATCTTGTATTCCGCAATTCTAACAAAATTCATTGCAGATTACAAATATACATAATAAAATCAAACAGCATACAATAATACATAATAAAAACAACAAAAATAAAATCAAAATTAAAACATCTAAATCATTCTGCAAAAGCATGTGCAAATAAAAAAGCTGTTACTTTCTTACAAAAACTGAAATACTCCTGTTCCATACATATCTCTAAAAGTAAAATATTCCGTAATATTGGATCTCATATCTTAAAACATTTTGCTCTGCTCTTATTAGACCAATGCACAGTGCTAGCTGGTACTTCAAGCAACATCTGAATTGAGAAATGCAAACTCCAAATTGGAGTATACCAATTATTTGGAGAGGAATAGAGAGTAAATCAGAATATTATAATGCCTCTGTATTGATCTATGGTGCAACTACAACTTGAGTATTGCATGCAGTTCTGGTTTCCCCATCTCAGGAAAAACATGGAACTAGAAATGGTACAGAGAAGGGAAATGAAAATGATAAAGGGAATAGAAAGACTGCCTTATGAAGAAAGGCTGAACAGGTTAGTGGTCTTCAGCTTGGAAAAGAGACAACTAAGGGGATATGATAGAAGTTCATAAAATCATGAGTGGGGTGGAATGGGTAAACAAAGGATGTTTGTTTATCCCTTCTAAAAATACCAAAACAAAACAAGGGGGCAGTCTCTAAAATTAACCAGCCGCAGGGGCATTGCTGGATACTTCAAAGATCTGGGGCATGGGCCCATAGCCATAGGTCCTTCCCTCCTCCCCCCCCCCCCCCCCCACCTCGTTCCACTTCTTTCCCTCCCCAAGGGTTGTCATTTTTTCCCACACACTAGGACTGGAAATTTGAGGACCAGGGTAGAGAGAACTCAACCCTTCCCTCATTTGCATAAATTTGCCACCAGTGCCTCTGAATCTATCTCCTTTCTCTTTCCTGTTCCTTTTATTCTAGCATCCCAAGGACAATGGCAATGAACAATTCTCTAGGGCCATCAATGGTAAATAATACACTGATGAAACACATAATCTGCACAGATACACATGTGCGTACAATTAATGGAATGCATGTATTGTGTGCATTGCTCATTTTTACCAATGTTATGGAAATAGAGTGCATCAGTCATCCACACTTTTCACTCATCCCTTCTTAAAGTACTCTCACTGCTGGCTGAGAGTCCCTGTTACAGCAGAGAATAGCACACAGACTTTGGGTTATAGTGTTGTAGGCAATTAATAACTTTAGTGCTGAAAGCAAACTGACCGTGAGTCCTCTGAAAAAGTGAATTACAGTTACAGTATAGTTAACCTCTCATACCAAAACAGCACTAACTGGCAGCACTCAAATAGTAACAGCCCTATATCAGGATCTAAAACACCAGTACATCGCTTATTATGAAAACAGTACAAACTGAGCTGCTGTAGATCCCTGCACAGAAAGTACGTGTTAACGGACTACCTCACCTTGGTGACACATGCAGAACTCACAGATCCTCACCGGATAGAAAATAGACACCATAATGTAGAAACAGAAACTGAACTGGAAACCACAGTACCAAACTGTATGCAGTGCAACAATGGGAAAAGAAGAAATATCACATTCCATATTAAACATCAAACAATATTAAGAAATATAAAACATCATCATGCTAAAGCCATGCTCTTAAAGAATAAAAAAAAAACTGACAAAGAATATCCAATAATTAAAAACTCATATAAAAAAAATAAATTTCCCAAGCAACAATAAATATTTCAAAATAGTTGACACATCAAATAATATACAATAATTAAAACAAAATATCCCACTCTCCATGCCTGGGAACTTTAGATTTCCATTCACCCTGAGATTTTTGTTTTAGTGTTTGGTGAATGGGGAAGCGGCACACAAACTTTATCCACTCGCACATGCTGACACACACATGCATGCTCTCTTCCTCCCCCCGAATGTGCAGGCAACAGCCTCCACTTTGGATACACACACTTACACTCACCCTGGAAGATGCATTTCTTGCACATTCTCTTTCACATGCTCATATACACATATATTCTCCCTCTCTCCAGAACGTGCAGGCAGCGGGAGCATGCTCCTTGTGCTCACTCAGTGACTGTCATACCCATAAATGCTCTCTCTCACACACACACACATATGTTCTCTCTTTGAACGCTGTCACACACATGCACACACATACACTCTCTCTCTCTCCCCAGAATGTGCAGGCAGTAGCAGCAGCTTTCTGCTGCGTGCACCCTGCAGTCACGGCAGCCGCCTTCTTTCAGTCGGCATGGTGTAGAGACCCAGTTGGGCCCAAATGGTGGGGAATTTGAGAGAGAGGAAAAAACAAAAAAGCTTGGCAGAGGCCATGGCTGAGACTTGGGACACTGAACTTTGGGCAAGGGCTCTGTGTGCCTGGGGGCTAATGACAACCCTGGCCAGAAGATTTAAAAGAAATCACAAAGTTATTTTTTTTTTCATTCAGCACAAAAACAAACTGTGGAATTTATTGCCAGAGGCCCTGGCCTAGTCTGTTAGCACAGAGACGTTTAAAAAAAGGTTTGGATAACTTCGTGGAAGAAATGTCTATAGCCTGGTAGACTTGGGAAAGCCTTTTGCTCATCGCTGGGATGCGCAGCCCGGGATCTACCAGCTCCTTGTGCCATGTTATAGAAAGCTAGGCTCGATGGAGCTTGGTCTGACTTAACAAGGCACATCTTATGTTCTTAGGTAAAAAAATGAAAAACAGAATATCCATGGAATACAGCATGCGAAATGGAAATGTATTGTGCTCAGAGTGAAAACCAATGGGTGAATGAATGGGATAGGAATGTTACGTGCTGATTAGCAGAGTGGTCATTATTGGCGCCGGTTAACTAGAGCTTTCCTTCAGAAAAATGAGGTTGTCTTGGAACTGTAGCTTCGTAGTGCTAAGGACATTTCCAATTTGGAAACTACCTGCTCAGTTTTACCTTGATCATATTTGCCTTAGGTACTCCGCTTTGCTGCCTGATCTTTAGCTGTCAATAAATGTCCTTTAATTAGGATATTTTATTTAAATAAGCCTGTAAAAAGTTCTGGGCTGCTGAATCGGATAACTTCATTTCTTATGCTCCTCTAGAGTTGAGCGTTACTCTGTTGTGATGCGACTGCTACTGAGCAAAGAAGACTGGTTGTCTGTGTTTTTTGAAAGAGAAGAGCTGTTGGTAGGAAGGAAAACAGACAATATTCTGTATAATTTGCAAGTCTGTAATATCTAGGTGCCAACCGCAGTTGTTT
Source organism: Rhinatrema bivittatum (assembly GCF_901001135.1). Classification (NCBI taxonomy): domain Eukaryota; kingdom Metazoa; phylum Chordata; class Amphibia; order Gymnophiona; family Rhinatrematidae; genus Rhinatrema; species Rhinatrema bivittatum. The sequence continues at coordinate 76,527,592 of NC_042621.1, read as the reverse complement.
AAAAAAAAAAAAAAAATCTGTTTTTAAGATCCGTCTTCTAGCTGAGTTGGCTGCTGGTCAGAGCTTCCTGCCATTAGGGCACTGGAGCTAAACTAGAAGTGGCATCATTGAAGGGCAATGTTATTGCAGAAAAGGGAGATGAGTTTCACCTCAATATTAACAGAACAGAAGGAAAACTCTGTCGACTCCCTCATGGCAAGAATGGAAGTAGTGAGCATTCACTTCCTTTCTCTTCCATTTCCTTAAAGTTGAAAAGTTGGGTGTATTTTTTTTTTTTTTTTAATTTTGTTAAAGAATTTTGCAGTCACATTGCATGTATAAAATAAACGTGTCTCCGACATTTAATGGAAAAAGTGAGCAAATCGAATCTAACGGCTGGTGTACTATAAACCAAAGGAGCTTCTCTGGCCAGAGCTTTCAATATATACAGTGCATACTCTTCTCTCTCAGGCAGTATATAACTCCTTTCTTATCAGGGATACTCATCAGAGAAATGGCTTATGACAATTCGCAGGCCCTGCAGGATTCAGGCAGTTATTAAATTCCACCTCATATGAAGTTTGTTTTCTCAAATGCCACCATTCTGAATGTTGTGTTTTTAATATTACATGCAAAGTTCCCGAGATTTATAATAACATATGACATCTTAATGTCCTCTGTGATATCCTACTGGTCATATCCAGCTGTGATAAACATTTACATATGCTATAAAAATGACAAGTCTTTTGTAAAAAAGAGAAAAATACCAATAAGTATTAGAAAAAGACATGAACAGTTCCTTAAATTTGTAAAGATTGTAACAAACCCTGAATGTTAGCTGCAAGGCAATAATATTTAATTGATAGTGTGTTCTTTTAGTTTAATAGACTTCCTGCGAAGGTTGATGTTTCAAAAGTCACACTTCATTTAATGACATAGTTAAGTATTGATGCTACATTAAAGTACATGCTGAATAAATACACAAACGTGAGATGAGAAATAGAAAATCAAATTTTTTATTGCATTGAAAATTGCGTGGAATCGTAAGGAGCAATGTTTCCCCCCACGTTTCCAAGCCCAAGGCACACCTACATTAACAAAAATGTTGTACAGCACTGCAGTTTCCATAGAGCAGGCAGTGCAGACACGCAGAGGACTAATAGTCAAAGGAAGAGCTAGGGGCAAGCACTGAAAACCCCATCTGTCTCTCTCCCAAAATTTAAAAAAGTGTGAGGGAGTGAGGAGGGGGCAGAGCTGCATATGAACCCATCATAATGGAGGTCCGTGTGGTGCAGGCAGCTGGTTAAATTTAGTTCTCAGAGGACCAGCAGGCTGGCAGTACTCGCACACACGGGTGATTATCGCTGGATGGGGCCCGACACGGAAAACGTATGTCAAAGTTTCTAGAACTTTGACTGAGCCTCATTGAGTGTGCTCCAGTATGCATTATAACCACACATCCACATGGCGTCCCCCTTCAGTCTCTCCATTTCCATGGACCCTGTCATTTTGTGGTCAGGTGACAGCCTCACTTTGCCAACATTTTGGCCTACTGTTTTAACTTTAGTTTTTTTTTTTTTTAATTTTCTTTTTCGCTGCCTTGTGCGGTTGACGCAGGGTCTTCCCGGTTCTCTGTTAGTATCAGCATCAGAGGCATTGGCATAGAGAGACCTCAGAGCCGCACCGATGGACACTGAGCCTTCAATGTTGGTGAGGCCTTCCGTTCTGTCGAGGTCATCAGCTGAAAGGGACGCCGGAAACCGGCCATCGCCAGGTTCGTCGGCCTTGGCACAGGGGATGGACCGTTATGAGCATTGAGGGAAGGCAAAGAAGCATCAGCCTCAGTCCCCACCGATGCATGGCAGTTTGCTTTTTCAAGTGATGGGGAGATATCTCTTTTAGAACAGTATGAACCTATTCCAGTTTAGGGTTCTTCTCACCAGTGCCATTCAACTGGTTTCAGAAAGGTTATCTCCAGTATTTGGGAGGGCATGTAAATAGATCAGAACTTGATATTTAGCTTGCTGAATTGGTTCAAAGTTAGCAAATATGAAACAAATAGCATTGAAGTTAAGTTGCATGTCATATTTTGCCACCAAGCATTTTAAAATAAGTGAAGCACACAAGTGAGGGATTGTCTTGTATGAGCAAATTCAACCCTAAGCACCAAGGACTGGTTATTCTGGCAACATTTGAAATCCAGACTTTTGGGTGCAGCTGTTTCATTAGGGGAATGGGTTGCTAGTCAGTAAATTGACAGTTTTTTGTCAGGCAGTAAGAATCCTACTCTTAACTAAATTTGTTATAAATATGCCATTAAAAATCACTAGTCTGATAATAGTTAATGATTTTAGTTGCAAACACAACTGATTGATGTTTAATCAAATGCATATGACATTTTCAAATGATACAGCCATAGCAGATAATAAAATTAATGACATGCTTCCACAAGGTGGGCTGGACTTAATCAGCTTTTGTGAAAATGTAGTGCAAATGTCACGTTTGCAGATATGCATGTATAAGAGAGAATGTTAGCATAAAGCTCAAAGCAGAGATTTGCAGAAATGGCTATTACATTGACATAGACATTTGAAGGACAATTAATTTTAAAAGAACACAAAAGGAATATTACATTGAAATTGATTACAAAGAAGAGGAATGAAAGGCAGCAGTCAAGTAGTCGTGTTTGAGGTTCTTAGTGTGTAAATCATCATAGCATGATTTTGTTTTCATGGGCTGTGTTAAGCAGAATTAAAGGTAATTCCGAAAGATCCTTTGTGTTAAATTAAAAAAAAAAAAAAAAAAAAAAAAAAAATTTGTGACAACCCTAAACTTGGGAACATGATTTGAGGAAAAACAGTTCATGGGAACAAGATGGCCCCAGTAACACCTGGAAAGGGGGGAAAATGAGCAGTTTGAACCTCGATTTAATATCTCTGCCCGGTGTTCCTCCCTCCTAGTCTGTCAACTCCTGGCTGAAGAATTTGGGCACCAGAGTTGAGTTAGAGGCAGCAGCACCATGGGTAAAGTTTGAGGGCCTTGCATGCCAAATATTTTGCATGAATGGCAGTAAGCAGCAGCCCTAATGGCTCCTAATACTGGCTGGATCACTGTTGCTCAGTGGTTCTGCTTTGTATTTATTTTATATTTATTTATTTATGTATTTATGTATGTATGTATTTTATTTATTTATGCATGCATAAAGTAGCAAGTGCCTCTGTGCACTAATATCTGGGACCTAATGGGAGAGCAAACCTTTGCCAAGTGTTATATGAGAGTTGCTGTGGAACCAGTTTTGCAAATCGCCCGGCGCTGCTCTCTTGCAAGGAGGCGTTTTCACTGCACTGGTTCTCGAATCAACGTGCAAAAGAGCAAGGAGATGGGGAGCTTGGAGGGGCTGTGAGGGGAAAAGGAGAGAGAAGGGGGGTATTGGTGGGAATGAGTGATTAGAGGGGTTGGGGAAGGCGTAATTGTTTTCTAGCAAATGAACGTCTTCCAAAATGAATATAACTTTAAAGCTGGATCAAGGGAGAAGTAAAAAAACAAACTCTTAAGGACCGCAATTATTTTTCCTCAGCAGTACATAATATTTTTGTACTTCTAACATTGAATATACTTACACTTCAACAGTAATACATAGAATAGCATGTCTTACTGCACACTAATTTCAATCATTATTTAAGAAGTAGCTAGCTTCAATACATTAATCTCATTTCCCTTTTAATTCAAGGTTGATAGTCTAGGTCTTAAACGTTGCGCCTTATGAGTTGGACACTCGGTAGCTATGCAAACTTATCTATTTCCCCCTTGAGTATATGTGCTTTGACATATTCTGATCCTTATTAAATTTAAACAGGATCAAATTTATACAGCTCTGGCAGAGATTTATTAAATCACATTGAGTGGACAGCTTGTGGCAGTGCTGTGTACTGTAATAGCATATGGTTTTTATCAGAGAATGATAATGTGAATTAAATAAATCTGTACAAGCATAACTATGTTTACCCAATTTTGAGTTCAGAAAACTAGAGCAATCTTTTCTAAGGCATGCTATTATGACCATAAATATACAGTGAGATTTCTGTATGCTAAATTTCTCACAAATGATGGTCCGCATTAATGTGAGATTAATGAGATACTGAGAAATTAATAATTATTTGACAGCATTGTGAATGTTGGAAATCAATACCATCCATCAGGGTTTAACACGTTATCCTATAATAAACAAGCGTATTGGCTGATATGTGCCCTTAAGCTGCAGCCATGCCCTGGACTATATGCAGATGCCCTAAAACTTTACTGGGTAAACCCACATGCAGGGTTTTGCAGTAATCCAGACACGATTTAACCAGGGCCTGGATGAGAGCGGCTAAGGGTAGAGGTGGTGGAAAATGGCTTCTGCTTTCTAATCGGGCAGAGTTGCTAAAATACACTTCGGAAGACCTTGGCTACATGAGAATGGAGATGCAGGCTGGATTCCAGAAAGACGCTGAGATTCATACTTCCTTCTAATGATTAGACTGGTGGGCTGAGAATAAGGGAAGGCATGGTTTATATCCTAGTTCTCCCACTGATCTTGGGCAAATCACTTCACCTTTCATTGCCTCAGGTACAAATTCAGACCTCTTATTTACTAAGCCGTGTTTTGTCCTTCTGCTCCATCGGTCAAGAACATGCGGATTTGGTCCCCCTCATTCAGAAGTTGGAGGCTGAGTTGTGGGACCAGATATAGTCAGCATTCTCTACCTCCAACTATAGGATGGACAGTTGTGGACAAGCCCCGATCTGTTCTTTTAAATGAAGAGAATTTTTGTGGCTATTTCATGGTTGATACAGCTCTTAAACTATTTTTGAATCAAATTTAACTAAACGGCAAAACTTCTGCGGATTGCACTCTGCAGTGAAACGAGCCGGGACAGCAGCGCAGCTCGCTTATCCATCTGATGGGGTTTGTTTTTCTCTAAGGGAGTACTAAATGTGTAGTTTGAGGAGGCTTTTTTTTTTTTTTTTTTTTTAAAGGATCATCTGTTTACTCTCTAAGCTGAAATGTTTGTGGAGGCCCAAGTGCCTGCAATTGATAAGCCTTGCAGTGAAGCGTGCAGATGACAATCTGAAAGCTCATCACCTCTTGTCAAGACTCAAAGCCACCTTTGAATGTGGTAATAGGTTGAGCAATAAAAAAAAAAAAGTTGACAAGGAGAGAAAATAACACCTTTTTTCTTTTTTTTTTTTAATTATTATTCAAAGCCTTAAATCTGTTTAAAGGCAGAAAAAGAACCCAAGCTTTCAGCTGGTTAAGGTAACATAGGCTATGATTAAAAAAACAAAAGGGAAAAGATACTATGTGGTTTTTCTAAGGCTAAGAGATTTTCTGAGTATTACCATGTGCCAGCTCATACGTCTGAGTGCAGCCATTATTGTGTGACTGTTTAAAGACGGCAGTGTCAGACAGCACATAATGTTCTGCTCACAAACGCGATGATAGAACAACAGAGTGTAAATCAAATAGAGCAAGCTTATAATCTAGAGTCCTACTAGCCTGAACCTAGTGAAAAAGTAAATTTTAAATACACAGAGATGCTCAGAGAGAAAAACTATCATTTTTTCCATTGTGTTTGGAATGCTGCCATCTTGAGAACAGCTCAAGCAGCTACAGGCTCTTCACAGCCGCATATGATTAACTCTCGAAATGCTGAGGCATAGTGATTATTGCCAGAATCTCACCCAGATCCGTAAGAATCCTAAACAAAGAAAAATATAAATATATAGGTAAATAGCATGCAATCTTCATGTCCCACAGCACAAATATAGGAATCTAAATGGCATATACTGACGGAATAGTTATTTACCTGAAATAGTCTTTCCCTATGTAGAGCAGGAGGAGTTAGTAAAAAAAAAAAAAAAAAATTCTGAGTGATAGATTTCAGTAATCCATCTGTTTCAGTAAGAGGAAATATAGATATGAAAATTCTACTGAATGGGATTCATTTCTGAGAGGCACACAAGGCATCCACCGCTGTTCTAATCTATGCAGAACTGGAGATTAAGCTCCTTTCAGAAAAAGCCTTCCCCGAGAATGGCTATTGACTTAGACTATTTTCAAGGTTAGCTCTACTAACTTTAGAGATCATGTCTGTTTATGAAGAAACAGGTTGACACCAGATTCTTACCACTGCAGAAATCAGCAGTTTGAATCCGCAGCTGCTTATGATTCCGAAGAGCTAGATGAGTTTGTTTGCTCTTCAAGATGATTAGCGTGTTAGGTACTAAAAGGCTTCTGTGACTTAGCCATCAGGCTGCTGGTTCTTGTTCCAAATTACATCTCTGCAAAATGTCTTGAAAAGAGTTTATTTGGTGAGATACTTGAAAGACTAGTCATGAGTCTAGATGAATCAAAACCACAAAGACTTCCTGAGAATAGGTCAACTTCTTTTTGATTTTATAGAGGTGCCAAAAAAGTTTGAACAAATGCTTTACAAAAAGAGGATCCACATTGCCAGAGACTAGTAGGTATTGGATATCATTCAAAATATTTATGCCCAAGTTGGTTTCTCCATGTATATCACCAGTGAAGACAATTACTGTACTGATAAAGCTAAACAAATTAATAAAACTAAGAGTATTATGGCCTGCTCCGTTTCAAAAGCAAGACAGAGTATGTTAGTCATTATACTTTAAAGTTCCAAAAGTTGTTTAAATAAAAAAGGGGGTTGGCCCTTACAGACCAATTCTGGACGTTATATGGTATAACAAATACATTACACTTATTTTTGGTGGTTGGAATCTCTTCATTCCTGTCACTTTGTTAGTAAGCAAAGGCAGGTTTCTGACTTTGCTGGCCCCATATCTTTTGATGGAAACTCAGCATACAGTGTTTTAATTTATTTTTCTGATAGGTCTACAATCTTGTTTAGCTTTCCTTCTAAATTCAGAATAGAGTTTGCATGGCTTTTATCTTTGGTTGGAATCGCAAATTAAACTGATAGGGACCTGATTTTCAAAAGCATTTACATGTTGAATGTTGGGCTTTATGCATGTAAAAGCAGTTTACCTGTGGCATGGGCTTTTGAAAAATTGTTATAACATATGCCTTTTATTTGTTCAGAAGGTTTTTGGCAACAATATGTGTGAAAAATATTTTGATAGTATGTTACATTTGCATGCATAAGGCTTTTAAAAAATTCACCTGAAATTAAATGTAAGTTTTATGTTGGTGGACAAACTCCTTGAATGTGCAGAGGGGGTATATCACTGGAGGACTCAGATTAGAAATTGACAAGCATTATAAGAAATTGGGGTGCCCTTTGCCAGGACCATTATGCTCAGGGTTGAGCAGAGAGTATGGCATCCATAAATCACTTAGTCAAGAGCCATACATCTATCATTGCTCCATTTTCAGTCAGTGATTAGGTGAGAAGCAAGAAGAGTACTATGTGACTATTAGTAGTAGCATGCATAAATAAAGGGGTCCCTGGAGCCAAAGAACTTAGGAGGAAGTGGAGCTACTATTCACATGGTAGAGGAAAATCTGCTACTGCTTTCAACATTACACATCGCAGGTCAGGAGAATGTGCAAGCAGAATTTTTGTGTTGAAATATGACAGATCCAGGAGCTAGGCCATTGGGTGCTAAAGCACATAATACAAAAATGGGGTGAACCATAGATGGCTTTAATGGCAACCTACCAGAATGTTGAGAGAAGAAGGTTCTTCAGCCAATGAAAGGGTTATGGCTACGAGGCAATAGACATACTGATATAGAAGTGGCCAAGGGAAACGTTTGATTTGGTTTCTTTTCCCACCTTGGCCATTACTAGACCATGTGATAAAGGAACTTGTGAAGGAGTATGTATATGAGGTCCTAGTGGTATAAGACTGGCCGCAGATCTAACCAGACTGATAGTGGATGGACCATTGCATTTTCAACTTTTATGGGGTGTCCTTCACCAAGTACTAGTAATAATTGGAAACCATCTTCATTCTCGCTTATAGCAAGGCTCTTGAGAGGGTGAGATTAGTTAAGAATGGATACAAACAGTAAGTTGTTAGAACAAGGTTAAATTCTAAAAGAATATCACAAAAAGATGTGAGGGTATGGTGAAAGTTTTGCAACATATTGTAGATTAGCTGTTCACCATGATGTTTCAAATAACAGATATTCTGACATTCTTACAGAATGGTCTCTGTCTTGAATTCTTTAAAGGTACAGGTTATCAGGATTTCTTGCATCAAGGGAAAAGATTAAGGGGACATCTATATCATCTCACAAGGAGGTGTCACACTTTTTTTTTCCCAGCAAGGAGTTAAACACCTTAATCCTACATTGAGGCCTATGATACTGTTATGTAATTTGAGTTTGGCAGTGAGCACATTAGCAAGCCCTCCTTATGAGCCATTGGAACAAGCAACTCTGAAGGATTTGACATTGAAAATTGTGTTTTTATTGACAATTAACTCAGCACAACGCATTTTGGAGTTGCAATCTTTGTCTTACAAGGCTCCCTTTTCTAAGGTTTAGTAAGGATTCTGTAATGCTAGGACCTTTTCCATTCATTCTTCTTGCATAAGGTGGCTTCAGCATTTAAATTGGCACATTGTATTACCATCTTTCGAGGAGAAGGGTTGCAATTTTTACCGTTCTTAGATGTCAGGAGATATGTAAGAGAATATTTAAAGATGGCAAGCGAATTTTCAACTAGAACAGTCTTCATTGTAGGTGGAGATAACTGCAGTAATTGTAGTCAATATTGGTAAGCTGCGACTGGAACAACTATATTGTTAATTTGTCAAGCATTATAGGTAGGATGATCTCATGAGACAGGATGCTAATTAACTTTTGAGACAGCTGTTTTAAGAGCAAGTTTGTAATCCACCTACTTTTATACATCCCACATGCTCTTGACTGGTGTGGAGCAGAAGAACAAGGAAGGAAAAATCAAGACTTACCCGATAATTTCCTTTCCTTTCCTCTTGCTATGCCAGTCAAAAAGCCCACCATGGGATGTGTAAATTGGACTACCTCTGAGACTGAGATCAGATTTATTAAGTTTTATAATAAAAAGGAGGAAATGGTTTGAGGAAATTTTTCATTCCTCAAAGGATTTTTAAGACTAGGTTTTTTTTGTTAAAGTGCTTCTTGTAGTGAGTTGATCACATTTTTGTGTGTTTGTTGAGATTAGGTCAAAATTTCAGATTTCAGTTTTAACATTTTTGTGTTTGCTGGTTGCTATAATTTAAATTTTAGTTTTGACAGTATACTGGCTATATCTGGTTCCATGCATGGCATACATACGGGTGATGTCATCAAGAAAACCAACTCTGCCTCCAGTTGCTGGATGAGAGGACTAAACCCACATGTTCTTGACAGGTGTAGCAGAATTAAAGGAAAGGAAAAATAGTGGAAAGTGTTCTAAACATCAAAATCACACAACATATAGAAAGACATGGTTTAATGGAACAAAGTCAGCATGGCTTTACCCAGGGCAATTCTTGCCTCACAAATCTGCTTCACTTTTTTGAAGGAGTTAATAAACATGTGGATAAAGGTGAACCGGTAGATATAGTATACTTGGATTTTCAGAAGGCGTTTGACAAAGTTCCTCATGAGAGGCTTCTAGGAAAAGTAAAAAGTCATGGGATAGGTGGCAATGTCTTTTCGTGGATTGCAAACTGGCTAAAAGACAGGAAACAGAGTAGGATTAAATGGGCAATTTTCTCAGTGGAAGGGAGTGGACAGTGGAGTGCCTCAGGGATCTGTATTGGGACCTTTACTGTTCAATATATTTATAAATGATCTGGAAAGAAATACGACGAGTGAGATAATCAAATTTGCAGATGACACAAAATTGTTCAGAGTAGTTAAATCACAAGCAGATTGTGATAAATTGCAGGAAGACCTTGTGAGACTGTAAAATTGGGCATCCAAATGGCAGATGAAATTTAATGTGGATAAGTGCAAGGTGATGCATATAGGGAAAAATAACCCATGCTATAATTACACAATGTTGGGTTCCATATTAGGTGCTACAACCCAAGAAAGAGATCTAGGTGTCATAGTGGATAACACATTGAAATCGTCGGTGCAGTGTGCTGCAGCAGTCAAAAAAGCAAACAGAATGTTGGGAATTATTAGAAAAGGAATGGTGAATAAAACGGAAAATGTCATAATGCCTCTGTATCGCTCCATGGTGAGACCGCACCTTGAATACTGTGTACAATTCTGGTCACCGCATCTGAAAAAAGATATAATTGCGATGGAGAAGGTACAGAGAAGGGCTACCAAAATGATAAGGGGAATGGAACAACTCCTCTATGAGGAAAGACTAAAGAGGTTAGGACTTTTCAGCTTGGAGAAGAGACGACAGAGGGGGGGATATGATAGAGGTGTTTAAAATCATGAGAGGTCTAGAATGTGTAGATGTGAATCGGTTATTTACTCTTTCAGATAGTAGAAAGACCAGGGGGCACTCCATGAAGTTAGCATGGGGCACATTTGGAGCTAATCAGAGAAAGTTCTTTTTTTACTCAACGCACAATTGGACTCTGGAATTTGTTGCCAGAGAATGTGGTTGGTGCAGTTGGTATGGCTGTGTTTAAAAAAAGGATTGGATAAGTTCTTGGAGGAGAAGTCCATTACCTGCTATTAAGTTCACTTAGAGAATAGCCACTGCATTAGCAATGGTTACATGGAATAGACTTAGTTTTTGGGTACTTGCCAGGTTCTTATGGCCTGGATTGGCCACTGTTGGAAACAGGATGCTGGGCTTGATGGACCCTTGGTCTGACCCAGTATGGCATTTTCTTATGTTCTTATGATCATTTAAGTTTGAATTTCTCCATAAATGATTAATGTGTGTAAAATGCTGTGTCTCATGATAACTGCATATTGTGGCGCTATTGCACGATATTTTGACCTAAAATCAGCCCCTTTTGAAATGATCTGCTTTGCATGCATTTGAATGCATAAAATTTACTAATGCATTAAAAAGCTAATGCATAGGGAATCCTATGCAAATAAAACAATGCAGTTGGTTGAAGCCACATTATTTCCAGACTGCGCTAACTGAAGAGTTGTAGCTAAGTATTCCCCGGAGCACTGAGATGTTAACACATGTTTCAGTGCTCTGGGGCTGCTATTTAAAGGGCCACGTGGCCTCTAATCCCCCCCCACCAATATGCCTAAAGGCCCTAGTGAGAGTCTCTTAGCTAGCCCCTGCCACCTGCTTCCTGTCAAAGCAGCCCATAGTAAAAATAAATAAATACAAATTTGCTTGAAGTGTCATGCAAAAATGCTCCCTTTCGTTAAAAAAAAAAATAAAATAAAAATCAACCCCCCCCACACACACACACACACACCAGTAGCTGCCCCTCTACCCCCCTGGAGTTCTCTTCTTCACCTCTTCTGGAAGGACATTCAATGCATCCACCACCCTGTCAGTGAAGAAATATTTCCTGATGTTGGTTCTGCGTTGTCCACCCTGGAGTTTCATATCATGACCCTCTAGTTCTGCAGTTTCCTTTTCAGTGGAAAAGGTTGGATGTTTGTGCATCATCAATTACCTTTCAGGTATTTGAAGATTTGTATCAGATCTCCCCTGCACCTCTTCTCCTTCAGGGTGGTATACATATTCAGGTCATTCAGTCTCATCTCATGTGACTTTTGATCTAGAACCCATACCATTTAGGTTGCCTTTCTCTGGACCACTTCTATTCTGTCCTTATTCTTTCTGAAAAAAGTGTCCAGAAGTGAACACAGTACTCCAGGTGAAGCCTCACTAAAGACCTGAACAAGGGCATTATCACCTTCTTTTTCTTGCTGGTTATTCCTCTGTCTATGCAGCTAAGCATCTGACTTTTGTCACTGCTTTATCACATACAGGCCGATACAGTAAGACGCGGGGGAGAGCCGGCGAGCGCCCAGGCCATTCTCCTGGGCGCGCGATTCAGTAAAGAAACATATGCAAATTAGGGTCCGCGATAAAAGGAGGTGCTAAGGACACTAGCGTGTCCCTAGCACCTCCTTTTTGACCGAAGTGGCGGCTGTCAGCGGGTTTGATACTCAATTTTACCGGCGTCTGTTCTCGAACCCGCTGACAGCCACGGGTTCAGAAAACGGACGCCGGGCAGATTTTAAATTTTTTTTTTTTTTTTTTGAGGCCTTGGACTTAATATCGCCATGATAGTAAGTCGGAGGGTGTCTAGAAAAGCAATTTTTTTCTGCTTTTCTGTACACTTTCCCGGTGCCGGCCAAAATTAAAATGCGGCTTCGCTGCACATTTTACTTTCTGTATCGTGCAGGAATAACTAATGGGCCCATCAACATGCATTTGTATGTTGCGGGCGCTATTAGTTTCGAGAGGGGGGGGGGGGTTGTTCATGCGTTTTCCACGCACTATTACCCCTTACTGTATAAGGGGTAAAAATAGCACACCGAACAGGGGCTAACAGTGCGCTCAGCCTGAGCGCACTTTACTGCATCGGCCCGATAGTGTCTGTTTGAATACAATGAAAGAATCAGCCCAATGCCCTTCTCCCACTCTGTGCACATTAGTCTTTTGTCCCTCCCATTTCAAACACATTTTTTTGGATTACTGCATTTCTTGACACTGAATCCTAGCTGCCAAACTTTCAACCACCCTTTAAGCTTCCTTAAATCACTTTTTCATTCTCTCTACTCTTTCAGGTCTGTCCACTCTGCTACAGATCTTAGTGTCATTCATAAAAAGACAAACTTTTTTTCTTTCTATCCCCTTTGCAGTGTCGTTCACAAAGATATGGAACAGAATTGGTCCCAAAACTGATGCTTGAGGCATCCACTTAATACTGTGTTCTTTTCAGCATAAGTTCCATTTAACATTATACACAGTCTCTGGTCAGTCAACCAGTTTGTAATCCATTTCACCAATTTGACACCCAATCCAAGGTTTCTTATTTTATTCTTGTGCCTCCTATGTCTCCATCGAATGACTTATGAGGAGCGGGTGAAGGACCTGAATATGTACACCCTGGAGGAGAGGAGGAGCAGGGGTGATAGGATACAGACTTTCAGATACTTGAAAGGTTTTAATGATCCATGATCGTCAACAAACCTTTTCCATTGGAAACAATTTAGTAGAGCTCTAGGGGTCACGATTTGAAACTCCAGGGAGGAAGACTCAGAACCAATGTCAGGAAATATTTCTTCACTGAGAGGGTGGTGGATGCCTGGAATGTCCTTCTGAAGGAAGTGGTGAAGACTAAAACTGTGAAGGATTTCAAAGGGGCATGGGATAAACTCTGTGGATCCCTAAAAGGCTAGAGGATGGGAAGGAATAAAGCTTAATTGGCACGGAGTGGCAGTTACTATCTTGGGAAGCTTGCTGGGCAGAGGGCAGACTAGATTGACCATTTTGGTCTTTTTCTGCTGTCATGTTACTATGTGGGGCTATATCAAAAGCTTTGTTGAAATCTTAAGTACATAAAATTGAGAGCTCTTCCTTGATATCTAATTCTTTAATCACCCAATCAAAAATATCAGTCAGATTCATTTGACAGGACCTGCCTCGGGCTCATCAATCCAGTGGATTGTAGATAGTTCAGTATCCTTTTGTTCAGCAGCGTTTTCATTAATTTTTCCACCACTGAAATAAGGCTAATTGGCCTGTAGTTTCCAGCTCTTTATATGCTGCCATCTTGGCAAAGTGGGACCACTACTGTTTTTTTTCTCCAATCTTGCTGCACTACTCCCATTTCCAAGGATCTATCAAACAGGTCTCTCCGCGGTACTACCAGCACGTCTCTTGAGTTATTAGTATCCTAGGATGTACCTCAACCAGCCCATTGGCCTTGTCCATTTTCAGTTTTCAGACTTCTGTAAATGGGGTTGCATCTCTGCTACTCCCATCCATGTTTTTGTCAACCAGCATCAGTCGTCCTCCTCCAGGGACCAAACCCACACAAGAGGGTTTTCTATGGTGAACATCAGAGTGAAGTATTAAATATTTCTGCTGTTTTTCTCATCTTTCTTCACATATTGATCCTTCAGTTTTACAATGCCACTTCTGGCCTTCCTCCTTTCTATAATATATCTGAAAAACTGTTTTGTCATCTCACTTGACATTTTGGCTTCTTGATTTTGTTCTTAGTCCTAGCATCACCAGATATTCTTCCTTTTTTATACTTTTTTAACTCTGTTCTCTTTGCCTTAATTTTTTTTAGCCCCCTCTGAGAAGCAAGTTGTCTTTACTTTTTTTTTTTTTTACATAAAGGTTTGGTGCCTTTATTATAGTCTCTCTTAATTTGGCCTACTTCTGGTACACCTCACCCATCTTTCCCCAGTCTTCTAGCATCTCTTCAAGGTATGACTCCATTTTACCATTTTATCTGCACATCAAGCCCCAGAACTGGAAATGCATTGGTCCTTTATCATCAAAATGGGTTGCTCCATCATTGATACAGAGTGCAGACCATGGGACCGGATGAGATACATGGCAGGGGCAGAAGAGAATACAATACATCCACCCCAACCAATTACCAGAGCCCTTACATCAACAAGATTTATTTATTTTATTTCTTTATAAAAATGTCTATACTGAACAAGGACTGACTGGAAACTGCAGATCCCATTTGCTTTCTGGTACCTGTCATATCTATTTAGCCTCTAGTTTAGACTTTGCAGAGCCCAAAAGATGTGTAGGATTCCATTCTGGTATGAGGAAAGAATGTTTCAACTCCCTCGTCCGGGCAAAGGGCACATTAGCCCATTGACCAGATCAGAGTTAGTGAAGGATTTTGTTACCTCTGTATTCCTTTTGTTAACTCCTTTCCAGGATGTCATATTTACTCCCGGAATCCCAGTATCCCCGTTTTGAGTGGAAGCTCCAACAGAACCCAAGCAAGGTGTTTATAGTCTACAGTATTCAGTTGCAGAGGAAGTCCACTCTGGGAGTCCTCCAGGAATATACCCCTCCTCAATCTCCTTACATAAGATATGCCATACTGGGTCAGACCAAGGGTCCATAAAGCCCAGTATCCTGTTTCCAGCAGTGGCCAATCCAAGTTACAAGTACCTGGCAAGTCCCAAACAGTAGATAGATCACAAGCTACTATTGCTTATAAATTACCGTCATAGCAGTTTATAGATTTATCTTCTAGGAACTTTATCCAAACCTTTTTAAAATCCAGTTACACTAATTGCTGTAACCACATCGTCTGACAATGACTTCCAGAGTTTAACTATGCGCCGAGTGAAAGAGTTTTTTGTTTTCAATAAGCTACTTGCTAATTTCATGGAGTGCCCCCTGGTCCTTCTAAATTTCAGAGAGTAAATATCTGATTTACATTAACTTGTTAGTCCTTTTATGATTTTGTAGACTTCTATCATATCCCCTGTCAGTTGTCTCTTATCCAAACTGAACTTCTTTAGCCTTTCCTCAAAGGGCAGCCATTCCATGCCCCTTATCGTTTTGGTTGCCCTTCTCTGCACTTCCTCCAATGCAGCTACATTCTTTTTGAGATGCGGTGATCAGAACTGCACACAGTATTCAAGATGCGGTCTCACCATGGAGTGATAAGGCATTATGACATCCTCCATTTTCTTTTCTATTCCCTTCTTAATAATTAACATTCTGTTTGATTTTTTTGATTGCCACAGCACACTGGGCTGATCATTTCAATGTATTTTCCACTAAAATGCCTAGATCTTTTTCCTGGGTGATAACTCCTAAGATAGAACCTAACACTGTGTAACTATAGCAAGGATTATTTTTCCCGATATACATCACTTTGCACTTGACTATGTTAAATTTCATCTGCTATTTGAAAACCCAATCTTCCAGTCTTGCAAGATCCTCCTGCAATTCATACCAATCTGCTTAGATTTAACTACTCTGCATTATTTTGTGTCAACCTCAAATTTGATCACCTCACTCATACCCCTTTCCAGATCATTTATAAATATATTAAAAAGCACCGGTCCAAGTACAGATTCCTGAGGTATTCCACTGTTTACCTTTTTCCACTTAATGCTCTCTGTTTCCTGCCTTTTAACCAACTTGCAATCCACAAAAGGACATCGCCTCCTATCCCATAACTTTTTTTTAGTTTTCTTAGAAGCCTCTCATGCGGGACTTTGAACACCTTCTGAAAATCCAAATACACATATACCGATTCACCTTTGCCACATGTTTATTCACCCCCTTCAAAAAAAAAAAAAAAAATTTGTGAGGCAAGACTTTCCTTGGGTACTCATCATCTCTCCATGTTTAGATCTTGTTTCTCAATTACTGTTACCTTCATTAAATACTTGTTGAAAGAGCCATGCTTTGACCTTTTTTCTGAACGTTGCTGTATTTGTTTCAAGTCTTATATCAAATGGTAGGTTTTTCCAGATCTTTGGGCTGGCAAGTGACAGTGCTCTTTCCCTTACTGCTGTTAATTTTGCTGATACCATTGACGGAATAGATAGTAAGCCTTTGTTGGTAGATCTTAAGTCTCTCTGCGGTGTATGTAGCCGTATTGCGGCGTTCAGCCATTTAACCTTTTTTCCGTGTATTGCCTTATGCAAAATGCATAGTTTTAAACTGTACCCACTGTTCAATTGGTAACCAATGAAGCTCTTTTAAAATAGGAGTAATGTGCTCTTCTATTTGTACCTGTCAGTATTCGTGCAGTGGAGTTTTGCATGATTTGCAAAGGTTGAATTGTTGAGTAGGGCAATCCGAGCAACAGAGCATTGCAATAATCAATGGATGAAAACTTTAGCCTGAAGCACCATTCTGAAGTCTTTTAACTTTAGTAGGAGTTTTAGTCTCCTCAATAAAAGCAATTTATAATACCCTTCTCTCGTTTTGCTGGTGATGTGATTTTTGAAGGTTAATTCTTGATCTACGGAAACCCCTAGATCTCTAATTGAAGATGACATCTTAATTTGGAAATTCTCATAGTTGAATGACAGATAACTATTATTTGGAGACACTTTTTTTTTCTAATACTATTATTTCTGTCTTTGCAATATTAATACTGAGTTTCGGTTGGTTTAGGAGGAGTTTGATTACATTTAGGTATAGTGTTGTTAGTTGAAAGGCTTTTTCTAAAGTATTGGTGACTGGAATAAGAATCTGTATGTCATCGGCATAAGTTACAAAGTTTTACTAATAGATCTGAAATTTCATTTTTTAGTTCTTTCAGAACACTGGGGTGTATACTATCTGGTCCAGGCAATTTATTACTCTTTAGTTTGTCAATCAGGCCTACCACATCTTCCAGATTCACCGTGATTTGGTTCAATTGATCTGAATCATCACCCATGAAAACCTTATCTGGAATGGGTATCTCTCCAACATCCTCTTCAGTAAACACTGAAGCAAAGAAATTGTTTAATCTTTCCATGATGGTCTTATCTTCTCTAAGTGCCCCTTTAACCCCTTGATCATCCAACGGTCCAACTGATTCACTTGCAGGCTTTCAGCTTCATACATATTTAAAAAAGAGGCAAAAACTCACAATAAAAACTATAGCCAACTTCTTTGCAAATTTTCTTTTAGCCTGTCTTATCAAAGTCTTACATTTAACTTGCCAGTGCTTATGCTTTACCTATTTTCTTCTGATGGATCCTTCTTTCAATTTTTGAATGATGATCTTTTGGCTGAAATGGCTTCTCTCACCTCTCCTTTTAACCATGCCGATAATCGTTTTGCCTTCCTTCCACTTTTCTTAATGCATGGAATACATCTGGACTGTATTTCTAGGATGGTATTTTTTTGTTAAAAGTGTGCAACAGGCGTGGACACTGTTTACCTTTGTAGCTGCACCTTTTAGTTTTTTGCTAACTATTTTTCTCATTTTGTCAGATTCCCTTTTGAAAGTTTAGCGTTATAGCCATGGATTTAAATACTGTCCCACTTCCAGTCATAAATTCAAATTTGTTCATATTATGATCACTGTTGCCAAGCGGGTGTACATGTGTGCGCGCTGGGTAGCACGCGCACGTGTATTACCGCGCACACCCTTTTAAAATCTACCCCTTAGTCTCATGCAGGATCTTTATCCTGTTGGACTGTATGCCATACTGGACATAAAGCGCCAGCCTGTCACCAAGATGCTCCTTTCTGTCATTACGATATAATTTGTACCCCGGTATAGCAGTGTCCCATTGGCTATCCAATTTTCCACCATGTTTCTGAAATGCTAAATTAGTCTGTCGTCATTCACTGCTATACAACCTAATTCTTCCATCTTACTTCTTAGACTTCTGGCATTTGCATACAAACATTTCAAAGTGAGTTTGTTTGGGTTTGCTTTCTGCTTTTCAGTTGACAGGGATAAATTGGAATCTTTTAGCTCAGATGAGTTTTTAATTATAGGCACTTCGACTACCTTTCTTATTATTGGAACCTCTCTGTTTGGATGCCCAACTCTAATGCTTCATTGGTATCCTTTGAAGATACTTCCCTGCGAACCATGCGCTGCTGAGTGACTGTCTGCTTTCCCCTTAGAGCAGCTTTTAAACTAGAACAATCTCCTTTTTAAAGGTTAGTGCCCGCAGCTTGGTTCCACCCTGGTTAAGGTGGAGCCCATCCCTTCAGAAAAGACTCCCCCCTTTCCCAAAAGGTTCCCCAGTTCCTTACAAACTGAATCTCTCTTCCCTGCACCATCATCTCATCCATGCATTGAGACTCAGGAGCTCTGCCTGCCTCTGGGGACCTGTGTATGGAACAGGGAGCATTTCAGAGAATGCTACCCTGGAGGTTCTGGATTTCAGCTTTCTACCTAAGAGCCTAAATTTGGCTTCCAGAACCTCCCTCCCACATTTTACTAAGTCATTGGTGCCCACATGTACCATGACAGCCATCTCCTCCCCAGCACTGTCTAAAATCCTATCTAGGTGACGTGTGATGTCTGCCACCTTCACACCAGGTAGGCATGTTACCAGGCGGTCTTCACACCCACCAGCCACCCAACTGTCTAAATTCCTAATAATTGAATCACAAACTGACAGCCAACTTAACCCTTCCCTTCTTGGCAGAAGCCTTGGGAGACACATTCTTGGTGCAAAAGTAAGACGCACCACCTGGAAAGCAGGTCCTTGCTACAGGATCATTTCCAGCTGCACCAGGTTGATGCTCTCCGTTCATGAGACATTCCTTCTCCAAGGCAGCACCAGGGATGCCAGACTACAGTCGGACTTGGCTACTATGTCCCTGAAGGTCTTATTTGTATACCTGTCTGTCTACCTCAACTCCTCCAGGTCTGCCACTCTAGCTTCCAGAGATTGGACTCATTCTCTGAGAAACAGGAGCTCTTTGTATCAGGTGTAGATACAACTTCTCACCGGCGGGTAAAAAATCATATATGTGACACTCGATGGAAAAGACTGGGAGGCCTCTTCCCCCCCCCCCCCCCCCCCCTTGCTGCTGGACTTCTGCCTTCATCTTAAATTTGTTCAGTTTCTAGTTAAGTTTTAGGTTGCTATGGGTGTAGGTTTCTGTACAATTAGTGTCTTTTAAATGTATTAATGTATTCACTATATATCTGGTAGTGACTTACAAGGGAATGATCAAACTCTTGATAAAGTGTGGGCAATTTCTGAGTAAGTTAAAAGGCTGATTTTTTTTTTTTTTTTTTTTGTGTGAAAATGACACCTGCCTATAAATTAAAGGATGAGCTAGGGGTGGGAGGGTGGGAAATACAAACACACAACCTTTTGTTTGTTGCCTGACTTTGACTACCTATTTAAAATAAAACACACAAAACCCAATAGTTTAAAACTTAAAATTATTGGGGAGATGTAAATGTTTCTCCAAGCAGTACTTACTGATTATTTACAACTACCAGCAAGGTGATCCTCTCTTCTCAGTGCTCCCGCTGGATTGTGGGTTACTGAGCTCTTCCCTTGCAATATATCTTGTGCATCTATGATAAATTAGTATAAAACAATACCTTTGGAGATGTATACTACAGTTAGTTGTCCTGAGTGACTCAGCAGTGATTAACAAATGTTGGTACCTAATCAAATAAACACACTACTTTAACACCTTTCCTTGGCATATTGGTAGGAAAAAGGTAATATGTTTTGGCGTCATCTTAAATTCCACTGGATGTCTGTGGCTGTGAATCTGACAGCAAAACTTCCTGGACTCTTGCACTCTATCACTGTTGCTCTTTTGAAATGGGTTTTCAAGCTTTAGGACAGAAGTAGATAGAGTCTTGCAAAAGTATTCAAATGACACACATTGTTCCAGACAGTATGTATGTGGTAAACCAGTATGCTCAAAGTAAATGTTCAAAGTCACAATTATTTCTCTGTATTTTTTGTAAAATGAAATTAAAACTGAAAATTGTTTCTTGCATAAATAAGTATTCATCCCCTGTGCTGTAGAATGTCCAAGTTTACACAGATGAAAGATAATTGCCTTAACAATTGGCCTCTACCTGGGAATTGTTTAAAAAAAAAAATTCTGGATGAAAGACACCCTCATTTCATTGGTCAGAATGTGAATCTGAAGGAAAGCTGTGAAAATGAAGACCAAAAAGCATTCTAATGAAATTAAGCATAAAGTTATAGAAATGCACAATTTAAGAAATCAATATCCAAGTGCTACCAAATAATATCCAGTGAACACTGTTGGATCAATTGAGGAAGCTGCATCATACCACCTAGACAAGGCCATCCCTCAAAACTTAGCATGAGAGCAAGAAGGAGACTTGTGAGAGAAGCCACATAAAGGCCAGCAGTTACTTTGAAAGAGCTACAGAGTTCAGTGGCTGAGATGGGAGTGGAGTTTCACCAGTCAGTCATATCAAGAGCTCTGCATTCAACTGGCCTGCATGGGAGGGTGGCTAGAAAGAAGCCATTACTGAAGAAAAACCACATGAAAGCACATCTGGAGTTTGCCAGAAAGCATCAGTGACCCAGCTAAAATGTGGGATAAGATTTTATGGTCAGATGAGACAAAAATGGAGCTTTTAGGATAGAATTCAAAATGCTATGTGTGATGTAAACCTAACACAGCCCATTCCTCAGCT
Source organism: Rhinatrema bivittatum (assembly GCF_901001135.1). Taxonomy (NCBI): domain Eukaryota; kingdom Metazoa; phylum Chordata; class Amphibia; order Gymnophiona; family Rhinatrematidae; genus Rhinatrema; species Rhinatrema bivittatum. The sequence continues at coordinate 76,506,611 of NC_042621.1, read as the reverse complement.
AACATCCTCCTAACAGTAAAGTATGGGGGTGGAAGCATCATGTTGTGGGGATGCTTTTCCTCAGCAGGGACTGGGCATCTTGTTAAAACTGAAGGACAGATGGGTGGTGCAACATAGACAGGGAGATACTACAAGGCAACCTGCTTCAGTCTGCTAAAAAAAAACCCCAAAACCCCCCAAAACAAAACTAAAACTTGGGAGAAAGTTCATTGTTCAGCAGTACAATGATCTCCAAGCACAAGGCCAAAGCAACATAGGAGTGGTTGAAAAACAAAAAGGTGAATGTTCTACAATGGCCAATTCAAAGTCCAAATCTCGATTCAATTGAGAATCTTTGGCACTATTTGGAAATTGTGGTCCATAAGCGTCATCAAATCAACTTGAACATCCTGGAGCAAATCTGCCAGGAAGAATGGGCAAAAATCACTCCCAAACAGTGTGCAAAGCTGGAAGAAACTTACCCCAACAGACTTAAAGCTGTTATTGCAGCAAAAGGTAATTCTACCAAGTACTTGTCTAAAGGGGGCGAATACCTATGCAAGCAGCATTTTTCAGTTTTTAACTTTATTTTACAAAAAAATGCAGAGAATTTTGGCTTTGAAAAGTTTACGAGCATACTGGCTTGTAGTAATCCATACTAAATGGAACAATCTGTGTAACTGTCATTTGTAATCAACTCAAATCTGCTGACTTTTTAGGTGGCCAAATATTTCTGCAAGCCACTGTATATTTTCTTCTGATTTTTTTTTCTCAAGAGGAGAGAATTTTGTTTTATCTAGGTTAATACAGTCTGAAGAGAAGCTATTAGAGTTTTCTGAATATGAACATTGCAGATCCTTTTTGAAAAGTCTCTAAAAATGAATTTCCATTTCTCATTGGGCCACTTTTCTTGCAGAAGGAAGTCTCCAAGAGAACATGGTATTCTTCAAGAAATGGAAAGGGAAGATAAATTTCTCCCTATTCTTCATTCTATTAAGGGCATTTGTCTGTAAATTTGAAGAAATCTGGATACTTTAATTTTTTTCCCTTTCTGGGGCCAATAAGATTTACAGAATTGACCCAAGCAAATCCCTTCCTAGGGCATTTTGTCTGCCAAAAACTAATTTCAATGGATCCTTCTTTAAATACCAGATGAGCTATCTCCATATGTAGTAAAGAGTTTTCTCCCCTCTATCATACAAAAAGGGAAGAGTTTTTTGGTGGGACATGTCCAAAACTAGAGAGTCTTAGAGGAGACACATCTGTGTTCCTTCATCTGCCAGGGAGAGCCTCAGCCCTGCACTAGCTGCAGTTCCACTATTAAATTGTTGTTCCTTCTCTTAGGGAATTTCTACCCTCAAACTTTGAAGAAAATTCACATAATACCTTAGCTGTTTCAGAAAGGAGCATTCATCAGCTGTTTACCCTATAGCTGTCATTTTTGCTTTGAACTTCTGTTTACTGAAACGTTTGTTTCTGTTTGATACACTGCAGAACACTTATTAAAATTTTAATTTAAAATTTTTATAACTTAAGATTGAATACTTCATTTTCAAAAGAAGAAATGCCATTTGTTGAGCTGGTGGTGTGGTTAGAGCCAGCAAAGCAATTGGCACCAAAGCATGCAGTGTGGACGCACCAGTTGCTGGCGCACACAGCACAGGTCAAGCTTCTTCCCGACTGGGAGGAGACTCTTTGCAGCTTCCTTTCTCTGTGTTGTCACCCTAGTCCCAATCTCATCTCCTCTTTTTGGATCCCATGCCTTCCAGGGCACCTTCACTGTCATCTACTCATGGACTACATTTGAATACACCTATCTGCTCCATTGTGTCTCTGGTCTCTGTGTTCATTGGCATATTTCAACCCAAGAGGAAACCTCCTCCTGGAAGTCCATACATGTTTCTCAAGAGGATGACCTTGTGCTGGTTTCAAAGGAGGATATCTCTTCTCTAACTCTAGCCCAGAGGATACAACAGGCCGTATGCAACGTGGCTGAATTGGTGAAGTCTTTAACTCATTGGTAGCCAGTGACAAGAAGGGTACCCTTTGCCCTTTCTAGTTCAGAATATCCAATTTTTTTCCCTTAAGGGAGTCCCTCTCGCCTCCATACCTTGGGTGCTCCCATTAGAGGTCCCAGATTTGGAGCTAGCTAGCCCCTGTTTGTAGAGGAATCTAGCCAGCATTCTGAGGATACTGCACCCCTGAACATTCCCCCTCTGATTTGACCAAGGTTCCTATTTCGATCATCTTCATTAGATTCATGGAATACTGTTCCCTCCACCTTTTGGTTTTGAGGGAAGGGTCTACGGATATTCTCTCAGACCGCTAACCCTGACCTTCCAGTGCATTCATCACCTCCACAAGAAGACCTCTCATACTCTAAATCCCTTAACAAGCTGGCTTAGGCAATTGCTTAGGCAGGGGAGGAAGCCCGACACTTCACGCATATCCAACATAGCTCTCTGCTTCAACGGCAGGGGAGGAAGCCCGATACTTCACCCATATCCAGCATAGCTCTCTGCTTCAATGGCAGGGGGAATGAAGAAAAGTGGATCTATATACTGACAACAACCATCAAGGTTTGAATTACATAGTCTGGGTAAACAAATAAGCATGGGTGTAGCTTGCTTATTGCGGCGGTTACTACCCCTAACTAATTAAGCTAGATATTTCACTTAGATGCAGTTGCAACACTGCTCTCTACATTAATGGTGGGGGTGGAAGAGAAATAGAACCAAAAGGTTACTAAGAGCCAAGAGAAACAGATAAGTATGAGAAAAAAAAAGTGAAAGCTTGCTGGGCAGACTGGATGGGCTGTTTGGTCGTCTTCTGTCATTTCTCTGTTTCTAAGTTTCATTGTACTACTCCCTTTGTTACCTTAGCTGCAACTTTTTCATCAGATCACACCTTCACATCCCACTGCTTTCTGGACAGTCTAGCAAGACGTTTTGCACAGCAATAGTCCACTGTCTCGGGGAGGGGGACTCTGTAGGCTGCAGGATGAATTAGCCATGCTTATTACCTGCCTGACTTCCTAGAGATAAAGCTAAGTTCTACAATCAACTGAGGGGCTCATGAGGCAGTACGTGTCTGAACTCCCCCTGCATGCATGGTAGTAAAATTTTACTGAGTTGGAGAAAAGGATCCATTTTCTGTCATTAGATGTTGTCACCCATATGTGTCACGGTTAATTCATCCTGCTGTTTGTGGTAAGCAAACTTGTCGCCTCTTGAAGGATCCTCGGTTATAAAAAGATATTAACATAAATGTTTTTAAATCATCCTTCATGATCAAATTTTATTTCTTACCATTAATGTCATACTGTAGGATGTAATTAATTTGTAAATATGTAGCATAGACAGAAATCTGGGGGTTAGTATTTTTAACATTTTTGAGTTCAATGAAAGAATTCAAACGTCATTTTCTCATGTAAATGTGCCATAGCCATTACCTTTATAATTACCCCCCCCCCCCCCAAAAAAAAAAAAAAAAGATAGGAGTAGGAGGCTGAGAGCCCAGGGTTCAAATTACACTGCTTCTCCTTATGACTTTGGGCAAGTTGCCTCAGGTACAAACTTAGATTGTGAGGCCTCTGGGGCAGGGAAAATATTTACTACACCTGAATGTAACAGACCTTGAGTTACCAATGAAAAGGCATGAGCTAAATACATGCTGAGTAAACTTCCAGCAGTTTAAATCATTTTACATTTACCTGGGCCTATTATTCAGCATTCAGGTTGGTTTTCTTTTAAGTAAAGACTGTCTGTAGATATTTAATTTGCCTTGTGAAATATCATTATTTGAACTTTTAAAATACCCTTTCTATACTATATGTTGGTGTTCATAGCTAATATTTTATATTGGTAATAAAAGCCCATCTAAGAATGTGGAGATACTATCAAGGGTGTAATTTGAGATATGTGGGTAGTAAAAAGTGTGAGTTTGTTGGTAGAGAGCCAAGCCCCTGGTTTTCTGTGGCAAGAGTAGGCCAGTTCTATGGCAGATGTGGCAAATTTAAATAATTATTGCATATATTTGCAATTTTATTTTATTTTACTTTGTACAAATAAAGTCACACATTTGTGTGTCCAGTAAGTTTGTTTGGCTCTTCACTAGATGAAAAGGGCAGGTGGGGAAGGGATCTTGAAATGGGAAGCGATAAGATTGCAGAGGAGGGAAATGAAGGAATCATAGGCAGGAAGGTAGAAATTTAAGCAGTAGAAGAGGACAGATAGTGAGGATGGTGGATTCAGGGAGGATAAGGAAATGGAATGAGAGGAAGGAGGGATGGGAATTGGGGAGGTGGAAAAGTGAGGGATGGGGTGGAAGAGGAGGGAAGATTAGTGTGGAGGAAGATCCCTTATCCTCCTTTCCAAAACCCCTTTAACCCCCTCTGTCACTTCCTCTGCCACCCAATCACCTCACTCACCCTGGTTTTAACCCCCTTCCACAAACCGTTCACTCATCATGGTTCTGCTCTTCCATCCATGAATCCAGTTAACCTCACTCCCCCCCCCCCACCCCCAATCCGGGTCAGTTTGTTCCTTCCTTCCATCCCATGATGCCCGGTTTAGTCTCTCCCTGCATGCTCCCTGGACACCCTCAATCACGAGCTACTATTGGCCAAACAGGAGTAGGAGGAAGAGAGAGCCTTGTGGTGCCTCTGGCGTGTCCTCCCTACTCCCCTGCTGGGGCCTGAGTATGTACTTTGAACCGCATGGTTTAATGTACGCCATTCATATGCATGTACACTGCACCAATATGTCTCTTCCAGGGTGGGCAGGAGGGAGATGCTAAATCATACTTGGGAACTTTTGATTTCTGGTTATCCTGAGATTTTTGTGATTTAATGGGGATCGGGGAAGTGGGAGTGTCAGTGTATGCACATACAGTTTCTCTCATGTCCACGCTACCGCACTCACATTTTCATTCTCTTGCACACATACATGCTCATTTTCTCCCACACTCCCTCACATGCACACTCCTCTCCATTTACAAAAGAGGAAATGTGGAAAAAAGGATTTGCATTCACAAAAAAGTGGGGAGTAGCTTGCTTGTTACGGTAGTTACTACCCCTAACCAGTTAAGCCTGATACTTCACGTTCAATACATATCCAGAGTAGCTCTCTGCTTCAACGGCAAGGGGGAATGAAGAAAAGTGGATTTATGTTCAGACAACAACCAACAAGGACTGAATTTCACAGGCTGGGTAAACAAATAAGCGTGGGAGGAGCTTGCTTATTGCAGCAGTTACTACCACTAACCAATTAAGCTAGATACTTCGCTTAGAAGCAGTTCCAGCACTGCTCTCTACATTAATGGCGGGGATGGAAGGGAAATAGAACCAAAAGGTTCCTAAAGGCCAAGAGTAACAGATAAGAATGAGAAAAAAAAAGTGTGAAAGCTTGTTGGGCAGACTGGATGGGCCATTTGGTCATCTTCTGCCGTCTTTTCTATGTTTCTTCTCGGGCCTGCTTCTACATTCTTGAATAGGCCTTAGATTTTTATTTTTTAATGTTGTCCCAGAGACCTGGCAATCCTCCTCCTCTCCTTTCATTCTTTATATAAAAAAAGAAGAAAGTTGCCCTAAGCCTGTATTGCCAGTAAGTAAATAGAGCTTCGCTCCCTCCCTGGAAAGTATAGGGAAGGAGGGGGTAGAGCTTAATTTACATACCAGTGTTGCAGGCACAGGGCAACTTTCCTCTTTTATTATATGAGATGTTTCCAATAAAATGAGTTTTTAATCAATTAGCTCATTCAGAAATTGGCTCAAATGTTTCCCCTTTTCACCACAAAAATGATTGTCATTTTGCATGGAGAGTAAAGTTCAGTGGAATGTATATTTGAATCTTTATGGAATGTAATTTATTTTTCAGGAAAAAATAGTTGTGGCAGAAGACAATATCTTGACTAGACATTCCTGAAGCTTCATATTATCATGTGGTTTCTGTTATTAATATTGCATCTAGTAAGAATGAGTTAACCTTTCTTAACAAAGAAGTTTAATATAAATTTCTCAGTTAATGGATGACAGCCATTTTTTTCATAGTGTGAGTTGACCCTTTTTGACCAAGAAATGGAATTTGAGAAACAGGACACAGAACATGTGCGGTCTATGGCTGGCTGGAGGACATATTACAGTCTCGACTCCAGTTTTCTCTTGCATGACTTGTATTCTATACACTCAAATGGTACATAGAAGCAGCTTACCTCAGCAATACTTCTTAACAAACACATCAACCGAGCAGTATTCAAACGGAGTTGCCGTCTCAGTCTTCCCCAGGGCCTGTCGCTCTGCTCTGATCCTACGCTTTATTCCTGCTCAGAGGGGACACCCTGGACTCAGAATGCCTGGTGTTAAGGTGGACTGGGCCCAGACTGCTGGGACCGGTCTATTAAGGTGTTCTGATGGTTTTTACAGTGCACTCTCCCACAAGATTATAGAAAATAAATGTCTTATCCATTATATGATTTCATACTTTTTTTTTTGGCTAATGCAAAAATATGCAATAGTAATTAAATATTGATCTATTTAAATACTTTAAGCTTCTTTGCTGAACATAACTTTGACTGAACCAAGCTTGGTTAACCCCAATTAAACTAAAAGCGGCTAGTGAATCTTGTGATCTATATATTACAGCTGTATAGTTTAACAAATTGTATACTGTTCTAATAGGGCCATAGCTAGGCACTTGCAGTGACACAAAATGTATCTTTGAGAGATGTAGACTGAGCTGTTACAGATGGCATTAAGTGGAAAAATAGTTATTGTCACCATCTTGTTCAAAATGTGGGGAGAGGAGGATTTCCCACTATTTCAGCACAGGGCACTAAATTCTTTAGCCATTATGTCATTATTAGTAACCATATATGTGTATCTAAATCTTTATTATATATCTTTGTATTATTTGTATGTATGTATATATGTATATCAAGAACTGGCAGTACCATCCAAAAAATTATATAAGTAGAGAGGTAGAATAAAGCAAAAACACATAACCACTACTGTTGATATGTAGAGCATCTTCATTGACATGACCTCATCTAGTAAATAGAATGTATTTAGAAAATTGTTTTGATATTACAAAAATTAAAGGGTTAAAAAGCCAGTTTATCACTTACAAGTAGCTTACTGACACTTCAGTATCTGTTACACATGTGCCAGCAGGCTACAAGGTTTTTAAATCAATACTGACATAAAATTATTTCTTGTGGAGTGTTTTTTTTTAATGTGATCTGCTGAAGAACTAATAAACTATAAATCCAGAAAAAAATGAAAATGTGCTCAAACTGTAGTCCTTCTTCTTAAACAGCCTTTATCTGAAGGTCTGCCAAAAACACGGATTCCCAGTCTGCTTCAATGGTCTAGAATTCCCTAACATGAGTCCTTCTTTTCACTATCAAATGATTAGCTTCTTCAGGGGGTCACGGTGTAATAATCATGCATCATTTAGCGTTTAAGCTGGGTTATGACTAAAATCCTTATATGGAATCTCCTACTGTAAAAGTTATCTAATTTTCTATTAGAATCTCAAAATGTAGCTTTTTTGCTGAAACCTTCCTCCTTATAGGTATAATTTGTAATGTTCTAGCAGCTGAAAAAAATATAGAAGAGAAAGCCATATTGATTTTTAGGAGTCGAAACAAAAAAATCTTTTGAGATGTATAAAGCAGATGTTTAAATCCCGCCAAATTTAAAGACAACTAATAGTGGTAAGGCTCAACTTCAATGAGATTCCTTTCCAGAAAATAATGGAAACCACTAAAAAATGGCTTCCCATTCTATTGATTAAGACCATGTGGTGCAATAGTGTTCCAAGTAAAATTGTAATATTGTTCTTGAAATCATAACAATAGAGATGACACCTCCACAATATGGATGTGATTGTTGAATAACAAAGTATTGCAGATGATCTAAAGTGACTCATCTTGCCAATGTTAAACAATAAGCACTTTTATCTTGTTGGTGCAAATGCAATGTTTATGTTGTATGATTCATGTTTCATTGACTTCTTGATATGGCCAATATATAGTAGTCCACATGGAGAAAGCATAAATAACGACTTGAATTACAGTCATATCTTCCATGTAGCATAAAATTGGTGCATTGAACAGGATGGAAAAAAAGATTAAATTTCCAAACAACTGAGGCACACTGAACATTGACCATATTTAAACTGACAGACTGGTAAAGGACTTGATAGTTCCAGCTTCAATGGATAAGTTTGAACTATTTGATCTTTCAAGTTACTTTCTCGCTTTAAGATCCCATGGAGTATAAAGATATTCCAGTGACGATGAATGATTTCTTGTACCTCCCTAATGTGAGGCATGTATGGAAGTACACAAACCATATAATCCAAGGGGGTTTGCTGATGGGTACCATTAGCTCTGTTAGCAAACAGGGCTTATTTGTTTGCTTGTTTCAAAACTTTTACCCCCTAAATAAAAACTTTTCCTTCATATGGAATACTTGCTGTTTATATTGTATAAGAGAAGAACACAGCTGACGTTAACATAAAAATTGGCTGTAGATATATTAATTCTTAAACAGCGTTGGTGATGGCTGGTATAATGTAAAAGTGTTCTTATCTGTTGGTTTCACAATTATAGTAGTAGACAGAATGCCGTCAGAATTATATACACAGAGATCTAAAAGATTTGTGTTTGAAGGACTTTACAATGTGACATGAAGGTTGGAATCCAAAGAATCAAGCCAAACTGCTGAAGAAATTAATTTGTGCTAGTCTGTATGAAAAATAAATGCTATCTTTGAATCAAATGCAATATTTAATGTAGGATCAATATACTGAAGTATAGATATGCTGTTTGAATTTTTCAACATATAAACAGGCCACTGAAGGGGCCATGGTGGCCCCATGGCTGAACCCCCTAATTTGTTGAAAAAATTGGTCTTTATATTTAAGTTTTTTGTAAGTGCCAATGTAACTAACTCAAAGATGAACCTTTGAAGATAAGATATCTTCAGTGAAGCCAAATTTTCAGTTATAGTTTTGTAACACTGCTGATTGTGATATGTTTATATACAAGGCGGTAATATCTGCTGTAACCAGAAACCATTATGAAAAAAAATTACATTGTTGCAATTCTTGAATGAAGTAAGCCAAATCTCTTATGTATGAAGGAATTAGGGGAAGCAATATCTGCAAATACTTGTCTACATATTTTAATAATGGCCCTAACAGCAGCTCTATACCTGGCACTATTAGCCAGCTTGGTGGAGATTGAAGCAATTTATGAATTTTGGGAACTAAATAAAAAATTATGGTAAGATTTTGTTCTCATAAAAAAACAATGGTCTGGATTCCCTAAGGTCACAGACCTTAGACAATCTGGCAGTAACGGGGGGTCGCGGGAGGTAGGCTGCGAAAGCAGTCAGCCATCGTACCACTGCGGTGAGCTGGCTGGTGTGAAACTGGTGGCGATAAGGGTCTTTGCCTTTCGCTGCCAGCGGTGTGTCCGCAATGTCGACCCCGGGGCCGACTCCGTCCCGAGCTAGCTAACACACGTGAAAAGGGACTTATCGCGTGCGATACGCTTCGAAAATGACCCCCAATGTTTTTTGATAGTAATAATCCTTCTTTAAGCCATGATCCAATAAAGGCTTGATGACATTTTCCAATTGAAGTGTAGGATCCACTTCTAATGGCTGGTAAACATCAGTGTCAAATAATTGTCTGTACACTTCCTGATCATAGTCTTGAGAGTTAATTACATCCACCCCTTTTCCTTTATCTGCCGGACATATAACTGTTGTATAATCTTGTTGAAAATTTTGACATTTGATGCTCCCACTTGGATAAATTGAGTGTAAAAAGAAATAAACTATTTTCCATATGACTTAAATCCCAGAAAAGCAATCCTTCAAAGGCAGCAATAGCTGAATCTGCTGGTCCTGGTGGGATCCAACTAGTTTTGCACATTAATGAAGGTCTTGAATCTGGTGCTGGGATCTATGCAAAAAAAAAAAAGCTGCCATTGAGTTGAATAAATTTATGAAGATCTGCTTGAATCCAAAACAGATTGTATTTATGACCAAGCACTAAACATAGGCCTTTCTGAAGAGAGATTTAATCAGGCTTAAATGTACATAAAGAGATGTTGAAAAATATTGAGGAATTTATTGTTGGAAGCATAGACAATTCTTGGCAGTTGGATATCCGAGCTACTGATACGAATAACTCTGTGTTTGAACAATGGGGACGCAACTCTAAAAAAAATTACTCAATCTTGTGAGTCCTTTTTGTGGTTCATCTCCAGTTTTTGCTCCAAATGTAACCTTTCTCCCTACTTTTCTCTTATGTTGCAAAGTTTCATCCTCTTCAGACGAGTCACTTGCTGTAGAATCAAAAATTTTGAATGCGCAGGGACACCTATTCTTATTCATCCAGGGGTAGACATAGACACTGTCTGTCGTCCTACAGAAATTTAATTTTAATATTTTTTAACTATTAATATTGAATTGAGTAATGAGCTCAGTATTCATCCAGTGAAATAGAAGACAACAAAATAGTCAACTGGTCTTGTATGTCACATAGTGACTCTGCTGATTGATTAGTCATTTCTATTAGGAGCATCGGATCATAAGAACATTTATTAAGGATGGCATTCTCTCCAGATATAACATTTTCATTGTCCTAAAAAAGAAAATGCTTCTTATAAATCCTTAATCCTTGTGGTATTCATTTAGCTCTATAGCATTAATTAAAAGTAGCCAAGTGTAGTTTAGTGCGAATAAGATGTTTCTTCTGTTGAATTGAGGGCCAATTAGTGGCTGAAGCACCTGTAGAACTATTGGAATTAAATAAGTGAATACCAGATATCACTGTTGTGGCTGCTTGTTCAGAGCAGTTAAAAAAAAAAAAAAAAGTTTCTATAGGTCGTCACTTGTCTGTTTAAAATTGCGATAACCACAGGTAAAAATAGACAGTACTATCCAACAAATTATATAAGTAGTGATAATAAATGAAGCAAAACCAGAAAACATAATCACTACTTTTGAAAATTTAGAGCATGCTTATTGAAATGACCTCATCTAATAAATTTAAAAAAAATGTAAAACAATTGTTTGAAAATACATTTTGATTAAAGAAAACTTATAGGGTGAAAAAGCCTGTTTATCACTTACTGAAGTGTCAGGAAGCATCTTGAATGCCTGTTAAAACATATTAAAACTTATGCCAGCAGCTTCAATGATTTTAATCAATACTGGCAAAAAAACACCCCACAAGGAATTAATAATGTGTTATCCACTACGACACCTAGATCTTTCTTGGGTGGTAGCTCCTAATATGCAACCTAACATTGTTTAAAAAACAAAACATCCTAGAAACACAGTCCAGTTGTATTACACACATTAAGAAAGATGGAAAGAAGAAACGATCACCGGCATGGTTAAAAAAAAAAAAAAAAAAAAGGGGGAGGTGAAAGAAGCTATTTTAGCCAAAAGATCTTCATTCAAAAATTGGAAGAAGGATTCAACAGAAGAAAATAGGATAATGCATAAGCATTGGCAAGTTAAATGTAAGACATTGATAAGACAGGCTAAGAGAAAATTTGAAGAAAAGTTGGCAATAGAGGCAAAAACTTACAGTAAAAACTTTTAAAAATATATCCGAAGCAGCCTGTGAGGGAGTCAGTTGGACCATTATATGATTGAGGGGTTAAAGGGGCACTTAGAGAAGATAAGGCCATCACGGAAAGATTTTTTTGCTCAGTGTTTACTGAAGAGGATGTTGGGGAGGTACCCATACTAGAGAAGGTTTTCATGGGTAATGAGTCAGATGGACTGAACCAAATCACGGTGAACCTAGAAGATGTGGTAGGCCTGATAGACAAACTGAAGAGTAGTAAATCACCTGGACCAGATGGTATACACCCCAGAGTTCTGAAGGAACTAAAAAATGAAATTTCAGACCTATTAGTAAAAATTTGTAACCTATCATTAAAATCATCCATTGTACCTGACTGGAGGGTGGCTAATGTAACCCCAATATTTGAAAAGGGCACCAGGGACTATTCGGGAAACTACAGACCAGTTAGCCTGACTTCAGTTCCAGGAAAAATAGTGGAAAGTGTTCTAAATATCAAAATCACAGAACATATAGAAAGACCTGGTTTAATAGAACAAAGTCAGCATGGCATTACCCAAGGCAAGTCTTGCCTCACAAATCTGCTTCCCTCTTTTGAAAGAGTTAATAAACATGTAGATAAAGGTGAACCAGTAGATGTAGTATATTTGGATTTTCAGAAGGCGTTTGACAAAGTTCCTCATGAGAGGCTTCTAGGAAAAGTAAAAAGTCATGGGATAGGTGACGATGTCCTTTCGTGGATTACAAACTGGCTAAAAGACAGGAAACAGAGAGTTGGATTGAATGGACATTTTTCTCAGTGGAAAGGAGTGGGCAGTGGAGTGCCTCATGGATCTGTATTGGGTCCCTTACTTTTCAATATATTTATAAATGATCTGGAAAGAAATACGACAAGTGAGGTAATCAGATTTGCCGATGATACAAAATTGTTCAGAGTAGTTAAATTACAAGCAGATTGTGATAAGTTGCAGGAAGACCTTGTGAGACTGGAAAATTGGGCATCAAAATGGCAGATGAAATTTAATGTGGATAAGTGCAAGGTGATGCATATAGGGAAAATAACCCATGCTATAGTTATACAATGTTAGGTTCCATATTACTAGCTACTACCCAAGAAAGAGATCTAGGCATCATAGTGTATAACACATTGAAATCATTGGTTCAGGGTGCTGCGGCAGTCAAAAAACAAATAGAATGTTGGGAATTATTAGAAAGGGAATGGTGAATAAAATGGAAAATGTCATAATGCCTCAGTATCACTCCATGTTGAGACTGCACCTTGAAAGACTAAAGAGGTTAGGACTTTTCAGCTTGGAGAAGACAGCTGAGGGGGGGGGGGGGGGGATATGATAGAGGTGTTTAAAATCATGAGAGGTCTAGAATGAGTGAATCAGTTATTTACTCTTTCAGATAATAGACTAGGGGGCACTCCATGAAGTTAGCATGTGGCACATTTAAAACTACTCAGAGAAAGTTCTTTTTCACTCAACGCACAATTAAACTCTGGAATTTGTTGCCAGAGGATGTGGTTAGGTCAGTTAGTGTAGCTGTATTTAAAAAAAAGGATTGGATAAGTTCTTGTGGAAGTCCATTACCTGCTATTAATTAAGTTGACTTAGAAAATAGCCACTGCTATTACTGGCAACAGTAGCATGAAATAGACTTAGTTTTTGGGTACTTGCCAGGTTCTTATGGCCTGGATTGACCACTGTTGGAAAAAGGATGCTGCTTTGGACCCTTGGTCTGACCCAGTATGGCATGTTCTTATGTGATGTGCTGAAGAACTAAAACTATAAACCCAGAAAAAAATGGAAAGAATGCTCAAACAGTTGTTATCCGAAGGTCTACCAAAACCGCTCTGGATTCTGTCTGCTGCAAATGCTAGAATTCTCAAACCTGAGGCCTCCGTTTCACTATCAAATGATAGCTTCTTCAAGGGGTCATATTTGTAATAACAACGCAAGTGTTGGCCTAAAGAAGCTAGGCTATACGTGAAAAACGTATCTAGAATCTACTAGATCCTAGTAGAATCCTGAAATGTAGCTTCTTTCCTTGTATCCATAATTCATAATGCTCTTAACACCTGAAAAAAAGGAGAGAAAAACGTACTGGCTTTATGCAATATTGAGATGTGTATAGCAGCCCTAAACACACATGCTAAAAATATAATATGAAACCCAATGTACAATCTACTGCTATAGAGAGTAAACCATTAAAATGTCGTCTCTTAATTAGGTAACTTAACATCACGCCTTCAATGATTTAATCAGAATGACATCTCCTAATCCAATGAAAATGGCAGAATGCAAAACCCCACCAAATTTAGACAGCTAAAAGTAGTAAGGCTTGACTTCAGTTAGATTACTTTTTGGAAACTAATGAAAACCACTATGAAAAGACTTCCCAAAGTCCATGTGGTACAATAGTGTTCCAAATAGAAATGTAATATTGTTCTCAGCATCTTAAAAATAGAGAGATGTCACCTTCCCAGTATGGATGTAATTGTTGAATAATAAAGTATCACAGATGGTCTAAACAATTTCTCTAAGCTTGCCAGTGTTTAACAATAGGTGCTCCTACCTTGGTATGAATACAGCTTTTACGTTGTTTGGTTCGTGTTTTCACTGGTCCCTTGGTATGGCCAATATATAGTAGTCCACAAGGACAATTAATAGCCTCAAATGCTTCCAGAAGACAGAGGTAGAATATCTTGTAGGTCTTTTAGACAACACATTCTGTTCAGAGATAAGAGAGATTGCCCTTCTAGGCAATTGACATCTCAAAGGTTTAGGGCAAGAGGGAGAATGCAACCCTTTTGTGGTGCAAGAAAATCAAGACAAAACATCAGACCCTCCAATTCTATTTTCAGTCAGCAATGATGTGTCAAGTATTCACCGATTCTGCCAATATGGCAACTCCAAACTCCAGAGAGTGGATCTATATAACATCAGACCAGTGGATCTTAAGCATTATAATAAAATGTTTGTTTTTGAGCTAGCATGTCCCCATAAGAGATTTTTTGAGTCACTATGTACAATTCAGGAAAATAAAAGAGCAGGATAAATTGATAAAGCCCCAAGCAATATGTCCAGTATCTTTTCAAGAGGAAAGATTGGGTGGTTGTTTAATCTCTTATCATCCCAAAGAAGGACCTTTTGCCCAATCCTAGATCTAAAAGGGGTGAACAGGAGTCTAAATGTTCCTGATTTTCAAATGGAAACTCTATGGTCAGTAATATACTCTATCCAGAAAGGAGAATTACTTGCCTCTTTAGGCACACTTCCATGTACCAATAAGAGAAGCATTTCAGAAATATCTTTGTTTCATTATGAAAAGGTATTTTCAATTGAGAGTTTTCACGTTTGGTCTAGCAACAGTCCAGAGAACCTTTTACCAAGGGTAATGGTTGTGGTAGCAGCTTATTTAAGAAAGGAAATAATCATGGTCGACATATCTGGATGATTGGTTGATCAGGGCAGTCTTGTCAGGAAGGAATCAAAGCAATATCCAGGCTATGGGAGGTTCTAGACAGTTTGGATTGGACGACACTGTTTAAATAGGAATCTTCAGCCCACCCTGTCAATACAATTTTTAGGGGCACTTTTCAATATCAAAGAAGGAAAGGTATATCTAACTGAAAAGTGAATAAGCAAATTTATCATCCAATTTATGAATTTGATCACATTGAATTCTCTAATGGAATTATTCCAGGACCTAATGGGATCCATCATAGACTTGGTGCCTTGGGCAAGAGCACACAGGTCGTACAGAATTACTTACTAATGCAATGGAGATCACATCGGAGTTAAGATCTGCTTCCTCATTCTGTCAGTTTTCTCTGGCTTGGTGGTCAGACAAAGTAATTTTGACCGGGGGGAGGTAAGCTCAGAGCCAACTTTCTGGATAATAGTTATAACAGATGTAAGTTTGACAGTCTGGGGAGCACATTGCCAAGCACAGCACATTTAGGCCGAATGGTCCCAAGCAGCTGCCTGGTGTTTCAACAAGTTAGAGATTAGGGCAAGTCAATTGGCCTTGAAATGTTTCTGCCAATTTTACAAGGCAAGGCTGTAAAGGATCATTGCGACAATGCAACAGCAATTGCATATATAAAGAAGCAAGGTAGGACATGAAGTCTAGGAGTGTCAGATGAAATGAGTCAACTCTTTCAATTGGTGGAAAAATGTGTTTTTATATATCATATCTGTTTGCACTTCATTATTCCCATGGTTAACTTCGTTTTCTCCACATTTCGGGGTTTTTTTTTCGTATTTCACTAATTTTGTTAGTGCACACTAATGGGACTTAGTGCGCACTAACACAAAATTCAAATTTTTCCCGAGTTTTAGCAAATTATTTGTTTTGGGGCGTTCCCAAAACAGGACCAATTAGGCAATTTTGTTGAAATTATCAAATTCGTCTAAAATGAATGCACATCTCTAGAAACAAATTTGCAACAAATTTTAAGATTTATTGCAGGCAAGGAAAATCAGCAGATATCTTCTAGACCCAGGAGGGTGGGAATTGAGTGACAAAGCCTTTTGTCTGATTGTTTCAAGATGCGTTATGCCAGAAATAGACTTGATGATAACTTGCAAGAATACCAAACTACAGCTATTCTACTCCTTGCTGCAAAGAAAACTCTTCCAAATTCATAGATGTACTAGTACTATCATGGTCAAAAGCAAGCCTACTTTATATATTTCTGCCTTGATCGCATTCTTCAAAAGATGGGAAAAAGAGAAAGCACTTGTAATTTTAGTTGCCCAGACTGGCCAAGGAGACCTGATAATTGTTGCTTTTTACTTAGGTTTTAAGGGACCAACAATCTTCTCAACCAGGGACCAGTAATAATGGAAGATCCAGCTCAATTTTGTCTTACAGCATGGCTCTTGAGAGGGGAAAAACTCTCAAGTAAGGGTTGTTGGCCTTCAGTAATATCAACTTTACTAAAAGCTTGAAAACACTCAACATCTTTGTCCTATATAAGGCACTGTTTTGAAGCTTTCTATAAAGACATCTCCATTTCACCCTGGAAAGCACAGATTCCAGACATATTAATCTTCTTGCAAGGGAGCTTAGAGACAGGTCTAGTGCATAACTCTGAGAGTGTAAATAGCTGCAATTGCATACTATAGACGAAGAGTTAAGTCTTTCAGTAGTGTTGCATACTAATGTGTCAAGATTTCTGAGAGGAGTAAAAATAATTTGACTTCTATTTAAGTCGGTTATTCCTCAGTGGACTCTCAATTTGGTTTTAAAGGCTCTAGCAAAAACTCCATTTGAGCCTTTAAAGAAAGCTGCTTTCAAAGACATTTAATTTTGAAGAATGTGTTTTTGGTTTCCATTACTTTCGTTAGGCAAATATCTGAAATTCAAGCCCTTTCATGTAGAGATCTATTTTTTTTTTTTTAAGTTTAACACATACTTTGTGACTATATCTCCTGTTCCATCGTTTATTTCAAAAGTTAAGAACATAAGAAATGGCATACTGGGTCAGACTGAAGGTCCATCAAGCCCAGTATCCTGTTTCCAACAGCGGCCAATCCAAGTCACAAGTACCTGGCAAGATCCCAAACAGTAAATAGATTCCATGCTGCTGTCACACAATAAGTAATTATTCCCTAAGAGGTAGATGTTAAAAGCCCCACGCGCACATGGGCAAGCCGATTTTTAATATGCGCGTGCATGTTATAAAATATGCACATGCGTGGGTGGGTCAATTTAAAAAAAAAATATGTGGCAATGCGAACGGCCTTTCCCTCTCCTCCCTGATCCCTAAACCCCTCTATCTACTTTTTTTTTTTTTATTTTGGAACTTACTTCATCTTACAATATGAAGTAAGTTCCATGCACAGGGCCCAGCCATGCACGTATCTCCTGGTTTTTGCATGTGCCGTTCTTTAAAAATCTACCCTTAAATCTATTTTGTTAATAGTTTATGCACATCTTCTCCAGGAACTTGTGCAAACCTTTTTTTTTTTTTTTAATCTTGCCATACTAACTTCCTTAACCATATCCTTAGGCAATTAATTTTAGAACTTAATTGTGTATTGAATGAAAAAACATTTCTCCGATTTTCTTCTGCACGTGCTACTTATTAATTTTATGGTGTCCCTTAGTCTCTATCTTTTGAAAGAGTAAATAACCAATATATATTTACCTGTTCTATTCCACTCATGCTAGAGGTGTCTAAAATCAAATCTCCCCCTGCCTCAACCATCTTTTCTCCAGACTGATAGCTCTAACCTTTTTAGCATTTCCTCATAGGGGAGTTCTCATAGTTTCATTTAAATCAGATCATCCGCTTGCCTTCATTTACAGAACAAGATTGTCAAGGAAAAAGGAAATTCCTAAAATTCTTAGAAATCAGAAGTGTTGTTCCTCTACTGATGACCTTCTGACAGTGAATGCACTCTATAAGGTGATAGTCATCTAGACTGTAGTGGCTCCACATCTGTCTTATCGATATCCACATGCTGTCTTTGAATCCTTGGGTGCTGCTGCTGGGGCTATTGTTGAGAACGGAAGACCAGGATCATCGATCATTGATTTCCACTACCTGCTTTTTCTGGGAGTGTTCTTGGCACTGAAAGTTTTCATTTGCTACCTCCTGTTGCTGCTCACTGACTAGCATGCTAGTAACTAGATACCCAAACTCCGTTGAAATACTAGATGTTCAATATCCTCTGAGTTTGAAAATCACACACATGATTGATTTAAATCAGTTTCTCTAAGGATCTCCTGCAGACACTGCTCAGGAGGAAAATGAGCGAGCAATGTGCTGTTTTTGGCTGCTTCACTCCTAGTGTCCCTCCTCCCCCAATGCTAATGCCACTCTCTCTTAACTCTGCCTTGTTCTGCTGCTGAACTATAGGAGCAGTGGATAGTTGTTGTTTCAGCTTCTTACCTGTTCCTGAATCTGTAGTTGGTTTCCTGCTCCTTAAAAAAAAAAAGAAAAAAAAAAGTCTAATTATCTTGTTTGGGGGAACTCCTGGTCCTTTTTTGTACTCTCATCAGTAGTGTCACTTGTGCAGGCCCTTGGTACCTGTGAAGGAAAAGCTGTTCCTGTTTCTCTCTCATTGTTACTATGCCTGCCTTTTAAAGCTAATGACATAATATAATTTGAAACAATCATCATTAGTAGTGGCTAAGGATTTTTAGTGTTACAATGAACTCCCAGTACTTGTATGGACAGACAGCAGACCAGAGTCCCTTTTGTTAGAAACAAAGTTTGACAAATACTGCTGTCTGCCTGCTGACTATGGCGTGGAGGGAGTAACCTAGTGGTTAGATCGGTGGACTGCGAACCAGGGAGAAACCAGCTTCAAATTTGCTGCTGCTCCGCGTGACCTTGGCAAGTCATTTTACCCTTCAGTGCCTCATGTACAAACTTAGATTGTGAGCTCACTGGGAACAGGGAAATACCTGCATTACTTGAATATAGGCTGCTTTGAAGTGCCTGAAATGCTGAATATAATTCAAATAAGTGTTCACTTACAATATTTATTTGTAAAATGTATTGCCCGCCAAGCCACAGCGGGTTACAATAAAACATACACGGTATTAAAAGAAACATAAGACAATACAATATTGAGATGTAGCATTTAAACAGACAGGATAAAAGCATACATACAAAGTACTGTGGACTATTCTCAACCGCATGGAAGTGAGCAAAATGATAAATTATAATGGAAATGCAGAAGAAAGATGCGATTTCAGAAATTTTCAGGTCATCTGCCTTTAGGACATCTGGGAGTTCATTCCATAGTTGATAGCCTGCAACACTAAACACATGGTCACGACACTGGCCTAATCGGACCTTTATTTATTTATTTATTTATTTCCAAATCAGGGACAACCAGCAGACCTTTTGGTGTAGATTGTAAGGAACAGGTGGCCAGTAGATGACGGGTTCGGGAAAACCGCAAGGCCTTTAATAGATTTAACTACTGTCAGGATTTTAAATCTAATGAGCCAGCATATGGGCAACCAGTGAAGGTCTGCTAGAGTTGGAGAGATGTGTGCATGTGAAGGAGTCTCAGACCAAATGGGCTGGAGAGTTCTGGATGGCCTGTAAGACCTGCAAAGTAGACTGAGGTAATCCTACGTAGAGGGAATAATCATAGTATAGAGATGCTCAAATTAAAGCCTGTGTGACAAGAAAGAAATATGACTGTGTATTTGTGAGCAGAGAAAAAGAATAGAATCTAGGAGGACACCTAAATGTTGAGCTTTGTATTTGATTTGAATGTTAATATCTTTAAAGGAGCAGCGGGTGGGAATAGAATCAATCTCAGTCATTGAAAGAAAAAGTATCTCAGTTTTACTAAGGGTTTAGTACAAGGCTGTTGCATGATAACCAATCTCTGATCTGTGAAAAAAAGAGCAAACTGTTTTTTTGTTTTTGTTTTTTTCAAATGCAGCAGAAAATGTAGAAGTGATAAGGGAAAAAAATTGTATATCATCAACTTATGGTTTGGAGATATCAAGCTGAGAGATTATGGCAAAGGAGGGAGCAGGTAAATATTTGACAATATTAGGAGAAAGTGAGGCATCTTGAAGCACCCCTGCAATACAATACAGTAGAGGAGGATGAGTTACCTGTAAACACTCGGTAAGATTGGTCTAATAGAAAAGTTGAAAACTAGTGAAGGACTGTAGAAACAACACCCAGTGATTCAAGACGACCCAAAAATAATTTGGTGATTGATATTGAAGGCTGCAGATAAATCAGTAAGGACCAAGAAATATTGAAGTCCCTTGTCAAACTCCCTAATCATTTCGAAATTACAGAGAAACAAGGTCTCTGTATTATGCCGACAGAACCCAAACTGAGATTCATGACGTATGTGGCTGTCAGGTAGGAAATCCTGCCACTGATTGAAAACCTTTTCAGTAACTTTGGATAGCGTAGGGAGAGATGAAATTGGCTTGTAGGTCACTAATTCAAGAGAATTTGCATTTGGTTTCTTAAAGATAGGGCAGTAGTTGCCTCTCTTAATTTGGTAGGCATTTTTCCCTGAGTAAGGGAGACGTGAACAATAGTCTTGACAAAATTACCCTAATTTGACCTCCACAACCTTGATTAATGCAGTGGTGCATGAGTTAAATGGGCAATAGTTATCCTTAAGTGAAGCTAGTATTGCGCAGATTTAAATTGTTGAAGGAAAAGCAAAAGCAGACCAAGAAACAGGAGAAGAGGAAGAGATGGGGAGTGGGGGCCTCTCTGTAGAACCTGGCAACCCTTCATGAGATTGATAATTTCGTGTTAAAGAAGTTAGCAAATGGAGGTGGAGGGGAAAGGAAGTGCTGGTTATAATGAATACCTGCTTCAGCTGATGTTTCTGGGGTGAGGAGGATTATCCCGGCCCCTGATGAGGCTGCAGCTAGGACTTCCATGACGGTGACATCATCAGGGCGGGACTGGCAGGAACATTAAAAAACGACCCCCCCCCCCCCCCCAAGGGGTGCGCTGCTGCTTTGGAATTTTTTCTTCAATTGGGAATACGGAAAAGGATTCTGCACTCTGGGAAAGTGAGTAATTATTTCTTTTTATCTTCTATTAGGTAGAGCCTTGAATTGAGAGAAGGAGGTGTAAAAGAGCATTCCGTAGGCTCTTCCTTTTTTTAAATTAAATTACAATTAATAAGATGCCTCATACCAAATGGAAGGCAAAAGTTAGGGAGATGGTTACATCATCCCCGCTATTGGAGCCTTCTCAGCCTCGGATTCCTGCTTTTTTCACGCCGAAAACTGGTTCGAAACCGGAGGAGATGGCCGCTGAAGGTGCTGGTACAGAACGAGTATCAGCGTTCTTGGCCGAAATATCCTTAAGCCCCAGTACCCCGAGTACTCCTCCTCCACCTCATCAAATTCTTACAGATTTTCTTAAATTACAAACAGAGATAGAGGAGGGAGCCCAAGCTACAGTGGGAGAGATGGAATCTGGACATGCAGGGAACTGTTCTCTACATCTTGATAACCCAGCAGAGATTACAATGGACTCTCTTTGGTTAGCTATAAAATCTTTAGAGACGGTAATAGTAAATGTAATAAAGTAACAGTGGATTCTAATCAACGCTTCAATAATATTGAGGCTTCAATTTCCAAATCGGATGTTAAAATGGAGCAGTTGGAAAAGAGATTGGGAAATATGGAAAATTGGCAGCAAAGATTTACAAGAGCTGAGATATTATATGATAAGTTTGAAGCTATAGAAAACTCATAAAAATATCCAAATCTCAGAATATTAAACTTTCTAAGGAATATTTATTACAAATCTTTAAAATGCCACATCAAGCACTGCCTACCATCTCAAAAATCTATTATGTACCTTTAAAAGGTAACATTCCAACAGGAAGCAATCCAGGAGAAGATTCATTGAACTTGACAGGAATATTTGAATCCACCCCGGACACTATTATAACAAATAGATCCGTATTGCATGTCTCCTTTTCTTTTGCCTGTTTCGACTATATGCGAAACCGCCTGGCTACATTCCATGGAGATAAAATATGGATTTGCCCTGATTTTTCAAAGTTGATGCAGGAAAGAGAAATTTCTTGAGTTAAGATCAGAGGTGGAAGTAAAGGGGGGGTAAAATGTTAAAATTTCCCTATAAATGTAAGTAGTTTTTCAAAATCAAAAAATATCTATTCTTTGAATTATCACAGCTTCGGGCCTTCCTTGATTCCCACACCCAAGAGTCTGTAGCTGTGAAATCAGCGGTAATGTAGAAGTTTAAACCAGTTTGTATACTCATTAATTTTCAATTGTTATTATAGGGGGGGAGAGTTGTCCTCCTTGGTTGTCCTCAAAATATCGCACTCTTTCATTTACCTTCTTGGGATTATTACTTCTGAAAATTGAATATCAGATGATTTGTTTTTCTGTATTGCTAATATCTGTATTAACATTTGTTTTTGTATAATGGAAAATGCATAACTAAAAAATTAAAAAAAAAGTTAGCAAATCCTCACTTGACAGTGAAGGTGGAATCAAAGGCCCATTTTGAGGTGTTTATCAGAGAGTGGACTATGCAAAATTCCAGTGGGTGAGAAGCAGCAGCTGAGATTCTTTAGGAGAAAAATTCTCTGGCAGTGTCTACAGTATTATTATAATGTGTTAATTTAGCTTAATAGGCTTCTCTATTTATCCCTTTTTTTATTTTTCTGCCACCTCCATTCAATTTTCATAACTCTCTCAAACATTTTCAGTTCAGCCTAGTATTAGAGTGTATGTTTATGAGGGACTTGAATCAGTTTAATTGGCACTGTCATCCAGGGCAGAGTGGATTGAAGTCTTCCAGACAGACACCAGATCTTCAACATTGCCTTCTATTCCTATGAATTACAAAGGAAGCCAGTGGTTGTGAAAATGCTGAGGCTGCATAAGGGGCGGCATAAGAGGCTGGCATTTCATCTACTCGAATCTCCAGTCTCTCCTGAGACTATTACCATACAGTGAATTAAGTGTTTGTTTGACCAAGGGACAGGGGTAGATGAGACCGATGATGAATTACAAGCAGCCCATTTGCAGCATACAAAGATTAGGTCCCGTGTATGGCCTAGCCTATGTGCAGGACCTTGGATGATCTGAGACCATTCTAGTGAGGACATGGTATTTAATAGAAATTCACTGTTAGATAACAGAAAGCCATCCATGTGGAGATTTGAAGTCTTCTAAGACTACTGTGTTTTTCATATCAACTTATGTAATAAGCAGATGGTCAAATACATTCACCAGGGGAATGTCTTGTCAGACAAATCTAATTGATTGTTTTTTTTAATTGGGTTACTAGAGAATTAGATCGAGGAAGAGTGCCTGCATAAGAGGCTTATGAATCAAAGGAGAAACTTGGGAGTCTGCGCCAAGGTGGTGGAGTGGATTACAAACTGGTTGACAGGAGACGGCGTGTAATGGTAAATGGAACCTACTCTGAAGAGAGTGGTTTTAAGTGGAGTGCCTCAGGGATCTGTTTGGGGACAGGTTCAGTTCAATATCTTTGAGTGACATGCCTGAAGGAGTAGAGAGAATGAAAAGTGATTTAAGACAACTTGAAGAGTGGTCGAAGATTTGGCAGCTGGGATTCAATGCCAAGTAGTTTACAGTCATGCATGTGGGTTGCGGTAATCCAAATGTGTTGTATATGATGGAGGGGGGAAAGAATGATGTTCATGGCCCAAGAGCAGGATCTTGGGGTGATAGTGCCTGGCAATCTGAAGATGGTGAAGCAATGTGGCAAGGCGATAGCTAAAGCTAGAAGAATGCTGGGCTGCAGAGAGAGAGGAATAACCAGTAAGAAAAAGGAGGTGCTAATGCTCTTGTACAAGTCCTTGGTGAGGCCTCATCTGGAGTACCGCGTTCAGTTCTTGAGCCTATATCTCAAGAATAGAGACAGGATGGTCATTTTTAATAGACAGGATTCGACACTACTCTTTTGTCAGACAAGCTTAGCACTTGTTTTACTCTACTTTACTAGGTGGAAAAAGAAATGGCTTCTTTCCTGTTATAGGAAAAATTTGGACTTTGAACTTTTCTTTAGTGGGACAGTCTCAGTTTTTCTTTCTGGCAGCTGCTGCTTCTTCTCTTCACTCTAAAGAAGAAAAATTCCCTTCCTGCTCCCTCTAAGCTCTTCAGTGCTGAAGAGAAACTCCTGCTTTCCTATAGGGGTCTCTGCAAAATTTTTCTTCTGTGAAAACCCACCTGCTTGCCCACCCGTATGGGGTGGACAGACTGGGTTACACTGCATAATATCACTGTTTGGACTAAAGAATGAATTTATGCTTTAGTAAGGCCAAAGGATCTTTACGTTTAGATGTGAATAGATGTCTACTATATTTGACGACAACATTTGCCCGGAAGGTAAATTTAGTTGTTAAATTCTTCTTTTAACATTTTTATGTCTAATTCTAAAATGTTGTGGCGATCAAAAAGCAAACAGAAATTTAGGAATTATTAAGAAGGGAATGGTGAATAAAACGGAAAATGTCATAATGTCTCTCGCTCCATGTTGAGACCGCACCTTGAATACTGTGTGCAGTTCTGGTCACCATAATCTCAAAAAGGATGTAACTGCACTGGAGAAAGTGCAGAGAAGGCGACCAAAATGATAAGGGACATGGAATGGCTGCCCTATGAGGAAAGGCTAAAGAGGTTACGGCTGTTGAGTTTGGAGAAGAGATGACTGAGGGGGAGATATGATAGATGTCTAAAAATCATGAAAGGATGTGGACAAGTTAATGTTAGTTGGTTATTTACTCTCTCAGATAATAGAAGGACCAGGGGTCACTCCATGAAGTTAGCAAGTAGCTCATTTAGTGCAAATCGAAGAAAATTCTTTTTCACTCAGCGCATGTATACATTCTAAAATTCATTGCCAGAGGATGTAGTAGTAACTGGGTTTAAAAAAGGTTTGGATAGGTTCTTAGAGGATAAATCCATAAACTGCTATGACGGTAATTAATAAGCAGTAGTAGCTTGTGATCTATCTGGTGTTTGGGTACTTGCCAGGTACTTGTGAGTTGGATTGGCTACTGGGCTTGATGGACCCTTGGGTCTGACCTAGTATGGCATATTATGTTTTTGTTGTTAATGTTCGTTGTGATAATCATATGATTAATTGTATTTTGAAGTTGACTGTCCAAATGAAGATTGGGCTTCTAATATAGAGCTGGACAAGCAACAGCCTGTGGGCTAAAACCAGTCCATCAGCATGTTTTCCATCCTGCCCAGCTATCTTAGTTCTGTTATCTTCAACCTGCTGATACTCTGATCTGCCTGCTCAGTGTCATCAAAGGCTCAACATTACGTCCTTCAACACATCATCAAGGGCAGCATTTCTGGTCTCTGTTGATGATGTCGGGCAGGCAGGTCAGAATGTCAGTAACCTGGAGATATGCATGCTGGTAATGGCGCCTTTTTTCCCTTCATCCAGAATAGCTCCAAATCGGAGGCAGAAGGAGCAGGCAGAGAAGATTTTATCTATGTGCCTTTGTCTCCTTGCTACCTCATTCTTAGCTTCAGACTTGCTGCCATTGAAGAAGCAGCAGCACTTCCTCTGAACTCTTCCCCATCCTCTTCTAGCTTAGATTTGCAGTTTTTCTGGGGTCGGGTTGTTGGCTTTCCTGAGTAGGAGACACTTTCTCAGCCTTTTCCCCCAGCAGGTTAATTCTCGGGCTTGATTAGACTAGGGAGAATTGTGGTTTTTCGCCTAGTCCAGCCTGAGGACTCACCTACTACGGGAGATGGAAGAGACAGTAGCAGTTTGGAGCAAGAGGGGGGAGAGAAGTGGTGGAGGAATAAGAGGGCAAGAGACAGTGTTGGGGGAAGAAAGAGAAATATTGAGCACCATGGGGAGGGGGGGAGGGGGGATACTGGTGCTGGGTAAAAGGTGCAAGAGACTCTCTTCATTCATTCATTCATTCATTCATTCATGCACTTAATCACTTACATACAGACACACCACCCAGTCACATCTCCCCCGCCCACTTTCATGCATTCACTCGATTCATTGAGACACCCCTTGCCTACTCAGTGTGTAATAGGTACACTCACTCACACATGCTTATCTTCGTACACTCGCTTGCACACACAATATCTCATCCAGTCTGTCACACAATCAGAGCCTTCGCACTTATTCATATCCCTCCATCCACCTGCTTATACATATCCCATTCACTTGCATGTACCCGTATATATAATTTTTTTTTTTTTTTTAAATCACTGGAAAGGCAAAATCCCCTTTACCACCACTCAAGGAGCTCCAAAGGAGCACATCCTCCCCAGACTGGTGCACACAAGCTCCACTAATATGGCTTTGATTTTTTTAAAAATGTTTGCCCATTCCTGATTTAATAGCTTGGGGCCTCAGTCACAATGCTTTTTCTCATAAATGCAGAATGGGAAAAAAAATCTTAGTGATTCAGGCCCTTGGTGTGAATAGGGATCTCCATGGCAGCTTATATTTTGGTAGCATTTTAAAATGCACAAAATGTTTGAAAACACTTCATCTTCATTATCTTTAAGTGCAGTGTTCAATATGAAAATTGGCAGCTGTTGTGCATCAGTTTTCACTATGCTCAGCTGTCTTATTTAACTCGTATTTCCAGATCTTGACCATTTTTATGTATCATTTTCATCCCAGAATTACCTAATGCTATTCTCCCTTATATTTTTTTTCCTCCTATTCAAATAACAAATATCTAGAGATGAGCATTTTTTTTCGGTAGTCTTAATATACAATTTTTATGCATCTAAAATTCAGTTTTATACATGAAAAAGTATAAACTACCAAAATAAACAAAAAAAGTGCTGAAACAAATAAGCAAAGCAAACTAGATTTTCTTTTTCTTTTTTTTTGCTCATCCCTACAAATGCCTTATCTTTCATGCATTATAATCTTGCATAAACACATTTGAAACGCAGAAAATAATGGTGAACTATTTGTTCAGAAATGCAGTTCACAATGAGAATGAGACAGTTCTAAAAGTAGTACTATATTTCAGAAAAATGCTCTAGATTGAGACATTCTCAACTGTTAAATTTCCGGTTTAAGATAAATAGTGATAGTATAAAACTTCTAAATTAGATTCCCTGTGGTTGTACAAGTGTCTTGTCATGCACTCTGTCATACATTATAGGTTATATTTTTCCTTTAGTTTGCTGGGGAAATGATGCTGTTGCTGTTGGAGCATGGAGTAGTAAGGTCTAAATACACTTATATGTGTGTGTGTGCCTGTAAACAGAATGTTTGTGAAAAATCCGAGAGAGAACTTTTGAAAAAGGAGACATTTTCAAACCTGTTAATTTCCTTTCCATGAATCTTGCTACACCAGTCTTCGACAAGTGGGTTATGTCCCCTTACGAGCAAAGGTCATAGCTTTCTTCATGATATCAGTAT
This sequence comes from Rhinatrema bivittatum, assembly GCF_901001135.1. Lineage (NCBI taxonomy): Eukaryota > Metazoa > Chordata > Amphibia > Gymnophiona > Rhinatrematidae > Rhinatrema > Rhinatrema bivittatum. Next base: position 76,479,116 of record NC_042621.1, on the reverse strand, counting down.
CACTTCTTAAAGATGGTGCAGCACAGAGAAAAACCAGTATTCCTAAGACAAAGCACTAAACAGAACTTAAACATGAACTAAAGAAACCAACAATGTGGGGAGAAGATCCTCAAATAACACACTACCTGTCTGCACCCTGTGGACAAACAGGAGCATAGGAGAAAATACCTAAAACTGAGAAGGTAGGAAATATTCTTTGGTAAGCATAAAGTAAAATAGTTACCTTACAATAACATCTCCTGCTTCTCAGTCCGGCCCAACTTCCCGGAAGAGTCCTGGTTTGGTTAGCAGGATTCATGGAAAGAAAATTAGCAGGTAAGAAAATGTCTCCTTCCATTTCATCCTGGTACACCAGTCCAGACAGTGGGAAGTACCAAGGCCCAACAGCTTCAGAAGAGGTAAGGGCAGTATCCTCCTCCGCAAGAAAATCTAACCTGCAGTGATTAGTAAAAGAATGTAATAATGACCAAGTACATCCACTGGTGTTTATAGTAAATGCCTTGACTCAGGAAGAAGACTAGGATCTAGTAGAGAGAACTTGAATGATCCCCAGAGCCTAACAACGTTTTAAGAAATATGCCAAGCCAGACTAGCTGCAAAAGCCGCCTGTGTTTTTGAGTCCTGCCTGGTAAGATTTGGCTCTGAGAAGGCAGACGTCTAAGGATGAACAAAAATGCCCTTTCTTCTCAAACGCCACCACCACTACTCTCAAGACTTTGGTAAGCATGCTGTGAGCTATGACTTCATCAAAGGGAAGAGCACTCACCCATAGCATACAGACAATGAAGATATTCCTGAACTATCTAGATAATTCTGAAGGCCCCAGAGATGATAGATACTTGCTCTCCTGCACTGACACCAATTTGGAATGATATGTCTGCATTCTGCTGCAAGGGACAGAGAGATTTCTGCTCACTCTTCAGAACAAGAGATCCCATTCTTTTTGGAGGTACCAAATAAATGGAATATCAGCTGTGATCCTGTTCTGAACAAGGGACCCAGATCAACAGCCTGCAACAGGTTTAACCTTGAAAGCATCTGGAGATAACATGCAGTGAATAGGGAATCAGGGCAGCAAATTCCAGAATGTAACCAAAGTGGATGCCATTAATCTCCCTCTGGTGTAAAGTTATATGGATCCATTCTCGGCATGAGACAGTTTCCAATGCTATCTACAGTGAAGCATGACTGGCTCTAAAGAAGCTAGCCAAGACAGGACTAGGCATTTTAGGTTCCTGAAAGGACGTTCTTTCCCTTAGCCTTGAAGAATAAGAATACAACTACTTGCCAGGTCTGTCTGAAGATTCGTAATGCTCACGTTCTCCACAAACCTAATAAAAGGACCAACCTCTGTCCTCGGGGAGCCGTTGTGGCTTTGGATCTCCTCGTTTCTTAACTAGTTGGTTCAGGTCCTGTCTCCAAAAGTAACATCCCTTAAAGGGAAGCTTGGTCAGCTGAGACCAAGACCACAAAATTGCTGTCCAGAAGCAAAGACAATGGAGCCTTCTGGCTGCTATGGGTGAAGTGATTAATTGAGATCGTAAAGGGCCTCAGTTAGGAACATAGCTTCTGAATCCAGTCTGGCTGTCTCTTCACACTCTGGGAGTTGCTGGTTACCACTGTCAGAGTGTGTGTGCCACTAAGCCACCACAAATAACGTGGATTGAACAGGGTGCCATGGAAAACATGCACTTTAATGGCAGCTCACTATTCCTACCCTGAGGATCTACGAGAGAACTATTCACCTCCACTGGAATAGCAGTTCTTACAGTTACTGCCGTGACCACTAACGGCATCTGAAGCAAGTGCTTAAAAACTAAATGGGAAAGGGGGTAGGATCTAATACATTTTTCCATTCTTTATAGTCTGGTCTCAAGGGACCCCTCAGCTGTATACTGTGACCTCCACCTCGGAATGATGATGGTAGGCTCAAGATGCTTCATGGATCCCTTAGATAATATGATCCCACACTGCAGTTCCTTCCAACTTAGAATAGTATCATCTCAGACTTTTGTTTCTATCAAGAGGAAATGCTATTTTGTCCCTTTGGAACAAAGATAATTATGTCCTCAGCCTTACTGAGTGAACATTCCCTTTCTCTAACTAATCCTCGTCTATCATGTTGATCCACTAAGGGGGAGCATACCAAAACTGAAGGCAAACTGGTTTGCTCCCTGGACCCTAGGGATACTCAGGAGTGAATGGCAATAGGTAAACAAAAGAACCTCCCTCTTATACCAGGTCTCCCAAGTGCACAAAGGCCCGGTGAAAGCAATCAGTGATAATTCCCTCAAAGGATTGGCCCCAAGCAGTGACATTAATGATGATTTCTACCGGAGATACTAATCGGTGATTAACTAAGTCTGATGAGAGGATATTAATACAGGAAGAGACCTGGGGGGTATAAACCAAGATGTCCATTATCCTGCCAAACCTGTGCTTCAGGAAACCTGCCTCAACCTGTGCTCAAACAAGCACCTACTCCTGGGACACTCCCCAGAGCTGCAAGAATGGCTGCAGATGGCTCATGAGCCTCTGAATCCCCAAGTGGTTCCTTGCTGCAAACGTGCCTAGCAGAAGGAACCTGGGAAACCATCAGAGCATTGCTATCAAAAGCACCATGAAATCAGCTGCCGTCAGCTCTCTCTGTTTACTACTGCTGCTGCTGCCACATAGCGTGGGCCCGACAAACTCGAGCCCACACACACACTTTTTCTCTCAGCACCTGTAAGGCACTATCCACAGTATCTCATTTACCCCCTCTCCATGGAACACAGTTCTCCTCAAGATAGTTTCCTTTCTCTGCACTATTTCTTTTTTTTTTTCCTAGTTAAACGATATCAGAACTTTTACAGAAGCCAGAAGAGGCAAGAATGGGTGGAGAGAGGTGGAGAGGGAAGGCAGTGAACAAAGGATCTTCTCCTCATACACTAAATATCAGCTTTGGACATTTTTTTTTAAGACCTGCCAGTGTTCTCCCTTTCTCTATATAACACCCTCTGGGGTTGGTAACCTCTGGTGTGGGCTCGCTACCCTGGACAAACCAGCTGCCAGGCACCTGGGAGGCAGGCCCAGTGAGAAATCCTGCTACACCACAGAACACCCTACCATTTGCTGGAGGCAGACAATACTGGTTTTCTCTGTTCTGCACCATCTCTGTAGTGGTGGTGATGCTACAAAAAAAGCTGTATGCTCTGCCTCCATCTTCTGCTAGAGGGATATAACCCACTCATCTGGACTGGTGTAGCTGGATGAAATTGAAACTGAATTTTTTGGTTTCTAGTTATGACTCTGTTTTGAGTTTACCTTATGTAAAATATCTCTTAATCATAAAACTCTTTCCTGCTTCTTTGTTATTATGTTAAGCTTTGCTTTTTCATGCTATTCATTAGCTCTGGCTTTTGGGAAAGTAAGCATTTTTTGCAAGTAATTTTATCTATTGATTTCTCAAATTACCATTGACAAAGATCTTTCCTTATAAGTTGCCTTGGCTATGAATTGACCACTTAATTACTGTAAATCAAGCAGGAGCAGTGTCCCTCACTGATTAATTTGTTCTTGTATCGTATGGGTCATTAGATCAAGACTTTGTACAGTCAGAGTGAGTTTGGTACCTCACCATTTTAGTAAAGGAGAATGGGTTGCATTAGCTCATTCAAACAAGCAAAACATATTCCTGTCTTGCTTGAAAGATGTATTATCCTGTGAAAAGGAAAGGAAAATTGATCTGAATAACGTTCTTTGTACATTTTGAACTGACCTCAACAAGGGAGTTGGTCTCTCAGAAGTTTGGTATAAATTGTTACGTTATTCCAATAAAGGTCACCTGCAACTCGTTTGACTCTTTGGAAGCTTTGTAAGTCGTGATACATTTTATTGACAGAACTAAAAAAGATACAGTATGTGAACTCTCAAGCCCTCATAGGTCCCATCTTCTAATAAGACCTATGTAGTCTTGAAAGCTCATATAGTACAGCTTTTATGTTGGTTTAATAAAAAGAATCACTGTGAGGATTCCTGCTTTTTTTTTTTCTCCTGAATTAATCCAAATTCAAGAATTCTTGATCTTTTATTATATTGTGTGTTGAAATGAAATATATTCCAATAGTGACAAAAACCATCCAGCTTTCTTTTACCGAATGTATTTAATTTAACTCTTTTTTTTTTTTTTTTTTTTAATAACTTTAGAAGCTCTTTTTATTTTCATGTAGTATTGTAATGTTTACTTAATTGTCTCTGTTCATTGAAATTTATTGTAATCTGCCTTGAGACCAGCTTTCGGAACAGAAGGGAATATCAAATGTTCAGTCATAGATAAATAAGTACTTGTTTTCCTAAAGGTATTTGGGAAGACCTCATCTCAATTTTGTTAAGAGATGAGGGGAAAACAGTTAAAAAGGTATGTCAGGGAAAAAGAAGGAAGATAACCGTAAATCGTTTAGAAATATAGCCTACCTATTTCATTAAAAAAAAAAGAAATTCCAATCATTAAAATGCTGTTTTGATTACTCTACTTTGCTCCTGAAGTTACTCCATGCATTTTTTCAGGTCTGAATTGATTGATATGGCTAGAATAGTAGCACTTTTAATTTGAAGTTAATTTATGAGGTACACTATATTAACTGCAGCAAATATAACCTGCTAATTAAAAGATTATTGCATAGTGGACAAAGATTAACAATATACATAGAAATATAATTATACTACAGCATTTAAACACTGAGGACGATATTCAGCAGGCTGGTGAGTGTGAGAAAGTTATCCGTGTAACTTTAGCTGATGCTCAGTGGAACAGCTGGATAAGCGTTTTACTGAATATACCTGGATAACGTAATAAACCGGGGTAACTTTGGGACAGCAGTGTTTGTTTATTTGTAAATGTGAAAAATTCATAAATAGACAGCAATAGCACGCCCCAGAAAATATCAGGTATATTGTGGAAAGGAAATATTTTTCATCAATACAATATTACTAAACCAACAAAATTATCCATATTATGAAGTTACAAAAAAGTGGAAGGGGATATCCTTCATTAGAGCAATTACAATATGCAACTAACATAAAGAAAGAGGATAGGATGCATATCTACGTTCAATCACCAACATCTGAGACTTGACCAATTGCTCAAATTGATTGATAGGAATCCAAAAACAACCTTACCTGAGAGGAATCATAAAAAATATATGTAGCATTTATTTTCATGACACATTTACAAGGAAATCGAATAACTATCTGGGCACCAATCTGTCATGGATGGTAGACAAAGTGCTAAAAATGTCTTCCAACACTGTTGTGTTGCCTTAGATACATCTGGATATATCCAGACTTTTTGGCCCAGATAGGGGGTATTTCTATTACATAGAAATAATTTCAAAATATTGTCCCGATCAGAAGACAATACAAAATTTACCAATAATGTACCCCTTTTCTCTATTTGAGCCTCTAATGAAGTTTCCAAAAACTCTGATAAATTCAAAGATGCTGATGAGGGAGCAGTTGCTTTAGAAGCTTGTAAATTTTCTCCTTCCTTCTTAGTTTCTGGAAGAAAATACACTTTAGAATTTGGTGGCAATGCTTCTATTGGAATGAGTAACATTTCTTGTAAATAGCTTCTAAATTGTTCCCTCAGTGAAACCATTTTGCACTTCGGAAAATTTAGAACTCTTAAGTTTAAATATCTTGCAGCATTCTCAAGATTTTCCACTCTTCTAATTAAAGCTGTTTCACCCTGTATCAGTCCATTCTGTATAGATTTTATTTGAGTGAGTTTGGACTCTAGTGCTTCAATTTTTTCTGCATGCAAAGAGACAACAGGGTTTAAAGTATTAAATTGGACTTGAGTGTCTCTTATGACTGTGGTAAGTGGTGGTATTGCATTTTCTAATAAAGAGAAGAGCCTAACACAACGAGTCCAGTGTTACCACATTTGGTTTCACCAGTAAAGGTTGAGTAGTAGAAATTACCAGTTGGGTAGTTTCCCTTCTAAAGTGTCTTACATACCACTTTGATCACATACCAAATCAGGAGTGAACCCTTCCATCCGAGGGGTGGAGGATAGTAGACTCCACTCTGACCACTGTGAGTCCCACCTCTGAGGTCCTCGCCCCGAAAGATGCCATCCGACTAGGGAGTGCGCCCGGTCCCACAGTCGTATCATACAATGGCGGGGAAGGCGTTGTCTGAGCTCCGGGACTCAGCGATGTCTCTCCCATGAGTGTGTGTGTGGGGGGGGGTGTGTGTGTTAGCTCTACTCCTTGCACTCTTGTGGGATTCTCCGGAGCCTTATTATCTGCAGGGGAGTAGAATCCAGCAATGCTTATTTGAACTAGGGTAGGTTTTAGGGAGGCCAAGCCCCCTTCCCTAACCCGTCCTTTTCTTTTTGTATGCGGCATAATAGGTAAAATGTAATAATAGCGAGCAGTTCGGGAGCTACTTCTTCCATGTCCTCGCCTCACGACGCCATCTTGGAACTTCCCCCTCTGGGACAGTGGTTTTTCTAACCAGATGTACCCAGGTAGAGCTCAGTGTCCGGTGCTAACCAACTAAAGTTAAGCTCTTCCATCTGAATGCCGCCCCCCCCCCCCCCATCCTGTCTCTTGTTCTCCAGTTAAATTTTACCTGGCTAATGACTTACAAGGATGAAATTTTGCCGGTGGGCCGGACAGGAAATTTAAAACTCAGTTTGTCCCTATATCTCAAAAGCTAGCATGGCAAACCCCTTTGAATATCAGTCTCAATGTGTTCTCTGCTGATGAATGTCGGGAACATTTTTCTAGCTTTTTGCTTCATTTTTTCAATTTAAGGAGTCTTGACCTAACCCACTCAAATGATGTGGACAAATCTTAAGTAATGTTTTTCCTTCTCAGGAATGGGACAGTGCTATAATTTAGCTCTGTGAACCCTGGCATAAGGTTTCAGACTTGTTAAACTTTTGAGGTGGTTAGGTTGAGAGTTTTAGAATTACATCCATGTTACTCTTCTTTCACTGTGAATGCTGCAAAATGCAAAGGAGCTAGAAAGCTGAACCAGTGATCAGAAGTGTCATATTCAGCTTTTAATGATTTCGTCAACCACAACTGTGTCAAAACATGCACTAATTACAATTAACAAAATAAACTCATGTGGATAGAAGCCTGCATTTAATCACCAAATAGGCTAGACGAGTATTCTTAAAGAAGCCTAAAAATCAGTGTTTTTCTTGTAATCACAAACAAATATTATATAGGATACTAAAAGACCTCAGCAAGGACTATGTTGGTAAATTTCCTTCTAGCTTGTCAGGTGTTTTGTGATTCTTATAGATTTGCACTGTCGTACTGCATCTGTGGCCTTTTATGTTTCAGTCAAGTTTACATGCATTTAAGTTTCTCTTGAAAATGCATTTCTTCTGTGCTCTACTTAGTAAGGCTTGCCTTTGTTATTTAGCAGTTGCATTGGAGAACAAAAACAAAAAGCCTGTTTTGCTTAGAACAGTGTGAAAAGTTTATTTACATGATAAATTGCTGTTTCTTACTGAGGCAAATCACAGCGATGTACAATAAAACATTAGTGTGCAGAAAATGAAAGCTATAAAACAAATAGTGCACGCAATAAAAGTAAACTAAAACAAACTATAAAGCAAGACTAAAACATTGGAACAGAAAACTCTTCATAACAATACAAAATTACTAGTTGAAAACATTGCTTAATAAAAGCTTTTGTTTGGGGCTTCCTATTTGGATTAACTCCATGAAACTTTTCATTTTAGCAGATCCTTGCATACTGTTTGCTATTGAGCAAGATGTTTAAAATCAAACAAAACATTGATTTCTTTAACAAGCTATTATTATGTAAAGGTATACTTTACAAAAACAAGTTAAGCTTTATCCTAATTGTTCTGGTTTGCTTTGTATTATTATTATTATTCCTTTTAACATGTTTTCCTTTTCCCAGGCGGCGACTCATTTATTCACGCATCTGCAGATCCTTTTTGGAAGTTTGTATTCAGCTGTTCCCTGGGAGGATAATTTTCATACAAATGTGCGTGGTGGCAGATATGCACATCTGTGGCCATGTGCAGATATAAACTAGTATTTTGTAACCCACATGTATGATATGCATGCATTTTATAAAATGCTTCTCTACCCCGCAACATATGCGCATATATAGGCTTACATGCAAATAAATGCAATGCATTGAAAGGATATATATCAGTGTATTGAATGTGTATATTTTTCCTACCTATTTTGAAAATTTATGCAGATATATTTTACGTGTGTAAATAGTCGGACTTGCTCATCTAACTAGATTTAAAACATGTGTGCATCAATGAAATTACCAGTTTTACCAGTTAGTCCGCCAGTTCGCCGAGTCCTTCAGGTGATTTGACACTTTCCTGGTTCTGCAACCAGAGCTACCATCAGTTCACTCAGAGCTCTCACCCAGTCAATACTACATACTAAACATTTCATATCATGCAGGATTTAGCAGGTATAAAATTATGTGAGAAAGTTGGCAAACTTACATACGCGTCTTTTAAAATAGCAATTTACTTAGTTAAATGTTGGCCCTGCTCTGGAATTCCCCAGACCACCATGCAAAAGTGAAAATATATGTGGAATATGAGAGTAGAGGCTACTTAGGCGCATACATTGATTTTTAAAATCAGGCCCTATGTGTGTAAAAATAATTTACATTCTTAAAAATTGGGTTTTACACGTGTAAATGCACTTTACCCTTGTAAGTGGTCTTTTGAAAACTGCTACATTATATGCATTGAATTGTCCATAGGATATTCACATATAAGTGCACTTTGCATGTGTAAATGGCTTTTTGAAATTGCTACGATGGTATATTGCATTTACACATGCAACTCCTTTAAAACTTACCTCTATAATGTTTTGAGAATTCACACCCAAGTGTGTTTGACATCACATGTTCCTTAAGAATTGAATGATATGAAAGCATCCAAAGATCACTAGTAATAGATGGCTTATGGTAACATGGCCTAGTACAATGAGAGTAGAGGGATAAAAATACAACTTGGGCTCATTTAGTTGCAGTGGTGTTGAAGGATTAGTGCAAACATAGACTCTGAACTTACTTGTTAATGCCTTAATTAGGGTGTAATTTAAAAGCAGTTGCAAATAGTGACCCACTTTTATATTAATATTAAAGTTAAGGCGGATCAAGCAGGCAGGTCAGTTGTTTAATATTATTTACAAAAGAATGATGGTCCTGCCTCCAGTTTTTTGTTTTACAGAGTTAACATTGCTGAAAAGTAGGTTCAAATGTTTAAAAAAAAAAAGCCCTTCAACTTTGAAAACTATTCCTTCCCCCTTTTTTAAGTTTGAGGATCGTCCTACAAAACTGTCCATCTTAGGACAATTTTGGAAGCTTTCTGTCTGAGTTAAGATTGGTGAGAAAGTTCCTTAGTAAAATATAAAATCTTAATGCCTCTCCTTTGCAAATACCTTCATTGCTAGTGTGTGACTCAGCGTGCACTAGCACTGATATGTCTGCAATAAAGCATCTTTGCACTGGAATAAATGGGCACTCGATGCAACGGTACATAGATTACATCTGCATCATCAAGGCATCTGCACTATTGGTGCGATCTATTTATTTGTTTTTATTTATAATCCGCAACATCCAACCTTGTCGATCTATGTGGCTTAACTTTGGTAATGAATAATCTTCAATATGCAATGCTTTAAACAATATTAGCATTTTAAGATTTATTCTATCATTCACCAACAACCAATGTAAGTTATGCAAGAATGGGAGGTGAGTTCTCATAATCACTCTTGCTGCCCCATTCATAACTAATAGTAAAACCTTTAATTTCTGTGGTAAACCCACATATAAAACATTGAATTAGTCTATTTTACTAGTTACTAAAGACTGGACCACAGTCCTAAAATCTGATGTAGATGATAAGGGCTTCAACTTTCGAACCAAACATAGCCTAGAAAATGCAGCCTTGGCTACGTTCTGTAATTGAGGCTTCATAGTTAATCTGGAATCTAAAACTACCAGTGGGGCTTTGCACCTTCGGTGCACACCATATCTCTGCATCAGATGCTTGTGCACCATCAGTGCTCATAATGCTTTTGCATCGATATATCAGCATCATTGATGTATATACATTATTGGTGTGTCTCTATTTGCACTTGATGCCCTTGCTTCATTGATGATCTTGATTGCTCTGCTTCATCAGTGCAAAACCCTCTGGCTCTCAAAACAGACATTGTGCCTTCCAATTCAAATTCCTTTCTTCAAAAGACATCGGAGCACGTTTCCTGACACAAGTAGTCTAGATGGGATCTCCTGTGAGGAACTCAGTACAGATAATGCAGTGGCATTTTGATCAAGAAAAGTGTGCAGGTACTTCGCAATAGAAAGGAGCCCTACCTCAGTGGGGAATATCATAACATATGCATGTACAAAGCCCCATCAGTATTATCTGCTTGACACTCTATATCCAGATGTCAATTCAAAGTGCCGGAGGCATTACAAGATGAAGGGCTTTTTTTTCCAAGGGAGTCTCCTCCTTCCACTACATCAGCAGGGTTTCTACCTCGTTTACGGTCTTATTTTGGGGGTCATGGTCCTCCTAACCTTTTATTTTTAAAGAAATCCTTTTCTTCCCTGATCAGAAGAACTCAAGTTATCTCTGTCTGTGGACCTCTTCTCTCAGAATTCTGGATGAAAGTAAGTGGAATAATTCAGAGGAGATTTTTTGGAAATAGCAATAATCCCGATGATACAGTTGTTCCCTGACTACCTCACTGCATCGTAGTATGCTAGACATAACGGCGCAAAATCCCCTTTTTTCTTCAAAGATAAAGGGGAGCAAAGATCTCTAGAATCCTCAGCAGGATGTTCATATAGACCGATTTTTGAAATTACATCAAAATGGTGTACAATAAAAATAAAAGGAATAATACAATATATAAACCATTATATCAGAAAAATAAAACAAGAATAAGAACATTAAAAACCTTCAAATGCAGATATATTTCATCAGTAAATTCAGTTAAAGAACATGCTAGAATTCAAATACTTTTGAAAAAAAATTTTGTCTTCAGTTTCCTGAATTTCAAATAATTACCTTCAAGGTGAATATCAAAAGGCAAAAAGTTCCAAAGAATGGGTGCCCGATATTGAAATTTAGATTGTTGAGTGCCCTTTAAATAGATTTCCTTTGGAGAAGGCAACCCAAAAAGACCTTTCTTAGATGATCTCAGAAATTGCAATGGTTGGTAAGGTATTAACAAATTAAACAAGTATTTGGCGAAGAATCTTAGAAAGTGCCTTATGGGCCAAATAAAGTATTGGTTCCTTCATTCCTGGCTAAATCTGTTGGACCTAGAATGCTACCCTGCTTATGTTTTTTCCATATCTGATGTCACTGGTTTCTTCCATTTAAGGACCATGCTTTATTATGGAACATATTTTTTTCCAGATAAACTTCATGAGCTATGAACCATTCCAGTTTGTGTTAAAGGTACTCTTCCGTCTCATGCAAGAAATGGAATAGTCGGTCCAGACAGTCAAAAGGTAGTTTATGAAAGCAAGTATGGAGGCACAGGGTCCATGACCCTTGGCTAAGAATCTTAGAAAATTAGATATGAGTTCTTCATTGCAAGGGCTCCCACAATGGAACACACCCTCCTGGACTCTCCGACATTCATAGGGTCTTCCAACCTAATAAACGGGCCATCCTTTTGGGCCCTCATCCTTAGTCATTTTGTGTTGAAAATTGTCAAAAAAGCTGAATAGTTAGTTCCATTCTACAAAGCAAATACAGATCTTCTTTGGCTTCTTTTTGGTTATCATGGGTGGAATACCTACTGTCTGTCTCCACAATAGTTGAGAAGATTCTTTAGGTTGGGCTAGCTTTTCCTCATTGTCATAGTATGACCCACTTGAGCTGTGGTGTTCTCATATCTCATTCAGTAGTCAATCCTCCTGATTCCCCTGAGAGTTGTGAATTCAGTTTTAAGACAGGGGAAAAATTGTCTATTTCTTATGAACTTTCCTTTGCTCAATTTTCTCTTTGTTGTCAAAAAGGTCTAGAGCATCTTCTTTTTGACAAAGAAGCCATACCCCGAAGAGTAGTATGGGTTTACAAGGCAGATATTCTCATCCAAGTACCAGGGGCCCACTGTTTCCCTTCACCATCTCTACTGAGGATCTGTCTGCACTTAATGCATTCTAAGTATGTGCATTCGTTTCATCCGTTTTATACGTTTTCTATACAAGCATGTAATAAGAAATGTATGGTACGAATGCACATCTAATTGGCTTGTAATGGGAAACGTATGAAACTAATGCACATCCCTAATGCATTCAGACTTGCTGGTGAAATAGGAATTATCAGTTGGAACAAGTAAGGTGTCGTCTAAGTACAGGAAATTCTGGTCTCATTTTATTCTTGGATATCACAATTTATGGAGGTTTTATGGCACTTAAACCTCCAGTTTTATGTCTCTAAATAACCTCACAGTTGTGCTGCTAGAGTTGACCTCTTAACCTTGAAAGTGATATTCCTAATTGCGATCTCTTCAAGATGAGTTGGTGACTGCAGTTCTTTCATACTAGAGGGGTACACCATACCCAGCTTGAATTTCTCCTCTAGTAGCAATTGTATTTCATCAAAATTATGCCTTTTGCATTGGAGACAGAAGGCCCTTCCTTCATTCCTCTGTGAGAGTGCTGTGCCTTATTACTGGAGGCGAACTGTACCACATTGTCATGCTCTTCAACTCTGTGGTCTGCAAACGAATCAGTTTAGGAATAGCAGTGGCCATTCATTCCTTGTCCAACTGGCTAGCAGACTATATTGCATACTGCAGTGCATTCACTGTCCTTTCAGTTAGACTTTGTCAGGACTCAAGTCAGATCCATACATTTTTGTTGATATCCTGAGAGCTGTCTTCATTGCAGTCATCTATAAAGCTGTGACTTGGTCATCTGTAAGTCCCACTACTTTCTGAACAGCCTATCCAGAATAGATGGTATTTTTTGATAAGCAGTTTGGCTTAACCTGTTTTCCAGTAGTCTATACTCCATGGTGGGATCTGGGTTACTTTCCAGTAAGTGTTCTGTCGTAACCCTCAGCTTAGGATACCCAACAAGTTTATGGCTAATTTAGCCCTACTTGTCAACAGAGAAAGTTTGCTTTCCATAAATGGTGATCTCCATAGATAACAGAATGAATTAGCCATGCTTGATACCCACCCTCCTCTCTGGAGAGTGAACTACCTAGCTAGATTTAGCTCTGATATCAACTGAGGGACTCGCGAGGCAACTCACTTGTGGGGAACTCCCATACATGCTCAATAGCAAAAGCTCTAAGCTAGAGATGGGTCTCTTCAGTGTCACCTCGTATCATGGCAGATTCATCCTGCTGTCTAAGGAGAACACCATTACAATAAGCAAACTTGTGTTTGCATTAAACTAAAAAATGTTATTTTTTTCCAGTGTTACAGTATCTGTGACAGTATCTGAAAAGAAAACAATCCAGTGCCATAAGGATATATATTTGATATTTTGACAAAAAGCATGCCAGTTCATCTCAAACTATTGCCCTTTGCCTAGCTTCCCCTCACTTCCAAAATATGAAAATGGTATATCATATATTAATAATAATCTACTTGATATATTGAGTAATTTCCAGGATTGTAATCTTTTACTGCACATTTAAAATGACTTGGTTAATATCCTTTTGCATTTAGGTTTTAATACTTTTTTCATTATAGCTAAAGCAAGAGTATTAACATTTCTAACTAGTTCTTTTGGCAGCACAAGCAAACTTACTACTCATTTATTGTTCTAGACCAGGGGTTCCCAACTTTTTTGGGAACCTTTTTCAGCCTCCAAAATATTTACAGATTACCACATGCTTCTTTTATTTTTACCAGAAGTTACCTGACTACACATATAATAATTTGTTATTAAATTTTTCTATGGACACCAGACTCATTCATAATATATAAAACTTGTTAAGTAATGCTTACTGATACAAACTGAATACATATGTTTGCAGAGTATGGCAGTACATGTGCAAGAATATACTCATTCAGTAACTTAGGTAGTGTTACTATGGGCAGTCACACAGCTGGTGGATATGATTGGAGGAAATGGACTAGTGGGGAGAGAGAGAGACTGATAGGGTGGGAGATAAAGGCAGACTGGCTGAGATGGATTGAGAGAGTGAGACTGGTGGAAATGGATTGTTGGAGAGTCAGACGGGAATGGTAGAAGGAGAAAGAGGAGATGGAGGGGGAGAGACAGGGATGGATTGTGGAGAGAGGGAGCAACTGGTGGGGATGAACTTGGGGAAGGGAGGGATCAAGTGACTTGCAGGGATGAACTGGTAGAGGGAGAGAGAAGAGAGCAAGTTGTATTGGAGGAGAGATGGAGCAACTGGCAGAGCTGGATTGTGGAGAGAGAGCACGACTGGCAGGGCTAGACTGGTGGAAGGAAAGGGGGACAAGTTAGAATCTAATCTGGAACAGGAAAGGAGGGATGTTTTAAGATAGGCTCACATCACTAAAAGGAAAAGGTGGAGAAAGATTTGGTGAACATATTTCCCTCCTCCTCCCCACATGGGGGTGTGTATGTATGTGTGCATATCTATATCTTTAAAGAAAATCACCTGCAATAGGGAAACCACCCTGTTAGTTAGATATTGGTGAAGGCCCAATGATTGTCTCCACATCTGCCTCTTAGCAAATTCTGTACATGCAGGACACCCCTGCTCATAAAGTAAGAAGCACCGCTACAGACATTTTCTACCATATTCACAAGGTGCTGTGGCATTAGTTTCAGTGGCATCTCTAGACAGCAGAACCTTCTAAGTACCAAAAAAAAACCCTTTGGCCAGTTTGAACCATCTAGTATAGCTACCCCTAAAATTATTCAAGGGCATCAATCAATAAAAATAATGCTATATGGGAGAGAAGTCGGGGGCCTATACAGGATCCCAATATTAAACCTATAACTCAAGTTCTACAATACCCTGCATTAACAGAAACTTCCCTAACAAAGGGTACAGGGCAGGTCAAGGACATTTCCCCTTACTACTCACTATAGGAAAATAATCAAATTCTTGTGTCACCTCAGTAACACATACTCCTTCCACTACAAAGAACAATGTATAATACAAAATCTTGCAAAAATGTACTCATAACCTATAGGAAACCTGCCATATTATATCACCCTAACTGTCCTACTCAAACAGTAAGAACCCTACCTATGAAAAGACAACACTGCAAATATGACACTAGGGCCTAAAACACCAATACGCCTACTTTTAGGAAAACAGAACAAATCAGGCTATTATAGATTCTTATACAAGCTAGCAGAATACCTCACCTTAGTCTCACATGCCATACACACAGACCTTTGCAAATACAGAATGAAGAAACCATAAAATAGAAATGCAAAGGTGCAGACAAAAACTAAACCTCAAAAAGCCATACTCTGGGGCAGATTTTATAAAACTACGCGCGCGCGTACTTTTGTTCGCGTACCAGGCACAAACAAAAGTATGCCGGATTTCAATAGATACGCGCGTAGCCGTTTAAAATCCAGGGTCGGCGTGCGCAAGGCTGCCCAAAATCTGCAGCCTGCGTGCTCTGAGCCGCCCAGCCTGCCTCCGTTCCTTCCGAGGCCGCTCCGAAATCGGAGCGGCCTTGGAGGGAACTTTCCTCCCATCCCCCCAGCCCTATCTAAACCCCCCTACCTTTGTTGCACAAGTTACGCCTGCCCGAGGCAGGCGTAACTTGCGTGTGCCAGGCTGACTGCCGGCATGCCATGGTCCGGTCCGGGGGCTGGTCCAGAGGCCGCAGCCATACCCCCGGAATGCCCACGATGATGCGCCGGCCGAGGCAAGCCCCCGACACGCCCCCCCCCCCCCAGGAAAGCCCTGGGACTTACACGCGTCCCCGGGCTTTGCGCGAGCTGGCAGCCTATGCAAGATAGGCTCGGTGCGCCCAGGGGGGGTTTGGGGTAGGTTTTCGGGGGTTACACACATAACCCTTTGAAAATCCACCCCTCTGTGTGCAAATCATCAATGGAAAAACAGAATTATCAACATTCCTCTTAAAATATCAAACAATACATTCAAGAAATAGAAAACATCAATATGAGTAGTAAAACCATAATAATACTACTTATTTCAAAACTGCTGATGAATAGAATAACATCCAATGTTTAAAAACTTTTCCAAACAGCAAGAAAATATTTCAAAACAGCATGACCTGAAATAATAATTAAAGCTAATAGGAATAAACAGACTCCCTCACACGCATACACAGATGTTCTTTCACAGGCACACAAATATATACTCGTGTTCTCAACTCTACAGGCTCTCCTTCTCACAGACACACACACAGGCTCCCCCTATCCCACAGGTAACCTTACATACACACACACATACACACACAAATAGGCTTTCACTCTCACAGGCTCCATCACATGTATGCAGACACGGTCATTCCCACGTGTTTTCAACTCTCACACAGGTTCACACTCTGAGCCTTATCCCTCTTCTGACCTTCACAGTGGCCATTGCAGGATGGGGTCTAGAGTGGCCTGCTGGGCCTCTTAATTAAAAATCTTATTACACTGTATTTCCAAAAAACTGTTTAATTTGGATTACATATGTACAATCATAAGAGTTCAACATGAAATACACTCACGACTTCACACTTTATACATATTGATCAAATACAATAAAAACATCTTCTCGAGCTGCCCCATATGACCGCGGCCGCCTTCCAGGCCTTTTCTTTGGCCACTGAGGTTTAGGGCCGCCTCTTCGACTGCTGTGTGACGTGCTCCATGATGGCCTGTTGAGCCTCTCCTTTCTCTTCTGCTGTGGGATGGGGCCTGCTCCTCCTTTTTAGCAGCGCAGATGGGCTTTTGATGTAGGGGATTCCTTGTACTCCTCTCCTCCTTGCGCAGGTTGGCAATGCTTTCTTAGCGACACTTCCCTCAGAGCTCTTGTTATGGTCTAGCAGACCTCGGGTTGGGAGTCGCTGTTCTAAACTTTGACTTATGAGAAGATTAAAAAGTTATATGACCTCTTATTTGAATCCTGTACATGGAGTGATCCTTGGAAAATCTGGGTTTGATAGTCTCTCCATTGTTGCATTGTTTTCATTGGCTGCCAAATGTTGAGAGGGCAAAATTCAAACATTTGGCAGCCAATGAAAACAATGCAACAATGGAGAGACTATCAAACAATGCATCTTTTGGACATTGAGAAGAAACAATCCTAAATATCTCGGGGAGAAATTTGTCCTGGCACAGGTCAGGTCATTTGCTGAGATCATCAAAAGGCTGTTTATTATCTACAACAATTCCTTGAAACTTTATATCCTGAGGAGTATTCTTTCTGGGCTTTCTCTTCAGTTCCTCTTGCTGGTATTGATCAGGTCAGAATTCAAATACTCAAAATTTTTCAAGCAGATTAAGATCTGGTTATTTCCTAAGGTGTTCTTAATTTACGTTTGATGCTCTCTCTGGATAGAAGCTCTTTTTTTGGTCTATAAGCGTTTTATGACATGTTCGTTTTTTTTTTGTGATTATGGATATTATGTGAAACGCTTTTGTTATATTTATATTTGTTAAAGTAAGTTGAAGCAATGCTGTTTACTCTCCTCAGAACCCCACATTAATCCCACATTAATGCTTGCAGTATAGAGCAGTAGTTCTCAACCAGGGATAAGTGTATTCCTGAGAGATTTGGAAGTCTATCTGTTCATTGGACACCAAAGGACAGTTTCCTGCCACTGCTGCAGGATGAAGCAGCTTGGTTGCTGTTAATGATGCATTGCCAGCATCAGTCTGCATTCCCTTCTACTCCCAGATCACCTGCAGCATCTCCCCAATTTCACAGCAGCTGGTGAGCCACAGAAGGGAACAGGAGAGGCAGCCAGTCACGGAACCAAAGAACATGCAGCAGGCACTACAGTGGACAGTGGAAGTCTGGTGCTTCATGCCCCTCCCTGTGGCTACTGTGTCTTCCTCCTTCTCTTGTCTTCCTATTGCTTGGGCTTCCTGATTAGAAATGAAGCCTGCACAAGGGTAGGAAGGAAAGAAAGTTATAAAACCAGGAAGTGTAGAGCTTTAATTGAACCCTTTGGTACCTGTGGCCTCTCCAGAGTTGTTACTTCCTTGCTCATAGTAGTTGCTTTGCTTCCTATTGGGAGAAACAGACAGGCTGGAGAGATAGATGGGGGGAGAGATGAAAAAAGTTGACGGGAGCTAAAACCTGAGTAGGAAGAAACAAACAGGAGATATAATTATCTAAAAGATGGGTAAGGGAGAGGGGGGAAGAGAGCAAGAGCAGGCAGGTAGTGAAGGAAGGAGGAGAGGCAGGGAATAGAGGGCTAGGAAATGGGAGTGGAGCCAGTTTTTGGGTTTTTTTTTTTTTGGGGGGGGGGGAAGCATGGGAGGCTGGGAGAATGAGCTGTGGAGGGCTGAGGGAGGGAGAATTGGTTAGTGTGAAGTGGGAGAGCCAGCAAAGAAGAGATTGAGGGATTAAAGGAGGTCAATGGTGGAAGAGGCAGAGAAGTGGAAGGGTAAGAAATAGAGAAGAAAAGTGAGAAATGGGGGAAGCTAGACGATAAGCATTGGTAATAGAGAGAAGAAAGATATCTGAGAGACAGGTAACAGAGAAATCTGATGATGAGGAATCGATAATGGAAAATAGAACAAGAAATAGAAAACAGGCAAGATGAAAGCAGAGAAAAGACCGGGGGGGGGGGGAAGGTAGAGAAAACATTTTATTTCCTCTAGTTCACTTTTGTCTGCAGTTCCCAGTGGATATTTTCCTCAACTCCTCACGTTGCTGATTTTTCTTCTGTTTTTCAGTGTGAGCCTCTTTCAGTTATTATATTTTAATGGCTTCTGACCCTGATAAAAAGCTAATTAAGTCTGTGGCTGCAAGTTCAAGTGGTGCTTTAAGCCTTGGTGTACATTGGCGGCGCCAGTCAAGATTTTTTGAGAATTTCATTGTTTGCTTTCATTTTGTATATCTTTTTGTTGATGTCCGAGAAGTGTGCATACTGTAGTTACATAATAATTTTTATAGAGCCACATGATGACGGTGTGCATTGCCTTGGACTCAAGTATGACATTGTGGTTGGTAGCACCTGTCAGAAGATGTCCCAGCAATATTAATGCTTCAAAGAACATGTCTGGATCGTGCTTTTTGTTTGGCCTCAAAGGCTGAACCATAGAGCATCACTCATCCTCAGAGTCCAGCACTGGTGGGAGGCACGGGAGTGAAGACTGCTCTTGCTCCACTCACCTGATGCATGTTGAGGGTTTTGCTGAATTAGTTCTTGCATTGGGAGTTTACTGATGATGTGCATCATGCGAAGGCCCGGTAGCATCAGCATCGTTCCACATGAATGCTGGGAATAGGGATAAACAGACATCTGCCGTACATCCTCCCAAACCATCCATAGAGTATGCTAGGCTTTGTCAGTCTCCAGGGATCCATACCACTGTCACAGATACACCTTGGGAAAACGTGCCTTCTCCTACTGAGACCCTTGCAGTTCTGACACTGGCAGTCTTTGCCGAGTAACTGGATAAGAGTCCACAAAGTGATTACTTGCTATTTGCCTTTCTCTAATGCATTGGTATTATTCACCTATTCACTGGGGAACACAATTTTCATTGAGTTAGATCTAACACTTGTTTTTGACTAACTTTTGACATCTGAATCAAAAAATGACCCGTTTTTCTCCAACTTTTTAAGGTACAGGATACCCACCCTTTGTCCCAAAACTCATACAAAATGTACATACAAAGGAAATAAAAGAAAATATTGCCTGAATATACTGGTTATTTAGTTATTTTATTCATCCAAATGCTATACATTGTTACTGTAAGTCAAATTATGTACAAGTAGTAAAGTTCTGCTACCAAATATACATATTAAGGTAAAAATTTACGCTTTTAGCTTTTCCGGCAGTGTTCAATCTGTGGACAACCTCGCCTGATGCTCCAAAAATAGTCAGCGATCATATGTACATCCCATCTACCCTGATACCATGCCTCCATGACTTTCAAATCTTGTTGGAATCGTTCACCTTGCTTATCACGGACTACACCAAGGTTTTTCGGGAAGTCAGCAAGATGGCTATGCAGAAGACGCACCTTGATGCTTATGTTGCAACAAAGCATTTTGAAGTTCTCCAAGAGTTTCTGGACAATTTCGGTGTAATTCTGTGCTTGTGTATTTTCAAGAAAGTCCTTGAAAAGGTGTTTTTGAATGACAACCAAGCATTCTTTTGGAGTTCTGACATTGTCCCGATGAAATGCTCCCTAATCTGTGGACCGTCAAACACACAGGCCTTTATCTTTTCAAACGACAGGCTAGGAAATGCCATATGAGATACTTGAAACAGTCTCCTTCAGTTGACAAAGCTTTAACGAATTGCTTCATGGTTGTAGGTAGGAATTACAACAATTCTGGCACTTACCGCAAAGTGCGAAAAAGTTTATCGCAGTTTGCGGTAATGCCTATGTGAAGCGCTAAGATAGGCTGTTTATCGCAAAGTGCACTATTATCATAAAACTCTCCCCTTTTCCTATACCATGTGATATTTAGTGCATTTTGATAAATCCAGGCCTAAGAGAGGCTGTAGAGAAAAAAACCTGACGTGATAGACGTCAGTTTTGAAATCAGCATGCTTATTTAAGTCTAAAACAGCTGAAAAATTGAACTCAACATGAATTATGTTAAAAATTTTTCCCCTTATCAGAGTCTGTTCTAGGCAGATTCCAACAATATAAAAGAGGATATCTATCTTCTACAATTTTTTGGATGAATTTACGATTTTGCTGAACAAATTTTAACTAACCATTAAAAACTGGCCCAATGACTCAACGGCGAGCACTGTGTGAAGCCATCCAGCTGAACTTTTATTTTACTGGGGGCTCGGAAAGGGAAAAATAATCCAGAGAATGGAGAAGAGGAGCCAGCTCAGTGACTTGGCAACAGTCTTACGCATTACTATTCAGGAGATGTAGATTTAGTTTTCGGGCCTGGCTCTGCCCATGCCATTTGAGGATGGAGATGCTGTTGAGACGGGGGGGGGGAGGAGGAAGAGGATGGTGACCCAGTTATTGTTAGAGTTGAGACTTAGAGCCCACAATACCAGGGTTCTGGAAGGAGCCATGGTACAATGACTGAGTTTAAAAAATGGGAGGATATCCCCAAATTATTGCAAATGAAAGCTCATGGTGCTGTAGTCCAACGGAGGCCAAATCCAGTCAAGATGGAAGTCCCCAAAATGGAGCAGGAGAAAACTACTGAGCCATTCTTCCCCCTCCTCTCCATTAAAAGCAAGATAACAAGGACTTGGATGTATGTCTTGCTTGGTTAGTGGTTCAAAAGTATTGTCAGTATCTATTGCATACAAGTAGAGTTTTGCTATGAACATTGACAAATTTAGTATATAATTGGGGTCAGTTTAAACTGATTTTTCACTGAAAAATTGCTTGGTTTTTGCCAAGGTGAAATCAAGGTGAACTGATTTTCATCCTAATTTCAAAAACTTAGCAACAAGCTCACAATGCTTTCCAGCATCTCCTCTCTTGGAATGCAGATAGTGGAGAATGCAAACAGCTGGACCTGGACTGCACATGCAGCCAAAAAAAGTATAGGAGCAGCATGCATGCAGGGCTGGGGCTAGGTTTTTTTTTTTGTTTTTGGTTTTTTTTTTTTTTTTTGCTGCCCTGTGCAAAAAAGTACTGTGCTGCCCCCCCCCACCCCTCGATTCATTCAGTGTCCATCTCAGATCCATCAAAATAAAGCCCAGCCCCGTCCTATAATCTTTATTTTTAAAAACTGACACGTCCCCCTCCCATCCCAGAACCCCTGGATAGGGCAGGGTATGAGGGTACCCTAGGCAAACCTTCAGCCTTGTGCGCACACACTCTTCCACACCCTTTATAGACACACAAATTATGCATTTATGCATTTATAAGAAATCTTACGAAAAAGAACATTCAAAAGTACAGTCTGAGGCAAAAATATCACAAGCATATTGTATTTAATGTACTGCTGTGTGCCAACCTGAAAAGTCTGCAAGAAAGACACTTAGAACTCATAGAATTAGACTTTTTGTAATGCATGCCGGGTGTGGGCTTGGCCCTCAGAAAGCCATGAATAAACAGAATTACCATTACAACATAGGGTTGTTTTGGTATGAAAGGTTTACTAACAACCTTATTTATAACAAGGCAACCCTGCACATATTACACCAGGCCCTAGAACTCCAATAAAACTCTTATTAGGAAACCAGACTGCTATAGATGCCTTCACTGAAACTACATGCTAGCAAAATACCTCACCTCGATCATATATATATATGCAGAATACAGAATAAAGAAACCAGAAAGTATAAACAGAACCGTGCCGAGAAGAACTGAACTGGAACCCACATCAAGTCAGCCTCTATATGCAGAGTAACAATAGAAAAACAGAAACATTACCATTCATAAAAATTAAATAATAAAATCAAGAAATATAAAACATCAATCATAATAGTAAAATAATTTATAAAAAGAATAAATATTTTAAACAGTTTATTGAATAGTATATCCAAAATTTCCCAATCACCAATAAAATATTTCAAAACATCTGATGAATAAAAAATCCAATAATTAAAAAATGTTCTATTATCCCCAAACCAAAAATATTAAATATTTCAAAAGAGTAGAACCAACAAATTACAGCAAATAATTCAAACTAATAAGGATTAAAAAAATCTTCTGCTGTCCATACCTGCGATCTTCTCATTTCCAGTCACCTGAAATTGTCATGGATTGGGGGAGGTAGGGCTGTACAAATTGTATCTTTTTTCACACACATACACAATAACTCTTTCATTCTCTCATACACTCCCAAGAAATCACCAAAGTTTTAATGTGTTTTTTAGTGTCTGAAATTTCAGCCTCACATTCTATTTTGGGACCTAGGGAAGGGGCCACCTAGTCTTAGATTTACTGTCTCACTTCTCATATGACCTGGTTGGGGATTTTCGGCTCTGCACTTTTTTTTTTTTTTATTCTATGCTTCTGGAGTACATGCAAGGGATACCCAGCCCTGTGTTGACCGTGTGGCATAAGCCCAAGTGCAATGTGCAATCACTATTTCTTTAGATGCGATCTCGAAGAGCTTGTATGGCCCATGCTGACAGGTCTTAGGGACCCAATACTCTAAGATTTAAAACTTTCAATTGAAGTAATTGTTTAATTAGAACCATTATTAGTTGTTACAAATTCAATATAGTAGAATAAGCATTATACATTTAAAATCACATGTAATAGGATTGGACAGAATTATTTTGGGACAAAATCCAGGCTTTGTTCCATCGCTGTTAGAACTCTGAATCATTGAAGAAAAAGAACATAAGAACATGCCATACTGGGTCAGACCAAGGGTCCATCAAGCCCAGCATCCTGTTTCCAACAGAGGCCAATCCAGGCCATAAGAACCTGGCAATTACCCAAACACTAAGAAGATCCCGTGCTACTGATGCAATTAATAGCAGTGGCTATTCCCTAAGTAAACTTGATTAATAGCCGTTAATGGACTTCTCCTCCAAGAACTTATCCAATCCTTTATTAAACACAGCTATACTAACTTCACTAACCACATCCTCTGGCAACAAATTCCAGAGTTTAATTGTGCGTTGAGTGAAGATGAACTTTCTTTGATTAGTTTTAAATGTGCCACATGCTAACTACATGGAGTGCCCCCTAGTCTTTCTATTATCCGAAAGAGTAAAAAAAGATTCACAGCTCTATATTTCTAATAACACTCGCTATATACAGTATATTCCTTCTTATATATTTTTAGTGATGTCTTATGAGTAATCAGCTGTTGAATTTGGAAGACCTCAGACAGTCCCCTATGCCAATAGTGAGTTTTTTGAGTTAGTATGGCCTCCTTCAAGATAGTTATTGGGGGACTGCTTGGCCAGTTAGATAAGTTGTTTGTGTTTCTTCATGTTCACAAACTGCCAGGATGAAAACATTTCCAATTGTGTATATATTGGAGTTGAAATGCCCAAAGCTTGTTTGCAGATGTTGTATAGGGCACCACTTCTTACATGGCTGTCTGCAACCTGAAAATATAAAGGAGGTATGCAACAGTCTGTCAAACAGATTTCCTTTCCTCCATGTATTTGTGCTCTCTTCACTTTTACCTGGGCTTTAATTTTAAAATCATGTACATCAGAACACAATCTTCTAATACGTGTGATTTTAAAATTAAAGTCTAGAATTAGCAACAAGGTTCCTTCAAAGAGGATATCTGGCTGTGTGAGGCAAGCTTTCTGCTGGGTGTTATTCACAAATAGGGATTTACAAATAATAAGTTCAATGGGAGAGGGTAAGGTAGATGTGTATATTGAAACATATTGTTTCTTTGGTGCATATTTGTAAGATCATTAAGAAAAATTGGAAAATTCTTGACAAATATACATTTAGATAGCCTCCGTTATTTGCCTTCTCGTGTGGCAATGATATAAGAAATCTACTTGTAAGATCAGCAATGGTAATGCCAGAGTTGATCTCTCAATTGGAGCCTGACACCTCATCTTCTACCTTGTACAACTTTACATTTGGTATTGTAGCGTTCTGAAGTTGACAGTCTTCTGTCAACAGTCTTCTGTCTTCTGTCTTCTGTCAACAGTCTTCTGTCAACAGTCTTCTGTCAACTTCAGAACGCTACAATACCAAATGTAAAGTTGTACAAGGTAGAAGATGAGGTGTCAGGCTCCAATTGAGAGATCAACTCTGGCATTACCATTGCTGATCTTACAAGTAGATTTCTTATATCATTGCCACTTTGTTAAATTACTAATATTAGGGATGTGAATCATTTTTTGACGATTTAAAACAATCGTCAGATATATTTTAAATCATCAAAAATCGTTAGAGCCATGATACAATAGCAATTCCCCCGATTTATCGTCAAAAAATCATAAATCGGAGGAGGGCGGGAAAACCGGCACACCAAAACAACCCTAAAACCCACCCCTGGTGGTCAAGAGGAATAACCAGTAAGAAAAAAAGGTGATATGCCCTTGTAGAGGTCATTGGTGAGGCCTCGAGTACTGTGTTCAATACTGGTGCCCGTATCTAAAAAAGGATAAAGACAGAATTAAGGCAGTCCAAAGAAGAGCATCCAATATGGTGTGGGGTCGGCATCTGAAGACTTTTAAGGAGAGGCTGAAGGATCTGAATATGCATATCCTGGAAGAGAGGAGGTGCAGGAGAGATATGATACAGACCTTTAGATATCTGAAAGGTTTTAATGATACACATTCGTCAAACCTTTGCCAATGGAAAGAAAGAAATAGAACTAGGGGTCATGAAATGAAACTCCAGGGAGGATGACTCAATCAATGTCAGGAAATATGTCTTCATGGAGAAAGTGGTGAATGCCTGGAATATCCTTCTGGAGGAGGTTGTGAAGACAAAAACAGTGAAGGAATTCAGAGGTGCATGGGATATACACTATGGATCCCTAATGGATAGAGGATGGAAATGAAGAAAAGAATGCATGGGGGTAACTTGCTGGTGTGGCGGTTACTGCCCTTAACCAATGACCCTTCCTACTGTTGATGCAACTCCATCATGACTCTCTGCTTCAACGGCAGTGGGAAAAGAGGAATTAGATTCATACAATTAGATTCATGCAGCAACCAATGAGAGCCCCGACTTTTACGGTTTGGGGAACAAATAAACATGGGGTAACTTGCTGATGCAGCTTTTACTACTCCTAACCAATAAGCCTGATACTTTTGATGCAACTCCAACATTGCTCTCTGCTTCCGTGGCAAGGGTAAAGGGAAATTGGATCAACGGCATCCAATAAGGGCCCTGACTTTTATGATTTGGGAAACTGATAAGCATGGGGGTAACCTGCACAATGAGGCAAATACTAGCATAAACTTGTTGGGCAGACTGGGTAGATCATTTGGTTCTTTTCTGCTCTCATTTCTATGTATATAGAAACTGCTGTGCCACTTTGGCTAGATCTAACCAGGTTGAGGACTTATGTGCCCAATATGCAAGCACATCTCTGTCTGGATCCTCTATGGACTTTGTCAAATAGCGTGTCACAGACCTTTGCGCTAAGCTCTCCTTTGCTTGGGTTGGCTGAGATACTTTCTTTCAGCCAGCTGCTTTCACTCTGGCCTGTGCCAAGAAAAATGTTTTTGTGGGCAGTGAGGCTATGGCATATTGTGGTTGGGGAGGAAGTGTTAGCTGTGTGGATGCTACTCCTGCTTGACCTACTCTCTGAGGTCAAGCAGGAGTAGCTACTGTTTCTTCTTGTGCTAGACCCCTTCTCTGCCCATACCTCTAGCACTCCTTCTGACAGACCCAACCATTCCAGCACCTGCTTCATCTGTGAGACACTCAAACTGTAGGGCAACATTTCCTTTCACCTGGGGATCAAGCATTGTAGCAATCTTGTATATGTTTTCTGTCAGAGGTATCATGTACTTGATGCTGCTAGCAGTCCACAAACTGCAACCCTTTGCTTTCTTTCTGATGTCCTGCTGTAAGCTCTCTTAATTTTCCATTAGATAATTTACTATTGGGATCACATCACCCAAAATGGCACCTTTAGCATTCATGTCCTCCGTGGTGTCCTTGAAGGCTTCAGGATATCTACCAGATGCCTAACGACTGCCCAATCATGATGCCCCAGGGGACAGTTCACACTTATCCTTTATTTCCTGAGACACATTATGAATGGCTGTCTGCTGCTCCACTAACCTCTGCCACATCAGGTACGTTGAATTCCAACGGGTGCCAATATCAACAATGAGGCACTTGAGAGGCATCCCAATTTCTTCTTGCTTCTCTCAGTGGAAAAAGGTAAAGAGTGTCTCAGCGATTTGTACTTGGACTGGTGCTTTTTAATATATTTATAAATGATCTGTAAAGATATACAAATGAGGTGATCAAATTTGTAGATGACACAAAATTATTCAGAGTAGTTAAATCACAAGCGGATTGTGTTAAACTGCAGGAGGACCTTGCGTGACTTGAAGATTGAAGTCCATATGGTAGATGAAATGTAATGCGGATAAGTGCAAGGTGATGAATATAGGGAAAAATAACCCATAATATAGCTACAAGATATTGGGTTCCATTTTAGGAGTTACCACCCAGGAAAAAGATCTGGGTGTCATAGTTAATATTATATTGAAATTGTCTGCTCAGTGAAGTCAAAAAGCAAAGTGTTAGCAATCATTAGGAAGGGAATGGCAAATAAAATGGAGGATGTCATAATGCCTCTGTATTGCTCAATGGTGAGACCGCATCTTGAATGCTGTGTGCAGTTCTGGTCGCCACATCTCAAAAAAGATATAGCATGAGCAAAATGATAAACAGCAAGGAATGGCTCCCCTATGAAGAAAGGCTAAGAAGGTTAGGGCTGTTCAGCTTGGAGAAGAGAAGGCTGAGGCGGGATATGATAGTCTACAAAATCATGAAAGGACTTGAACGGGTAAATGTGAAACAATTTATTTACTCTATCGGATAATGCAAGGATTAGTGGGTTCTCCAAGAAGTTAGCGAGTAACACATTTAAAATGAATCTGAGAAAATTCTTTCACTCAACACTCAATTAGGGTCTACAATTCATTGCCAGAGGATGTGATTAAAGCATCTGGGTTTAAAAAATTTGGATAAGTTCACTGCTATTAATATTGAATAGCCACTGCTTGTTGCCTGCATCAGTAGCATGGGATCTATTTAATGTTTAGGTACTTGCCAGTTACTTGTGAATTGGATTAGCCACTGCTGGAGGCAGGATACTGGGCTTCATGGACCCTTGGTCTGACCAGTATGGCATATCTTATGTTCTGTGTTCTTATGATTTAATAAAACTTCTTGTTCTGTGAACCAAGTGTTAAGTAAAACTCTTTTTTTTACTCTGCCTCCCTGCTAATACCATCAAACCTTTACAGATGTTACAAAATGCCACAGCAAGGATCCTAACCAAGACCACCAAAAGAGACCATATCACACCCATCCTACAGAACCTGCACTGGCTCCCAATCAAATTCAGAATTTTGTACAAAGTCTTATCGATCGTCCACAAAGCAATTTACATCACCCCTTTGGATCTCATGAACCCTCTTCAGCTTCGCTCTACCTTCAGACTGGTGAGATCCGCTTATAGAGACACCCTACAGATCCCCCCCCATCAAAACTTCATTAAGGAAGAGAGCTCTCTCCACTGCTGGCCCATCACAATGGAACTCGCTCCCTCCAGACCTCTGGCTCGAACAATGCCCGAGCAGCTTTAAAAAAAAAAAAAAAAGACTCAAGACCTGGTTGTTCAACCAAGCCTTCTCTTCTCAGCTGTTCTAAGTCTCCACTAGTAGACCCCATCCTTGGCAATCCGCTATTTGCACATACGCTCTAACATCTCGCTGTTCGTAACACATTTTACCTGTTGCCGCCGCCTTCTTTTATACCTGGCATTACACCTAGCCAACATTCAGCCCCGGTCAGGGTTTTCCGTTTTTTGCACTTTGTTAAACCAAGTTTTGTATCCAAGTTGATCATCCTGGTTCTATGTAAGGCATTCTCATGTCATGGTTATTGTTATGTGAACCGAAGTGATTGGTAACTTTGTTACCGGAACATCGGTATAAAAAAAAAGTGCTAAATAAAGTATACAGAGCAAATTAGTTGTTCATCCTTTATCAAATCAATATTAAGTAATTTCTGCCAAATCGATTGGCCATTAATAATATTCAATACTAATAAAGAAGGAGCAGCTAACACAATCAGATTTTGTGTAACCACTAAAGATCTCACACTTGGTTTATTTGCCTGAATTTTATACCTAAGCTTTTCATAATGTCTTCGGTCATTGATCGCCAGAATAGCCATAAACCGTATCACACAAACCAAAAATATTAATAATCCCCCCCCTGTACTAAATCACAGGATAATGTGAAAATTGTGTTTGAAAAATGCTTTGGCTCTTTAAGTTAGCACCCCTAGTACATCACCTAGGAGGCCGGGCTATTAAGAATCCAGAGTGGCATTTTGAAACCGCAAGATCTTTCAGTCCCGCTAACTGGAGCAAACAGATGCTAAAGCAGCTTTGCTGATGCACAGATGACAAAGTGCAGGATGACAAGAAAGCAGAATAGTAGATGGGTCTTTCTGCATAGGCTCTTTAAGTTAGGAATTTTGTTAATTTCACTTGTTAATCCCTTTGCCACATCTTTTGTGAAGATATTAAACAGCACTGTCCCAGTACATATCTCTAGGGCATTCCATTTACCTTTCGCCTTTAGGGAACTGATGTTCAGTTTTATCTATTTCCTGTTTTTTTTTAACCAATGACCAATCCACACTTCCTATTTCATTCATTTAAAATGTTCTAAGTTATCTTTCATCAGGGTTTTTCTCAAAAACTTTCTGAAAATTCAGATGTATTATATAGACTGGCTCACCCTTGGCATATTCATTAAAACCTTAAAAAAAAATCTAGTAGATTGGTAAAGCAAGACTTTTCTTTGCTTAATGGACTCTTTCCCTTTGTATCCTGTCTATATATGGCAAGAAGTTTTGTTTTTAAGAACAATTTCCTCCGTTTTTGCCCAGCATAAGATTTTGCTTCTATTGAAGGTAGTCATGTCTTGATTATATGCAAGTTTCATGGTCAGTATTTGTGGAAAATCATCAGTATAGTGGTTGAAGCATGCAGGAGCCAAGCACCGTTTTTTTTTTTTTAAGGGTCCTGATCTGGCTGGTGGATAGCTGCCATAATATGATGAGCCTGGAGGCAATTAAATAGCTTTAGAAGCAGCCTAGGGTGCTGGGCCCTGTCATAAGCGAAAGAGAAGTCAATAAACACAGCACCACACTTTTGATTACATCAAAGGAACCTTTGCGTTCAATCTGTTGCAGCCAGAGCCTGATGGTCAGTGTCTCTATTTTCTATTTAGTATTAATTGTTCCCCAGGCTTAAAAGGAAGAGACGAGAGATGGCACACTAGCTTTTTAAATCATTGTTTACCTTATATGGTTTCAGAATGGCAAGGATATTAAGCATCTTCCATAGGTAAGGTAATTTTGCTGTGACAAAACCCTTAAACATTCTAGGAGCAGAGGACCTGCACGCGTGAGCTTCCTAGAGTATATATTGTCAGGGCCTGGTGCCTTTCCAGGCTTTAGTGTATCTAATGCTGTTTTAATTTTTGTTTCAATTTCAAATGAAGAGAATTTGGGGGGGGGCAAACCAATAAGATAATGAACGTCTTTCATCCTTATGTTTGGTAATAACTAAGCATTAAAAGGCTCTCTTTGGATATATGTATCTCATTTTATTGATGTATATACTGTATAAGCAATGCTATTTGGTGAGACAGGACAGAGTTCACACTTTGCTGACTTCTCAATAAGATGTTCGTCTGCCAGGCTTATTTATTTGAATGAGAAAAATCAATTCTTTTGACAAGTCTCCTGCCACCTTGTTTATGTTCCAAATCCAGTCTATACGGTAGCTGGGATGCTATATTGGAGGCTTCTTTCTTATTTGGTGCATTTTTTTAAAAGGCTAGTATAAATGTTTGCACTTTGGATCCCAGCCTATGATAAAGATATTGCTTCTGCCGAGTGGAATGCAAGATTTGGTTGTAACAATAATTCAATCATAGAAAATGGATTGGGTGTAATTTCCACTGAGTCTGGAGATGGTAAGTGGAGCTAAGCCACAATATATTGAAGTATAGTGCCAAGATGTATGTGGATCCTTAAACTTCAAAAGATGAATCAATCAATATGACGGGTGCCAAGCAACATCAATCTTTAATAAATATAGGTATGTAGATGAAATACAAGTAGGTTCCCCGACAGGATCCCAGTACTAAGCCTCTGAATTCCTTATTTTATGTTTGAGACTTCGGGGACTAATATTGGTCTTTTAAGCTATCTGGACTTCTTAACATGCAACCTGGAGATACCAAGCTATATTATTTCTTATGTCACATTATTTAAATTACTAGTATTGGGCTTCTGTCCCTCCTGATGCAGCCGGAGTGGCGAAACAGGCTGTGTCGGGGGACCTACTTATATTTCATCTACATACCTCTACTTATTAAAGATTGATGTCGCATGGCACCTGTTATATTGATTGATTCATCTTTTGCAATTTAAGGATCCGCATGCATCTTGGCGCTACACTTTGATAGATTGTGGTTTCCCCATTGTGTGTACCACATTGCTTCTCCATCCTTATTTGTGCTGTAAAAGTGGAGCTAAGAACATCTGTGAAGTTCCTTTGACAGGAAAGGAATGAGTATGTTGTGTCACAAGTTGTTGGTGTGTCAAATCCAGCTATTCATCATTGTAAAGTATAATCATATCCAGTTTTAAGGCCTGATGCAGAGCACTTTCCCATTTTATTTAGAATATTTATAGCCCCAATAATTGTTTGCAATTATGAATATCCATGTATAAAATGGTAGAGATGGGATGTGCAATGCTGAAAAAAAGATTTCAAGGCTGCAGTTGTACCAGTAGGAGATTTATACACATGTACAATGTGCAGACTGTGTAAATGAATGATGTGCCACTATGTCGCCATCTACTGGAGACAAAGCTGTTGTAGACTTTCTATGAAGACATTAAATTTAAACCTGGGATGTTAACTTTACTCTCATTGTGCAAGTGCATCTCCTGCAACAAGAGATTAAGTACATAATTGGCTTTGAATAGATATAGAAATACATCCTTCTTTGCTGGAGCGAAGCCCTCAATATACATTTGTAGAATCTCAGGAACAGTTGGCTATCTTTGTTCTGTAGTGAGGCTGTAAAACCCAGATATTTTGTCTTCTAAGATTAGCTAATTTAAAGCATATAAACTAAAAGTGTCTATGTACTATGCCTTTACTGTTTGTGTGGACATTGAAGGAAGTGGGGTAACATACTTTAAAAAATATCCATAAATGCACACTGCTGCATCCTCTGACCTAACCGTACACAGGAAGCATCTCTTTTTAACCTAGTATATTGAATCCAGTGTTTATATTCATCCAGATAGAGGACGATTTATGGCCAGGCCAATTTATGTAGGAAAACTCCTATTTCCTTATCCTGCTAGATCTGTCTCAAAACATGAGTTATCTCCACCAGTAGATGGAGAAAGAGAACCAACTTTGTGTGCTAGAACAAGATCTGGTGCAACAGACTGTCTACTATTTATCTATCTCCAGTGGATGGTGGACAGATTATGGATTCATCCTAGAAGGTTGTTACCCTGAAGATATATTTTTCTGCCTGTGATTACCTCCACAAGGCATATTTCTGAGCTACAGGCTCTTTCCTGTAATGAATCTTATTTGGTCAATTCAGAAGTGGTTATTGTTCAGCCAGTGCCTTCCTTCTTGCTGCAGGTGTTTACTGAATTTCATCTGAATCGGTCTGTTTCTCTTCTGATCTTCTGGAATGCTACTGGTACTAAATATTAGAATCTGAGGCCCTGAAAACTCATTCCATCAGGACTCGTGTGTCGTCCTGGGCTGAAGGTTGAGTGGTATCCCTGGAGGAAATGTGCAGGACTCTTTGCATTCCTTTTCTAGGAACTACAGGTTGAATGTTCAGGTGAGGGATTTTGTGAATTATGGAGAAGGATTCTCAATAACAGCCCGGGCCTGTTCATGCCCTGTCTGGAGGGGCCTGAGTACTTCCCACTTGTCGGAACTGATCTGGGAGGGTAATAAGGAAGGTAACATTTAATCTTATCTGTTAACTTCCTTTCCTTGAATCCTATCAGACCAATCCTTTTTCCTACCTGTGTAGGCCAAGGCTGTTGGAAGTTGAGGTGTCAGTGTTTACCCTTAGGGGTTGTTTTGTCTAACAAGATTTTGGAATTGCCTCCTATTCTTGGTTTTTTTTTTCTTCGGATTTCCTCCTTCAGCCCAATTTGAAGCCTGGGGAGAGGAGAGCAGTGCGGGTATGTTTAGACTGGACAGTTGGAAAATGTGGTTAATGGTAAGGTTTTCTTTTTGTGCTGTTCCTTTGACAGTGAGTATACAGGATAGGCAATCTGCTGCATAAACTCTTATGCTGGGGATGATGTCAGCAAACAAATTTTGGTTCTCTGTCTTCATCTGCTGGTAGGAGATGACAAGCTATGCAGTGCGTCTGGATTGACAGGATTCAACAAAATAAAATTAACAGATATTACATTTTACTTTACCTAGGTAAAGGATTTTGCAGTTGCTTTCTTTATGGTCGTCAACATTTTTCCTGATCCTGGCATACAACTTTCTTTTAAAATCTGAATGTAGACTGGACTCACAAATGTATCTTTATAACTCTTGATTAATATATATTATTTTTTTGCCTTCCCATTTCTGCATGTTTTCTTTTACTTTTATCTTTTTAGAAAATAATCTAGAGAGTTGCTGGAAAATTCAGCAGCACCCCAAAGCTTCCGATTTGACAGGAATGGTAGAAGGCAGGTCAAATAACTGCCTAATGAAGATGAATGAAGAAAATTGCTGGTACAAGAATCACGTGATGAGCATTCAGCCCAGGTTGTCGAAAATGTGATGGAATCTCACAGCTTCATTTATCAGTGTCATATTTGGGATAAAAGTGAGCAGTATTGTTCTAATTTCTCCCAGATTAATAGGTCAACCTTAATATTTATTTCTGTAGTAGAATATTTGTTTGATGTATTTCTGTTAGGCAATAACAGAAAAGAAGTGGAGAAAAACCTAAAACAGCCATCTTCTTATTCAGTTGAAAAACAGCATGCAATAGATACTTTAAGGTGTGTTTTTTAAATTTGAAAACAGTCATAGGTATTCAATACCCATATGAAAGCAATAATAAAAGCAACAGCAGTTTATTGTTATGTACTAGACCTTTTGGTATATAAATTGTTTCTTAGTGGTGTAACTAGTCTGCATTAGCATATGAATTTCAACTAAAAAAACGTGATTTGTTTTTTTTTTGTCAAGCAGGCATGAATTTAACCATAATATGTGGGTGACATCATCCAACGGTGCCCAACATGTACCCAGCTCTCAGAGCTCAGTAAAGACCTTAATGAGCATGTGTGGGAATTCCCACATGTGCACACTGCCTCAGGAACCCATTAGTTTTTACTTTATCTGACCTACTGCACAGATGTGTTCCCTGTGTCTGTCTACAATTTGTTTTGCGACCTTTTTTTTTTTTTTAACTGGCCTTGTTTTTCTGCATCATTGCATTGATTTTCTTTCTCAAGCCACAGCCTCAGCAGCCCCTCAACTGAAGTTTTCAGTTCTTCAATTTAAAAAAAATGTGTGCACAAAATGGAGAAGTTCAGGACTAAAAAGACTATGGTCAGCTGCTTCAAGGCCTGTATTTGTGAACATTGGATAGCCATCACAGGTTTTTGCTTTGTTTACTTTTGTTGCCCAGGGCTGGATCGTGCCTCTGCCAACTCCTACAGTTATGGAAGAATGTTCCCAAGGGTGCAATAACACCACATCTGAAAAATGGAGGCCTTGCAAAAGGTGTAGCACAGCCTCTCGTTATCCCGGAGAGTGGTGTTGACAGGCTGTCAATACAGAAAATCCTCTCCCTCCTGCATGTCAGGCAAAGTTCCCCCAACTCCCATGTCACTGATTCCCTGATCCATCTCAGGTCAGGAGGAGTGTAGTGCCATCTTGGCCTCAGAAAAGCACCTAACAGGCGCAAGGGGATCCCATCCAAGGCCTTCTCCCTTGGCATGAAAGAAGCCGGCACTATTAACGTGTTCCTCTGTTGGAGCTAGCAGGCCTTGACTTTGATGTGAGACAGAACCTCTTCAGTGCAGGGTGCCATCCTCCTTCATGGCACAGAAGATCCCTATGCATCAGTTGAGCTCTTCTACCTAGACCTGGCACAATCCAGACCACTGTCCATCTCTTCAGTGTGGATTTTCTCTGTGGTGCAGCTTGCTGAGACTTTGTCCTTATTGAAGTGGTGCCAAAACACAAGTCCTGCTACAGTGCAGAAGGAGGTGTCTCCATTGCCATCCGTCAGACATTAGGAACCTGATACCCCTTGATAATCAGGCGTAAATTAGTCGATGATTGGGAAGTCTTGATGTATCAGGTACGGAGTGTCGTGGAGACAGCTATGGCTACCACTGTAGTCCTATGCTCCCACTCATGCCATTGGCATTCATGGGCCTTAGTGAAGAACAGCCATTCTAGGTCTCTGAAGAAGATATCTCTCCTACAACTCCAGTACAGAGTGACCTTTAGTCAGTGGGAATCCAGCTAATGGAGCTTGTGAAGAATTTCTTCACATGCTTAGACTCTTGAGGACTTGAAAGAGAGGTCAGAGTCTCTCCTGTCCAAGATGGCTAAAATCTTCCCATATAGTGACACTTCTGAATGCCCTCAGGAGCTCATGCTTCACTTCTGGGCTTCCGGTGGTGGGAATAAGTTCCTTACCTGCAGTCATAGATTTTCCTTCTCCAGGGGAGTCCCTCACAGATGAAAAAGGGAAGAAATGGCATCAGCATACTCTGTTCCTCCTGGAAGATTCCCCTTCAGAGCAGTGTAAGTCATTTCCCATCACTATTGTCATAGAGGCTAAAGCTCAGTGTACTGCCATGATTATGGGAGGAAGAGGATTCCACAGGGATTCCTTCTGACCCTTTA
Organism: Rhinatrema bivittatum; assembly: GCF_901001135.1. NCBI lineage: Eukaryota > Metazoa > Chordata > Amphibia > Gymnophiona > Rhinatrematidae > Rhinatrema > Rhinatrema bivittatum. The sequence goes on along the minus strand of NC_042621.1, from coordinate 76,443,403 downwards.
CCAAACTTGCTCTAGCATACATGTCCTGTGGAAGATCTCTGCTACTCATGTTGCCTGGAAAAGCTGGCAAATACTCTTTCCATCAGTGTCACGAAGGATGTCTTTGGGCTGCTTCAGTTTTTCAGCCTATGGTGGACACTACATCCATTCTGGTACATATAGATATACAGGTGGATGTGGCAGGCATTGATGATATGCCTTCTGATGTCCTAAAAGCTGCATCTGACATATAGGGTGCAGGCCTTCCCAGATTTTGGGATGATTCAGTTACCACAAAAAAGATATAATTCAGTTATCTCAAAAAAGATATAATTGCGATGGAGAAGGTACAGAGAAGGGCTACCAAAATGATAAAGGGAATGGAACAGCTACCCTATGAGGAAAGACTAAAGAGGTTAGGACTTTTCAGCTTGGAGAAGAGACGGCTGAGGGGGGATATGATAAGAGGTGTTTAAAATCATGAGAGGTCTAGAACGGGTAGATGTGAATCTGTTTTTTACTCTTTCGAATAATAGAAAAACTAGGGGGCACGCCATGAAGTTAGCATGTGGTACATTTAAAACTAATCAGAAAGTTCTTTTTCACTCAACGCACAATTAAACTCTGGAATTTGTTGCCAGAGGATGTGATTAGTGCAGTTAGTATAGCTGTGTTTAAAAAAGGATTGGATAAGTTCTTGGAGGAGAAGACCATTACCTGCTATTAATTAAGTTGACTTAGAAAATAGCCACTGCTATTACTAGCAATGGTAACATGGAATAGACTTAGTTTTTGGGTACTTGCCAGGTTCTTATGGCCTGGATTGGCCACTGTTGGAAACAGGATGCTGGGCTTGATGGACCCTTGGTCTGACCCAGTATGGCATATTCTTATGTTCTTATCACACCATTCAGTGGTGGTGGAGTCAGCATTGAAGCATGTGAGGTGTCACTTATAAGCACTCTAACACATCTCCTGGAAAAGACTCAAAAGATCTTAAACATATTTGGGAAAGTCTTCCAGGCATCTGTGCTTAGTGGACTGAGGATCTTTGCTTATCAGCTGTACATGGTGCAATATTTTAATTAAGGTTTCAGCTTCTGCACATATTTGAGTCATAAGCCCTGGAATAGGTAAAATTCTTCCAAGCTGTAGAGAATATAGAAGAATATGAGAAGCGTCATATTTACTCTGTGTATGAAACTTTTGACTCAGTGGCCAGAGCTTCTGCTGCTTCCATTGTAGCTAGAAGGCACATGTGATTGAGTGGCCTTCATGAATGTGTACATGACTATCTGGTGGATATTCGTTGTGTTGGGGCCATCTTGTTTGGTGATGAGATGGAGATGATGGCTCTGATTTAAGGAGCATCAGTCCACCCTAAAGTCAGGTACCAGCCGGCTCCTAGCCCAATGTCTATATTTTTCCAAAGACACTCCTGCTCTTTTCAATGCCCCCAGTAGGAGGTGCCTGCTAGAGGACCTCGGAGGAAAGCGTGTCAACTAAAGACTCAGCAATTGCAGTCTAAGCTTGGGACTAGTTTTTCACATTCTTGAGTTGCCTCTTCATTTCTTCCAGTTGGGAGACGGTCCAGTTCTTCTGGAATGAATCCATGTCGCCAAGGAGTTTGTGTATTCCTGTACCTGGATGATTGGTTCGTGATGAGTCTATCTCTGACAGGAGGTCTGGAGGCCCTCAAAGTAAACGTCTGACTTCTCTGAGCTTCCTGTTAAGCTTCCCATTCAACCATGTCCGAAGGGATTCTATTTTTTAAATAAATATTTGATTGCATTATCCTATATTCTAAGCGATTTGCAAATAAAATTATAAAATTAAACACCATCTTGCCGCATTCTGAGTGGCACATGCTCCTGAACACAGACTTTCTGAGCTTGAACATAGCAATGTATTAAAAAAAATATTTTGAATGCCTCTTTTTCACAAATATATATTAAAGTCTTTCTAAATTTCTTCAGTTAAGGTTCCTTATAAAGTTAAACTGGCAGTGGGTTCCAAATGTAGGAGCTGCAAATGATCTGTTGTGCAGCTTTGCCAGCCTTATAACTCTCACCAAGGGGACATCCAAAACGTAATGGTCAGTTGACCTCAAATTTCTCATAGGTCTATAAATTTTAATCTTAAAGCTAAAACAATGTAGTGCATCACTGTTCAAGTCTTTGTGAAACAGAGTTAGCACCTTGAATCTAACTCACCACTCATCTGGCAGTCAGTGTAATGCACAAAGAGTCTGAATGATGTGATCATATCAACTAGTTCCAGTAAGCACACATGCAACAGAGTTTTGAATTACCTCTAAAACTGTCAAAGTTGATGTAGGAAGGCCAACATATATTACATTACTTTAATCTATCCCTGTAATAATCATTGCCTGAAGTACTGTTTGGAAATCATTTTGCTCTAAAAGGAAAAAAAAGGCTTAATCATCTGAAGCATACAAAGCTTAAAAATAATAAAAAAAAAAAAAGCTCCAAACCACAGTTTTTATATGAGCTCGGAAGAAAAGACCAGTCAAAAATAATTCCTAGATTCCATAGTTCATTTACATTTGAGATAGAAAACTACCTGGAAAATAAGATGACACACACTTTCTTATTCTGATAACTTCGATCTTACCCTTGTTTAGCACTTACTTATTTGCTATTAACCAGCTCTTAATGGCCTAAAAGTAGATGGAATTAAGCCCCAACATAGTTTTAATGTCAGAAGAGATGGGAAAAAAGAACTGGATATCATCCACATATATTTGATAACAGAATCCCAAGCCAGAGAGCAGCTTACAGATTGGACTCAAGTAGGTGTTAAATAATGTGTGAAATTCCTGTTGAGAATGAGAGCCACTCTGAAGTCATGGAATTGTAATTAACCTATTGTAGTCTATCTATATTAGACATGAATTGAACCAAGCAAACAAGCAAATTGAACCTGGTTCTTATAATACCAGTTTCAGAGAGCCTTGACAATAGCACACCAAAAGCAGCTGAGATATTTAGCAAAGCCAGAATGTATTCATTGACTGAATCCAAACCATGCCTAAAGATTTCCAAACTGGAGATCATTAAAGCTTCCATAGTATATGTAGGCCAGAATCTGAATTGGTATGGATTCAAGATACTGTTTTCGTCTAGGAGTATGGACAGACTCGGTCAAAGAGAGAGCATTTCTTCCAATAAAATTAACCGCATTATTGTTGGGCCTAGTACACTCTTTTCTAGAGCAAATCTGAGCCCTACCGAGATCGGCTTTGGTTCTTCTGGGATAAACAGTTTCAGGCCCCTTGGATTGTCTGCACCTGCGAGACCTTCAGTGGGTCCTCTGAAACCAGTGGGATTAGCTTTATCAACCGTTGTCCCACTAAATCTTTGTAAGCCCTGGGATGAGGGCATCCTTTCAATGGTGGGACTCTTGCTGTGCATCCAGGTGTCCATGTTCTACTTGTGATGACCGACCTATCTTCTAGGAGTCTACAATGTGTTGGCTGGCAGACTACCTAAGCAGAGTGTTGTAACCTCACAAGCCATGTGTGTGACTCAGAGTTGTGGACTGGTTGTTCAGTCTTTGGGGAATGCCGTGATAGCCATGTTTGCCTCAGAGGACAAAAACATTTTGAAAAATTCTGCATGCTTATGAGCTGTTACAGTTTAGCTCCCTATGCTTTTGTGCTAAATTGGATATCCAGTGCACTATATGTATACCCATCAATTCCGGTCATTGTCATGATAATCCAGACAGTCCTTCAGGACAAGTGAAATTGATTCTCATAGCACCTTCATGGCTATGTCAAGTGTGGTATCCATATCTTATCCATCTATCCACTCTACTTCCAGTTTTCTTGTGGAGCTCTTGGACTGTTATCATACAGGAGGGTGGCAGATTCTGCCATTTAAGTCTGCTATTGCTGGCATCACGGCTTGGATGTTAAAACATGCAGTAGTTTCCTCCTTACTCATTTCTAAGGAGATGGCGAACATTTTGATTTTGTCTAAAAAGCTTTCTACCAGAAGATCCTACACATACAAATGGAAGAGGTTCTTGACATGGTATTGCACCAGCCAGCTGGATCCTTTCTCCAGTGTCCTAAGAGATGTTCTTTCAATATCAGTATCTGTTCTTCCTCCTGTCTTCAATCCTAAGCAGGTCTTTACTTAAAATTCATCGGATTACCATTGCAGCATATCACAAGCAGATGGAACGAGCTCCAATCTCTTGCCACCTGTTAGTATCAAAGTTCACAAAGAGGTATGTGGCATTCCAAGCCTTCAGTCAGTTAAACCTCCAGTACCTTGGGACTTCAGTGTGGTCCTTGTGCATTTAATGAAACTTCCTTTTGAACCTCTTGAGTAAGTGGACCTGAAGTTTCTCACTTGGAAAATATTGTTTTTTGTTACTATCACTTTGCCATGAAGAGTAAACGAATTACAGGTTCTGTCTGGTTTTGTATTTTACCATACCTGCAGCACTCGCCCTAAGTTCCTTTCAAAAGTAGTATCTACCCTTCACATTAACCAAACTATATTATGTTTCTGAGACCTCTTGCATACAAAAAAGAAAGGGCTCTTCACTCTTTAAACTGGAAGACAGCCATAGTGTATTTCTCGAGAAGAACTTGCCCTCATTGTCAAGCTTCTCAGCTATTTGTTTCTTTTAATCCCAATAAATTGGAACAGGCAGTTACCAAAAAAACTGTCTAATTAGCTAGCGGACTGTTATGCACTGTCTGGCATGCAGAATAGAGACAACGTGAGAGCTATGGTGACTTTAGTGGCTTATCTATAGGCCAATTTCATTAAAGACATTTTTAAGGCTAAAACTTGATTGGCACCTTTAAGTCCCACTACTGTCTCACCAACATGTCTCAAAGGGGCAGTAACTTTCGGCAAACTGTTTTGACCAGCCTGTTCACCCAGTAGTTCATTCTCTACTCTCAATCTGCTACCTTTTAGTTTCATGGACTATCCCCTACTTAGTACTGTTCGAAAGGGTACATTACTGTCCCCTAATTACCTGGTCCCACCCCACTCATGGTTTCATAAACCTATATTATATCCCCTTTCAGCTGCTGCTTCTCCTAGCTGAAGAACCCTAATTTGTTTTACTCTTTATAGTCATGTTGACTCTTCCCCCATTAGGTCATGTCCAGCCATATGGTCATAGTTTTGAAGGATAACTTCTACCATTTTGTGAACACTAATGTCAGGCCCATCAGTCTATAGTTTCCCAGATTGCCCCAGAGCCCTTTTTAAAAATTGACATTACATTGGCCACCCTCTATTTTTCAGGCACTGTGGCTGTTTATAATGATAGGCCACAGATTACTGGTAATAGATCTTCTGTTTCATATTTGAGTTCTTTCAAAATTCTGAAGTAAATATCATCCGGTTTTGGTGATTTGTTACTCTAGTTTCTGAGATTTTGTATTACATCTTCCATGTTCATAGTAATTTGCTTCAGTTCCTCTGAATCTTCACTATCAAATAACATTTCTTGTGAGGGTACCTCCCCAACATTCTCCTTATTAAAAATTGAAATAAAGGATTCATTTAGTTTTTCTGCTATGTCCTTGTCATCCCTGATTGCCTCTTTTACCTCTTGATCATCTAGTGGTCCACTCATAGGCTTCTTGCTTCAAATATACTTGAAAATGTTTTCATTATCAGTTTTTGTCTCTGTGGCAAGCTTCTTTTCAAATCCTTTCTTACCTGTCTTATTAGTGATTTACTATTGCTTATGGTCTTTCCTGTTTTCTTCATTTGGATGTGCATTCCATTTTCTGACAGCTATCCTTTTGCCTTACATACTAATACTGCAACACTTCTTTTAAATACTGCAAAGGGAACACAATTTTCAAAGACTTTTATGAAGATGAAAACATGTTTACTGTGTAAAATGGCCCTTTTTAAAATTGCTCCTTCCTTTGTATTTTTACCCACAAGAATAGGAGTCTGGTATAGATCAGAAAAGGTAAAGTACTCAGTTATTTCATTTTGAAATCACCATGTGCACTTCCGAGCATGTACTTGTTACCTGCTGTAAAGTGCAAAGTCAGTGGGTACTTTTGTACCTACATTGTGTGTATCAGCACATTTCAAAGAGAAACTCCAAATGGTTTCCCTTTGAAAATGACCTTCAATGTTGTACCCATGGACCTGTTAGCTGCCTGGGGACTCCTTAAAAAAAATTTTGCTTCTAAGTATATTTATTTATTTGAGGCATTTTATATACCGTCATTCCAAAGAAGATCATAACGGTTTACAAAATCGATATTCATATTCATGGTCAATTATCACATTGTGTGTCTATATTTGCTTTCTTGTTCTACGAAACAGCAAATATTCTAGTAATTAATCATATATAATCTCTGATATCACTATAGCTGCTATGTAATCAGGGTCATATTCATACATTATCTGGTCGACATAATAGGAAAAACAAGTTCTAATTCTACTCACGATACACTTTGTCATTCATTACTTATAGCTCACTCTGCTACTATTATCTCTGGTACTGACTTTGCTGCATATTGGTATTTTACATTAAATCGTATGTACTTCTAAAGTGCCATATTGTCAGTTCGTGCTTGAAATTCGTATTCTTTGTTATCTGACATATTGACTCAGGAAGCGAGTGCCATAATTTTGGACACTGCTGTGGAAAACATTCGGTCTCTTGTTTGTGTTCGCGATGTGTAAGCCGAGTGGAAGGCGCCATTTAGAAGTCCTTTGTTTTGTGACCTTAGGTCTCTCTGTGGTGTGTAGAGTTGAATTGTCACTCCTGGTAAACATGGGTTAATATTGTTGATGACATTGAAAATTAGAGATAATACTTTATTATGAATTCTGGATTGTACAGGAAGCCACGCGCAGGGCAATCAGCGAGGGGGTGTAATGTGTTTGAATTTCCTTGTCCCTAGTAAGAGCCTCGCAGAGACATCCTTTGGAACTGCATTAAAATCAAATTGCCTATTGCCTCAGTTTCCCATATTTGCAGTAATCCTAGTATCAGGTCTAAGGTGTTCCATACATATTACTTCCTTCTCTAGAGAAAGACCTTGCTATTTGTGGAGCAGGTGCTGTGATAAGTGCAAAGCAAACATCCAAGCCATATGTTTGTATAATTTAAATTAATTTGGTACAGTCATACTGTTAATCTTTAGTGACTTGTTGATTGGCATTTTGCAGACATATTTCTGGAAGGCACCCAATGCCATTTTCTACAGCTTTTCTGGCAGTAGCAAAGAGCAACATTTCCACAAATTGGAATCTTGTACTGCACTGGGAAGGGAGCCAAGATTTAAATTAGACAATAACCTCTGCTCTATATATTGCTTCTATTCTTCAGCTTTAGGCAGAGTGATTTGTTTAATACAGTCAGCCCTGTAGCATATAATAGACTGATATATGAGTCACTCCTTGGCAATGTGTGTTTCTGAAATTTATATAGATTGAACAACTGGTTGGTAATGTACTTAGTTACACTTGTGCAAACAATAACTATTAGCCAGGCTGGAACAGGCTTGCACAAACTGCATTTGGTCTGTTTTTGCTGGTAAGGAGTCTGCACCTTTTGCTGAGTTTTGAGAACAATCCCTTTTTCAGGTAGAGAGGAAGTTATTTAGTAAACATGTCCACGCTGCTTTTGCAAAGCAGCAATAAAAGATTTTATATCTGAGTTTTCTATTTCTTATTTTCTGTTTACATTAAATATTGACTCTGGGACAAGCTGTTTCTTAAAAGCTGAATATAAAAAGCAATCTGCTTTTGTGACCATGATATGGTTAGAGCTTCTGTAAATTTAAGCTGGATGCATCCAGTGAGTTCAGTGTTTGCTTGTTGACATACTTTAATGAATATATGTGTGTGAGTGTGTGTGTGTGTGTGTGTACAACACTTTTTTTTCATACATTTTTTGTTTTTCAATTTTTAGAGTATTTTTCTAAAGTGATGAAACTTACAAACCTAGAGGACAAAGGCAGCTCAGTGGCTCAGTGTCGGTGCTGTGCACTGCCATGTATGAAGGGCTCCCCAGAATGATCCCCAAGCCGGCTTCTCTGCCCCCCCCCCCCCAGGTTAGCTTCACAGTGCCTTAAGAGTGGGGGAAGAGTTGTGGACATTGCTTAAGGGCGATACCTACTGGTCAGATTCAGGGTCCAGGATTTGCAGAGTTCCGGACTGCGACGCTCTTTGCGGTGATCAGAGTAATTATGTTAGCAGGAGAAATAAATGAAGGGGGGAAAAAAAACCCCCTCGTCGTTGCGAATGACACAGCCGTAGCACCAGATTCCAGTTCTAGTTTTGATTGAGCTGCAAGTAGAAAGGAACAGGAGGAAATTGCTAGATAAAAAAAAACCAACAAGCCAAATCCAACAAACCTAGAGGCCAATATACTAAAGTCTGTTTAAAGCTGGCCATCAACACACGTAAATTAGCTCATGTTAACTGTCCCTATTAATGACAAACAAATTAGTTTTGTGTTAATGGGTCAGTGTTTACTTTTATGCATTTTAACACATATTTGCACGTGCTAGTAGGTAATGAATTGTTTTGCATAGTTTTGCATCTCATTATCTCAGCATAGGTTTTTGCATTACAACTTTCGCTGCTAGCATGTGCAATATAGTTAGACTTGCTTTCGATGCTCTTTCATATTTATGAAAGCATTAGCACACTTTAGTTAGTACAGTGGCCTGGTGGAAAGCTTAAAAACCAAAAGGCTTGCTTTTTTTATTTCAGAAAAATATCGATTTTATTAAATAAGATTGTTCCAGAAGATGTTATTCTGACTTATGCAAATAGGTTTAGCAATTTGTTTGAGCAGCTGAGCAAAGCAATCTCCTTTTTTTTTTTTTTTTTCCTACTGAAGGTTTGCTCATGCATAATGCAAAGAAATCCGTGAACAAAATTGTCACCTGTCTTCATTTATGTGTAAAAAAAAAACCAACCAAACTTATAGGCTGCACCGTCCGGTGTTCTAGGCAGCTTTCATACAAGCAATCATAAAAACATCGTCTAAAAGCATTTACAATTTTAACCAAGCAATTGTACATTAGATTACTGTCTTGATGTAATTCTAATAATGGCTGCTATGCTTCGTCACCATTACTGAAAAGAAATACCTGTTTATAAGTTAAAAGGGATCTGTTCATATGGCATATTTTTTTTTATTAGTGTTTTTACTTTTCCTGTCAACCGTCATATTTACAAAATAAAGCACACTGCATATATTGAACAATTCAAAGGCGCCACCTCCCTCCCCTCGTTTTTCCCATAACAGTTTATAGTACTCTGCCCCGGGCTGAGCCAGTGCCAAGCGGCAGTTACTTGCAAAGGATATGCTAGTTAAAAAAAAAAAATATATATGACCAGGTAATAACACGGTATCTTATCTGACAGTGTCAAGTTGATATAAACCAAATCTTTGTTCGTCAAGTATTACAGGTGCAATCCTGCTTGCGGGAAGTTAATCCTGATCTCCCCCACCCAGAGCCGTGCAGAAGAAAATAAAGTGTAATATATCTGGCAGTTTTAAATTACTTAACCAATGTTGATGACATTCTGCGCGCTTATCAGTCTGTTCTTATTTTGTTCTCTTCGGCAGTTAGTGTTCATTGTTTCCTAGATAAATCTTGTTCTCTTGTTAAAGTGAATATCTGGAGACATCAAAAGTACTCCCTTGCATATTTGTTCATAGTTACTTTGTATGCCAGTGATAGCTCTAAAACACGATGTTTATCACTGCTAGTGTCGCATACTGTAATAAAATGTAAATGTTTTGACGCTCAGTGTAGATGACCCCGTACTGTAGCATTGTGGGTATGCTTACACTGTAGATCTTGTGTGCATGGGGACTCGAGCCATGTTCTGAGCACTAGGAATTACATTAAGAATTATAGCGAGGGCAATTAACCAGTATGCTTCCAAGCCCAGCACACTAAGGTGGCTGAGTAACATTTTTAGAGGAGTTTCTTTTGAGGTTAAGGCAAACACTGACCATGTTTGGTCTTGTATTTTTGCACTGTGGGAATATATGTAATGCATATGTGATCTTCCTGTTTGCAGATACTACCAGCTCCCTGTAATAAGAAGCTCACACTCTGTGGGCAGTACTGCTTGTGTTTTTAACTGACCTTAAACTGTTTATTTTGGTTGTAATTAACTTTAAAGCTGTGAATTTTTTAGTATGCTGCATAAAGCTCCCTTGTGGATGCTGCTACTGAAACTATTAGGATGCTTCAGTGCCATAAGCATTTCATCTTAAATATTTATCCAAAGAAGTTGTTCCGTATTAACGTATCACTCCTGTTGTGTGACAGAAATTTCCTAGCTTTGCATGGGAAGAGGTATTCCATTCTGTAAGACTTCTTATGGGACAGTTTTCTTTCATTACAAGAAGCAAGAAGAAATATTTCTACTATAGCAAAACTGATCCAGTCTGTGGTTATCACAAAAATTAGAGATTTTTTTTTTGAGGAGTCAGGATTGGATCTAGTTCAGTCTGGGTTTTGGTCCAGATTTTCCATGGATACAATGCTGGTTTCCTTGATGGACAACACAAGGCTGCTGTTGGTTTGAGGGGGGGGGGGGGGGGGGGGGGGAACAGTTCAGGGTTGCTTGTGATCCTTGGATCTTTCAGTGACCTTTAACACGGTGTGTAATCTTCAGCTCTTGGTACAAATGGAAGAACTGGCTGTGCTGAGAACAGTGCATCAGTGGATTGTCTGTTTTATCAAATAGATTTCAACAGGTAGAGTTTAAACACGTGTGTGTCATTGTCTCTAGGAGTCTCAGGGCTCTCCCTTTGTCCCCATCCAGTGTTCCTACCATGTGACAGGAGCTGGCCAATGGCACGGATACCCTGTCACATGCAAAGGGCCATTGGCGCCATTTTGTTTACTGGCAGCCGACGGCCTGAGAGGGGGAGATCGCTCCCGGGACCCCCACTGGACCACCAGGTACTTAAACATTGGGGGGGGGGGGGTTGGAGGGGTCCGGAGGGTGGGGGGATACTAAAGAACTAATTTTAAAGGGTCGGGCTGTGTTTTTGTAAGTGCCCTTTCTTACCACCCCCCTCCCCCATAACGATAAAACCCACAAAATTAATCATGGGGTTTACTATCGCTATCAGGGATCCCTGATATCTGATGAGATTGAAAATATCATCTGATATTTTCAATCGTCAGATAAACGATTCACATCCCTAGTACCTAGATTGTTGAAAGTGGCATCAAAAGGGGCAAAGGGATACCAGCAGTGGCAAGAGTTCTCCAAGGCACTGTTATAGGAACAAAGAAGCAGCAAGAATGGAGAGAACAGCCCAAGCCTTCAAAAGAGGGTACCAACAACAGTGGAATGAAACCTCAAAGGTAGCATGAGAGGTAAAGTGGCACCAAGAGTGACATCAACATCCTAAGGCAGCATGAAGGGGGGAGGAATCAGAAGATGACTATTGTCTCTCATCAGTGTGGCTTTTCTGGTAATTTGTGAGGTTTGTTTTAAGTAAGCTTTTCTCATATTCTGTAGCTGAACATGGTCACTTCCCTTTATTGATTTTCTGGTGTTGCACTAATTCTCTCTTCCTACTGAAATCTTTTCCACATTTAAAACATGTAAACAGTATTTCCTGTCCATTTTTTTTTTTAGTCCTGCATTTCTTCCTTCTGACTATTTTTGGGAACAAAACACTACAGTATAACCAGGGTGAGAGAATTACAATGGGATCCTAGAGATATACAATAAAGCAGTAAGGTAGAACACCCGAAAAGAGATGGGGTGGGAGGAGAAACTTTTGTATTTTTTTCCTCTGGAGACAAAACACCCTACTGTAGCCCAAAAAGAAACAAGGTGGGAGAACTAGATTGGGACTGTAGAGTGGAGAACCAGGAAAGAGGTGCACTGGGAGGAAAGGTTTTTTTTTTTTCAACTTTTTTTTTCTGGAGACAAGACATAACAGTATAACCAACAAACATACAGGCAATAATTTCTTTGATGCACTTTATTAGAGCATCAAAGAAATGTTTTAGAGGCTGCCTGCCTCTTGCCTCAGGACAGTGCTATGGAATACCACTTCATTTCCTCTATGGAGGGTTGCTACTTTGGCACACATCTGGGCACTGCTGACCTACCACTTGACTGTTGGGAGGGGCTGTGGGAATTTTTTTTTAATCTGGGGATTCCTCAAATGAGGATAAACCACAGAATAATGTTTTCATTTTCAAAAAAAAGTTACATTTAACATGCCAAATGATGATTCCGTGCAGGTTCTATTTAATGCAAATGTGGGTAATAGAGTTCCTTTATTGAGAGCCCACAATAGACAAGCACAGGGAGATCAAGAACAAAGGTTTTTTCACAGGGTTTTCCCACAATCGACACAGACATTAACTGTTGATGAAAATTCAAGCGTGTTTATTTCACAATCGGTGTTTAATTTGTCTTTCAAATCTTTGTCTGATCATATGTTGTCGGTGTTAAATAAAGGACTTTCATTTATACCTACTGAGAAATATGACCCGTTTAAATATGAGAGTAGAATTGTATGAATTCTTTAGATGGATTAAATTAAGGGATTATTTTGGTCCAAAAGATATGACAGTTGAGCGAGGCATGAATTTGTATAAACCTTCATCTTGGATGCCCCCTGATCCTCTCCATCCATTAATAATGGCTTTTGAAACTTTAGTAATGCAAGATCTTGTAAAATTGAAGGAGAAGGATGAAAAAGTTAAATCTGTCTAAAGATGATTACTTAGATTCATCTGCCTGCAATTGTTGAATAGCTATCATTATACGGCCCGCGATAAGGGGGAGGGGCTGTTGTAGTGTTGGATCATTCTCAATACATGGATGAGGTTTTATCACAATTGAATGATACACAAACATACAATGTGTTGGAGCAGGATCTCACCTTTGAACATTCAAGCACAAATTAAAGCCATATTAGATCAGACAGTAGCTGCTCATGTTATTACCCAAAAGGAGTTTAAATATTTGTATCAAGCTCATCTTACAGTTCCATACTTTTACATTACGCCTCCGGGTAGACCAATTGTATCAGGGGTTGGTTCATTATTTGAACCCATCGTTAAATTTATTGACCGGTTACTTCACACATTAGTGGTACAGTCATCACCTTATATTAGAGATTCCACAGATTTTATTGTAGCGCTTAATTCATAGACCAATATTCAGTTCCAAAGCTTGTTAGTTACAGCAGATATTACATCTCTGTATATGAGTATACCACAAGCTGAAGCCATCACTATTATCAATGAATCATTGTTCAGTTTAGAGATACCAGTTAAGAGATGTTTGGTATTTACACAGCGAATTTGGTGATTAAACAGTTATTTTTCGTTCGAATCTGTGTGTTATAATGGAATTAGGGTCGCCTTTAGCCTCCGTCTATTGCCAGATTGTACGTCTCTCGCTTTGAAGTACAATTTGTTTATTCATCGCACTTTTTTTGTTTTGTTCCTTTTTGGTGACGTTATATTGACTATTTTTTTTTTTTTATGTTGACAGGTGATAGGGATGTTTTGATGCAATTTATGGCTGAGAATCGTTTTGACAACAATTTGGAGTTCTCTTTTCAGTCTCACACATCACAAATTGCATTTTTAGATATGGTAGTACTAAAAACAGCACAGTACATTAGTCCATCAGTGTATAGGAAACCCACAGACAGAAATACCTTATTACACTTTGACACCTTCCATCCTCGGAGGGTAAAGGAAAATATATCATATGGGCAATTTTTAAGATATAGGCAGTTATGTTCATAGTCTTCCATATAGACATTGTTCACAGGAGTTAACACAGAGATTTATTGCTCATGGGTATTCACGTGGTAACATAAAGAAGGCATTCAAACGTGGACTATATGCCAACCATGACAATTTGTTAATTAAGAATGTCAGGGAGCTTGTGACTAGGATTATCTGTTCATTACCATATTCCTCTAGAATGACCAAGGTTAAACAAATTGTACAAAAAAATTGGCCTACATTGAAATCTTTGCCTATTGATGAAAACCCTATTTTTGCTGTCAAGAGGGAGAAATTTAAGAAATAGATCGGTTAGGAACCGCTTGAGTTACAAAAATCATATCCCAAGGGTTCAAGAGTGCTGTCAGGCATGTTCTGTTTGCCCTAATGTGTTATCCATCAAAGTATTTACTCATGAGAAGTTGTCTCAACCTTATATTGTGTCTGGAAGTTTTTCTTGTACTTCTCAGTGCGTTATTTACGCAATTGTTTGTTCGTGTTACTTAAAATATATAGGACAAATGAAAAGAACAATAAGGCAACAAATTATTGAACATAAAAGCAGTGTCCAAACCGCTAGGGAAAATACTCCATTGGTTCCACATTGGCTTATGATGAAACATACTTTAGAGCAGTGGTCCCCAACCCTGTCCTGCGGGCCCACCAGCCAGTCGGGTTTTCAGGATATCCACAATGAATATGCATGAGAGAAAATTTGCATTTTAGAGGATATTACATTTTTTCTAGTCAAGCAGTTACATAGCCATCAAGGAGGTAATATTTTTCGGCTTCTTCGGCAATGGGAGCAGTGGTATATTTTTGATTGGCAGATGTTGGCACCTTCAGGATTAAATATAGAAGTGGAATGGTCAGCTTTTGTATAGGGCTGGTGTTGAATAAGGTTCGTGGCTGATTGATTATATTTTTCATCGTATGGCACAAATGCTATGATTTTTAGCATATTTATAAATTCGTGAAATGCTGCGGGTGCAGTTGTGATGGCACTGTATGTATATGTGTGTATATATATAATTATTTTTGTAATTGGTCTGAGCGATAAGTGTTTAGGTTATGTATTGTGAAGCAAATGTTCAGCAATATTTTGTGGTGTTTATTTTCAATTTAGATGACATATCACTTGGTGGCGTCATCATGCTGATGTTATGTGCTGAGCCTTGTGGGCACGTCTGTTTACTGGTTGGGTATATTCGAATATAAGCTGCGTCAGATGCATGCGGTACATCTGATCGCTTCAGCACGCCATGAGTTCGTTGTGTGGGAAGGAATGAGTTTAGATTAGCGTCTCTGGCATAGAGGTGAGTTTTTGGTAATGAGTTTATATCTTGCCTGTATTTGCTGTAGTTGTGTAACAAGTAGTGCTGGAGAAGTAGGTTTGCTTTCTCTAATTGGACCATGACCAGAATGTGGCATATTTCGAATCGTGTGATTAAGGAGTGAGCTGTGTGCTCATTTGTTTGAAGCAAGCTGGTAATGAAGAGGCGGGTTAGTAGTTTTTTATTAGTGATGGCTTGGTCTTTTCTCACGTATTAGGAAATTAGTAAAATTTTGTTAGATGTCATTGTTCCTCCGAAGCCTCAAAGGTGAAACGAGGGCCCCTTGTAGGGAATATTAAAAGGAATCATGAATACAAGAGAGGGATCTTGGTGAATTTGAGAGAAACATTGTGAGAGAGATTTGCGATAAGAACCTGGTGGGGGAAATAAAGAATCGTATAAGTAAAGAACCTGTTCAGAGAAAAGTCTTCAATGGAAAAGAATTACATGAGAAAATAACATCGTAGAGGGTGTGTAAAGAGGGTTCTATATGAATGTGTGAATAACAGTGTGGGAAATAAATGAGGAACCTGATAAAAATGTTCATAATGTAGTTGGGAGGAGGAAGGAGTTGTTTGAAAGGGTACATAAAGAATATATATGCAATGTACTGTATATTATATGTATGTGAGGTGTAAAGAACATGTTTTATATGTATGTAATATTCAGACAACATATATTTATTGTTGAGATATACTGTATATGCATCTTTCTATATGTATGGTGGATTTTAGGGTATGAATGAGGTGTGAATTTGTGCTTTTTATGTAGAATGGTGTTGGTTAATAAATGGAGATCTATATTGCACAAATCATATAAAAGACTCCACATAGGCAACACAGATAAAAACTGAGCAGCCTAAGTATGTGTCCTGTAATGGCATACTCGGTTAGACTGGTTGAGCAATTGGCAACATAGGGTAATGGCAAATAGAGCTCATCCGATTGAAAAGGTGCCCAAGAGATGAATCCTGAATCCAGTAGCTCTCAATAGCTTTAAGATGTTCAAAAAACCTTGAAAACTTGGCTTTTGAAGGCTGCTATTGATACCAAATGACTCTTCTCACTCTCATGTGCTTAGAGCAGTGGTTATCAACCAGTGTGTCGCAAAACACCAATGTGTTGCCAAGCAAACGCATATGTGTTGTAACACTTCCCAGTCTCCCCCTGCCCCAGCGAAATACAGAACTCATCTTTTGCCTGAGCTTAAAATGCTGATAGCCTGGGTGGAACTCAGCAGGAGAGATGGAGTCAGCAGCATGGTCTCTCTTTCCTGCCCCCTGCGGCCTGGAAGAGGACATGGTATGCAGCGGCCATGCGTGCGGGAAGAAGAGACCATGCTAGTGCGTGCAGCATCGCTCTGAAGAAGAGCAGCGTGGCGCAGAGCAAAAGAGGAGCAGCGTCAGCCCCAGTGGTGGATGGGAGTCCTTTCTCGAGGGCGGGAAGTGGAGGAGACACTGCTGCTGTCATTACTTCGGTGTAGGAGAGAGAGTGAGTGAATGAGCAAGCGATGAGATCCTGTGAGTGTGTGACAGCATGTATGTGAGTGAGTGATTGAGAGCCTGTGTGTGTGACAGCATGTATGAAAGTGTAAGTGTGAAAAGACAGCATATGTGTGATTAAGAGCTTATATAAGTGATTAGAGAAAAAACATGTGTATGTGTGCGATTGAACACCTATGTAAGTGAGAGAGAGAGCATTGTATATGTCAATGATTGAGAGCCAGTGTGAGAGAGTGAGCTTGTGTGTGACTGAGAGAGGAGCAAATTGCAAGCAAACCATCTCTCCTCCTGCAAATTCAAAACAATCTCAGGACACCTGGATATCAAACATTCCCAGGTATGCAGAGCAAAGCAATTTTTTTATCCTTATTTTTCATTATTGGGTCTTTGTTTCTATTTTGAAATATTTTATTGGTATCTAGAAATTTTTCATATGAGTTTCTAATTATTGGATATTCCATTCATCAGCTATTTTGAAATTGGTTATTTTTGTTAGTATGGTTTTACTGCTATTAATTTTATATTTCTTGATTTGTTTTGAGGACTGGTAAAGTTTCACTTTTTCCTTTGTTACACAGCATACAGTCTCTCTGGCTTCTTGTGGTTTCCAGATCAGTTTTTCTCTGCATGTTTCTATGGTCTCTTTATTCTTTGTTAGGTGAGGGTCAGCACATGTGACTGAGGTGAGGTTTTCTGCTGGCGTGTAGTTTCTGTGTAGGGCTCTATAGCAGCCTGGCTCGGTCAGTTTTCCTAATAGGAGGTGTATTGGTGTCTTAAGGCCTGGTGTAATATTTTCAGTGTTGCCTTTTCTTAGATAAGGTGGCTACTGTTTGAGTGCTGGAAATTGGTGTTTTGTAATGGGATGTTTACTATTTATGCAATTTCTGTTCAGAGTACTTGTCTTTCCCATGTGGTGTTCTTTACAATACTAGTACTGGGCCTCTATTTTTTTATTTCTGCTGTGAATTGTAACGAGCAGTGTGTGTCACATGTGAGCATGATCTGTCAGATGTGTCACGATGGGAAAAAGGTTGAGACCCTCTGGCTTACAGTACTGAAAATATTTTTTTGTTTTTGATTAATAATCCACTATGTATGTTTTAACTGTTAAACCACCTAGATCTTCTCTGTTCAGAGGGGCGGTATAATAACTAATCAAATAAGTGATATTATACAGAGGCTAGTAGGGAAGGTTTGTTCTTTTGAAGGTGATACAGAATTCTAAAATGGCGTACACACTCCAAATGTAGTATAAAAAAAAATGAGAAGTGATCTAGGAAAGCTAAAGGAGTGATCAGGAGTATAGTAACACAACATTTTGTTCAAAGATGTGAATAGTCATTTATTTTTTATTTATTTAAAAACTTTTCTATACCGTCGTTAAGTTAAATAACCATCACAACGGTTTACATAAGGGCACAATAATGAAAAATATGGGTGGTATAGATTATAAATTATGTGCCATCATAATACGGTAACAATTTCAAATAATAAACTAAGTGTGTAAGAGAGTTCTGTTTGCTAGGAACAGATTAGGTGGTTAGATTTTAACATTAATATGCTTTTGTAGGTTAACAATAACAACTTCTAGCTTGGTGCGTCCTTATCTATCACATGATTTTCACCTTCTCGTTACCTTTATAAAATGCTTGTTTGAAAAGCCAGGTTTTTAGAATTGTTTTGAATATTTTCAAATTTCTCTGCAGCCTTATTTCGAGTGGCATGGTGTTCCATAGTATGGGACCAGCCAGTGACAGTGCGCTTTCCCTTACTTGTGTGAGATGTGCTGATTTGACAGAGGGGACAGTTAGTAGAGCCTTATTCGCAGATCTCAGGTTTCTTTGTGGGACGTGTACGTGCAGTGTTAAGCCAGTCTGCTTTTTCGTCGTGCATTAGTTTGTGGATTATACATAGTGCCTTATATTGTATTCTT
This sequence comes from Rhinatrema bivittatum, assembly GCF_901001135.1. Classification (NCBI taxonomy): domain Eukaryota; kingdom Metazoa; phylum Chordata; class Amphibia; order Gymnophiona; family Rhinatrematidae; genus Rhinatrema; species Rhinatrema bivittatum. Next base: position 76,424,879 of record NC_042621.1, on the reverse strand, counting down.
CATTCAATTGGACGCCAGTGAAGTTTAGCAAGTGTTCTTGTAATGTGGTCACTCTTTTTTTGCCCGTCAAAATTCTGGCAGCAGAATTTTGCAATATTTGCAGTGGCCGAATCGTAGCTTGAGGTAGTCCTAATAGCAGGGAATTACAATAATCTATGCTTGCTCAGAGAGGCTGAACATTTAAGTACCAATTTTATATGTTCAGTGGTAATCTTTGATTTTTATAAGAGCTAATAGGAATCCAAATGATTGCTTTTTTCATCAAATATATTTTGGCAGGTTATTTAAAATGTAATATATGTTGCTGTAGCAATCGTGATAAACTACATTTGTTTAGCGATTTTGTCATAGTAAAGTGCATTCACATTTTGGACCCATTTGTTAATATTGCCATTTGTATTAAAATTACTTGTATTTTTGTGATAAAACTTAATGAGTTTGTTTTGTTAGAATTGTATGACACAATGGTCTTCTCCATTTAAAATGGATATATCATCTGGTAATAAACATATTAGTAGTAAGCATTCATATGTATTAATAATGTTAAGACTGGTCATTAATGGAGCTATTTTATTTTAGTATTTTTGTGATTCTTGCACTTGTTTGATAAAGCAGAGCTTTGTAATAAGCCTTCAAGAAAGGAGTAGATGTGGCAGTGAAATAGATCTAATGTAATTTTAGGATTTACTTTAATATTTGGAGGGTAGCTTTTCTTTCTATATATATACTTTCTGAAGATTTTTTAAAATATGTTTGTAACATTTTTACATTTCATTATTTAATATTTTTGTATATTTGATTTACAGAGGATATAGTGAGTTTGCATATGCCGGAATTTGACAACTAAAGGAACATTCAAATTCAAGATTATTTCAGAGTATTGAGACATGAAGATGTAATGAGTTTCTGTTAATCAGATATTAATTGATGTCATTTTAGGTAGTAGTGTTTTAAGGGTGAGGTATCCCCTGAAGAAGACTGTTATAGCCGTTGAAACTAGGTTCCTAGTTGGGATTGGATTGGTTGGATGTGGGGTTGTTTTAATATAGGTTGTTTTGATTAATTACTGTACTTAATTTTGTTGGAATAAATAAATATCTATTTAATATGTGAACATATTTGCTTTTGGCACTTTCTGTATGAGTTTTGTCTATAGTGCTGATGCCAATATTTTGATACCTTCATTTCTCATAATTCCGTGATGGTCTCCTACTTTTGGTACCACATTTGCTGTTCCTCTTCTGCATTCCCCATAGTTATTAGATACATTTGCCCACCTACCATAACACCACCATCTTTAATGTACTCCTCTTTCTCACATTCTTCCCTTTCTCTGTAGTTATACAATACCCTGTAATGACCTCTGTCTTCCAAAAGACCACATAGACATTCTTAATAAGTCTGGAATTTTGTCTGAGAATGCTGTTTAAAAGCCTTATCCATCTGCCGAAAATGAAAGTTAGGATTCTTTGGTGGCTTCTCCCATCTGTTTTTAGAGCATGTTCTGGCATAAATAACTTGATAAAATACTTCTGTCAAGTTATTTATGCATGGAATTCCTGAGAGCTCGAGGACTAGTCAAAGCCATGACTTCTACCTTCAGTGCTCCAAAATAGAACAGAAAGAGGTAAAAAAAACCAGGTTGTCTTCCTAGGAATTAGGTTGATGAAATGCTGAACCTTTATTGCAGAGGTGCTACGGCCAGATTGAAAAAGGTGATCCTGAAAAGCATGAAAGGCAGATTGCATTTGTGTATCTCTGTAAAGTCGAAGCTATACTTAATTTATTTATTTTTAGATTTTTTTTATACTGGTGTTCCTGTATGAAATACAGATCACATCAGTTTACATTGAAACAGAACATAAATTTTTGCCTAGAGGCATTACATAGAACAAGGTTAAGGAACTTGGAACAGGGAAAACTAGATCAAAATTAACATTGTAATGTAAACGTATTGGCTAACAAGTCTCATTTAGCAGAATAAACAAAAAGAAACATAAAAGGAAAACAGTAGATGTCATATGAGACCCTGCAGCAAGAGATTGGATACAGAGTCAAGTAGAATAGTAGATGAGTAGAAGTATAGAACCTGGGGAATGCGATGATGATGATGAGGAAGAGGAACTCTTTCTGGCTGTCGGGAGAAAAGTGCTTAATGAGGGAAATAATGTGCTGTCTATCTTGGAGCAGTGAAGTTCTAAGATCATGGGTAAAGAAATGGAGATCTTCAACTTCTGAACCTGTGTGTGAGTGTCTAGCAAAGGCTAGGTTGACTCAGAGTAATCAGTTTTTATTGTAAAGCTGATGAACTCTCTCTTTTGCCAGGTTGAATTTCTGTCTCAGAGAAATTGCAAAGTCTGAGGCTCTACGTTTAATTTCCCTATTAAATAGTTCTGTATTGAAGTGCCTTAATTCCAAGACAATCCTGGTTTACATAACCGTATTTTATCAGCCAGAAAATTAGAAAAAAAATCTCTATTTCCTTCAGTGTATGATATTGTTTGGTTTCACGCACATACTCCATTGTGACATTGCTAGTTGGGTCTGCTTAGGCATGTGACTCTGCCCCTTTTCTATATTTGCATCATATGATCAAAGGGATGCCTATCCCAAAGGAATAATGTGTGAAAGCCATACTTAATGGGGAGAATTTTATGTGCTCTGCTGTTTGCAAGCCATATAAAACCAAGTTTCATGAAAATGCTGAGAATATTTCAATGTATTTCTCCTTGTCTTCTGGCATATTCTTGCAGAATTGGCCTTTGAGCATTGTAAGTCAGTAAAAGACTGACTGCTATCATATTGGCTACCAAAACTCCTAAATATAAACACTTTAATTCTAGTTCCTCATATCAATTAAAAAACAAACCACAAGAAATATTTACTTTTTAGTGGGATTTCTTAATTATACACACTTAAAATTTTCACCCTTTTTCTAAATTTGCGAAACTAACAAGTAAGGCTCTTATACCACCAATGGAGCACACATCCTGCTTTAATTTTCAGGTCTGCTGCTTTTCAGTGCACTTTATTGGAAAAACTGGCACTAGTTGCATTTTTTGGGTAAGCTTATATATCTAAAACCTTTTTTAGATAGTTTGGATAAAACCCTATAAACATATTCCAATTGTATTTAAATTATTAATGCATTTAACTTTATAGGAAAATAACTAGCTATAATGTATCAACTCAGAATGTGGGGAGGGCAAGTTACAATCCAAAGAAAACGTTATCCTATTCAGTAACAGATGGAAATCAAATTGTAAGGGAGAACCAATATAAGTTATAATAGAAACTGACTCGCTGTATTTCCCAAATTTAGAGTCTTGTTGATTATTACAGCACAGATTTAGCTTTTAGATGGCCTCAGGCCCAGTATCACCTTCCACATGCCTCTAAGTGGACTTAGGCAGTCTTGCCAGATAAACATTCCTCTCTCACTTCCATGTCTTATGGGCACACCTTGGGGAGTACCTGATGATCTTTGGAATCTTCCCCCATGGGTTCTGTGGATTTCTCCTGGCTCTTCTGATGCTGTGGATGCCACTGCTGTCTGCTACTAGCTCCTGCTCCTCTCGGTGTGGCTCCTCCAGACCAGATCCAGTGATGTCATTCATCAGCATCTGCCCAAGAACCTCTTGATTCAGGAGATCTGCCAGGTCCATCGGGGGTCTATCAAAATCCAGGGCTCAGCAAAATGCTGTAGACTGAGAGAGACAAAGGCAACACTTCTGCTCCTGAACTTCCCAGTGAATGCCGCTTGATGTTTCCTAGGCATGCAAAAAAAAAAAAAAAAGTTGATCAGACCCACTGCAGAGGAAGCCCTGGAACTTCCTGTCTTCCAACCATTAGGAAAAATGTAAAAAAGAAAAACTATTGGGTACATCTGATGTTGAAACGAGAACTTTCTTATATGCAGTCCTCCTGGCCACATTCCCGTTTTTGAAAGTAAATTTGTAAATTGCAGTTAGTTTAAAACCCTTTTCTTAGATAGATGGACTGGTCACTTCACAAGAGTACTTGACATGACTGGCAAATTCTTACAAGAACACAAATTACACACACATGGCATGCATTTAGTCTGGGAAATAAGAGTGCATCTTATTTTGTGGTTGGCATGATTGGAATATGGAGTAAATTAGAAATATACATTTTTATTTTTCAAGTATAAGTGATATCAGTCATTCATAATTCAGCTGGTTAGCACAAAATTATAACTGCTCTATTTATGTATATCTGTTAACACTCTTAAGGCAAAATACAGTGATTTTCAACTTTACTTCTTAATAGCTACTCCCAAAGTCATACACTTAAAAGCATGATGGTACTGCTGTACTGATTTTTGATTGAGACCTATTCCTGTAAATGCCTATCTGATGTATGTATATCTAGATAGAGAGAGATAGATAATTGTTCTCTTTCTTGCTCTCTTTTTGCATATAGCAGGAATAGTTCAAGAAAGACATTCGGGAAATTGGATTTTTGACAATAATGGCTATCCATGTCTGTGATTAAAAACAGCACATTTGAGTCCTTTAAAATATGTATTTCTTAAACATTTTAATTGGCCTTAGGGAAGGGATGTTTTGCTTTATTAGCTCTTCTTGATCTTTCAAATGCTTTTGTTTTGATTGATCATGAAATTCTGATTTCTCATTGTCAAACTTTGGGGTTAGCTGGGGTGGCTTTAAATTGGGTGTCAATTTCTTTTTTTTTTTTTTTTTTACAAAATAGGACATCAAGAGTATTCTTTCAAGGACATTACTCTGAAGTATAGGTACTTCTATCTGTGGTGACCCTCAGGGATCTTCCGTTTCTTAGTTATTCAATATTTATATATCTCCCCTGGGGAGTGGTATTCGTTCATTTGGACTTTTACCTTTCATCTATGAGGATGATGTCCAAATTGTTGTCCATCTGGATTATGATGGTAGCTACTTGTATTTCTCATTTAGAAAACTGTATGTTAGCTTCTGGTTAAGAGAAAAACTCCTGGTTTTGAACTCTATGAAAACAGAGATCTTACAAATAGGAAGTAGCTAGTAGAAAAACATTCAGATTTCTGTGGAAAGCCATACTGTGAGGCCTACTGATGAAGAGAAATCATTAGGAGTTAGATTACTCAGATTGGTTAATGGAAACCCACATTAACTTGGTTCTTCGAACAGCCTATGGGCATTTATACCTTGTTAGACAACTAAAATCATCTTTGACTTTTATGCTGTTAAAATCTGTGGTATATGCATTAGTAATTTTGGTTCTAGATTGCTGTAATACCATATGTTGGGGTCTACCTGGTACCCTGATTAGAAAATTCCAGGTAGTACAGAATATGGCTTCCAGAATTGTAATGGGTTGACTAGATGTGAATCAGCAGCTCCTTTTGGAAATATTGCATTGCCTTTTGGTGAGACTATGATGCAGATTTAAAGTTCTTGTCCTCACATTTAAGATTCTGTGTGGAGTTGGCCCTCCTCATATGTCATCTAGGTTCTGCTGGAGGTCCTCAACCAGGCAGGTATACTCTCAATATAGTTATCAGCTTCAACTTCTGTCATTGAGAGTTTTTCAACAAGTAAAATTACAGAATAGATCATTTGTCAGTATGTAAACTGTGGAGTGATCTTCCTTTAGCAATCAGGGAAGAAACATCTTTAATGCATTTTCGCTGTAAGTTTGAAGACCTGGTTGATGACTTCTGAACTCTGAATTTTGACTGAGTAACATCTTAAGAGCCTTAATTTGTGACTTTCCCAAAAATTTATTTATTTTTATCTTGTACATCACTTTCGAAGAACTTATTGTAAGTTATGGAAGGTGATTCATACATTTTATAAATATAAAATGGATTATTTGCAGGTTGTGCTACCTTTTTTATTAGAGCAAGTAAGACATTACCAAAGATGCTGCTGTACATGAATGTTCAAAACCATATAAGTCCCATCTTCCTACCTCTGTGATTCCAAAGGTTTATAGCAAAATCTTTGAGACTTACATTGGATCTAATAATAGGTATCACAGACCTAGTTTTCTACAGAACTAATAAGGTTCTAAACTCTGCAATTAAAATGCTTAAGAGAGAAAATATTGATAATCCTTAAGAAAATGGAGCATCCCTGAGAAATAAAATCAGAAGGGAATTTGATATTTTAAGACATATTAGGTAGTATTGCAGCTCTGTGAAAAAAAGATGCTACTTCTAAAGAACAAAAGAGCTATGTACTAAAGTTTAGCATGCATTTTATGACCATTTCTCAGAGGGCAAGCAGAATGGCAGTCCTCACATGTGGGTGACAACATACAGTGAAGCCCAGCATGGAAAACATGTCAAAGTTTCTAGAATTTTGACTGAGCCTCACTGAGCATGCCAATGCATGCATTATGCCAAGTGGGGGTCCTATCAGTCTTTTTTTCCATGGAGTGGTAGCAATCTTTCAGAGTCTCTCTTTTCTCAGGAATTTTTGTCTAATTTTTGGAAGGAAAGGTACTTTGCCTGGTTGTCAAGGAGTCCTACAACTTCCTCATAGTGTCTCTAGATAAGTTTTCCGATAAATTTTCTAAGTTTCCTTTTGCAGTCGATTCCCCATGAATGTGGGAGCCATTGGCGCCCATTGGGCATCAATAGATCTGCCACCATCTAGTTCAATTTACTGTCCCTTTCATTTTGAAACAAAATTTTTTGGTTCTGGTGATGTCCCCATTGCACGAGGACTATATTTATCACAGATCCCCATAGATATGTCATCTGCTTGGGGGCATCTCATGATGTCCGGGGCTGCCGTAAAAACACACAAATGACCCCAAAGGGTTCTGGTCCCATCTGGAGATCATGTAATGTCTCTTTGGGCACTGGAAGATTACTAAATAGGCATAAACATTGAAGGACGATGGAGCCACAGCAATGGGTATCAGGTCATTGGCATTGGTGAACCATCTGTTTCCTCAGTGTTGACGGCCTGTATGGATACCAGAGACAGACATTGTCCAGCTCTTTCCGGTTGAAGAAGTGATTGGGTTCAATCTCAGCACTGGTTAAGACCTATGCCAAACATCGGGATTGGTTTCTGTCTATGTACAGTGCTGAGCATAGAAAAGATCTGGCTTCGGCCGAGAAACCCCAAAACAACCCCATAATGAGAGCCCATTCTCCAAACTCCGTGGGAGTTTGCCACAGTCTTCACTGTCCTGGTGTCAGCCCCCCAATCCTCTTGGTTTTGAAGGGGACGTGGTCACTCCTGCTACCTCCCAATCAATGTTGGCATCTGCGATTTTCAAGGAGGATTTGGAGAAATGAATGCAGATAGCCATGGAGAAGGCGCTGTAGGACCTCAGTGTAGGTGCTCCTTCAGCACCATGTTTCCTTGAGCTGCTTCTTGGCTCTTTATGAGTGCTCGTCGGTGCATTACCTGCATCAGTGTCAGTACCCATCATGATGTCAATGTCCGGAAGGACATCTGAGTCGAGCATCCCGATGGCCATCTTGGATTCCTTGTAGGAGGAAGCTTCCTGAGGGATTGAGGAGGCTTGGGGTCCAGGCCTCATTTGCTAACTTGTCCCGGTCAGCACACCGCTGGCTGAGAACCAAACGTTTCTGGAACCCTTCCCCACTAGTCGTAGTGGTGAGGAATCCTAATATTCCTGGTGGTGTGGAGGCTCCAAGGGTTGTTCAGATGACGAGGCATTGGAAGGTCTCCCCTCTGACCCATCTCCTTCCCCTGCCAGAAGGAAGTTCTCACTAGAGGACCTCTCCTTTGCAGGCTTTTTTATGTTAATTGTGGAGATCTTCTCCATCTCCATTTAATTTGGAGGTGGAGGAGACACAGGCCCAAAATTCTGGAATCCTCCAGTAGGTGGAGCCTCCTAAGTAGATTATGGAAGTCTCAATGCATGAAATCCTTCAGGAGTTGCTGTTTAGGATGTGGGAGAACTCCTTCTCAGCTCCTGTTAAGAGGAAGGTGGACACGGTTTATCGCATCCAGAAGGCTTGCGGATTCAAAAAATGTCAGCTTCCACATCAATCTGTGCTTGTTGAATCCACTGTCCAGAAGGCCAAGTGCTCTAGAACCCACTACTTGATGCCCCCGGGGAGAGATCCAAGACCTATGGACACTCTTTGAATGAAGGTTTTCCAGGGATTTATACTTATTTCCTGCTTAGCAGCCTACCAGCTCGTCATGGGCCAGTACATGTGGGATATTCTGCAGCAGGTGCAGGAGGTAGCTATGCGGTTTCTTCTGAAGCAGCAAACACCCTCCAGTCTCAGGTGACCAAGGGTCTGGAGTATGGAAAACACTAGGTCCTGTTGACCTATGAAATAGCATAAAGAGTTTCTGCCATAGGGATCGGGGCCCACAGACTCACCTGGCTGCAAGCCTATGATCTCTGTCCTGAGAGGAAGGAATGACTTGCTGACGTGCCATGCACCAGAGAGAATCTCTTTGGAGATTGAGTGAAGAATGCGGTAGCACAGGCTCGTGATCATATGCAATTCTCGAGTAGCTTTCCACTGCCACTCCAGTCTGGCCGCCTCATCTAGAAGGTACCCAAGATCTGGACAGTGGAAGTCTTTCTTCCACTCAAGGAGACACTATCCTCTGCCATTTTGGTCCCATGCAGCTGTCCCCAGCAGCAGAGGGTGCTTAAGCCCTAGATGGAGTCCCAGCCAACTCCAGGGGCAGAGTTTTGACTAGATTGAAGAGAGCAGAGCCAATATCTCAGAATCCATACCAAAGGAACTTCCAGTTGGGGGTTATATCTAACTGGGGGCCCAATATAACCTTGGACCAGTGGGTTCTTGGCATGCAGGGTAATTTTAAAACAAGTGTTTATGTGCCCCTTTGCACAGTGCACAAGCGGAGATACGCTGCATGTACTTGCACACTTATGATTTAAAGTGTGTATTGCATGTAAGTTTGTTCCTAATTTTAAGAGGTTACTCGAGCAAACCTACTTTGTGCATCTTCCATAGGACTTTTTCAACTTTAATGCACGTATGTAAACAGATTTTAAGATATGTTCACGTGAGAGACATTCCCAGTTTTTCCAATTAGTCCACCAGTTTTCCCAGTCAATATCAAGGTGTTCCATACCCCTCTGATTCTTCATCCTGCAGGCCCCCCCCCCAATTGATCCAGACTCCTCATCCTGTTATGTAAGCCTTAAAATGCGAGATCTGCAGACTTGCTCCTCATCAGAAGCAGCAGTAACATACATAGTAGCATAGTAATAACGGCAGAAAAGAACGATATGGTCCATCCAGTCTGCCCAGCAAACTTCTTATTGCATTAAAATTATTTGGCTAGCAAGCTAACAATACACATTGCAGTCTGGTTTTAAAATATGAAGTTGCGCATGTAAGTGTTTCCATCCCGGAACTCCCATTCCCCACTCCTTTTCAACCCCCTTATTTTTGGAGCGCTTAAGATTAAATATGTGCATAAATTGAGGCTTTTAATATCTGTGTTGCATATGAGCTACATACGTGCATATGTGGATGTTTTTGCCTGAGCAACTCTTTTAAAATAGACCTCTTCGCTCACAGAGTATAGAGATAAATCTATTGGGTATCCCACCAAATCACTCCCCTCTCCCCCCCCAAGCCTATCTTTCCTCCCTCATAATGGCCAGAGCGGTCGAGCCCATTCCACCAGGGTAAAGAGGGCTGGGATTTTACTTCAGGGTTCCATAGAAAACTGGAAGACTCTGTCCCATCCTAGATCTACGGGCCTTTGACAAATTTCTAAAAAAAGAAAAGTTCAAGATGCTTTCTCTGGGCTGTGCTCTCTCAGTCCAAAAGACAACTACACCCACATTCAGATACTCCCCAGGCAATAGAATTATATCAGATTTGTAGTGAGAAACCTGCACCTTCAGTATTGCATTCTACTGTTTGGGCTCACGTCCAACCCCATATGTCTTTATTAAATGCTTGGCCATGATGGCGCACCTGCATAGTCTCGGGGTGCACATGTTTCCCCATCTGGATGATTGGCTGGTCAAGAGCATGTCTAGGGCAGGTGCCGAAGAGTTAGCGTGTATGACTGTCAGGGTGTTGGAACTACCAGAGTTCATCATCAACTACCCCAAATCTCATATCAGCCTGTTACCTCAGTTGGAGTTTTTTGGAGCTCTGCTAGACATGATTCAGGTCAATCCCTTCCTTCTGCAGCAACAGGCTTTCGCTTTGATGGGCATTGTGGCAGAGATCCAAGAGTCAACTGACATCAGCTTGGCATGTTAAAGTTATTGAGCCTCAAGGCCGCAACTGTTTATATCACTCCTATGGATTGAAAGTTCATGTGGAGAGCCCAATGGACCCTCAGGTCTCAGTGGCTTCATGCCACTCAGGACCTTCCATCTGAGTCACTTTATTACTCTGGGATTATCTATCCTAGTGACGAGACAAATCCAATTTGGTTCAGGGATTCCCTTACAAATTCCTCTTGTGCAAATTGTCCTAATTTCGGATACATTCAATATGAGTTGTGGAGCTCATGTGGATGAGCTCTTTGTGCGCATAGAAGCATCAGTACAGATACATTTCCTGGTGCTCCAGGCAATCTGGTATGCTGTATGGGCTTTCAGAGATCGGGAGTCCGACCAATTTGTACGGGTATGGACAGGCAATCAAGTGGTGGTGTTTTATATCAACAAGCAGAGAAGTACGGGATCCTACCTCTGTGTCACAAAGTGATCCATTTAAGGAACCGGGCTGTCTCTCAGGAGATGATGCTCAGTGACATACACCAAGCTGGTCTGGAAAACAGGGTGGTGGACCATAAAACCCCACAAATGGTCTCTGGACCAGAGTGTAGTGAAACGGATATTACACCTTTGAGGTACCCCAGAGGTGGACTGATTTGTGGCTGCCTGGAACAGGAAGGTTCCTCTTGTGTTCCATGTACAGGGTATACAGCAAGCTAGCCTCTGATGCTTTAGCCCTCCATTGGGGCCAGGGACTTCTGTATGCATATCCTCGAGTTCTACTGGTCATAAAGACCTTGTTGAAGCTCTGAGAGGACAAGGGGACTATGATTCTCATAGCCATTCGGCTGAAATGGATTTGGTTTCCGCTCCTACAAGAGTTGTCTATCAGGAAACCGATCAAATTGGGGATGTCTCCAACTCTCATCACTCAGGATCAAGGCAAGTTGTGGCAAACCAACATCCAAGCCCTAGCACTCACTGCTTGGATGTTGAGAGGCTGATACTACAACTCCTTGATCTTTCTGAGGATGTCTAGTATCCTCTTGGCTTCCTGAAAGTCTTCCAACAGAAAGTCCTATGGACTGAAATGGAGAAGGTTGCTGTGTGATGTGAGCAAAGGGCCTTAGACCTCTCTTCTCATGCTCGACACAAAAACTGCTTGACTACCTTCCACATCCCTCCAACACTGATCTTAAGACCAACTCGTTCAGGGTTCTTCTTAGTGCAGTTGGCGCATATCATCACCATGTAGAATGTAAGCATATCTCTGTACAGCCTTTTGTTGTATGCTTTATGTGAGGTCTGCTTAACGTGAAGTATCAAGACCTCCTGCTGTGTCATGGGATGTCAATGTGGTATTGGCTCAACTGATGAAAGCTCCATTTGAGCCACTGCACCACTGTGACCTGAAGTACCTGAAGGTCATATTTTTGGTGGTGTTCACCTCAGTGCACAGGGTTAATGAACTTCAGGTCTTAGCAACGTATCCATCTTACATTGTTTTTTCATGATAAGGTGGTCTTACGTATGCATCCTAAGTTTCTGCCTAAAGTGGTGTCAGACTTCCATCTTGATCAGTCTATTGTTCTTTCAACATTTTTCCCCAAGCCTCGTACTCACCAAGGTGAACAAGCCCTCTACAGTTTGGACTGCAAAAGAGCCTTAGCCTTTTGCAGTCCCAGAAGCCCATAGAAAGTCCACTCAACTTTTTTTTTCCCCTTTGATCAGGTCAAGCTGGGGATCACAATTACCAAACAGACACTTTTTAATTGGCTAGCAGATTGCATCTCCTTTTGTTATACCTAGGTGGGATTGAATTTTGTGGGCCATGTCAGGGATCATTCTGTCCGAGCCATGGCAGCTTCGGTGGCCAACTTGTGATCAGTCCCCATGGAGGAGATCTGCCAGGCTACGACATGGAGTTCCATCTACTCATTCACATCACACTACTGTTTGGACAGGGATGGACAACACAACTGCAGATTTGGCCAGTCTGTTCTTCAGAATTTGTTTGAAGTGTATAACCCAATTCTGTTCCCACCTAGGGCCCATGGTTTTCATTCACACTGCCATTCCCCCTCCTTTCTTTTAGGGTATATACAGTGTATAAAAGGCCTGTTGCCAGCAAAAATGTGGCTTTGTGTGCCTATTGGGACTGGTTTTATTGTCCCTTTTATTATGGGGAGGGGCCCTTCTGTACCTAGATATTCACCCATGTGTGAGGATTACTACCCTGCTTGTCCTCAGGTGCTTCCTTGTAACAGGTGTCCTCTGAGGACAGCAGGATGTCAGTCTTAACGAGACCCACCTACCTTCCTGTGGAATTGCATCTCCACTTCATGGTGGTTATTTTTACATTTTTTTTAATGCTATATAATTATAATGCATGCATGGACTTATTCAGTGAGGCTGTCAAAGGTCTAGAAACTTTGACATAAGTTTTCTATCTCAAGCTCCTTCATATGATGTCATCTATGTGTTGGGACTGACATCTTGCTATCTTAGAAAACCTATCGCAGGTAAGCAAATCTCCTTTTCCTTGAACTCCAGAATAGTGTGCTATACACTATGGAGATAATTTTCAAAAGAGTTTGCACATAAATGTAACATACTATTGTAGCAATTTTCAAAAGTTATTTATTCAAATAAAGTGCACTTACCAAGTAAATCTTATACACAATTCAGTGGCATACACTTCAAAGCCCACTTACTCAAAGTGCATTTACACGTGTAAAACCAATTTTAAATAGGTAAATGCTTTTTTAAAATCAGGTCCTAAGGCCCCAGTGTGCACGCTAAACTGATCACAAATGATGTTAGTACATACTAACATCTCTAGCCATCTACAAAGCAGCTCTCCATCATTACAGAACCATGACACTGCGAACCAAAAAAGACTTTTACGCCCACCGTATCCATGATATGTTCTTCGATGCAAAGGCCCTTTTCGCTTATGTTTCAGACCTCACTAAGATTACTTCAGCACCAATTTCTGATGATATAGCCCAATCAAAGGCCAATGAACTGGCCATCTTCTTCCAGAGTAAAATTGCTAATACCTTGGCTAAATTACCCTCCAATCCTATCACACCTTCTCTAGATCCCCTCTACCGCCCTAACTCATTCACAACATTGGAAACATTCGAACCCACCTATTCTACAGAGGTGGAAACTATCCTCAAAAGAATGAAACCCTCCTCACATCCACAAGATTATATCCCATCTAAATTACTGCTTCTAATACCAGACTCCATCTCCAAATACCTAGCAGACATTATTAACTGCTCATTTTCACAAGGTATCTTCCCAGACACTCTCAAACTAGCAACTCTCAAACCTATCCTCAAAAAACCAAACTTGGACCCATATGATCTAAAAAATTATCGACCAATATCTAATTTGCCTTTTATAGCCAAAATCATGGAGAAAGTAGTAAATAATCAACTATCAAATTACTTGGAGGAAAATAATATCCTTCATCCTTCACAATATGGATTTCGGAAAGAACATAGTACGGAATCACTCCTCATATCACTCCTTGATCAAGTATACCTGGGATTTGACAAAGGATGCTCCTTCCTGCTTGCACTCCTTGATATCTCCGCAGCTTTCGATACAGTCAACCATGCTATATTATTAAACCGGCTATCCGACATAGGAATCTCAGGATCTGTCTTCAGATGGTTCGACTCATTCCTCAGTAATCGAGGTTATAAGGTTAAAATCAATAATATGGAATCTCCTTATACTAATTCCCCACATGGAGTCCCCCAGGGCTCCTCTCTATCTCCCACTCTATTTAATATTTATCTCCTCCCTCTTTGCCATTTCCTCTCGTCGCTAAATTTGAAATTCTACGTATACGCAGACGATGTCCAAGTTTTGATTCCTATAACAGGCTCTTTGGACTCAGCAATCAAATTATGGGAATCTCACCTTCAAACTATTAACCATCTCCTTACTAGCCTCAACCTGGTGTTAAATACTGCTAAGACTGAAATCCTGCTTATCACCCCTGAAAATAGTCTACACTTACAACAATTGCACACTACCTCCCACATCACTCATGCTAGAGATCTTGGAGTTATTATTGACAACCATTTGAGCTTAAAGAAATTTATAAATTATACTATAAAAGAATGCTTCTACAAGTTACAGGTGCTTAAAAAACTCAAGCCTCTCCTATATCACCATGACTTCAGGACTGTACTCCAAGCAATCCTGTTCTCTAAGGTCGATTATTGTAACTCGATCCTACAAGGTCTACCAGCTGTTACATTAAAACCTCTGCAACTACTCCAAAACGCAGCTGCAAGGATTTTGACCAACACTAAGCGCAGAGATCACATCACGCCCATTTTAAAAGACCTACATTGGCTTCCAGTTAATTTTAGAATTGTTCACAAATTCCTCACCATTATTCATAAAAACATCCACCACCAGACTCCACTAGACCTACTACACCCTCTCAAATTACACTCTTCAGCTAGACCTTTGAGAGATGCCTATAAGGGATCCCTTCATGTTCCCCCAATCAAATTGGTACAAAGATTATCTATCAGGGACCGGGCCTTTTCAACAGCAGGCCCCACCATTTGGAATACACTACCCCCAGACCTCCGACAGGAAACCTGCCTCATAAATTTTAAAAAGAAACTGAAGACTTGGCTTTTCGGTAGAGCCTTTCCTGTCTCCTAGACTATATCCTACTAAGATATTTTTCAATCAGCTGTACTTTAATAACTAGCAGAATGTCATATAATCATGTTATAATGCTAGAGTTATTCTCCTGAGGTTGGCCTCAAGCCCCTTCTCTCTGTTATATCTCTCTACTTTGATTATCTGTCTCTTCATTTCCAATTCCTAGTTACTCACCCTTGTTATAATGTAACTTTTTACTTTCTGCTCACAATCTGTCTCCTCTTTTGAGGTTTGACTAGTTACTGTTAATGTACTATCGTTCTATGTAAACCGAGTTGATTTGATCTGTATCAAGAAAATCGGTATATAAAATCCCTAAATAAATAAATAAATAAATACATGCATGTAAATGAAGGAATGTCAGAGCACAGTAAATAGTATGGTATACGCCTTGCTATGTGCTATAAATATGCACTCGCTAAGGCTAAAGAATGTAACACCTGTCTCAAAACAGCTGTTTACCTCACACTAGTTCAAATGCTTCACTAACAGGAAGCATTATGGGTTACTAATTGGGAAGATGAGGCTGTAAGAACAGATTTAACAGGAGGTGTGGAGAGGAGAAAGCAAGAGATAGGAGGACAGAGGGGAACCCCAACCACACTTGAGAATGTCAGAAGCAAATCCATATTTTTTTCAATAGCAAATGTATTTTCAAATATTGTTCAGATGACAACTGTTTTTCATATGTTGTACACTGTAGGGTGTATAAAGTACAGTGTTGAAACTACTGCAGATAAAGGTCTATCTCATATCTCTTATCTTGCACAGTCTGAGATTGTAGGCACTATTTGCAAGACAGATTATACCATATTTTTCGCTCCATAAGACTCACTTTTTTTTTTCCCCCCAAAAGTGGGGGGGGAATGTCTGTGCGTCTTATGGAGCGAATGTAGCGTCTCTCCCTCTCGCGCGCCATTCCCTTCCTCCTTCTCCTCCCAACTCAGCCCAATCAGTATGGTGGCACAGGTCAAATGCATGAAACATGTTATCAGAATATTTTCTAATATATGCATCTTACTGCGAAGGTCGGCAGCACCCCGGGAACAGCAGACAGGCAGGGAGCTCAAGCTCTGCCGGCAGAAGACAATGCATGGCATTAAAGTTTATGGTTAGTACAAGCCATTTCCTTCTCATT
Source organism: Rhinatrema bivittatum (assembly GCF_901001135.1). NCBI lineage: Eukaryota > Metazoa > Chordata > Amphibia > Gymnophiona > Rhinatrematidae > Rhinatrema > Rhinatrema bivittatum. Next base: position 76,408,834 of record NC_042621.1, on the reverse strand, counting down.
TGATTAGATATATTAGAAAATCATGAGGGTAATATACTGCCTGGGATAGAGGACACATGATTCAAGCCTTTACTTTTTTTAGTTTATGGTATAGTTCAGTAATTTATGATAAAATGTTTCTTGCATATGAAGCAATGTGGATTTTCAGAACTGATTAGCAGTTTTTGACAGCTGAAATTAATGAAAAGCATACCAGGACACCAGGAAGGGAGTTCCTTACAGAGCCCATCATGGGGACAGAATATTTTTTTTTCTTATTTTCCTCCTCTAAATCCTAGGTGCGTCTTACGGTCAGGTACATCTTATGGAGCGAAAAATACGGTAATAGCAAAGACAAGGCTGCAGTAGCTGAGTGGTAAGTCACTCAGAGAAGTCAGCAAGTGGTAACTATAAAAGAGATGATCAAGAGGCAGCCTTTTCCCACTCAAGGTTGGACACCCCTCTCCGGCATTTCAACCTCAAGCCCATAGCCCTCTGAGGCAACTTCTCCTGCAACGGCATAGATGGAATGGACATTGCAGAAGATGGGGATTAACTTCTGTGAATGGCATGGTTTTGTTGGTTACTCAGTGTTGTCACGGATATGGTTAGTCGGTCTAAAGATACCAGAGAAGTATAATCAATGAAAAGTAGATAATCAGATTTTTTTTTTATTATATGCATCTAACTGCTCACAATTTTTATTTATTTTTTATTTATTTATATTTGTATTCTGTGACCAATCATAATGATTTACAATAAGTAAAATAATAAAATCAATAAGATCATAAATTAAATTATTCTTACAACTGAGCATACAAGCAATTTTGACAAAGCAATAAGGAGACCTTCATACATCAATCCAATTTGTGTTCTGACTACTAAACCAGCATCCCCCTTACACTGATCTCTGTTCAATGTCAAACATTTTTTTAAATTAAATTCAGTAAAAAAAAAAACAAAAAAAACTTTCAAATATACCACAACTGTAATAAAATACTTATTCAGTATATGGTGGCTTGTTTCAAAAATTGCCCATTGCCTGACATGTCCCATGTAATACAGTATGTGACTGCAAATAAAGATCCAAATGATCCATAACTTCCTCTCCTACCCCTCTGCAGAAATGTTACACCTAAAGTGACCACAGGTTACATCATTTATTTCTAGCCCCTAGGAGTCCTCAGTGTTTATCCCATGCCCATTTATTAATTTTTATTCATTTAAAATAATTTAAATCCACTTTTCAGAAATTCCTAGGCATAAATCCATTTTAAAATTAACTCCTTTCGTATACTACTTACAAAGGGACTCATCAGAAATGTCTGCCCAGCTGGAAGATTTAGAATAAGTCTGTTTCTCGGTTGAGGAAGATTATTTTGGAATGGGCCCCTATTCCTTCATTTTATTTATTTATTTATTTATTTGAATAATTTATATACCGGAGGTTCCTGTATAATATACATATCACCCCGGTTTACAAGGAACAGTAACTATCGCTACATTTAGCGGTTTACATAGAACAGAATATAAAATGAAGTTTTTACATTGAACAAACTAAGTAAACAAGTATGGCTTAATACAGAACAAACTTAATACAAGCTTAATACAGAACAAACTTAATACAGAACTTAATACAGAACAAGTATGGCTTAATACAGAAATGGGAAAGGGACTTTAACATAGCAGAGACTTCAACATAACTTAAACATGGCTTTCTTGGAATAATAGAAGTAAGAGAAAATATGTTGCTGAGGGAAACCCAGTACGAGTTCTTGTATAGGGTTTATGTTTCACAGGATAGGGTGTTAAACACAAGCAAGCTAAAGGTACCTTTGCTCGTGCATTTTGGTTTTGCCCTCTTATCTAGGCTTTTTGCGTGTGGATCCTGAGATTCCTGAGTGAGGTGTAATAAATCAGTTAATACAACCCTGGCTTGAGGCAGTCCTATTTTGATGAGCTATCTATTCTTAGCATGAGACATAAAAAGGCAAGAAATACTGTATAGGAAAGCCGCCTTTGTGGGAAGAATGTAATTTTGCTTGCTTGCTTGGAGAGACACTATCCCACCGTACTTCTGGCAGTAGCTGAATATAAGCATCCTGTTTCCAACAGTGGTCAATCCAGACTTTAAATACCTGGCAAGTACCCAAACTCTTAAGTCTATCCCATGCTACTGATGCAATTAATAGCAGTGGCTATTAGGGATGTGCAGAGCAAAATTTTATGTTCATATTTTTTATGTCCGAAAGGGGGTCCCACTTGCGGCCAATATGGACATAAAAAAAAAATCCAATGAGTTGGGTATATGTACATATGTGCAAAAAAAAAATTTAAACACCCTCACCCTCCTTAATCCCCCCCCCAGACTTACCACAACTCCCTGGAGATCGAGCGAGGAGTGAGGACGTCATTTCTGCAATCCTTGGCGAGAAGCATGTGACGTCGGTGGCACGTCGAGTGACGCGGCGTCACGTGATTCCCGGCTCGTTCGCGCCGGATGGCTCGTTCGGCCCAAAAAGAACTTTTGGCCAGCTTGGGGGGGCCTACTGACCCCCCCAAGCTGGCCAAAAGTTCTTTTTGGGCCGAACGAGCCGTCCGGCGTGAACGAGCCGGGAATCACGTGGCGCCGGCGTCACTCGACGTGCTGCCGATGTCACATGCTTCTCGCCAAGGATTGCAGAAATGGCGTCCTCACTCCTCGCTCCATCACCAGGGAGTTGTGGTAAGTCGGGGGGGGGGGGGATTAAGGAGGGTGAGAGGGTTTTATATTTTTATTTTGGCTCAACAATCGCGATTTCCCACATATCGAACATATCTATGTTCGATATGTGGGAAATCCGATCGTTTATGTCGAATCAATTTTTTAAGTAAAAAAAAAAATATGAGTTGCGTTTTACTAATGCGGTCAATCCGAATGCACACCCCTAGTGGCTATTCCCTAAGTCAACTTGATTAATAGCAGGTAATGGACTTCTCCTCCAAGAACTTATCCAAACCATTATGCAGATGGAAAGCCTTGCTTGCAAAATCGCATTTCATTGTGCATGACAATTGCTTTTAACATGAGAACCATATACTCAAAAGCTTCTTGCTAAAACCCACAGTGAAATTCTTAACTACATTAGTATGTGTAACCATGGTTTATATCCTATATACTGTATGTTGGGATTTGCTGAATGATTTGAGGGAGTTTAAGCTCACTCAGTTCCTTGCATTTATTGGTGATTTATTCCAATTCTTCATTCCAGGCCTGGAGTTGGGGGGAGGTATTGGGAGGTGGGTGGTTAATTTTAAATCTAATTATATTCCAACCAGGGGAAAACACATGGAAAAATTGTAAAGCATACTAAAACTTGTAAACCTTTATACTACCATTGGATGAGCATAGGGAAGTCTTGTACACAAACTTTGGCTGAAACCTTTACTTAACATGTTGGAGTTAAATGTAAGGGAGGACAACTTGAAACTGTATTTGGATCTTTGACCTTGTGTGTTCATAAGAAACCAACATCTGTGTTCATGCATTTGTATTCAATAAAAAGTTCAAACATAAAACAATATTGCCAGAGGAAGGAATATTACTGTTCTTGTCTTCACTATCTCTTTTGGGTGGGCATTCCATGCATCTCCCACCCTTTCCGTGAAGAACGGGTAGAAGATGCATGGAATACCCACTGTTCCCGACACTGTTCCTGAGTTTACCCCCTTGTTCTACTCCCATATTACATATGCAGAAGTGGTTGAGCCTATACAGTCCCTCCCGATGCAGCCTTTTGTGTGAAACATTGTGTCCATGTCTGGGGGACATCTTGATCTGTGGTACATGAATGTTTGAGATTCAGGAGTTTCTTCATTTATTAAAAATGAAAATTGCATTTGAATTGCATATTATTGACTTCCTTAAAGGACTACAATATTCACCACGCCCCTTTTTCCTCCATTCTCTCTCTAGCCACGTCCTCTCTCTCTCTCTCTCTCTCTCCTCTTACAGACACAAGATTAATGTACAGAAATTTGCACTTGCCCTCTTGCAGACAGACGTGAAACAATGGACAAGCCAAACCTATGTGCCAGGTTTCCTTTTGTACAGTTTTCAAGCAACCAGGCATACCGTGCAGAAAAGAATATTGAGCATACTCATTTTAGCCCGTGTCTATTTTGTGTTGTGTCCATACATTATCTACTAGTGATCAGATAGATTTATTATGCAGATACTATGGAGGCTATTTTGAGTAGCCCATGTAGTTGCAAACTACTTAGGAGCTTACTTTATAGCTAATTTAAAAAGGGAACATCTGAAGGTAGTATACAATGCATGCATTAAAATTGCTTATGTAGTTTGTACCTGTTTGTGTGGAAGGTGAGAGGAGGGAGTAAAAATATTGCATGTACTTTGAACATGTTAAACACATACACCGTATTCTTCCCTGAGCTAAACATAGCCAATGGCATGCCCCTTTTTAATGCAACTAAAATTACACACATTGTAAACCCAGCTTATATTTTTTAGCTGGAAGGCAATTTTCAGAGAAGCTGGTCTACTTGAGTAAATGTCTTTTACTCATGAAAATTGCTTTGAAAATTGCATTCTATACTTTTAAGGTTAGTGTGCGTGTTATAGTGTGTGCGCCCTAAGGAAACTGCATGTTAGTGGGTGTGCTAAGGTTTAATACTCACATGCTAAAAAAAAAAAATCTTCAGCCTGAGTTTAGATGCATAGACCTCTAAAGTTTGGTCTCAGAGTGTTTGATGCTCATTGGGATGGTGAGCCGGAAATTTATGTGGGAACTTTACCTGGATATTCGGTGGAACTTAGCCAGTTAAGTATTGGGCAGAATATGCTCAGTTAAAATTACCCAAGTAACTATAGAACAACTATTTTTCCGTAGATTCGCCTGGCTAATGTTAGCTGGGTATCGCTGAATATCAACTTTCAGCAGCTAAATTTTATTCCCACCCCTGGAACGTCCCCAACATCGCCTCTTTTTACCCAGCTGAATTTGGTGCGGGTAGTGAAGGGCGACCAACGTGGTGTGGTGTCGGTATTGGAAGACTTACGAGGAGAGGCTGAAGGATCTAAATATGTATACTCTGGAAGAGGAGATGCAGGGGAGATAAGATATGAAACAAGATACCTGAAATGTTTAAATGTTGCATGAACTTCAAACCTTTTCCATTGGAAAGGAAACTGTACAACTAGGGGTCATGAAATGAAACTTCAGACAGGGACAACTCTGAACCAACATCAGGAAATATTTCTTCACAGAGCGGGTGATAGATACTTAGAATGGCCTTCGGGTAGAGGTGGTGAGAATGAAAACTGTAAATGAATTCAAAAGGGCATGAGATAAACACTGAGGATCCCTAAAGGCTAGAGTTGGAAATGAAAGAAAGGGTGTATGGGGGTAATCCGCAAAGAGCAGGAGTTACTAACCTTAACAGAAAGAAATGGGGATTACTACCCTTAACCAATTAGCCTTGATGCTTGTGACACAACTGCAACATCGCTCTTTGCTTTGATGGCAGGGAAAAAGGGGAATTGGATTCAGAAGACAGCGAATGCTGGACCCCGACTTTTACATTCTGTGATACTGATACGCAGACACCAGGGATAAAGCACGGGGCTGCTTCTGTGGCCAAGTCCAAAAGCAAAGCATGTTGTTCAGGCAACATTGTCTGAATTATTAAGAAGGCAGCTCACCCAGTAACAATGCTTCTTGCAGTAAATATGGGTTTGACAGTTGCTTATTTTGATGGTAAACATTGCTACCCTTAACATAAGGGCATGGGGCACCAGTTTAGGGCCAGTGGGAGCATTAGGGGCACCAGTTTAGGGCCAGTGGGAGCATTAGGCAGACGAGGCGGCTACCTAGGGTGCCGGAAGCGGGCTGGGCGCTGTAGTTTGACGTGAGGGTGGCATTTTGGAAAGCAAACGAGAATGGGGGGGATGGAGGTGGGGCGACGGGGATCTGGATTTCAGAGAGGATGGCATGTGGGAACAGCTCTGGAGGTGTGCAGAATAAGATTTGGTGGGGGGCTTGGATGGTGAGGAAAGGGAGATATCGCTGCCTAGGGCGGCTGGACACCTTTGCACCAGCACTGTGGCAGTTACTACCATAAGAAACTTGTTGGGCAGGTTGGATGGATCATTTGGCCTTTTTCTGTGTCATCATTTTGTTACTATGGTATGTTACTCAGACAGAATTTAGCTGGGGAGTCTGAAGAAATTTTGAAATCTTTTTTTTTTTTTTTTTTTTTTTTAATTCAGGTAACTCCAAACATTACCTGGGCAAAGCCTTTGAATATTGACTTCAAAATGAATTGTTGGAACACCTCTTGGGTTTAGTAGCCATGATCCACTTTCAGGAAGTCTGAAATATGAAAGAAAATGGTTTTCAAGGGCTGTTCCAAAAGAGTTTATGTGCTACAGCATCAGGAAACTTGTTTATCTTTGTATGGCCTTGAGACAGCATCTTAGCCCCAAGGCATAACAAGATATGATGACAAATCCAAACAAGTCCTGAAGTAAACTTGGTAAACTTTGGACCACTAGCCTGTGTCTCTCTCTGCATGCAGGTGAGAAATATGTCGTTTAACAATTTCAGCGGTTTCTGTTTCCTCTGGAACAGTTTAGCATTGGCAGGAGAAGCAGGGGCCACTCTGGTTTGATGAGGGGTGACAATTTTTTTTTTTTTTTTAAGCGGCAACAGTTTTTAGGTGTCAGGAATAATTTTCTTTATAATTTATGCAATATAGATGTATACAGATGTATGACTATATCCTCTTCCTTTCCCTTACCTTTTTCTCCCCCACTCCCTACGCAGCATCTTTTTCTCCTCTCCATCTAACCAGCAGCAGATCAACTCTTAGTGGCCCTGCAGCAGCATCTCACTAAAACTGTACCACTGCTTCCTGTTTGCCTTCCTATGGCCCAGCTGGGGGTTGAGATATTCTGCTCGTCTCCCAGGCACGCAGTAGGAATCAAATTGAAGACCCATGGGTGACTAGAAACCATGGGGTCAAATTTCAAAGGGTGTAGTCTCCTAACTTTTGAAATTAAGCTCCTAAATTTTACCTTTTGAAAACTTACTGTGGCTGAATTTAGGGTCCTAGTTTCATTTTTTCTTTTATATTGGCTTCATATACTAACCGGTCAAAGTGTGATATCTTTGCCAACAGGCAGAAGAAATAGATTTAAAAGCAAAACAGGGCATCATGTTCATGTACATATTTATATATTTTTATATCCCACAATTGCAAAACAATTCACCAGTACAGTCATAAAATCTATTACATTACACAGGCATTAATTCAGAGCATAAGATATACCATACTGGGTCAGACCAAGGGTCCAGCAAGCCTGGTATCCTGTGTCCAACAGTGGCCAACCAAGTCACATGTACCTGACAAGTGCTCAAACATTAAATAGATCCCAAGCTACTAAGCCTTATTGATTGATAGCACTTTATGGACTTCTGCTCTAGGAACTTATCCAAAGCTTTTTTTTAAATCCAGCTACACTAACTGCTGTAACCACATCCTCTGGCAATGAATTCCAGAGCTTAATTATGCATTGAGTGAAAAAGAATTATCTCCAATTTGTTTTAAATGAGCTACTTGCTAACTTCATGGAGTGCCCCCTAGTCCTTGTGTTATCTGAAAGAACAAATAACAGATTCATATTTACCCGTTCAAGTCCTTTCATGATTTTGTAGAACTCTATCATATCCCCCCTCAGCCGTCTCTTCTCCAAGCTGAGCATCCCTAACCTCGTTAGCCTTTTCTCACAGGGGAGCCGTTCCATCGTCTTAATCATTTTGGTCGCCCTTTTATGTTCTTTCTCCAGTGTAACTGTATCTTTTTTGAGATGCGGCGACCAGAATTGTACGCAGTATTCAAGTTGCGGTCTCACCATGAAGCGATATAGGCATTATGACATCCGCCATTTTATTCGTCATTTCCTTCCTAATTCCTAATATTCTGTTTGCTTTTTTGACTGCTGCAGCACACTGAGTCGATGATTTCAATGTATTATCCACTATGATGCCTAGATCTCTTTCCTGGGTAGTAGCTTCTAATGTGGAACCTAATATCGAGTAACAGCAAGGGTTATTTTTCCATATATGCATCACCTTGCACATATTCCACATTAAATTCCATCTGCCGTTTGAATGCTCAATCTTTGTCTCACATGGCTTCTAAGAAAACTAAAAAGTCATGGGATAGGAGGCGATGTCCTTTCGTGGATTACAAACTGGTTAAAAGACAGGAAACAAGAGAGTAGGATTAAATGGTCAATTTTCTCAGTGGAAAAAGGTAAACAGTGAAGTGCCTCAAGGATCTATACTTGGATCGGTGCTTTTCAATATATATATATAATGTTCTAGAAAGGAATATGATGAGTGAGGTTATCAAATTTGTGGACGATACAAAATTATTCAAAGTAATTAAATCATTAGTGGATTGTGATGCATTACAGGAGAACCTTGCAAGACTGGAAGATTTGGCATCCAAATGGCAGATGAAATTTAATGTGGACAAGTGCAAGGTGTTGCATATAGGGAAAAATAACCCTTGCTGTAGTTACATGATGTTAGGTTGCATATTAGGAGCTACCACCCAGGAAAAAGATCTAGGCATCATAGTGGATAATACTTTAAAATCGTTGGCTCAGTGTGCTGCAGCAGTCAAAAAAGAAAACAATGTTAGGAATTATTAGGAAGGGAATGGTTAATAAAACGGAAAATGTCATATGCCTCTGTATCGCTCCATGATGAGACCGCACCTTGAATACTGTGTACAGTTGTGGTCTCTGTATCTCAAAGATATAGTTGTGAAGGAGAAGGTACAGAGAAGGGCAACCAAAATGATAAAGGGGATGGAACAGCTCCCCTATGAGGAAAGGCTGAAGAGGTTAGGGCTGTTCAGCTTGGAGAAATGGCTGAGGGGGGGGGGGGGATATGATAGAGGTCTTTAAGATCATGAGAGGTCTTGAATGAGTAGATGTGAATCGGTTATTTACACTTTCGGATAATAGAAGGACTAGGGGGCATTCCATGAAGTTAGCAAGTAGCACATTTAAGACTAATTGGAGAAAATTCTTTTTCACTCAATGTACAATAAAGCTCTGGAATTTGTTGCCAGAGGATGTGGTTAGTGCAGTTAATGTAGCTGGGTTCAAAAAAGGTTTGGATAAGTTCTTGGAGGAGAAGTACATTAACGGCTATTAATCAAGTTTACTTAGGGAATAGCCACTGCTATTAATTGCATCAGTAGCATGGGATCTTCTTGGTGTTTGGGTAATTTCCAGGTTCTTGTGGCCTGGTTTTGCCTCTGTTGGAAACAGGATGTTGGGCTTGATGGACTCTTCGTCTGACCCAGCATGGCAGTTTCTTATGTTCTTAAGGTCCTCCTGCAATTTAGCACAATCTGCTTGAGATTTAACTAACTTGCATAATTTTGTGTTATCTGCAAATTTAAGTACCTCACTCATCATGCCCCTTTCTATATCATTTATAAATATATTAAAATGCACCGGACCTAGACAGATCCCTGAGGCACGCCACTGTGAAAACAGACTATTTAATCCTACTTTGTTTCTTGTCTTTTAACCATTGCCTCCAATCCCATGATTTTTTAGTTTTCTTAGAAGCCTCTCATGATAGACTTTTCAAATGCCTTCTGAAAATCTAAATACACCACATCTACCAGTTCACTTTTGTCCACAAGTTTATTTATCCCTTCATAAAAATGTAGATTTGCAAAGCAAGACTTACCTGGGTAAATCCATGCTGGATGTTTGCCATTAAACCATGTTTATCTAAATGTTCTATGATTTTATTCTTTATAACAGTTTCCATGATTTTTCCTGGCACTGAAGTCAGGCTCACTGGTCTATAGTTTCCCGGATCTCCCCTGAAGCCCTTTCTAAATATCAGGGTTACATCGGCCACCCTCCAACTTTCGGGTACAATGGATTTTAATGATAGGTTACAAATTTTTACTAATAGGTCTGAAATTTCATTTTTTTAGTTCTTTAAGAATGCTGGGGTGTATACCATCCGGTCCAGGCGATTTGCTATTCTTCAATTTGTCAATCTGGCCTACTACATCTTCCAGGTTCACCATAATTTGGTTCAGTGTATCTGAATCATCACTCACTCTATACTGTCTCTGGAATGGGTATCTTCCCAACATTCTCTTCAGTGAGCACCAAAGCAAAGAATTTGCTTAGTGTTCACAATGGCATCTTTCCTAAGTACCCCTTTAACTCCTTGAACATCTAACGGTCCAGCTAACGCTCTCGCAGACTTTCTGCTTCGTATATATTAAGTTTTTGAGTTTTTGCCTCTACAGCCAACTTTCAATTCCCTCTGAGCCTGTCTTATCAGTGTCTTACATTTAACTTGCCAATGCTTATGCTTTATCCTATTTTCCTCTGATGGATCAAATTTTTTGAATGAAGATCTTTTGGCTAAAATAGCCTCTTTCACCTCACTTTTTAACCATGCAAGCAATCGTTTGGCCTTCCATCCATCTTTCTTTTTCGTGAAATACATCTGGATAGTACTTCTAAGATGGTATTTTTAAACAATGTCCATGCCTATTGCACACCCTTTACCATTGTTGCTGCATCTTTCAGGTTTTTAACTATTTTCCTTATTTTGTCAAAGTTTCCCTTTTGAAAGTTTAGTGCTAGAGCTATGGATTTACTTACTGATCCTGTCATTAATTAAAATTTGATCATTACTTCTCTCACCAGATCCTGGTCTCCACTGAGAATTAGATCTAGAATTGCTCCCTCTTGTCTGTTCCTGAAACAACTGCTCCATAAAGCTGTCATTTATTCCATCCAGGAACTTTATCTCTCTAGCCTGTTCTGATGTTACATTTACCCAGTCAATATTGTGGTAACTGAAATCTCCCATTATTACTGCACTTCCAATATGGTTAGCTTCCCTAATTCCTTTTAGCATTTCACTGTCAGTCTCATCATTTTAGCTAGGTTCATGGTAGTATACTATTGTTATGTTTTTCCCCCAACACATAAGGGATTTCTACCCATAAAGATTTGATTGTGCATTTGGTCTCTTCCAGGATCTTTATCCTATTGGATTCTGTACCATCACAGACATAAAGCGCCACCCCGCCAACATGTTGCTCCTCTCTATCATAGGATTATAATTTATATCCTGGTACAGCACTATCCCATTGGTTGTCCTCCTTCCACCATGTCTCTGAGATGCCAATTAAGTCTATCAACATTCACTGCTATACACTCTTAACTCTCCTATCTTCTTAGACTTCTGGCATTAGCATAAAAACATTTCAAAGTGTGTGTTATTACTAATGTAAATACCTATACCTAATGTTATTCTCTCCCTTTTCTTCTCTCCTCCCAGTTCTATTACCTTGTTATTTGTAACTGCTTCCTTCTACACAAATAGGTTATTGAATTGTTCACTGTACACCCCTGTTATATGTAAACCGGCATGATGTGTTTGCAACATGAATGCCGGTATATAAAAATTTTAAATTAAAAAAAAAAAAAAAAAAAAACATTCTGCTTTTCAGTTGTCAGGGATAATTTGGAATCATTTAGCTTAGATGATTCTTTACTTATAGGTACATGGACTACTTTTCTTATTGTTGGAAGCTGTCTGTTATGATGACCTAACTCTAATGCTTCATTAGTATCCTTCGAAGATGCCTCCCTCTGAAACATTAACTAGAAAATACAAAGCAACTTCGGTATATGTACATATATACAAAGAAGGCAAATGAACAACCCTGTAAAGTGCTTCATTTTTTTAGTTGTCTGTTTAATTGCCATTTTGGATCAATTGCTGCTAGAGATGAGGTGCTGTAAAACTGACAAAGTTGGCATGCAGATATTCTATAAAATCCGAAAGAGAAAAATGACACTTGATTTTTTTGTATTAAATGCTATTTTATGTAACCTTCATCTTTGATGTATATCACTGTTTGCAAGGAATACAATACATAAAAAAAATATGCACAATAAGTAAGGCATTTTCATAACTGGTCATGTGCAGAAACTTCCATAGATGCTGCAAGAAGCGTAGTCAAATTAGAGCAGAAACAGATCAAAGAAAAACATGGAATGAAGGAAGGTGAGAAGGTTTTTGTGCCTGTGCATCCCTACTTCCACAAATGTTAGAAAAGGCCATCACAAGGCATTATAATCTAGAGAAAATGGGGCATTCTTGACTTTTTACCGATAATACTATGGATGTCCAGTTACTATATCACTATCCATCAAGCCTTGGTTTTGTAGCCTGTTGAATACTGAAAACACTCTGACATATAGATGCAACCATGGTACAACAGCAAAAGATAGATTGAAACACTGAGAGTAGACCATCTTGCTAAGGTTGTTCCTGCTCAGCTGTTGTCACGTTTCTGTTGCTTCCATTTGCATATCTTTGTTTTTGCATTGTGGATTTAAATAAATGTCATAAATCAAAAATAGGAGGATTCCAATATGTCAAAATTTGATGTAAATATCCAGTTTCATGAGAGTGGTATCAGAATAATCAGTGTGTCACTTAATATCTACAGCCTTATGCCACGTAGTGAGTGGGCTTTAAGCTGAATCACAGGAAAAATCCCTTATTCCAAAAAATCTATATACATTTATCTTAAATGCAAGCACACCAGCTAACATCTTGTGCTGTTAAATTGCTCCAACTGTCTCAACGCCAACACTGTGTTATTTCAATAATTTAAAAAAATCTGTATCGGGAGGTACCTGCAAAGTAAAAATGCATCTGTCAACAAAGAAATTTAGTTTTAGCAACATATTTAAAAACAAATAAAGGAAATATCATTCTTTAGTACCCACCTCTTAAACAAATGCTCAACTTATTACAGCATTTCAAAATATCAGCTGCGCCACAAAAGACTATCTCTATTTAAACCACTGAACACAAGCACAAAAATAAGTAAATCAAAATGATGAGCCACAGAGTGATGCCACAGTCTCTAAAGGGACAAAACTGGTTCAAACAAAAACCAGCCAATCCACTTCTTTGAGTCCATAACAATGATAAATCAAAATCTTCTTCCCAAGGATTGCAGTGAAGCTTATCTAATACTAAAAATGTAAGATCTTGAAACATATATATTAAATCCAAACAATGTTGGACCAATGGAGCTTCTGGTCTTTTACTTACTAAGAAATTGCGATGTTCAATAACTTGTGTTTTCAAAACCTTCTTTGTCTTATCAATGTACATTTTTGGACATGAACACCAAATGCAATAAATCACTCCTTTAGACTGATGGGTAGTGTGCATTCACGATTTGTATTTGCCCAAATTAGGCATGATTAACTTCTGTCCTAGAAAGGATTGGGGACAAACTGTAATTGAGCATATGGAAAGTGGCCATTAGTTACTTCCAAAGTGCCCCCAGTACCCTTGGATATGTATCTTGATTTCACCATCTTATCTTGGAGATTACATGCTCTTTTTTCAAAGCAAACATTGGTGGGGATTGAAATGCAGAGTATAACTGTAAAGTACGTGAGCATCATCAAATACTCTATTATACTAAATGGATACATGGTGAATCCAGGAGAGCACATATTCTTCCTGTTTGAAGATGAGAATTCTTTGGGCATAACAGATCGTGGTGTTCTCATCTGGCTCTTGTATAGGTGCGTTTTATGATCCTAGCAAGATAGCTTCTATCAAGGAATGTCTTTTTCATATCAATTGCTCGTATCTTGAACTCTGATGTTGTAGAGCGGGGGGCAAACATTTTTTGTACTGAGGCCACATTACAAGTTATTGACTTTCTCTTCTCATTCCCTTCTTCCACTACCTCCCTCCCCCTTCCCTCTCACTCACCTTTGCCATTCACCCCTCTCCTCCACTCACCCCTTATCTCTCCTCTAGCAGTCAATTACCCTCCCACTCAGTCCCCTCACTCTCACTCACCCTCTTCTCTTCCCTCTGTCATTCACCCCTCGCTTTACTCTATCAGGCTCCCTCCTTCCCTTTGTCATTTTCTTTCCTTCCTACTCGCTCCTTCCTTCTCAATCTCCCTCCCCAGACACTCACTTCGCAGTCGCCAGCCCTCCTCCCACTCCCTTTCCTCTGTCACACACCCTCCATTCATTCCCTTTCTTCTCTGTCGCTCACCACCCTCGCCCTTTTCCCTTCCCAACCTGTCACCATATAAGTCACCCTTCCTGCCGGGGTTTTTGTCCTATTCCTACCAGCTTGATGGTTGACACTCATTGACAGCCAACTTTAGGCCTAGCACCATGCAAGGCCTCTTCTTGCTGGTGAGGAGTGGGAACCCCAGCAGCATGTCACTCCATGGTGCCTTGGGGGCCTGTTCTTGTTGATGAGAGGTGGGAACCCCACCAGCGAGATGTGCTGGTTGTCTTTGCACTGTGGTACAGGACAGATTCTCTTCTGGCTGATGGGGATGGGAACCCCGCTAGCATGCCATTCAGAACCTGACTTCATGCGGCCCCCACATAATGTTAATTTTAAATAGGTGGGCCGGGAGAAAGATTGTGGTCCGATTTTGGGCCGTAATTTGTCCACACATGTTGTACAGCAAAGCTTTTTTTTTATTTGTTTGTTTTTGCAGCCTTAGAAATTACCCAAAATAAACATTGTTGCTCAACTTCTTTTAATGATAGCTCAAACAATGGAGCAGCATATTATCAGTCTTTTTGCGGTGAATAGAAAAGTAAACTGCCCATTTTGTGTAATTGTAATAATCAAGACATGCTACAGATTCAGAACTAAACAAATGGGTAAAGCTGATACTACTAGCACATTGATTTATAAGTGAACGTCAGTCATTGTTGGGGGGAGGGGGACCCCGTGGTCCTAGAGTTTAAAATATTCACTGAAAAAGTAAAGAAAGAGAGCCATAAACTGCCTGGCATAGCTGAGTAGCTGGCAGTACTTAATACTGGGCTTACACCATTTATCTTTTTAAAGATTTTATTTTTATTCCACTTTTCGACACCTCAAAGTAGATTACATTCAAGTACTGTAGGTATTTTACTAAACATCCATGTAATTGTGTTTTTAAAAATCCCTCTGGCAGCGTAAGACCTCATCAATACCCAATCCAACTCCGCCACCCCTGCCTTTACTTGACAAACAAATGAACTCTATACTCCCTACCACCCACACCAGGAACCTCGGAATTATCATCGATAAAGAACTTTCATTCAAGAACCACATATCAAATAAAACTAAAGAAGGATATCACAGACTTCTAACCCTACGACATTTAAAACCGTTTTTTAACCCTTATGATTTCAGAACTGTCTTACTACTCATTTTCTCAACCTTCGACTACTTGCAACTCCTTACTAATTGGAATACCTTATTCAAACCTCAAACCGCTCCAGATTCTGCAGAACTCTGCAGCCAGAGTTCTGACAAGAACAAAGAGAAATGAACACAACGCCTATATTGATCTCACTTCATTGGCTCCCAATTAAAGCACATATCGAACACAAATCAATGACTACCATTCATAAAACTCTAAACAATGATCATCAAGGACTAAATGGCTTAAACATAACCCCCCAGAATCCTCAAAGAAACCTACGTTCAAACAACTCAGGATGCTTAAACATCCCCCCCATCAGAGATGCACATCTGACAACAACAAGAGAGAGCCTTTTCCATTGCCTCCCCTAAATTTTGGAACTCCCTACCAAAAGATCTGAGAACCCAACCCAACCTCAAAACATTCAAAAAAGCCCTAAAAACATTGCTGTTCTGCAAATTTTACACTGACCTTTATACTTCTGAACATCCTAACTCCCAATCGAACTTTCATCCAAAAACCTCAAAATAACTTCTCTCCAGTCAGAACAAAGAATCTCTCCTCCTCCCACAAAATGATACTTTCTGGGCTTGAAATGTTTAACCTCTGTTTAATATGCACATTGTTATACTTTTGCACAATTGTTAAGAGTTACAATTTAAATTTTGTAAACCGTTATGATGGTTTTACCGAATGATGGTATATAAAACTCAACAAATAAATAAATCAATAAAACGGGGCGGGGGGGGGGGGTATCTTTGCCCCTGCACTTGTTGAGTGCAAATGTTTTTAAAATTATGGCCGTGGCTGTGAAGTGCATGCAATAATGACAGCGTCCATCCCATCACCTGCTGAATTACTTTACCAGACAATGATATAGAAGCTGCAGAGTACAATTAAAAAAAGACATACATTTCATGATGACAGTTTTCAAAGTCGTTTACCCAATTAAATACTGATTTACTTGGCTAAACTGACCTGTCTGAAAACTGTCACCCTCAGAACACCTAAAAGTAATGCCCGGCTTAAAAAAAAAGAGGCATTCCTGGGGGTGTTGAGCAGCACACGTGCATGGGATTTTCAAAGGTTCTTGTGCCATTTTACCTCGCGCCCCCCCCCCCCCCCCCCACCTTGGTTACCTGCAAGCCTAGAAGGTGCAAAGTATGCAGGTGCTTTCAGTGCGTTTGTGTTCTTTACACTGGGAGAAATCATTTTATGTTTGAAAATGTAGCTGCCAAGTACATGCGATAAAGGCAGCATGCGGGGCGAAACCATTTTGTGGGCTGCTCGGAATTAAAATTAAGGATTTTACCCCATTCTTTGTCGGGGGGGGGGGGCGGGGGGCAGGAGGAAGCTTAGGAATCAAACCCAAAGTATCATCAAAAGTTAAGTAATGCGACAGCAAAAAAAACCAAAACCGTAAGACCTATCTAGTCTGCCCCTTCCTTCTAACGACTCCGCCCTGCAATCCCTCCCTACTGCTCCCTCGGAGACCCCCCTTCTGCTTGAATTTGGATACTGTTCCTGCCTCACTCCCTCCTCTTCTCCCTGGAGAAGACTAAACCGTGCTTCCTTGTTTTACCTGTTATTCATTGGATACAGGGTGGAACGTTATGCATATCCTGCAACTGTGCCAGTTTGTAAACCAGAGATTGTATTCATTTACTCTTCTTACAGCAGCCTTTCCCACCTGATGCTCAAGGCAAAATATAAAACAGAACACAAATATATATCTTTGAGACATCATAAAGTCAAGAATAACAATTTAAAAAACATTAAAACCATACTCTTCATGAGTAAATACATCATAAATGTAAAAAGCGCGATGTCGTTCCTGGGAGTTATACGCAGGGGATGACCATAGTTTTCTGTTTCAGTGTATAATATATTGAGCTATTTTGAATATTTGTTTAAGGCTATGTTAGTGGATTTAAGAAAGATTGCTCGGTGCAGTGTTCTATGCAGTATTTAACCTTGCATCTTGGCTTTCGTTTGTCCTGCTGAGTAGTGGCCCTCCTTTCATGTCTTTTCCTGTTTCCGTTGTTACCAAAATAATTTTTTTTTGAATTTGTAACTTTTATTGATAATGATACAAACAGAAACAGTACAGTAAGACATAAACATTATCAGCCACAGAACATTTTCTTCCCACTACGTACTCCCCCCCCCACTCCCACCCCCCTCCCACCTGCACCTGTAAGCGAATAGTATAAAATAGGGAATGTATCTTGCAGATCAAGAACAGTGACAGTAATCAATACAGATAATTGTCTCATTTTGGTATTAAAGGAGCTAAGAGGACATTGTAAGGAGTTATAGAACCAGCAATCAAGCCTATGTGTGCGCCATCATGGGCTACTCCGCCCAGCTAAGTGTAGGCAAACGACACTATATAAAACAGCCCAAGGTATACAGAAATGTCCAATGCCAGGTCCCCGACCCATAGAGAAACTGTGAAGCATGTAGATGACCACTCTTAGGGAGCGGAGAGGTCCGAGATTCTAAACCACTCGTTAAAGGAAGACCAAACAGCCTGGTAAATAGGTAAACGTTTTTGGCGGAGTGCAGTGATATGTTCTAATTGGCTAATAACATGTAGACGGCCCACAACGGTCTGTAAAGTGGGTGTAGTCAATTGTCTCCAATGAAGTGCTAAGGCCATACGGGCAGCTATAAAGACTTGTAGACAAAACCTGTTCAGGTGCTTGGAGAAATGTTCTACTGGCTCCCCCAAAAGTACTGTAGCAGGTTCATTAGGTATTATGTGCCCTGTGATTCGAGAAAGCCATTCGTTTACCATAGACCAGTAAGCCTGGGCTACGGTGCAGGCCCACCAGATATGCAAGTAGGTCCTAGGTTGACCGCATTGCCTCCAACAAGCCGGGGAAGCAGTCGAGTACATCCGATGTAGACGAACCGGTACATAGTGCCACTGATACAGCATTTTCATACTATGTTCTTGCAAATGTGCAGACAGCGAGCACTTACGTGCTATTAGAAAAATGTCCTCCCACTTCTCCACATCCCACTCAACATTCAACTCTTTTTCCCATTTGAGAGCACTAGGGAGTTTAGTTGTATAAGCTCCTTGCAGTAGTTTATAGAGCCGGGAGATCGCACCTTTCACCGCACTGGTTTGCGTACAGTAAGATTCAAACAGTGATTTAGAGATACACAAGTGTGATAAAACCAGTTCTCCACGAATAAAATGTGTTAATTGAGCATATTCTAAAAAAGGGAAGGAGATGCCTGGATATCGTTCTTGGAGGGCGGCGAAAGATATGACCGAATTCTGATGCATTAAGAGTCCCATTGTAGTGATACCAAGCTTCTTCCATATTGCAAAGGCAGTCATAGGCAATCCTGGTGGGAAACGCATATTGTGATAAAGTACCGATGAGTGATGATAAGGAAAAGTCCCCACCAATTTATCTCTCCAACGCGACCAGACGCGAAGAGTGGTATGCAGGGAAGGTGGAACCACCGTAATGCTCCGCCAGGTTACCCTCGATTGCCAAAAGAGTGCTGTGAGCGGCATTTCCCCCAACATGTACTGCTCGATCTCCTGCCAGGGTAACGGGTGAGAAGCGCAGTTGTGAATATGGAGGATCGCGCGCAGTTGAGCTGCAGCAAAATACCAGACTAGATTGGGTACACTCAAACCCCCATTTATCTTCGGTCGATGAAGAACTGAGCGAGATATCCGAGGTGGACGTTTCCTCCAAATGAATGCAAAGATCTTCCGTTGTGTAAGTCTGAGGATATTAGTGGAGAGGTGTATTGGTAGAGTAAGAAACAGGTATAACAATCGTGGTAAAATGTTCATTTTGATAATGGCGATTCTACCCAACCAAGAGTGAGAGTCCTGATACCAGCGAAGAAGATCTCGATCAACAGTCTTTAATAGAGGAACATAATTAAGTTGAAAGAGATGTTCCACATCCTCCGAGAGGTAGACCCCCAGATATTTCATAGGTTTAGTGGTCCAGCGAAAAGGTAGGTCCCTCTGCAGCACTTGCGCAGCGACCGGTGATTTGTCAATCGGTAGGATCTCCGATTTATCAAGGTTTACTTTGTAACCAGACACCGAACTAAACCGTTGAATTGCAGCCAGTACCGCAGGTAAAGATGTCTGAGGTTGGGTCAGCGTGAACAAGACATCGTCCGCAAATAAAGACATTTTGTATTGTCGCTCTCCCATTTGCACGCCCTGGATGGTAACATCAGATCGAATAGCAGTAGTGAAAGGTTCCAGGAATAGGGCGAACAGGAGAGGGGATAGCGGACATCCTTGGCGAGTGCCTCTAGCAATGGGGAACTTAGCTCCGTAACTGCCATTGACTTTCACCTGCGCAGTAGGGTTGTGATATAGTTGATATATCCACTGGCGGAAATGGGCTCCAAACCCCATCTTGGAAAGCGTGCTAAATAAAAAGGGCCAGTGGACCATGTCGAACGCCTTTTCAGCGTCGACTGCGAGGAGAGCACTAGGGATATGTGCACGGCGAGTCCACCAAATAAGATCTATAGTGCGACGGACATTATCTGATGCAGAACGTCCTGGGATAAATCCTGCCTGATCTGGGTGAACCAATTCCGGTAATATTTTATTAAGACGTTCGGCCAATATACGAGCCAAAAGCTTAAGGTCCAGGTTAATTAGGGAAATTGGACGAAATGACCCGCATAAAGTAGGGTCCTTCCCTGGTTTGGCGATAACTGAAATTCCAGCTGTATTGGAATGTGGACCCAGAACCAGACACTCCCGCAATGCATTAAACAGGTTCGTCAGATGTGGCGCTAACGTAGCGGAGAAGGATTTATAATATTTGCTAGTTAGCCCGTCCAGGCCCGGAGCCTTCCCTGATTTGAGAACTTTTATCGCCTGTTGAACTTCCATCAGGGAAATAGGATTATCCAGCAACTGCTGCTGCATAGAAGAGAGAACCGGTAAATCGATAGTCTGTAGGTATTGATCAATAGCGGATTGTGTAATGTCCTCACGAGCACTGTAGAGGGTGGCATAGAACTGAGTAAAACAAGCTCCAATGGCATCAGAAGTTGTCTGAATAATACCTTGGCTGTTTTTTATTTTTGCAATACTATTGCGAAATAGGGTCTTCTTAAGTCTGCAAGCCAGCATACGACCTGCCTTGTTGCCTCCCTCAAAGTAGAGTTGTCGCGTAACATTTAGAGCGTGTGCAATGCTCGCTGCGTCCAAATGTTGAAGCGCTTGGCGCTCAAGATTGAGCTGCTTAAATATTGCCGGTGTGGAATTGAGCATATGTTGTTGAGAAAGAGATCTGATGTTCTGAAGAATTTTAGTTCGTTTTTCTCCATCTAACTTCTTGCAGTAAGATGCGCGAGCAATAAATTCTCCACGAATAAATGCCTTAGAGCATTCCCAGATCATAGGGACAGAAGACCCGGAAGATGTTTGATTCCGGAAGTATTCCAACAGACGACCGTCAGCTTTTTTAACATAGTCCTCATCCTCCAAAAGGCGCTCGTTGAGTCTCCAGTAGCGTGCACCCGATATCATCTCCGGAACCGTAAAGTCTAACCATACCGGGGCATGGTCAGACCACGTAATAGGTTCCATTTCTACCCTCATGATGTTATTCTGTAAACTTTTATCAACTAGCAGGTAGTCAATGCGCGTGTAGGTGGAGTGGGGATGCGAGAAAAAAGTATATTGTCTGGAGCGTGGGTTTCGTTGACGTCAAATATCAATAAGATTCCACGTATCCATCAGATGAAGTATAGATCTGCGAGCTGTCCCAGATGAGTTGGCACCCGCTCTAGAAGCATCCAGACTGGGGCGCAGTGTCAGATTAAAATCGCCACCAACCACCAGGTGACTTTTTGGATCACGGTGCAAACAGCGTTCAAGAGATTGTAAAAAGGCTGCTTGCGCAGTGTTTGGGGCATATACATTGACAAAAGTAAATATATCAGTACCAATTCGCAGCACCAAAACCAATATACGTCCCTCGGGGTCGCTAAATTGATGTAGAACTTCATGGACCACACTTGATGAGACTAGTATAGCAACTCCTGTGTATTTGGATCGCACCGTGCTGGATGCAAAGTATTGGTTGGGATATGAAGAGTGTGCTAGTAGTTTCTCGTGTCGTTTTTTCAAATGGGTCTCCTGAAGCATCGCTATGTCTACTCGGAGGGCACGGAGATCCTGATATAATAGTTGTCGTTTTCTGTGTGTGTGTAGCCCTTTCACATTTATAGTAAAAAGTTTAATCATAAGAGATCAAAAAGAAAACAGAAAGCGCACTTTCATTACAAGTCCCCAAACTAATAAAAACAAATATATGCTGAGCACTAGAAAGATACATACATATGCAGGTACATGGTGCAAGATATGATAATCCCCACAAAAACCCATCATCTGCCCAACCTATCTGGCAGAACACCCACCCATAAGGGGCAGGGGCAAGCAAATGTAGTAGCATGCCAACTTCGCGGCCCCGGGAGGGCTCCCCCCCCCCCCCCCCGACCCACTAGATAATAAAATTACCTCAACAGTAGGAAGGATACAGCTAATCTAAAGAAAACATACGAAAAGCTGTAGGGAGTCGTACCTTCCTAGTTTTTGACAATGAAAGCGGGCAACTGTATAAAGGCTAAACAACAAAACCAACCCTGTATGAGAAAAAACAGCGTAGTAACAGGTATAACGTCCCAATTACTGTGGAGGACAGTCAGCCCTGCTCTTGTAGGATAGATCCAGATTCCCCGGATTGTCTGCGAAGGCGTCTTCTCCCATTAGGCACTCTCTGCCAGCGCGCAATAGTGGCCTTCTTGGAGAACCCCACATCCGGATTGGGTATGGCGAATGAAAACGGAAGATTCGCCGCTCTAAAGGCCTCCACCGCTTCTGTGAGGGTTTTCACCCGATACGTAGTTCCCTGCACCATGAATGAAAGCCCAAAAGGGAAAGTCCATCTATAACGGATCTGAGCCTCCCGCAAGGTTTTCGTGGCCTCCTTGAGATCATAGCGTTTTTTCAACGTGGAGGGGGCTAGATCCTGAAATATAGCTATGGTAAGGCCTTCCCAAGACCACGTGGGCTGTTTCCTGGTCGCTGCATAAATTTGTGCTTTCTGGGGAAAGTCCCGAAGACAAAAAATAATGTCTCTAGACTGATTTGGGAGACGAGGGCCCAGCGCTCTGTGCGCTCTTTCAATAGCGACAGAGGAAGTGCTTACCGCCGGCTCCGAAGTCACCTCGTGGGACGGCATGGAGAGAAAAAACACACAAATTTTCCGGACCACCTCCAGCGTGTCACCATAATCGTCGGATTCAGGTATGCCTCTAATTCTGAGGTTGTTTCGCCTCGAGCGATTTTCAATGTCCTCGAGCTTGTCTAAAATCATCTGGTTCTCGGTTTTCAGAGCGAGTTGTTGCGTGCTCTGCGACGCCATGTTGAGAGCTTGTGCTTCCACATGTTGCTCCAGGTCATCCACCCGATTGCCCAGAGCCGCCATGTCCTCTCTTATATCCACCATAGACGCCAGGAGTTCACTACGGTGCTTGCGCAGGTCCTCTCGAATCTCCATGAACCATCCCCGGAGCTCCTCGCGGCCCACAGTGTCAGCATTAATGGCGGAGACAGTCGGGCCTGGCTCAGGGATCACATCCCCGCTGCTTGCCTCTGATGACGCCGCTTCGGCACCCGCCTCCGTAGGATGTGAAAATTCCGGCGGTTGTTTATGGAACCCATAATGTTTGAGGTCAGCTGTTTTTTTCTTAGCAGCCATGGTGCAGATATGAAGAAGTTGTAGATGCCAAAAAAAAAATATATCCTGTTGAGGTATAGCGCATTAAAAAGGGGGTATAGAGAGCCCAAACTCCGGAGCTCAGAGCTCACACGTCCATCCACACCGCGTGCGCAACAGCGCCCCGTTACCAAAATAATTTAAATGCATGTTGTGGTGTTTCCACTAATCAGGCAGTAGTATTAGTTCAGCTTCTCGTCTTTTAATTACAGACCATGTATTGTCTGAGCTGCCTTACTTTCTACTTGTTGCCCCACCAGCTAGCCAGATTTAGTAGTCTTTCCTAATTTATTTTGGCATTTCATTCAGCCAAGCAGGCTGTGAACATGATGCATTTAAAAAGTATGTATGTGTATATGTATCTCTCTCTCTCTCTCTCTCTCTCTCTCTCTCTCTCTCTGAATGTAAACAAAGTGCTCATTCTTAATTGATTTGATGAGACATAGCATTTGCAAGCAGTGTAATTACTGGTCAAGTAATAAAATTGAATCTGTCCAAATACAGTGAAGATGTGTTTGTGAAATTTATAAAACTATTATAAAGGAGCTAGATTTGCAAAGTGCTAGTAATTAATTTGTAGGCATGTGCATTCATCTGGAGTGACATAGGCAATGTCGTCAATATTGTCTTTTGTTTCTCGTTGTTTCCAAAATGAAATGATAGAAAGAAAAACATGAAATTTCATATTTTTTTCTTCTGTTTTAGCCTGCACTGTTCTTGAATAGTGCACACTTTGCAACATAATGTGTACTGTTCTGGATCAGTGCACATTTTGTTCCAAAACGTTAGAAAAAAACAATTAGAAAACACTGACAATGAAAACCGATCCCCAAACATGACACATGACATTTTTTAGCCTGCACAGCCCTATTAACTTATTTCTTTGATCCATAATATGGTCTAACTTCCCTTTTAGAACATAGTAAAATATTTGTCCTACTTTCTAGACTATTGTAGTCAAAAATACTCTAAAGTATTTTTTATATCTTTTGTGTCCACAGAAAATACAGAAATTATGCTGAAAATATTCTAATTTTGAGGAATTGTTTTGGATAGTGGTCGTTATACTGCTATCATGAATCATACAAGATTTATATGTGGTGAAATGAGCACAAATATGTACATTCATCTACATTTTCCTTCTTTCATCTGTCGGTGGATAATCAGAATAATTTAGAATATGATAGACAGGGGCCTTTGTTCAGTTTAACAACAAAGGGCTAATTCATGTGTTCTTGGAGACACTTTGCTGCAATGTAAAGTGGTATTATGCATGTGAAAAGCTTGTTTCAATCATAGTGGCAATGTGGCCATTTCTGATACCTAAAACCCATCTCCGTGATTGCTGTATGACAATATAAATAGTTTGAATTGAGTCTTATATTACCTTAGTGACCTAGAAAGACAGAAAAGATTAAGGAAAAATTATTCCAATTTTTTTTTTCATACATATGATTTTTAATCTAGCAGTAAACATTTAGCACATGAGTTGACTTGGAGTCACCTTCCGTGCCTTGAGTGTGAGCTTTGATTCTTTTTTTTCTTAATAATGATACTACTTTGGAAAATCCCTGATAGGTGTAATTTTCAAGGACCAATCAAAGTTGAGTAATTTTTCATGGAGCCTTAATTCTAATCACAAGAGTTTAGGTCTCACTGTGATACTTTGCACTCACTTACCTTGTTTTTTTTTTTATTAAAATTACTTCTTGTATAGGGTAGGGTTAAGAGTAGACCACCTAAATCCAGAAGTGGTATCCTGGGAATTGTGTGGCACTATATATGGACAGTACTAGTCAATAAATGGAATGGTTTTGCTATATATATTTAGCTACCTGAAATAATTTCACTTCAAAAGGCATTTTTCATATTTTCTATGTAACAGATTTGAAGGTGCTATAGGAAAAAAGTAGCCCCTCATTTGGTATGATTCCCTAAGCCAGTCATAATTAACAATGAAAAAAAAAATCATTGAGTTTTTCTTCCTCATAATCCATGAGACACAATGATTTGCATATTGTCGTATTAGAGGCATGTTACAGCTGTGTAAATGTTGTCACTCTTGTGCTTTCTTTAATCTTTTAACAAAGGTTATTAGAGGCATGCTTCTAAGGTACGATTTTACTCTCACTCTTGGATTACTCTCATGATTAGTAGAAAAGGAGAACAAAATCGGAAGTTAATAAGCTTTTAATTTTTATTAAATTCTTTCCAGAAAATTTCTGAAACTCGGATTACAGAAAATAGTAATTTATAATTTGAAGCAGAAGTTTTCCTGTGATTCGCCCTCTACCCTCTCCTCCTACTCTTCAGAAGATGTTTGCATTGAGGTCAGCACTGAGCTGGGGACGGGCAGAAAGTTACCTGGGTGCAAATTTGCTGAGGTATTCAATGGAGCATGTTTCCCACTGAATATACCCACTAAAGTTAAGTTTACCCAGACAATGTTACACCTGCTCACCACCACGACCGTGCTTACTCCACCGAATGGTGTTGACTGTTGGTGCTATCCAGCTCAGTTTAAGCTCCACCCACACATCGTTTCTCTCTCTCTTTTTCTCTCTTTTTTTTTTTTTTTTTTTTTTTTTTGGGGGGGGGTAAGGTTGAACCAGGCATTGATTTGGCTATCTAAAAGTTATCCATTTGGGCTGGGTGGGAAATTGAAAACTTGGGATTTGTCCAGCTAAGTCTGAACTTAGCCAGATAAACCCCTTTTGGATGTGGACCTCATTGTGTCTGGATACATCTTTGAAAATGAAAACAAGCAAAGAAGCATCAGCACTCTTGTGAAAATTTGAAAAATGCAGTAGTGCTTGCCATCTTATTTCATTTGGATGTATAGAAATAGCTCATCTTGCAGTGGCCAGAGGATGTAAAACTCTTGAAAGCTATTGACATATGAAATGAGTCAAAAATTCACCTAGCACGATCTGTTTTCGATGTAGGCGGATGCTGAATGTTTTTTAATAAATAGAGTGAAAGGTATCCCCTATGACTTGTTTCTTCACATTTATTAACAATGAAATTTTGTGATGGAGATGGAGTTTGTAATAAGTTGGTAAAACTTGCCCTGGGGGTACCATTATGGCTGTTAGTAAGGTGGTAAAAATGAACATTAAGATGTGATGTTAATCATCAAACCCGCAAAGTCCCAATATAAATTGATGTAAAGCGCCACTACATAATGTCATAAAGCCCAATACAACATGTCATAAAACAGGTCACAAAATTAAATGTAAAATGTTCAATGTTCCATGTAAAATGTTCAATGTAAAAAATGTTTACTCATAAACGACACAGTTCCATTGTAAAACAAGAAGTCCACTCTAACAGCCTCCTCTGTTTCCATTGTAAACCGGTGTGATATGTCCGATGGACATCGGTATAGAAAAACAAATAATTGTCCACTGATTTCTTCTGTAGTATCATAAATAAATTCAACTAGCATGGTTTCAGTCCAAACACCGGTTTAAAAACTGATCTAGATATTATTCTGTTATGGAATAAAATATTTAAGAGAGAAATACATAAACCAGTCTAAACCGTTGACTGCAGACTCCAATTTTCACGCCCTTTTGCTTTGTATATGCGTTAATAGAATAATTCAATAGCCGACCTAAGTAATCATGAAAAATAATTGGAAAGAAAATAGAAGTATCTACAGTGTCCAAATACAATATTCTTTAGCAGAATAGAACCTCTTCTCCTATTTAGAATGATTTATAACTGTTCCCGGCTGATCACAAAGTGCTTCTAAATTAAAAGCTATTAATTATAGCCTTATAGAGATATAAAAGATAGGGAAGAAGTGCTATCTAATTCTGGCTCGTCACTTCAGGTGAGAGCTTTTTAAATTACTTGGATCACTGAAGCCACCTGCTTGACTAAATGTTGAGGGTCCTATGTTTCAGTACTCATCAGTGCATTGCAGTGTTAACATTGTTACTGATTTTTCTCATTTCTCCAGGGCAAATACTAATTAATGGATACAATTCACAGCTGATTAGCTGTAGTTTCTTCAGTAATTACATTCGCTTGCTAAACTGTTCAGAAGAGGATTTCAAACTCAGTTCTTATTGCACTTGAAGCTTAATTTGTTTTTTTTTTTTTTTAATAGTTTAGGTCCTTAAGATAATAGCCATTTTATTTTCCTTTGTTGTTGTAGGTACTATCAGATAATAAGTGAGTTTAATCTTAAAAATACTAATAATGAGTTGTTTGCTTTAAATGGGTTTCTAATGATAAATAAAAAATTGATGCTGTGTTTACAGATTTCAGCAATTCCCTTTAACTCCTACCCACAGTGCAATATACTGAATTAAATATTAAAGTATACAACAATAATAATTAACTAGGATACAGATATCAGCAGTGCCTGGAGAGCTTTTCTTATTTTATAACCTTTATTTTATAACCTTCATTATTTCTTAAAATGTATGCTGTTCTTCATTACAGCAACTTTGACATAGTGTGAAATTTCATAGTGTTTTCCCTAGAAATGCAATGGCTTTTAAATCATAAATATTTCTAGTTTGCACTGGAAGAAGTTTCTGTAAAAGGAACGCCATTTCTTCCTGAACCCTATACAATAAATTCTGCATGAAAAAATATATTAAAATGGTACTGTCTATTGCACTGCATGGGGAAAAACCTAAATGGAAGACTCAGTTGTGATGCATAGTAGGAGATGTAGTACCTCTCTAAAAAGAGTTGGACTGCATTATCTTTTTCTTATTTTCTTGCTTTAGTGATTTGCTGTGCTCCTCATCACTGAATGCCTAATAGCAGTATATGTAATACTATTAAGAGAAACAGGAGAAGGGGGAGAGCTAATTTGGTTGACCCAATGATCCTGTAGTAGACGTTTACGTTCTCTGTATGTAAGCATGATCAATAGTCCACACAGGTGGTTGGCACCATGCAGTGATGCAGAGATGGAGATTTTAGGAAGCTCTAGAAAAGTCTAGAAGGCTTTATTTGACGTGCATTGGGCTTCCTGCCCTACTGCTGCTGTATGGAGCCCACCTCAGTCTTTTTTTGTAGGAAAACCTGATAGGATGCATTTTACCTCAGATTTTATGCTGAGATTTTCAGCCTCATTAATCTTCCTCCTCCTCATATCCTTATTTTATTATTTTTTCAACAACAGGTGCTGAGCCCCAGAGCCTGTCTATTTTATCCTGGTGAGGCCTATTCAGCGACCTAGGTAGGCTTTTCTATTTTCATCACAAATACAACCAGCAACTTTTCAGTGCTCAACATGCAATTGGAAGGTGTTCATTATTAACCATCATAGAGATAAGATTTTGGGGCCTTAAGTGTGATGTCCCTAATTGAAACATCTTTTCCTAGGGTCTTCAAGTTTCAAAGAGTGAAGCTTCTTGACCTCTTTGGTATGGCACCAAAGCCCGAAGCACTTGCATTGGCATTGAAGGCTTTTTGTTATATAAGGACCCCAGAGTCACACTGTCCACTGGCCATTCATCAGCCTTGTCAATTAATTAAGAAGTGGTCCAGGAATAGGGATCCTTCCCGTCCTGCCAGTCAATATGTGAGAGAGATTCCTTTACAGTGAATTTGGCCTCAAGGAAACATGATAATGAGAATCCTGTGAAGTCCTTGATCAGGGAGAATGAGGCTTTATTCACTCCCAAGCAGCTGTGTCTAGAGATGAGCTATCTTATTTCAAAGCTAAGCCACAAGTCTATAGTGATCCATGCCCAGAACTATCAGTATATCCTGCTTGGTTGCCCTATTCTGTCCTCTCCAGCTTTGACATCAGCAACTTTTGAGCAAGATTTGGACCATAGGAACCTTGAGGCGCGCGCTCTCTCAGCCCTTTAAGCATATGGATGTGCCAGCATTGAGTGTGTTGGCTTCATCTGTAGTGTTGATAGAACCGGTCCTCAAGACTTTTGCCAAGTTCAAGCTATCAAAAACTGATATTGAAGCCACAATGCTGTGACTTGACTTTGTTGTACAGTCTTTGTTGACTCATAGCTTGCATGGCTTTGGAAGCTTCTCCAGTAACTCACTGGGCTTTGTTCATGAGGCTATTGCAGTGCATTAGCCTCATGATCAAAAGCCAGTGAGTTACTAGAAAAGCTTCCTAAGCCATGCAAGCTATGAGTCAACAAAGACTGTACAACAAAGTCAAGTCACAGCATTGTGGCTTC
This sequence comes from Rhinatrema bivittatum, assembly GCF_901001135.1. Classification (NCBI taxonomy): domain Eukaryota; kingdom Metazoa; phylum Chordata; class Amphibia; order Gymnophiona; family Rhinatrematidae; genus Rhinatrema; species Rhinatrema bivittatum. The sequence continues at coordinate 76,379,550 of NC_042621.1, read as the reverse complement.
AATATATATATATAAGCTATCTATCTATCTAGATATATGAAACTCAACTGTCTCTCATGAGACAGCCCTGAAACTACATACCTGAGAGGTAAAGAGAACATTCTGGCAGACCAGATCAGTTGGATCCAGTATTCCCATGAGTGATCCATGAATCAGATAATAGTGAATAGGATATATCTCAAATGAGGAATGCATCTTCTCTAAATTGGAAGGTCTACATTTTCCGGTCCAGGAGAGAGAGAACTGACTGGCTTCAGATGTCATCTCCCTTCATTGGGAGACCGGTCTTCCATATGCATGTCTTTCAGTAGCCACTTCTGTATAACTCAGAAGAGACCAAGGAATTATCATTCTCCTAACTCTTTTTTTTACCAAGACAGATTTTGTTTCCGCTCCTTCTGTAGTTATTGGGAAACCTGTTCAGTTGATGAATTTTCTAACTCTAATCACAAAGTATTGGGGAACTCTGTTTCATCACAGTATCCATTCTCTGGCACTCATAACCTGGACATTGAGAGCGAAAATGATCCATTCCTTTGATTTCTCTATTGAGGTGCTGCATGCTCTTCTAATTTCCAGGAAGGAATCCACTGGAAGAATTTTGAGGTTTAAATGGAGGAGGTTTGCTATCTGGTGTGCGAGCAAAGCCTTGCATCCCTTCTGTTGCTCCTGCTCAAATACTTTACACATTTCAATGCAATTAATACATATCACCACCATGTAGAGAGAACACCATATTGTTACAAGCTTTAGTAGTTCAGTTTATGCTGGACTTGCTTCAATTGAAGCCTCCCACTAAGCCACTTAGTGTCATGGGACCCCCTAATATGGTACATCTGATGAAAGTTTCTTTTTTCAACCTCCAAGCCCTTGTGAACTCAATATCTGATCTGGAAAGTCATATTTTCTGGTGGTCACTTCAGGAGCAAAGTCAGTTAGCTTCCAGCCCTTTGTGACTTATCCACATTAAACTAAATGTCATCATAATCATATGATGATGCACATTCAGTCCAAGTGCCTGCCTAAGGTGATGCCAGAATGCCACTGTAACCAATTGCCGTCCCAATGTTTTTTCCCCAGGTCCCATGCTCACAGACACGATAAGGTCCTGCACAGTTTAGATTGTGAAAGAGCTGTTGCCTTCTACCTAGAGTGGACCAATTTTCTTAAAAGATCAAGCCATTATTTGGTTTAATTTGATTTAAAACAGGACTTGATTACTTTTATTTAAAATTATCTGTTGATATTACATCCATAATTAAAACATAAACTAGACCATAAAAACTCTAAAATATTAAAGAAAATAGTTTCATGTCAATCCCTTTTAATAGAGATACTACATTTAAATGACCATACCCCTTCTAAAGCACTTCAGTGCTCTGATTCCATGCATTCCTTAAAGGCCTGTTTAAATAACCAGGTTTTCAATTTTTTAAAATTTTTTCATCTGCCATCGTGCAGAGAGACTGTGGCATTGGTGATCTATAGAATGGGACTGACTGTATTGTGAGAATTGATAGTAAAACCTTGCTTTGCTGGTCCTTAGCAACACGATGGCGTATATACATGGAGCCAAGTGCCTAACGGCTTGAGTCTGTTTTATAAATGATCTGCTCTTATTATTTTGGTTAAAACCTTGTAACGAACCCTGAATGACACCAGGAGCCATCCAAGTGCAGTTTGCACCAGATTGGGGTGATGGGATCGTATTTTCCTGTTCCAGTTAAGACTCTAGCCGTGGAATTTTGCAGTGGCTGCAGAGAACGAACAGTTCTTGCAGGAATCTTCAGTAAAAACAAGAATTCAAATCGATTTCTGAAAACACGAGGATACTTGTATCCGAACATACCGAGGTTAATATTTAAAAGCCATTTAGATGGATAACTCACAAATTATCTGTTTAAATGACAAGTTTTGCCATATTCAGCCACTTATCCAGATGATAAAGAGGCGTCCTGGGGGCATCCCACGCCGTGACAAACGTTATCCAGCTAACGTGGCTGAATTTCATTTATATCAGGCTAATTTATCCAGATAACTTTTAGATCTGCTTCAGAGCAGTTTAAAGTTATCCAGTCTTGTATGGCTGGAGAATCCGGATATCTTCAGATATCAGATTTAGTAGCACTGGACTCCCTCCCCTCCCCACCCCCCCCCCCAAAAAAAAAAGTACAAGAGATCTGTGCAAAATTCTCACTCTTCTCTCCTGCAAATTTAATATTTGGCCTAGTGATCCTTCCCCCCCCCCTCCCAAATCCCTCAAAATAAGATAAAAAAGTGGCGGGTTGCAGCTCGGGACCACCCCACCCTTTAATTGGGCTTTGCTGCATCCCTCCTATCCAACCGGACTCCCACCCCCATCCACCCCGTCTTAATAAAATATCGAGCATCTCTGGAAGCATAAACGACCCACAGCTTTGGCAGCCTAATTTAAATAAATTAGAAATGGGTAGGGGTGGGAGAAGCAGGCCTAACCTGTGACCCACCATGCTTGTATCTTATTTTCTGAGGGTTTCTTGGGTGGAAGGGTGCAAGGCCCAATAGGCCAAATATTAAATTTTGCAGGAGGGAAAAGTGAGAATCATTTGCAGGTCCCTTGTATTTATTTATTTATTTTTTGTCAGCGTTATTTAATCGTATATCTTACGAAGATATCTGGTTGGTTAACTAGTTATCCAGCTAAACAACCCCAGCTAACAATATCTAACCGGCAATATTCAGACATAACCGGTTAGGTTTTTCAGCTACCCTGCTATAATGTAGCCAGATAACTTTATGCAAGTATATTCAGTTTGAACTTTATCCCACTGAATATACGGAACAAATTATCCAGCTAACTTGTCCATTAAACCGCCTTACTGAATACGATTCCCACCATTTTTAATTGGGTAGAAACTTGCATCTCTCTTTGTTATTCCTAAGCAGGTCTGACTATAGAATTGCATTTCAGTGCTCCTAATGTCAGAGGGCAACCAATGGAGCCATGGTTCTAAGATCAACTTCTATTGAATGGGTTTTGTCCACAAATTTACTTCCCACTATTATTTGAGCAGTTAATCACGATGCAACTGTAGGTTGGTCAGTCTGTCTTTTGGGATATCTTTGAGGGGTAGGATAAAACACCTTCACCTCTTGTACTCCTTTTTATTATTTTGTTTTGTCTTCTATTTAAAATAAATAAATACGTGTGTGTGTGTGTACATAAAGAGGTCTTACCCACTCTTGGGAGAATTCTGCGCAACATAGAATCTGTACAGAATTCCCCTTCTGTGCTAAATTCTTATATTTAGTGCAGAATTTGGACATGCCCGGCATGCTGAGTGTGGAACTCACCCCACTCACAGCCAACGATTGTGGGAGGCCTGGCAAGCCATGAGTGGCTGAAGATTGTGGGAAGCCCAGTGGGCTGCGAGCAGAGCCTTTCCTGCTTGTGGCTGAAGACACTGAAGAACGAGGCCTGGACAGCCGCAGGTGGGAGTCCATGCCCCTTGAAGCTGAAGATGGCGAGGGCCAGAATGAGAGCAAGTAAGCCTATGTGAAAGAGTGAGGAAGGGTGTGTTTTTGTGTGTGAGGGATTGTGTATATGAGCAAGAAATTGGAAGACTGTGTTGTGTATGAGAGAGGGGGGCAGCTTGTCAGGGGTGTACAAGTGTGTCTGAGAGAAGGTGCCTATGTTGACGGTGTGTGTGTGCGAGAGAGGGAACCTATGTGAGGCAGGGGGTGAGAGACAAAAGGGAGCCTGTGTGAGGATGTGTATGAGAGAGGGGTCTTTTAGATCCTGCTCTTTCAATGTGCAAACATATTAAATCACTGACACAATCCTCATTTTTTAAGTTCAGGTTATTATATAATTTGAAGCCATTACTTGACCTAGATGACTTTCGTACAGTTATTACTCTTTTCCAGCCTTGACTATATTGTAATTCACTTTTTCTTGATCTCCCAGATTGCCTACTTCGTGTACTTCAAATTATTCAAAACTCAGCAGCAAGATTTCTTACTGGCTTCCCCTCCCGCCCTCCTCCTGATCACATAACTCCAGTTTTGGAATCACTATACTGGTTACCTATTACTTATCAAATCCAGTAGAAGCTAGCGGTCATTATTCACGGTCTCCTTTACATTAAATCTCCCCCGATCACAGCTATTTAGAGAATACATACCCCTACAAGAGCCCTGAGATCAGCGAACCAATGCCTGCTTGATGTTCCCTCTCTGAAAGTAGTACATCTCAAGAGACCAGGGAACTGGCCTTTTCTATTGCAAGCCCTTTATTTTGGAATTCCCTGAGTTCAGAACAATTAAAGAGCCCAAATTCTTTGAAAAGGGAGCTAAAAACGTATGTGTGTCGGAAATCCTGTTCAGCTTGATCACGTCAATGATGTCGTCTAGCACAAATTTAAATTTATATTTAAATTAAAATAGGAATTTATGCTTTTATCTCAAGGAGATTTTGTCCTGTTAATCTGTTTTATCTCCTGCCTTTCTAATTTAATTTGCCATATCATTTTATGTATTTTAAATAATATGTACGTTCTTTGTACTCCTCCCTGAGCGTAGGAAGGGCGGGTAACAAATGTTTTAAAAGAAAGAAAGAGAGAGACTCTAGAAGTGGAGGGCTGGGGGTGGAGATAAAGTAGAAGGGGCTGAGCCTGGAGGGGGGAGGAGAGAGAGAGTGGAGATACAGAAGTTGGGACCTGAGTGGGCGATGTCTGGCGAGGGAGAGAGGGTGAAAGGGACACTCTTACAGAGTACTTCTAGGGGAATTCTGCTCAAAACATTTAAAACTCTGCATCTTTGAGTAATAACTTTTCTGCATTACATTTTAAATTAAATTACTCAGATTGTGTTACTTTTACCAATATAAAGTATGCAGAATTTTTGTAGAATTTAAAATTTCTGTGCACAGAATTTTAAAATTGTGTGTGCGAATTTCCCCAGGAGTAGTCTTGCCCCATAAAAATATTGTTGTCCTACCCATTAGCAGTCTGTTATTTTTCGCCTCCTTTTTTTTTTTTTTTGGAAGACACAACCCTTAGCTAAGTGTTTCCCAGCTCTAGCTAGGCAGGTTTTCAGGATCGCCACAATGAATATGCCTGAGAGAAGTTTGTATCCAATGGAGAATCCAGTGTATGCAAATTTATTTTATGCATATTCATTAGGGATATCCTGAAAACCAAACTAGTTAGGTGTGCCTCCAGGATAAGGTGGTGAAACACTGCCTCAGCTAGCAATTCCTACTTGCCTGGCTGATTAATTCTACGTGTCTATGGAGAAAACAAAGTTGCCTACCTGTAGCAGGTATCTTCTCTGGTCAGGACAATCGGCCACAAATGCCACCTCCCCTTTTTTGATGGCTTCATAAGCTTTTATAGAGGAATTTGTACTGCTGTGCAATGGTGTCGGGGCACAAATCCTGCAGCTTTCTAAGAAACGTTCCATGTCAGTGTTGGTTGGGTGAAGTCACACACTTGGGTAGCTAATTGTCCCGCTGTTTACGGAGAAAGCATCTTAAAGTAAACATGTTAGTTTTCCCCCACACGGTCACCACCTATCATCTGGTCATAAGCCAATCCTGTTTTTCAAGCCCTAAAACTAATACTTTGAACTAGGAATTACAAAAAAAACCCAAAGAAAAACCAGGACTGACTTGCTTGTTTCTTGTGACTTGGTGCCAGGTAGTCACACTCAGTCCTGATGGGCCTTGGATCTGAACAGGGCCCATTGACAGAGGATATGAGCAATGCAGGAACAGCAGTCAGCTCACAGAAGGGGAGGTAGTCTTGGGCTGTAGTGTGATACCTCTTGACTGGATTCTGAAAGCCCTGGATTCAAGAATCCATCATTTGCTTACATGTGAGTTATGTATCAAGATGGGGGGGGGAGAGAAGGTCACGTCAAGCAATTGTTTCTCAATCTCTATCCCCCACCCCCATTTCTTTACCGAATACCGCAGTGTTTCCCATGCCTCTCCTGGTGGCACACCTAACCAATCGGGTTTTCAGCATAGATGCTTAGATTTGCACACCCTGGGAGGGTCTCCAATCTATCTCATGCATATTCATCGTGGCAATCCTTAAAAACCCCACTGGACAGGTGGTGCCTTCAGAGAGGTCCGGAAACTACTGGCGTTTGGGTTGGTTTGAAACAAATTCAGGAGAACAGAGGATGCTTATCCGGTCAGGAAAAAAAAAAATGGAAAGAATTTGCTGTTAACTGGTAGAGCTGAACTTCCCAATATTGATCCTGTCTTGGAGCACACTATTAATTCCATGTTATAGACACCTATACAGCAGCGGTCAATTAGGTGGATGCTAATGATAGTCTGTATTCATTATTGACCACTTAAAAGCGCTAAAAGGATTGGAACTGAAAACAAAGTTTTTTTCTAAATGTTTATAAGAACAGAAGGATAACGCAAATACATTACGTTGACTAATATAATTTTTGTAGTAATTTCAGGCTTATTTTGCAGCTGCAGAATAGCTTTTGCATCCCACTTTTTTACATTTTTCTGAAATGCTGCTTCTGTGGCTAACTGATAAACCCAGAATGTCGTTACTATGCAATCGGGAGCAGAAACATATCAAAACTTAAGATTGAAAATAGATTTGTTTTTCTTTTCAGTTTGGAAGTAATAACAGCTACATGAACATGGCAGAAGCAAATACTGCGTTTCTTGCCGCAAATGAGGTACGTGCGCTTTTATCCTTATTCGCACTCGGCTGCTTTCTTGGATAATTTAGTAGACTTTCAGTGGATAAATGAGAGTGAAACACTGAATTTGAATGTAGTTTTTATGGAGCACAAAATAAAGACTTTAATGGGAAAGAAAATAACCCGACGGCTCTCTATTACTAGTCAATTTAGTTGCCTATAAGGCTGTTACTTACATAGCATGTCAATGGAAACAAATCTGTCATTGAAAAAATGACTTGAATAGGAAGAGAAGAATAAAAGGCTTCTATATTTTTAACACTATTCTTTCTTTGTAATAATAGACATCGGTGGTTAATGTACTCATTTTAGGTATGCCCCTGTAAAAAAAAAAAAAAAAAAAAATGTTTCTTCTTATATTTCTGATATGTTAAGATTTTATTCTTCTCTCCCCCTCCCCAAACAGCCTAGTTTAGGGGATAAGGGATGTGCCAATCAGCATATTCTTTCCAGTATCTTGGAACATGGCTTGGGGAGAGACTGACTGGTTTACGGAAATTATGTATTTATTCTATTGCCAACCAAACACTGCCAGCAAAGGGGTACAGAGAGGAGAGGGGAGGCATGACAGAAACAGTGTTCTGGTTTTTACATGGACACTCAATCACTTTTTTTGTAATGTCAACACATCCAGTGATTAAAGTATTGGCTTCTGTTTGCAGATGTTTGAATAATTCAAGGTTCTACTCAAACAAGGTAATTTCCGCCTAGTTTGATGTAATTTTCAGATTTTCCCCAGCTCCATAGGGAAAATGTGTCCAAGCTTTCCCAGGGAAAATCTGAATCAGATCTTTCAGGCCTCCTGACCACTGCCATTGCTCTGTCTTCCCATTCCAATTACTCTCACTCCTCCACCAGCAGTGCTATCCCTCCATCCTCAGCCACTACCACATCACATCCATCTTCTCCATCCTCTGCTTCTTTTCTGGTTTCTGTCTTCTTCAAAGTTTTAGGAAGGAAGAGAAAGATTGTAACGAAGGAGTAAGAAAGTAGGAGACACACAAGGAGGAGCAGGAAGAGATGGGATGAGGCTGAGATGTGTAGTGGGGGGTAGGGCAAGGCTAGACAATGTCAGCAAAGTATTGAAGGCAGGAGGGAGGAGGAGGGCTTGGTGGCATCAGTGTGGTGAGATGAGGGTTTGGCATGTGATGAAGTGAGGGGGAGTGGACAGGGCTTTGTGTCATCATGGAAAGATGTGAGGCTATGAGGTATTAGTTTAGGATGGGACACGACTCAACCATGTATGTGAGGATGGAAGAGAGAGCCTGATTACTAGTGATGACTCTGGGTGGGGAACCGTCTGAGAGGTATCAACAGAAGGGGTTGGTAGGAGGCAGAGGTTGGAGTGGAACTTGGCAGGAACCACCTTCAAAATATTGCACTATTGAAACAAGACCAATGCAGTACATTCTGTTGATCACTCTGGTGGGTCCCAGAACAATAAAATCTCAAACCCCTCTAGGATGCAAACTAGAGAGGAAATGAGACAAATTGCCACTTGAGGAGGACAAGATAAATGCAGATCCTACATGGCAATTTATCGTGAAGCCATATTACCCACCGAAAAACAGTACTACTTCCAAGCCATCAATCAGGCTGCAGAGTTAACTATTCCAAACAGTAAAAAAGAAAAAACCTACTACAAATTCCTCTACAACAGAATCAAGCTCCTTTATCAACTTTAAGATGCAAAGACTCTGCCTCTTCAAGTACAAAATTATAGGACTCCTCCACTCTTCAGAATAACCCAGCAATCCCTTCTCTCTCTGGTCAAAGAAATGCCCTCCACCAACCCAGTCAACTGAGATTTTTTTAATCTTATGACAGAAGGATATCTTGGAAAGATAATACAAGGGATGCATCCAGCAGCCTGCTCCTAGTAGGGATGTGCAGAGGGACGCCATATGTTGCATTCGGGATTTGTATTCGTCGGGGGGGCAGATACGTTGCATTCGGCAAGGGGGGCCCCTGATATGTACATGCGTTAATTCTTATTCGTTTCCCGGCTAAAATTGAATTAAGTACAACCCCCCACCCTCCTGACCCCCCCCCCTCCTGACCCCCCCCCCCATGTCACAGGGGCTACTGTCACATGGTAGGAGTAATGGATGGCCGGCACAAGATGGCGCTGGCCATCCATTGCTCCTACGATGTGACAGGGGCTGACCAATGGCACCGGTAGCCCCTGTGACATAGTAGGTCAAAGGCTATCGGCGCCATTTTGAATACCGGCAGCCGAGGGTGTGCGTGCAGGAGATGGCTCCCGGACCCCCTGCTGGATCACCAGGGAGTTTTGGTAAGTCTTGGGGGGGGGGTCAGGAGGGTGGGGGTTTGTTTAAATTGGATCCTTTAGATGGCCGAATAATTAAGCGATTTGTTGTATTCGTGGGGAATCGCGATACGTTTCGCTTCCCCACGAATACAACGAATATGGCCCTATACGTTGCGGATTACAAATATGTAGGAAACGAATGCACACCCCTAGCTCCTAGATCCCTGTCTCTCAAATCTAGTGAAGTTGGTAAGCATTGCAAAAGCCTTACAGGATCAGCATCCAAAATTTTCAATTCTTCCCTTTTAGAGGGCCTGATGCTATCCATTTTGAAAACCTGTGGTACAAGCTTTACGTAAAAAGACCATCCTTGACCAGGATAAACTAGAAAACTATTTTTGTGTCTTGTATTCCCCTTTCCTGGGAAAATTGATAGAACAAGTTATGTGACCAGCTAAATTGGTAAGATCCTTGCCAGTTTGGCTTCAGACCCAGTTATGAGACAGAAATAGGGCTCATTTCCCTACTAGATGATACTCACAGGAACCTGTGCTAAAGGCCTTACCTCAGTACTGATACTAAGACTTCTTAGCTGCATTTGACACAATCAACCATCCTTTCATACTACGATGACTAGAAGAAGATGGCATCAGCGGCAAAATGCTAGCCTGGTTCAAATCATATTTATCAGAAAGGTAGCAATTTGTTCAGTTTGCTGGGTTCCTGCTCTTGACCCTAGACCCTAACCTGTGGGGGCTCCACATGGATCCATTCTGTCCCCTGTTCTCTTCAATATTTACCTCAAGCTACTAGTTCAGCTTATTTGGTTCTTAAACTTAAAATTCTATATCTATGCAGATGATTTGCAGCTCCTCATACCTATAGAACCAGACATATATTCAGTGGCAAGAAAACTATCTGCAACCCTTACAACTATATAAAGACTTGGCAACAAACAATTAGTTATGCCTGAATACGAGCAAAACAGAGTTTCTGAGGGTATGAAAAGCAAATGGCCAAGTCTCCAACATGAGAATTTCCTTTGGGAACCATTAACTCCTCTTAAAATCACAGGTATATAACCTTGGAATCTGCCTGGATTTGGAGTTATCCAAGCAATTTTCAAAAACTGCCACTACCTTCTACAATGACTATATAAACTTTCACCATATGTTGAAAAGCTGAGTCTGACCACATTATCACATTGCGGAGATTAATGTATCATTTACAGTGTTACTTTTTACATCAATGGTGAAAGCTGACCACATATTTTTCATATCTATTATAGTGTAGATAATATGTGGTATTTTTGCATTGTTCATGCTTTTTGTATCTGATTCCTTTTCTTGATGACATGATGTATGACAAATGTTTTCTTTTTTGAGATGATGGTATGTATTTAATGTATGAATGGGAATGAATGTGATGTGTGGTGTACATGGAGGTTAGGTATCTGTGTATTATTGATGTTATATTTTGGAAATATAGACTCATTTATTTCATCTGTGCCTCTTAATGCCTTTGTACTAATACTTATCCTGCTATTGACATTATCTACATAAGTTTAAATGTATTTATAGCCATGCTTATCCCCATCTGATGAATTTCATCAATTCCTTTATTCAGCACATACCTTAGAAAGTACTCTGACTGGGGAACTACTCTTCCAGCATATTATGTACTATGGGGATAATATTCAAAAGGATTTGCATACTCAGAACTGGGTTTCCCTGTACGTACCAGGATCAGCCCAGACTGCTGGGTTATGTCTCCCTTCCAGCAGATGGAGCCAGAGAAAAGCTGAAAAGCACCCCCTAGATATACCGGTGTGCCACCTGCGATCCTTCAGAATTTCTCTGGCTCCAGCAGATGACGGAAAGCATAACCTGCGGTCCTCTTCCTTGTCAAATTCCGTGATAATCCTGTACATTGGGAAAGGTTTGGCATTTGAGATATCCCTTAGACCTTTGGCTAGATCAATCTTGATTTAAAAAAAAAATCTATATAAATAATAATAAATCCTGTCAGGAAAGGCAAGTGTACTGATAGCGTCCTGAAGGGCAGTGCCTTAATGCCTTTGTACCCGGAGATTGTGTCCCTGCCTGGTGAGCTGGGGGGAGTATTTACCGGTGGGCTGGTCACTCCCACCCCCCCCCCCTTCTATACAAGCCCAGAGACGATATAATTCCTCTGGTGGGTGCTAGCTTGTGCTAAGGTATCAAGGAGGTGTTTCCCCTGCTTGGTGGCTGATTAAAAAAAAGAAGAAAAGAACTGTTTCAAAAAAGGGCACATTTAAAAGGGTATTCAGACCTTTTCTTCGGCCCTAGCCTGCCGTAGTCTCCCAGGCCTCCAGAGGGGATGGATTACTTCACCCAGTTGCCTTTCATTTTTTCGCGCGCTTTTAATGCCGGGTGGGTCGAGTTGCAAGGTGGGGCCTTCGCAGATGCCGATTTCTCGGTGGGGTTTTTCTTTTCCCTGCCGCGGCGGCTAGAGGAGCGATCAGGCAGCTCGCAGGCAGAGGCCTGTCCCGTCCCTGCACGGTGCGGGTGCGGCGGCCATCTTGCCTGCTCCGGGTTCTGAAGCTGCACAAGAATGGGAGGAGATCTCCCTTCTCTCTCCCCGCCGTCTTTGAGCCCTCAACGGCCCCGCGATTAGCAGCAAGATGCAGACCCTCCCTAGTTTTTGCCTCATGGAGGGGGGGGGACACACCTTACTTAAGCAGCACCCATTTTCGTCCCAATTTTTTCTTTCTACTACATGACGTATAATATGCAAGCTGAGGCTGACTGGGACGCACAGTATCCTGCCCCAGCTAAACAATTTAGACCGGCTGCAGACCCGGGAAAAGCTGGGCCTCGGCTCCCCAACTCAGTTCCGGAATGGGGGGGGGGGTCCCATGTCCTCCATGTCTTCGGATCCAGCGATGCGGGAACAGTAGCTTTTTTGCCTTCCCCATGGGGGAAAGAGGAGCTGGGTGCAGGGGGGGAGAGGTGGTCCAGTCCTTTCCCGTGGAGACCCCTGACAAGTTTCATGCCTAAGGCCTCTGGTCAGAGAAGTAAAATTCCTCGGTCACTTCAGGCCCCTGGGAAGTCTCATGCCTCAGGTTCCTCTGTCACTTAAGACTCCTATGAACTTTCATGTCTCGGGTCTCTTGTCACTGGTCTCTTACTGTCAGAGAAGTAAAATTCCTCTGTCACTTTAAGCTGTCTTGGGGGCGAGAGGAAAAGGTTTTACTTTTTATTAATCAGTACCCTGTACAAGGACCGGCAGCTTACGGGGGAAGGAGCGGAGAGCAATTTTCTCTCTCTCCTGCTCGCAGCAGCCGGGCACAGAACGACTTGGCTGTTCCCACGGCAACTCCTCTCCCTCCCTCCCGATGCCTCAATCACCATTTTGTATCTACATGTGGAGAGCAGGCCTCCTGCTCTCCACATGTGGATACATGGGATATTAGTTCATCCCTGCCTGGACAACTGGCTCATTCGAGCGAAATCGAAATAGCCTTGCAAGGTTGCAGTGTAGTTGGTGTTGCACAGTCTACATTTGCTAGGCTGGGTCATCAATTACGCCAAGAGCCAGATGTTGGAATTTCAGGGAGCACGTGGAATTTCTCAGAGCACGTTTCGACACATCTGAGGGCAAAGTTTCCCTGCCTCTGGTGAGGATGGAGAAGTTCATGGCTCAAGTTTGCCGTCTGTTGGTCCTTCCTTTGCCCAAGGTGTGGGACTATTTACAAGTTCTTGGTTCTGTGGCGTCTACCCTGGAGTTGGTTCCTTGGGCCTTTGCTCATATGAGACCTTTCCAGAAGGCTTTGCTTTCCTGTTGGGATCCCAAGTCAGAAGAATTCTATCTGCCCTTGCCGTTACTGGATCCCACCAGGGCCAGCCTAGATGGGTGATTGGTCCTGGATCATTTGCTTCATGGTGTGGACCTGGAAAGTCCCCAGTGGTTAATTGTGACAACGGATGCCAGCCTGACCGGTTCAGGGGCGGTCTGTCCATCCTGCTCAGCACAAGGTCAGTGGACACTTCAGCAGGCCAAGTGGTCCATAAATTGGTTGAAAACCAGGGCGGTTTGGCTAGCGCTGCACCAATTTCTCCCGCTAGTCCGGCACCAGGTGGTGCAGATTCTATCCGACAATGCGGCCACTGTGACTTACATAAACCGTCAAAGGGGTACAAAGAGTCGGCCTGTAGCCTCCGAGGTAGACAAGTTCATGGCCTGGACAGAATGCAATCTGACCCGCATAATGGCATCTCATAAAGCTGGAGTAGACAACGCCCAGGCGGACTTCTTCAGCCAACAGTGGCTAGATCCCGGCAACATTGACTGGACTTGATAGCGACTCGGCTGAATGCCAAAGCTGCTCGTTTCTTCAGTCGCAGAAGGGAGCATGGATCGGAATGGGTGGATGCCCTGGTTCTTCCATGGCCTCCCGACATTCTCCTCTACGTGTTTCCTCCTTGGCCGTTGGTGGGAAAGGTTTTAAGGCGAATAGAATCCCACAGGGGACTGGTTACTTTTGTGGCGTTTGGCGTGGCCGAGAAGGCCATAGGTCGTGGATCTGATCGACCTAGCGGTAGAGGGCCCTTTGTTTCTGGGTCACCTACCGAATTTACTGTGACAGTCCAGTATATTTCGATCAGGCAGATCGTTTTTGTCTAGCGGCTTGGCTTCTGAGAGGAGGCAATTGAGAAAGAAAGGCTATCCAGAGGCAGTGATTATCACCCTTCTGCATGCATGAAAGCCATCTAGTTCTCTCTCCTATGTTCAGATGTGGAAAGTGTTTGATGCCTGGTGCAGTGGGTTGAAGGTGTCCCCATGGTAGGCCACGATAGTACACATTCTTACCTTCTTACAGGACGGCTTGAAGAAAGGTTTGGCATACAGTTCACTCCGGGTCCCGGTGGTGGCATTAGGCTGCTTACGTGGTAAGATGGAGGGTACCTCCATTGCTGGACATCCGGATGTTGCTCGTTTTTTGAGGGGAACTAAACATTTACACCCGCTGGTGCAGGCAGTTTGTCCTTCATGGAGTTTGAATTTGGTGCTCCGTGGACTTTGCATTTCTCCTTTTGAGCCTATCAAGCGGGCCACGTTGAAGGATTTACCTCTTACGACTGTGCTTCTCGTGGCTATCTGTTCGGCCAGACGCGTTCAGGAACTTCATGCATAGTCATGTAGAGAACCATTCTTACGCATATCGGATTCTGGAGTTTCGATTCAGACTGTGCCTTCTTTTCTGCCAAAGGTGGTCTCGGCGTTCCACGTCAACCAGTCTGTTGCGTTACCAGCCTTTCCAGAGGTGGATAAGAGTTCTCCTCAGGGCCAGGATATGAGGAAGTTGGGCGTACGATGGATTCTCCTGCAATATTTGGAGGTGACTAATGCCTTTTGACTGATCATATTTTTGTCTTATGGAGCGGTCCAAAGAAAGGGTGTAAGGCTTCTAAGACTACCATTGCCCGATGGCTAAAGGACGCTATTGCTTCAACATACATATGTCATGGGCGACAAGTGCCATATGGTCTTGTCTCATTCTATCAGATCGCAAGCGGCGTGAGCAGAGAGCCAATGTGTATCGCCTTAAGAAATCTGCAGGGCAGCTACTTGGAAGTCTTTGCACATGTTTGCTAAGCATTATCGTTTGGATGTCCAAGCTCTGGATGTGGATTCCTTTGGCAGCAGTGTGCTTAGAACAGGACTCTCGAGGTCCCATCCCATTTACGGCAACTTGGGTACATCCCAGCAGTCTGGACTGATCCTGGTACATTCAGGGAAAGGAAAATTGGTTCTTACCTGCTAATTTTCATTCCTGTAGTACCAAGGATCAGTCCAGATGCCCGCCCAGAGATATATTGTCCAGGAGAGTCTTCTGGTTTTCAATTACAGGTTTTGGCATCTTTGAAGTCTCGCATGAGCACTTATACATAGTTTTCGCTGGTTATTGTTTTATTAAAAAAAATATATATATATATTTATTTTTAATAAAAAATAAGTAGGGAAGGTTTTTTCCTTGATCTAGTCATTGGTTATTAAATTTTACTTCATTCTGCTTTGATATTGACTATACTGAAGTATCACAGGTGGCACACCGGTATATCTATGGGGTGCTTTTCAGCTTTTCTCTGGCTCCATCTGCTGGAAGGGAGACATAACCCAGCAGTCTGGACTGATCCTTGGTACTACAGGAACGAAAATTAGCAGGTAAGAACCAATTTTCCTTTTATGCATAAATGGGCTTTTGAAAATTGCTACAATATATGCAACATTTAGAAGTGAAAATTCTTTTGAAAATTACCCCTAAATTCCACAATTGTTGTAATTGATGTACCAATATATCTGTTGTACCAATCTATTAAAACTTTATTTACCTAATTTACCCAACCCTTGGTGAAATTTCTCCTGCTGTATTAGTCTACTATAATGTTATTTACCTTCTGTATACCGCCTTGGGTGAAAATTTACTTTCTAAAAAGCAATAAACAGATGTTCATCAAACCTTTTCAAATAACCTTTATTTTCTTTTTGCACCAGGAGTTTCCTCCTCCTCTTTTGGACTTCTAGCTCAATTAGGTTCATTCTTTGTTGGGACTACGGCACCTTGATCCTTCACAACTACTCAGTTTTATCCCCTAATCTTTATTAGAGATGAGCTTCGTTATTCTGGGTCGGGTTTCGGTTCGGGCGCTTCGTGGGAAAACTCATTTTCCAACGGATTGTTTTTTGCCAAAAACTAAACTGGAACCTGAACCCGGAACCAGAAAAACGAATAAAAAAACCCCACGAATCGGGGAAAAAAAAAAACACCCCAACCCTTAAATTTAACTTTCTTACCACCCCCCCCCCCACCATCCCGATCCCTCCCCAAGACTTGCTAAAAGTCCCTGGTGGTCCAGCGGGGTCCCGCGAGCGATCTCTCCCTCCATGCTGTCGGGCCTGCTATGACTCAAAATGGCACAGATAGCCTTGTTCTTACGATGTCACAGGGGCTACCAGTGCCATTGGTCAGCCCCGTCACATGCTCCTACCATGTCTTCAGGAGGTCAGGAGTCAGCTGTCCATTGCTCCTACCATATGACAGGGGATGACCAATGGCACCGTAGCCCCTGTGACATCGTAAGGGCAAGGCTATTGGCGCCATTTTGAATACTGGCAGCCGACTGCCCGAGTGCAGATCGCTCCGGACCTCCAGGGACTCTTGGCAAGTCTTAGGGGGGACTCCTGACCTCCCGATAGCCTTGCCCTTATGATGTCACAGGGGCTACCGGTGCCATTGGTCAGCCCCTGTCACATGCTCCTACCATGAGCAGAAGCCCAGTCCAAGATCACTCCCATGTCTTCCGCAAGGCAGTGCACTGCACTTACCCCTAACCCAGCCCCAGTTCCATGTACCATCTAATATTTTCCCAGGTTTGTTGAATTGCTCATGAATTTTTTTTAATTTTTTTTTTAAGAAGTTCATACTTCTCTGCCTCCTAATGTCATTGCTTCCTCCCTTATCTGCTCAATCAACAATTACCACTAGAGGAAGCAGAATGAAAAAGAAAAAAAAATATTATCTAGTGAAGTCTAATTGTTGAATCACATAAGACACAGTACGTTTTTTAGAAATGCATTTCCCTCACACAGTAGATGTCTCCAAAGAACTTTCAGAACATGTAAGAAAGGTTAGGGAGCCGAGTAGCCTTCGCGTCCAAGGCTAGAAGTGAAATTTCTTCTATCGCAAAATAACTGATACAAAAGGAATTGTATTTAAGAAGATATGTTAAATTAATGTGAAGGCTTGAATTAAAGCTATCATTTTGTAAACCCTTTTCACTGGCCTGTTGTCTCTCTTTACCCAACATGATTGCTCAGATAAGGGAGTATTGTTTTGGCACAGGCTGCAGTGTTATTTGTGATAATGATCACAAACCCCATCTGTAAGGACAACATGATGTTTCATTCTGTAGAATTTCTTTCCTTCATTTGAATCAAACATTGATGAAAGCTCTGCTGCCAGCAGCTGTTCAGAGACAATTTAATTCCAGCTGTGATAATTCACCGTGTCAGACATTGGCTGTTATATGTTGATACAACAGTCGTGCAGATTTGCATTTTTATCAAAAGGAACAAATGTTTTGAACATTTTGGTGCAGATGGCATTCAACCATCTATGCACTCACTTCTGGCATGGAAACTATAGCTATTTAAAAAGTTAAGGTATATGTGATTAATATTATAACACACATTTAAAGGTGCATATTGGTAATAGCAGCAGGCATTTTTTTATTGTACCAGATATGTCATTCAGACTTTGTATCTCAGCTTTAGAAATCTGATCTGCACTGTACTGAGGATTCGGGGTACTTGTGTTATGCGTTTTCTCTGTCTGTATACTATAACTATATTCTTTAGTCATGTTTACTTTTCTTTTTGTGCTTACAGAAGCAGCCATGGTTTGAAGATTGTTTCAAGGTATTTTTCAATCATTCTTATTTTAATGCTTCCTCGTGCTTCTTGTGCATTGCCTCCTAAGTACTGTAAATGTGGATTATTTATGTAGTTTATATTGTCATATGCCTGCAAAGGATATTTTTGTGTCTCCTTTACTAAGTGAAAGATTAGATTCAGTCTTTTTATTAATTCTCCTTTCACTCCCTTTTTGAAGATAACTTAATGAGTTCATAACTGGAATAAATGTTTTCACTATGCAAAGTACAAAAGTAGTGCAGTTTGCCGTAGACAGTTTCACTGAAGTTGCACCAGCGCGTCATGTGCCCGTGCTGAACGGACATCTGTTCCCAAGCTTGCATGGGAGGACCCACACTGCCGAAGCCCTGTTGCTCCCCTCAGATTCTTTGTTTACTAGAGACCTTGAATGTGTGAGCTTCCTAGCCCTGCTTCTTTGCATTGCTTCACACACTAAGGAAAAAAAAACCCTATATGATTTCTAGACAGGTTTGTAGCCCTTATTTTAATTTTCTTTAATTCTTCATTATCCTCTTAGCTTTTTATTTCTCTGCTGAAGGCTTTTAGCAGACTGAATCGACCAAATTTCTTCAAGTTTCTTTGATCATCTAATTTATTGAGGATTGTTTTTTCCGTTTAAATTCAATGCATCAATATTTTTCATTGTCAGAGAACATAAGAAGCAAACCAGCAACTTCAATTTCTACCCCAAGTGCAGACAGATGTCCATCACGGACTTTCTTAAGGTTTGCTACAAGCGTTGGATCAAGGCCAGGATACCTCAGGCTGCAGGAGGTACATGGATGTCACCCGATGTGGTTTGCCAAAAAGGAAAGGTCAATTTCCATCTAGCTGGAACCGAAGATTTAGTGCCTGGTCAAAGGAGCCACACCCCTGGAACCTTCTTCAAGGGCTCTCAAAATCTTTGCACCTTGATCCGAGATAGTCTGGTCCTTGTGGCTCCCATCCACTCTTTGTGACAAAGGGTCTAAATACTTAAGCATGCAGTCTGAAAGAGCATCATTAGTGTGCCACAGGGAGATGTAAGACTCCAAATATACCAAAGCAGCCACTCTTGGAAGTAAGCTTAGTTCCCCATCCTAAGTTGTTGCTACATTAGTCTCCAGAAGTTCAGTCAAGAGTCTTAAGGCACTGACCTCCAAAGAGCCATGGAAGACATTGGTTCTCCTACTAGGTCGACCCCCAGTGCCATCATCTACAAACTTTGTGGAAGAATTGGACCGGATGGTTGAGGTGGTACTTGCTCATACATGCTGAACATCAAGGTTTGGGGAGTTGGACAACTGTGTGTGTTTAAATGATCTGCCCCCAGAGCTTCAACCTCAATATATTGATGGAGTTTGGCACTTAATCTGTTTCTGCTCTGCCTGCACCAGGATGAAACCCAGAGGGTTCAGAATGGGAATTGTCTTCTGGTATTCAGCTCCAGAGTCTGCACCCTATTCTGAAAATGATCTGGAATCTACACTCACGCTTCAGTTCTCCTGGGACAGGATTTCCAGGTTCTGGACCTTTTGGGAGAGAAGTGCTACCAGAAAGCTATTCTCCAATCCTGCATCATGTCTTGCTGGATCTACACATTGCAGTACTTACTCACACACCATCTTGGAAGGTTTCTCCCTCAAGATGGAATTCCTCAATCTATTGGAGACTGATGAGAAGTGATATGATGCTGGGAGCCTCCGCTACTAGCATTGATGCTCACAGACTTGCACGTGCCCGCCTCACAAGATTACATTGGAAATTAAACCCTTGGCTCAGAGGTGGAGTAAGCTCGCATTGCTGTTGGCTGAAGTTATTCTTTTACTGTGCCCATTGTGGTAGAAGCAGCTAGATACTACCGCAATGGGCATAGCAATAGAATAATACGGCCTCCAGAAATATGAGTTAAATTTTATTCCTGATATGACCCAAGAGTTAAATTTCCAGTGTTTAAGAAAATTTTCCTTAAGCTGTCTGCTCTTTAATGTACCTTCTTGTATTGGGAAATAACTAATTCCTCCTTTAACATGGGATTTGCATTGAAGTTTATACTCCTATTTTAACACACTTTTTCAGTTAAAATCCCTGTTAAGTACTAGTTAACTTACCCTGGAAAAATGAGGAAACTTACGGTTTCACCTACCATGCAGCTCACTGTTCCCTGATCATGTCCACTATGACATCTCCCCCACCAGAAGAGGCCACCATTTCCTTACTGACCACCTGACTCAGCCTATAGTGCAGCTTCCTCTCCACCAGGGGACCCCAGCAAACCTCACCTCCAGCCTCGCCCAGCTCCTCCAAAGCTCTAGCCCCCATTTAACCCTGCCTTGTCAGAACCTAGAAGCCTCCATGGACTCACCCTTGGCTCTCTGACCTGGCCGCTCTTACCTTGCTCCATGCTTTGTGGCTCCTGTACCTTCTTGTATTGTGTTCCTTGTCTTGCAGCTGATCTGGTCTTCACCTTGTCTTGTGGCCTCCAGGCCTTCTGTCTCCTTGCCCCTTGCTCTGTGGTTTATTCAGGCTTCTCCTCACCTAGTGGTCTCCGGGCCTTATGTTTAGCAGCCTACCAGCCTTCTGTATCGCTGCCTTCAGGCCTTAGTGTTCTTTCTTCTGTGTTGTCGGTTTGTCTTGTCTAGCCCTGTCCTTGTCTTGCCCTGCTCTGCTCAGTCCAGTCCAGTTCCTAATATCAATGCTCTACCTTGCTATTGCCTTTCCTTGTCCCAGTCCCTGCTTAGAGTCCTGTCCAAGCCTGTGTCTGCATCCAGTCCTTGCCCCTGCTTAGTATCCTATCCAATCTTGTCCAGCTTGTTCCAGTATCCACTCCTCCGTACTCTTCCTATTATAATACCCAGACCTCTGCTTCCAGTCTATCTGTGCCCACAACATCTATCCGGTTTCTGACCTCAGTTCCAGCTTGTTGCCTGCCCTATCCAGCCTTTCCCGCTTTGTCCAGCCTTGTCCAACTTAAGCACTACTGGTCCCCAGAACCGAAGGGCTCAACCTGCAGAGGGAAGGGGTTGGCTAGGCAGAAGCCATGACATTCTGCCACTGAAGCGAAACCCTACTGGCCCCTAGAACGCAAGGCTGAACCTGCCTTGGAGGGGGCTGGATAGGCAAAAGACCGTCCTGCAGTCCTGTGTAACACCTGTGGAGGTATATTCTAACCCCAGCCAGGTACCCCATAACAGAAACATGCACCCTAAAACAGGAGTGAAAACCTATGCTAACGTCAGCGCGTCGTATTACATTGGTCCCGTAGAGATGCATCCATCTCATAGGAAATATCTCAGATTTGTAGTAGGGAAACACCACTTCTAGTTTAACATATTGCCATTTGGCCAGGCATGAACTCTGTGAACCTTTACAAAATGTGGTGGCATCCAGCTTTGGGAGAGGAGGAGGGAACGGTTTTGGCATTTTTGCTTCATGCATTGTGCTAAATATCTGCATTAATTTCTAAGAATATTCAAATATAGTTTTATTTTTTTTTAATACAGTACATTAAATAAAGAGCAATGAATTTTGCATAGTTTTGCAGAGTTTTAATTTTGATCCCACTTTCCCTATTAATGCTCCTTGTGGTCTAGGTCAAGTTACTCTCTCTTGTTGCCTCGGGAATCCAAGTAGATTCTAAGCTCTACTAATTCTAATTACTAATAATGCTGTAAGCCACTTTGAGCATTTTGTGGAAAGGTGGGTAAAACATTTTAAAGTTTTTATTTTTATATATTTAATTTCAATTTTTTTCTGCACATAATTCCCTACGGGATATCGAGGGCTAGAAACCTCCTCTTTAAGGCCCTTTTATACGATTTCAGATTCTGTGTTCCCTTAGTGAGGCAATCACACTTGTGTGATTTTTTTTTTTGTGAACTGCTTGTCTTCCTGGAAAGCAAAGTTGCTTTCCTTTTTAACAGGTGTTCTGTGAAGACAGCAGTTCATCAGTCGCACAATCCTTACCATCTTCCCTTTGGAGCTGTTCTCCCCCAGTTTATTTTGTATTATCAGAACTGAGGGGAGCAACACAGGAGTAGTAAAGGGTTTTAGCTCTTTGCAGAAAGTTTTGGAGCAGATATCCGTTTGGCACTAAGAGTGTTCCTGAAAACCCATTTGTGTGACTAGAGGACCCGGGTCATAGGTAAGCAGCTTTGCGTTGTGCATTATCATATTATATTATCTGTGCACTACTTTGCAGTTGACTTTCAAATTATTGCATTTTTGACATTTAAGAGTTTAGTAAATTCCTAAAACTAAAAAGTGAGCCTGGTATCGTCTAAAGTGGCATGCTTGATGCCCCTTTATTTTTCATTTTGACAATCCATTGCATTCAGGGGGTAACTTTCAACTTGCCCTCACTGGAATAACTCCCCCGGCACATTTTTAGTCACAAACCTTTAGGCTCTCTACAACAGTTTTCAAATAGAAGGGGAGTGTGTACTTTTGCTCTGAATCAAGCCTCAGGTACGGATTACCTGCGGAAATGTACACCTTAGTTCTTTGCAGGTGCTACTTTTTTTTCTTAAAAAGTAGCA
This sequence comes from Rhinatrema bivittatum, assembly GCF_901001135.1. Taxonomy (NCBI): domain Eukaryota; kingdom Metazoa; phylum Chordata; class Amphibia; order Gymnophiona; family Rhinatrematidae; genus Rhinatrema; species Rhinatrema bivittatum. The sequence continues at coordinate 76,357,569 of NC_042621.1, read as the reverse complement.
CACGTAGAACCGAAAACACAATCTACGTGTGTTGTTTCCCTACATCAGTCTAAAGACATCCCCAGAGTGCCTCCTCTAAATGCAGCTAAAGTGTGTGTGTGTGTGTGTGTGTGTATTTTGGAACAATGCTTGAACTTTTAAATGGAGAACATTTTTCAGAGAGCCAGTATATGTGCAAACATCGCTGTTTAACTGCATGAAAATACCCGGGCAGGGTGACATTGAAACAGCCTGCATATCGGTAATGTCTGCTGTGCACATGCACGCAGACCTTATAGAGTATTTTCAAAGAAACGTACATGCTTTGCTTTGGGAAAACCTTGTGTAAAGTTGCATTTCCAGGTTGTTTATCCTCTTGGGTGGGCTTAAGTTACACACGTGTCCTTAGGTGCATGTTTCAAAAATGGGAAAACTATGTGCGTAAATTCCATCTCCTCCCTGGTGCCACCCCCCTGGAATGCTCCTGCTCGCCTCACGTAAAGTGCGCACGTACTTTTATGTGCATTCAGCCCTGCGGACATTTACACACACAAAGCTGGATTTTGTGCACATGAAAGGCTTTGAAAATTACCCCCTAAATGTCAGTGTAAGAACTAGAATTCCTCCTGACCGCTTGAATTTCATATGCATTTATCTTCTTTCACAGCCTCTTTGTCTTGATGGCCTTGACCCTTTTCTAGAGTACCTCAAATATTTATTGAAATAATATTTCAAGTGTTAATTACAGAGGTAATGAAAACAAGTAAATGCCACATAACAAGAATGAGTGCTTATCCGTATTGTTAATGTGATGTGTTAGATTTCATTAAGCAGTAATGGGGTAGCAAATGAGTCACAAATTACAGTTGCATCTGTTACTAGACCACATTAGTGCCAAATAACTGCAAATGCAGCCATAGGGTGATGTCCATTAGTCAGCCACTTCTTGTCATGGTGAATCCAGCCCTTGTGTTTGTGAACCTGAATTTCCACAGTGTGAAAACAATTATAGCTTTTGCTGTGTAGCAATGAAGGCAAAATGCATCATTAAAACAGCTATGGTTTTCTAATCTGGCATTAACTGGGTTTAGTGTGAAGGCTGTGTGCAGCTTCCACAGCGTCTCGCGTTCTTGGGACTCCATCACTTCTGGTGGGGGAGAGACCACCTAATGACAGCTGACAGGTTCTATATGCAAGCAACAATTTTTGCCTGTATTTCAGTTTCCATCGCCTCTCAAGCGGTTATTAATTTATATCATCATTAACAGTCTGAGAGATGACAGTTTACAGCAGATAATGAGATCTTTCACTGAACATATCATTTCCAAATTAACTAGCATTAAGCCATTGCTTCAGACAAAGCACATGGTGATAGACTGTGGTGTTTCTATGCTTCAACTTGGATTTCGGTTTCAACGGAGAGGAGAAAACCTACAACAAACAATTAGAAAATTATGTACCATGTACTATTGTCTCTGTTTTAAGATTAAAGACATAGTCTGATATCGGCAAATTATCTGTTTGTTTTACCGTGGATGAAAATGTTGGCATTTTTACCTTTTAGTGTGAGGCCTCCATGCTCACTGTGCTGTCTGCTGTCCCAACCATGGGCCCCCCTCATCAGCTATTTGTGCTTCCTAATGGAAAATCCCTTTCTGCTGTCAGTCAGGGTTCAATAACAGTGCCCCTCCCTCACCCCACCCGCCATATCCTTTGGGTTTCAGAGCGCCCTTCAGATTTGAGCACCTACTTTCTGTTCCTTCCATCAACCAATGCGTGTTTCTTCTCCTAGGACCCCCAGCTATTTCCTGTCTGCAGCCCTGCCCTATTTAGCATGGTGCAGACGGGTGGAGGTTGAACACCACCCATCTGAAAGCAAATTTCTCCATAGAACTTTGCTTTTGACATTTTTTCCATTGGTAAGCAGGCTAAATTAGCCATTACATATGGGTGACATCAGCCAACAGCACTGAACAGATTTGCCTGTCCCAGCATGTAGAGCTGTTGAGCATGTGTGGGAGTTCTCATGCAGGCTTTGTATCAAGAGCCTGTTCGGTCATTTTTTTGTCCGAACACAGCATGAACGTGTCATGATGTGCGAGTCACTTGACTATGGCATGATTGGTACAGCCTGGCTGGCAAACCAGCTAGGCAATCACTGATAGGTGGGCATGCTCAAGCTGGGACAGGTGTTACTTCACCTATACCAGCCTCTTTCCCCACAGGTTGAGCTCTTGCATTCTGAGGCTGGCAGGACTTAAGCAAGGAACCAGCAAGAGGGCAGTCAGGTATTGTCAGTACATAGGCTGCAGTCTGGGTAGGCAGCAAGCAGAAAGAGTCCGAGCTGAGGACAGGGCATGTGGCAAACAGACAGCATCGGTATCTGGGCTGAGGTTAAGGTGACAAAAATCAATCCAAGAGAGAAAGCAAGAGGAAGAGAGGCAGGAACAAGGCAGAGACAGAGCCGACAAGGTAAGACAGGACACAGAACAGGGCTGGAACAGACAAGGTATGGCGCAGAACTGGGAGAAACAAGACATGGAGCAAGAAGGCACCACTCACTGCTGGCACAAGAAGGCTCAGCAGAGGACCTGTTGCTCAGGCGCCAGAGAGCAGGATATCTGGGGTTTAAATACCTAGTTTCCTGTGATGTCATCTTGTGGCACTGCGGCTGAGCTCCCGCCGCAGGGCACACAACACTTGGAGAGATGCGCTTGCATTGAGGGCATCATGGTCTCATGGTGCAGGACTGGGAGTGGCGTCAGGGTGAGACCAGCCCACAGTCAGCAAAAACATTACAATGTGTAGTCATTCTCTCCAGATATTTTTAAAAAATTCTTCTTTCTTTCATTACCTTCTAAGTTTTCTACTTTGCTACCTTGCTGCACTACAGCACCCACAGCAGCAATTTTCAGTGCTACAAAAAAACGATTTTTGCTTCCTCAACTTGGCTGGTGGGAAGAAGCTTGCAGTGGGTGGATTCCAGAGCTCCATCCATAGTAAAGTGCTTCCCTTGCCAACTGTTCTTGTTTCGCTCTGGACCATGCCCAGGCAAACTGTTATGTCTGTGCACAGATGTCCCGAGTGCTCAAGGTGTAGAGGAACTGAGTAAGGCTCTCAGAAGCCACAGTAGATCCTCCTTCCTCACTGCAGAGGCATCTGCCTCTCCGGGACTTGAGTTGAGTTGGATCTCCTCAAAGACATCTCCCATTGAAGCCATGAGGTCGAGTGATATATTTGCCTTGCACCAAACCAGATCCAACATCAAATGAACATAAGTCAGCATCAGCACAGTCAATGCGCAGTGAACCAATGCAATTACACACATCGCTCTGTGTGTCATCAGATCTTTGAAGCACGTGATGCATCAAAGCCCTCGATTCATTGATATACCCAATGCACATGAAGTGTCGATGTGAGCAGGGAAGAGTGCCAGTGCATGTGGGAAGCGTGCAACTAGTGCTCAAGTAGCACACAGGAAGCATGCCAGAAATGTGCCAGTACTGTGCAGGAATCAATCTTATTTATAATAAACCACATTTGTTTTGAGATGCCAATAACCGTATATTTCTTGGAACAACAACCCTCATAAAGGAGCCCAATCTTGACACTTGGAAATGTGTGTGTTTTTCATTCACTTTAAATATATATGGGATTTATAACCCATTACAAAGTGAATAGCTCACCATATATATTATAAAATCATCGGGTTTGTTGCGGTACTCATCAGGGGATCCGGGCTTCAAGTTAACTACAATGCAGAAAAGCACAGTTAGATAAACTATTACCTTGTGTTTTTATTAAGAGCTTTGAATACATACATTTTTACTCTGCGGAAGTGTATCCGCAGAGTAAAAATGTATGTATTCAAAGCTCTTAATAAAAACACAAGGTAATAGTTTATCTAACTGTGCTTTTCTGCATTGTAGTTAACTTGAAGCCCGAGCCCCTGATGAGCTCTTTAAACGAAACACACGCTGTGTCGGGCGCTGTGGAGAAAGCAGTTTAAGCTTCAAACTGCGGTACAGATTCGGGCATTTTGGGAAGGGCACATGAAGTTGCAATGCGATTCAACATCACGATAAGTGGTTTATCGCTTTTCTTTATCTGTGGATACATTTTGCAGTGAATAAATTGTGTGGACTTTAAAAATAAGAAATCAATTGAATATGGAAAAAAGAAAAAAAACTGTCAAGGTTCATAGTTGTTTTTGAATAATAAGTTATCGCAACAAACCAGATGATTATATAATATATATGTGATCTATTCACTTTGTAATGGGTTATAAATCCCATATATATTTAAAGTGAATGAAAAACACACACACTTCCAAGTGTCAAGATTGGGCTCCCGTATGAGGGGGGGTTGTTGCAAGAAATATACGGTTATTGGCATCTCAAAACAAACGTGGTTTATTATAAATAAGATTGTTACATTATTACCATAGTTTATATTCAGTTGTTAAGTACTTAGTACTGTGCAGGAAGCATACAGATAGTGTGCGGGGGAAACATGCAGTAAGTGTATAGAAGCACACCAGATGAGTGCAGTAAATGCACCAATAGCACATCGCCTATCAATTTGATGCATTGACAAGTGCATAAAAAAAAAAAATCCTTGTTCTACACCCCATTAAAGACTCCAGCTCTGGTATGCTTTATACTGTTGCTTGCCTCCAAGAAAAGGTAAAACTTCCTATTGCAGTGCAGAAACCTAACCTTGTCCCTGAAGAGGATGCACCATTGCCTACACCAGGTTGGGGAATACGTCAATCACTCGACCAGATTACAAGTCTCATAAGATATTTGTTTAACTTTTTATCTAAAGAGATGGAGGAAATAATCCAGTGGCTCCTCTCCAGCATTGCTGCATGCTGATGTCACCCCTTGTGGTGAACAGATTGTCAGCACATTTGTTAGAGTTCTTTCCCTTCTCACTCAGTGGCAGCGGAATTAGATCCCTCTAAGCCAGTGACTTGGAGATTTTTGTTTTTTCTTTCCAAGGCAGAGCAGCCCCAGTTTGCGCTCATCAACCTTAGGGTTCTGGATTAGAAAACCCTCACATTCACAAGATGGTCTTCAGATAGAACCTTCCACTCCATTTCTAAGGGCCATACATTGCCTCAGAATACCTGACATATTCCAGGTTCATGGAAAAATTGAGAACGCATTGCATCAAAACTTCCTATTTGGAGGTCTTTGGATTCCTCCAGATTTTGGACATCCTGTCGGATTCAGTGTTTCTCCCACTCCATAACATTCTGGACTGGTTATAGATGAGAATGTGGGAAATGCTTAGTATTGGAGTTCCATGACTTAGAGACAGACTCACAAATACAGGCCATATATATCTCCAAGGGTCAGAGTCGTCCACGTGCCACATCAGTTGATAGTCATCGAGTCAGACCTGTTAAAGCCTGCTAGACAATTTTGCTGAGACAGTCTTCTAAAGATCCATGCTTACTGCCCAGATCTCTACATAGCAGTTCTATCTGGAGCAATGTATTCATGACTTTTCAAATTCTGAAGGTTTTTCTACACCTTAAACTATTTTAAAGGTGGAAGAGTGTGCGCTCTTGATCCTCTCCGTATGGTCTACAAAGTTTTTGATTCAAATTTCACACATCTTTTCCGGTACAATTGTTGCTTAGTATATAACGTGTTGTGGGCGAGTAGCAGCTAAGCTTAGGTTCGTGGAAGGTTATCCAGACAGGTCTTGGTGACAAATTCAGGAACAGAATGAAGCGATCTAACCCTCTCAAGAGCCCCCAAGCATCTTCTACACTTAGCCATGCTTTCACAAGAGTCTTTTCTGACCTTTTCTGCTTCTCTCAGCCCAAAGTTAGCAGCCACTTCTTGTCAGATACCAGAAGCGTGCATGTCATCAGCCTAAGGCTACCTAATGGGTCCAGCATAACTCCGCCCTCAGTATTTGCACCCTCCAAATTCAATTCTGGAGGGAAATGGAATCCAGTTCTTCTTGGTGCCAGATTACAAAGGACATCTAGGTCTCCAGAATCGGGGAAGTCTGCATACTGGTTGAATTTCTCCCAGCTATCATTCCCACCAAAATGTGTAATTCTTATTCTACAACTGTCTCACTTGATGCAGCTTCACTAAAAAAGGCAATCGCTGTTCATCAATGAACGTTAGTGCCAGTTCTTTTGCAGTAGAAGCCAACCGGAAGGCAAATCTGCATATTGTTTCCAGCATCCCCTTGGAGAGGACACAGAGGTCACGGTGAGCGATCCAGGCTTCGAACTCCACAGACCTAGCTTCCAGAGGCCCCGCACCCTTTGCAGTAGAAGAGGACTGGAAGTGCATGCCATTATGCGCAAATCTCAAACTTCTCAATCCTTTTGAGTGAAGATGAAATTAATGGTGGTTGAAGAGGATTGGTAAGTATAGCTTTGGGAAATCTTAGGACTTAAAGTTTGGAGAGAGGTGAAATAGTGGGATTTATTCTTGAGTTTGTGTGTGTCTGAGATAATAAGCAAGCCAGAGGGAGTTAATTCTAGAGTCTTTCCCACCCACCCCTAGCTCCACCCTTGATTTTTAGGCAAGACACTTTTTCTCATTAAAAATCAATCAGCTCTTATCTAAATCATACTATTACACCAGCCTTTATTGAGAGTTTAATCATTATGGTAAATAAAACGGAAAATGTCATAATGCCTCTGTATCGCTCCATGGTGAGACCGCACCTTGAATACTGTGTACAATTCTGGTCGCCGCATCTCAAAAAAGATATAATTGCGATGGAAAAGGTACAGAGAAGGGTGACCAAAATGATAAGGGGAATGTTCTTCTTAGTGTTTGGGTAATTGCCAGGTTCTTGTGGCCTGGTTTTGGCCTCTGTTGGAAACAGGATGCTGGGCTTGATGGACCCTTGGTCTGACCCAGCATGGCAATTTCTTATGTTCTTATGGAACAGCTCCCCCAATGAGGAAAGACTAAAGAGGTTAGGACTTTTCAGCTTGGAGAAGAGACGGCTGAGGCGGGATATGATAGAGGTGTTTAAAATCACGGGAGGTCTAGAACGGGTAGATGTGAATCAGTTATTTACTCTTTAAGATAATAGACTAGGGGGCACTCCATGAAGTTAGCATGTGGCATATTTAAAACTAATCAGAGAAAGTTCTTTTTCACTCAATGCACAAACTCTGGAATTTGTTGCCAGAGGATGTGGTTAGTGCTGTAGGTATAGCTGTGTTTAAAAAAGGATTGGATAAGTTCTTGGAGGAGAAGTCCATTACCTGCTATTACTTGAGTTGACATAGAAAATAGCCACTGCTATTACTAGCAACAGTAACATGAAATAGACTTAGTTTTTGGGTACTTGCCAGGTTCTTACAGCCTGGATTGGCGGAAACAGGATATAAGCATATACATTTGCCAGCTTACTTGCGTAATTTTACACCTTCTGATTATCTGAAGTGATTATTGTGTAGTACTGTCTGGGTGAAGTCCATATGAGAAGCAAGCTGCCATTGTCTGATTCATCTTATTCTTATGGGATATTCAGCCTCATAGAAATCTTTCCCAGGTGCAAGTGCTTCTCCTTGGGACTTTCCTTGCCCCTTACATTCCTGGAGCAAGTTCATGGGGGCCTCCCCTGTCTTCTTCATCCCTGGCTCTTGAGATGAAAACTCAGCATTGATAAGATTCAGGCAAGGTGATAGCCTTGGCCAGTTTAGACACCTGTTTGCACTCTGTCTTGGACATTTAGGGGTAGAATAAAAAACAAAAATGGTCCATTAATACCTGTTGTTGTATTTCAGGTCCAGACTAGTTTTCCTGTGCAATTAGTGCCATCAGAGGTCTTTCAGACCCTGGTCCATGGCATGTGGCTGATCTCTTGCAAAGAAATTGATCACCTTGCCATCACTAGTCCTCCGAGTGGACACTTTATTTTGGGTCTCCTGGTTAATGCCATCTGGCCCTTGCACTTGGTGCAGAATGATGCCACCTGAATACTATCCAGTACATGTAAGCATGATCATATTACTTCTATCTTATCCGTGTTGCATTGGTTCTGGATAAGATGGAGAGTACAATATAAAGTCGCTTGTATAGTGCACAACTTGATTTATGAAGAAACAGGCTGTTGAATAAATGCTGTTCTTCAAATTTATAAACCAACAAAGGTGTCTGATATCAGCGAAATTTGCTCGAGGTCCCGTCAGTAAAATTGGCCCATTGGGAAATCAAGGCAGAGGGCTGTGTCAGTGGCTGGGTCCACATTGTGGAATTCTCTTCCTGACCAAGTACAAGCTATAACCTGTTTAAAATCTTTTAAGAAAATACTTAAAACCCACCTATTTATTAAGATTTTTGAAGATATAGATCCCTTTTTTGTTTACAGGAACCCTATGGCAGTTATAATGGGTTTAGTAGTTTTGTCTGAATTTGTTAGTTTTTTTTTTGTTATAATTTGTGATTTTTATTGTTTATATTTTACATATGTTCTATGCTTAGTTATGTTTTAGTATGTTTATACTTATTTATGCACATTGCTGTTCTCCACCTTGAAATGTTTGCAATGTGAACAAAATATAAATTGTTTTAAATAAATAAATAAATAAAACCTATTGACCAGCCTTTAATAGAACTGGGATTTTAAAAAGTCTAGAGGGTGCTGCTTTATAAGCAGGATTACACCTGGTCACAATTGGATATAACATTAGTGAATTGAAATAAGTAAAAAATAAAAAATGAAGTACAAGTATTTGTGTTTCTTTTGAATATTATTAATGTATATAACTGAAAGGGGCAGTCAAAAATGACAGCAAAGTCTTTTGCCATGTAGTCACATTCTCAGCATCCTCACACTTTCCCTGCCAGGCAGTTAGTTTCCCACTTTCTCTCCCTGACTCTCATAGAATGCCTCACTCGCTTTCACATACACTTTCTCACACGCCTTGTGTCTGCCACATTGTCACTCTGGCACACACATTCGTTCTCTGTCGCATACACATACTATTAATACTATTAACATTGGCAGCCCCAGTGATTCCCCCCCTCCCCCGCAACACTCATCCTGCAGGCATTGAATACCAAAGAGACATTGAATTGGGAAGCACAGCTTTATTAACATTGAATACTAACGCCTGTACCCGAGCCACTCACATCAGTAGCAATCAAAACCATGTCCCCATATTGCTGTCTACCTTAGCTGAGCAAGATAGCCACTGCCATCCAATCCTATGCTGTTTTTCCAAGTAAGGGGTCCTTGCTATCTTCCCTGAAGGACATATGTGTGCCAAATGCTTGACACCCACACCCAGGTGCCTCATGGCTCAGGTACCCCCCGCCACAGGCGTGAGACAGTGTATCACTTGTCGCTTGACCCCACCCCCGATATTGAATTGACTGTGGCCTGATCATGCTTGCAGTCCAAAAAAATATTTCCAAAACTTCCTGTAAGGCATTATTAAAAAGATCCTGCCCAATGTCTGATTTAATGCATCCTATCTGGACTGTAGAAACCTTCACATAAAACATCAGCCCACTCATGCTTGATCTGCTGGCCTCTCAGCTTTTGCACCCACACGCCAATTTGTCTATTCACTTTCTTCCGGCCTCTACATCACAACTTTTGAACACGCCATTTAATACGCGGTATATCACACCACAGGAGTAGCGTGGGATGGCACAGCAAAACCAACTCAGCAGTATCTTTCTTGTCCATGACAATCAACTATCTATAGGAGAACGCCCCCAGATCATTGCCTCCCAGATGTATTATGATGGCTTCAGGTTTGGGTGAAACCTCCAGTCTGTGATGCAAGATCTGTAACAATTGCTCCCAGTACATGCCGCACCTACCCATCCACACAACGTGAACATCATATGAGGCCAAACCCAAATGCAGCCTACAAGGTATTTTCCGAGCCCATTTAGCTGCCTGGTGAATGAAGGACTGTCCTATAGAATGTTCTTTGCCCAGGAGCAAACCTGCAACACAACATTAATGGTTAGAGTTTGCATTACATAATTCAAGTCTGACATATAAATTGACTGTGGAACACCTCCATTGGCCTATTCTCTGAACGGTGTCTATATTAAGGCCTACCTGCACCGCATTAGTGGCTGCTTCAGTTCTAGATGAATGCGTGCTGTGTACATCTAGATCCATGCCCAATTGTACCAAAGCCCTCCTGAATTGGAATCTGGTTAGGGGTACACAGTCCAAATGAATCAGAAAATGTGCCCCGCAGGCCTTCCACTGAAATAGCTGTTTAAATTACATAAGGGGCATGTATCCTGCGAATCCATACGTTGTAAGCAAACCATTGTCTCCCTACCGGTGAGGTCGGTTTTGGACTTGTGCACCAGAATGCGGACTATTTTACGTTCAACCTGTACATACAGCATAAGGATACCATTGAAACCAGAATTGTTCTTGAATGCAGCAACCAATTCACTCATCCGCAAGGCCCCAAAAAGGGCCAAAGAAAAGGTCACAATCTGGTTTTGAACCCTGACTCACAAACCTCTCGCACACAAGCCAGAGGCGAACTAGTAGCTCATGTATTATAGGATAAACCTCTCATTGGTCGCCTGCCCCACTTTTCTTGCCCATCCCATTAGCATTTTTCTAACCATGAAACTTTGTGGGATCACCCAGCTCTGAGCCTTAGAAAAGAAAGCAGAACCAGCAAACTGACTGCCACTCCACTCGATAGGGGTGTGCATTCGTTTCTAACGTATTGGTAATCTGCAAAGTATAGGGCCATATTCGTTGTATTTGTGGGGAAGCGAAACATATCACGATTCCCCACGAATACAACAAATCTTCGCTGAATTATTTGGCCATCTAAAGGAGCCAATTTAAACAACCCCCCACCCTCCTATCCCCCCCAAGACTTACCCAAACTCCCTGGTGGTCCAGCAGGGGGTCCGGGAGCCATCTCCTGCACTCACACCCTCGGCTGCCAGTATTCAAAATGGTGCCGATAGCCTTTGACCTACTATGTCACAGGGGCTACCAGTGCCATTGGTCAGCCCCTGTCACATGGTAGGAGCAATGGATGGCCGGCGCCATCTTGTGCTCCTACCATGTGACAGGGGCTGACCAATGGCACCGGTAGCCCCTCTGACATAGTAGGTCAAAGGCTATCAGTGCCATTTTGAATACCGGTAGCCGAGGGTGTGAGTGCGGGAGATGGCTCCCGGACCACCAGGGAGTTTTGGTAAGTCTTGGGGGGGGTCAGGAGGGTGGGGGGGGGTTGTACTTAATTCGTATTCGTTTCCCAGCTAAAATTGAATTAACGCATGTACGTATCGGGGGGGGGGGCCCTTGCTGAATGCAACGTATCTGCCCCCCGACTAATACGAATCCCGAATGCAACGTATGGCATCCCTCTGCACATCCCTACCACTCGACATCCCTGTGTCCTTTGCCCAGGAGACTAAATTGATGATATAGCTGTCAGAGACGGTGCCCGAAACCCACCTCAATCTTCTCAAGATCATTAAACTCGATTATGTCCCCTAAAATAGACAGGCTGTGGCAGGAGCCACCGATCCCTTCAGAAGTTCCCTGGTCAAACTCCAGTCTCCCACAGCTGATCTGGGACTGGAATTCTATCTTCATCTGCCTCTGGGACCAGCTGTTGAAACGAATCCCATTTAGCATGGGAAAGATAATCCGCTATACCATTATTCACTCCTGGGACATGTCTAGCCCACATAGTCACATTAGGCTTTAAACACTGCAGGACTATTTCCCTTAATAACTTGATTACTCAGGGACAACATGCAGACTGCCTTTTGATGACTGACAACGCCTGATTATTGCACCAAAATACTATTCTTTTGTCTCGGAACCTATTGCTCCATATAAGGCGACAAGGATAGGGAATAATTAAAAAAATGTTATATTTTTTGTTAGGCCCATATCTATCTAGGCCGGGGGCCAAGGAGTGACAGACCACAATCCCTGATAATATGCCCCAAACCCCCAGCCTCCAAAGGCATTAGTGTGAATGTTCAGATAGCAATTTGACACTGGGGATTTCTACCAAAAGAAGATACCATTCAAATGTAGAAAGGTCACCCATGTTACCATTTTCTCTTTCATAGACTTAGAAATACGAATGAAGTGGTGAGGCCTTGAACACCAGCAGTTGCAGTGGCTAGATTTCTTAGGAATGCCCTCCCCATGGGAATGACCCTGTATGCAAAATTGAGACTGCCGATGGGAGGCTATAAGCCATGCAAGTATTAACGTCTTTGCCTGCGAGGCCCGCAACAGCAAGCCTCACAACTTATACAACTTGCCCACAGGCAATCTGGAAACTATTTCTTCCGAGTCAAATTCAATGTCCAAAAAGGAAATCATAATAGATGAACTTTGTTTTTTGTGGGCTAGTAGTATTCCCTCACCCATCACCCCAGTTGACCTTACCCAGGTACCATGTGTACCCTTGGAAGCTCTCAGGTGCTTGAAGGAAGTTTACAAAGAAACAATAATTCAGCTTTGCTCTTAGACAGCAAAGTCTGTCACAATGGTGACCACCATCTTCCATTCCTACCAATGCTCGCCTCCATGGCATACCAAAGCTCTGTTGGATAGCAGCCTCAAATGCAAATCTGCTAAATTACAGTGCATGCTAGTATGGCCTAACCCATAGGGCTGACCCGTCCCAAAATTTCTAAAGCCACAAAGAGGTAAAGATCTTCATGACATTGGAAGAAAAAGTTTGAAAGACTAGGTCTTTCTCTGTGGTTTCACTTATATTAATAATTCTAAAATCTTTGTGAGCATAGCAGCCTTAAAGATCCAAATATCTGGCATGTTCTCTGGACATTCCCTCTGTGCAACAAATTTAGGTTAGCAGTGTCATGGGAGAAAATGTTTGCAATAGCTGGTGCAATAGCCTGGAACAATCTACCAGAACCTCTGTGGAGGGAAACGTTTAAGGCTTATGACCTGTCAGCCCATCATGCATGTAATCAGCCTTTTGTGTCTGCTTGTTTCTGCTTGGACCTGTGGAAAATGCCAAATGCATAACATTTTTAAACTTCCATTTCTTCGTGAATATTCATTCCCATGGTCCAATTTTCATTGCAAAATGGTGAGAGCACCTGAAGGCCGCCAAATCCATCAACAGTTGCTCCCCAGACACCCCAGAAAGTGGCTGTTTTTAACATGAAAGAAAGTGACCAACACACAAACGCTAGGTAATTCTAAACAGAGGATCTTGAGAGAATGCCGAAATTTAATTTCGTATACTTGCATTTTCTTTTTAAATTAAATTAGTTTTATTTTCTTTAACAATTGACAGTAACTTACTAGCGCTTCTGAAATAATTTCTTTTGCCTTGGAAAGAAGTGGTACATGGTTTCCCACTTTGGGAATAATCCAAATGCATGTTGCCTTAATTTTAAGTAAAGATTTTCTACTGATAAACCTGAAACACCTAGAAATTGCTGCAAGTTACAAAAGGCTTAAAGAAAATTTAACTTTTCAAGTAGGAAAAATTAGCATTGAGGGTAGGTAAAAGATTTCTAAAATTAGCAGGTAGCTGTTAAGGTGTTCCTTGAGGCAGCTTGATTATATTTTTACTTCACAAACAATTTGCTATCGAAACAAGTCTCCTATCTCCCCATGACACAATGGAAGGCCATTTTACCCATCATTGCCGTGGTATAATTTAGCCAAAAATAACCTTCTATTGCCAAATTTAGAAGCCACGCAAACTTTGTTTTGCAAAAACCCCAAATCAAAAACAAAACATTTTGATGTTAAGAAAATACATTAATTTTCATTTTCTGCTGAACTTTATTTATTTATTTATTTATTTAAAGTTTTTCCATACCGGCATTCGCGATGAGTATCGCATCATGTCTGTTTACAATTAACAAGTGAAGAGGTAACATGAGGTCATAAATAACAATAAATAACAAAAATTAAAAAGGTAGTAGTAATAGTAACAATATACACATGAAAGTTAAGGGTTGCAGTTACAATAAAACAAGGTAGTAATATAACTTGGAACAGAGAAAAGAAGCTGGGGTTTTTAACTAGATACATATGATACATAACTTGTCTCTGATGTCCAAACCGTTCCATAGTAGATCCAGTGCTAGGCTTTTGCATTAGGAAGCATGAATGTTTACTGGAAATATAACAAAACAAAATGCAGTGATCAATGCTAGAAAGTCCAGGGATGGTGCTTATAGTTCCAGGGGCGGCAGAATGACTTTTTGGTTGGCGGGGGATTAGTCGCAACAAATCAGTCAAGCTCTGTTCCCAGCTCTGCCCTTAGTTTCCTCTGCCTATTTCTTATTTTACGTTTAGTCATTCTTTCTCACATACATTTTTGTGAAAATCTTAGAATATGATTCATTCCCATATCAAATACTTGATGCTCGAAAAACAGTTGAGAGCTGTAAAGGAGGAAATTACAAAACAGCATTATTAATAGACGTGTTAGTACGAAGTGACTATTTTATACTGTATATGGAGAGAGAGACTATCATAAAGGGACCAAGAGATGTAATCAACAACTAAGAAAAAATGGCCTAAAGATAACCGAAACTGTTCTAATATTTTGGACACTATTAGTCTGATTAAAGAGAATTTCAAACTGACCTTACTATGTTGCCTAAATATATTACACCATACAGGTTTAATACAAGTATTAAGAAGAGCAATAGTAGTAAATTTGAGAGATTGCAATTATACCCAGTAACCTCTGGCTTAAGAACATGCCATACTGGGTCAGCCCAAGGGTCCATCAAGCCCAGCATCCTGTTTCCAACAGAGGCAAAAACCAGGCCACAAGAACCTGGCAAATACCCAAACATTAAATAGATCTCAAGCTATTATTCCTTATAGATTAATAGCAGTTTATGGATTTTTCCTCTAGGAACTTATCCAAACCTATTTTAAACCCAGTTACACTAACTGCTGTAACTGCATCCTCTGACTACTATGAAGTTTAGAACTCATATATGCACTGAGTGAAAACAAATTTTCTTTGGTTTCTTTTAAAGGAGCTACTTGCTAACTTCATGGAACGCTCCCTGATCCTTTTATTATCTGAGAGAGTAAATAACCAATTTACATTAACCTGTTCAAGTCCTTTCTCTCTAGCCTTTCCTCATAGGGCAGCCGTTCTATGCCCGTATCATTTTGGTCTCCTTTCATTGCACTTTCTCCAGTGCAACTAATATCTTTTTAGGATGCAATGAGCAGAATTGCACACAGTATTCAAGGTGCAGTCTAACCATTGAGTTAGACAGAGCCATTATGACATCCACCGTTTTATATGCCATTCCCTTCCTAATAATACCTAACATTCTGTTTGCTTTTTTGACCATCACAGCACACTGAAATGACAATTTCAATGTATTTATGATACTTAGATCTCTTTCTTATGTGGTAGCTCCTAAGATAGAACCAAACATCATGTAACTATGTCATGCATTATTTTTCCCTATATGCAACACCTTGCACTTATCCACATTAAATTTCACCTGCCATTTGGAAGCCCAATCTTCCAGTCTTACAAGGTCCTCTTCTCTGCATAAATTTGTGTCCTCTTCAAATTTGATCACCTCACTCATCGTATCCCTTTCCAGATCATTTATAAATATATTAAAAAGCACCAGTCCAAGTACAGATTCCCTGTGTCACTACACTGTTTACCTTTTTTCATTGTGAAAACTGACCATTTAACCCTACTCTGTTTCCTGACTTTTTAACCAATTTGCAATCTACAGAAGGACATCACTACCTATCCCATGACTTTTTAGTGTTCTTAAAGCCTTTCATGAGGGACTTTGTCGAACGCCTTCTGAAAATCCAAATACACTGCATCTACTGTTCACCTATGTCCACATTTTTATTAATCTTTTCAAAAAATGTAGGAGATTTGTGAGGCAAGGGTTCCCTTGGGTAAATCCATGCTGTCTGTATCCTATTAAACCATATATATCTAAATATTCTGTGATTTTATTCTTTATAACAAAAAAATAAAATCTTATTCTAGTGTCATTTCAGTAACAGCAACACACATTCCGTTCACTACCAGGCACATTGTGAAATAATACAAAATCCTGGAAAAAAAATACAGCACATATATAGCAAATTTGCCTTGCCATAGTAGCACTAACTCCTGATTCAAATAGCTATTGGTGTTCCAAAACCTGTCAATGTTATGCCAGGTTTTAGAACACCAATACACCTCCAATTGGGAAAACACAACAAACAAAACTGCCTACCTCCAGCCTCCATCCACACTTGTAGTTCATGATGAGAGCTTGGCAGCCCCAACAGAACACCCCCCACCCCCAAATCCTTGTGCTATTTTGTGCCTTCTGCCCAGCACCAGTATCTCCCAAAACCCCTATCTTTTTCTCCTCCCCTGCTCTACTTTCTCTTTCACTCTTGCTCCCCGCCTGCCCCTACCAGAGGACTAGGGATGGGGAAAGAGACAGGATGAGAGGACCAGGAGAGGGAAGCGTACTAGGAGAGTGGAAAAGAAGAGGGGTGAGAGTGTAGAAGTGCAGATGATTGTTGGGGAGAACAGAGAATCTACGATAGGAGAAGAGGAGGTTGGAGGGTGGGAGACAAGTTCCTAGATTTGGGGGACAGAGACTGGTATCATGGATAAATCTGGATTTTGGGGGGGGAGGGCGGGCCATAGAAGAGGTAGGTGTTCCTACCCCTACTCTTGTCCTGCTCTCTCTCTCTAGCCTCTCTCTCTCTCTCTCTCAACACCTAATCTTGCATGCCCTCTCTCACACAGCCAGCTTCCTCCCATCCCCACTAGCTTGTAAGCCTGACATCCTAGTCAGCCATTCCTCCCCTAACCAACCAACCTGCCATTACAAGCAGCCATTTGACCCTCCTCCAAAGCAAACCTGTCCGTAATTATCCATTCCCTCTACCCCTGTTAGCCCACTGCTAAAGCATGCCAGCCAACTTGCCTGTCTCTGCTCCCCTCGGCAAGCCAGTCATCCAGCCTGTTTGTCTTCAACTACCCCAGTAAGCCTGCCTGACTCCACCACCTCCATCCCCCTTTCCAGCCTGATTCTTGCCTATAACCCCCCCCTCCCCCCAGCCTGCTGCTTCCTTCCTGTACTCTCTGCAGCCTACCTCCAGCACCCTCTTACAGCCTGCTTCCAAATCCCTCCTCCAGTTAGCCTGCCTCCAACTCTCCCCTCCCCACTCCAGCAACTCCCTCCCCCGACTCCCGCCTTCCTTCCCACCCAGAAAGCCAATGCCTCAAACCTTTCTGCTTTCCTCCAGCTCTTCACTCTTTCTCAGCCCTCATAGAAACAGCTGATGTTGGCACCCACCACACATCTCTAAGTCTGAACGACACTGGTGCCTCTGATCTCATGAGATCAGCACAAGAACGAAGGCACCTGCGTAGCTCAAATTAATTTAAAAAAAAAATGTGATCTTGGCATCAGCTCTTCTGGCTACAAATAGCCAAAAGTGAAGTTCTGAAGTGAAAGTTGGTAGGGCCATTGCCTGTGTGTCCTACCTCATTCCAGAAGCTATGTATAGTTCAACCATATAGTGGCTGCAGTTGTGCATGCATTACTTTCATTGCTTTTTCACATATACCACTTAAAATCACATTCTTGTTAATGTTTTCTAAACTCAACACTGTTGGGTGAGCCTAAAATGTTTTGTTTTGTTTTTTTCTCAAAAACTTCTAGATGTTACCAAAATCCCAATGAGCTCTCCCATTCCTACTATAAATTTTATTTTCCTTACAGTAACTGCTGGTATAAAGAACTCAATTACATTTTATGGGTAGACATGGAAAATGAAACTGGAAAGAGAATTATAACATTTCATGTTTTATTAAGAGCACAGGAAACAGTCTATAGCTTTCAGTGCTATGTTGAACTCTATGTGCTGTAGAATTGTCAGTATTTTATGAAGCATAAGGATAATGTAAGCTGTTTGTGCTCTTGTCAATAAAGGGACAATGTGTTATACAGCTAGCTCTAATGTAGCTGATGTTCAAACTAACAGACAGATGTTGCCAATTAAGTAGGCATTAAAAAGCTATTAATACTGATACACTATTAAAACTATATAATAATTAAACGTAAATCTTTAATCAGAATAATTTGCGGAGTCAGATTTCAACATGAACGCAAACTATGTTTGAGAAGCTGCAAGCTAACTAATGTTGTTTCGCATCTCGTCTCCTAGATGTTTTTATTCACACAAATGTATTTGATTCCAAGACCCATTTTATTCTCTTCTCTCTTGCTAGACATTCCATACGCCAAGCCTAGGAGACGAAGAATTTGAGATTCCACCCATCACGCCACCTCCAGAATCTGATCCCACCCTCGGAATGGCAGATGTACTGTTGCCCTTTCAAGGCCTCGGTGATCCGCTGCCAGCACAAGGAAGCGAATTTACACCTCAGTTTCCTCCACAAAGCTTGGATCTTCCTTCCATTACAATATCGCAAAATGTTATAGAACAGGAAGGTGTTATCCACAGTAACGGTGTGACCATGGTAGGCAGAGATTCTTATTTCTTTTTATAACATCTGAAACAGAGTGCAAAGAAATATAATTGTTTGTTAAATCTTCTTAATACATTTCAGTACTTATAGGGAGTGAATTTCAAAGCCATTTACGCATAAAACCTATACAATTACACCAGTATTTTAAGCAAACTTATGCACGTACGGTCGCTGTTAAACAAATTCTGTGTACAGTGCACATGCAGGTTTTATTTCTGTGCAAGTTGTTTGAAAATTACTATCATAAAAGTCAAGGTCCTATAGTATTTGTATGTGAAGGATGAACTGATTATTTTTTCAACATTTTCGCATTTTAGGTTTTAATATTACTACTTTTATTACTTTGTATGTCGAAATATCAGTTTTCTATTTTCACTCCAAATTTTAGATACTTGCTATCATCTATAGATGAGTTTCTTTCAAAGTAGAGAGTTCTGTGAGGTGGTGAAAATGCAGAAGTTGTTTTGCTGAAGAGAGTGAATTTATTGGGGCCACTTTTCAGCACCACACTGTGTCTTCCCTTTCATGTCCTGGAAATGAGATCCATATTCCTACCCTAATTTCATTCCAAAAATGTATATGTATTAAGGGTGTATGAATCAGATCAGGCAGCTTGGGCACTGTGACATACATGAGCAGAGACATGGTGTAATGAATCCATTGCTAGCATATAGCCATACTGTGCTCTTCAGGAAGGAAAGGGTAGCAGACATGGGGAGATGTAGCTGGTGGGCAACTTGAATCAAAAAAATGTATTAAAAAGTTGGATGATGTTTTGTGATCAATTTTTTGTGTGACATCAACTAAAGGTAAGCAAAAAAAATATATATATAATTTTTTTTTTTTAATTACTATTATTGGACCCCATATCCAAAGTCCTTTTTATGGGGATGTTTTGCTTACTAAATCTTGTAAAATGGTATTTCAGCATAGTCACTCTACCCGTGTAAAATAATACTTTCCTCTTCATCCAGTCAGACCACACTAGACCAGCTAGCAGGTTAATGTCACTCCTTATATGCTTCCATGCTGACACCAGCCTGTCAGTATTTGCTGTTTCTAGCAGATGGTCGGCAAGCATTCCCATGCTGGGGACTCAATCCTAGTAGGTTGAATTGGAAAGGACTGGTGCTCCTAGGGTGAAAGGCTGGTTCTCACTCTCTGTTGAGCATGGGTATCTCAAAAAAAAAAAAAAAAAAAGAAAATGACATTTGTTTTTCAGAGGTGACAGCTTCTGCTCTCTCCGTGGACTGCCCTAGACCCCACAACCTTGAACCAGAGGGCTTGGGGCATATCTTAGAGACCTAGGGGAAACATATCTCACTCCTTGTTAAACAAAGAGGCTGAACCTGTAGAATTAAGAGCTTTGTGAACAAAAGTCATTAACTTTAACTGAATCCTGTACTTGACAACAGTCAATGAAGTTGGTGAAGCAGGGGAGAAATATACTCCCTAAGAAGGCAGGACATAATTAACCAAGTGGCATCATTTTGTAATAGTTGAAGTAACACAATCATGTATTTTGGCAGCCCTGCATATAAATAATTGCAGTAGTCAACTGTAGACAGGATGAATGTCTGCACTACTGCTCTAAAATCCGAAATGGGTAGGAGAAATTTTAAGGGACAGAGAACCCAAAACTTGAAAAAGGCTGACTAATGGGTTTAGCCCAAGGTTAGAATCTAATAAAAAAAAAAAAACCCAAATCACGAATAACAGGAGAGAATACAGGTGGTATCTGTTTCACATCGATGAGTGGCAATCAGCTTGTGACAAATGTCTATTTAACCATAAGGCCTCGGTTTTAGCAAGATTGAGTGTCAAACCATATTGCTTAAGCCATGATTTAATGGCAGAAATACAGTTTGCTACTATGTTACAAACCTCATCCAATGGCCGATTAACGGGAATGGTAAGCTCAATAACAACGTAGATTTTTAATTCCTCTGTAAAGGACAAGATGATGTGACACAAAGGCAGCAAATACAAATTAAACATGGAAGATAACACAGAACCCTGCAGCACCCCCTTATGAAGAGGTTTCCAAGAAGAAAAAGATTGATCTACTTTAACTTGAAGTCAACATACCATCAAATGTGATTGAATCCAGAACACAGTTCTTCCAATGCCCAATGACTATAGTTGATCTAAGAGAATATGATCTACACAAATGCAGTTGAGATATCCAAGGAGATCAAGATGAAAGAATTACCCTCATCAAACTAAGAGAATATAATCAGAGCCAACAATAATGTTTTCAGTGCTATGATAAAGCTGAAAACATATTGATTAGAATGCAAAATATGATTGTCCTCTGCAAATTGAGTAAGTTGCATCAAAACTGATTTTTCTAAAAGTGTAGTAAAGATTAAAGTTGGTCTGTAACTAGAGGGCAAGTTAGATTTCTTCAACACTGGGTCACAACTGTTTGTTTATAAAAAAAAAAAAAAAAAAAAAAAAAAAATTTGCCATGATGCCCAAGGGTGGAGAGAGATTCAAAAGTGCCAAACTCAGGAAAATCATTTGTAACTCAATGGAAATGGGACAAACGTCAAGTGAATAGAGAGAATGAAGAGATTTGAGCAATGACTCGACCTCTGTAGAGCCAGTATACTCAAAATTTGTGTAGGGACAGACCACAGTTCCTGGGTCAGAAACTAAGCAATTGGTAGTAGGGCTTCAAAAGGCAGAAGACAATGAAGCAGTCTTTTTTCCAAACTTAGAATGGCAAAAGACTACCTAAAACAGGTTTAACAATAGAACTTCAAGTAGACTGCGATAGCTTACTGTCTATAGCAAAAAGTTCTTGGACAATTGAGTGAGGAATGTAGACAGTGAGAGGCTGATGATGCAGCCACTGGATCTATACGAAGATGTGTTTCGAGTCCTCATAGCTTCTCAAACCTTCCACTAGAAAGTCCTGTGGACTGAAGTGGAGGAGGTTTTCTGTGTGGTGTGAACAGAATGCTCTAGATCAGTTCTCCTGCCCCACACAAAAATTGTTTGACTACCTTCTCTATCTGTCAGAGGCTGGCTTAAAGACCAGCTCTGTTAGAGTTCATCTCAATGCAATTGGCACATACCACCAAGGTGTAGATGGTACGCCCATCTCTGTACAGCCTATAGTTGTACATTTCATGCGGGGTCTGCTTCAACTGAAGCCCCCCCCCCCCCCCCCCCCCCCCTTAGGCCTCCCGCTGTTTCCTAGGAACTTAATGTGTTGTTAGTTCAACTGATGAAAGCTCCTTTTGAGCCGCTGCACACCTATAACCTGAAGTACCTGACTTGGAAGGTCATATTTTTGCTGGCGGTTACTTCAGCGCATAGCCAGCAAGCTCCAGGCTTTAGTGATTTATCCACCTTGCACTTTTTTTCATGATAGGGTGTGTTCGCAAGACCATCCTAAGTTCTTGCCTAAGGTAGTGGCGGACTTCCATTTTAACCAGTCAATTGCCCTGCCAACATTCTTTCCCAGGCCCCATTCATACCAAGGCAAACAAGCACTGCAGAGTTTGGACTGCAAGCAAGTCTTAGCCTTCTGTTGGAATGGATAGAAGCCCATAGACAATCCACCCAACTTTTTTTCTTTTGATAAGAATAGGTTGGGCGTTACAGTTACCAAACAGACACTATTCAGTTGGCTAGCAGATTGCTGCATCTCCTGATATGCCCAGGCAGGACTGATTCTTGGAGGTCATGTCAAGGCTCATTCTGTCAGTCATATCGGCATCTGTGGCCCATTTGCGAGCAGTTCCCATGGAGGAGATTTGCAAGGCTGCAACGTGGAGTTCTTGCCACACATTCACATCTCACTATTGTTTGGATAGGGACGGCCAACGTGACAGTAGGTTCAGCCAGTCTGTCTGATGATGTCACCCATATGTGAGGATTAACATCTTGCTGTCCTCTGAACACCTGTTACAGGTAAGTAACTCTGCTTAATTGTATCCTGGAGCAGTTGGTACAGGAACCAACAAGGCTGGAGCTATTTTAGACCTAATACTTAGTGGAACATATGATTTGGTGAAAGAGATAATGGTCTTAGGGCCACCTGGCAATAATGATCATAACATGATCAAATTAGACTTGATAACTGAAGGGAGGATGCTAAGTAAATTTACTGCTATAGCATTTGATAAAGTAGGAGAAATGATTAAGAAAAAACTGAAAGGAATAGCTGAAAAGGTCAAGAGTTTACATCAAACTTAGACATTGTTTAAAAATACCATATTGGAAGCCCAGACCATGCATTAAAAACAGTGGATGGAAGACCAAACAAATGTTGGCATGGTTAAATGGTGAGGTGAAAGGGAATATTCTTACAAAAAGAACATCCTTGAAAAAATGGAAAAGTTATCTGAATGAAGAAAATAGGAAACAGCATATTTTGTATGCCATAATAACATGGTCAGAAACATGAGGAAAATACTCGTGAAACGTCTCAGAAAGGGACTTCAGAACAGGTAAATGCAACATGCTGCAAATATCCAACAAGAGCTATAGTTTGATATAGTCTGATATGGGGGTTAATAATGCGGCAGATCTTACTCCAGTAATATTCATTTTTAGAGAATTGTTTCATAAGTTCTCCAACTAATTATCTATGGCCCTTCAATCCACTCAATCTAAATCAAAAAAGCTCATATGCAGGAATTTATTGCAAATCAAAAACATCCAATGAAAGCACAAGACTGCTTGTAATATACTGTGTAATATACTGACAGTTTCTGTAATAACTTTGTCAGTATATTATACAGTAGGGTTCAGCAAGGTTCTTTGGCTTATCCATAATACAGTTTAGCTCTAGTTTATCTAACTAGGCCTAACTATTGCTTCTGGTAATTAGTACACAATTGGGAAGCTCTGATCCTCAGCTGTCAGTATACAGATAGGCAGTCTCCGTCCTGTGGCTCATCTGCTGGTACATCTTGAAACTGCAAACATATCTCTGTTTCCTCATATCTACATACTAAAAGGTGTCCTGTGAGTAACAAAGGAAATAGCTTCACATCAAAGACCACGATAAAGGCAGATCATGGAAATTGCTGAGATGAATTTACAGGCCTTTATCTACTTAAGGACAGCTAATTTGTGAAAGAATGGGATCACCTCAGACTACCAGACATTCATCTACATGCACTTACCCCTCCTCTCTTTCTCTCTTTACACACTCCCAAAGTTCCTCTGTATTGTACAGATTTGTTTATATGTTAGATGAAAATCTTTTATTGTATGACTACTTGCCTTTGTGTGCATCTTGCTCTGCCATACTGAATTCTTCTAGGGCAATATCAGCTGTTTCCTCCCCAGATACACAGATAGGCCTCTCATATACCGCCAACAATTGTATTGTTGATAAATCCCATCCAGGAAGGAGTTCAGAAAACGTGAACGAAAAATCACATGAATGAAAGGTCTGTGTTTTAAAATGGTTGGGGCCAAGATTACATAGAATTTCACGAGGACAAAATGTTCCACTCAATCCCCGAGAACAAACATTGCAAGACACAAAATCTAATTTTGTGCTGCATGAGTCTGCAATCCTTGCCTTGCTTGATCATTGACTGCCACCTGTAAATCTTCAAACCTGTGAGTCCTCTCATGTTTGCACTTTCAATATTCACTTAGAACGCGTCTTCGCCTCATGCAATAGTGGACAAGGATAAATTCTAATATACAATACAGAAATATACTCTGTAGGCCACTAAAGAGCAAACTTAACCAGAGATATTGGATGCTGAAAATATATAATTTGTAACATAATCACACACACCAAGCATGAGTTGTGCATCTGATGACATCCAGCCCCGTCAAAACCAGGCTCAAGAAAACAAAGTTCCAATGAAGATGAACATACATTGTCCCTCAGCTTCTTGTTCTATAAAAAAAAAAAAAAAAGCCATCCTAGCTGCTTCTTGAAAAGGGTCTTGTAATGCTGACATCCACTTGTTTGTTAACAATCCCATAAATCTGAAATGACAAAGCAGAATATACTGAAAAACACAGGTGGGTCAGGACTTGGTTAGATTTGATATTTGTTGAGAGTAAAAGTGCTCGTCCAATTAAAGTGCTTTTTAATGCAATCGGGACACAGGGATTAAGGGTAAACCCTCGGTAAATACCTGACACATGCAAAATATGTCTGCCTTTCATAGTCAAATATTTGTTGCAAACATACAAATTGTGACTGTATGGTAAACCTAAGATTCCGCAGTGAGGTAAAAAGTCGGTCTGCTTTCTATACAGACTTGGAGAATTCAAAACTTCATTTGCAAATCAGTCTGTCCAAAAAGGCAATTAAAGTGGAATCATACACCATAGAGAACTTCAAATTCACATCTCACTGATTTAACCACCACTGTCCTATCCCACAGCATAAAATGTCATTTATATAATAGCGCCCAGTAACAGTTTTATCAGAATCAATGCAACCATGTGGCTTCAGACTGTGCCACATACAGGTATGCAATTGATATCTTGTTTAGAACCGTGCTGGATTTTCTGTCGATGCTATGTGCCCTTAGGGATTGAATGCAGAGGCTGAATGGAACATTTTCTTGCCATGAAATTCTATATGATCTTGTCCCTGCAATTTTTGGGGGTAGAGACCTTTCTTTCATAGAATTTTTAGTTCACGTTTCCTCAACTCCTCCCCGATGAAGGGTGTCCATTAATACAAATTTGTGGCAGCATATGAGGAAGGGACCGCAAAAAGTGAATTATTGTGTTGTCCTATTATAGGATATAGTACAAACTGGGAATTTAAAAATATCTAAAGTAGCAATAGATTTAAATACTGCTAATTTGCCATCCAGTTCTTCACACAATACCAAAGCATTCTTTTCAGTAGTTTCTATTATTAGAACCATAAGATCAAGGGAATATTTATTTAAAATAGCATCCCAACAGTTAATTAATTCAGTATATAACTTTGGTTCTTTTAGTATACTTCATCCTCTAGGGATGCATTCATGGCAACCGTATTGTATTAATGATGCTCCATGACGTTCAGTATGAAAGGCCGGGTAGGTAAAGGAATCGGCAGACAGGAGTTGCATGAATTTTCTGCTACATAGATCTGATGTAGGGCGAAGAGCGAAACGTGGCCAAGTCTGTTCTATGTTTGGTGTAATGAGAACTCCTGGCTGCGTTTTGTGACAAATTAACTGGTCTGACCTGTTGGCAAAATAAGTAATTGTGATTTGTATAAAAGCACCAATGTATGAAGTGGAACAAGCTGGAATAATTTCAGAAAAAAGTTGATGAACATTGGAAAGAATGTTTGAGTACAAGTTTTTCTATTGAGGCTTTATAACTATAGAATTCCTCTGAAAGGGTTTTTTTCCCATGATGGCAGCTTGCTTGCAAGCCTGATGCAAAAAAAAAAAAAAAGCCATGGATGTTTCAAGTTTTCTACTGCTGGTGTCTGAGGCATTTCTTTTCTAAAAAAAAAAAAAAGAACCTAAAAAAAACACACTCTGTTTATAAAATCAATGATGTTTTGGAATCACAAATATATTACTTTTTTTTTTTTTTAAGTATAATTTAAAAAAAAGTTTTTATAAAATATTTAACTATACCAGTGCACAAATTATACAGTGTTACGATTGGCCCGAACCCAGGCATATCATGCCTGTTTTTCCTTATTAGAGTCAGCTTTCTGCAGGCCAATAACATCTCGTGCCATTGGGGGCCACTTGTTTATCCTCAGAGATAACATAGATGTTTCTTTTAATACCATATCTGCACATTTAACAATGGCAACAAAGCCAGGTAAGAAAATCAGTGTCCAAACGAGTTATTGAAGTCCAGGAAGACTGAATGTGGAACAGAATATTTGAGTAATCAAGTTAAGTAAAAAATGTCCAGCATTCTAATAGGTGAAAAAGATAGCATCATAATTCTGCAAAATGTTATGTATTTTTTCAGTTCTCAAGTTTTTTTATGCCATACAAAAATTGATTGGCTTAAATCTTATTTTTATATGTCACTTCTAAAAGGAAGTAAGTGTCATTAACATAATTTCCCCCTACAAATGTTTTTCTGATGTTTTTCTGATATCCTGGTATGAACGCCTTTTTGCCTGCTGATTTGGTACTGTGCACTAACTTGTATATAGTTTCTGTTATAGTTCAATCCCATAGCATATCCCCATAGCATTTACTCATTGATGTTTGTATTTCTTGTAAGGGCTCCTCCCAAATATTATTTATATGTTGCCTAGTTTACTATGTTATCTGTTATTTGTAAGGGCTCCGCCCAATGGTTTTTTGTTCACTGTAAACCGATGCGATGTGCGAACGGTCATCGGTATAAAAGAAACGTTAAATAAATAAATAAATATATATTTATTGTTGGTACATTGAAATTAGTTCCACGCCAGCTAATGATGTTGAATTTTATCCATCCTTGGTAAACTACAATAACATTTTAATCTTTATCATTAAAAATGTATCTTAAAGATTATACAAAGACAAAGTATTCTCTGATATTTCAAGTTAATAATATGTAAACTGGAGGAGTAATGAATACTACTAATGTATAATAATTACAAATATTAAAAATGAGCAAAAATTGCATAACATGAATATCAGTATATGTTATCAATAAGATATTTAATCTTTGTATTGAAAAAAGTTATGCATGCTATAAGACAAAAGTGACATTAATAAAACAAAGTAACGAGTAACTAAAGGATTCAAATTCAATTTGGTCAATTTAGCTGAGGAAGAATAAAAAAAAAAATGCTACATCCCTTCTATCATTAAAACTCAACTTTATTGCAATCAGTGTATAAAGAAATCAGTTTTTTCTTTTTCCTGTAACTAATTCCAGAAGTTATCATTTATTTATAAATGGGGTTTTTTTCACTATTATCTCAACTCAAGGACAATGTGGAATGCACAGTTCAATTTATTTCTGCTTCATCTTTTTCATTTGCTTGAAAAACCCAAGATGTTAATATGATTATGGAAATATACAAGAAGTCGTCATTGCAGGTTTTTTAAAAAAGTAATCGTTCTCAACATCATTTGCATTCTGCAGTACACGCAAAAGATGTTTTAGGCTTCGTCTGTTCAAAAGCTTATAAAATAGTATATACAAGTTATTTTTATTTCCACAGTGAGTATAAGAGGACTTTAAATCTTTTACAGACAACACAACTTAGATAAAAGCTTATATCAACATAGGGAGCAAAGTGGTTTCTTTCTCTTCTGCAAAGTTATTTCCCTCTTCCATTTCTATGAATGGAAAAGGGGGGTTTAAGGCAAACAAGAGAAAATTCCTTTAGAGAGAAGGTGCCAACTTGAACTAAATTGCAAACTATATTCATTCATTCATCTGTGGAAAAATATTTAAGTCCCTGAGTAATTTAAATCTTATATTCATCATGCTTCTTAATTTCTCTCTCTTTTTTTTTAAACCAGGGAGACTTCAGACAACTCGCACTGCTCTCTTTCCTAAACTGAAAGGAGAAAAAGTGCATGCCTTAGAATGCTTTTCCCATTTAATACAAATCAATGAGATGCTTTTTCACATTTAATGTAATCATATGGGAGAAAATAGAAAAATGTTTTTCTAGATGAAATAAAATTAACCCTTACTGTCTGAACTCCTTGAAAAGGCTTAGATAGCTTCACTACTGTCGGCTTGTACTTATTGGCACATTTTAAAATGGCTCCGCACGCACCTTGTGCATTTTCAAAACAGCCTAGACATGCACAAATGTGCCAATACGTGTACAACTGCAAGGCCCTGAAAAAGGGGCGTGCTCTCGGTGGGACGCAGGTTGCTTCTGTTTCAGTAGAGCAGTAAAGTAGAAAAATTTTAAAACTTCTTTTACTTAGGTAGGGGTGGAGAGGGGAAAGGGGTAGGAAGATCAGGCTGGAGGGTAGGGAACTGATGGAGGCCCGATTGCATCACCGTGTATAATTTGGTAAAATCCCCACACACCCCCCAGCGCGCACGTCGCCTGTACATGCACACGGCCCATGGATTTCTGCGGCGTCCATGTGTGCATGCCGAGAACTGCATGCACCTTTTAAAATGTACCCCAGAATTTGCTTAGAAATAAAATTGAGTGTATTTATCTTTGTCTAACATACAAGATTCTAAATAGTTCATGCAGCAACGATGGAAGGCTCTAAATAATAGCACCACTGCCTCCATCATCTGTGCCGAGATTTTAACTTTTGAGCTTATTTTTGATGTCACGGGGGGGGGGGGGGGTTGTTTCCTGTCAACAACCAGCATCGGAGTTAAAATCTCAGTGGAGACACCGGAGGCAGTGGTGCTATTATTTAGAGCCTTCCATTGTCTCTGTACGAACTGTGCCATCTCTGCTGCCTTTGCCTTGCTGAGCTGTCTGGGAGCCAGAGCCCCAATGTCTCCTGTTGTGACACCCCCCCCCCCCCCCCCCCCCCCCCCCCCCCCCCCCCCCCCCCCCGAGTCATCATTAAACAATGCTGAAGTTAAAATCTGCTTGCTACCTGGCATGCGTGCGCATGTTATAAAATTTCGGGTCAGCGCGCATAAGGGGGGGGGGGGGTAGACTAATGCAATTACGCTCCGCAACACATCGGGCCTTCCCCAGTTCCCTCCAAGTCTGCTCCAATTAAGGAGCAGACTGGGAAGGAGCTTCCCATCCCCCCTAGTCTAAGCTCCCTTCCCCTATCCTCTCCTCCCCCTATCCCTGTCCTAAATACCCCCAAATTTCTCATCTTTCCTTTTGCTCCTGCTTCTGAGCAGGAGCAAGTTGCATGCACCGGCACAGCAGCAAATGGTCGCTGTGCCAGGCGCCTCTAGCCCCGCCCCCCGGACCGCCCCTTCGGCTAGCCCCGGGACTTACACGCATGGCTGGGCCCTATGAAAATTGGCAACACACATAAACTGTTAAAATCCGGCCCTTATTTTTTTGATTAATATTCAAGCTATTAGGAAAAAAAAATCCCATCATTACTGATTTACTTCAGAATCGCCACCCTGATATTTTTATCATTGAGACATGGCTGTTGGAATCAGCTACCTTATTGTTAAATCAGCTTCAGATTAATGGTTATGAAATTATTTCACGCCCAAGACCTTACAAAAGAAGTAGAGGTATTTTAGTTATAGCTAAGTCAGAACATGAGTTGAAGGTTTTGGAACTAGATTCTGCTCCTGATCTAGAGGTTTTAGCCTTAAGTAACCCCTCTCAGGGTTTGTGTGTAATTTACTCTCCTATCTTTCTTGAAAAAATCCCTTTAGCACTGGTCGATTTTTTTTCTATTCTTTTAATGATGATTTTAGAGATTTTATTGTTTTAGGTGATTTTAATTTACATATGGATGTTGTGCCTCTTTCTGACAGTTGCAAAATCATTCTTGAAGCTATGAAAGTCCTTGGCTGGTCCCAGCTTATTAGTCAACCTACTCATTCACATGGTCATACTTTAGACTTGGGGTTTTTTTTTAGAACTCTTTCTTTTCATTTTAGTTTTTTTTTCTGCAAAATGTGAGGCTGTTCTCTGGTTGGTCCATTATCTAATTGAGATTTCGGCCAGAATTACTGAAAGGTCCACAGCCAAGATAAGGCTGAATCAAGATATTTATAAAAGAAAGAACTTTGAATTGGATGCTTTAAAAGAGATCTGGATGCCTAAGTTGAAGGAAAAATCATTTGATAATATTGATGGGCAACATCTCTATGGATTAATTTGTTTAACGATGTCTTAGAACAGATTGCCTCTGACAGAATTTGTTTCCTTGAGATCTCATGGTTCAGTAAAGACATGGTTGCTTAAAAAAAAAAAACTTTGTCATCCAGGTCTCCTCCTTTTATTTATTTATTGCTTTTTTTTTTATACCGACATTCGTTTGCACATCACATCGGTTCACAGAGAACTGAATAGGAACAAACAAAGGTGTCAGAATATAAATTACATCTCAAATTTAAAACATCTCAAGGTTTCAAAAACAGTAGAGTGATACTGTTTGATACTCGGAGTGATTTAAGTGCACAAGAATTTTGTCATTATTTTTAGTAAAAAGATTGAGAGGATTGCGTCTTCTTTTCCCAGAACCACTATTTTAGACACAAGTGAATCAGATATTTTTTGGGATACCTTTTCCACTGTAGGATAACTTGAGGTTTGTATGATACAAAATAAACTAAAATCTAATTTTTGCCCTTAGTCTAAATGCTCTATTTTTTTGTTTAAGTTCATCAGCAAGGAATTATCTTGTTTTTTTAGAGACTTGATTGTTTGTTACAAGAAGTATCTTTACCAAAAAAATTTTAAAATTGGCAGTGGTTAAACCTGTACTGAAGAAACCTACTTCTGATCCAAGCAATTTAAACACCTATCGCCCAGTCAGTAACCTGTCTTTTCTTGCTAAATTATTAGAAAAAATAGTGTTGAGTCGATTTTTAGATGTTCATGTACTAGACAACCATGAATATAACTTTGGTCTCAATCACACTAAAATACTCTTGGCCCTTTTTGGTATTTTTCTTGTTTTTTTAGGTTTGTTTTTCTTGTCCTTTTAGGTTTGACTGTGGCATTTGATACCATTGATCACTCTATTCTCATTAATTGTCTATCTAATATAGGACTAGGAAACACTGTTTTAAAATGATTTTCCTCCTTTTTGAGTAATCGTTCCCAATCAGTATATGTCTTTGGTCATCGGTCTGATGAATTTGCTTTGGACACTAGGGTTCCTCGGGGGTCAGCACTATCGGTAATATTATTTAATATGTATATTGCCCCAATTTGCCAATTCTTATCAAAACATGACATTGGCTATCGTCTGTTTGCTGATGATATCCATTTTTTTTGTGCCTATCTCCGAATCATTTGACTGTTTTTTAAAGATTTCCTATTGTTTAAAATCCCTTCAGAATTGGTTGATAAATAATAAACTCCTCTTAAACATGTCAAAGACAGAAATTTTATATCTGGCAAGATGCCCTGATAAAAGGGTACCAAACTATCTGATTTTGGAAGGGCTTGAAATCTCTGAAGCAAAGAATCTCAGTTTTATTATGGATTCCAACTTATCATTAAAGCCTCAAATTTCAAGACTTTGAAAGGGGTGTTTTTCAAACTTCTTATGCTCCGTAGATTACAGCTGTTTTCAAGCGAGTCCGACTTAAGTACTGTCACCCAATCTCTTGCCCTATCCTCTCTGGACTACTGTAATGCCTTGTATTTAGGTCTTCCCCAAAAATCTTTGAAGACATTGTAGTATGCCCAAAATTCTGCTGCCAGGATAATTACTGGGACGCCGATGCTTGATCATATCTTGTCCATTCTAAAGAGCTCACATTGGCTCCCTGTTAAATAGAGGATCTCTTTTAAGATGCTAATGCTAGTTTTTAAAGGTTTGAATGGTGGTGTTTCTGCAAGTTTTAATGAGGAGCTGAAACTATACTGTTTGTCACGAACCTTAAGATCCACTGCAGAACTTAATGCTTGACCGTTCCATTCTGGCTAACCGCGTTGGCATACTTTTAGCATTCTAACAGCCTTGGCTATTTCTACAAGTCTTTTCAGTTCTATCTATGCTTTCTGCCTCTTAACATCCGTGTACGCAGGTGCAGACGGCCCGCGACTCGTGTGCACAGGGGGGGAAATATTCTAAAGTACACGTGGTGACGCAATCGGGCCTTTGCCCAGTTCCCTCCCAGTCCACCAATTAAGACTGGGAGGGAGCTTTCCTTCACCTAACCCTATCCTTCTTCCCTCTTCCCCTCTCCTCCTCAACCCCTAAACTAACCCTAACCTTCCCCATTGTTTTTATTTTTATTCTTACTGTTCCTCAGGAGCAGAAGTAAACTCCATGCGCTGGCCAGCTGCCGGCGCTCGCTTCCCCCGGACAGCGGCTAATGACACTGTCCTGGCCCGCCCCTCCCTGCCCAGGACACGCTCATGGCCCGCCTCTTTTGCAGGACCCAGCACTTCTGCGCGTAATGGGAGTTACGTGTGTGGCCGGCCCTTTCTAAACCAGCCACAGACATATTCCCCAGTTTTTGTGTTCGTGGCCCTTTTAAATCAGGCCTTAACTTGGTAAAATGTGTTAGAAATAGTTGAGTGATTAGAAACAAATGAGTTGAGTGAATGGAGTTTACCGTAAGGTAACAAAGTGGGATTGTCAGTGGAATGATTGAGGAATCACTCCTTAGTTTAGTTCTGTTAAATATTTTCAAAACCAGGGATGCTGAGGTATTAAAAGAGAGAATTTGCCCTTTTGCAGATAATAGGAACATCTGCAACGAAGTAGACAGTCCAGATGACTTGAAAAAAATATAGAGTAGTATAAGAAAGCTTGAAAAGTGGTCAAGAGTTTGTCAACTTAGATTAATACAAAAAATCTAGATATGTGAACCTGGGGAAACAGAAATGACAGTAAGATATCAGTAAGTACCAAACAAGAAACAGATCTGGGTGAGATCGTATCTGATGATCTCAAGGTTGTAAAATAGTGTAATGAGACAGTAGCAACAGCCAGAAGAATGGAACAGAACATAGTGAAGAGGTATTACATAGTTGATGCTACCTTTTTACAAGTCATTGGTGAGATCTCATCTTGAGTGTTTTTTCTATGCTTGGAAGCTACTTTTTCTCCCAAAAGATATGAATAGAGGTATTCTAGCAGTGATGTGCAGTCTGCAGGGTAAGACCTATGAAATAAAGTGGCTGAATATGGCAGGCTGCAAGTTCTACATTTTATCTATAGGTCCAGTGAAAATGTAGGCAATCGTATATCCAGGTCTGTCTGGCCGGATGTTTGGACTGCCACACTAGTACTTATTAGCTATTTAGATTATTGTAAAGACTTGTGATTAGGCATAGAGAAAAAAAATGGGTGCTAGAGAGAGAGTGAAGTAGGATCTTATTATTCGGATCTTATTATTCTCTTCTACCCAAGATGGGGGAGTAAAAAGGATGAAGACAAAAAAGACTGTCCTGGATGAGAAATTTTGCAGGCTGGCTGGCTGGCTTCTGGATATATCTTAGCAGAGTGAACAGGAAAACTGGACAGACTACGTAGGCCAGATCATTTGCTATGTTTCTATGATCTTAATATGTATTTTCCTTAGAAAGAAAAGAGGTAGAGGGGAATGTGATTGAGACATTCAAATATCTTATAGTTATATATTAGGCTTAGTAGGCAAGCATTTTTACAGCGAGAGAGACATTATTGGAAAAGGCTGAGAAGGGATTGACTAAGTGTTAACAGAAATTGTGGTAGAAGAGCTGCTGAAAACAAATACTATCAGAAAGCATTGGATAAGCACAGAGCTCTCTTAGTCATGAGGAAGTGAAGTAAAGCCAGAAATCCAGTAGGATTTGTATACTGAAATAGGAAAGGAAAATGGGCACTAGGTGGACCTTGTGGTCTATATTTGCTTTCGTATTATTTCTCTGAACAAGGAATGTCCCCCAAAGAGTGACCAGAAAGTTTCAGAGGTTCTCACAGGGGCAGAGATTAATAATGCAAGTCTGTCAACAGTTGGCATGTCAAACAACTTTATCATCTGAAAAATGGGAGAGTGAGGTGTGTGAACTACTTTGCTCTCACTTCGCTTCTATGTTTACTAGTGAAGATGTTGGGGAGCTACCTGTTCCGGAGAAGGTTTTCAAGGGTGATGAGTCAGATGAATTAAACCAAATCACTGTGAACCTGGAAGATGTAGTAGTCCAGATTGACAAACTAAAGAGTAGCAAGTCACCTAGACCAGATGGTATGCACCCTAGAATTCTGAAAACTAAAAAATGAAATTTCAGATCTATTAGTTAAAATTTGTAACTAATATTAAAATCATCCATTGTACCTGAAGAATGGAGGGTTGGCAATGTAACCCCAATATTTAAAAAGGGCTCCAGGGGCAATCCGGGAAACTAGAGGCTATGTCCTTTCATTGATTACCAACTGGCTAAAAGACAGGAAACAAAGTAGGATTAAATGGTAAATTTTCTCAGTGGAAAAGGGTAAACAGTGGAGTGCCTCAGGGATCAGTACTTGGACCGGTGCTTTTCAATATATTTATAAATGATCTGGAAAAAATGAGTGAGGGAATCAGATTTGCAGATGATGCAAAATTATTCAGAGTAGTTAAATCATAAGCAGATTGTGATAAATTGCAGGAAGACCTTATGAGACTGGAAGATTGGGCATCCAAATAGCAGATGAAATTTCATGTGGATAAGGGCAAGGTGATGCATATAGGGAAAAATAACCCATGCTGTAGTTACACGATGCTAGGTTCCATATTAGGAACTACCATCCAGAAAAAAGATCTAGGTGTCATAGTGGACAATACATTGAAATTGTCTGCTCTGTGTGTTGCAGCAGTCAAAAAGCAAACAATGTTAGGAATTATTAGGAAGGGAATGGTGAATAAAACGTAAAATGTCATAATGCCTCTGTATCGCTCCATGGTGAGACCGCACCTTGAATACTGTGTACAATTCTGGTTGCCGCATCTCAAAAAAGATATAGTTGTGATGGAGAAGGTACAGAGAAGGGCGACCAGAATGATAAAGGGGATGGAACAGCTCTCCTGTGAGGAAAGGCTAAAGAGGTTAGGGCTGTACCTCTTGGAGAAGAGACAGCTGAGGGGAAATAAGATAGAGGTCTTTAAAATCATGAGAGGTCTAGAACGGGTAAATGTAAATTGGTTATTTACTCTTTCAGATAATAGGACTAGGGGGCACTCCATGAAGTTAGCAAGTAGCACATTCAAAATTAATTGGAGAAAATTATTTTACTCAATGCACACTTAAGCTCTGGAATTTGTTGTCAGAGGATGTGGTTAGTGCAGTTAGTGTAGCTGGGTTTAAAAAAGGTTTGATAAGTTCTTGGAGGAGAAGTCCATTAACTGCTATTAATCAATTTGATTTAAGGAGTAGCCACTGCTATTGCTGGCATCTGTAGCATGGGATCTACTTAGTGTTTGGGTATTTGCCATCTACTTGTAGCCTGGTTTGGCTACTGTTGGAAACAGGATGCTGGGCTTCTTATGTTGATATAAGCCAACCAACACATCACTTTTGGTGGTCTAACGAGTTCCATTTCTATTTTCCGAATGATGCATTTGTAGAACACAACTAACGTGAAAAATGCCATGTCACATCATTCTGCATTTATTCTTTTTGCATAAAAATCTTCAGATTTGAAATGTTAAAAAAAAAAAAATGAATGTACTAATAATGTTTGGTTTATGTAGCCTATGTATTAAAAAGAATAAAATAAATGCAAAAGAATGAGTAGAAAACAAATTAGCATATAAAAAATGGTGGGCATATTTTTGGACATTGCTGGTGTTTGTGTAGAGCAGTTTCCATTATTGCAATTCGAGATTTTGTTACAAAATGCTGTAACAGAATAGTAATATTTGTTCATGGGCATTATAATAATTATGCATGTCTATATGCCTTTTAGCAGAATGGCAATATAAAATATGAGTCTATTAGCCTTTCACAACACAGATTTACATGTATAATAGTGAGCAAGTTGCATGATTCATGTACATTTATATGTGAAGTATTGATAAATGATTTCTAAATAAGCCACAAAACATGTATTCTTTCATCAGTTTGACAAGAGCAAAGCAGGCAAAGGATTAATTTACATATGCATGCATTAATTTTGTAATTTACAATTCATGCTTTTTTTTATTACTCTGCGGTTCATTTATATTCCGAAAAATAGATAATGAAGAAAATCCTGCACCATATTTCATGCCATGAAGTGCAGTTTATTAAATCAGTAAATATTTATTAATACCATAATTAATTTTTAAATTAGGCATTTTGTAGATAACTTTACTTTTAAACTATAAGAATTTTATTACAGCAATAAAAGATCTAGCATAAAGTGTCGTTTTCAGTATTAAATTTCATTTCATGGTCAACTGAATTTAGTATATCTAAAATGACTAAAGATGGAGTAGTAAAATAATTACAACATTCATCCACATTTATAGAACAGTGCTGTAGCAGTATTTTGAATTTGTCACTGAAAATCCTTTAATGCTATTTTGATATAGTATTTTTAATTTAAATGGAATCCATTAGGTTGTTGGTCACAGGAGACATTAAAGAACATATCCAACTCTTGATTGGAAAGCATATGGATTTACTAGTCCAATTGAAAAGTTGAATTTCACCTTGAAGAAATGTCATGAGATTTTAAATATCAAATTTAGGGAAAAAAGATGCTTAGAAGGAATTATGATTAAATAATAGTGTGTGTTCTGTCTCATACCTGATATGCTCACCTATAAACTTGAATGCAAAGTTGCCAGAGGCATAGTTAAGGTTCTGTCAAAGTTTTCCCGATTATTTCCCTCAGGGTATAATGTTGGCTTGCTACATCATAATACTTTTGTAGTATCCTCCTATATTTCCCGTAAGAGAATGGTTAAAAATAAATAGAGCCCTAAATATTGTTTTATGATTACCTCGAGAATCATAAACACATAGGCAAGATGATTGCAGTCAGAGCAATTTTTCTGATTGTGTGTTTGATGGAATAAGAACAACTTAAAGAAATGAGAATATTTATTATAGATTGAAAATGTGTTAAGTTGCTGTATAGCTCTAGTACTATTTGCAGCTGGTCAGAAAATTTGTCTAATGCAGCTCTACCAGCAAAAGTCAATTTTAGATTATTTTTTATGTATTTAATTATAAGAACAAAAGTTGCCATAGTGGGTCAGACCGAAGGTCTGTCAAGCCCAGCATTCTGTTTCCAGCAGTGGCCAATCCAGGATATAAGTGCCTGGCAAGTACCCAAACATTAACGAGATCCCATGCTGTTAGTCCCAGTAAGAAGCAGTGGCTATTCCCGGGGACGGTAACTTTTAAACCGGCGTGCTTGTGCATACTTGCACGCATTCATCAGCCTGCACCCAAGGGCGTGGCCATTTTATAACATACATGCACATGTGCATGTTATAAAATAGCCTGGACACATGCACATGTAGGCCAAATTTTAAGTGAGCATTTTCTTGTGCCCGCAAATCCTGCCTTTACTGCATAAATCGAGGGATTTTAAAAGGAGCACGTGCCATCACCATTCCCAGTCTTACCAGTTTGTTATCAGTTCACACAGTTGAGCAAGGTCCTCCAACCCCCCCCCCCCCCCCCAGTTTGATAGCGCTCACTCGCCCCAGTTAGCCCCGACCCTTAAAACACTGCAGATCTGCCTAGTTTTCTTAAAATGTTAGCTTACACAGCATCCATAGTGGAAATAAAATTACATGGCAGGAGAGCTCGACGCATGCCGGGTTGCATAAGTATTTACATGCACATCTCAGGTGCCCAACCCAGACCATGCCCACACCCTGCCCCTTTTTGAACACTTTTGAGATATGCGTACTGCAGCATTTATGCACATAACTGGGTACGTTATAAAATATGATTGCATACGGGCCTGACTTATTCGCACATCCCCTGATTTGATGTGCGTGTCGGGATTTTAAAATTCACTAAGTCAACTTGACTAAATGCAGTTTAAGGACTTCTCCTCCAGGAACTTGTCCAAACCTTTTTAGGACCAGCTAAGCTAACTGCTTTAACCACATCCTCTGGCAATGAATTCCAGAACTCATCTCTTCGTGCTCTTGGTTTTCTCTTAATTTCTCCTCTCCCTTCATATTCCTTTTCTTTTGAAGCTTATTTGCTGGTCTCATTTCTTTATAATTTATTTTTACTCTAAGAGTATATCTCTTTCACCAGCTGTCTCTCCAGAGCTAATGAGAAAGAGAGATACACCTGGAGGAATGCTTGTATATTATGTATTGTACAGTTCTATTGTATTGTAATCATTTTCATGTATACTTTTATATTTGTCTATTTTGTTGCCTTTTGTAAGCTACATGAGCTTCTAGGAGGAAAGCAAAATATAAATACAAAGAGTAAAATAGTAGATATTACCATTTTATTTTATGTAATTTATAAACTGGTTAATATTTTTGTATCTATGAAATGCTTATTTAATTCTGCATTGTTTTATCTAACATGGTTTGCATCATTATCATTAAATGCTCTGGGTAAAGGGCAGGGTATAAATGTTAAGACAAATACAAATAGTTGTTGGCCAAACCAAAGAAAACCATTAATGTTCTTATTTGCATGGATTTACATTTCAATCATGAGAAAATAGTTGACTTTAAAGATTTTGAAAGCGCCACCTATTTGGTCACTGGCCCTGTCATAAATCTTGGTGCATCCATGGTGCTGCTGTGGTGTGTGCCTTGTAAAATTCTTATGCGGGCTTAGTGATAACGCACAAATTGTGAACATAAAACAAAATTGCTGAAGAATGGTAGAAGGCTTTTAAAAACATCAGTAAAGCCATAAAATGATACTGGAATATAGGAATTTAGCTATATCAGGACCAAAAAAATAAATAAAGGAAGACTTAGGAATGGTGCCAACAGAATAAGTAGTAAAAGCCAAATTGATATTGGCAGCAATCAAGCATGTGTCTCACTTTTAACTGTGCTACAACATCTAAAAATAATAGACAGCAATATCAAAAGGAATGAAAAAAGTGTGGTGGTATTAATAATTTCACGGATGATATTTTAATTCAGTATCCGAATTTGTGATCTGTGTGACAAAGGATTGCTGTGTTTGATTTTCAAAAGCTACATTTTATTTATCGGTTGCAGATACTATACTTTGCTTTTATTTTGTTTGGTTTTTTTTCCTAAGTAGCTGCAAGTGGAAATCGGTAGCTGTATTTTACTGAGAGAAAAAAAAAAAACATTTTCCTTGAGGCTTATTGTCTGTTTTAGATGATCATCTTGAAATTATTTTGATCTACAAAGATGGCAATTCTATGAAACTACAACTTGCGCTCCAGAGGGTTCTTTTTTAACACCTCTCTATAATCTGCCCAGCCTGCTGAGTAGCATTGACATCAGTAGTACATCAATTTCAGAAAGTGGATTATTTTTACTAGACAGCTATTGTGACATATTGGGTCAGTCATAAATGAAAGATATTCATGCAAGCATGCAATACTTGTAATGAAGTCTCACTCTGACCTTCTGTATGATTGATTCTGTAATTTAGTTTTCTCAGGCAGTGCCTGAAATGAAATGAAATCATGTTGAACAAGTTTTGAATACCCACAGTGCACCAGGAGAAGAAAAATCTGCAGCCCCAGAGGCTTGAGAGAGAACAGCTGAACGATTTATCTCCATGCTATTATAGCCTTTGCCAGCATTCAACATTTCTTTCTTTTTTTTTTTTTCTTATTTGGCTTAAGTACTTAATTCTGCAGGTAGCTGTAAATGGGAAAATAAAATACTGTTCAGATTTAAAATGACAGGACAGGAGTATGTGCAAGGGACTGATAAAATATCTTGAATAGAACTGACCTTTCATGTTGCTGAAAGTTACTGGGGGATTCATCCTCATAATTACCATATAGATTATTTTTATTTCTTTCCTGCAATGAAACATTTCGGAGAGCAGTAGTGCTGATTGAAGGAAAATTGAACTTGTTAACATTCTTTTCAGCTTAGCCTGTTGTACATAACAGAAGGTTAGCTTTGATGAATTTTTGAAATTCACTTTCTGATTCCTTAGAAAAAGACTGTAGAATAATTGTCTTTCAGCTTGATTTTATTTTTCATCTTTGCTACCTTATAAATTATTTTTTAAAACAGCCTTTTTATATTTTATTTAGTTCTTGTACATTATACTGAATATCTGGATTGCATGCCATTAAATATTGTATTTATTTTATTTTAAATATTACCCACGCCCTCCAAGCCTCTGGGTTGGGGTTCAACATTGTAATAAACACTACTTTGGAGTCCCACTAAACCAGAAAAAATGCTTTCAGATGCATTTTAAATTGGTTAAATGCGTAAATTTCGGGGTTTACCCATGTGACCAGGCCTCGCGCGCGCATTTTACAATGGGCTCGCCACGTGTGTAAACCCTGGTACATGGCAAAGGAGTGGGGCGGGGTCTGGGGGCCTGGGCCGGATCAGTGCCATACGACGCTGACCCAGGGAAGCACACACCGGCAGAAGGCCGGTGAACGGCGATCACTTCTGCTCCGGAGGAGCAGGAAGTACTAAAATAAAAAATTTGGGGATTGTTAGGTAAGGTTTAGAAGGCGAGGAAGAGGGAGAAACGTTAGGGGTGTAGAACTGGGGGAGGCCCGATTGCGTCACCACACACATATTTAGCAAAAATTCCCCCCCCCGCACATTCTGCACGGCCATTGGATTTTATAACATGCGCGCGTGTTATAAAGTCTGTGCGTCCATATGCGCGCACCGGGAACCACACATTGCTTTTAAAATTAACCCATATTGAATATGACTACCTTTCATTAATTGATTTCCAAATTAAAAGCAGGCAATTAGAAAAAGAAAACGCAGATACTGTAGGTCATAAATACAGTAGCGGTGAGAACCTGTTTTAATTGGAGACATTGGTCAACTGTGTCACTCATAATCAAAAAGCTCTTGAAACACAATTGTAAATGAAATATTGGATTTATTGAATGGCAGTTATCTAAAGAC
This sequence comes from Rhinatrema bivittatum, assembly GCF_901001135.1. Taxonomy (NCBI): domain Eukaryota; kingdom Metazoa; phylum Chordata; class Amphibia; order Gymnophiona; family Rhinatrematidae; genus Rhinatrema; species Rhinatrema bivittatum. The sequence continues at coordinate 76,316,534 of NC_042621.1, read as the reverse complement.
ATTACAGATATATGCCCTGTCTGCAGTGGTTGAAGTTAATGTAATTTTGGTTTATTCATGCCTTCATACAGGACAAATCCATAATTAGCGTGTCATGCTTGGTCTGACTTTCATATACAACATTAATCATCAATGCAATGTCAACACAAAGCAATAAATACATTAATATCAAACTTCTACTACAGTCGCACCCTCCCGCCACTCTCACTTGGTAACTGGGCAGGCTACATAACATCACATCCAAATAACTCACCCTCTTAACCCACATATTCATAAAAATAAACATAGTCCCAGAATATATAGCCCATATTCTTCAATACGACAGAATAACTAATACATCTTAATGCATTTCCCACATATAAACTCACCCCTGAAACAGTAGGTAATTTCAGTTGTTAATGTCCTATTAGCAAACAAGTGATTTCTAATTTTAAATCTGTAACTATGTACAGTAAGTTTTCTTTCTATTAAAAATGTTTGACTTGAATCGGTTTGAGATAGACATAAAATATTTATGTATAGAATGTCTCTACCTACCAGTAAACTCATTTTCTGTATTTACATTCTTATTTGACGGGGGAGAGGAAGAATATTAAGGTCATCAGATGCAAAGATCATTAGTACTCGCTTATTTTTCTGGGGGGGTGTGTGTGCGTATACATTGGCTATCGAAAATTGCCTTGAACCTTTTTCACATTCTATTGTGTCTGTGCATCAGACTTGCATGTGTTTATAGGAGTTTATTTCCACTCATCAACACACCATAGTCCTCACCTTTTGGGGCCAAAATTGTTTTATTTAGGGGCAAAGCATATAATTATCTCAAAAATAATATTGAAATCCAACAAGTGAATAAATCTCCCCCCCCCCCCCCCCCCGAGTCAATTGCTAGCAGAAACACCTTTGACAGCAATTACAGCTGTGAGACTTTTGGATTCAGACTCCACCAACTTTTACACACCTAGATTTGGCAATATTAGACCATTCCATTCTTCTTTGCAAATTGTTCAAGCTTTGTCAGGTTCCTTGGGCCAGCAGTCTTCAAGTCATGCCACAGATTTTTGATTTGGTTGAGGTTGGGGTTCTGATGGTGCCACTCCATCTACCTGTTTTTTGTTCCTTAACCACTCCAGTGTAGATTTGGCTGTGTGCTTCAGATCATTGTCATGCTGAAAGGTGAACTTTTGTCCTAGTTTCAGCTTTCTGTCAGAGGGCAGCAGGTTTTCTTGAAAGACCATTCTGCCCTTTTTTTTTTTTTTTTTTTCCCCTTTCATTGGCCCTTCAGTCCTAATAAGTACTCCAGTCCCCTGACAATGAGAAACATCTCCTTAATATGATTCCATCAGCATGACTCACAGGAGGGATGGTGTTTTCCGGGTGATGTGCTGTTTTGGGTTTTTGCCAAGTATAACACTTTGAATTCAGGCCTAAAAGTTCTCTAGTTTCATCAGTCAACTAAATTTTTGCCACATGGCTTCACTATCCCCAAGTGTTTGTTTCCATACTTCAAATAGGGTGGCAAGAAAGCCCGTTTCTATCATACAAGTCAAATTTGTGACGTGCTTGGAATATTGTTGTCAAATGCATACCTTGACTTGTCTTGGCCATGGAAACCTGTAGATCTTTCATAGTTGCCATTGGTCTTTTAGTTGCCTCCCTGATCAGTTGTCTTGCTCAGTCATCCAGTTTGGAGGGACAGCTTGATCTAGGCAGGGTCATGGTGGTGATGTGCACCTCCCACTTCTTAATATTTGACTTAAATATGTTGAGGGCTTCCAAAATAGACTGTGCTCAGAGGGATATTTAAGGACTTTGCAATTCTTTTATTCTCATCCCCAGATCTGTACCGATCCATAATTTAGTCCCGGAGTTGTTGTTTTTTGACAGCTCGTAATTTGGTCTTTGTTTTGTAATGCACTGCCTCATGTGAATCAGTGCAGTTTAACACAGGTGGGACCAGTTTGCTTGGTGTGTGCTTTTGAAAGAGATTAGTTACACCAGACCTTTGACTATGTAGGATTGCTACAAAAGTTCAGAGCTGATAGGGGAGGCAACAATTATCTAACAAAGTTATTTGATTTTCTGAGGAATCCAGAATAGATTTTCTGAGGAATCCAGAATAGATTTATTATTTGGCAGTTGGGGTATAGGATGTATGCATGTATCTTGCACCAGTTGATCCACACAGTCTACCTCTTGCTACAGACCTCCCATCCAAAAATTGCAGTAAAAAAAAAAAAGTTTAATATCTGCAACTTGATTAAGGTGTAAAAGTATACGTTCATGTTTGATGATGTGAATACTCGCTTTATAAAATATGCATGTTATTCCAAATCCTGCCCCAGAACACATTTAAAATACCATCTTTGCACATGCATACTTTTTTAGCACAGCAGCAACAATACTTGCATATTCTTTCCCTTCTGAAAATTCACTTAAAGGCGATTATTAAAAGCCCTATGCATGCCAAAGCTGGAAATAGCGCGGACGTTGGGCCGATGCGCACTGTGCAGATTTTAAAAATCATGCAAGTATCTCCTGGTACACGCACAAAAACATTTTAACAAAAAAGAGGAGGGGAATGGGCATGGTCTGGGCAGGGCATGGGCGTTCCTAGATTTACCAATGAAATTTGCGTGTAAGTATTTACTTGCATAAGCACGTGCCAGGGTCCCCTACCGTGTAACTTTACTTCTGCTATGGATGCTATCTTCCAAGGATACCTGCAAAGCAGGGATGTTAGAATATCTCAACAGAGGGGTTTTGATTAAGACTGAAGTAGCCAAGATGAACGTAAATAAAAAGCATGCTAATGTGAATGATTCTAAACTGCTAATAAGCAGGTTGTGAATATAAATACAAAGAGAAATGTAAGTAAATTTAAAAAAAAAATCACTTAATTGTCTGTGAATGTCACATTGTATGTGAATGTTAGAAGTCTGAAAAGTAAGAATATATAGCATTATATGAGGATACAGACAGGATATCAGATATGGTAGAAGGAACATAGCCAATAGAACACTGATACTTGGGTATAAATTATAGTAACAAGACAGGTAGATCAAAGCAGTGGAGGTGTAGCACTATATGAAAATGATGGTATAGAGTCAAGTAGGATAAAAGCCCTGCAAGAAACAAAATATACTGTGGATTCCTTATGGATAGAAATTCCATGTGTCATAAGTGAGTATAGTAGTGAATGTATACTACCATCCACCTGGCCAAAATGGAGAAACAGATTATGAAATGCTAGCTGAAATTAGAATGGGATATAAAATAGACAGCAAAATAATAATTAAAAATTTTAATTACCACATTACTGACTGGGTAATTGTCTCATAGGCATGCTAAAGAGGTTAAGTTTCTAGATGCCAGTTGGTCCCAATAGGAATGAGAGGGAGAACTACTTTAGATTCTCTCTTTTTTTTTTTTTTTTTTACTGATTTTTAGTATTAGTTTTTATTTGATTTGTTTTTATGTCTGTCCATACTATGTTCTTTGTATTTTTTATTTTGCTTTTATGAATGAATTATTCTAAACCACCTAGAAATGATGATGGGCGGTTAAGAACATTTTAAAATAAATTCATGAACTGGTGCAAATGTGGGGCCACTATCAGAAGCAATTACAATGTAAAAGCAAAATGATATAAATCACTGGAGGCAGGACATAAAGTAAAACTACTTCAGTAGCACATAACTTTAAATTGGGTGACAGAATATGGAAATTAGAAAAAAAAAACCTAAAAGGAGCATTTGTAATGGTTAAGTTTGCATGAGATATGGACATTGTTCAAAAATAACTTAATAGATGACAACTATCACACTCCAAATTACGCATGTAGTACAAATTGTAATGTCCTCTTTTAAATGACCATCATACTGGGCATTATCGTAAGTGTAAAACACTCGCTCAACTCTGCTGTTCTTTATAATCGGTCATTTGTTCAGTGATTATTTTATCCTTAATGCTAGTGTACCCCAAATCATAATCTTCCTTGATGATAATTTTCCATATATGAAAATCACTCTAGTTTGAAAATGTTTTTGCTCAGTATTGATGAACAGTATCAGTCTTTAGCAAATCTTGTTCATACATTTTAACTTGTGCCAAATCACTTAGCTACTTGAAGACGTGCTTATTCCATAAGAGAAAGTGGTTACAGTGGTCTTCACCCGATCCACTAAAAGATGTCGCCAATCAAAATGCCCGACATGATCTGTGTTTTGGAGAGTCTTCCTTCGTCTTGGGGCAAACATGTACCTATAAATGTACCACAACCCAAAATCATATCATATTGTAATTTCCAACTTGTATACACATTTTAAAAGTAGAACGGAGGCAGAACTTACTGCAACATGTCAACCTTTTTGGCTCGTCTGCATCGGTTTCCAGTCACATCTACCGGAACCAGTTGCTACTGATTTTATTTAAAGCCCTCTTAACTGTCAATCAAACAGACGTTGTGTGTACACCAAAATGTCCCAAATCATATGATTGAATACCACTCAATAGCCAGATTTCATTCTTGGGGATGTACATGTTTAGCCTATAAATCTATTCTTCTTATAAATGTAATAAAGATTGAGGGTCTTCCCCCCACCCCCTCTCGCATTGGTTGTTATCTTATCGATTACGTACCACTTGAGATCCTGAAAATTATGACAATAATGAAGCGATCGATCTGCATGTAACTGATTGAGAACTGGAGCTGTTTGTCAACAGCTAAATTGCAAGCTCCCATAATGGCCCATTGCTTTCGGTATTCTCATAACTTTCAAGTTCCGGTAGATGAGACTGAAAACCAATGCAGACGAGCCAAGAAGGTCAACATGTTGCAGTAAGCTCTGCCTCTGTTCTACTTTAAAAATGTGTATACAGGTTGGATATTACAATGATATGATTTTGGGTTGTGATACATTTATAGGTACATGGTTTTTCCCCATGACAAAGGAAGACTCTCCAAAACATGGACCGTGTCAGGCATTTTGATTGGTGGCATCTTTTAGTGGATCGGTGAAGACCACTGTAACCACTTTCTCTTATGGAATAAGTATGTTTTCAAGCAGCTAAGTGATTTGGCACTCAAGGTAAAAAGTATGAACAAGATTTGCTAAAGACTGATACTGTTTATCGATACTGAGCAAAAACATTTTCGAAGTAGAGTGATTTTCATACACAAAAAATTATCAAGGAAAATTGTGATTTCGGGTACACTAGTATTAAGGATAAAATAATCACTGAACAAATGACTAATGATTTTAAAGAACGGCAGAGTTGAGCGAGTGTTTACACTTATGATGATGCCCAGTATGATGGTCATTTAAAAGAGGACATTACAATTTGTACTACATGCATAATTTTGGGTGAGATAGTTACCTATTAAGTTGTTTTATTGATTGACTACCACCCATTGATTAACTATAGTGACACCCATATTTTTAAATAGCATTGTTCAAAAATTCCATTTTAGAAGTTCAGATAAAATATATTTCATGCATTAAAAAAGGTTTAAAGCAGAGCAAACAATTGTAGTCATGGTTTAATGGTGAGGTGAAAAAAGAAGTTAAAGCCAAAAGCAAATCTTGCAAAAAAAAAAAAATGGATAGCATTCCCAAATGAAAAAATGCAAACGCACAAGTACTGGCAAGCTAGATGTCAAACAGTAGTAAAGCTAGGTCAAAAATGAATTTGAGAAGATTGCCATAGAGGGAAAAAGTAATTATTACAATTTTTTCAAGTATATTCAAAGCAAAAAGCCTATGAGGGAGTCAGTTGGGCCGTTATATGGCTGAGGGGTAAAACAGTTGCTCAGGGAGGACAAGGGAATAGCAGAAAAACTAAATGAATTATTTGCTTTGGTCTTTAGGAGGATGTTGGGAACATGCCCATACCGGAAACTTTCTTTGGTGATAATTCTGATCAACTAAATCAGATATCTGTGATGATAGAAAATATAATGGATCAAACTGACAAACTAAAGAGTTACAAATCATTAGGACCAGATGTTATCCACCACAGAGTAATGAAACATGAAATTGCAAACCTATAACTAAAATCATTTAAAACTATGGATGCAGTAATACTGGCTTAGATTTTTTAGCTTTACTACTGTTTGTTATTGTTAGCATTAATATGTACTTGTTTTATTATATTTTATTATGTATTACTAGTTAGTTGTGGTGTCCATTACCCACTGGGAGTACATTGTTCATTCCACATGATAAAGTCTAAATAATAAACATGCCTGAAGAATGGTGGATGGCCAATATAACACTGATTTATTAAAAAGGACTCCAAGGTGATTTGGGAAACTATAAATCATTGAGCCTTACATTGGTACCAAACAAAATGGTAGAAGCTATTCTTTAAAATAAATAAATAAATTACTGGCCATATAGATAAACAAGGCTTAATGGGGATAACTGCATATCTGGCTATAAGTTTAGCTGGATAAGAGGCTCATTATGCCGGATAACTTGTGAGCTTGTGACCCGAATCCCGAAAACTGAGTTTTCCCGAAATTTGAGAGAAAAATTTGTTTTCGGGTTAGAGCGGGGAGGAGGGGAGCATTTATTTAAAAAAAAAACAAAAAAAAAAACCCCATACCCAATCCAACCCTTCAGATGTACTTAATTACAACCCCCCATCCCGATCCTCCCCCCCCCCCCCAAGACTTACTAAAAGCCCTGGTAGTCCAGCGGGGGTCCCAGGAGCGATCTTCCACTCTTGGACTGTTGGGCCTGCCAGGAATCAAAATGGTGCCAGTGGCCCTTTGCCCTTACCATGTGACAGGGGCTACCGGTGCCATTGGTTGGCCCATCACATGGTAGGAGCATGTGACAGGGGCCGACCAATGGCAACAGTTGCCCCTGTCACATGGTAAGGGCAAAGCGCCTCCAGCACCCTTTTGAATCCTGGCACCCAATGGCCCGAGAGGGAGAGATCACTCCCAGGACCCCGCTGGACCACCAGGGCTTTTAGTAAGTATTCGGGGGGATCGGCATAGGGGAGGGGGGGTTGTAATTTAAGTAAATTTGAAGGGTTGGGGCAGTTTGTTTTTTTTTGCTCTGTTTCCAAAAGCAAAATGGAAAAGGTTTCCAGGCTCAGGGAGTGGACTGAAATTGTCCACAATGAAAACGAACCAAAAAAAAATTTGTGCACATCCCTAGTAAATGGCTTTTGAATATCTACCCCATAAAGTATAAAAAAAAAAACCCAAACAGACTCAATTGGAAACTACAATAAGCCAGACTCTGTATGCAGTGCAACAATGGAATAACGGAAACATCACCATCAAGAAAACAAAACAGTGATAGTAAAAGCATACTCATAAATTTAATACATTTTTCAAAACAGCTAACAAAAAGAATATTCAGTAATTTCCCAAATACCAATAAAATATTTTAAAACAGCAAACACATCAAGTAACATCCAATAATTAAAACAAATAAGGATTTTAAAAATCCCCCTGCTCTGCATACCTGGGAACTTTTGATTTCCAATCATCTTGAGAATGTGAATGTGCAGGCAGCAGCAGCAGTCTCCTCCTTGGTTCCATGTAGCATCTCTCACACACAAGCTCTCTCTTTCTCCCATATGTATTCATATATACACATGCGCTATCTCTCCCTAAAACATGCAGGCAGCACCATCTCCTGCTTGGGCCCTTGCAACGTCACATACATACACACATACATACACATATACATACACACATACATACATACACACACATACACACACACATACACATACACACACATATACACCCCTATACAGAAGCCTCCTATCTTTCACTGCATGGACCTTATCTGGTGGACCCTCTCTTCTAGTGCATGGCCTGGGCCCAACACAGCAGTCTTCAGTCACGCAGTTTGGGGGCCCAACGTGGCAGCCTTGAGTCTCGCAGCCCAGGCCTGATGCGGCAGCGAGCCTGGCCAGGATTGACCAAAACAAAATAAATACAGAGCCGCTGAGACTCGGGGCACTGTGCTTTAGACTTTGGGCATGGGCCCCATGTGGTCAGGGCTAACGACGCCCCTGACCTTGATAGTGGTATCCAAATACCTCATGGTTTAAATAATGTAAAAGCAGCAAGCATTTCAAGTGGGAGAGAATCCTAGAACAAGTAAGGGGCTCCAAGGTATATACTGAAGAGCAAGTATTTATTCACAGAAGTGATGATGAATGTGAATCTTCCAGGTGGTGGTGGTGGTGCAAAACTGGTATCTGAATTCAAGAAATCATGGAGTTAGCACTGAAGATCCTTAGTTGTAAGGAAATGATGATAAAGCCTGAAGTCAGGTGGACTCTGCAATATTGCAGCAGGAATGGAAAATGGGCAGACTAATTGGGTTTTACAGTCTTTCTCTGCAATCGTGTTCTATTTGTTATGCGTATTTGTTGACTATTTGTATGGCATCCCATGCAATCTACACATTTTTTAATACAGTTTCTATTCTTAAACCTCTTATTTTCTGACTTTCAAGACTCACATTTATCTCAGAGCTGAACAAGAAATGAATCAATGAGCCAGAGGACAGACGAATTAAGAAGCAAAAATAACATTTCTGACTAAATCGATAGGAGAAAAATCACGATGGTTGGCCAGCTAGCTTGCTCTGGTGTTACAAAAAGAATACCTGAACGGGGAGAAAAGCAAGTGAGGGAAAATGAACACTTTTTTGACCTACAAAAGTCTTTACCAGAAAATAAATAATATTATAACACCCAAATTCCTATTAAATCACTTTGCAGCAAGGAAATAGTTATTATACAAATAAATTACAAATTTAAAATACAATAAAAGTCAAGGTGACTGTCTTTGATAAGTTATAATTGTCAACTGTGGAAAATAGAAGAATGAAAATCAGGATCTTTTTTGCTTTGATAACTGACTACGAAACTAGATGTATGATAACAGCCTCAGGGGCAAGAACTCTGTTTAATTGGAATTCTATGAAAACATTAAAAAAACAATAATAGGGCTAAAAGCTAAAAAACTGGTCAATTTTTCTTTATTTTCTCTAGACCATTTGCCTGGTGATAGCTATCTAAATATATTTGTTTATTCTATATAAGCTCATCTCAGTTGTTATATTTTGATGGCCTACTGTGGATTGTGCACTTATTTACAATAGTGAATTTTTTATTGTAAATTTTAGAAAATGTTTCTTTATTAAATGTTTGGGTTATTTTCTGTGCCTTTTAAATGTGTTCAATCGAATACTTTAATTCTTGACATTTATATATTTGTTCGATTGGCTTGTTTAGAACCAAGCGTATTTTGTTGTTTATATATTGTTTGATTGGCCTGTTGAATCACATGGGCGCTTTATAACCACTATTTACTTTCTCTTTTCAACTCAGATTAAGTTTTAACGGCACTTGTTGACTGATCGTATATATTAAAATTCTCTGCTCTGATTGGTGCTTTTTCCCACATGATATATTTTGGCACCTTTCAGCTTTTTAAAATGTCCCTGGTAGCATCACTGAAACAATACTAAAAGTCTGCTTTGACAGCCTGGGTTTGTTTGGCTATATATAACTCTGATCAGCTTTTTTTCAATTTGTGACTTTTTCCAATGGTTTTGTTGCCTCATTGGATGGCTTTCCTATACATTTATGATTTTTATTATGCTTTTTTTGTGCCCTGGGACTGACTGACTTTATTGAACTTTGGGAATGAATGAACACTTAATTTGTTCTGAAAACAGGACGACATCTTCATACGTTTACCATATTTTTTTGCTGTAACTGGTAAGTTTGACATCCATGTTCAGAAAATCTTTTCCCTGAAAGTAAATTACTTTGTACACAGTAAGGGCAGACTTCCAGTAGCTCTGTTGGCCCTGGAAAAGACTGGATTCATTTTAGGAAGAGTTCCCCGTTTTGTGGCAGATTTTTCAAGATTCTGTGGCGGATGACGTGACAAATTCATTAAATTTTGCATAGTTTCACACACAACTATGCAAAAATGTTATATTTTATTGATAACCTTTTATATTTGTTTTTAAACAATATTTATATATACAAAATGTATGAAGTAGCAAAAATCAACAGTTTATCAAGGTAAGACCTAAAAGTGTAATGTCAGTTTTGTTTTTAATTGGCAGAGTTTAACCATCCATTTTATATTTTCTTGAGAAAGTTCTTGTCATCTTTCCAAGTGTGTGAGCTGCTTATGCCAAACATGTTCTCAGTATCAGCAATTTGGCATGCCTTTAATTACATAAAAATTACACATATATTGTACACATGGTAAGAGATACAAAAAGGGTTTGAACTAATCCAAGTTAAAACTTGTCGGCAGTAGTGCCACTCATCAAGGCTTCTATGAATTGAAATTAATGCCTCTTGACCAGCTGTAAAACACTATCACCTTCAGTCTTCCAAAACACATCCAAGTCTTTGAAAATGGTGTATGATTGCCCAGATATACAGGTGCCAAGAACCTTGCATGAAGAAATTCTTCTATAGGAACATCACTCCATCCAGAAATTATATCATAAGCATCTTTGGATCTTTGAACTGAGGCTACAAAGAGATATGAAACTGTTTAGAAAGGCACTAAAAACGTGGCTTTTTAATCAAGCATTTGATATAGAATTGAGCAAATTATTTTATTTTAATTAATTTTTAATCAATTTATTGTAAGTGATTTTATTTATGAGCTAATTAATTTTTTGTTTTATTTTAAGACCAAATTGTATTTTAATTTGTATAATTTGATTTAAGTATCATGTTTGTTCTTTTTTAAATTTTTACAAATGTAAATCGTTGTGAAGGATGAAAAACTATACATCGGTATATAAAACCGAATAAATAAGTGAGGAATCAAACATTCTGACTGCTGTCCCTCTCCATTCTTTCTTCACTTCAGGATAGGAGGAAGGGGGGGAGGGAACAAAGGAAGAAGTTTCCCTACAGGCTGTGAGGGGAAGGGCTGAACCAAGAGCAGAAAGAGAGAGCTGAGATTGAAGGAAGGCAAAGTCCTTGAAGTTTTGTTCAAAGGATTAAATTAAGAGGTGTTAAAGCTTTCAGGAATGTTTATTCTGTGGCAGATATAAAATATGCACCATCAAGCTAATTATGCAGTTTCTCGCCCAATCCCAGGAAGGTAGGGACACTGATTGCTTATAAGACCACTGAAGAAAGGGCCAAATTGGTCTTATAAACTAACGTAGGATATCATCTTTAGATACATTTTACTCAACGATATAAAAATTCACTACCCTCAAAGAATCTTTCATATATATGTGTGTGTATTCATGTATTTTTGTGCATGTATATATGTGTATATATATATATATATATATATATATATATATATATATATATATATATATACTAGAGATGTACATTCGTTTTTCCCGAATTAAGCAATTTCAATGAAATTGCCTAATTCGGTATGGTTCGGGAGAACCAAAAAACGAATAAAATTTTTCAAAAATTTCAGAAAAATTCATTTTTCGGGTTAGCGTGAAAAAACGAACCACGGAAAAAACAAAATTCTCGCAGGGGGGCCCTGAAATGCAGCCCAACACGATATCAAAACCCAAAACACATCTCTATTAAATACAGTATATATGTTGAATAGATTGGATGAATACTCATGCAGTCAAAATTAAAACAATCATTTTTACAATTATGTATGTCAGATATTCTTAATGTAGCATAGACTTGGAAGGTTTGACCAACTACCAAAATATATAATGAATCATGTTCCTTAATTCTTTCCATAGTACCAATGTGATTACTGCATGTCCAAAATAATTAGTACATATCCAAAAGCCGTAGCTCATATCTCTTTGATCCAAGTAAGAACTTTGACAGTGGTATCCACAATTACTTGTAGTTCTAATGGAGATCCAGTTTTAAATTTTGAACTTTAAATGTGGTACCCAGAATAATATGTGGTAATAGGGATGAATTCCACTTTAAATACTTCAAACGTGAGCTATTTATGATATGGATTCTGAGGTATGAAAACTGCTCGTTCCTCAACAAAGACCTCTGTTTCACCGGTAGCTGTATTTCATTAGGAGGAAGATTAAATCAGCTTGGATAACAGGTCATCAGGTCTGAAAACCAATATATTCACAAAATATGTATGTGTATCAGAATATGACATAATTTAATAAATGTTCACATGTATTAGTTTACTCACATAGGGGTTGATTTTAAAAGATGCACACGGTGCGTGCGGTTGCTGATGTGCACACATGGACGCGGCATAAAATACGTTTCCCCGCATGCACATGGGCGTTGGATTTTACATTCCGCGCCATTTGTGCGGGTGGGTCGGGACTCACACAGCGATGCAAGTAGGTCTTCCCCAGTTCCCTCCTGGCATACCATGGCCCCAGAATTCCATGACCGAATGGGAGGCTTTGCTATGATTGACAGCTGTTTCTAGCTCCAGCTCCCAGCCCCAATGATGGTACAGGGCAGCCTCACTTTGATTTTGCACACAGTTTTCCCAGTTATACCCCTAGAAGAGAGGCTAGACAGGGGAGATCCGATACAGACATTTAAATATCTGGACAGGTTAATGCACAGGAAGCCAAGCTTTTTCAATGGAAAGGAAGCTGTAGAACTAGGCGTCACAATATGAAACTCCCTGGGGACAGATTCAGGAACTAGGTGCTGTGGTTTCTTTTATTGCATATGCTTAAGTAAACGTAAGATGACATTTGGGATATTTTTCAGTAAAGAATGTTACTGGGATGTCTGATATTGGTTCCTGAAAAAATCATTCTGAATTTCTTTGCAGAGAATTTTGTTGCTTGATACCTGTTTCGACTGAAAGGTAGATTAATTGTGACATAGGTTCCATGAGGACAAATAATACTTTAATAAACCAGGTGTAGTAGATTTATACCTTACAGATATTCCTGCTCTTCAATAATACATACAGGGGCCAATAATCAGTAAGAATGTACAGTGTTTTTTTGTTTTATCATTTTGCTTTCAGTGCTCACTGATATTGAATTAGTGCGCACTAATGCGTGATAGTACATACCGTACTCAGAACTAGGTGCACACTAAAAACAAAATGGAACAAAACTAAATCAGAAGTTGGAGAAAAAAAGAAATGAAAAAACAAAACAGTTTATTTTGGCTGCACCCGCCCAGTATTCATACATTTTTCTATGGGTAAACACAGTCTGATTATTGCTGTGAGGAGATTTCATTTTGAAATCCCTGCACCTAGTTTTCGGCGCCTAGTTTGCTGGCGCAATTTTCATTTGAAAAATAAATTTAAAATCCTATGGATGTTGCAGGGCCAGCAGCCAGATTCAAAATTGCCCCCTCCATTTTATTCTCATTAACTCTGAATATAGGGTCTGATTTTACAAAGCATTTACATGCTTAAAGTTTACATGCTTTAACGGTGTGTGTAGGCTTTTGAAAATTGCTGTTCTACATCCCTTTGAATTGTCCATAGGTTATACATTTGTAAGTGCACTTTACACGGGTAAATAGCTTTTAAAATTTGATCTGATAGCATTTTACATTTACACAATTAACGTCTTTCAAAATTACCTCCATAGGTTTTAACCTATAAATTTGGAAAAATGCTTGATCTAACGCCACTTTTTATCATTGATATGTAACCTCCATGGTAAATTTGTAAAACATTATTCCATGTGACTAGTATTATCAGTAAATTGGACCCCCTGAATACTAAAATGAAAACTGCTCAGTCAGCTTGGAAGATACTGAGGGGGCAATAATCAGAATTGTACTTATGTAAAATCTTGTTTTGATGAATGGGCCCCCACCTCAGTGAGGGTAAAAGTATACGTGTGGGGAACGTGCTGTGAGTTGCAAAGCATGCAGGGAGATTGTATATTCAGATTTCTGCAGGAACAGCACCTGCTCCCATGCAGGTGAAAAGTTTTTGGCTACTTTATACCTGCGTTTTGCACACCTGACTTTTATTCCTGAAAAGAATATTATCTTGTAGTTCCTCGGCAAGATCAGCATTCCCCTCCTCAATTTAACACCCAAAAAGACTGATGTTGTAACTCAGAGTAGTTCCCAGGGGTTACCTGCCTCTTTACGCAAGATTGCTATGGATGCAAATAAACTCCATGAACTTGCATTGAGAAGTTTTGCTGAAAAACAAAACTCATTAAGAGTGTAGTTATTTTGTGTGAAGACAACTTTGCACACTGGCTTTCACTCTATTCCAAATTTAATGTGCTGCTTTGCATGATATTACATTGCAATAGCTCATTAATTAGAATTTTAGTAAACATTTGTTGCATGTGAAAGTTTATTACTTGGAAGGGGATATTTTGTGAGAGGTTGTTTTTTTTTCCAAAAGGGGCAAATGCTAAAAAAAAAAACCCCAAAAAAAACAAGCCATGCAAAATCATGAAATTTTTATGTATTTTGCGCATTGCAGGCCATTTTGTTTTTTTTCTCTTGTTTGCCCCTTTTATGAAAATAATTTTGCAGCGCAATTACAAGTGATCTCAGCCAATCTGCTTTTATAAAACCAATTTGCATCTTAAATATACAGCAAAGAGTGAAAAGGAAGGAAACCTGAATCCTGCATCCTGATCCTGATCCTGAATCCTGATGTTGATCAAAAGATTTAAGTAAAATCAGAGGCCAAACAGAAATAAGAAATTTGCATGAGAGCAGCTGAAATAAAACTATTTTCTTCAGATTCTAGTGCTTCAGTGCTCTGTCCCATGGAAGTCCCTTAAAAAGAGAAGACAATTATGTTCATGCTTTCCAAGCTAGAAGAAAAGCTAGTTGTTCCTGAAGCACCTAGATGTTCCTAGCAAGTGGTATTCACAACATTTTCATCCAAAGGATAGGATTAATATAGAGAAAGTGATATATTTTTTTAAAAAAAAGGAATTGCAATTACTGCAAGATGCCACTGTCTGAAACACCAAATTAGAACAACTGTATAGTTAGGTAGTAAATAATTTTAAAGAAAAGCACCTTGAGTGAGACGTGCTCCAAAGCTGACGGCTTTCCACCTTCCACTTCTGTAATCCATGTTTGGAAAAGTGTTATCACAGGTACGAGCAGGACTGTGTAATCCAGTATCTAATAGAAAACAGTGGCTATATCTTCAGAAGAGACGAGATATCCTATAGGGCGGAAATGGAATCGTTTTATGATACAGATTGTGCTGTTTTACTGCTGCTAGGTAACCGAATCATTTTATGGTTCATGTTTGTATCTCCAGCACAGTGATATTCAAACTATGGCTTAGAAGCCACATGCGATGCATTTTGAATAGAAAAATAAGGTGTACAATATACAGAACAGAGATTTTACTGACATGAGTGTAACCCTTTGAAACTCGGCTGACTGCTACGGTGGTTTCCTGAATGTAACCCCACAGGTCTCTTTTGGGTGTGTATATAGGACTGCAAGTATTGTACAGTGTGCTGAATTATGTTAAGTTTTAAAGGTAAAAAAAAAAAAAAAATCTTTGCTAAATTTATACAGTGGTACTCCTGATAATCTGAGGCATTTTATGGATTCAGCAGAGGTGGTTAAGCTCCAGTAAAGCCAATGGAACCACAGTATATTGCTGTAGCAGCACCATCAAATTCATGGGTCAAAATGTGGATTACTAGACACACAGGCTGCCCCTCCACTAGCAGCAATGTTATATGACCACATATTTTAATAGCTAATGTTATTTATTTCCTTTCTTTTAGGATCACAGGACAGCACAAATTTCACAGTATTGCCAAGATCAATCGTTGGTTATGAGATCTATTGTCCATATGACTGATGCTGCTCGTACAGGAATAATGCCTCCCAGTCAGCTAACCACAATAAACCAATCTCAGCTGAGCGTACAGCTGGGGCTAAACTTAGGGGGTGCCAGCCTGCCCCACACGTCCCCTTCACCTCCTGCAAGCAAGTCGGCAACTCCTTCTCCATCTAGCTCAGTAAATGAAGAGGATGCAGATGATGCCAACAGAGTAAGTGACAACAGTTCCCCGTTTTTTAACTGGAGAAAGCTCTGAGGTGGCTCACGTTTGCATGGATGGAATGTAGTGCTGTATGAAATATTGCAAATCTTATAGTTATTCTATGATTAAAGTTTAACCTGGTTGCTTTACAATTTATTTTCTGCTTTGAGTCTACCCATGCCTTATTTAACTGTCCATTCACCTGTAATTAGTTTTGCCTTTTAAAGATATTTAGATGCTATACACGTTAAAACTGAATTAAAAGAACACGGCTCTATCTCTGTACTGTGCAATTTTTTAAAAAGTTTACAAGGTAATAAACATTCTCTTAGGAAAGCAGGAGGGTAAGTCCTCACACATGGGTGGCATCATCAGATGGAGCCCAGCACGGAAAGCTTATGTCAAAGTTTCTAGAAATTTGACTGGGTACACTGAGCATGCCCAGTACCACGTGTCCATGCGGAGTCCCTTTTCAAATGGTTACTGAGCTCATGTTCTTTGTTTAAAAAAAAAAAAAAAGTATTTGGAAAAATTTTCACTGATCATTTTCAGATTTTTCCCACGTGTAGGTCCCTCTCTGTTCCCCTGTATGTTAGTCATGTTTTTCAGCATTCAGTAACTTTTCTTTTGCTTCCATTCCCCTGTGGCGGCGGTGCCTCTGTGCTCGCCGAGGTCAATCGCTCGCCACCTCCGTTGTTGTTGTTTTTGCCCCTTCAAATCATCATCATCATGGCCTCAACAGGTTTTTCAGTGCCCAAGGACTGTCCATTACGAACCCACCAGATGTGTGCATTCTCTCCTGGGGGCATCACCCAACGTCCGGAGGTACTGCTTGTGTGACAAGATGACCGCAAAGGGATGTTGCAGGCTACGGTTCTTTGCGAATCGGTGGCCCAATATAACCTCGAACCAGTGGGTTCTGTCCATCGTACATCAAGAGTATTGATTAAATCTATTGGGTGTCCCCCATATTCTCCTCCGTGCCCATTTTCAGGGCTGCTAGTGCATCAGAAGGTACTGTTAAGGGAACTCTCTTCCCTCTTTAACAGCCAGAGTGGTCGAACCTGTCCCACCAAGGTAAGGATTCTACTCCCGGTACTTCCTGATACCAAAGAGAACAGGGGGTCTCCGTCCCATCCTAGACCTGAGGGCCTTGAACAAGTTTCTAAAAAGAGAAAAGTTCAGGATGGTTTTCCTGGGCACCTTGATTCCCCACCTGCAAAAAGGAGACTGCTATGTTCCCTGGATTTTAAAGGATGCATACACCCACATTGAGATTTTCCCAAGTCACAGGAAGTGGGAAAACAGCACTTCCAGTACAGAGTGTTGCCATTCAGGCTAGCATCGGCGCCACATGCCTTTTCAAAATGCCTGGCCATGGTGAGGGAGCACCTCCGCAGACTGGGAGTGCATGTTTTCCCCTATCTGGATGATTGGCTGGTCAAAAGCTCCTCTCGGGCGGGTGCAAGATTGGTCCTTGCACTTGACCATCTGGGTGTTGGAGTTACTATGGTTCATCATAAACTACCCAAAGTCCCATCTCAGCCCGTCACCTCAATTGAACTTCATAGGAACCCTGCTAGACACGGCTCAGGCAAAAGCTTTTCTGCTGCACCCCAGAGCGATTACTTTGGCGTCCATAGCGGAAGTTATTCAGTAGAGTCAGCAGGTATCAGCTCGGCACATGTTGAGGCTGTTGAGCCACATGGCCGCAACTGTCCATGTTACTGCCTTGGCACATTTACACATGGGCAGAGCCCAATGGACCTTGAGGTTAGATTGGGGCCAGGCCACCCAGGACCTCCAGGCCCACATTCACATCACTCCATCTCTCTGGGACTCCTTGGCTTGGTGGTGGGTTCTCTTGAAATTGGAGCAGGGAATATCTTTCCAAACTCCCCCTACCCTAATTGTCCTTACTATGGATGCGTCCACCCTTGGCTGGGGTGCTCATGTAAACAGGCTCCGCACTCAGGGTATGTGGTCCGCCCAGGTAGCACCATGTCAAATAAAGTTCCTGGAGCTCCGGGCGATCGGTTACACTCTATAGGCTTTCAGAGATCAGCTATCCAATAATAATATTAATGTGGTATGCCAACAAGTAGAGAGGCACAGGGTCATATCTCCTGTGTCAGGAAGCAATCCAGATCTGGTCCTGGGCTCTGTCCCATGGGGTTGTATTCCAGGCCATATATCTGGCTGGAACAGAGAATGTGATAGTGGTTGCCGGACCAGGGGATGGCAAATTGGCTCTTCTACCTCTGGGGAAATTCAGACGTGGACTTGTTTGCATCCCCCTGCAACAGGAAGGTGACTCAGTTCTGCTCCCTGTATCTTGTATGTCAGCGAATCAGCCTCAGAAGCCTTTGCTTGCCATTGGGGCAGAGGTCTTTCTGTATGTCTATGCTCCACTTCCTCAAGTAACGAAGACTCCAGAAGCTTCGAGAGGACAGAGGGACTATGATCCTCATAGCCCCTCATTGGCTGAGACAGGTCTGGTTTCCACTCCTCCAGGAGTTGTCCTTCCGGGAACCGATCAGTCTGGGCACTTCCCCAGAAATCACACAGGATCAGGGCAGGCTGCAGCATCCCAACCTCCAGACCCTGTCACTCACAGCCTGGATGGTGAAAGGCTGATGATGCAGCCGCTGGATCTTTCCGAAAATATGTCTCGGGTCCTTGTAGCTTCTCAAAAGCCTTCCACTAGAAAGTCCTACGGACTGAAGTGGAGAAGGTTTTCCGTGTGGTGTGAGCAGAAGGCTCTAGATCCTTTCCCCCTGCCCCACACAAAAACGTCTTGACTACCTTCTACACCTATCAGAGTCTGGCTTAAGAAACCAACTCCATAAGAGTTCATCTAAGTGCAATTGGAGTATACCTCTAAGGTGTAGATGGTACGCCCATCTCTGTACAGCCAATAGTTGGCTGTACAGCGATGGGCGTACCATGGGGGCCTGCTTCAGTTGAAGCCTCCCCTGTGGCCCCCCGTTGTGTCTTGGGACCTCAATGTGGTGCTAGCTCAGCTGATGAAAACTCCTTTTAAGACTTTGCGCACCTGTGATCTGAAGTACCTGACCCGGAAGGTTATATTTTTGGTGGTGATCGCTTCAGCGCGCAGGGTCAGTCCGCTGAAGTGATTGCCACCAAGTTTTATCATGATAGGGTGGTCTTGTGCACACATCCTAAGTTCATACCTAAGGTGGTGAAGGATTTCCATCTATCTAGTCAATTGTCATGCCAACATTCTTTCCCAGGCCTTATTCGCACCAAGGCGAATGAGCACTGCACATTTTGGATTGCAAGAGAGCCTTACCCTTCTACCTGGAGTGGACAAAAGCCCATAGACAGTCCCCAGCTTTTCATTTCTTTTGACAAAAATAGATTGGGAGTTGCTGTTGCCAAACAGACACTATTGAATTGACTGGCAGATTGCATCATCTTCTGTTATGCTTAGGCAGGACTTCATCTTGGGAGTCATGTCAAGACTCATTCTGTCAGAGCCATTGCAATGTCTGTAGCCCACTTGTGAGCAGTTCCCGTGGAGTTCTTTCCACACATTCACATCACACTATTGTCTGGATAGGGATGGCCAACGTGATAGTGGTTTGGCCAGTCTGTTGTCCGGAATCTCTTTGAGGTGTAGAACCCAACTCTCCCTGCCTAGGGCCCATTGTTTGGGTTCAGGCTATCTTCCCTTCTGTTTCCAACAGCACTGCTGATGTTGTGCACTTGGTTGGTGCTTGTTGGTCCCATTTGTGTTGGGGAGCAGCCTGTAGCTAGGGATTCACCCATGTGTGAGGACTACTATCCTGCTTGACCTAGGAGAAATCAGTTGCTTACCTGTAACAAGTGTTCTTCTAGGACAGCAGGATGTTAGTCCTCAAACCCGCCTGCCACCCCGCGGAGTTGGGTTTCTCCTGTTTATTATTTTATTTTTATCATAATTCTATATTAAGAGACTGAAGAGGGATCCCACATGGACATGTGGTATAGGGAATACCGGGCATGCTCAGTGTACCTAGTCAAAGTTCTAGAAACTTTGTCATAAGTTTTCCGTGCCAGGCTCCATCCGATGTCACCTATGTGCGAGGAGTAACATCTTGCTGTCCTAGGAGAACACCTGTTACAGGTAAGCAACTCTGCTATACTTGCATTTTTCTGCCGTCATTTTTTTTTTCAATTCTGTAAGCTGCTGTATTGTAGTTCTTCTAAAATTCTGGGAAAAGGTATGTTCAGAACAGTTTCACAAATTACCTCCAATGAAAGAATGTCATTGGCTCAAGAAAGGTGTAAGAGATTTCATTTGTGATATCAAAGCCAATATGGATCAGTTAAATGTGATAAATTTCTGAAAATTCATGATTTTCTAGCTTATATGACTACTCGCAGAAAGTTCAGGGGACTTTCAGGCAAGCCGTTTAAAGAATTTTAAAATAACTATTTTACGTATGCAGGTTAATTGTGACCATTTGTTATAGTATGTGAACTTGGAAAATACTGCAAAATGGGTATTCTTTTTAAGCATTTTAATAAAGTGATTTATTTGTATGCTAAGGATGATATAGAGAGTAAATTTCAAAGAGATGTCTGGGGATAAAATATTTTATGCACAGAAATGGTCTTTTACAAAATTGCCTGCCCAATATTCAGGTTTGTGTGCAAGTTTGCCCAGGCTCAGTAGAGGTGTTACTGGGAGAGGAGTTTGGACTTATGTGCATGCTTCTGGATTTTAAAAAGTCTGCATATAAGTTTTCATGGAAAATTTATGTGGATGTAATAGCAGTGAAACTTGTATGGATAGATTTAGTGAAATGATTTTCAGAGTTCATTTATGCACGTAATTCTGCTTTAAAAATTGGTATAATTTAGTAATATTTTACGGACTTTCTTTTTGTGAGCTGTTTGAGAATTAGCATTTTGTTTGACTAAAATAGACTTTCTTTGGAATTAGCAAATGCACTTTATGATTAGCTAACAACCTATCCCTTCAGCAAAGGTTCCATTCATTACGAACTTTCATTTGAAAAAGGCAGACTTTCTGAGTGTTGTGCCAGTGGACCCTTGGATGGGGTGAGATTGGCTCAACATGCAGGGAGGATCCCAGCAGGTTCTCACCACCAGCGGGCGGACCCTAGCAAGGCAGAGACTTGTGGGAGGCTTCATCTATACCAGCTCTTGTTCCCCTCAGGTTGAGCCTTTGAGTGCCGGGGCCAGCAGGACTTAGGCGAGGGTCTCTGATAGGTGGTGTCCGGGGTTAGGCAAAGGTCTGTGGCAGGTGAAAGTCAGGTGTTGTGATGGTCCAGGCAAAGGTCAAAACTGAGAATCTATCTGAGGAGGAAACGGGCAAGGGTATGAAGAAACGGGTCAGGCAAGGCAGGAGCAGGTTGGGTAGACCAGGCAGGAACTGTGAAGCAACGCACACTGTCAAATAGGTTGGACCTGTTGCTGAGGCAACTGGGGAGATCTGGGCTTCCCTTAAGAAGGGGAAAGCTGTTGATGTCATCTAAGGGCGCCCCAGGTGTTTTCCCGCCACAGACCTTTAGATTTCATAATATCAGCATGCACTAGTGGAGACGGGCAGTGTCCTACCACACCAGCAGGGATGGTGGCGACTACTGCATCGGCAAGGAAACTTTACAGTGGCGACATTGGGGTGAGTATCACAACTTCTCAGGTCCCTCCTGTGAGCCACGAATCACAAGACTGAAATAGTATTCAAAGGATCTGTTACTTGTGTCTTTATATAAAATGTAAGCAAAGCCCTTAACCATCATTAGTAACCTTGCATATATTTTATCACATTGTTTTTTGAATATGTATGCATGTCTGATAAAATTGTATTAACTGTATTAAGAACATATATCAAATATATAGACCAAATCTCAAAGTTAAGAGCTGATTTTCAAAAGCATTTACACGTTTAAAACTGGGTTTTACATGTGTAAATGCACTTTACCTATGTAAGGGCCTCATTTTCCAAGGAGTTACCACGTGTGATAATTCCGCAAATCGCGCTAACGTTTGTTTAGAGAAAGTTAGGAGATGCTCTGGCAAGTTGGCACTAGCCATAAGTATAATCCTTGTTTTTCCTCCCCTCACAAAGTAAATTGGTCATTGTATTATACACACAATACTGTCTACAATGGGATTTTCAATACAAAAACATGGAAGAAATATAAAAAAAAAGTAATTTGTCTATTTTGGAGAATTCTAGCTGTGCTTTGTAATAGTGACTATTTTCTCACTGCTATTTAAATTGGCCCTGTATAAGTAGTACGTTGTTGCGGTTCCCTAGGTCATCGGAGAAAAAAGAGCTGCCCCAGATTCAGGCAAGAAACCGAAGACTCCAAAGAAGAAGAAAAAGAAAGATCCAAATGAGCCACAGAAGCCGGTGTCTGCCTACGCCCTCTTCTTCAGGGACACACAGGCTGCAATTAAAGGGCAAAACCCCAACGCCACTTTCGGAGAGGTTTCCAAAATAGTAGCATCTATGTGGGATGGTTTAGGAGAAGAACAAAAACAGGTAATGAAACATGAAAAATGTATCGTAAAATAGATCAAAGTAGCAAATTACTTCTTGATCTCAGTGCTAAAATCAACGGGGATGGGGTAGTTGGGTCCACCCCAGCCCCCATGCCTACCCTCCTTAACTGAAAACAATGAGACACAATCCAAAGTTGATAACTCCCAAGAAATATTTGATCAAGTGAAACTGTAAAGTCCACAGCTTTCCAGAGAAGGGACTCTAACCTAGGTAGCAGAGTTCTTTCTGAATACATTTCCCCAGATCCCCAAGAGAAAGGGATGAGCCAAGTAGTAGTTCAAGAGTACACATTCTTTTGGATCCCATGGCCTGCACAGGGCAAGCAACACCTTAATCCTCTTAGGAGATTCTGTTTGTGTCTGAGAATTACTGGGCAACCTGTTACTCTTAAAGTAAGACTGCTGGCCCACAGCCATGGGTCACAACCATACCGGGGATTAACCGAGCTGCTGTTTTTTCCAAGGCCACGCAGGCCCTGGCAACCGCCAAATGTCTAGCTTGTAAAGTCCTTAGCAGCCCTAAAAGCATTCAGAGCTCTCTTGTGAAGCATTCAGGCCCTTCCCCATTTAAACCCTCTCAGACCTGAGTGTCCCTGCCAGCTGTGACAGTGAAACAAATTCAACAATATTGCATCCAAGTAACAAAATTAAAGTAGCGAATGGTAAACCACAGATATAAATGTCAAACCTTAACACTTTCCGACCCTTGAATCCTCAATACAACTCCATGACCTGCCCCTTGCATCGTCCTCAAACACAGGAAGGATGGGTGAGAATCGCAGCAACAGTGGGAATGAGAAGGCAAAAGACCAAGATATAGCATGATTCCCCTCCTTATATCTGCTCCCCAACCTGATGTATCCCCAGTATGGGCTGACTGGTTCCTGCACAGCCTACCAAGAGGACGGGATGTAGAAGTGCTGATGCAACCATACCCTGGACTCATTAGGAACTGCTACAGCCAACCACATGGCCCCAGGCAGGCCTTGTAAGTAACACAGCCGTTTTGTTGCATGTGGCCTCTGTATCAGGCACGGCAACACGTTTTTAATATGGGTAGTCGTGATCAACCCAAACTCCTTAACCAGAAATGGTGACACACAATATAGCACGCAATTGATCAACTGGAATAAGAAGTTTCAGGTTTGTTAATGACCTGACAAGAGAATATTACCTATGTACTTGAGCCCTTCCTTCATACATTTCACTGAATCCTCCCTTCCCGGTAGGGAAGGAGAGGAGAAAAGGAAGGCTAGATCCCAGTGTCAACCATAAGCATGCAAGGCCTCATTTCTTTTAGGGAAGTATGTCTATCTCCAGGTTTCACCAGGCAGAAGAGTTTGAAGGTTGCACTCTTCCCTTTTGTGTCTGTAAAGTCACAGTCATGTTCCCTTCCTCAAGACCTGCATCTGACTCACTCTCCTTCTCTTCTGCTGCCAGGGTTTTCAGTATGCTGCTTTGCTGTGTGGGTCCTTTCTAAGTGGTGTACTATCTGTTTTATGCACTGTGCTGCCTGACCTTGCTGCACTCTGATCTCTGGGAATTGTGCTGCCAACTAATCCAGTAAGCTTATCTGACTTCCCTATGGCTCGTACAGAAACTCCTGGCTCCCCAACTATTTTGTGCCTGTGGCATCGGAGCCAAACCAACTTGTGCCTAACACGACTGCCAAGCTGGTTGAAATGCCCTAACCTCCCTTGGGGCTATTCCTGGAGAGTCAAAATTCATTTCTTAGCATGTGGCCTGCTGTTGCTGCCAAGTCCCAGGGGACCATGCTAGTGGGCCTGTGTCTGGCTCACTGACCAGCTGTCTGGGGAGAATGGAAGGCCTCGCATTGTACTGCTGCTACTCTTCTGGCACATGGGGGTTGTAGCCGCAGCCAGTATGACTCAGGATGCCATTCAGTCATTTCAGAAGGCTGGATGGAGTCACCCTGTATTCCAGCATCACAAGCAAGAGCTTGTGATGCTGGAATACAGGGTCAACGGGGCTGGGGTAGTTGGGTCCACCCCAGGGGGTGGACCCAACTACCCCAGTTGGGTAGTTCAGATCTATAGCCAGTTCTATCTATAGCCAGTGGTAGTTCTATCTATAGCCAGTGGGGTGTAGGGATATATGAATTTTCTTCCTCTTCAATATTATTGTTGGAGCCCTGTTTCCAGGGCTCCACCTCCCATGCAAGAGAAGGTGCCTGGGGTCCCCCTTTCCACCAAGCCCGATGGACTCCCACAGGTGCTTCCCACCCAGCCCAGATCCTCTTCTCCCCCCCCCCCCCCCCCCCCTAAATCATGGGGCTGCTTTCCCACTGCCCTACTCCTGTCCTACTCATTTATTTATTTAACTATTTTCTATACTGATATTCATGATACAAATCATATCATATATATCAGTTCACAAGGAACAGGGGGGTTGTAACAATAATATTGAAGAGGAAGAAAATTCATATATCCCTACACCCCACTGGCTATAGATACTATGATCCCCTGCAAGTCACCTCTGTTGCACCGCTATCTGTCCTCTCTCACCTTTGCTACAGTCTGCGGCTCAACCCTACTTGTTTGATGGTTCCCCATAATCCCTTTTATCATACCTTTACTACCTATTGGCATGTGGGCTGTGGCATCAGTGTATTCCCCCAAAAGGACCCTGCACATTGTTGCAACTGTGCACTGGATGACGACGCTGCTGCTGCTTTCCCTGTGGCCCATTTGGTAGGCTGGAGCTGTCACTTCAGATTAAAGGGATATTGTTGCTGGTAGTGCCAGGCTAGCAGGTGACGCCAAGAAAGGATCTCGATCGGTGATCTGAACTGCAATGGCAACTGTGGGAAGTAAGAGGGCAGAGACCGAAGCACAGGATAGGACAGCCTCCTGCCTTATATCATCTCTTCCTCATCTTGTACCTCACCCCCTACTTAACGTGCCCATGCATCTCCCATATATAGCTAATAGAGAGTCTGCCGACCCCCCCCCCCCCCCCCTAAAATCGACCAGCCTTGAGAGCGCATGCTAGGAGGGAGGATCAGGAGAGTGTTGATTTGACCAGTTGTATGGCTTTGCTCAGGATCTGATAGTCTGCACTGTAGCTGGGACCCTCTTTCCTCTCTCCAATAGAAAGGCGGATGTGCTGTTGGGGAAGGGGGAGGACTGATCAGGGCTGTAGAATGATTATACAGATACCCTGTTACAAAATTGTGTTCATGCATCAAGCATGGCCTCCCTATTTTTTATTTGCAAGTTAACCTAACGATATACTGCACTGATTTGCAAACTGATAAAATTAGAAATCCGTACAGTTCCTCACACATTCCTTTTTTAGTTAAACAATATTTATATATTTATTTACTATAGATACTGTGTAATTTGATATTCAGCTCTACCCAAACTTATGGTAATCTTTGTTTTTTTTTACTTAGCATGTTAGATCTCACTGAGGTGAACAGTAACCATCATTAATTGCTTACATCTATGAGGTCTAATCTTCTGTTCTTTTTAAGTTGGGTATTGATTTATAATTTAAAAAAAATAAAAAAAAAAACTTACTCCTGAGTCAGGGGCATACAACTTTCTCATCCTCAAGGACAATAAACAGGTCTGCTTTCCAGAATAGTTACAATAACTATTCATGAGATATGTTTGCATGGTCTAAGAATTAAATTCATTTGCTTATTATGGTTATTCTGGAAAAAAAATAGATTGCAGTCCTTCTGGAATAGATTTGCACACTTTGCTTAGTCTATAGTACATTCAGAGAGTAATTTTCAAAGTCACGTACTTGCATAAAACATGAGTTTGTGTAAATGGCTCCTTATAACCATTTCACATGGTTTGTGCGCACAAGTGTATGCACAACCCGATTTTGTGCATACTTTTATGCACACAAAAAAATTGTTCTTGGATTGGGGGAGAGGTGACGTTGGAATTTGCATGCATAGTTTTTATTTTAAATAGTATTCACGTAAAGTAACCCTCACAAGTTGTGCTGCAAAGATCAGGTGTAACTTTGTACAGGTTAGTTCATTCACATTGCTTTGAACATGATCGGAAATAAACTTATATGTGTGTCGTTAGAAATAGGACTTTGGGTTAATTTGTGAGCTTGTTTAATGTAGTATTTGTTTACCACCGTTAAGAATTGTGTGGGCTTAGAGATAATAGAACTAGTTTGTTAGTATTTGTAAGTATTAGAGTTGTGAGTTTGCAAAGGTCACTTACTTGATCTAAAAAGGTGAGAATACTAGTTCCTGGGTAACTAATCACTAGTTTGATTCCCTCCCACCCTCCCTAGGCTCTTTCTCTGTTAAATAGATAATCCCCACCCTCCATCTCCCAGTTAAATTCAAAATAAGAGTCAATTAGTAATTTTGAATAATATAGAATTATCCTTGATTTTAGTGATTGAAAAATTTGTCTTGTTGGTTATTCACAAACTAACATGTCAGTTATCAATTTTAAAAACCTTAGATCTTAAAATATACCAAATAATTTACAACCCCTTTAAATTGAGAGGCCTACTTACTCTATAATGAACTTTAAACTTCAGTAAGGTAATAAAATTAAGATGCAGAAGTCCAGCAGTGAGAGCTATCTAGTTTTCTGCACCAAGTGCCACATGTATGATTATCTACCTGTTGGTGAGGTATTGTATGTGTGCACTCTATGTAAAGAGCTCCTGCCTCCTAGATAATGAGTCTGATCTCTGGAGGCCAGACTGGCAGACCTGGAGAAGCTGAGGCAGACAGAGGTATGTAGAGGAGACCTTCTGGAACATAATAAGAATGGTCCCAACTCCAGTCAAGCAGTGCTTATGCTGCTTTAGCGGAGCACGATCTTCAGTGTCAGTAAGCCTGACTTCAGTGCAAGGAAAAATAATGGAAACTGCTACAAAGAATAAAAATCACAAAAAATTTAGATAGACATGGTTTAATGTTGTGCAGCCAGCATAGATTTACCTAAGGGAAGTCTTGCCTCACAAATCTCCTACATTTTTTTTTTTTAAGGGGTAAATAAACACGTGGACAAAGTTGAACCAATAGATGTGGTGTATTGGATGGTCAGAAGGAGTTTGACAAAGTCCCTCATGAGAGACTTCTAAGAAAACTAAAAAGTCATGGGATAGGAGGTGATGTCCTTTCGTGGATTACAAACTGGTTAAAAGACAGGAAACAGAGTAGGATTAAATGGTCAATTTTCTCAGTGGAAAAGGGTAAACAGTGGAGTGCCTTAGGGATCTGTACTTGGACCGGTGCTTTTCAATATATTTATAAATGATCTGGAAAGGGGTACAAGTGAGGTGATCATATTTTGGATGACACAAAATTATTCAGAGTAGTTAAATCACAAGCGGATTGTGATAAATTGCAGGAGGACCTTGTGAGACTGGATTTACAAATGGCAGACAAAATTTAATGTGGACAAGTGCAAAGTGATGCATATAGAGAAAAATAACCCTCGCTGTAGTTACACTGTTAGGTTCCATATTCAGAGTTAACGCCCAGCAAGAAGATCTAGGCATCATAGTGGATAATACATTGAAATCGTTGGCTCAGTGTGCTGTGGCAGTCAAAAAAGCAAACAGAATGTTAGGAATTGTTAGGATTAGAATGGCAAATAAAATGGTAGATGTGGTAATGCCTCTGTATCGCTCCAAGGTGAGACCACACCTTGAATACTGTGTGTAATTCTGGTTGCCATATATATTAAAAAAAAAAAAAAAAAAAAAAAAAAAAAAATATATATATATATATATATATATATATATATATATATATATATATATATATATATATATAATTTGCACTGGAGAAAGTGCAGAGAAGGATGACCAAAATAAGGGCCATGGAACGGCTGCCGTATGAGGAAAGGCTAAAAAGGTTAGGGCTGTTTGGAGAAGAGATGACTGAGGGGGGATATGATAGAGGTCTACAAAATCATGAAAGTACTTGAACAGGTTAATGGAAATTGGTTATTTACTTTCTCAGATAATAGAAGGACTAGGGGGCACTCCATGGAGTTAGCAAGTAGCTAACTGAAAACAAATCAGAGAGCATTCTTTTTCACTCAACAAATAGTTAAGCTCTGGAATTCATTGCCAGAGGATGTGGTTATGGGAGTTAGTTTAATTGGGTTTAAAAAAGGTTTGGAAAAGTTCTTAGAGGAGAAGTCCATAAACTGCTATTAAACAATAAGGAATAGTAGCTTGAGAACTATTTAATATTTGGGTACTTGACAGATACTTGTGACGTGGATTGGCCACTTGGAAACAGGATGCTGGGCTTGATGGACTAGTATGGCATATCTTATGTAAGGTCAGCTGGCAGGAAACCATCAGCTTGGTGTGGCTGGAAGTGATCCTGTGATCTATGTGATGTTTTATCCTCTCACACCGAGGATGTGTCGCCAAGGATGTGTGCTCGGGAGGAAGGATTAGGACAGCTGTTACAGTGCGTGATTCAGTCATTAGATATGTTAATAGCTGAGTGGCTGCTGGGTGTGAGGGTAACTTGCTTACCTGACGTGAAGGTAGCAGACATCACGCGCCGCCTAGATAAAATTTTAGAGAGTGCTGGGGAGGAGCTGGCTGTCAAGGTACATGTGGGTATCAATGACATAGGCAGGTGCAGGAGAGAGGTTCTGGAAGCTAAATTTACGCTCTTAAGAAACTGAAATCCAGAACATCCATGGCTGCATTCTCAGAAATGCTTCCCATACCATGCACAGGACCCCAGAGGCAGATTGAACCCCAGAATCTTAATGTGTTGATGAGACGATGGTGGGGGAAAGGGTTTCCGATTTAAGGACTGGGGTAACATTCTGGGAAAAGTGAAACCTATTCCATCAGGATAGGCTCCACCTTAACCAGAGTGGAACCAGGCTGCTAATACTAAAGTTTAAAAAGGAGATAGAACAGCTTTTAAACTAAAGGATAGGGGAAAGCTGACAGTCGCTCTGAAGTGCACAGTTGATAATGATGTATCTTTCAAGGATACTAACAAAACAGGGAAGATGGGGCATCCTGAATAGGTTGCAATTAATGCTAAAGTAGCTGTAACTTGCTGCTACACCCCTGTTGGTCAGGTGATCAAATTTGCTGATAAAAAAACATTATTCAAACTTGTTAAATCACAAGAGGATTGTAAGAAATTGCAAGAGGTCCTTGCAAGACTCGGCATCCAAGTGGCAGATGACATTTAATGTGGACAAGTACAAAGTGATGCATGTAAGGAAGAGAAACCCACTTCATAGCTGCACAATACAAGGTTCCACTTTCGGAATCACCACCCAGGAAAAGGTTCTAGGTATCACCATGGATAATATGCTGAAATTCTCTGTTCAGTGTGCGGTGGCAGCCAAAAAAGCAAATGGAATGCTAGGAATTATTAGGAAGGGGATGGAGAATAAAACAAAGAATATGATAATGCCTCTATATCGCTCCAAGGTGAGACCTCACCTTAATTATTGTCTACAATTGTGGTCATTGCATCTCAAAAAGATATAGTGAATTTATAAAAGATACCAAGAAGGGTGACCAAAATGATAAAAGGGATGGAATAATTCTCCTATGAGGAAAGGATAAAGAGGTTAGGACTCTTCAACTTGGAGAAGAGACAGCTGAGGGGAGACATTGATAGGTGTCAGTAAAATGAGTGGAGTGGAATGGGTAAATGCAAATCGGTTATTTACTCTTTCAAAATGTACAAAGACTAGGGGGACAAGTAATGAATTTAATACACATAGAAGGAATATTGTTTTATTCAATGCATAATTAAACGTTGGAATTCATTGTTAGAGGATGTAGTAAATGCTGTTAGTGTAGCTGAGATTTAAAAAGGTTTGAACAAGTTCCTGGAAGAGAAGTCCATAAGTCATTATTAAGGGGGACTTGGGAAAATATGCTCCTTATCCCTGGGATAAATAGTATGAAGTCTATCGATCTTTTGGGATCCTGTCAGGTACTTGTGACCTCGATTGGCCACTATAGGAAACAGAATACTGGGCTTGATGGACCTTTCATCTGACCTAGTGAGACAAATCTTATGTTCTTAATTAAAGGTATTAAATTATCATTATCTATATTCTCTTTGCATTCAATAATTTTGCAAGAACAATTGTTTGATATGAGACATAGGCTGACGGTGTTGTCACTTATGTTAACAGGTGTACAAAAGAAAGACTGAAGCTGCTAAAAAGGAATATCTGAAAGCACTTGCCGCCTACAGAGCAAGTTTGGTCTCCAAGGTAAGGCCTGCCAATGTATTAAGCTATAGAAATGTAAGATCAGTAGATTTGGGCCTGCTAGAAAATTTGAAGGTGAAGTCAAAACAAAACTCTCAGAACTGAAGTATTCTATAGAGAGCACCCCCGCCTGCCGGAATCCCCCCCCCCCCCCCCCAAGAGATGTTAGGAGGCTTCGAGTCCTGACACTTCCACCGCCTTGCCTACCCCATCTGATATGTCATCAAGGATTTTCAGGGTAGCAGTGATCTCCATTTGCTCCTGATCTCCTTGCTGAGTTATCAGATGGCACTCGCACTCTCTTCTGTGCCATTGATGCCATTTGATGCTTTGGAGTGAGTGAGGCAGGAGCAAGTGGGGATCACTTCTGCCCTAAAGACTCTGCCACCCCAGATGGTGCAGGTGAGAGTGGAGAGGATCCGGTGGTGGAGGGCATGGGAGGGGGGGGGGTGCATCATGATTCGGAGGGGCCTCGAGTGGTTGGAGGGTTTGCAGTTGGAGGGGCCTCTAGCAGAGGGAAATATTTTGGCAGGGGCTGCAACTCAGTTCATAATGGCGTGTTTATGAGGGGGGGGGGGAGTTGGGGGAGGGGGCAGGGAATGGGAAAGACAAGCCGCTGACAACCTTTTATGGACACGGGGTGAAATTGAGTCCCAGCCATCAATGGGGTGCATTCACCTTCTGATGCACTCAGCGAAAGCTAACCTTACCTGTTGAGACTTAGCTAACTTTTGGGGGTTACTTTAAGCCATGTGACCCCAGTGTGGTTTGCAGTAATCATTAAAGAATTATTCTGCATGTATTTGCATCCAGCGCGGTTCATGAAAATATTTGTCTGCGTTACAAAGTTTTCTTTGTGCTAATGGTAATGCAAGTGTGTACATTAACGTGTGTGAAACTGCTGCATTGATGTTAGCTTGCTTTTCTAATAGGCCCATAATGGTTTATCCATGAATTCTTAAATTGCTTTTCCATAAAAGGTATTGCTGTCTTCTCTGTGGTGTAATAGCTTATTCTCTTAATGTTTTTTATAGAATATATAATAACAGAGTGACAAACGCGGTTCTAAAAAATGTATTCAAAGAAAATCATGGAATCATACCAATGTTTATTGTGCACCCCTTGGTTGTGATATATAGTCAGGAAATGCAGTTTATACATTTTTTTAACTAAATTAAAGTAAATACAGGTTTATTTCATTGTATTCCCAAAAAATGTTTGACAAGGAATCTGTTTTATGACCCATGTTCCAACTTTAGCAGCTTGTGTACAAAAGTGTGTGTGTTATGCATGCACTATTACATTTTTCATGCGCTATTTTTCTATGCTTGCCATTGAGCCCCATAGAAAAACTGAACACAAAGTTTGGTTCTGCTAAACTTTGCAAATAATTGTTTTCTAAATTTAGTCAACCAAGCAAATTTCATGCATAGTTTACTTATTGTTAATAAGCTGCTTTGTATGATTTTGCATCACAGCAGCTCATTAACGTAATTTGAATAAAATATTGCGTGCTGAAAAATATGCATGAGATTTTATTACTTGAGATGCTGAAAAATTTAGCAAACTCTGCTTCAAGTGCTTATATGAAATATAGTACCTGTTTTCTCCTGATTTTGTACACAGTCAAGTTTGCAAATTTTACTTGCTTACTACCTTGGCCTTTCTATTCTCAATAACTAATTAATAATGTGAAGTAACTAACACACAGGAAATCATTTGAATTTTGATTTTGCCCACGGAAAATGTTCTACAAATTCTAACATATTTGGGGAATGGTTTGAAGGGCAGGGAGCGGGCTATTTAATTTCATTAAGAAATGAAAAAAACAGATCAATTTTTTTACATTTCACAGCAACAAATATAGGGAAATTGTGCTGCAGAATATGAGGGCAGCTTGAAGTCTTACCCTTCTCAAATGCTGTGAATTACCGTTGTGTGTTAACTCAATATAAATTTGAATTTTTCTTCTTTTTTTTTTTTAATAGGCCGCAGCAGAATCGGCTGAGGCACAGACAATTCGTTCTGTTCAGCAAACATTAGCATCCACTAATTTGACATCCTCTCTTCTGTTAAATTCTCCCCTTTCTCAACATGCAGCAGTGTCTGTAGCCAATCAAACTCTTCAGCAGTCCCTTCCCAGGGCAATAGCTCCAAAACCTTTAACGATGCGATTGCCTTCTAATCAGATTGTAACCCCCGTTACCATTGCACCAAACATGCCAGCAAACATGGGAACACCACTAATGAGCTCCATGGGAACACCAATGGTTGCAACACCGCCCTCATCTCAAGTGAGTCCTTCCATGCAATCCCAGCAGCACCAGATACAGCAGCTACAGCAGCAGCAGCTGCAACAAATGCAACAGCAGCAGCTGCATCAACACCAAATGCATCAGCAGATTCAGCAACAAATGCAACATCAGCATTTTCAGCACCACATGCAGCAACATTTGCAGCAGCAGCAGCAGCAACATATCCAGCAACAAATTAATCAGCAGCAAATGCAACAGCAGCTGCAGCAACACATACAGCTTCAGCAGATACAACAACAAATACAACACATGCAACACCAGTCTCAGCCATCTCCCCGTCAGCACTCTCCAGTTGCTTCGCAGTCCGTGGTAGCCTCACAGATAGCTTCGCCCATCCCATCGATTGGAAGCCCCAAGCCAACGCCTCAGCAGCACCAGTCGCAGATTCAGCCACAGGCACAGACTCAAGTACTATCACAAGTCAGTATTTTCTAAAGGTAAATCATCTTGCAGAATCAATTTGCATTTATTTTGGGGAGGGAAGAGGCGAATTACGTTTAGGTGAAAGAAGTAGTCGGTGGTGGTTATGCAGCGATGCGTAACAGATCGAATGATTCTCTAAAGTGTCTATTAGATAGGCAATAAAGAACTACCATGTAGCTGTGTATCATCTTTTAGCTGAATATAAATAATTTTCTTTAACAAAAAAAAAAAGCTGTGCTCTTTTTCCATGTGATGCCTTTTTAATTTATTTAAGCTTTTCCTACAATATTTGAATCTGATATCTAATAAATACCTAGAGATCACTATGGCTGCAGATTGGCCCTTGAAAACTGCAATGCATACATTTGCTGCCTTCAAAGTACGGTATCGAAATTCAAGAGAGAACGAGACGAGCATGGAGGATTCTTAGTTGTTGAAAAGTGAAAAATAAATTCAGATATCAATTAGGATCGGTTGTTGAATCAGGAAGGGACAAGGGGCAGGCTCGATGGACCTTGTAGTCTTTACCCTGTGTCACGTTTTTATATCTGAACGGGTGTAATGCACTTCAGGGCAGTTGGGACTCATGAAACCTTTTATAAAGCACAGTTGTGACTACCTGTAAAGTAATCATTTCAGTATCATACAAGCATTTTTGTATGACATAGTGGTTGATGGCATTTTTGTCATGAAAAATAATGTAAGATTTTTTTTTTGCCAAAGCTCTTATTTTTTTTTCTCTTTTAAATATCTTCAGAAAATGAAATGCAAGTGGCTATAATTGTTGACCTGCCCATTCAGCTCTGTCCATAGTTGTTGGTTTGTTTTTTTTTCCCCAAAATAAGCCTACTTTGTAACTATGTATATTGATACCGCAACCCTATGATGTACATTCTAATTAGAAAAACAGATGTGAATATTATATTCTGTGTTTAAGTGACAAGTTTCTTATTAAAACAATGTATTTTTTAAAAGGGAAATGCACTTAAAATCTGTTATTACAAGAGCTAGGATTAAAAGAGAGACAGTTTTATTGTACTGTAATGCAAGTAGAATATTTAAAGCAAATCCATGCCTGAGTCATCAATGTAAATATTTTCTTTTGAAGGTGTAAGTTTTCATATAATGTGTTGTAAAGTTTTCATAAACGAGGCTTTAATGTTAAACACTGGGTACACAAACCATTAATTGCGACATTGCTTATTGTGTTTTTATGCTGTTTTATACTTTTTTATGAGTTATGATAGCCGCAATTAAGTTGTTTGTATTTTGCTTAACTGAAAAAAAAATGTTTTTATCTTGCTATAGAATAAACACATTTCAGTAAAAATGGTCAAATTTTGTCATGCTTATATCATTCTGTTCCATTTACAATTCATATATCATCAAACCCACTTTACTTTCTTAATTTAAAAAAATGTATTGTTCATGTTACATGGTGCACATGTTACAAAGCCTTGCATCTCTCAGCCAC
Organism: Rhinatrema bivittatum; assembly: GCF_901001135.1. Lineage (NCBI taxonomy): Eukaryota > Metazoa > Chordata > Amphibia > Gymnophiona > Rhinatrematidae > Rhinatrema > Rhinatrema bivittatum. Next base: position 76,281,580 of record NC_042621.1, on the reverse strand, counting down.
CAATTCAGTTTGTTAGTGGTGGAAAGCTGTTGCCATCTTATATGACATGAGTTAGCCTCAGTCCAGTTCTCAGAGGGCATTGCTAAAGAGACCCTCTGAGAACCATTGGCACCATTATTACCAGGAAGTCTTACCAGGAAGAGCAAATATTACACAGGAAGGGAGGCTAAACTACCCTTTAATACCAAGAGCAGGTGACTCAGAGCAGGGTTCAGGTACAATATGCACAGCCTTAATTAATATGGTGCTTGTTCTATAGATAAGAGAGAGAATATCACTTTCCAGTATTTTGACTTTATCACTTTTCACAAGCACTAAATTAACTGGAAACATTAATTTTTCAAAAATTTTTTTATATATATATATAGAGAGATAGATATAGATATATATTTATATAGAGATGGATAGATATTTATATATAGATACATTTATTGTGTGTGTGTGTATACGTATATTCAAGTGAAAATTTGGCAAGGTTAGATGAAAACTGAGGAGACTTGTGATGAGGAGAATGTATTGACAGATCATGAAGCAGAATCCAGGTCCAAGAAACAATTCTGCTAATCCATGCTGGCTCTGCATCCATCCCTGTCCCTGGTACCTTCTACACCACTGCTTTCTCTCCTTTAAGCCAAACTACCTGCCACACCCCTCCCCTCACCTCAGTTTTTCTGTGTCTTTCTTACTACATTCCCGTTCATTATCTGCCGCCATCTTTCCTAGGGACTTCTGTCCATCTCTAAGCACATATCTGCCACAGTTCTAGTGGCATCTATCTACTGATTCTCTGAGGACAAGCCAGATGTCGTCATCAATGGGAGCCCAATGTGGAAGTTTGGCTTCAAAGCTTCTAAAAGCATTGACTTGTACAGCCTGACCACTCCCCTGCATCCTATGAGGGGCTCCTCAGTCTCTTAATTTCTGCAGAGGCTTCAGGTTTTGGATCCTTTTCCTCCCCTCCTGAAGCAGAAGTGTTTTTTTTTTTTTTGTGGAGCCCACATTGTAATTCTTCTAGGTAGGTTTTCTGCCAATTTTAGCTTTCTTTTTTATAGTCAGCGGCATAGAATATTGATTCAGGTGCATCGGTCAGGTTTTTGTCCTTTTCTAAATCATCCTATTTTGACCTGATGTCTCAAGAAAACCGGTAGACTTCACAAGTACCCTAGTGCAAATGCACTATCACAGATCCCATCCTCCTAGATGTGGGCTTTGCATGATGGCCAATTACTATTCCTCTTGTGGAACTGTTATTCCAGGAGGACATCAGTCCCAGCTGGAGCTTGTGAGAGACTCTTTAGGTGTTGCCAGGCCCATCAGCACCAGAGGTTTAAAGGAGCCCAAAGCTATACTGACTACATGAGGTACAATGCATCCACATCAAGCATCAGGAATCAAGATATTCTATCATGTACCTCCTCTCATCTAAGGAGAGTGCAGAGTCCACTTGTTTGATGCTGACATTGAGCCCTGATGATGTGCATTGGGTGAAGCATTGACATTGAAACATATTGCTAAGAGCAGGGACTTTCTAGAAGACGTCTTGAACCTTCCTAAGGTTTCCTGTGGGGATGAAAGCTCATCCTTGTTGCATCCCTGGGAAATGGCACAATTGTACCAGTCTCCAAGGCTCAAGGTAATTCACCCTGATGTCCAAGGAAGATGTGGCTTCTCTACCCGATTCTCATCCTATGCTGGTAACTCTTCAAAGGGAAATGGGACCCTGAATCTTTAGAGGAGAATCTGTGTTCCAATATCAATGGCATCAGTGTCATTGCAGATGGGACTTGAGGCATCAATTCTGGTTCCCAGTGGGAAACTGATATTGAGTACTTTCACACCGATGTAAATCTAAAGTGCATCAGGAGGCAGCTTCATCAATGTGCAGATTTCATTGGGACCTGGGCCCTTACAGGTAAAGGATGTTATTCCCGTGCCCTTGCCTCTCATTTGAGGAAATATTTTAAATAAATAGGTGAGATCATGTTTCATGCAACCAATATATTCATCAGCTCAGGATATTCCTAGAGGTCGCCGATCAGGAGGGGGGTTGATAGATATCCGATCGGACCCTCTCCTCCACAGAAAAGGAGATTAATCTCCTGTTGGCTTCTCCTTTGCTAACTTGTAAAGAGGACAGTGGACACCATTTCATTTGAGTTGCAAAAGGAGAAAGAGTACAGGTCCAAGATATTCGACATCTACCAGTGTGTTGATTTTTCCTGGGATGATATGGCAGTGCCCATCCGTGAGATCCTTCAGGAGACCTGGTTGAGGGCAACAGCTACGCACCAACTGGTGGTGGTCAAATCTAAAGAAGGCACTGCTTGGTGCTCCCAGAGAGGGTTTTCTCCGTGGCTCTTATGAGAGGAAAGTTTTATCAGTAGCATAACCTCTTGCCAGCTTTTTATGTGCCAATATATGCATCAAATGCAGAGTTGCCTTGTGTGGGATGCAGGGAAGTGGTTAGAGCTACACATTGCTCAGAGGGAAATGCTCTAAGCTTCTAGAAGCTTTGAAGTCTAATGTCCTTGCTGGGCTCCATCTGATGTCACCCACATCTGCTGTTCTTGGAGAACTCCTGTTACAGGTAAACAACTTGTCTGATCCAGACACAGCAAAATATCCTGAGATGACTGCAGCCTTTGTCTGTCTATTCTCCTGCTCAGTTCTGTCCTCAGGAATGATTACTATTGATGCCCAGTCTGATGGTCCATGGCATTCAGTGCAACAGGCTTGAGGAGTTGGCAGACAATGCAGGAACAGAGAGTAAGTGCTTCCATTCCCTCATGATGCTGTGACTAGGTGGGCGTACCATGCATTTGAACAGGGAGGCACACATTGGGGGGGGGGGGGGGGGGCAGCAGCAGAGCCCAACCCACTGACAGCTGAAAATAAGGAGAGGCTTTGGACCATCAGATGAAAATGAGAGACCGCTCAGTGTTCTCTCTAAGCTGTGCGCACCTGCACATAATTTTTCCCGCAGGTGTCCACAGCTTTCAATCCACCCCCCACAGTGCAGGAAGGCTGGTGGGGCTGTGGTGGAGCTCATCCCATTGTGGCCTGAAGAGAAGAGGAAGCTGTGTGCATGCATGTGTCTATGTGAGAGCCTATGTGCATGTCTCATATAGACTCAGGAATGTACACACAAGCACAATGTGTCTGTGAGGGAGAAAGAGCCTGTGTTTGTGTGAGAGAGAATGAATGTTACTGTGTGTGTGAGAGAGAGAGAGAGACAGAAGATAAGTTTGCATGGCCCTACCTCCCCTAATCCATGACAATCTCGGGCTGACTGGAAATCAAAAGATACCAGGTATGGAGAGCAAGAAATGTTTTAATCCATATTAATTTGAGTTATTGGGATTAATTTGATCTTTGTGCTATTTTAAAATATTTTATTGCTTTCCTGGGAAATATTAGACCATTTTTTAATTACTGCATTTTTTATTCATTGGGTATTTTGAAATATTTTATTAATGTTTGGGAAATATTAGAACAAACTTCTGCAAGTTTTTTTAACTAATGAGTGCCCATTGGCTGTTTTGACATTTATTTTTTTGTTAGTATGGTTTTAATGTCATGAATGATGTCTTATAGCTCTTGACTTTATTGCTTGATGCATAATTTGTGTGTTATCTATCGCGGGAGGGGGCGTGCGTGCATGCAAGGCTGTAAGGTATGCCTAATACTCTTGCTTTGACCATAGGTTCCGGGGAGGGGGGGGGGTGTTAAAAATATACATTGCTGAAGAGACCTGGGCTTTTTTTTTTTTTAGGGGCCAAGGCCACAGACTGACTGAATTCTGGCAGGGCAATGCAGTAATTGTTAGCGTAGGACAGCAAAAACGTTAGCATTAGCACTCATACAAGCTACCTGTTTAGAAAGGAAGCACAAGAAAGGCGCAGCTTTAGGAACAATAGTGCTCTTGTGTTTCCTATTTCCTGGTCTTCTCACTCCTCCTCTGTGCTGCTATAGCACCAGGACATTTCCTAATGTCCTGGGGTAATAATCCTACACTGGGGTTCTGAGCAGCTCTGCAATGCTTTCTGCTAAGTAAAGAGGGAAGTCATTTGGTCCCCAATAACCAGCACTCTGACATCTGTCACTCACAATTAATATTTTACCTATTATTTGTCACATTGTGACACTATTTTTCAACAAATCTACATGTAGGATTGTTTAATCCAGCACTCATTCATATCTCTAATAATAAGTTGTATCTACACACATACCATACCCCTAGATTCAGCATTCTGCTATATGTATAGCAGAATGATGAGTTATGAAACAAAAAGGGCCGGGGAGGTGACAGTGAGCAGCTGGCCACCTCATAGCGCTGCGGTTTCGCCCGCTGCAGTGCGGCTGCACCTCCATAGCGCCATGGGAAAAGGTGGTGTTATTTCCTGCAGTGCTGCTGGCGATAACGTGGAAAACATATTGCCGGCAGCGCTGCTGGGCCATAACCCCGCCCACACTCCTCCCCCTCCCCTAATTTGCATGGCATTGCCATAATGTGGCCGTTATTGCATGCATTAGGTCCCTAATGCACATTATAACAGCCCATATATATATATATATATATATATATATATATATATATATATATATATATATATATATATATATATATATACATAGAAATGACTGCCAAAGAAGACCAAATGGCCCATCCAGTCTGCCCAGCAAGCTTTCATACTTATTTTTCTCATACTTATCTGTTACTCTGACCGCTGAGGTCAGGGCACTTATTGGTAACTTTTTGGTTCTAATTTCCTTCCACCCCCGCCAATTGAAGTAGAGAGCAGTGCTGGAGCTGCATCAATGTGAAGTATCAAGCCTAATTGGTATGGGGTAGTAACCACCGCAATAAGCAAGCTACTCCCATGCTTATTTGTTTACCCAACCTGTGCAATTTAGTCCTTGTTGGTTGTTTGAATATAAATCCTCTTTTCTTCATTCCCCTCTGCCATTGAAGCAGAGAGCTGCTTGGATATGCATTGAAAGTGAAGTATCAGGCTAATTTGGTTTGGGGTAGTAACCACTGTAACAAGCAAGCTACTCCCACACTTATTTGTGAATGCAGATCCTTTTTCCCACATTTCCTCTTGCCGTTGAAGCAGAGAGCAATGTTGGAGTCGCATTATTGAATAAGGGTAGTAGCCGTCATTCCCGTAAGCCACCCCGATGCCTCTTCATTTCATTAACATCCTCAAGATTTTATGGATCCACAGTGTTTATCCCACGCCCTTTTGAAATCCTTCACAGTTTTGGTCCTATATATATTTAGATATATATTACCATAAGCTTAAAATGGGCAATGGAGTCTGCAGTGTGCAAGTATGAGAGCAATATTTCAAGAATTAATACAGTATATATAGGTACATTAAAATGTGTGTACATATGTGTGTCTATAGATATATCTATACACACACACATATTCTAAGTACTTTATAAATTCTTGAAAATGTAATGTTACACAAACTGCAAGTTTTATTACCCATGGTATGTTTATGGGAACATTTTATTATAATATGCAGTGTAAATGATCCCATAACAAGCAATGTCAGGTTCTATACCCAATTGTACCATAAAGCCATTGTTGAATATGTTCATAACAGTGCCCTCTATATTTTATGCCAGAGTGTTAATGTTTCATTATAGCAATATGGATCGCAAAAGCAAATGCCTTAAATGTTTGCTAACCAATAGTTTTAAAACTGTTTTCTTTTTTTTTTCTTTCCATCATTTCTTTGCCTGCCGTCGCAGTCCTACAAGTGCGGTATGGCCACTATCCCCAGTTGTCTTGCATGATTAATTACAGCATCTGTCCTGTCAGAAGCTATAATGAAGAGATCTTGATAAAAATTGCAAATTACCACTGGCAACAATCTTAAACTGCTTATGATAAAATGAAAATTAAAAACAGCAAGTGTCAGGCATGACCGGAATCCTAATATGAAAAGAATGAATTTGCAAGAGGTGGTGTCCATGGCTACAATATACAGGACAAGAACCAAAATAACAGATTAATGGATTCAATAAGTTGAAGTTCTTTGGATCCGATTTTTTTTTTTTTTTTTTTTTGCTAAGGGTTATTAATATTGAATTCAGTATTTGGTCTTTCATAATCGTCTGGTGCTCTGTTAATTATACACAAATATTGTACAGCAAAAGACTAATTATAAATGTATACATTTCTTAACATAGAGTGATGCATTTTAAAATTCAAGCTTTGCGTTATAGGTACCAGCTAGCAGATACTATTGTTCATAATGGTGGTAAATTTTATTTAATAACTGCTAGGAAGCTTGTGTTTATTCCGAGGAGAGAAGGTTTTGTGCCTTACAAATGTCAAAAACACTCTGCTTATCAAATCCTTTTCTGCAAATTAGGATTTTGGATTTAATTACTTGTCTTTCCAAACCTAAGCTTAAAGCGAGTTAAAAAAAAAATTCAGGTACAGGAGCTATTTCCCAGGGCCCTAGCTTGATGCACTCACTACCTGGGTGCTATTAAGCTAGGGCAAGAGTACCTTGTACAAATCTCATCTTTGTGTACCTTGCCTCATTCCAGGATGGAAAACTGACCCACCAAAACTTCACCTTGAGTTACTAGTTGACCCTCCTAGTGGTAAAAATAGATGACAAATGTGTGCCACCCCATAGCTCGCTCTCTCTGTCCACTCTACTCCTCTTCCTCTCCGCGAAATAGGAATTGAGATAAATATATCGCAAATCCCAGTTTGAGCATATCGCACAGCATAACGCCAGGAAAAAAGGTGTAGCTATATCCGGTGTTAAAACTTAATGTGCATTATGCTATCACACGCAACGTTAGACACCCCTCATATTCATAAACTCCGCCCAAACTCCTCCCCTTTGACTAAATTTTCAAAATTTGCATTCGCATCTCGCAGTGTGAAAAATAATGCCCGTGTTCAGGCCCTAACACATTTTGATGAATTACCCTGTAAGTTCGGTACAATAATTACAGTTCCCATCAACCAGGGTTTCTCACAACTACCCAATCAGTTTTTCAGAATATCCACAATGAATATGCATGAGATAGATTTGCATACGATTGAGGCAGTGAATGCAGATCTCTCTCATACATATTCATTGTGGATATCCTGAAAACTAGACGAGGTTGAGACTCACTGCCACAGACTTGTTTGTCAACTCATCCACCCCACCTTCCAGTCTTACTGTAATCACTGGCTCACTAATTAGGAGATTGCCAATGTCAAGTTATTCTGTGTAAAACAGAAGAAAAAAAGGAAATAACTTAGATCAATTGTTAGTTGTCTGTGAAAAGTTATGTAAAGTTTAGGTAGATCATAATTAGCAATATCATACTAGGTCATATAGGTAATTAATTTTAGTTAGTCTGACCTTTTTGTACCCAAGGCAATGAGATTCTTTAAAGACTATACACCAGATGGATACACAAATACTTTTTATAATATCAAATAATAAGATACATCACTCCAAACCTTATAATTACATATGAGCAAACAAAACTACACGTGAAGTCAGAATGTAGAGGTGCTAGATTTCACAGCAAGGAAGCCAGCTGCTTATACTTATAGGTCAGCTGAAGGAGGAAATGGTAGGTGTGTTCTCATTTTTTTCAATAGATACCAAAGCTGTTAAGAGGAGCAGGAAGAAGACTGGACACAGCGTTATCAACAAATCTACCTTCCACCACAACAGTTCTACTGCCTCTGTCTAGATGGTAATCCTAATCTACAGCAAGGAACTGGTTTGTCAGAAAGATGCCATACTGAATATTCATGAGATGGATTTGCATACATTTAAGACTGTATGCAAATCTATTTCATGCATATTCATTAAAAGGCAGATTTTCTGAAGACCACGCGCGTGCCGAGCCTATTTTAAAAAAGGCCCGGCCACACGCGTAAAGGCCGGTGCGTGCCCGGCCACACGCGTAAAGGCCGGTGCGTAAAGGCCGTTACGCACGCACCGGCCTTTACGCGTGTGGCCGGGCCTTTTTTAAAATAGGCTCGGCACGCGCGTGGTCACGTGCCGGGGGATTGCGCAACATGCTCGTGCTCCTTTGTAGGAGTGAAAGGTTAGTTAAAAAAAAAAAAAAAGAGGTAATTAGAATAGGGGGCGGGCAGGATAAGGCAAGGGGAAGGGAGGTTAGGGTAGGGGGTTGGGAAGTTCCCTCCCAGTCAACTCCCAGTCAACTCCCAGTCCACTCCTTAATTGGAGCAGACTGGGAAGGAACTGTGGAAATCACCAAGGCGTTGCTGTGCGTATTTGCAAATTTATAACCCCCTTGCGCACGCCGACCCGAAATTTTATAATATACGCATGTGTCCTTTTGTGCGCCATGTAGCGCATGCACGTTTTGAAAATATACCACTAAGGGTATTCTGAAAGCCAGACTGGTATGGTGTGCCTCCAGAAGAGGATTGACAAACAGTGGTTTAGAAGCAACCATAACATAGACTACATTGAGGAATTGCTTCCTGAAGCATCTAAGATGGAAAACAATTTACAGCGTCATGCCGCTGTAAATTGTTAACTGTTATAGGTTACGGTTTAATTGTTAATTTGTAAATTGTTAAATGTTCAATGTAAAACGCCATCGAGGCGACAGTTTCTTTCTTGTAAACCGGTGTGATATGTATACTTTACAGGAACATCGGTATATAAAAATTAAAATTAAATAAATAAATAAATAAATAAAACTCTAGTGGAGGGGAAGGAGAAACAACCTCAAGATGACAGATGGACACAAATTACCAAAGCCAGTAGATCCTTACCCCCAACCATACCTTCATTTCAGCTGATGAGCCCTGAAAGTGGAGAAACTATCCTATGATGAAGAGGAACTGCAACAAGTGCCCCAAATCTGTAGGATCAGCAACTGTTAATTGGAGCAAAGGGTAGTAGTAGTTGGTGACATTTTTTTGAGGGGTACAGAGGCATCAATTTATTGTCCAGACATGCTTTCCTAGGAGTTGTGCTATCTCCTGGGTGCAAAGATATGAGACATTATGGAAGAATTGCCAAGAATCATCAGTCCTACTGATTGTTATTTAATGCTGCTCATCCATATTGATATGAAAGATACTTCTAGGTATTTCCTGGTAAATATCAAAAGTGACTTCATGGCTTTGGGGAAGGGGTTAAGCAGATTGGTGTGCAGGTGGTATTCTCCCAGTCAAGGATAAAGGTTGAGACAGAGAAACTCACCTTCTGGAGGTCAATGAATAGTTAAGTAGATGGTGTTGATACAAGCGTTGGACCTTGTGATGGTATTCCAAGGACTGAAAGCAGAGAGGTTGTTAACCTATCAAAGAAGGGGTGATGTGTGTTTCAGAACAAATTGGTAAACCTATTGAGGAGGGCTTTAAAATAAGTTTGTCACGGATGGGTGAAAAAAAGCTTTTGGGAAACTATAAGCCTTCAGGTAAGTAAAACATACAGAATTGGGGAAAAAGTGCAACATTTGGAAACATGTATACAAATGCCTATAACAGCCTTTCTCAACCTTTTTACCATTGAGGAACCCTTGAAATAATTTCTGAGACTCAGGGAACCCCTGCATAAATATTATTATATCTACAGCTGATGATGATGACGTTAGTAGTTCAAGGCCTGGCTCAGGCATACCTTCCCTCCCCCTCCCCCCCGAGCTTCAGCCAGCGAACCCGCTACCAGAGCACCTGTTTCCTGGCGAATGTGAGCATCCATAGGGCCCACCACAGGCTGGGTCGAGGGAGGCTCTGAAGCCATGCGCTCCCTCACCCTCCTCTTGCGGGCTGAATGCGGCATAGGAATTGTAGCAAAAAGGTAAGAGACGCTCACATACGTCTCACCCGATCGCCATCTTGGATCCTCAAATTACCACATATTTATGTTGTAAAACTATGCACGTATATTTGTAATGCAGAAACACATTTTCTCTACCAGTTTTATACAATTACACACACAGGGACTAACTTTCGTAGCACTGCACAAGCGCTCATTGGCACATGTGCACTGGAGCGTGCCCACTTTATAACTTGTATACATATATGCACACGTTTGCACGTGTGCCCAATTTTTTCATTTTTTGTTTCATTTTGGATTTTATGGTTTGTTTTTATTCTGCTCTAAATTTTTTAGTGCATGCTAAACCTTGTTATTAAATTGTGTGCCAAATTGATTTTAGTATAAGCTAATTTGATTTAGAACACACAAATGATTGAACTAAAAAAAAAAGTACACACTAATTGAAATAAAAACAAACAGCATATCCCTAGTGCACAATAAATATGTATTGAGGGACTCAGAGGTGAAAAGAGCAGACTATGTAAAGGCTGATGAGGAAAAACCAAAAGTACTAAACAAATATTGCTATTCAGTGTTCAGGAGTAGAATCACAGAAGACAGACACAAATAGGATTAAAGTGAGTAAACCTCAAGCTATTTTCAGAAGACTGTCCATGAGGAACTAGGAAAAATGAAAGTAGATAAAGCTATGGGGTCAGATGGGATACATCTGAGGGTATTAAAGTTTAGAGAAATTCTGACAATTCTGCAGGCTGACTTTTTCAATGCTTCCTTAAAATTGGGAGTAGTGCTGAAGGACTGGAGATGAGAAGATATAGTTCCTATTCATGAAAGTAAAAGTAAGGAAAAAGCTGGGAACAATTATAGGCCAGTTAGTCTGACCTCTGTGAGAATAAATTAATGGAATTGCTGCTAAAACAGATAATGCAGTTTCTGGAATCTAATGGATTGTAGAATTTGAAGCTAATTTTACCAAAAGTAAATTTTGTTAAATGAATAAAATGGAAAATATCATAATGCCTCTGTATCGCTCCATGGTGAGACTGCACCTTGAATACTGTGTACAATTCTGGTCACCGCATCTCAAAAAAGATATAATTGCGATGGAGAAGGTACAGAGAAGGGCGACAAAAATGATAAGGGGAATGGAACAGCTCCCCTATGAGGAAAGACTAAAGAGGTTAGGACTTTTCAGCCTGGAGAAGAGACGACTGAGGCGGGGATATGATAGAGATGTTTAAAATCATGAGAGGTCTAGAACGGGTAGATGTGAATCGGTTATTTACTCTTTTGGATAGTAGAAAGACTAGGGGGCACTGCATGAAGTTAGCATGGGGCACATTTAAAACTAATCGGAGAAAGTTCTTTTTTACTCAATGCACAATTAAGCTCTGGAATTTGTTACCAGAGGATGTGGTTAGTGCAGTTAGTATAGCTGTGTTTAAAAAGGGATTGGATAAGTTCTTGGAGGAGAAGTCCATTACCTGCTATTAAGTTCACTTAGAGAATAGCCACTGCCATTAGCAATGGTAACATGGAATAGACTTAGTTTTTGGGTACCTGCCAGGTTCTTATGGCCTGGATTGACCACTGTTGGAAACAGGATGCTGGGCTTGATGGACCCTAGGTCTGACCCATTATGGTATTTTCTTATGTTCTTATGTTCTTAATTTCATTGACAGTTTGACCAGAAAGTTGGATCAGGGGAGAGAGCAAAATATTGTACAGTGTAGTGGATTTCAGTAAGGCCTTTGGCATGGCTCTGCATAGGCAACTTAGAAATAAACTGAGTGCCCTTGCTATAGGTCCTAAACTCACTGACGGGGTTAGAAACTGGTTGAGTGGGAATGACAAAGGAGAGAGGTGTAACTAGTGGTGTGCCACAGGGAACTGTCCTTTGTCTGGTTCTTTTCAATATTTTCATAAGTGATATTGCAAAAAGACTATGCGGTAAGGTTTGTCATTTTGTGGATGATATATAAATCCTCAATAAACAAGTCATTCGGAAAGTTTGGAAGGCATGAGGGATCTAGCAAAGCTTGAGGAATGGTCTAGATTTAGCCAGCTAAGTTTTAATGCTAAAACTGCATTTGGGCAGCAAAAACCCACAGGAGTGGTACAAAATGGGGTGAAATTCTTCTGTTCATGAAACAAGAGTGGGATCTGGAAGTTATCATATCTGATGACCTTAAAGTGGCCAAACAAGTGGGTAAGGTGATGGCAAAAAAAACAGAAAGATGCTTGGGTACATAGGGTGAGGTAATATCAGCAGAAAAAGTGAGATGATGATGTTCCTATATGACCCTGTTGAGATCTCATTTGGAATAGTGTGTATATTTCTAGAAACTGTTCCTTCCAAAAATATAAGCCAAATGGAGTCTGTTCAGAGAATGGCTACTAAAATGGTCAGTGGTCTTTGCTCTAAAGCATATGGGGACAGACTTGAAGATCTAAATACTGTATGCATACCTTAAAGAAAAATCAGGATAGGGGAGATATGAAAGAGATTTAAATATTTAAATACCTTTAAGGTACTGATGCATAAAAGACAGACGTCTTTCAATGGAAAGGAAACTCTTGAACAAGGGTTCATGGGATGAGAGTGAAAGGGGGTAGACACAGCAGTGATCTAAGGATGTTGAATGAATGGAATAGCCTCCCAGTGGTGCTTCAAGTAATGCATTCCAGAGGGCTGGACCGATTACTGATATTGATTAACTGGCCCATTTGCAAGAGATACATAGTCTAACACTTGAGATCTCCAGCAGGTGGGAATTAGCTTTTACATAGGGTGGATATTTGACAAATAACTTTGAAAGGTAAGGCGGCACATGCTCCTGCTGGGACTTGTATACCAGTGCAAGAATTTTGAATTTAATTTGTTTCACTGGCAGCCAGTGTAGTTGCTTTAATAAAGGGGGTCACATGCTTGCACATGGAGTTTTATAAAATCAAGCAAGCAGCAGAGTTTTGTAATAGCTGTAGTGAGCATAAATGAGATTTTGGGGAGCCCTACATACAGGGCTAACATGTCCCAATAGGCAAACTAGGCATTCGCCTAGGGTGCTAGCCATTAGGGGGCAGCAAAGTGCAGCCATGTGGAGCTGCAAGCAGAGCCCATCCCACTCATGGCCAAGAGGAGTAGACAGGCCACCAGTGGTGCTCATCTTGCTCACTAGGGATGTGAATCGATCCCGATTGTTCCTGCTTTCGGGATCGTCTGGCTGCGGGAAAAAATCGTTTTCCCGCGTTTCCCCGTTTCTTTTTTTTAGTGAAAAATCATTTTTTGGGTTAGTGCATTTTAACTCATTAGCGTGCACTAACAAAAATAGCAAAAAATAACAAAGTAACAAAAAACGTTTTTTTGTTAGTGCGCGCTAACTCGAAAAACAATTTTTTACGAAAAATCAGGGGTAAAATTGATCGTTTCTTTCTTTTAACTGTTTTCTAACAAATTTAGAAATATCGTACTATATTTCAATTCATTAGAAAAAATGATTCACATCCCTACTGCTCACAGCTGAGAGAAGCAGAGTCACAGTGGGCCATGAACAGTGCTTCTGTTTGTATATGTGTGTGTGTGTATACAAGAGAGCAATGGTGTTAGTGAGAGAGAGAGAAGGGAGCCTGTGTAAGGGTACGCGTGTGTGAATGAAACAAGGAATCTAAGTATGTGTAAGAGAAGGGGGCCTGTATGAGTGAATGAGGTCAGAGCCGGAACTGGGGCCTGGACTGGAGGGGGGTGAGGTTGGCGCAAGGCAGAAGGTTCGACTAGGGCGCCTAATACCCTTGCACCAGCCCTGCCTATATAAAGAGAATTACAGTAGTCAATTGCAGTAAATATAAAAGTCTGAACGAAGATGTGGAAATCAACAATTTCTAAAAACAATCTTATGTGGTGCAGCATTTTGAGTTTATAGTGCGCAGTTGACAAGACAGCGTAGATAATAAGAGTATTTCAGGTTGGAATCAAAATGAAATCCAAGGTTTCATACTTGTTAAGAAAATTTAATGCCATTACCTTTAATGATAGCTCTGATAAATCAAGGCAAATGGAGGGTTTTAATATCCCAAGGACTTCTGAATATGCTAGATTCAAAATTAAGGCTTTACTTGTCATCCAGTCAACAACAGCATTCAGGCATATTCTTATTTGAGACAGTGTAAAAGAAACACCAATATGCCCAGGAAAATAGAACTGTATTTTGTCAGCATAAAATCTAAATATTAAAAGATTTCAAAAGAGAACATAATGCAGCTAAACAGATAAAGAGCTGACCATAAAACAAGACCTTGGGGTAAATCTACACCTATAGAGAACCATGATGAGTAGAAAGATCCATATTTTACCTATTAGCGGGAAGACAAATAAGAGACCAACCAACGTAAGCCGTACCTTCAATTCCTAGGTAACTTAACCTCGTTAGTAAGATAGCATGATTAAATGAGTCGAATGCTGAAGTAATATCTAAATAGATAGCAATTATAGCTCAGCCAGAATCTAGAGTGTGCAAAACAGTCATTTATTAAAAAACAAGCAGTATTTTGCCTGGAACCATATTGATTTTGGTGTAAAATATTGTGTGTTTGAAAGTCATTCAACAGGCTGAATATGGTTTTTTGTAGAAGTTTAGCCAAGGTTAGTAAATTCGATATGGACTATAACTTGTTGGTTCATCTGTAGGCAGGGATCCCTTTTTTACTGGATGAATGATTGATTTTAAGAGGTCAGGAACCACTTCTTCAGGCGTTGATAAATTAGTTTATTCAGTATCTCAACAAAATCATCCTTTAAGGTCCATAAGATCCAAGTGGGACATGGATCCAATGCACAATGAGAGTTTTTGAATTTTGATAACCAGACTTCAACTTCAGTGGTAGAAATATATTCAAACTTTCCCAAACTGAATTTGTATGGGTGTTGCCCTGAAAGTTTGTACAAATATTTGGGAGAGATCCTGACTAACTTGGAAATCAGCCTTATTTTTTAAAATAATCAGCAATTATTTGAGAAGAAATGGTCTCATTGGTTTCAAGGTGATTAGGTTCATGTAGTTTATTCACTATAGAAAACAACTCTTGGAAGTGTTCTGGATTATTTTTTAACTTAGACAAAAATTATTTGCCTAGTGGACATAACATTTGTTTTATATTAAGCTCTCATATTGTGAAATAAGCTAAGTTTATTGTCATATTTGAGGCTGAGGCAGGACTGACACAACTATAGGAGGAGCCTTGCAGGTTCCCACCATTGGCAGGCAGACTCAGATGAAGCAGAAACCTATTAGGGCCTTCACCTATACCAGCTCTTGTTCCCCTTGGGTTAAGCCTTTGGGTGCCTGGGCCAGCAGGTCTAGGTGGGGTCTCTGCTGATGGAAGGGAGGGTAGGTCCATGGTCAACTAGGATCATAAGGAGGTGACAGTCAGACCTATCCTGGGTCCAAGCTATGGTCAGAGGCAGGCAGCAGTCAGCTATATCCAGGCTCCAGGCTGAGGTCAAACCAGATATCCAGCCAAGGGAGAAGAGGGACCGATAAGCAGGGTGGGAAGGTGAGGAGAGGAACAGGTGGGCAATGTTGGATGGCAGATATGGAGACAGAAGACAAACTGGAGACAACTGGATGAGGACTGAAGACAAGGCTGGAATGAAGACAGGAATGCTGGAAGCACTACTTAGCACATAGATGAACCTGTTGCTGAGGAAAGTTGTGTCTGGGATGCTGCCCTTTTATAGGGCCTTAGTACTGACATCAGTAAGGGCTGCGGGTTTTTGTTTTTTTTTTGCCATGGTCCCTTTAAGTGCTGGCAAGAGGCATGCATGTGTGCCTAGGGAAAGGCATGGCACACAAAGGCCAGCGACGTTCTGCCGTAAGTGTTGGTGGTGTCTTGCTGCGAGATGTGTAGGCTGTGTTTCGCTTGTTTCAGGGTTAACCTGGCCAGAACAGGCCCAGTCCAGTCTGCAGGAGTAACCCTTCTTAAGCCCCTTCCTGAGGCCTTGGGTTTGGTGGAGTACCAGTGACGAGAGTCCTTTTCCTGTATCTTAAATGAAGTACGGGCCTCCTTCAGTTATCTGCAGTTTTTCTTCTCAGGTGGTGACTTTCTCAATCAACTGATTGGTTCATTCCTATAGTTCATGCAATTCCTAGGATGAGAGTTGAGCCACAAACATATTCATTGTGGAGATCCTGAAAACCCGACTGGCTGGGGGGTCCCCCAGGACAGGGTTGGGAACCACTGATCTAGCCAAATTAAATCATTCTTTATGCATTTTGTTAAAGTAGTTTCAACAAGATTTCATAAGAAAACCGAAGGTTCCTGAAACCATTTAATGAGATTGGTAATGCCTACTTTCAAGTTCAACTTGGAAATATACGACAACCGTACTAGACAGATTGCTCTATCTGCTTTGCAAAAGGAAAGCTGTAGTGCAGCAAAGTTTGTGAGCACAATGAAAATAGTATTTCAATGGAAATATCTTGTTGTGTTTCTTTTAGCGGTAATATGTTTAGTGTTTGCATGTTTAGTTTTGCAATATTAGTTTATTTAGACCTAACACACATTTCAAAAGTACATGCAAGATGAGTCCTCATTAGGTAACTTTTTTTTTTTTTTCAATTAAAGGAGTAATCTAGTTATTAGAGAAGTGGACTGAGAACCATAGAAGCCACCAGGGTTCAAATCCTGCTTTCCCCAGTGATATTCCTCCTGCCCATTGACTCAGGTGCAAACTTACTACTACCGTACTAATCATTTTATAGCACTACTAGACATATATGCAGTGCTGCACAAATACATATAAAAGACCGTATCTGCTCCATAAAGCTTGCAACCTAGTCAGGACAAACATAGAAACAGTCAAGAGAGAGACCGTATGTCCTATCTAGTCTGCCCTATCATTCCCTTAGACATCCTCTGTACTTGTCCCATACTTTCTTTCTTTTATTTTTAATTATCTATTAATTATTCATCATAAACATGAAAAATATCATATATTCTGACTGATGCACAATACATAATGAAAAATATCCAGATAAATTATTACAATTCAGTTAACCCTTTCTAACTTGGGGAGAACTTCCCTATCCCCCTAACTACCCTTCCCCCTCCCCCTAATCCCTACCTAGCTAGGCTAATTTCTTTTGTTTTAATACTTTTACTGATCTTTTGCAGCAGAAGTAACTTTTCGGCGTGCCAGCCGGCTGCCGGCGCGTGCTTCCCTGGGACAGGGCCTAATGGCCGCTCTCCTGGTCAGCCCTGCCCAGACCTCTGCCCGCCCCTTTCATCGAGCCCGGCACTTCTGCGAGTATCGGGAGCTGCGCGCGTGGCCAGGCCATCTTTAAAATGCCCTCGGCGTGGCAACGCGCATATCCCCTCCCGATTTTTTTTTTTTTTTTTGCACGCACGGGCTTTTTAAAATTAGGGCTATAATCTTTGTGGCTGCTCCTTTCAGTTTTTCCCTATCCATTTTTCTCATTTTCTCATAGTTTCCCTTTTGAAAGTCCAAGTCCAATTTAATCGTGTTGTGATCTCTGTTGCCAAGTAACCCCCCCTAAACCATTACCCCTTGAACCAAATCCTGTATTCCATGTTTCACTGTTGAACCCACTTGCCCCTTTGTCTATTTTCTGTCCCCTTTCCGACTTCTAAGTGCATTAATCTTTTTCAGTCTAGTGTTTTTATGAGAGAGAAAAGGATTTTTGCGCCTAATTTTGAAATGATCCTGACTGGCATGCTTGCTGAGGGTGCTTATGTCACTGCTAACCCTAGCAGAGGGGGACCTGTGAGGACTCTGAGCTCATCTCTACACAGGAACTATTTTCATTTTGAAAATGTCATTTTTTTCCCCCACAAAATTAGTGAACTCTTTCTTTTTTTTTTTTTTCTTCCTAGCCCTTTTCCCACTTTCCCTCCCCCAGACACCATGTTAGCTGGTAGGACACCCCTCTTCCCCCCCCCCCCCCTCTTGGTGTTACTATATAGACTGCCACAGAACTGACGGTCAGATCTTCTCCCTTTTCGGGATTAAGTGCATCACCTGTGCTCCTCAGCGGGCCCTAGTTGGGCCTGAAAGGCAGCAGAATTGAAAACCGACTCTGCCGCACCATGCCATGAAACCTTCCCAAACGTTTTTGTTTTAATACTAAGATGTAATTTATTTACCTAATTTTACACCACCTCATGTGAAAGTACTCCCGCTGTATTAGTCTGTTTTACAGTGGCTGTTACTTGGTTACCTTCCGTACCCCGCCCTGGGTGAAAATTTGCTTTCAGAAAAGGCGGTTAATAAGTCATAATCAATAAATACAGCATGATGGCGAGATCCGGCCGCGGAGCAGGTTTTGAGGCAGCAAATTCTTCATCCCCAGAACTGCTGTAAACTTCAGACGTCTTCACAGCATTTGTCGGACGCCTTATCCGCCTTCCCCCCTGATTCTTTGTTTCCCCCCCCCCCCCCTCGTCCCAGAAACCAAAGCTCCGGTGACCTGTGCTGCCTTCGCAGTGACCTGCCCTGGCGCGTGACGAAGGGGACACCGGGCGCGTTATCGCCGTTAGCAGACTTCCCCTTCTCGTTTGGATCCCAGCCCGGGGGAATGAAAGCCTCGACTACCTTTTGGGTACCGTAATTTCAAAGTCCACGTGTCTGCTATCACCTGGCCGTTATGGTTTGAGGTTTCTCGAGACGGACGGCTTAAATATCTTTAAGGTTTAACCCGAAGTCTGCTGCAGACCTCATTGAGTAGGTCCGAGTTATTTGAATGTGCCCCCCCCCCCACACTTTCATGGAGCGTTTTTCTGCACTGAACTTGGATTCTAACCTTTCCTTCCCACCACCACCCCCTCACCTCCCCCCTCCCTCCTCCCTTTTGTTTGGCTTTTGTTTTACAACAGCTGTTATTATCATTTTTTGGTCAGCTGTGATTGCTGGAGGCAAAATAGGAGCAGATGGTGTTTTGCTATGCATGAATGGAGAGTTAGAAGAGTTTGGGATTGAATAGGCCGAGTTTGAATGGCGTCTGTGCAGCACCTGCCCCCCTCAGCAGTAGCAGTGCGCATTTCGTAGGAGCATGATCTGTCTCAGACCTATTAGAATCGGATGGGAAAGGAGAGAGCCTCTCCTTGGATTTTTTTTTCTCTCTCCATATTTATTGATCCTCCGTGCACTGAGAGCAGAATGCAGTGCACAGTCAGTTTCAGTTAATTGGATATGACACGGCATGTACGTGTAATCTGTCGCTGTGCTCTCCCTGTACACGTTATGGGTTTTGCTGCCGTAGAAACACCAAGGCTCGGTAATGGCATACATTAATAGGCTAAGTAGGCAGAAGAAAAACAGAGTAATTTTATTAGAGTTGTGTTTTTACCAAAATAGAGTTGTAAAAAAAAATTAGGCAGTTTGGTCTATCAGGGAGAAATACTACCATTAAAATACATGATTCTTGTTAGCTTTATGCTGGCACATACTTGCCAGTATGCTGAGATTATTAAATCTTTTCTTGGGTTTTTTTGTTTTTTTTTTTTCAAGTTTGGATCAGATAACATCAATAGAAACTTTTTTTTTTTTTTAAGACTGGGCTCCTTATCTACTCGCTTCCCTTTTTAAGAAACAGTTTTGTAAAACAGCAGCTGAAAGTCGACTGGCTTAGCACAAGAATTTTAATCATGATTCCAGCAAATTATGCAGCTATAATTAGTGCAGGAGACAGAGGATTCTAGGAAAACAAAATATTTTCCTGTTATGCTGAGAAAAATGTCAGGGCAGCATGTTAAGTGTGGTATTTGTATTAGAACAGTGTGCTTTTTGCATATAAACAACTGCAGGCCAATGAATGCAAAACCAATAACGGGACTGCATAAAACAGCTGTAACACCGTTCATGGCTTCAAACATGTTAAATAAAACAAAGCTCATTTTGCTGTGGCTGATCAGTCTTGACGAAGGCACGAGGCTGTTGCTTGATTATCTTTTTATGATACACTGTGAAGTCAAATTGTAACAGAATTACTATTTTCATTAGCACGCATCGGGCTATATATATATATATTTTTTTTTTATTTATTTATTTTTTTTTTACTTAATTATTTTTTTAGATTAGGCTGAAGGCCCTGGCAGATTTTCCACTGCTTTATTCCTGTGGTGTATCTGAAGATTATTTGCGGTTTCAGAGCGATGTTTTTTATCTACTGTGGATAAAGTGAGTGTTTTGCTTAGTTCTTTGTTAGAAGTCAAACTCTCTAGAGAAGAATGACTCGGTTGTTGTGTAGCTGTCGACAAAGGTTTCAGTGCTTGACCCTAAAAAGCATTACAAGCTCAGTCTTTTTTTTAAATTAGTATTATTGCTTTTCATTTCATTGTTTGTACTTTAAGCAATGGGCCTTTTACAGGGGGATATACCCTTCTTCAGCTTCCACAAGCCACAGTCTGGACCACTGCAGTGACTGTTTACTGCAAGAAATGTGCAAGCTGCTATTTTTGTGCCAACCTCTACAGCTTAATTAGCATTGCCCATGCCAAAGGTACGGATTGGAATGCAGGAATATAAATTAAAAATATTTAGCACTGAGCAAATTATTTTCACATGTGGTATGTTTCAAGGCTCTTGAAAAAAGGATTGTTCAAGAGGGCAGAAGCTAGTTACTATAAATAAATTAACCCTTGCTCTGGATTACCTGTCTTTGGTTATGGAGACGACAACGTTAAGTGGCAACACTTTAAATGTGCATTTAAAGTGATATTTGCAATGCATGTAGGCACTTTCGGCCCATGTACAATGCAGACAATTTTCAAAGGGAAACAATGGAGTAGATTTTAAAAGCTGTGCGAGCGCGTCCATCTGGGCACGCTCCCCGGCGCAAACACATGGACACACAATTTTATAACATTCGTGCGCATGTTATAAAATCGGGGGTCGGCACGTGCAAGGGGGTGCGTGTTGAGCCGTGCTGCCTTCCCCCGTTTCCTTCCCTCTAGCCTGACCTTCCCACCCCTTCCCTTAACCTTCCTCCCCCAGCCCTAGTCTAACTCCCCCCCCGACTTTTATCTTACCTTTTGCGCCTGCCTCTGGGCATGCGCAAGTTGCGCGCTGGCAGCTTGCCGGCACACGATCCTCCGACACAGCGGTAATGGCTGCTGTGTTGGAGGCCTCTGGCCCCGCCCCCGGACCACCCCTTTTTGCAAGCCCCGGGACTTACACGCATCCCGGGGCTTTATGCGCGTCACCGGGCCTTTTTAAAATAGGCCCGGCGTGCGTAACCCCCCTACGCGCGTAAATCCTTTAAAATCCGGCCCAATGTGCATTGTTTAGCCACCATGAAGTGCTCGTGCGAAAAGCACCCATGTATTTTGAGCCTGTATCCATAGCAGGCATACTTTTTAGCCAAGTTAAAAGGGTTCATGTCAGAAAAGTATTGCAATTTTGTCCCATTTGGCTACCTGAACAAAGAGCCAATTCAAAGGACACGATTGCTTTTAGCATGAGCACTTTATGGCATCTAATTGTCAAAGGAAAAATTGCACATTGTTTCCCTTTGAAAATTGTCTGCATTGTACATGGGCTAAAAGTGCCTACTTGCATTGCAAATATCACTTTAAATGCACATTTAAAGTGTTGACACTTAGGGGCAGATTTTCAAAGGCTTACACGTGTAACCCCTGAAAAGCTGCCCCTTTCAACCCCTGCGCGCGCCGAGCCTATCTTGCATAGGCTCTGTGGCATGCACAAGCCCTGGGGACGGGGCGGCGGGTGTGGTTCCGGCCCAGGGGCATTCCAGGGGTGTGGACGTGGCCTCTGGACCAGCCCCCGGACTGGAACATGGCGCGCCAGTGTGTGCAAATTATGCCTGCCTTGGGCAGGCGTAACTTTTAAAATAAAGGTAGGGGGCAGATTAGGGGAAGGAAAAGGAAAGGTGGGGTGGGGTGCGCCGGAAAGAAAGTTCCCTCCGAGGGAATGGAGGCAGGCTGCGTGGCTTGGTGCGCGCAGGCTGCTGATTTTGCGCAGCCTTGCGCGCGCCGACCCCGGATTTTAAAAGATACGCGTGGCTATGCGTGTATCTTTTAAAATCTGGCGTACTTTTGTTTGCGCCGGTTGCGCAAACTTTTTAAAAATCTGCCCCTTAATGTTGGTTGTCTTCATAACCAAAGATAGGTAATCCAGAACAAGGTTCTCAACCCAGTCCTCTGGACACACCTAGCCAGTCAAATTTTCAGAATATCCGCGATGAAATATACATAAGATAGATTTGCAGGTCCTGCCTGCATTGTATACAGATCTATGGAAGGTATACTCATCATGGATATCCTGAAAACCTGACTGACTGGCTGTTTCCCAGAGGACTGGGTTGAAAAGAACTGATCCAGAAAGCTGATGTGGAAAATCATTTGTTAACTTTGCCTAAACCCAAAAATGAGCTTTTAAAGGAGATTTCATAATCTACAGAGGCGGTTGAAAAACTGTCAAGCGGTTCAAATCTAGCGTTAATATGCAATTGGAGATATTAGAGGAAAAAACTGATTACTTGATGCGTCCTTATCTTTCAACTGTTTTCCTCCTTCTTTGTCTTTATAAAAAGCTTGTTTAAAAAGCCAGGTTTTCAGACTAGTTTCAAATTTCTCTGCAGCCTTATTTCGAGTGGCATGGAGTTCCATAGCCCAGGACCAGCCAGCGACAGTGCTCTCTCCCTTGCCTGAGTGAGGCGTGCTGATTTAACAGAAGGAATAGTTAGTAGAGCTTTATTGACAAATCTCAGGTTTCTGTGTGGTACATGTACACACAGTGCTGTGTTAAGCCAGTCGGCCTTTTCATCATGGATTAGTTTATGAATTATACACAATGCTTTGTATTATATTCTTTGTTCAATTGGAAGCCAGTGTAGTTCAGCAAGTGTACCTGTGATGTAGTCTCTTTTCTTTTTGCCTGTCAAAATTCTAGCAGCGGAATTTTGCAATATTTGGAGTGGTCTAATAGTAACTCGAGGTAGCCCTAATAGCAGAGAGTTACAGTAGTCTGTGCTCACAAATATCATTGCCTGTAGGACTGTGCGAAAATTATTCAGTGTTAGCAGAGGTTTCAGTCTTCTAAGGACCATTAGTTTGGCGTAACCTTCTTTTAATTTCTGTGAAATGTGTTTCATGTTAAGCTCAGGGTCAATTATTACCCCTAGATTCCGTACTTTTATTGCTAACTCTTCGGTTTGATTATTTTTTATTGTGATTGTAGGTTGTGTAGGGTGTATATTTTTTCGATCTAGGTGTAAGAATTCAGTTTTATCAATGTTTATTACCAGTTCCATTTGGTTTAGGAGGAGTTTGATTATTTCAAGATACATACTTATTCATTGTTCTTTAATATCGTTTTTCGTTATTCCCCATTTATTTGTCCCAAGTTCTACGCCCTGTTTCAATGTAATCGCATTGTTACATGCTTGTTACCATTTTAATGTAAACCGAGATATGTAATATTCTACATGAATCCCGGTATATAAAAATGTTAAATACATATTAGCCAGTTTCATTGTTTCTTCGATTGTGTTTACGATGGGTAACAGTAGTTGTATGTCATCCGTGTATATGTAGTGTATTATTCCAAGTCCAGTGAGTAGGTAACATACTGGGAGGAGATAAATGTTAGAGTGTTGCGGACAGGGCTGAACCCTGTGGGACTCCTGTTTGAAGTTTAACTTTGTCTGATAGTGTGTTTTTGATTTGTACTTGGAAAAATCTGTTGCTTAAGTATGACTCAAACCAGTTTATTGTTTTGTTATTGAGTCCTATTTTTTTTAGTCTATTGATTAGTATTTTGTGATTTACAGTGTCAAATGCTGTCTTTTGCACTAAGAACCTAGGGCAATTTTCAAAGGGGGGATCCACGGGCAAATATACATTTACTCTTTGAAATCCTTTTGAAAATTGCCCCCAAAATGCAAAAGATAAAACCACCTGTAACTTTTTGTAAACTAGGATTTCTTTATAAATAAATGGGTAAATGTTATTTATTTCCTGTTTCATCCCATTAAACTCTGTGACTTAAAATTCCATGAATGTAGTTATTTCCCACAAATGTTTCAACAGAGACAATAGACCTACATTTTGCTGTTTTTGCTTTTGTTGCAAATTTTCTTTTCCACATTTTAAACTATGAATTATCTACTATGTCTTATGGCTCTATTTTTATCTATGGGGCTCTCATGCAAAAGTTTAGGTTATATTCATCATACCACATGGCATGATAGATAACTTTGCTTTCCACCTATTTTCTCGGTTAACAGTAGCATGGTGCATATAATACTATGAAATTTCATTCCACATGCAATGCAGTATACATACAATGCATTTTAAATGTATAAATATTAAACAAGGGAAAGAACATTTTTTGTAAGAGCATTAAATGTGATGTGTTGTGATACTCTTTTTCTGTGCTATCATTACATTTCTTCAAGCAGCAGTAAACTACGACAGTCCTGAATTCAGTATTTTGCTATATAAAAGACAGTTCCTTTTCCAGCTAGTAGCAGTGAGGGGTGAGCTCTGTGCTATCGATTGGATACATTGGTGGTGAGGTTGTTTAGGAAAACAGTTGTCAGGCAGTATAATAAAGGACTAACAAGCGCCTGCGGGGAGGGCCCCCTTAACAGGGCGCTTGCCGGCAGAGCGACTGCCCCCCCCCCACTACCCCCCCCCCCACCCGTGGAGTCGTCTTACCGCGGTGGCCTGGTGGAGGGGGGCTGGGTGGGAGCAAACGCCGCGAGGGATGGAGCGCCGAGGCCGGCCGGAGGCCTCGGGGACCGGCGCATCGAGGGCGATGACGTCATCGCGCTGTGGCGCGGTGACGTCATCGGGCGGGCGCGCGCGAATCCTGGCCCGGGGTCTCGCGGGACTTCGGGCGCGATTTCGGGCCCGAGATCTCGCGAGACCTCGGGACTTAAAGGCAGGGCGAGCGCCGGACCAGGCCCTTTTCGCTGGCCGGCGCTCGCGTTTGAGCAGGCAAAGCCAGAGCCGGAGAGGATTTCAGCCGCGATCACGCGGTCGGATTATTAAAAAAAAAAAACAAAAAAAAAAAACGGGAGAAATTGTCAGCAGGCACTCCGGGCACCCCCAGATAGGACCCGGAGACCCGAAACGCCGATTTAAAGGCCCGGCGGCTCCCGGAGCAGAGGAGGAGCCCAGGACACGTGGGGGTGAGTCTGCTGGTCGGCCGGGATCGTAGACAAGCGCAGGAAGTGAGCAGGCAAAGCAGCTACAGCGGAGATCGGGCTGGAGAGCACAGAGGCAGCTGGGAGCTACCGGAGACACCCCGAGGCGAACAGAGGAGCGTCGGGTTGAAGGGGAAGAAGCCCTGCGCCTGCGCAAGGACCCAGAAGGACCGGAAGGAGCCCCTGGGGCACAGGGAAGACCGCAGCGCTGATCACCGCAAGTAGCAGGGCTGGCTACCGGGAAATGCAGCCATCCAGCCAGGATTCCAGAGACTGCATACTGAACTGTGAGTACTAAACTCGATCGCCCCCCTCCTCACGACCGTGGGCCGGCTTGCCTTTCACGGGTCTGGGAAGCGATATTGACCGAACGTCGAGGGGGCTGCGGATTTGCAGGAGCCGAGGGAAGGCGTCGCCAGCGTGCGTACGGAAATGGTTGGTAAAGGAGCAAAGACAGCCCCGGAACCGAGGCAGACAAGGGGGCGCAGCCGGCAGGCGAAGGTGGCGGAACCACGACCTGCGAGGGCAAGGAAGCCCGATGGCGCTGGAGAGGGAGGCCAAGGCCGGGGAAAACGCCCTAGGACAGACAGAGTCAAGACTCAAAGAAAGGGGCAAGCGGAGACCGGCAGCAGAGACAAGAGTGCGACAGAGAGGAACGCGAAGGGGCGGACACCGGCGGCGGACACCGTAGGTGGGGCGACGACCGGCGTTGCCGTGGACACGACCGGAACACTGCCCGCATCCGGACCGTACAGTGCCCCACCTTGGGGCTGGCCCGTCTGGCCCCCAACGGGGCCCTCTGGAGCAGGGGCAGCGTCATCAACAACGCCAGTACAGGGAGCATACCCCTACAGCCAGAACGCATGGCAAGCCTCAATGTACCCTCCATGGTGGCAGGTCCCACCTCCATGGTACACGGCACCAGCGGGCGGCAACGCCACAGCGGGAGCCCGCACACTGGGAGCGGAGGCCGCCGAGCAGGTGGCGACGGAGAAGGACATACCCAGCGGGGAGGCCGGCACAGAGAGTAGAAAGCGGCCCCCGGCACCGCGGGAAGCGGAGGAGCGAGCCGAGGAGACGGGGAGGCATCCCGAAGCAGCGACGTCGTCGGGAGACGCAAAAGGCAAGAGGACTAAACGAAAGAGAAATAACGGTGACTCCAGTGAGGAATCCTCCGAGGAGGAATCCGATGAGAGTGAGGCAGCGGCTGACTCCCCGGTCAAAACACCGCAGGAGATAGCGTCAGCCGCTGCGGCCGCAGTAGCCCTCCCCAATTTGGCAGAGCTGTGGGAGAGCGTGCCAAAGGTGTTACGTAATAAGATAAGGAAGCGTGAATATATTGATATTTTCTCAATATTAGAGGGCAGGAAAGGGGCGGCCGAGAAGAAAAAGGGAAAGAAAAAGGAGGACCAGAAAGAAGGGGAGGTAAAGGTGCCCAGGAACATAACTAATTGGACCAGGGCATTCTTAAGAATGATAAGCGTCATAGGGAGGGAGGATCCATCCCAGTACGCCCCGATGCTGAGTTATGCTGATTCCATATTGGAGGCCTATAAGGAATATCAGGGGTGGTGCTGGCTGAATTATGATGAGAAGTTCAGGGACAGAATGGAGGAGAACGGGAACTTGTCATGGGCAGCACAGGATGTAGGATTGTGGCTACGCCAGATGACCAGCAAGGTTATGGAGGCAGGGGCCTCGCGGAAAGCGGTTCGGCCGCATAGCGGTGCGACGAGCGCGAGCAGCAATTCGTGGGGGGGAAAGCGGTAACAACAGGGTGTGTTGGCGTTTCAATAAGGCGGGGTGCAGTTTCCAGGACTGCAAGTTCAAACACATATGTTCATTATGTGCGGCACCGCATCCAGCATCAAAATGTGCGAGGAAAGGTCAGGGGACTGCGGCGGGGAGTAATGGGAAAGGGAGGTAAGGAAGTATTTCAGAAGGCACCATCCCCGGTGTGTGTGGCAGCCATGCTGGGGTGGTTAGCCATATACCCCAGGAGACGGGAAGCGGAACAGTTGAGGGAGGGCTTCGAGCAAGGTTTTAGGATACCTTTCCAAGGGACGGTTAAGGGCATAAGTTACAGGAATTCTTCATCGGCAACAAGACTGGCAGACATAGTGCAACAGAAAGTGGATAGGGAGATCGAATTGGGCAGGATGGCGGGACCATTTGCGGACCCCCCGTTCGCGGAGATGATGTTGTCACCTTTGGCAGTAGTGCCCAAGAAGGAACTGGGGGAGTTTCGGTTAATACAAAACCTCTCCTTCCCGACGGGGTCCTCGGTGAACGACGGCCTCCCAGCGGAGGCATGCACCGTTCAATACACATCCTTCGACGAGGCCGTGGCGTTGGTCAGGCGCTGCGGGGAAGGGGCCCTAATGGCTAAGGCGGATATTAAGTCGGCCTTTCGACTCCTCCCCGTACACCCTGACAATTTTCCCATATTAGGTTTCCAATTTCGGGGTTCGTACTTTTTTGACAAGTGCATGCCTATGGGGTGTTCGGTCTCCTGCGCTTACTTTGAAATGTTTAGTAGTTTTTTGCAATGGGTCTTACAAAAAAGGGCGGGGACCGATAATGTGGCACACTATCTGGACGATTTTCTATTCGTGGGCCCGGCCGGCACGGATACATGCCAAAAAACACTGGCGGCATTCCAGGCGATGGCGGCTGATTTCGGGGTCCCGCTAGCAGGGGAAAAAACTGAGGGCCCAGCTACGACCCTATCATTTTTAGGGATCGAACTAGACACGCAGGCCATGACGTCGAGGCTGCCGCTCGAGAAGTTAAACAAATTGCGGGGTATGCTCAGGCAGGCACTGGCCAGCAAGAAGACGACTTTGGTCGGCTTACAATCTATAATAGGGAGCTTGAACTTCGCGTGCAGGGTCATCCCGATGGGTAGGGCTTTTCTGAGGCGGCTGGCGGATGCAACAAAAGGGGTCAGGCGGCCGCAACACCGTATCAGAATCACGAGCCCAATTCGAAAGGAAGTGGCTATGTGGCTCGAATTCCTGGACAATTTTAACGGGGTATCCATGTGGCAGGAGGAGGCGAGGTCGAGCCAGGACCTAGATATATACACGGATGCATCGGGCGGATGGGGCTTTGGGGCATACTGCCAGGGCGCATGGTGCGCAGCACCGTGGCCAGAGGAGTGGAGGCAGAGTGGGCTAGTAAAAAACATAACATTCTTAGAGTTATTCCCGATCCTGGTGGCCATTAGGGTCTGGGCACAGAGGCTGTGCAACAAAAAGATCATTTTCTGGTCGGATAACATGGCCGTGGTGACCGTGATTAACAGGCAGGCGGCCCGTTGCCCTAAGGTGGCCGCGTTGTTGAGGGAAGTGGTCCTACAGGGCTTGCGAACGAACATGACAATCAGAGCTAAACATGTTCCGGGCATCCATAATCAGGTAGCAGATGCTTTATCTAGGGCTAAGTGGGATCTCTTTCATCAACAGGTGCCGGAGGCGGAAGCGGAAGGAGTTCCAATACCAAAACAATTATGGCAGATTGGAATGATACGGAATGGGGGTTGCTGAGGTCATCGGTGGCCCCAGCAACTTGGAAAGCATACTGCAAAGGGTTTTCTAGCGTACAAACATTCTTGCAAGGGCAGGGATGGCAAGGGGGGCGTATAGAGGGTAGGCTCATAGAGAGGTTCGTGGCATGGGCAAAGGAGGAAGGGATGTCCAGAGGATCGACAGTGAATCAACTGGCAGGTTTTGCATTCTTTGCAAAAGCGCAGGGCTTAGGTGACCCCATGGATAACTTCATGGTTAAGAAGCTGTTAGCCGGCTGGGCCAGAAGCACTGTCTGGAAGGGGGACAAGAGGCGGCCAATAACCCATGAGATATTGGTGAGCCTATGGCACGCGGTAGCTAAGGTAGCGTCAGAGGGATTCGAAGTGATTCTTTTTAGAGCCGCTTTCTGCACGGCTTTCTTTGCAGCCTTAAGGGTCAGTGAATTGGTGGCGGCATCCAAAACGGATGAAGGAAACGATGGTATACTTCATGCCAACGTCACAGTCCAGGAACAGGGCATTACCATAAGGGTGCATAAATCTAAAACGGATCAGAGGGCAAAAGGGGTGGACATAAGGCTAGCAAGGGTGCCATCACAGGTGACCTGCCCAGCACAAAACATGGAAAATTACTTACAAATCAGACCACGGGGGGGCGCCCACTTATTAATTCATAAGGACGGGGTGCCGTTAACCAAATTTCAGTTTGCGGCAGTACTGCGGAGGGTAGTGGAAAGCGTGGGTTTGAACCCTGAGGAATTCAGTACGCACTCCTTTAGAATTGGGGCCGCCACTAGTGCGGCACAGGCGGGCCTGCCCATGTAGGTGATCCGAAGGATAGGCAGGTGGAGATCAGCAGCAGCGAATAGGTACGTGAGGCAGGGAGGGGTTGAGAATGGTCAGTAACGAAGGAATTCATATCTCGCCCGCAGGTCCATTCTCCCGGAGGAAGGTAGTATGGTTGGTAGGACACTCTTTCGTGCACTGGGCGGCTCGGTGGGCTCGGGAGAGACCATACGGCACGCACCTGGGATTGGCACCGCGGGGAGTCGGTGTGACCTGGATGGGAATCAGAGGCATGAAATGGGGTCGATTGATCCCGGAATTACAGAGCAGCTTACGCGCAAGGCAAAAGCCGGATGTCATAGTTATTCATTTGGGAGGCAACGACTTGGGGGAAATTACAGCGAAGCAGTTGATTGATGGTATAAAAAGGGATTTGGAAGCAATAAGGGAGATGGCACAGGGAACAGCCATAGTATGGTCAGAGATCATACCCAGGCTAAAATGGCAGGGTGACAAGCTATGGTGCAGAGGACGCAAGAAGGTGAACAGGCAGATTGAAGTCTGGGCCCCGAAGGTGGGCATGGCAACGATTCGGCACGACTGGGCAGATGAGCCATGCATAGGTCTGTATAGACCGGACCTGATACACCTATCGGACGTCGGGTACGACCTGTTCAACAATGCGATACAAGAGGCGCTGGAGCATGCGCTGAATGAAGTTGGGCCGCAGTAGGGGAATTGGGGGGACCCATGGGGTTTGGGGGGCCCGGGACAAGTGTAACACTGTCCCGGCCTGGTGGCGGGGGTACCCGAATTAGGGGGGGGCCAGGAGGGGCCCGGAGGACACGGTGGACAAACCGTGGTCACAGGTGAAGGAAAGTGCGTAGAGGTGGGCGTGGGCTGCCCGGGGGATGGCCCCATGGCTTGGACATGGCGGGGGGCCGGTCAGCCGGTCAGAGCGTATGGCGGACTGGCTAAAATGGCGGACGCCGGTACGAAGCCCGGTATGGTAATATTTGACGAACGCACTAATACTCGGGTACCGAAAGTTTGGTTTTATATTAATAATTAATAAAAGCTGCGGCCTATTTTCACCAATATCGGAGTATGTGTGGTTAATGGATGGTGATAAGGTAAGGGGGGAGGGGGGAGAGAGCACGGCGGTGCAAGCTGCCACTGTTATAAAGGACTGACAAGCGCCTGCGGGGAGGGCCCCCTTAACAGGGCGCTTGCCGGCAGAGCGACTGCCCCCCCCCCCACTACCCCCCCCCCCCCACCCGCGGAGTCGTCTTACCGCGGCGGCCGGGTGGAGGGGGGCCGGGTGGGAGCAAACGCCGCGAGGGATGGAGCGCCGAGGCCGGCCGGAGGCCTCGGGGACCGGCGCATCGAGGGCGATGACGTCATCGCGCTGCGGCGCAGTGACGTCATCGGGCGGGCGCGCGAATCCTGGCCCGGGGTCTCGCGGGACTTCGGGCGCGATTTCGGGCCCGAGATCTCGCGAGACCTCGGGACTTAAAGGCAGGGCGAGCGCCGGACCAGGCCCTTTTCGCTGGCCGGCGCTCGCGTTTCCACCCACCCACCCAACTAGGAGCAAGAGAGGGGGGACGAGGGACAAGAAGGAGGAGATAGTCAGAAGATAATGTTAGCAAGAGAATTGCCAAATGTATAATTGTCGCAGTAACCAGGGTTGGCGGGGGTACCCGAGTTAGGGGGGGGCCAGGAGGGGCCCGGAGGACACGGTGGACAAACCGTGGTCACAGGTGAAGGAAAGTGCGTAGAGGTGGGCGTGGGCTGCCCGGGGGATGGCCCCATGGCTTGGACATGGCGGGGGGCCGGTCAGAGCGTATGGCGGACTGGCTAAAATGGCGGACGCCGGTACGAAGCCCGGTATGGTAATATTTGACGAACGCACTAATACTCGGGTACCGAAAGTTTGGTTTTATATTAATAATTAATAAAAGCTGCGGCCTATTTTCACCAATATCGGAGTATGTGTGGTTAATGGATGGTGATAAGGTAAGGGGGGAGGGGGGAGAGAGCACGGCGGTGCAAGCTGCTACTGTTAAGTCCTATAACAATCTCAGAAACAGCACTCATTGGTGCAATGAGATTTGCAGGTTTTGGGGAAACAGTACAGGCATTTGTTTAGTGGGAACCTAAATTCATTTCATTAGTTCTGGTTTTTTTTTTGTTTTTTTTTTTTTTTGGGGGGGGGAGGTTGCCATTAAAAATGGGGGAAATATTGCAGCCTATTCTGGGCTCCAGGATTGATATTTTCTGATCGTTTCTCATGAAATATTGGGAAGAAATCATCAAAAGGCGGAAAGATCTCCAAAGCACCTGTGGAGACGTGGCACGAAATGTGTGGCATGAATAGCCTAAAGCCTCTATCAATGGGGAAAAGGGCTACCAGGACTGGCAGGAGTTGTTCGTGGCATTGTCACAGGAGCAAAGAAGAAAGATAGTGTGGGAAGAACAACCCAAGGCATCAGCAACTACGCATGAACCCTTTGCTAGCAGCATCGGAGACAGTGGCACCAAAAGTGGCGTCAACATCATAGAACACGATGAAGGGGGAATGAAACAGAAAATATGGCAGGGAAAATCCCAAGACACTGATAGAGGCCCAAGCAGCTCAAACAGTTACCATCAAGGCACCTAAAGAATATGAGAGGTGCAGAGCATCAGCACTCCCAGAATGGCAGGAACACCTCAAGGTGTAAACTCCGGACTTGACAGCAAGGCTGAGTGGCACAAGGTGCAGCATGAGGGGTATAGCAGCAGCAAGGCATTTTTGTTCTGGGGGTGGAAAAAAACACCCCAGTATAACAAACCAAGGAAAACACACCAAGGCTCCAAAATAGGACAACATCAACCTTGATGGTAGCATGAGAGGCAAACTGGCACTCAAAGTGGCATCAGCATCCTAAGGCAACAGAGTGGCAATGCAAGTGTGCATAGCTGAGACTGCTGCATGCTGCTAGCTTGCTTGCTGCAGTGATCTGCTCGAGTTAGTGTTTACCTCTCCGGATTGAACTAGTGCAGCAGTTCCTCCTGCCCAGTACCAATACAGAGGAAACTAAAATCACTCTGTACTGGTACTGCTGGCCCATTGCCATTCTCTCTCCTATACACAGAACCTCCTGCACCCTCACCCAGAGGAGAAAAAAATAGCAAGATGCCTGGCACTACTTTCCACAGTGGGGGTTGGGGGGGGGGGCATCCATGCAGTACTTCCGAAGCAGCAGGCCAAACAGATTTTTTTTTTACTAAAATTGATGAAGAAGTGATCTGTGAGAACAGAGCACAATGTACAGTCTCCTCTCAGAAGAAGTGGTGAAGCATTGTCTACCCCGCACATGCCCAGACTGCAGGATCAGCATCACTGGATCCAGAGAACAGCGATAGGCTGGAATTGAAAAACAGTTTCACTGTGATTTGCCGCCTCTGAGGTCCCCTTGCCATAGTCCAGCCCAGTGTCAACCTGTCCAATCACAAGGCTGTGACATCATGCATGACTCTCAGAGAAGGGTTAGTTGCTATGCCAACAGGGAGGGATTGGTTGGCTGACTGTTACAATAACATTTTTTAACTGTCACTACCATCCCATTTGTTCCTATGAGCCAATAGGCCCATAGGAATGAATGGGACCAAAACACATGAAAATAATTAGAATTGTTTCATTTGTGGGATTTCCCCGTTCATTTTGTGGACTCATTCATTTCGGGTATACGGTTGTTTTAAAACAAATGCACATCTCTAGGTACCTGTTCACAGAAAGGGAAAGGAAAGACTAAGCCATATAGAAAATTAGAAATGAGGATTGTGGCATCTTATAGATTAACAAATGTATGGCTCAATGAATTCGTTAGTCTGTAAGGTGCCACCTCCCTCTTGTTATTTTTGCTACACCAGACTAACATGGCTATCCCTCTGAAGATTTAATATATGGCTCAAAATATGGTGCAAAGAAGAAGGTTTTGGATATATAGGGGTCTGGGGCCATGTATGAAACAGTAAAAGGCTGTATGGTAGAGATGACCTACATCAGTCTGAGGCAGGAAAAAGGATCCTAAGTGAGAAATTCAGGTCATAGATCATCAGGCATTTAAACTAGAGGATAGAGATGACCAAAGGAAGACAATAGACTTGCAATGTCACCCCCCCAAAAAAATAAATACAGACTTGAGTGTAGAAATTAACAAAATTAATCAGCTCAATAGTCTACTCCTAAGCATGCGGTATAAAAAAGAAGCCAAGAAAAGCAGCAAGTCAAGAAAAATAGCTGGAAAACTATGAGCACAAATGCTGGTGGTCTGGGTAATAAAATTCCAGTTCTGCAGGAACTACATTATTCTGCAGGAATTACATAATTATAATTATAAAATACATAAAATCATAAAATACATAAAATTCTTAATAAAAGCATCTAAAATATAATAAGAAAAAATGAGTTACCAAATCTTGGAGCTTAAACTATGGAATTAAGAGAATGTATGCTGAAAGAGCCAAGTTTTAACTCCTTTCTTAAATGTTCTAATATTTGGTTCAAGTCTTAAGTTATGAAGATTCATAATGTTGTCAATACCTATAGCTGTAAAAATAACAAAAAATAATTAGAAAAACAAAAAAAAAAATACCCAGATATACAAATTTAAATAATTGCAACAAATGCTAAAACTGCCTGTGACTGTAAAATAAACCTTACCATAAAGACAATTGCTGTATAAACCAATTCTAAACACAAGCAAACCATGTTAAACACCAACATACTTTCATAATAAACTACCTAATACACTATGTATTGTGATAGTTACCTTGATAGTTTAAACCACAAGCTTATATCCAAAATAGGTACACCACGGAAAGCTGGCCGATCACAAATAAATGTTTACTTTAAGGACCCCGAAGTTTTAAATTTGTGGTTTAAACCAGCAAGGAAAATATACAGCAATTGTCTTTATGGTAAGACTGTTGTGTTCATTAATTATTTTACAGTCTCCCAATACAGGTGATGGAGACAAGGATAGTATCTGAATTTAAGAAAGCATGGGACAAGTACAAAGGATCTCTAAGGGAGTGGTAAGGACTGAAGAGCTGAGCAACGGGTGTGGATGGGCAGACTAGATATACCAAATGATCTTTTTCTTCCATCATGTTTCTAATAACTAGGGATATACATTTGTTTGAAACGTCATGACTATGAAATGACTTTGTCATTTCTTGATTTCAAAATGAAACGATAGAAAAAGACACAAAATTCTATGGATTTTTCTATCTTTTTTAAGTGCATACTTTTGCAAAATAGTACACACTGTTCACGAATAGTTCTCATTGTATTTGAATAGTGTGCACTATTTCCAAAATTTAAAAAAGAAAAAACAAAAAAAATGGGAAAACATTAACGACAATGAAAATTGACCCCCAAACACAAAACAATTTTTGGCCTGCACACCCCTATTAAAAACCAGTTCAACATTTTAAATGTAAAAAAAGAGTGTAGCTGCATTGAAGAAAATGAACACAATATTTTGAAAATATATTTGTTGTGAAATAAATAAAAACATAAGAACATGCCAAACTGGGTCAGACAAAGAGTCCATCAAGCCCAGCATCCTGTCTCCAACAGTGACCAATCCAAGTCACAAGTACCTGGCAAGTACCCAAAAACTAAGTCTATCCCATGTTACTGTTGCTAATGGCAGTGGCTATTTTCTAAGTCAACTTAATAACAGGTAATGGACTTCTCCTCCAAGAACATATCCAACCTTTTTTAAACCCAGCTAAACTAACTGCACTAACCACATCCCCTGGCAACAATTTCTAGAGTTTAATTGTGTGTTGAGTGAAAAAGAACTTTCTCCGATTAGTTTTAAATGTGCCACCTGCTAACTTCATGCCTGCTAGTCCTCCTATTATCCATAAGAGTAAATTCACATCTACCCATTCTAGACCTCTCATGATTTTAAACACCTCTATCATATCCCCCCTCAGCCATCTCTTCTCCAAGCTGAAAAGTCCTAACCTCTTTAGTCTTTCCTCATAGGGAGCTGTTCTATCCCCTTTATCATTTTGGTCGCCCTTCTGTGTACCTTTTTTTGAGATGCATCGACCAGAATTGTACACAGTATTCAAGGTGTGGTCTCACCATGGAGCGATATAGAGGCATTATGACATTTTCCGTTTTATTCTCCATTCCCTTTCTAATAATTCCCAACATTCTGTTTGTTTTCTTGACTGCCGCAGCACACTGAACTGACGATTTCAATGTGTTATCCACTATGATGCCTAGATCTTTCTTGGGTGGTAGCACCTAATATGGAACTTAACATTGTGTAACTATAGCATGGATTATTTTCCCCTATATGCATCACCTTGCACTTATCCACATTAAATTTCATCTGCCATTTGGATGCCCAATTTTCCAGTCTCACAAAGTCTTCCTGCAATTTATCAGAATCTGCTTGTGATTTAACTACTCTGAATAATTTTATATCATCTGCAAATTTGATTACCTCACTCGGCATATTCCTTTCCAGATCATTTATAAATATATTGAAAAGCACGGGCCCCAATACAGATCCCTGAGGCACTCCACTACCCGCTCACCTCACTGAGAAAATTGTCCAGGGATATATTGATGTGATTATAAAGCTGGATAAAGGAGGTTGCATTGTGATAATGGACAGGTTGATGTGCATCACAGAAGTTTACCGCCAGTTGCCTGATAGGACCTATTATTCACTTTTATCACAAGACTCTACCCCACATTTAAAATAAGTAGTAGTTCATATAGTTGATAAAGCCTTTGCATCTGTTTTTCTGCCTTACAAAGAGAACTTTTTTTGACGGTTTTTACATCTTAGCAAAGTTTCACAAGAACCTTGATAATCCTCCTGGATGCCAGATTGTTTCTGGTCTGAACTATCTACTGGAACCACTATCCCAGTTTGTACACCTATGGTTCCACTGCTACTCATACATTAGAGATTCTCAATTTTTGATTAACTTGGATACTAGTCAAGACACTACGAATGTCACCTTTTTGTCCACGCTGGATGTAGAGGCATTAAACATCGATAAGGTAGCTATATAATTCTTTCTGCTAATTTAGATAGCCGGCCATGTTTTGAATATCTACCTCAATATTTATAAATGATCTAGAGGACAGAGCAATGATTGCGTTAATGAAATTCGCAGACTATTCCAAATTATGGAGCTCATTTACTAAACTGCAGTATTTTTCACAGAGGAGAATAACCTGTGGCATTTAATAAACTGTGGTACTTTGTATCACATAGAATCATGGAAATGATGGAGAAAAAGAGCAATCGGCCCATCCAGTCTGCCCAGCAACCTCCCACATGTATTTTCCCATACTTATCTCATCTACCACCAAGTTCAGGGCCCTTGTTGGTAACTGTTTGATTTAAATTTCCTGCCATCCCCTGTCATTGATGCAGAGAGTAATGTTGGAGTTGCATCAAAGGTGAGCATAAGGCTTAATGGTTAAGGGTAGTAACTGCCGCATCAAGCAAGTTACCCTGATGCTTGGTTAACCAGACTGCACAGATCAATGCCTTGTTGGATGTTGTCTGAATGTAAAACCTGTTTTCCACATTTCCCCCTACCATTGAAGCAAAGAGCAGTGCCATATATGTATTCAAAGTGATGTATCAGGCTTAATTGGTTTAGGGTAGTAACCGCCATAATAAGCAAGCTACCCCCACTCTTATTTGGTTACCCAGATTGTGAAGTTCAGTCCTTGTTGGTGGTTGTCTGAATGCAAATCCTGTTTTCCACATTTCCACCTGCTGTAGAAGTAGAGAGCAACTTGTATATGCATTCAAAGTGATATCAAGCTTAATTGGTTTAGGGTAGTAACTGCCATAGTAAGCAAGCTACCCCATGCTTCTTTGTTTGCCCAGATTGTGAAGTTCAGTCCTTGTTGGTTGTTATCTGAGTGCAAATCCACTTTTACACATTTCCCCTTGCCGTTGAAGCAGAGAGCAATGTTGGAGTTGCGAAGGCTTATTGAGTAAGGGTAGTAATTATCAGGCAGTAGCCTCCATTCCAGTACTCCACTCCCTTGGCTCTTCTCTTCATTCCCATCTTCTAGCCTTTATGGATCCACAGTGTTTATCCCATGTCCTTTTGAAATCCACCACTGCTAACTCAAAATGACTTCTGAACAATACTACAGGCACTAATCTTCTCCAACATAGATTACTGCAATGCCCTTATGTTAGGACTACCTAATACAACATTAAGACCACTGCAAATACTTCAGAACACAGCAGCTAGAATACTAACTGGAAAAAGCAGGAGGGACCATTTAACTGAAACCCTAGCAGAGTTACATTGGCTACCAATTGAACACAGAATTAAATACAAAACCCTATGTATCATTCACAAACTAATTTATGATGAGAAATCAGACTGGTTGAACACAGCATTACGGGTACACATGCCACACAGGAATCTCCGATCAGCAAATAAAGCACTCCTAACCATTCCATCAGTTAAAACAGCAAGACTGACGCAAGTGAGAGAAAGAACCCTATCACTAGCAGGACCAATAATCTGGAACACAATGCCTCCAGAGATCAGGCTACAAAGTGATCTCAAGACATTCAAGAAAAACATAAAAACATGGCTTTTTAAATAAGCATTTTACAAAGACAGGAGAATAGAGAGAAATATTTCAGGAAAAGACAGAAAGGCACCGACATACAATCCTTAGGACTATACAGTAGATTAGTCTATGAACTCTACACCACAATAAACCATAACTATAATACTATGTGTAATAAAACTACCGGTGTGTATACCTTGGTACAATTGGTCATGAACTACTTCGCTAAATGACTATGTCTAATGATATATTGTAACCGAACCTTTGACGGCACCTGTTAGAATGTACTATAGTACACTTTTACCTACATTAAATATGTGCCTACATGTAAACCGTTGTGACGGTATTTAACTTAGCAACGTATAGAAAAGTTTTTAAATAAATAAAATAAACAGTTTTAGTCTTCACCACTTTCTTTGGAAGGGAATTCTAGGCATCCACCACCCTCTCCATGTAGAAATTAGAGATGTGAATTGGAACCGGAATCTGTTCGGATTCCGGTTCCGATTCACATCGTGGGTTTTTTTTTTTTCGTCCGGCCCAATAGTGGTTTTGTTTATCAGCTGCGCCCGAGCTGATAAACAAAAAACCCACCCCGACCCTTTAAAACTAAACCCTTAGCTTCACCCCCCCCCAAAAAAAAAACATTTTACAGCTACCTGGTGGTCCAGTGGGGGTCCTGGGAGCGATCTCCCGCTCTCGGGCCGTCGGCTGTCACTAATAAAAATGGTGCCGATGACCTTTGCCCTTACCATGTGACAGGGCCTCCTGACCCCCCCAAGCTGGCCAAAAGTTCCTTTTGGGTCCAACGAGGGTCCCGGAGCGAACCCGCGGGGAATCACGTGACGTCCGCGTCACTCCGACGTGACGCCGACGTCACGTGCTCCTCGCAAAGGAGTTCAGAAATGGCGTCCTGACTCCCCGCTAGACCACCAGGGAGTTTTGGTAAGTCTTGGGGGGGGGGGGATTAAGGAGGGTGAGGGGTTTAAATTTTTATTTAGGATCAACAATCGCGATTTCCAACGTATTCAACATAGCTATGTTGAATAAGTTGGAAATCCGATCGTTTTCGCCTCATCACTTTTTTAAGTTAAAAAAAAAAAAAAAAAGTTGCGTTTTACCTATAAGTTCAAAATGAATGCACACCCCTACTACTGGGTCCCTAGGAGGGGACTAGGGACTCTGCTTCCTCCCAGGTGGATCCTCTGGATCTCCCCATGGATCAGATGATGGATAGGAGCTCTAGCCCTGCAGCTGCGTGGCATGGCTGGTACGATTATAGAGAACTCTATCAGCCCCCTGGGATAGAGCCAATACAGACCCTGGCAAGTATCTCACAAGGGACCTACCTTATTGAAGATCTGGCCGGATCTCCACTTCAGCTCAGGCTGGCTTGGGGTCCTGTAGCTGGGTGACCCTCTGGGTCACAGGAACACACTCTGCTTAAAACCACCTTGTGCCGAGCAGCGTCCCCTCTGAGACAGTGTTGTGACTGAACGGGGAATGCTGCATCACCATTACAGCCTTTTCTTCCTTTTTCTTTTTTTTTTTTTTTTAATTAGGAAGCTGCTTCTGCCTGGGGATCTTTCCCAAGCAGCTTGCACCACTGACTTGGTAAAAGAGCCAGACCTGGTCTTGAACCTGGAATTTGCTGTGTTGGAGAGTTAGTGCTCTGAATGTAAAGTAGAGATGTGAATCGTGTCCTCGATCATCTTAACGATCGATTTCGGCTGGGAGGGGGAGGGAATTGTATTGTTGCCGTTTGGGGGGGGTAAAATATCGTGATAAATCGTTAAAATCGTTAAAACCCGCTAAAATCGTTAAACCCGCTAAAACCCACCCCCGACCCTTTAAATTAAATCCCCCACCCTCCCGAACCCCCCCCCCCAAATAACTTAAATTACCTGGTGGTCCAGCGGCGGTCCGGAACGGCAGCGGTCCGGAACGAGCTCCTGCTATTGAATCTTGTTGTCTTCAGCCGGCGCCATTTTCCAAAATGGCGCCGAAAAATGGCGGCGGCAATAGACCAACAGGATTCGACGGCAGGAGGTCCTTCCGGACCCCCGCTGGACTTTTGGCAAGTCTTGTGGGGGTCAGGAGGCCCCCCCAAGCTGGCCAAAAGTTCCTGGAGGTCCAGCGGGGGTCAGGGAGCGATTTCCCGCCGCAAATCATTTTCCGTACGGAAAATGGCGCCGGCAGGAGATCGACTGCAGGAGGTCGTTCAGCGAGGCGCCGGAACCCTCGCTGAATGACCTCCTGCAGTCGATCTCCTGCCGGCGCCATTTCCGTACGGAAAACGATTCGCGGCGGGAAATCGCTCCCTGACCCCCGCTGGACCTCCAGGAACTTTTGGCCAGCTTGGGGGGGGCCTCCTGACCCCCACAAGACTTGCCAAAAGTCCAGCGGGGGTCCGGAAGGACATCCTGCCGTCGAATCCTGTTGGTCTATGGCCGCCGCCATTTTACGGCGCCATTTTGGAAAATGGCGCCGGCTGAAGACAACAAGATTCAATAGCAGGAGCCCGTTCCGGACCGCTGCCGTTCCGGACCGCCGCTGGACCACCAGGTAATTTAAGTTATTTGGGGGGGGGTTCGGGAGGGTGGGGGATTTAATTTAAAGGGTCGGGGGTGGGTTTTAGCGGGTTTTAGTGTGCTGGCTCACGATTCTAACGATTTATAACGATAAATCGTTAGAATCTCTATTGTATTGTGTTTCATAACGGTTTAAGACGATATTAAAATTATCGGATGATAATTTTAATCGTCGTAAAACGATTCACATCCCTAATGTAAAGTAAGGGGGGATATGAACTCCTGGTGGCAAACACTGCAGTATAGAGGCTATCAACTCTGAGAGACAACCCTGGGCTTCAAATTGCCCGATCAGCTGTCCTATGTTGCTTGGCCGTGCCTACACCCCCCCTCCCCCCTGGCAGAGCATCCCCGTAGACCTCCCCTTCTCCGCCAATTTTCACCCGCAGGTCCCGCAGAAAGGGCCGCGCATGCCTGCGACAGCGGGAGTGGTGTGAGGGCAACATCGGCACGCCAGCTGTGTCATTGGCCTGTGCCGATGGCACACGTCAGGTAACAGTATTGCCCTGTATGGCAGGAGAGGCCATGTCCCCTGCCCCCTCACCCCCCCCCCCCCCCCAGCTCTGCTGCACAGCACCAGGTTATCGGCAGCATCCATGAACGCTGCGGTGTGCGCCTTTAGAGCCAGAGTATATAGTTTTTGTCCTGC
This sequence comes from Rhinatrema bivittatum, assembly GCF_901001135.1. NCBI lineage: Eukaryota > Metazoa > Chordata > Amphibia > Gymnophiona > Rhinatrematidae > Rhinatrema > Rhinatrema bivittatum. Next base: position 76,240,402 of record NC_042621.1, on the reverse strand, counting down.
TCTTCTTCTGAAGTCTAAAGCCTTCTATGCAAGCTTTCTGCAGCACTCTAGCCCCCAAAATGAGCTGACCTTCAAAAGAAAGGGGGAAAAAGTTCTCAGCCTCTGTCAGCCTCTGTGGAGGAAAAACAGAAGCAAAATAAAATCAAATCCAATAACCTAGAAAAAAAAGGTTGTGTGCACAATATTACAGTCTTAGCTTGTTTCTCTTGGAAGGAAGATTGCTTTCTGTTCAGACTGTACATGTGAGCATTATGGAAGATAATGTCAACATAACATTCAATTAAACAAAAAATAATTTACACTTTTCCAAAAATTATGATAGGATTCCAATACACAACTTACATTAGTTTGGTTTCTTGATTAACCACAATTTCATCAAAGGATGAAAAAGTGGTTACCAAAAAAATAAATTTCAATGCCAACAATAAGCCAAACAACACATTAAAAAGAAAGATGAGTAGAGAGGGTTAGCCTATTGGTTAGAGCAGCAGGCTATTATGGTTCTGCTCTTCCATATGTGGCCAACTGTACATCAGCTACAAAGACCTGGATATGTTTCTGGAATTTTGCAACTGCTAATGTCCCACAGCTGGAAGGGAGGGCATTCATTTGAGTTCCTAGAAGCTTTGATGACCAGCACTGCTGCTGACAAGTTTCAAACTTGTGCTGTCAACCCCATTTTAGTGTCTGTTATCATGCGCCCAATATACAGTATATGGACATATTTTTATGAGTAATTAACAGCATGACAACCTGCTGCTGTTGAGGACATTTTTACCATCTATAAGCTTACATACTCTGAAAGACTAGAAGAAATTTCTCAAGAAAATATAACAAGGATGGCTGTACTATTTTAATTCAAAACTAAAGTGACATTTCACATTTACAAGTTTGTGACTTATGTATTGATAAATTGTTGACTTTTGAACTTGGTAAACTTTGTATTTGTATAAATCATTTTAATTTGGAAAGGTCTTTAGAACATTTAATTGTCGATTGATTTTACTATTTATTCATTTTGATTGTTTTGTTTCATTGTTAAATATTTGATATGCGCTTTTTTTATTGTTCCAGATATATATGTGATTCTCCTACCTGAATTATTGCACACTCTTGTTTAGAAGATATCACACCTGTTGAGGGACAGGTATGATATTGCATTTTTCAAAATATAAATTATAAATAACTATAATATCCAAATAAATGGCAATTCACTAAAGGCAAAAATTTAGCGTTCTAGGTCAAAAGAATTTGAATTCCTTTATGATGTGTGCATCCCTAGGCAGTGAATTGTGTTAATTGCATTTTCTCATGTAAGACAATCTGGATAGAACATTGTATACAAATGAAATAATAGTGAACAAGTAAAACTGCTAAACATTTTTTTATTCTCCAGTGTATTGTGTTCATAATAATCTGTCATCATAATATAGATAGGATTAATGATTAGAAATTCATGTAAAAAAATATCACAAAGGAAAAGAACAAGATATCCTTTCAGGACTGTAATGGAATAAATTTACAATTCTATCACTTTCTGATTTTATTGGCTGAGAAGAGTTGCATGTATCCATCTCACATTCTTAGTACGCGGCAGAGTGAGGGGGATTTATCTCTTTCTTTCTACTTATTTGTCGATAACAGACTTGAAGGAATAGAAGGTAGTGGTAGAGTGGGGATATGAATCAGATATTCCAGTTTGCTTGTTTAGCAGGTATTTATTTCATATTTGGCAATACACCCCCGAAATTGTGTGGATTGGTTTGGGTGGTCGGGGGTAAAGTGGAGAGAGGCAGGAAGAAACGAAGGGGGAGGGGGGGTAGAAAGAAGAAAGAATTAAGAATTATTTAAAGATGGGCATTATGATAGAAATATTAATATATCCTTAAAATGTCCCCTTTTTGAATTTATTTGAGTCTGTTATGGTTTGTGGGTATGTGGGCCCTTGGCCCGAGATGCGAGTTGTTACCATACCACCTGTGGGGAGGGGCCCCACAGGTCGCACCATCGGGAGGCGAGGTCAGACATAGCGGGGAGCTCTGGGTGAAGGTTATGGAGAGGTCCTGAGGAGCCAGGAGAATACCCCAGTAGAGAGGCAGGCTAGAGGCATTACCTGGGCAGGGACCCCGAAGAGAGAGGTGCCAGGCCGCAGAGCAGACGGGACTGGCCGTGCAGAAGGTACTCTGGAGAGGCAATCTCGAGGGGAGGAGCTGCGCAGCATAGAGGATGTTGGTGCAATGCCGTAGGCCAACCCACAGAACAGGGAAGCCTGAGCCACGCCTCTACTGGTGATGTATGCACAGCCCCGAAGAGCGGAGTAGTGCTGGCAGTCTCGATACAGTATGTATACATGACCCCGAGGAGCGGGGAGGCGATGATGGTCACTGAAAGCAGGAGGCACTACCCGAGGAGCGGGGCAACTCTGGCAGTCACTTGAGATACACGTAGGTGTGGCCATGAGGAGTGGGGAGGCACAAGTAGTCTTGTACAGGGCGCAGAGACAACCCCGAGGAGCAGGGAAGCCCTGTTGTAGAAATCACGGATTGTAGAGGTGTTCCAGGGATAGTCTCGAGGAGTGGGAGGCCTTGCAGGGCAGGACACAGGAGGCGTGGAGCCAGTCTGAGAAGTGGGGTAGGCTAGCAGAGCGAGTCCCCGATGTGCACACTGGCCCTCGAGGAGTGGGTACCATACAGGGTCCACGTCCAAGCCCGATAGCATAATCACAGGAACATGAAGGCAGTAATCATGAGATGTACGGAACTTGTTGCCAAGTCAAACAGCTGAGGGCGAAGGTGGAGCTTAAATACAAAGGTCCGATGACAACCTCAACCAGGGACACCCCCGAGGTTCCCGCCGAAGAGACTTCAAAGGAGGGCCCGGTGGCCCACATGCCTAGGAAGGCCCGAAGTAGACGTGGATGGCGGCGGCCAGGCCACCACGAGGAGTACTGAGGAAGACAGGAGAGCAATGAAGGAAGTAAGTACACATGGTCGCAGCCATCTGCGACCGGGCATAACAGTCTTTCCTCATTTGGTATTATTACTAGTTTGTCTTTTTGTAGTTTTGTAAAATATTTTAATTTTTCAGGTTTCTTTTTTTTGGAATAAAAATGTCTACATTTTGTTATGGTCATCTTCACCTTTCCTTTTTAATAAAATTCTATCCCCTGAGGTCACTTTTTAGCTGTTTATATTATATTTCTCCTTTAAACGAATCAAGGTAATTTTATCCTGAATCCTCATATGGAAAGAAGAGCGGGACCCCAATTTACTCAGTCATAGTGATGACTCTCTACCTCTAGAAGGATCTTGAAAACCTGACCGACTTTCTTTTCCTGGAGCATACAGAAGATATTATAAAGGAAAAGGTAGGGACGGTAACTTTCAAACCGGGGTGCGTGGGCGCACATTGGTGCATGTGTGTCAGCCCGTGCCCAGGGACATGGATATTTTATAACGTGCATGTGTACCTGCGCCTACGCTATAAATTACCCTGGCCACGCACCCATGTGCACTAAATTTTAAGTGGCTGTGCAAATTCTGCTTCTACACACATAAGTTGAGGGATTTTAACATGACGTCATTCTCAGTTTAAACACCAGTTCACCCACTTAATCGCTAGGTCTTCCTGCCCACCCTCCTCCCTGGTTTGATAGCCTATACCCCAGACTCTTTAAACTCCTCAAATGTCTCAATCCTTTTATTTTATAAATTACATGTCAAGCACAGCAGAAGTATAGTCATGGGGAAGGGGACCTCGTAACACGTTGGGGAGCATAGGTATTTACACGCACATCTCTTAACCATGCCCCGTCCAGACTGCCTAGACCATGTCCCTTTTTGGAAACAAGCGAGATGTACGTGTGCATCTTGGCAGCTGTTAAAATTTGCTCTGCGCCTAGCAGCCCAACATGTGTGTGCATCTCCCCAATCTGGCACTTGCTGGCCATTTAAAATTCACTTTTAATACCAGAGATTCTTTATATAATATGTTGAATCTAGAAAGAGGTCATGAGATGAGACTGAAAGAGGGTAACCTCAGGAATGACACAGGGAATTGTTCCTTAGCAGAAAAGGTGATAGATGCATGGATTTGCCTTCCAGTGGTGATTGTGGAGGAAAAACTGTAAGATTATTCAAGAAAGCATTAGATAAGAACAGAAGATCATTAGTTGAGATGAACCGAAGGTAAAGTTAGAGATTGAGTTGAAACACTGCAGTATTGCAACAGGAAAGAAGAATGGACAGACTGGATGAGCCTGGTGGTCTTTATTTGGCATCATTCTATATTTCTATGAATACATTATTAAATACAATACTGCAGCTTTTTGGCTTAATGCTTCCCATTACCAACATAGTTGATATATTTTCAGTATTAGCAAGTAATCAGATTCAGTATCCAATGCATCGACTGTGATGTTAATGATCATCAACTAAGTGAAGTGAATAGAAAGTCAGTTTTAAAACTGTCATCGTTTAATTGTGGGTGTAGTACATAAAGTAATAGATACTGTTCCATTAACTCAAGTATAGTCTGCAAGATGAGACAAATCAAAATTAAAATCAATGACTGATGTATAATTGATCAGTTTTTCATATCTCTTCTTGGTGCTGATGCATTGCAAAGTGCTGACAAATTAATATGAGAGGGTTCTCCTTTCCGTTCCATATTTTCAACAATTAGCAGAATAAATGAGGATTATCTGTGCCTTCTTGGCAGATGCCCAATGCATTCTGTTCAAATAAAAAAGTTTTTAATAACCATCTAGAAGCTGTCAGCATTTTCCCCTGCCAGATATTTTTCTGCTCAGATTTTGCCACTGTGCTTGCTTGAAATCCTGAAAAATGATTAGTTTATACAATATACAGCTTCATTACTGTATGTGGCAACTTCTAACAGAGGGTAAGTTTCAGAAGTGTGCGTAAGATGGCATGTATTTTATAAACTGTGTGGTGCCAGTCGCATAGTTTATAAAATATGAGTATCTCTGCCCCCAAATTTATGTGCATATGTTCAAAAGTATGCATAGCCTTTTTATATATGGCTGAAAGTATGCATGAACTTTTCATGTTTATTTTTTCCATTTCTGCAAGTGTGGCGATCTTGGCAAATGGCAGCGAGGGACTTGGGAGCCTCACTTCAAGGACAAGAATGTGAATTGGCTCACCCAGCTAATTGTTACCAGCAAGGCAGAGCTGTTCCCTCATTTGTGGGTTTACGAAAAATGCCACAAGGATGTCCCAGGCATGGCAGGCTCTTTGCAGGGCATTCAATTACCGGGCTTCATGTCCCCCAGTAGCTAATTGTCTTGAAGGAAGGAGATACAGAAGCACTTGGGGGCACTTCACCTAATATGATGCAGTATAGAGAAGACTGACAAAAAAGGCAGTCTGGGATAAGGACCTTTCTGGCAGCTGGTCACACTCTTCCAGGCAGCTGAGAGATATTCAGAGCAATGGGAACAATACAGCTGGGTAGACTACAGGGGCAAGAAGGTCATTTTCTGCTTCTATCTATAGTCATTATCTAACTATGCAGAGAAAGCAATGTGGGAAATAATATAAATATAAATCAAATTATAAGAAATCTAATAAACACATTTTACTGAAAAAGTAATTCCTAACGTTATATACAACCTTAAACACTCAAACATGCCAAGCCAACACTCAGGACCACATACGATAAAATGCACAACAAACACACCAGTAAATACAAATATAACAAACTTTTTTTTTTTTTTTTTTTAAATAACAAACATCAAGGAGTCCAAAAAAATGTAATAAAAAAAATAGTTTTAGAAAAATAACCTTGACCCAAAAAGTCAAATAAAGAGATTTTAAATCCTGTACTAGACCGATCATATGTAAATAGTTCCACAGATGAAACAAAATCCAATTGAAGGTAATTTCACAAATGATCTTACCAAAATATCACATAAATGATTGAAGATCAAATATGGACCATTTTCTAGACAATGATGAAGAAAAATGACAGGGACTGGCCAATGGCACCGATAGCCCCTGTCACATGGTAAGGGCAAAGGGCCATCGGTGCCATTTTGTTTACTAGCAGTTGACGGCCCGAGAGCGGGAGATCGCTCCCGGGACCCCTGCTGGACTACCAGGTACTTTAGAAAAGTTTTGGGGGGAGTCGGGAGGGTGGGGGATTCTAAATAATTAAATTTAAAGGGGTGGGGTGGGTTGTTCTATTTTTGGCTCGGGACAGCCGAAAAAAAATGCTCAGAACCACGGGAACGAAGATTTCCCGTGCTTCTAGTATGAACACGATTCCAGAAATGATTCACATCCCTATTAATCAATGCAGCATGCATTTTTCATTACAGCCTACCCTCTTTCCCACTGAAGCTTCCAAGACCACCTACATCCTATCGTTTCTAGAAGACCACCTACATCCTATCGTTTCTAGAAGGAAGAGCCTTGGCTTGGGTTTTCACCATTATGGGAATGTGAAGATCCTATCCTACCAGGATCTCTAAAACTTTTCACGTCTATCTTTGGTGACCTGGCTCACCAGACTGTTGCTGGATCTGCTTTGCTCAATCTCCAGCAAGGTAACAAGCCGCTTACAGACTTTGCAATAGAATTCAAGACTTTAGCACCCGAACTACATTGGGACATTGGATGCCTACGTGCCATATTCATGGATGGCCTCAACTCTTGCTTAAAGGACAAATTAGTGGCTCGTGATTTGTCTGATACCCTTGAGTCCCTGATGGAACTGGCTGGGAGAATTGACCGCCGCATCCGAGACCGAACTCAGGAGGCTAAGAGTCCATAAAAGCCTACGGTGGGGGCTAACCATCCTAAACCTGTGCCTATTGCTTCCAGCTTACCGTCTACATCCTTAGAGGAGGAAGAGCCTATGCAACTAGGCCGAAGCCATTTAACTTCCAAGGAGAAACGTTTTCGCAAACACATGGGGGTTATGCATGTATTGTGGCCAATCTAACAGATGGGCTAACCTGTCCCATCTGTCCGGGAAACTGAGAGAAGAACACTCGGGCTGATGCATTGCCATGATCCTTCTCCCCGCAGGATGTGCCAGATGAACCCCGTCATATCATTGATCCTGAAAGAGTGGTCCTTGAAGCCACTCATGCAATACCAGCTGGGAAGACGGTGGTGGCCAGAAGTCTAAGAAAGAAGTTATTAAAGTGGGCGCACGATTTCCATCTGGCAGGCCATCCAGGACAGAGTTGTACCCTAGCTATGTTACAAAAGTACTATTGGTGGCCAACCATGAAAAAGGACGTACAAGCTTATGTGGGTTCCCGTGCTGTCTGTGCCAAGCAAAAACCACTAGGGGTGTGCATTTGTTTGCAACGTATTGGCAATCTGCAACGTATATGCCATATTTTTTGTATTCGTGGGGGTCACAAAACGTATGGCGAACCCCATGAATACAACGTATCACTAACGAATAAACCTCCACCCACCTGCCCCCCCCAAGACTTGCCAAAAGTCCCTGGTGGTCCAGCAGGGGTCCTGGAGAGATCTCCTGCACTCGGGCTGTCGGCTGCCAGTATTCAAAATGGCGCACAAGATGGTGCCGGCCATCCATTGCTCCTACCATGTGACAGGGGCCGACTAATGGCACTGGTAGCCCCTGTGACATAGTAAGGGCAAAGGCTATCGGTGCCATTTTGAATACCGGCAGCCCACAACCCGAGTGCAGGAGATCGCTACAGGACCCCTGATGGACCACCAGGGACTTTTGGCAAATCTTGGGGGGCAGGGTCAGGAGGTGGGAGGTTGTAGTAAATTAAATTTAAAAGGGTTGGGATGGGACTTTTGGGGGGGAACGAATACATATGTAACTAATGAATGGATCGGGGTCCCCCGAGAATGGATGCAACAGATTTGGGAGACATGGGAGTATCTTATCTCATGGGAGAACTATGGACCAGAAGAGAACTCCTGGGAACCACTGGCCCACGTCATACAAAGAGATGGTACGTTAATTCCACCTGGCACACCCACAAAACCCAGACTACCTGGAAGAGGTCTTGGAGGGGGGCCCTTTGAAGGTGGGTACTGTTGCGTCCGTCGGTTGCAGACTGCTGCGACCGCTCTGCCTTACCTCTTTTCTTATTTTTTTATTTTTATTTATTTCTTCCCTTCTCCTTTTCCTCCTCCTTGGGCAAGATGACTGCCTCCGGTGCCGTGTGCCGAGGTCCTCAGCGTCTCCAGCTCAGCATGGACGTCCTAGTCCACCATGCTCATTCCTGTGGCCTCCTAGGGCATGTGCACGCACATTGCCTACACTCAAATACATGTCATGGCAGGAACCTCGGGGGCGTCCCCCACCGCATGACATCAATACCTTCGGGTATTTAAAGCCTCCGCTACCATCATTGAGTTAGCAAGGACTTCGGTTTAGCTACTCTGACCACTCTAAGCTGCACGCTTAAACGCCTCGCTACCCTCCGGGGATCTCGCTCCTTATGAAGCTCTAGGCCCCTGCTCCTCAGGGGCCTCTCGCTTCCAACTACCCTTCAGGGTTCTACTAACTAGACAACTGCTCCTCGGGGGTCTTTCTCTCTTTCTATTTTATTCAGGATCTCTTGGACTACCAGGTACTTGCTCCTCGAGGGCCTGTCAGTCTGTGTATCCTGCACCATGGACCTTCGGTCCTATCATCTCTACTGTCAGGAAGATATCTGCACTATGCTCCTGTGAGTTCCTAGAGAAAAATCCCTAAACTGCTCTTACGGTAATTAATAAGCAATAGTAGCTAATGAATTATTTACTGTTTGGGTAATTGCCAGGTACTTATGGCCAGGATTGGCTTCTGTTAGAGACAGGTTACTGGACTTGATGGACCCTTGGTCTGACCCAGTATGGCCCATCTTATGTTCTTATGTACCCTTCACACATATGAGAGAGAGAGACTATAGGGCTCAATATATGCACCATTGTAAGAGGGGCACTTTGATTTGGGGTAAGTTTTTGGGAGGTGGGTTGGGGTTTGGGGATGGTGTTAAAGAAAGATACAGCGGTATTCATTTTAAAATTATCATTAAAAAATTTCAGACCTTATAAGCAATGAAAATTCTAACAAGAGTTGATCTGTACACTGCGGACTCTGCTGGCTGCATTGTACAAGTCAACTCCTTTTCATTGTATAAATGAGCATTGTGATTTGCTGTTGGAATACCAATCTCCTAAGGAAGATACTTATCCAAAGTAAGGGCCAAGAGCGGCCGGCACCATTTTGACTAATGGCAGCTGCTGACCCGGGAGCAGTAGATCGCTCCCTGGTCCCCTGCTAGACCACCAGGTGTTTTTTTGTGAGCCCTGGATGGGTCAGGAAGGTGGGCTAAGGTGAATGGGGAGGTCAACTGGTGTGGGGGTCAATATTGAAATAAATGGAAGCAGTGGGACGGGTTCTGTATTTGTTTTTTACTCCTTCCACAAACAATAGGAAAAGAACACAACATTTTGTGGGTTTTTTTCCTATCATATTTTTAATTCCCAACATGCAATGAAATAGGAAAAATTGTTGCAAATGAATGTCCACCCCTAGCACTAATACAGTATTGCAAAATATGTACCTGGTTTCTTGGGGGAACATACATACACCGTCACACACAATCTTTCTCTCCCCCCCTCCCCTCACCAAGTGAAATGATGCATTAATTTTGGCTTAGTAAACCTAACCAACTCTGAAGTATTTAAAAAAAAAAATCATACACTTTCTTGTCTTGTCATTCCCTCTCTTAGCTGCAAACATTTCAATGTGGCCCTTCACTGCTCTGGCATTCGATGACTCTTCACCTGCGGTGTATTTTTTTACACTGGTTTCATTTCTCACTAAATAACGGGACTTCATAATTCTCCCCTGCGACTAATCCAGTCAAAGACTAAACCAAACATTTGCTGCAGTCACAGGTTATGCACTATTGAAAAATGTTTCTACATAAAAACAAACCCTTTCTCGCTTTGAATTCCTGGGCTCCTGCTGCTTATCTCCATCTAAAGCAATAATCCTCCTCTTGTCACATCGCAATATACTGCTGTGGAAATGATTGTGATATTGCAAGTAGAGAGAGGATTATCCTCACTTCAAGTAAGGACAAACAGCAGCCCCCCCGCCCTAGTAAATATTCTCCTTAATAATGAAGAAGAGGAAGCAAATCACAGGAGTGTAGGCAATGTGTTGATCCTTCTTGTAACAAGTCATGAAGCCAACAAATTTAAGATTGATTGTTCCAGCAGAATCTGACTGCTTGAAAAACATGCTATTCAAAAATTACTTTAGGGAACAGGATGTCATTTTTCTACATGCTATAATCAAAAAATGTAAAAATGTTTGCTATGAGTCCAGACGCATCACTATACTATCAAAATTGGATATTGTGGCATATGCAATGAGAGTGGAAATAATCAAAGGTCATTATGCACTTGTACACACATTTGTTTATCTGCAGAAAAATAGATTTTGAAAATTCCCCCCTCCAGCACCCCACCACTTCTCCATATCTGGATAAAAGTACAAGTACTGTTTCTTGCGAGACTGGAAGATTGGGTATGCAAATGGCAGATGAAATTTAATGTGGACAAGTGCAAGGTGTTGCATATAGGGAAAAATAACCCTTGCTGTAGTTACACGATGTTAGGTTCCATATTAGGAGCTACCACCCAGGAAGAAGATCTAGGCATCCTAGTGGATAATACTTTAAAATCGTCAGCTCAGTGTGCTGCAGCAGTCAAAAAAGCAAACAGGAATTATTAGGAAGGGAAAGGTGATTAAAATAGAAAATACCATAATGCCTCTATATCGCTCCATGGTGAGTCCTCACCTTGAATACTGTGTACAATTCTGGTCGCCGCATCTCAAAAAAGATATAATTGCACTGGAGAAGGTATAAAGAAGAGCAACCAAAATGATAAAGGGGATGGAACAGCTCCCCTATGAGGAAAGGCTGAAGAGGTTAGGGCTGTTCAGCTTGGAGAAGAGATGGCTGAGGGGGGGATATGACAGAGGTCTTTAAAATTACGAAAGGTCTAGAACGGGTAGATGTGAATCGGTTATTTACTCTTTTGGATAATAGAAGGACTAGGGGGAACTCCATGAAGTGAGCAAGTAGCACATTTAGAACTAACTGGAGAAAATTATTTTTTATTCAACACACAATTAAACTCTGGAATTTGTTGCCAGAAGATGTGGTTAGTGCAGTTAGTGTAGCTGGGTTTAAAAATGATTTGGATGAGTTCTTGGAAGAGAAGTCCATTAACTGCTATTAATCAAGTTGACTTATGGCCAAATTTTAAATCCCCCTGCATGTGTTAAAAATGGAGGTTATGTGCATAGCCGGGCCTTGCGTGCGCCGCGCACATCTTCAAAGGGGCCCGGCCACATGCGTAACCCCCATTATGCGCAGAACTGCTGGGCCTCTGGGAAGGGGTGGGCCAGGGGGCGTGTCCTTGGTGGGGAGGGGTTGGTCGGGGGGCGGGCTGGGACAGCAGCATTGATTGCTGTCCCAGAGCCTTGCGTGCCGGCCGGCTGCCGGCATGCGCAACTTTCTTCAGGTTGGGAAAAAGGTAGGAACTAGGGGTTGGGAAGGGAGGTTAGGGAAGTGCCCTCCCAGTCCGCTCCTTAATTGGAGCGGACTGGAAGGGATCTGGGGAAGGCTGCGATGCGTTGCCATATGAAACTTGCATGTATCTACCCCCCTTGTGTGTGCGGATTATAAAATCCGGTGAGTATGTGCGCGTGGCCCAATGATTTTATTACGTGTGCGCCGGCGTGCACATGTTATAAAATTGGCGCGTTCATGTGTGCGCATCGGGAAGCGCACATACTAAAACTACCCCATAGGGAATAGCCACTGCTGTTACTTGCATCAGTAGCATGTGATCTACTTAGTGTTTGGGTAATTGCCAGGTTCTTATGGCTTGGATTGGCCACTGTTGGAAACAGGATGCTTGGCTTGATGGACCCTTGGTCTGACCCAGCATGGCAATTTCTTATGTTCTTGTGTTCTTAAATGAAAAAAGGAGCAGAGAGAAATCAGGGGTGTGAAAGAATGTCTGGAGATTTCATTTTGAAAGGAGTTTCCCTTTGAAAATGAAATTTCAAATTTTAATTTGATTACATTTTTTATTATATTCCACCTTTGATGATTGATCAGCCATGTCAAAGTGGATTGCATTCAGGTACCAAATTCTTTCCTCCTTCTTTGAAACCTTATGCAAACTTCATGCGAAGGAATTACCCAAAATCTTTGTACCAACGTGAACAGTCATAAAAGTGTTCATGGGGAGGGCAATTTTCAATTTCCCCAGCATGTTTACAGTAACACAAGTACAATGTTCACTTTGGGACAAAGTCCACAGGCACTTTAATCGCATGGAGTTTGCACCAGATTTCAAACAAGGGTTGGGATATGCTTCTTGCTTGGAGGCAGCAGTCTGCTGTGATGATACTTCTTGCCTGGGTTGGGAGCATATTTTGAGATGAATGATCTGTCAAAATGGATAGGGGAGGGCTTATTGTTGTCAAATTAGGGGGGGCGTCTGCCTAGGATGTACTTAGAAGGATGTACAGAGGGGAAGTTTCTTGATTCGAATGGGAACTTCTTGCTGAGAAGTCTGCTGTGAAGTGAGAAGTTGACAAGGAGAGTTTTCTGGGTGGTTATCATTGCCGAGGGTTACTTAACCATGGTGGAGGTTCCAGGTGCTGGGGCATCTGCTGGGAAATTGTTTCTGCAAAAGGGTATCCTTTGCATAAAGAGAATTCCAGGTGGGTGGTTATTGTTCTGGAGGAGGGGGGTTCCTGTGGGGGGTCCTCTTGTGGCTGGGAGTACCTTCAGGTATAGAAACTTCCGGAATGGGGGGGGGGGGGGGGGGGGGGGGGGGGGAGAGGTGTTCTTGTTGGTGGAAGTTCCAGGTAGAGGGGGTTGCAGGTGAAATTGTTTTTGCCAGGGAGGTTACTTGTCTTGTTGCACTATATTTTAGGGATGTGCAGCCCCCACATTTTCATTTTTTGCTTTTTTAATTGTTTTTAGGAGGGAGGGGGCAATTTTTGGTTTGTTTAATGCTTTTTTTTTTTGTTTGTTTGTTTTGTCAAACTATATAAAAAATTACTTTAAACAGAATCCTTGCCTAAAACAAAACAAAAATGTTTTTAAAAAATATTAAAAAGTGCCTCCTGTGACCCTGGAAAGTACACCCTGTCTTGCTCTTCAAAAATTGAACCCGGGGCCCAGGCCTCTCCCAAGCCACAAATCTAATCTGGCACAAGACCTGGGTCTACCCAACTGGGCCTTTCCGGGTTCCTCACACTAACCCATTTAAATCTGCCTGGCTGGGGAGTTCCCATCCTGGTCCCACCCCCCATTTACCCCTTAACTGGGACCTGAAAAGTCTGAAAGGGCAAAATAAAAGCCCATTCACTCCTTCCTGTGTGTAGAAACTTTAAAAATGGTAGCCATCTGAAAATACCCTCATTCGTTGTGTTGTTTGCATTCCTTCTAAACAAATGCACATTTCTACTGTATTCCTCTTTCGGAAAAGCAACGAACACTAGAAAGGTTTTTGCAAACGTTATCATATTTCATGTAATCCAATCATTTAGTAGTATAAGTGTGCATGACCCTTTGTAGGCTGTGATAACCTTTCATTGAACCAACCTGAGAATTACCCAAAGATGATGCTGGTCCTGAGCTTTCAAGACCATAGAGGTCAGGTGCAAGCAGAAAAACGGATTTGTGTGCTATTAAGAGCTCATGGTTCATACTTCCTATGGTCTAATAAAACCCATCACAACCTTAAAGGTCCAGCTTTAACATGATGAATATGACTATTTGAAATATGTATTGTGTGTATGTGAAAAAGAGAGATCTGCAATATTCATTTGCTGATTGGGTCATGAACTGAATGGGTTTGTTTTTTTTTTTCCTTTTTTAAATATATACACAACCACTAAAAGGGGCAAGGAAACCATACCTGGAACGCTCTTTTTTATGAAAGGCATTTTGTATGGAATGTAGCAACATAATTAAAAAGAATCTCCAAATATAAAGTGATCTTCATAAGTGCTGTAAGCCCAGGCAGTGAACATAGCCATGACCTTCCCTATAAAGTAATTTCCTACATTAAGAAAAAATAGCTTTAGGAAGACTGAAGGTCAGAGCTATTGAAATGTTCAGAATTACCAGTGCCATATAGCAATTTAAAGAAACATTTTTTCAAGTATTACACCTGTATTTTTCCTATTTTTAGCTGACTTCAGAACAGTTAAGAACATAAGAACATGCCTATACTGGGTCAGACCAAGGGTCCATCAAGCCCAGCATCCTGTTTCCAACAGTGGCCAATCCAGGCTATAAGAAACCTGGCAAGTACCCCAAAACTAAGTCTATCCCATGCTACTAATTATCTATTAGTGTTACTAGATCTTTCCGTGGCTTTTGATACTGTTACCCACTCCCTCCTTCTTCAACGGCTTACAGAAATTGGGGCTTACAAACAATACAATTCAATGGTTTTCCTCTTATCTTTCAAATTGCTATTTTCAGGTAAAAAATTAATAGTTCACTCTCAAAAACATTTCAACTTACAACAGGTGTTCCACAAGGCTCGTAACTCTCTGCCACACTGTTCAACATATACATGCTTCCCATCTGGCATTTACTTACTGATCTTGGGCTCACGCACTACATATATGCTGACGATATTCAAATACTCATTCCCATTAATGATTCTATAGAAGCAACATATTAAAAAAACCTGCTATGTTTTATATCCATTATCAAACAACTGTTAACTCACATCAGAATCATATTAAACATGTCCAAAACTGAGATTATAATTCTAAATAGAAAATCAACTTCATCTCCCCTACCACCATTAAAAATGGAAGACTTTAAAACTGAAGTTTATCCCGTACCGTATGTTCAGGATGATAGATAGTGAGCTGAATTTTAAGACACACATTGCACCAAAAATCAAAGAGGGTTACTATAAACTATTAACTTTGAGGAGGCTAAAGCTTTTTCTTAACCCCGCTGATTTTAGAACGCTATTGCAGGTTTTCATTTTTACCAATATTGACTACTGCAGTTCTCGCTTACTTGGATTACCTTTATCTACAATTCGACCACTTCAGATATTACAGAACTCAGCAGCCAGAATCTTAACTGGTACCAAGAAACAGGAGCATATTACACCGGTTCTGATATCCCTGCACTGGCTACCAATATAATTTAGAATAGAATATAAAATCCTAAGAATTATCCATAAAATAATGTATGGAGAACAAACAGACTGGCTTAACACGGCAAATAAAATACATGTACCTCAAAAGAACTTACGTTCTGCGAATAAAGGCCTTTTATCTATTCCATCAGTACACACAGCACAGCTTACGCAAGTAAGAGAACGTGCAACATCCCTTGCAAGTCCGAAGATTTGGAACTCCCTCCCCACAGAAACATGACTACAACCAAATTTAAAGATATTTAAGAAAGAGATTAAAACCTGGCTTTTTATAAAGGCTTTTAATGATTCCCATTAAGTCGCTCATATACAATAACCTGTTATTTTATGTTTCATTTTAGTTTCTAAACATGCCACTTACCTCAACGCCTCGCCTTAAGTTCCCAATTATAATTTGAATGTATTTCTATTTTTATTGTATTATCATGTTTATTTATTTATTTATGATTTTTATATACCGGCATAAGTTTGCAAACATCATACCAGTTTACATTACAACTGAAAGATTTGAAATTACAATGAACAGGGGAAGGGGGGAGGAGTAAAAGGAATCACAGAGGTACAGTGGTACCGAAGGTTCAAAACAGTAACAGTAAAACTTTAAACACAATAAATTATCTACAATGGTGCAACTATATACAGAGGGACCAAGAGGGAGATTATATACAGGGGTCCTGAAGGAATATAGGAAGATGTGAATGCTTAAAGACTAATAAATTCAGATGTGTATGGGAGCAAGTATAAGATGGGGGGTGGGGGTGGGAGGGCTATGAATGCGAACTACTCTGGGTATGCTTGTCAGAAGAGCCAGGTTTTTAGTTTCTTTCTGAATTTAGAGTAGCATGGCTCGAGTCTAAGAACAGTCGGAAGAGAGTTCCATTTTTTGGGGCCAGCAATGGAAATTGCACGGTCCCTTGTGGTGGAGAGGTGGGCTTTTTTCAGGGGGGGGTACTGTTAGAGTTCCTTTGTTGACAGACCTGGTGGGTCGATCAGAATGTGTAAGGCAAAAGGGCTCATCAAGCCAGTTGGAGTTGTAGGAGTTAATGGATTTGTGAATTATGGAAAGAGTTTTAAATAGTATACGGAATGTTATAGGGAGCCAGTGGAGGTCTTTGAGTATGGGAGTGATGTGATCGGATTTCCGTGTGTTAGTGATGACCCTAGCGATACCATTTTGAAACATTTGTAAAGGTTTAGTGGTGGAAGAGGGTAGTCCAAGGAGAAGGGCATTACAGTAGTCGAGCCTTGAGGAAAGAGTAGCTTGGATAACAGTTTGGAAGTCGTGATAGTGAAGGAGGGGTCTGAGTTTCTTTAGGACATTGAGTTTGAAGAAGCCCTCTTTTAGGATGGAGCTGATATATTTTTTTAGGTTCAGTTGTTGGTCAAGAACTACCCCTAGGTCTCTTACACAGGGTTGGGAAGATATGGTGTGGAAGGCTGGGTCATTGGAGATCAGAGGTTTGGGGGGTTGGTGTTGGGATAGAAGGAGCAGTTCCGTTTTGGAAGTGTTTAATGCAAGGTGGATGTTTGTGAGGAAGTCATTTATGGAAGCGAGACATGTGTTCCAATGTGCCAGGGCATCAGTTAGAGAGTTATGAATGGGGATGAGTATTTGAACATCATCAGCATAGAGATAGAATTTGAGGCCGAGGTCTGTTAGCAGCTGACAGAGTGGGGTAAGGTAAATGTTGAATAAGGTAGAGGAGAGAGAGGAACATTGTGGGATGCCTTGAGACAGAGAGTAGAGTGTGGATTCGGCATTTCCTGTTTTGACGGCGAACTTATGTCATTTTATTGTAAATTTTACTTTAATATGTAAATTTTATTTTCAATAAATTTTATTTTATTGTAATTTTATTACTGTTGTAAACCGTTATGATGGCTACACTGAATGATGGTATATAAAATCAGTAAATCAGTAAATAGAAAATAGCTACTGCTATTATTTATTTAAGTCAACTTGATTAATAGCAGGTAATGGACTTCTCCTCCAAGAACTTATCCAAACATAAACCCAGCTACACTAACTGTACTCACCACATCCCCTGGCAACAAGTTCCAGAGTTTAATTGTGCGTTGAATGAAAAAGAACTTTCTTTGATTAGTTTTAAATGTGCTACATGCTAACTTCATGGAGTGCCCCCTAGTCCTTCTATTATCTGAAAGAGTAAATAACCGAGTCACATCTACCCATTCTAGACCTCTCATGATGATAAACACCTCTACCATATCCCCCCTTAGCCATCTCTTCTCCGAACTGAACAGTCCTAACCTCTTCAGCCTTTCCTCATAGGGGAGCTGTTCCATTTCCTTTATCATTTTGGTTGCCCTTCTCTGTACCTTCTCCATCGCAACTATATCTTTTTTGAGATGGGGACTATCAGGTCTCTGGGAAGTCCCAGTAAGGTATAGAGACCCTAAAAGGGAGGAAAAGTGATCCTGACATGCACTAGAAAGAAATTAGAGTGGTAAACAAGACATTTCAAATTTCCAGTTGTTTTGGATATGCTCTAATTTTACCGCCATACCTGAACCTGAAAAAAAAATAAATCACTTCCTAATGAAGGCAGTGATGTGTTGGAGATGGTTCCCAGAATTTATTTATATGGATTTATTTATTTGGATTTTTTTACCCCCTTTTCTGAATACCCAATTCACCCAAAGCAGTTTACAATATATTAAATAGCAGCATATGAGCAAAGATAAGTTGTAGCTTTATAACATATTAAGCCCCCTGCTAAATTATTTCATGAAAAATAGTGATTCACAATATTCCTTGTAAAGGTTCATGCTGAAGAAACAATAAATAAAACGACCTATGGTTTCTAAACAAGCATGTCAAGATGAGAAATAGGTATCATCTCACTGCTTTGATATGAAATTAGTTATGTTTCCTGGGTTATCACATTCCACTTAGAATGGAGGTCTGGCAATAAGCAGAATATAAGTGTCAAATAAATAAATAAATGTGGCATGAATGCTTAACCCGACTGCTCAGAGCCTCATAGCATTCAGTAGGTTCTCCAAAATAAGAGACACTTCCGAGTAATGGAGCATGTCTTCACATAACAAGGCAAGGGGCTGTACTTCAGTCGAGTTTGAGCTGTGTCTTGGCCATATTAGAATTTTCTGTTCTATATTTATCTTGAGGACATGGATGTGAATTGTCCCCGACACTGCTAAGGCAAAACATGGCTTCATGATGGGGGACCCTTAGCCATCCATCTACTCCATTTGTTGCTTCAAATTGATTTGAATAAACTTTGGATACTATTTTTTTTGAAGTATACCTCTTGCCTTGCTGTTACATATTGGTGTATCTTTTTTTACCCAACAAGTTTGATTATAATCAGATTTTTCTCAGGCTTTTATCAGCAGATCTCATCAGATGTAATTCTACTTGTAAAATGAGTATATATGACAAAATAAAATCCACCCAAAAATTAACAACAAACGTTTTTGTGCAGGGTTGCAGTATAAAAATACATGGACCTGATTTAACATGAGCTTGTTCCCATTGTGCTGCTAAGAGAAAAATCTTTGATAAATCTGGCCCTTGTTTTTTTGATTTAGACAGAAAACCACATTATTGTACAGCAAAGTCCTTACTTTTTTGATGGTTAATTTAATGAGATTGCTCATAGAAAAGTTTTAAAAGAATATTATTGTAAATGTGATTCATAGACTCAATATTGAACCGTAATGTGTCTGTGCTTCAGTACTCCCAGCACAGTCAAGTTAATGAGCTAATCAGCATGATCTCTAGAATGGTAGGTTTTGGGTCAATAAAATACACTTTATCAATGTTTGTCTTGCTTAGCTATACTGTTTGTTTCTCAAGTCCCTCTCAGGAAACTGTGTATAACTAATATGCTAGTTTTACTTGTTTGAAAACCTCTAGTTTCTAATCTTGTTCATGATACTAAGTGTAATTAAATCTATAAAGCACTACAATAGGCAACGTATCCCCAGACTTATTAGAAGAATGCTTGGCATATAAAGCACTTATGAGGTCAATTTTCTTCAGCTTTGTCTAAGTTCAGGACTTAGCTCGACAATCCTGATTTTGATTTTTCTCTCTTACAGTGGTTATGATTTAGCTGGTTATGATTTAGCTGGTTAAGAGTGGAATAGAGAGAACCCATGTCCAAATGCCGGTTAACAGTGCGCTCCGGTGGAGCGCACTGTTAACCGGCATTTGGACATGGGTTTTTGACGTGCTAGCTTTACCCCTTATTTAGTAAGGGGTAATAGCGCGTCAAAAACGCGTGTCCAACCCCCCCCCAGACTAATAGTACCCGCAACATGCAAATGCATGTTGATGGCCCTATTAGTCATTCCCTATTATGACTAATTCCCTATTAGTCATTCCCTATTGTTGATGGCCCTATTAGTCTGACCAAATACCTACTAAACTCTTACTTACTATTCCAAACACCATAGCCAAACCACTGGCAGACATCATAAATTGTTCCCTCACACAAGGATCTGTTCTGGACTTGTTGAAAACCGCTTCTCTAAAACCACTACTAAAGAAACCCAATCTTGATCCAGCCAACCCCGCAAATTTGCCCCATCGCAAATTTACCATTTATCGCCAAACTAATGGAAAAATTAGTCAACAACCAACTTACAGACTACTTAGATTCTCACAACATTCTCTATCCTTCCCAATGCGGTTTCCGAAAACGCTTAAATACGGAAACACTCTTACTCTCGTTAACAGACAACATCCTGATGGGCCTAGACAAAGGCCAATCCTACCTTCTGGCCCTTCTCGACATCTCCGCAGCGTTCGACACAGTAAACCATGCAATCCTCATCAACCGTCTGACAGAAGAAATCGGCATCACAGGCTCGGCACTCAAATGGTTCAAATCTTTCCTCAATAATAGGAAATACAAGTTGAGAATAAACGATAAAGAATCCCAGCCCATCCCTTCTAACCATGGCATACCCCAGGGATCCTTGCTATCCCCCACACTGTTTAAAATCTATCTGTTACCCTTATGCCAGCTCCTAGAAAGCCTCAACCTAATTCACTTCGTATACGCTGACGATGTGCAGATCTTAATCCCTATCACTGATCCTACCTCCAGCACCCTGCACTTCTGGAACCAACTGCCTTCGCTCCATCAATAGTCTACTCTCAAGTCTCAATCTAGTTCTTAACACTTTCAAAACAGAATTGCTAGTCATCTCTCCTAATGACAACAACCCCCTTACCAGCAACCCACTCTCACCATTAGTAAACCAAGTGAGAGACCTAGGAGCTACTCTTGACACCAGAATGAACTTCAAAAAGTTCATTAACACTGCCACCAAGGAATGCTTCCATAAACTTCATGTCCTAAAACAACTAAGACCTCTCCTACACTTTCAGGATTACCGTTCAGTACTACAAGCCATACTGTTTTCAAAGATCGACTATTGCAACGCACTTCTCCTCAGCCTTCCGTCCTCCTCAACGAAACCACTACAGATGCTTCAAAATTCCACAGCCAGGATCCTTACAAACTCTCGTTGTAAGGACCACATCACACCAATCCTAAAAAACTTACACTGGTTACCCATCAACTATAGAATACTGTTCAAGACCCTTTCCATCATCCACAAAAACATCTATCATCGATCTACACTCCAACTCAAAATACCACACGAACTCCACGCTTCCACAAGACCAATCAGATCGGCATACAAAGGATCTCTCCAGGCTCCCCCTAATAAATCCACTAGTCACACCTCCATTCAGAAACGAGCCTTGTCCACTGCTGGACCTTATCAATGGACTCTTCTTCCCTCAGAACTTCGCCAGGAACAATGCCCTTTCTCCTTCAGAAAGAAACTAAAAACTTGGCTGTTCATTCAAGCCTTCCCTTGATGGATCACTCCACAACTAGCGTAGTCTCTCACCCCTCATTTTCACAGTCCCCCCCCCCCCTTCTCCTGGATCGTTCCTGCCACAGTTCGATTTACAGAGCAGGCCATTGTCTAAGCTTGTATCTTACGTCGATTGTTACATTCGTTTCTCTTGTTAGAATTATGTTATGTTAAACTAATATCTTTTGCTCTTAACTCTCCTGTTCTGTAAATCCCTGTTCATTGTAACTTTATCTTCTATTTAATTGGTTACCCCTGGTTACGCTGTAAACCGGTACGATAAGACGTTCGTCTTGAGCATCGGTATATCAAAAGAATTTAAATAAATAAAATAAATAAATTCCCACGCGATACAGTAAGTAAAATGTGCAGCCAAGCCGCACATTTTACTTTAAGAAATTAGTGCCTACCCAAAGGTAGGCGTTAATTTCTGCCGGCGCCGGGGAAGTGCACAGAAAAGCAGTAAAAACTGCTTTTTTGTGCACCCTCCGACTTAATATCATGGCGATATTAAGTCGGAGGCCCCAAAAGTTAAAAACAGTTAAAAATTAAAAAAAAAATTTTTTAAATGGGCCCGTGGCTTGTGAGTTGAAAACCGGATGCTCAATTTTGGCGGCGTCCAGTTTCCGAACCCATGGCTGTCAATGGGTTTGAGAACTGACACCAGCAAAATTGAGCGTTGGCTGTCAAACTTGCTGACAGCCGCCGCTCCTATCCAAAAAGAGGCGTTAGGGATGCCTCTCTTTACCGCGGGCCCTAATTTAAATAAATTAACTTACTGAATCGCATGCACAGGAGAGAGTGGCCTGTGCGTGCCGGGAGAGCGGTTTTTACTGTATCTGCCAGCAAGGAAGCTGCTCCTGCTGAACTTGAGCAAGTCAATTCACCCTCCATTGCCTCAAGTACAAGCTTACAGGCCTATACAATATGGATGCGCTAAAAAAATCACATCTATTTTAGTGCCTGCTTTTTGAAAGCATGCAGAGGCCACTCTCCTGGGCGCACGATACATAATGCAAATGAGGGGTTGTGCTAAAAGGAAGCGCTGGGGCAATTAGACGCCCATAGTGCCTCTTTGGCCCAGGAGAGGTGGTTGTCAGTGGGTTTTTAAAAAATGGATGCTCAATTTTATGAGTGTCCATTTTCCGATCCCACTGACAGCCATGGGCTAGGAAAATGGACGCTTGTAAAATTGAGCGTCCATTTTCCTAACCTGACCCTCCAGCACAATTTTTTTTTTTTTTTTTTTTTACCTTTTTGGTTCCTCTGACTTAATATTGCTAGGATATTAAGTCGGAGGGTATAAACAAAAGCAGTATTTTCTGCTTTTCTGCACACTTTTTCTGGTTGCTCAGAAATTAATGCCTGCCTTTGGGCAGGCACTAATTTTTGAGCATAAAATGTTCGGATTGGCTGCACATTTTTTTTTTCAGTATGCCGGGTGAATAAGTAATTACTATTACTATTAGATTCTGGGAGGGTTGAACACATTTTCGACGCGCTAAATTCCTTACTGTATAAGGGGCAGTGGATGCATGTTTAAAATGTACGTCCAAGTTGTGTAAAATGGTGTAGCCCGGGTGCACTTTACTGTATCAGCCTGTTAGATTGTGAGCATTCTGGGGACAGAGAAATACCTACAGTACTTGAATATAATCTGCTTTGAAGTGCCTCAAAAACATAATACAAATCGATAAATAAAATTTAGAAAATCATTTCCCAGCAAAATGTACCCAGATATAAAAAGAGGTGGCATGGAGGCATTCCAGGGACCAGGCTTAAACTAAGCTGGGTAGCACTGATATTTAATAGCTAAGTTTACCAGGTGTCTGGTGGTGGTGGAGAATAAGTCTCACGTTATCCATGTAAACTTACCCAGATAATTTTAAATCTTACTGGGTATATTCAGTGGGACTTGCTTTCCACTGATTATCTTGGCTAGTTACCCAGGTGAACACCTCTGTCATGAGCTATGTTTCACTGCATAGGCTCTGAAGCAGAAGGGAATTGATGTAGATTGGCATAACAATAGAACAAAGTCTCAGAAATCCAAGCTTCCCTCAGCTTCACCATTGACTAACTGACTTACCCTGTGAAGGGGACAGGGGGCTATGTGGGTTAATTACTTGCATTATTTCTCTTTGAAAATATGCACATGCAAAATACAATTGCTCTATGCACTTTCTGTTGTTGTGTGCAGTGGAGGGGGGGATGAATTCATACTCATTCATTTATTAATTAATTTATTTGCATATTTATTTATTTGCTATGTGATTTAATATTCCAAGAAACACACAGCTCTAAGAGACTTACAAGGAAAGAACATTCATAAATTAAACAAATATAAAAGAACACAGAAGGAAGGTCATTTTCCCAGTCAGGTCATTTACCCAGGTAAAATAGCAATCTAACTACTATGTAAATTGGCCTGGCTGAATATCAAAGCGGTAACTTTCAAAGTGATGCGCCTGCGACCATGTGCACACCTTTGGCGCTTACACGTGGATGCACCAATTTTATAACATGCCACGTGTTTATGCACGCATATTATAAAATTGGCTGCCTGCACGCACATCGACACGTGCATGTGTGCGCGAATACTGTCTCGAGCTGCACGCGGTGACGCATTAGGCCTATTTCCCAGTTCGCCCCAGTAAAAGAGAGGACTTCATAAACCCCCTACCTATCTAGCCTCCTCTTTACCCTACTAACCCCGACCCTTAAAAACCCCACTAAATACCCCTTTTTAAAAAAAAAATGTAACTGCTTACAGGCAGCCCATAGCGGAAGCATGTTAAGCAGTTGTGGGATCCTGGTGCGTACTACATGCGCTTTTTTTTTTATAAAATGTACCCCACTGAGTTTAATGTATCTAAAAAAAAAAAAAAATGCAAATTAAAGTTAGCATTATTTTCAGACAATGCCTCTATTCATTTTGCTTGTAATGAAATGAACCAAAAATGGACTCATCTGTCAGGTTTTCTCCATTCATTTTAAATGAATGTATATCTCTAATGATAACATCTCTGATTTAGAGCATTAATTAGGGATGGGCATTCAGAAGGGATGAAATAGGACATTTATAAACTTTCCTATTAAGTTTCATTTTGTTTTCAAAACAAAATGATTGAAAATCTGGTGAAATTTCATCAGTTTTCAAGTTTCATTTTGAAACCTGTTACAATGACTTTTTTTTTTTTTTTTTTATCATGCCTAAGACTAAGCCCAATGCCAGATCCTCACCTATGGAGTAGACAGAAATCCAAAGCAGGGACCTTGGCCTATGCCCGAGCATGACTGTGGTACCCAGGCATAGGCTGTGACCTGAACAAGGGCCCACAGTCTACACCCGAGTGCGATGCTGGGGTATTGGCCTAGCCTCCAGCCCTAGTACGATGCCAGGTCTCAGCCAAAACACAAGCAAAGGCCCAGGCCAAAAAATATTAAAGGACCTACTTGATATGGTGTTCTAGAGGCTTCTTCCTGATGCCTGAACCTTGCCTAGGCCAGGGCCCAGACCCAACGCTAGAACCTGGTCTGAAGACCAGGTCTCGACATCTGGGCCTTGGCTGGGGCCCAATCCCAGGACTGATGCCGGGACCCAGCCCGTCGGCCAAGCGCCGACACCTGGGCCTCAGCCCAGACCTGATATCCAGGTCTTAGAGCTCCCATGAACATGTTTCTTCTTGAACTGACGCCAGATTTAATTAGCTCTGGTGCATCCTCCCCAGCAGAGGGCACCATTTTGATAATCTTAAAATGGCTAAATAGGTGTATAATATGACAAGAAAAGCTAGAAAAATGTTTAGGTGCATAGGAAGAGAAATGATCAGAAGAAAAAAGGAGGTGATATTGTGCCTGTGAAAGTTCCTGCTGATACTTCACGTAGAATTCTGTGTACACTTCTTGGAGACCACAGCTTCAAAAGGATATACACACAATTGAGCGGTTTAGAATACAGATATTCAATGGTCTTCATTGTAAGCATTTGGGGATATGCTTACGTATCTAAACATGTATACCCTAGAGGGGAGTTGAGATGGGGAGAAATTTTAGAGACATTTACATACCTCAGAAGTATCATTGCCCAGCAAGCGGGTCTCTTTCAACAGAAAGGAGACTCTGGAATAATATGAGGGCATGGGATGAGGGTGAAAGGGGTAGACTGAGAAGTAATCTACAGAAGTATGTCTTTGCAGAAAGGGTGCTGGTTGCATGAAACAGCCTCACAATGGAGGAAGTGACAGCAAGGACAGTATTTTAATTCAAGAAAGCATGGTTCCAGCACTGGTATCTCCGAGGGAGTGGTAGGTCTTGTAGAACTGAGCAGTTGGTGTGGATGGGTAGAGCAGATAGGTGATACGGTTTTTATGCCATCATTCTGGTTTTCATGTTATCTTTGTTTGCATAGCTAAATAACATGCGATAAAATGCTTGAATGTCAACATACAGCCCTTACTGAAAGAAATCAGGAACGTGTAGTTAAGCTTTTCTGCTATAAAAGCTGTGTTATCATGCAAAATTAAATGAGTGTTATTTACCATGTGCAGTAAAGACAATGAGAATCGGATGATCAGAAGAAGCCCTTTATTTCAATGCCCGACTCTGGCCGAGTTTGACACTCGCAGAAGGAATGTCAGAGTGTTTTGCAGACACTAATGATATTGTGACAGTGTGACAGTGTGACAGCAGCCCTGCAGGCATATTTTAAGTCCTGCTAATTGAATTGCCCCTGAGGCAGCTCTATGAGCGAAACTCGGCCAGAGTCGGGCATTGAAATAAAGGGCTTCTTCTGATCGTCCGATTCTCATTGTCTTTACTGTATCACAGCCAACTGGATCGGCTTCCGATTTATTTACCATGTGCATGCAGTTAACATGGACCATTATCACATGCTAATTAACATAGAAACATAGAAATGACGGCAGAAGAAGACCAAATGGCCCATTTAGTCTGCCCAGCAAGCTATGCACTTTATCCATTTTTTTCCCCTTTTTTTTCTCTCCCACCTGTTACTATTGGCTTCCAGTACCCTCCAGCCCTAATTCCCCTCCACCCCACCACCAGTTTAGAGAGCAGCGCCGTATCTGCATCCAAGTGAATGTCCAGCTCAATTAGGGGTAGCAACTGCTGTAACAAGTAGGCCACACCCTTACCCCATACTCTTACCCACCCCTGTTTTTATTTTTTTTGTTTGTTTTTTTGTTTTTTTTTTTTGGAGATAGCAGCCCTCCATCCTTCCAGTCTGTGAAGGTGGAACACCAACTACTGGCCACTGGCATTCCGCTCCGTGAATGCCTCTGTGGCTACTGCCGCTCCGTGCAGTGTTTTGCTGCCGCCTCTTTATTCACGCCCTCTAGACTTGATGGATCCACAGTGTTTATCCCACGCCCCTTTGAAGTCATTCACAGTTTTAGACTTCACCACTTCCTCCGGAAGGGCATTCCAGGCATCCACCATCCTTTCCGTGAAGAAATACTTCCTGACATTGGTTCTTAGTCTTCCTCCCTGGAGCCTCAGCTCGTGACCTCTGGTTCTGCTGATTTTTTTCTGACGGAAAAGGTTTGTCGTTGTCTTTGGATCATTAAAGTTTTTCAAGTATCTGAAAGTCTGAATCATATCACCCTTGCTCCTCCTTTCCTCCAGGGAGTACATATTTAGATTGTTCAATCTCTCCTCGTATGTCATCCGATGAAGACCCTCCACCTTCCTGGTCGCTCTTCTCTGTACCGCCTCCATTTTGTCTCTGTCTCTTTGGAGATACGGTCTCCAGAACTGAACACAGTACTCCAGGTGAGGCCTCACCAAGGACCTGTACAAGGGGATAATCACTTCCCTTTTCTTACTCGATATTCCTCTCTCTATGCAACCCAGCATTCTTCTGGCTTTTGCTATCGCCTTGTCGCATTGTTTCGCAGACTTCATATCGTTAGACACTATCACCCCAAGGTCTCTCTCCTGCTCCGTGCACATCAGCCCTTCTTCCCCCATCGAATACAGTTCATTCGGATTTCCATGTTTTTCATGTTTACTTTAGTGTGCTTCTTCTGTGTTCATAATTTCAATGAACCATTTTAAAGCACCTTAACACATTAGTTTCTTAGTTTGTGCCTGCTATAGCTGCAAATTGAGTTTAGGTTGGGAATACTATCTGTAGAAAATCTGAAAATTCTATATACATGTTTAGTGAACTCCCCTGACCCAACACTGCAGTCCCACCAAAAGCAGGAAGCGAGGAGGCCACAAGCTCACCACAGTGTGCATGGTGATGGTGGTGGTGGGGTTTAAAACCAGCAAAAGAAGAGGCTGGTGGGAGGACCATTCCCGGTTGAAATTGAACTCACCACCTTCCCATCAGCTTCTGTACCCCTCCCTGGAGGTGGTGCACCTCTAATGTTGTGGCCTCCTCTCCGTACCCTGGGATGGGACTTGGCTCCTTAATGAGCCTGATTTTCAAAAGCATTTCCTAGGTGCTTGCTAGTACCGATAGTAGGTCCTGCATTGCCTACCAAATTATCCGGCTCCACAAGGGTCAACCATAAGTCAGTATTAGATGATATCTCTAGGTGGCAATTACTACTTAACCATTTACTCATTAGGGTGACCTTTGTATCTTCTGAAAGTAATTAAGACATCTGTAATTGTCATTATTCTCAACAATAAGCCTTAATGTAGTTGCTGGCTGTATAAGTATAGGGAGGGTGGGAGGGGAGGATATCAAAGGTTTTATAAGACTTTTTCAAAGACTTAAAATGGTTGTACGCGACTTAGCAGACACGTTTACACAGTAAAGCATATTGGATTGTTTTTCTGGATGTGTACGTACCATCAAAACAACCGAATGTACTTGCATGCAGACCGTACCTTTACACTAGTTTTGACTTTATTTTAGCTTTACTCTTTAGGAACTTGTGTACTATATATTAGTATGTTTGTTTATTGCAAAAGTCAAACACTATGGGCTAGATTTTAAAAGCCCTGCGTGCGTAAATCCTGCTGGCGTGCCTAAGTCCCGGGGCTTCATAAAAGTGGTGGGAGGGAGCGTGTCCGGGGGCATGTCTGGGGTCAGGGGGTGGTCTGGGGCGGGTCCGGGGGCATGGCGACGGTTTGGGGGCGGGCCAGGAGGGTGGTCCCATTCCCCGGCACTGCGGCCTGTGCCAGGGGATGCCGAGGTGGCGCTCGCAAGTTACGCCTGCTTCAAGCAGGCGTAACTTGCACAACAAAAGGTAGGGGGGGATTTAGGTAGGGCTGGGGGGGTGGGGTAAATAGGGGAAGGGAGGGGAAGGTGGGGGGACACGGAGGGAATGGAGGCAGGCTGCGCGGCTCGGCGCACGTAGGCTGCAAATTTTGCGCAGCCTTGCGTGCGCCAACCCCGGATTTTATAAGATACGTGCGTAGCCGCGAGTATCTTATAAAATCCGGTGTACTTTTGTTCACGCCCGTTGCGCGAACAAAAGTACGCGCGCACGTACTTTTTTAAGATCTACCTCAGCGTATACGAAGTTTCAAAAATTCAATAAAATATATTAAAAAAACAAACAAACTGGGTTTTACATGTGTAAAAATGTTTTAGTCATCTAAGAGGGTTTTTGAAAATTTGCTACAATATACTGTAGGCTATTGAATTGTCAATAGGTTTTACCCATGTTAAATGCACTTAATGAGTTAACACAGGTAAATGGCTTTTTGAAAATTGCTACAAGAGTATGTTACATTTACATGTGTAACTTCTTTGAAAAGTCACCTGTAAATCTCATGCTTTTAAGCTTGTTTCTCAAAAATCACATTTCAGTTTAGCATGTAAAATTGTTTTTATTCAGATTTCCATTTTGTATTTCCTTTTTCATATATCATGTAAGAAATCAATCCTATTTGTTTTTTTCCAATGGATTTTTTTTTTATGAAGCTGAAGTTTTATTAGAGATAACAAAGCATAGCAGTGGCATAAAACATAATTAAAACATGATGAGCAATGAGATAGAGTTAAAGAATGATGTACAAAGTGTTTCAACAGTGAATGCTGGCAGTCCGAAGGTCTAAAGGGGCTGTCTGTTTTTCATGTTTACTTTAGTGTGCTTCTTCTGTGTTCATAATTTTTTTTCTCCATCATCAATCATTGTCAATTTGAAAAAGTACTATAGTTAGGGTCATTTATCCAGACCTATTGGAGTCTAAAATTATGCAGCTTCAGTCAAATATACATGAATAAAGACTGTCATTTCTGATTAATGACATATGACTTGAGTGCCTTAGAAAATCATCTTGCTATCCAAAAGGGTATTAACAAAAAGGGTATTATGTACTGCTTTTGTTTAAAATATTTCAATATTTTTTCTCTAAAAGATGAGGAAAAAATGTATTTCTGCCCAGGAAAAAAAATCAGATATAGTATATTTGAAAATGAATATATCAATAATTGCTCAGCAAATAAATGAGTAGACTACAATAAATGCATCTTAGGAGCAGAAAATGACTATGATATGGGTGATTTACCATGCATATAGCGTTACTGTTTTAATCATTTTAGTTGCAAAACATAGCAGACCCTATTATTGAAAAAAATAATCTTCTAAAATACTAATCTCAATTTATGCAAAAAGTTACATGACAGGCCTTTCCTACATAAATTACTAGTTTCCATGATTGATCAATTCCTCTGTCTTTCTTAGTATGATGTGATTTTTATATTAATAAAAAAGACAAAAATAGAAACATGTTAAAAATAATTTAGAATAAAACCTATAGCTGAAGGTGTATATGCCTGAGGTGCCCTAGAAATGCAGTATCTTTTCAATGTCTTAATTTTATGTAAGTTTTCTAGAGATTTTATATATTCTTGTTTTCATTAAAAAAAAAAAATAATTCCAAGGTGCTGTCTTTGAAATGCAATGTTCTTGTCAGTATTTTTGCTGTTACAGTTTCAAATAAATTTATTGTCTTTTAATTGTTATACTACCTTACTGATGCTTGGTTTGAAATCTCTTAAACTCTTTGGGGCCTAGGGATGTACAGTACACGCCAAACGTTTTCAGTTTTGTTTGTTTTATTTTATAGTTCATTCTAATGTTTATTTCATGTTGGTTCATTTGTTCAACTGAAATAAATCGGGCTCCCCAGGCGCCCCTGTCTCTGTTTCCTGATGTGTCTCCAGGACTCCCTGGACTCCTTCAGCCCCCTTCAAATGGGCCGGGGCTGGAGCTTACACAACTGTCCTGAGTTAAGGACAACTGGGGCTTCCCCAGGCTCTTCTGACCCCTTCTTCTGATCCCTACAAATGATCCAGTTTCAGTGAGCTCCCTGTCCTCCACTTACCCCTTCCATTTGGGTCTGACACAAGGAAAGGGGCAGTAGTGATCCATATTTACTCATGCCCTTGTTGCAATCTCTTCAGAAATGGCACTGGTTGGCCCTGAGACCAGCACCAAAGTGACATCATAATGGCAATGGTCTTATGGTAGGCTGGCAACATTTCCTTATATGTTCATATAGAAACATAGAAATGATGGCAGAAGAAGACCAAACGGCCCATTCAGTCTGTCCAGCAAGATTTCACACTTACATTTTCTCATACTTATCTGTTACTCTTGGTCCTTATTAGTAACTTTTTGGTTCTAGTTAACTTCCAACCCTGCCAGTGATGTAGAGAGCAGTGCTGGAGCTGCATCTAAGTGAAGTATCAAGTTAATTGGTTAGGGGTAGTAACCGCCGCAATAAGCAAACTACTCCCGCGCTTATTTGTTTACCTAGCCTGTGCAATTCAGTCCTTGTTGGTTGTTGTCTGAATATAAATCCTCTTTTCTTCATTCACCCCATGCCATTGAAGCAGTGAGATGCACTGGATATGTATTACAAGTGAAGTATCAGGCTTAATTGATTCGAGGTAGTAACCGCCGTAACAAGCAAGCTACACCCTCGCTTATTTGTTTACCCAGACTATGCAATTCAGTCCTTGATGCTGTCTTGCTTGCTTATTGTGGCAGGTGGCGGAGGTAGTGGTGTAGCCTGGTCTTGGTTGCTGCCTTGCTTGGTTATTGTGGTGGGTGGTGGAGGTGGTAGTGTAGCCTGGTCTTGGCAACTGCCATACCAGTCCGGGTGCCAGTTTGCCTAGGGGTATATTGTATATATATGCCTAGGGGTATATATATATATTGAATATATATGTATATTGCCTTGATATATTGTATATATATATTGTGAATAAAGATGCAGCCTTTTTTTTTTATCCAAGATCTGTGTTTATTATTCCATTGTATTAAAGACTGTACGCATGTATGGTTAAGGGTCAATCAGAGGCGATGAGGGCGGTAGGAATCTGGTGAGTGGGAGGGACGTAGATGGGATGACACTACAGTCGCGGTTGTTAGTTACTTCAGGAATGGAAAACTGTTGTAGGCCAATGTTTTACCAACCATCTTGCCTTCTGACCTGATGAGGTGTACCACAGGTACAGGCCAGCACTTGGGCACAGGAACTCCTTTCTGAGAGCTTGTATAATCATGCATGCCTCTTCTTCCTAGCTGCAGCATGAAACCCTTGTTCCTTGTAAACCGCCTTCCCGGCGATAGTTATCTCTGTTAAATGTGAACCGGAGTGATATGTATTGTATACAGGAACTTCCGGTATATAAAAACCAAAAATAAATAAATAAATAAACCCTGGAGGATGGTAATTAATGGAGAGCATGCAGGACATGGATAGCTGGGGCCTACGTTATGCTGCCCGCACACTGCCTACTGAACCTCCTCATCTTCTCCCTCCTAAGTTTCCTCTTCCAGCCTCTGTATTATCCCCAGGCTGAGTGAGATGGGGGAGAGTGTACACTGTTCACTGGATGTGACTCAGAGTGCTGGCAGTAACAGCAGTGAAGGAGCTGTGGCAGCCAAGGTAACTGAGCCAGCTGTCTACACTACACCAGTTCTTTCCTAGCCTGCACTAGTATACAGTAGGAGGTGATTCATTATGACAAGTTCATGGTGTCTCTGTCCCCTCCTGCCCTTTGTTGTAAAATCTGGAAGAGAGACTGGTAGGGCTTTTAGTGTTTCACTAACTCTTCTTTTGGCCATATGAGTCCTCTTCATGTCCACACTGCCTGCTCCGTGGTGTCCTACACGATATTTTAGTTACACTAGTTGTGCCTAGGGCTTGAAAAGCCTGAGAATAAAGTGAAAGAAGAAGGATGAAAGTTGGTTTACCTTTGGGAAGCTGTTGTCTCTTGTGTATATGCCTGTGGCAATGAGAATAAAACAAGAGGTAAGATACATGAGGCTGGCTGAAAGAAATGCGGAGTCTTTATTCAGTGTCAAAGCGCAGCTTGGGCTGCGTGCTTGTGTGAAGAGCTGAAGGTAGTAAGTATAATGACTGATGATAGGTAAAAGACTGTGTAGTTGTTTGAATAAGGAAGAACATTCTGGTAAAAGCGGTGTGCGTGTAGGTAATTGAAAGGCCAATATAAAAAGAGCAAGAAATACGACTAGACATGTTAAGTTTTGATTGAAGGATGGTTTTTAATCAAAAACAGAAATGGAATAACCTTTATTCATGTCAAATCAAAATGGTACATTAACTTAACAGATCAAAGAATAATGATATAACAAAAACAGCACATGAAATTCATACTAAATTAGCTTCTCTTATGCTCAAATGAGTCTATTCTTTCTTAGGAATTATAGATTGCTTGCCATCTTTCCACTTTCCCCCCTTCCATCAGCTCTCCCAGCAGCTTCTGGTGTTTAGGTCTCGGACGGGAGTGTGTGTGCTAGTGCAGCTGGGATGGAATGGAGACTTCCTGACTGCCCAGGCCAGCAACCTCTCTTCACCAGTCCCGTTACCTAAAAGTGTGTTTGACTGACAGGAGCTCCCACTTTCCCTGCCGCAAGCTCTAAAATTCAGTTACTAAGGGCTTGATTCACTAAGACTTTTCCCCCCCCCCCCCCCCCCCCCCCCCCCCAAATCTTGTGATTATGTGAAAGAGCTTAGTCAATCTGGCCCCTGAGTTTTAGTTTTGGTATACTCGCTGTATAAAAACACGCATTGAATTAGAACATGGATCGTTGTTGCAAGATACCATGTTTATCCCTAGATTTATTATCAGCGGCAGTGTGGTGGCTTTTCCTTCACGATGAGAGCTGGTTATAGCAATCTTCAAAAATATGCAAAAAACTGGAGCATTCTGCCAGGGCTCGCACATACTGGAACCGCAATCTATTTTTTTTCTCTGTATCATATGGGAAAAGGATGGGATCTGGTTATACGTTGGGGGTATAGGTCAGGCCATTTTAACCTCCCACGGCAACTATAATATGGGAGCAAGATCTGATTTATTCAGAGGGATTAATCAGGTTTTTTTTTTATTTTATATATATATGTGTGTTGTCTAGCCAGCTTTAACATTTTTTCAGATGGTGACGTTATTTGATATTTGAATAAGGGCTGACATATGACATCTTGAGATAGGAATGTGGCTATATTGGATTCAGGATGGAGATTAGCTCTTGTACTCTGCGGCTCTCCTACCTTCAGAATAAAATTGTGTTTTCTGATCGTATACTAGCTTTTCTTTTTTTTTCCATTTTCTTTTTGTAATCTATGAGTCTGTTTGGCATTTTCTTTATTTTGTAACTTTCTCTTCCTTGATGTGTACTTCTAAAACTAACTGGGCTCCCCCCCCACATTTGATGCTGTCCTGTTTTTTATGATGATCATATTATATTCAAATATTCTGATTTCTTCTAATTGTAGTTTTATTTATATTAATGCTTTGCCATCTCTGTTATATAGATTCATATGCTGCATCCCAACATTTCTGAACAGAGCTATACTTTTTTTTGATAGGAAAGACTACAGGAATGTTTGTCTTTGCTTTTAAACCTTCATTGTTTATACCACATGGGCTTCCGTAGTTTTCCTCCCTATTGAGCCTAACAGTGCAGAATAAGCACTGCTTGAAATGGGAAGCAAGGAATTATACTCACATTTACACAGGTAAATGTTTTTATATTATTTTATTCCCCCTGAGAATGCTTCTATTGTTGAAGCAAATCATAGGTATAATAAAATATATTTTGAGTGCCTAGTCTTTTGTTCCTGTGAAGATGTAATGACTTAGGGTCCTGTTTACTAAACAATGGTAATATGCTAACATACATCAATGGGACTGATTTTCAAAAGTATTTGCTCACTCTAAGGTGAATTTCTTTTAAAGTCCGGCGCACGCCAAAATTGGGAGAAGATTGTGCGCACTAGTCGGGCTCGTGTGCGCCCACCGAATTTTAAAAGCTGCCCAGATGTGCCCGCATCTCCCGCAGCATGCACGTCGCTCTTTGATTCAAAAAGGGGTGTGGTGAGGGCACGGTCTGGGCATGGCATGGGCATTTCGAGGCAAGGCCAAGAGATGTGTGCACAAATAGTCACGTGCCTGGGCATACACACAGGTCCAGTGCGGTGTAACTTAACAAATAAAATAAATAAGCCATTTCTGTCTAGTTTAAAGGGTCAGGGGGAAGTGCAGGCTCTCAAACTAGGGGAGTCTGGAGGACCTGGCTCTTAACTGGGTGACCTGGAGGACGAACTGGTGAAAGTGGCAATGGCATGGACCGACACCCAATTTAAAATACACTGACTTATGCGGAAGAATCGAGATTTATGTGGCTAGGAGCACACCCACTTAGATTTGGGCTTGATTTTAAAAAGCATTTATTTGAGTAAAGCTGGGCTTTACTCGAGTAAATGGTTTTTGCAAATGACTACAACAGTAGTTGCATTTATGTGCGTAACTCCTTTTGAAAATTACCCCCTTTGGGTATTTTATAGCATGTATGCATATGTGCACGCAAGTTTTAAAACCACCGCATATCTGGGTGCCTGCTGACACGCATGCACCAAGGAGTGCCTGCACGCTGATTTGAAAGTTACCGTCATAAAGCAAAGTTTAATGCACATAAAATGGCATTTTAGAAAATTGCTGGGGCTTGCGTGTGTGTAAAAACGTACACGTGGAAGCGACTTAGCTTGTACTTTTATGCATACTACAAACAAGAATTCCTGGGATACGGTTGGATGGAGAAGACCATTTTTGTGCATACTTTTGATTTTGCATAGTATACTTGTTAATGTATGCATGCCCATTTAACAACTGCCCCCAAGCAGGCATAAATGTGTGTGCATATTCCATGTTAACACCCACTAATTTTCAAAGCAGGCTTACCATAGGTAAGCCTGCTTTGAAAATTCAGGCCAAATGCTGCATGTATTTCCTGCACACGGACTTCAGCCCTACATGGGCTGTTATAAAATTACCCTCTAAATCATTGCTTTAATGCTTAGTGCATGTAAACACATTAATGCTCATTAACACATGCTAATGCAGTTGAATTAATAATAATTTGGTGTACTAACATCAATGTAGAATTTTTGCATTAAAATTCAAATGAACTGATTAATATACAAAATTATGCTAATCAGTTCATTAAATTATGACTCTGATTTCATTACTGCTAAAATCTGTGTTAGTGCTGCCATTAATATGAATCTTCAACTCAGCATTAGAGATATAGTTAGTTTTTTGCTTTAAAAGCACACAGTATAGTAATGCACATTTCAATGCACACAAATATATGGGCCGATACAGTAAAAGTCGTGGGAGAGCGGGCAAACACCCACTCTCCCGGCATGCGTACAGGCCACTCTCCTGTGTGGTGATTATTCAAATGAGGGCCCGCGGCAAAAAAGAGGCGCTAGGGACACTAGCGCGTCCCTAGCTCCTCTTTTTGGACAGGAGCGGCGGCTGTCAGCGGGTTTGACAGCCAAAGCTCAATTTTGTCAGCTTCGGTTCTCAAATCCGCTGACAGCCACGGGTTCGGAAACCGGACACCGGCAAAATTGAGTGTCCGGTTTTCAACCCGCGGGCCGATTTCAAATTTTTTTTGTTTTTTTTTTCAACTTTTTTTTTAACTTTCGGGACCTCCGACTTAATATCGCCATAATAAGTTGGAGGGTGCACAGAAAAGCAGTTTTTACTAGGGATGTGAATCGTGTGATCGATCGTCTTAATGATCGATTTTTGGCTGGGGGGGGGGGAGAGGGAAATCTGATCGTCATGGTTTTTTGTTTTTTTTAAAATCGTAAAAAATCATAAATCGGGGGAGGGCGGGAAAACCTGCACACCAAAACAACCCTAAAACCCACCCCGACCCTTTAAAACAAATCCCCCACCCTCCCGACCCCCCCCCAAAATGTTTTAAATTACCTGGGGTCCAGTGGGGGGGTCCCGGCACGATCTCCCGCTCTCGGGTCATGGCTGCGTTAATAGAAATGGCGCCGGTGGCCCTTTGCCCTTACCACATGACAGGGCAAAGGTAGCGCCGGCGCCATTTTGGTTCCTGTCACCCGACGTCACGAGTGCAGGAGATCGCTCCCGGACCCCCGCTGGACCCCCAGGGACTTTTGGCCAGCTTGGGGGGGCCTCCTGACCCCCATAAGACTTGCCAAAAGTCCAGCGGGGGTCCGGGAGCGACCTCCTGCACGTGAGCCGTATTGCCAATATTCAAAATGGTACCAGCGCTACTTTTGCCCTCACTATGTCATACGGGTCGTTTGAACGCGTCGTTTGGACGCGTGTCGTGTCGTTTGGATGCGTGTCATACGGGTCGTATGACATAGTGAGGGCAAAAGTAGCGCCGGCGCCATTTTGAATATTGGAAATACGGCTCGCATGCAGGAGGTCGCTCCCGGACCCCCACTGGACTTTTGGCAAGTCTTGTGGGGGTCAGGAGGTTACGATTTTTTGACGATAAATCGGGGGAATTGCAATTGTATCGTGGCTCTAACTATTTTTGACGATTTAAAATATATCTGACGATTGTTTTAAATCGTCAAAAAACGATTCACATCCCTAGTTTTTACTGCTTTTCTGTGCACTTTCCTGGTGCCCGGAGAAATTAATGCCTACCTTTGGGTAGGCGCTAATTTCTG
Organism: Rhinatrema bivittatum; assembly: GCF_901001135.1. Lineage (NCBI taxonomy): Eukaryota > Metazoa > Chordata > Amphibia > Gymnophiona > Rhinatrematidae > Rhinatrema > Rhinatrema bivittatum. The sequence goes on along the minus strand of NC_042621.1, from coordinate 76,203,311 downwards.
AAAGTAAAATGTGCGGCTTGGCTGCACATTTTGCTTTCTGAATTGCGCGGGAATACCTAATAGGGCCATCAACATGCATTTGCATGTTGCGGGCGCTATTAGGTTCGGGGGGGGGGGGGGGGGGGTTTGGACGCACGTTTTCAACACGCTATTACCTCTTACTGAATAAGGGGTAAAGCTAGCACTTCGAAAACACGCTTCCAATCACAGGTTAACAGTGCGCTCCACCGGAGAGCACTGTACTGTATCGGCCTGATAGTGCTTTAATGAAGTGTTCGCCAAAGGGCATGAAGCCTTTAGTAAACAGTGCTTTGTATGTGTGGCAATAATTTGTGCTAAAAACACACATTATTATACCTGTTTAACACGTTAACACTTTTTAGTAAATAGGCCTCAGAGTTAGGTTGCCATCCCATCCAGCCCAACCAGAAGAAGCCTGTCCAGTTCTGGTTTTTCCGAGTTTGTATATACGATGGAGTTATAGTTTTGGTTTCGCTAAGAAAAGTAGGACTAAGCATGAAATGGGGCAAAACCAGGGCTGGATCAGCTGCTTCAGACTGACGTGATCGAGGTGGAAATCTAGGTCTATGTTTGTATTCTGTTGCTGCTACTGTAACATCTCATCAGTCTATCATCTTCCTGCAGTTCTGTGTCGGGGGGGGGGGGGGTGTTTGACAGGATATTCTTCCATATTTGGAAAAATCAGATGTTTGTTTCTTATTCCTGCTCCTCTGTTAGGTCTTCTCTTTCTCTCTTTGAAAACTCTGCTGCATGGTTAGGTGGGATGATATGCACTGATTTAGATTATCTTCTTTTCCTGAGAGTGAGCATAATAACATCAACTGGATTTATACAGAAAAAGATATTGTTTGAAATTTCAGAAATTGATTAGGAGCAATTAGTGGTCTTTAGATGAGAAACCGATGCTTTATCTAGATCTTAAATGGCACAAAAACATTTTAAAATGTAATAGCAAACCACAGATTTCTCAGCACTTCAACTTCTTTCACTAGGAATGGTCAGTTGGACTGCCCATGACTTTGTGCTTTTTCCTTTTATCTTCTCACCATAATTTTCTACTTCTAACAAAGTTTCTCTTTATGTAGCTGTCCATACATATACCCACAGATGGCATTCATATAAATGCACATAACAAATCTTTATGTCCCATTTTAATTCTAAGAAATGCTCTTCGATTTACTTTAGTGTCATAAGCTGAAGAAGAAACCAAAAGGTTTAAGATGATCATATGTCTTAACCTTTACTCCAGTTATGAGCACACCAGTTTCTGCAAGTTAAACTGCATTACAAAGTAAATAGATCTGCTTTAAGGAAAGGTCAAGACACATGTTCTGCTAAAATCTAATTTCAGTCTTTTGCCCTGTGACCTATTGCTCTCCAGTGTATGGCAGATATAATGGTAAAATGTCTGAGCTTAATTATCTATGATAGAAAGCCTCTTGGCCCTTTGAGAATATGTACGAAAATGCTAGAGGGTGTATAAAATATTACATTTGTTCATGTAGGATTGCAATATATTTGAAGTCATTTTTCCTCTGCAGGATCATTTTCAGGGAATGGAATGCGTTTCATTCAGAACAATGATGCTTTTAATATTGAATGATGACATTTTTTATGCTTTCAAAGACATTTCTCCACTGTATGCCATTAGCAAGAATCAGATTTCTGATAATAATTTAGCGACAAGCTCAGTACATTATTCTAACACATTTAACTATTTGCTACTTCTCCTATAAAGAATTGCATTCCAGTTTCAATGCTCCAATACAATTACAATTTCTTTATTGTGGTAGAGAACACATTTTATATCAAGGTTGCTTACTGGCGTAACAAGCAACTATTAAGCTGAATCTAAATAGGAAAATAGGTAACAACAATTTGCAATAGCCATATTGTAACATATAATTCATTATATAAATTCTAAACAAAAAAACTCATTCAGATGGAACCATAAAAATCAATTATATAATAAATGCACCCCATATATTTTGCATTAAGAAAATAAGAACATGCCATACTGGGTCAGACCAAGGGTCCATCAAGCCCAGCATCCTGTTTCCAACAGTGGCCAATCCAGGCCATAAGAACCTGGCAAGTACCCAAAAACTAAGTCTATTCCATGTTACCATTGCTAGACTGTGGTCTGTAGGCTATCCCCGTGAACCGCCATCCTTACCTCAGGCGCCGGGCCAGCCATGTGACTCCTCCACATGGCGAAACAGCACCAGCACATCACCAAATGCCATGCAGTAGGACGCCACCAACACAACGCACTGTGCTTCGCCAAAGGGACCTCTCCATCTCTAAAGGGACTGCGGCGGCGAAGTCACTGTGTCCCCTACTGATGATGTCAGCACCACCGCTGTACATATGGGCAACTTCCCAGATGCAACTTGCCTCAGCAACAGGTCCAGTTACCGAGAGTAGTGCGAGTTGCTTCCTCGCTGTTCCAGTCTTGTCCCAGCTTTGTCCCATATAGTTCATTATATAAATTTTCATTTTCTATTAAATAAAATACAGAAATGCTAGCGGGCATAAAATTTCATAATTGAAACAGCAAAATATTTATTTTTTATAATTGTCAGTATAGAAACATAGAAACATGAAGACAGAAAAAGACCATGCGCCCTATCTATTCTGCCCATCTGTCCAATTTTTGTATCCCTTTCAATTCCTATCACTCCCTCAGATATCCTCTGTTTTTATCCCATGCTTTCTTATTTTCAGATACCGTTTTTGTCTCCACCACTTCCACTGGGAGGTTGTTCCATAATCCACTACTCTCTCTGTAAAGTAATATTTCCTAAGGTTACTCCTGAGGCTACCTACTTTCATTCTTATCCCATGACCCCTTATTCTAGAGCCTTATTTCCGTTGAAAGAAGCTAGTCTCCTGTGCATGGAAGCCTTTAAAGTATTTAATTGTCCCTATCATATCTCCCCTGTCTGGCCTTTCCTCTAGGATATACATTTTTAAGTCTATCCCTATATGCTTTAGAATAAAGACCATTGGTCATTTTGGTTGCCACCCAATGGACTGACTCTGACAATTATATATTCTTTTAAAGGTGCGGTCTCCAGAACTGTACATAGTATTCCAAATGAGGTCTCACCTGGAACCTATACAGGGACAATATCACCTCCATTTTTCTGTTGACCATTCCTCTCCATATCCAGCCAGGAATCTATCTGGCTTTTGCTGTCACTTTATCCACTTGTTTGGCCACCTTAAGCTCAACAGAAGAGGAGGAGTAGTCTAGTGGTTAGAGCTGGGAAACCAGGTTTAAATCCTGCTGCCTCTCCTTGTGACCTGGAATTAGTCATGTCACCATTGCCTCAGGTACAAACTTAGGGCCAGATTCATTAAGGATTTTCTCCCATTTTGTGTCCTTGGGAAAAACCCTTAATGAATCATTCATTCATTCATTCATTCATTCATTCATTCATTCATTTATTTATTTATTTATTTATTTATTTATTTAGGACTCTTATATACCGATATTCTTGTAACAAGTTACAAATCAATTCGGTTTACATTAAACCATAGCAATTTGTGCAAACAAGGCATTACATTAAACAAGGAAGCCTAAAAACTTGGGTCCAGTAACACTGTTAACAGGGTGAAAAAATAAATGGGGAGAAACAACTTTCGCCGGCTAGCCGGCTCTTAACTAAAGGTAACTGGCTCGGTGTCTGAGGGTGGGACACCGTCCCTCATGAATACTATGACATTTGTTGGAAAAAAGGCTGATTTAAACATCAATGTCAGCGGTGTTTAATTCTGGTGAATTAGGCAGATTGTGAGCCCTGTTGGGATAGAAATACCTACAGTATTCCTGATTGTAATCCACTTTGAAGTACCTGAAAAAAGCAGAATATAAATAATAAATAGATACAAATTGCCCCCAGATTCCACTCTTCTTTAGTGCTTAGAAGAATTTCATTTTCAATACTATACCTTTCCCTTGGGTTTTTGCAGCCTAACTGCATTACTTTGCATTTTTTTGGCCTTAAATCTTAGCTGCAGTCTCTAGACCATTCTTCAAACTTCACTAGATCCCTCCTCAAATTTCCACAGTTTCTTGGCTGTCTACCCTGTTGCAGATTTTGATATCATTGACAAAAAGACAAACCTTTTCTGAAAATCCTTCTGCTATGTCGCTCATGAAACTATTGAAAAGAACAAGTTCCAGGACTTATTTCCCTGAGGCATACCATTAGTGATGCCCCACTCCTCCGATTAAACTAACACTACCCTTTGTCAAATCCCACTCAGCCAGTTTCTAACCCAGTCAGTCAGTCTAGGTTCCATATCAAGGGCGTTCAATTTATTTATAAATCTCCTGTGTAGAACCGTCTCAAAGGTCTCACTGAAATCTTACACTATATCTAGTGCTCTGCCTTGATCCAGCTCTCTAGTCAGCCAATCAAAAGACTTTGGCATGATTTACCTCTGGTAAAACCATGCTGCTTTGGATCTTGCAATCCATTGGATTCCATAAAATGCACTATCATCTGTTTTATCAGCAATTTGATTAATTTGCTCACCACGGAGTTCAGACTAACCAACCTCCCTCTTACTTCAACTTTTATGAATAGGAACCACATCAGCCTCTCTCCAGAACTTCTCCTGTCTCTAAAGAAGCATTGAAAAGATCAGCCAGAACTTCTCAAAGTTCCCTTAATACCCTCAAATATAACCCATCTACCCCCATCACCTTATCTACTTTAAGTTTAGTTAGCTCATCAAGAACATATTGTTCTGAAAATCAACTGAGGCTTTTTATATTCCACTTTTCAGCACTTCAAAGTGTACATCAATGCGGATTACATTCATTTACTATAGGTATTTCCCTATCCCCAGAGGGCTTACAAACTAATTTTTTGTACCTGAGGCAACGGAAGATAAAGTGACTTGCCCATGGTCACAAGGAAAGTGGGATTCGAACCTTGGTTTCCCTGGGTCATAGCCTGCTGCTTTAATCACTAATTATTTGCTTTTGTTTTATTTGGTTCTACTCCAGGCCCTTCCACGGTGAACACCAAACAGAAATATTTGTTAAGCAATTTCACTTTTTCCTCATCAGCCTCTACATATTCCTGCCCTTCCCCTCTGAGTCTCACAATGCCACTTTTGCACTTCCTTCTACAACTGGCACATCTAAAAAGTTCTGGTCCCCTCCATTTTACTGTATTTTTTCTTCCAGTTGAATTTTTGCATTTCTGACTACTTTCCCAGCTGCTCTTAGCTTTTCCAGTCTTCCACTTTCTGTGATCTCTTGTCATTTATGAACGCTTAACCTTTCCTCACTTACCTTTTCAGCTACTTCTTTAGAACACCATAATGGCCTCTTTTTCCTCTTCCCCTTACTTTCCTAAGAAAAAGGTTAGTTGCCCTTATAATATCTCCTTTTACTTTTTCCCATTGCTTTTCTACTTCCCCTTAAATTTTCCCAACCAGCTAACTACTCCTTGAGGAGCACCCCCATTTTAACAAAATTGTGGGGTCATTATCATTTCGCATTAGGGCCTTATCGCGCGTGCTATAAATAGTGCAACACAAAATGCGTATGCAAATTAAAAATTGAGTATCGAGTGGGAGGAGCTTGGATGAAGTAAAATTGAAACAAGGATCTGCTAGCGTGTACTATGATTAGAGTAACGCACGCTATCATGGGATTTAACGGCAGAAATAACTATACCATTTTTTGCGGTATGGTGAAAAATCTATCGTGCTCCCGCAGTCGATATCATGGATTGTAGGTATTATCGCAGCAATTATTGCACGTGATAAAAAGAGGAATTATAATGGACACACCTACCAGGCCTTACTGCCCCAATAAAAATACCTGTTCTTACTTGGACTAGCTTCCTAAAGTCATAATGTTTGTGGCAAGTTTAATTGTTGGGGGGATACTGGATGCTTCAGGAGGCTTCCTGCAGACAACAAGAGGAACAACAACATCCTCAAGAACAGCCAAGGGCAGATCCAAGCCCTTCTAAGTAATTCCCTACATCGGAGGCCAAGCCACGGGCCCCACAGGGTTGGGGACCAGGGCAGCACCTGGCACGCAGGTGGCCACAGCAGAGGAGATACAAGGAGCAAAGATCTTTCCTCCATGAACATCTTTGCTGGGCATGCCAGAGGACTATGTGGTTTTCAGGTATCGCCTCAGTTCTCAGGCTATCCTGGAATTATAGGAAAAATCTGAGGTGATGCGGATCCGATCACTGAAATGTCCCACGCTGTGCCTGGCCTTACCAAACTGTTAGCCACCCTGCATTTCATGGCAACCGGCTCCTTCCAAACAACAGTAGGGGTCATGAGGTGAATGTTCCAAACCACTTTTTCCACGCTGTCTGGACCAGGTCAAAACAGCTGTCTCTGACTGCATTAATTGCTACATGGCATTTCCTCTGGACAGGCAGGACTTGATGCACTTGAAGAGAGGCTTTTATGTCATTGTAAACTTTCCCGGTGTTCTGGGACTTATTGACTGCACTCATATGGCCATTATTCCACTCCGTGACAGGGAGGAGATGTACCGCAACAGAAAGCTCTTTCACTACATCAACGTGCAAATGGTCTGTGATGCTCGAATGCGCATCCTTCATGTGGTGGCCAGGTACCCAGGAGCTGTGCACGATTCCTTTATACTTAGGCAATTGGGCCTGTATTCTTTCCGTATTCCATCTCTGGCTATGTGTTTGTGGCAATGGCATTAATATGAGGGGGTGGTTGGTGGGGAGGTAACAGCATCGCTGCCATGACAAATGGCTTGTACAATTACATTTCCAGGCCATTGCCCCAGGGCCTGGCTTTTTCTCCTCATGCTGCTAAACTTGTGAGGGCAAACAATGCACCTGTCCTAAAGCTTGGTGTGTGAGCAGGCACTGTACACTTTGAACATGTTAATTTTAAAAATGGCCCTGTACCTATCATCCCATTTGGAGCTATTTAAATCTCAATGATTAATCACAAGCTTGAAGTGTCCACACTGTTGGTACTGCACGATCATGTGTAGCCAGTAAGTGATGTGTCATCCAAATTGTTGGCCACTGTTTGTCTTGACCCTCACGCAGCTCAACCAGAAGCAGTGTCCTGGGCATGTTGGTGGTCTGGCATATTCCCTGTGTTGGGGTTCACAAATTGGTTTCTATGAAGGACATACCACCCCACCCCTTCCCTCAACACCCACATCAAATTCGCATATTGTGGTCAACCTAAGCATTCTCACTTCAATGGATGCAAACCATCAATGATATTCTCTCCCCCTAAAAATCTCATTATGACTCCCTACAAACCTGCTACCACCCTTACCACAAACTCTCAACACAAAGACTGTAAAGCCTTACTACATAACAGGTTACCATAGTTCAGTGCCATAATGTTCAATGTAGAATGTTCAATGTTAAATATTCAATGTAAAATGTCACAAAGTTCAATGTAAACTGTAAAAAATGTTTAATCTAAAATGACACAATGTTCCATTGTAAAACAAGAAGTCTACTCTAACAGACTCCTCTGTTTCCACTGTAAACCGGTGTGATATGTCTGATGAACATCAGTATAGAAAAACAAACAAATAAATATCTGAGACCCACCTAGTACCTTGAGGTGAGGTTTAGATAGTAGTGTAGGGGTTAGGGGCCACTTTGACATTGAAAGTGAGACATACGAACAGAACAGTGCTCTCTTGTGAAGATTTGATGTCCTTCGGAGTGAGGAAACTCACCCAGAGATGAGATTTGTGCAATGTTCTCTCAACCTAGCTTGTTGTTATCCAGGTAGAGAGTCCATCAAGCTACGTACAATTGGCCTTTAGCCATTCCTCGCTAGTCATGCAACTAGGAACCTACTACTAAGTATCTAATAAGTTTAAGCTCTTAACTCTTAGTCTCAATTGTTCTCTGTTAACCTCTCTACCTATCCTATTTTCAGTCTATTCTAGCCTCCAAGTTATTCCACCCTGTTGACTGTAACTTTTTTGCTTCGTGTTGTTAAATTGATTTGTTAAAGTTATACCCCTTGTTCTATGTAAACCGATTTGATATGGCTATTACCATGAAGGTCGGTATAGAAAAGAGTTAAATAAAAATAAATAATAACCTAAGAATGTATGGGACAGGTTATTTATGTTTTCATATATATTTTCCATTTTTATACTTCTGTTCCATTGAAATTTTCTGTAACAGTTTAAACCGTACATTTTTAGAAATCATAAAATTAAATAAAATATATCAAAATAAAATTTAGATGGGGGGAATCATGAAAAATCTATCTATCTATATTATATATACTGTACCTACAGAGAGAAAGAGAGAGGTTCATTGTATATTGCATATATACAGAATTTGACAATATACCTGTGGAGGTCAATATTAATCTCAAAGTTAGCAGACAATAATATCCGGCCAAAGATAGCTGGATAAATTGCCACCGATATTCAGCAGAGTACTGCCAGTTAGGTGCTCCATTGAATATAGCCAGATAAAGTCCTAGTCCTAGTCAGCTAAATAAACTGGCAAGTTTTAGCACTGATCTCTAGCATAACCAGACATTTCTGGATAAGTTATCTGGCTAACTAACTCTTTTCTGGAACACCTTCTGCTTATCTGGTTAACTTTTATCGGCTGTAAACAGCCATATAAGTTAGAGGCAATCAGATGGCAAGAAATGAAAAACCCAGGGTTTGTCTGGCTAAGTCCCAGACTTAGCCAGACAAACCATCTGAATATTGATCTCCTGATAAAAATATTCTCTCTCTGTTGGCCTGCGTGATAGAATAGAGAAAGTGATTTTGTTTATTACAAAATTAATACACCCTACTGGTTTGCTGTAATGTCGTTTCTGTAGCTCAGTGGATAAAAATACATTTCTGAAATTATTTCCCTGTCATTTATTATGTTGTAAGCAAAACAGTAAAATAAACTGTTTATTATCATATATAAAATGCCTTTGATCAGCCAACTGAAAAACTAATTTCATTTTCTCATTACACTGCCTCGGGCATCCTTTAACGTCAATTTTTATTACAGACAAAGCAGGAAAATTAAAATGATCAGTTACAGAGCACAGGGAAATGTTTGTTACAGAATTTCTAAAAGCAAGAACAATAAGCTATGAAACTGCTAATGACACTCAGTAATTCTATCCAATAGAATAACTTGCTGTGTATACAGTGCACAGCTGTACAGATTATATACTGTATATACTTATTTGGTGTGAATTCCTGCATTTGGCATTAAATATTTACATAGCCAAATGAAATGTAGAGATCTGTACAACTGACGGATGCAATAATGTATTGATTATAGAAAACATAAATAAACAACAAGTGTTAAATAATATCACAGCCATACTGTATTTATAGTAATCTATTGCTGATATTGTTAATTCTTATCTCAGCTTACTAGAAATATTCAGACTGAACAAATATTGCTTTAAATAGTAAATAAGCCTCATGAAACCTATTAAGCCTCCATACAATAAATGTATTGACTTGATTATTGATAATTTGAATTTGCAGTCGTATTTTCCAATTCAGTGGCACATTTATAGTATATTGCCTTTCAATACATAAATTAAAATATATATTATCAGCAGAGGATAATGGCCCCTGAATATTCTGAGTTATTTTACCAAAAATATTACAGGGTTGGTATAAAACTAGAATGACAAATATATTAACTGCTGATGTTTCTCTGTTTGTCAGTTATATTTATTATTGTGAAAGTGGCATGTTCTTGTAGTTTGTATATATATGTACCCTATTCGGTCTTGGGCTCAATGCTTCTCATGGAATGGATGATGGGGTAAACAGATTCAACATAAAACTTAGGCTTGAAAGGTTTAAAACCCTAGTCTCCTGTAAAGGGGGCTGGCTGTAATTTTGGTAGCCAGGTGAAGCTGAGAAGCTACTGCCCTGTGTGAGTGTGGCAACCACAACAGGATCTTGTCTAAAAGTGCAGTTTTTCCCTCAGTACAAAGTAGAGGTTTTTTTTTTTCAAAGCTTAAAAAACAGGTAAGAACTTCATAGTCAGAAGGGAAAAAGCAGCAACCAGAAAGCTTGAACAGAAAGAGCAGGAGGGGATAAGGATATTTTTGATTCCTTAACGTTTTGTAAAAGCCTCGAAGACCTGCATGCATGTATTGAGATCAATATTCAAAAGACCTTTATAAGTTAGCCTCCTAGACATTTGAATTTAAAAATCTCCCAGTCTGTAAACTTAGATACCTTGAAAGGGGGTGTGATCAAGAGCAGGTTGGGACAGGTTGGGAGGACAAATTTAGGGAACAGCACTGATTTTTGGGGGGTGTGCAGCCAGAAAAGTTATTTTTTTTATTTGTGTTGTTCATTTTTGTTTTAGCACGTATTAATTTTTTTTTATGTGCAATAAATGCACACTGTTTAGATTCGGTGTGCAATAAAGTTGAATTTTTAACCAGCATGCAGGCATCCATGTGCATGCGGTTCCCAGCATGCGCACATGGGCGCGCTGACTTTACAACACGCACGCGCTGATGCAAGCATCTTATAAAATCCGCAACTCGCGCGCTCACGTGGACTGGGAGGAAACTTCTTAAACCTCCTACCTACCCTGCCTGCTTTTTCCCCTATCCTCCCTGACCTCTAAATCCCCTCTAACTAATTTTTTTTTTTTTGTTTCAAAACTTACCTGTTCTCCCGTTGCGTGGGCCGGCCGGCTTCCGGCATGCGCTTCAGCGGGACAGCGCCTAATGGCGCTGCCCAGACCCCGCACCCAGCCCCCCACCCCTTTTAACTTCACCGGCTCTTCCGCGTGTACCGGGAGATACGCACAAGGCCTCCGGCCTTTGAAAATGCCTGTGTCGTGCGGGCAGCCCAGCCACTCTCATATCTCCCAATATTGGCGAGTGCCGGCCTTTTAAAATTAGGCCGTAAATCGTTAAAAAAAAAAATGTAAAAATTAACAGCACGTCCCTACTCGTTTGTAGCTCTGAGCGCCTAAACAAAGCATGTAAACTTAGCGACATCAATACCTCACCTAAGTTTAGGAGCTGCAAGTTTAGGGGCCTTAAAGGTCATTTCGGTGCCCATATTCAACCACTTTTGGGCAGCTTGTTTACACACTTTAAGTGGTTTAAATAAGGTGCCTAATTAAGATGCCTTAAATCAGGTACTGATGATAAGCCCTCTTTGAATACTGAGCTGAGACAGTCTGCCAATTGTCATGCTAAAGGGTTTTTTTTTTTGTGGTTTTTCAGTATCTCTAGCAAGAAAGGATAAGCTAAACTGGGCTGTTTGATAAAGCATTGCTCTGAGGGAAAGAGAAACAATGGAACTGCTGGAAACTGCTGTTTTCCTAGAGAGAGAGAGACACAGGGAGGTTTTGAGCCACTAGACTACATTCCATTTTGCTCTCAGGGATGGTAAATTTTTAAATAGGTGAGTGGGGGCACATCTGCTTGCATTCATCCGCCCCCTGCCCAGGGGCACGGGGCATGTTATGTGCTCATGTTATAAAATTACCTGACCGCGCACACGCATGCGCGGTCAGATAGGCGCATGCGCACACGCATGCGCCTATCTGCGAAAATGCCGCTTCTACTACATAAGTAGGGGGATTTTAAAAGACATGCACACCAATGCCATTAACGGTTTTCCAAGTTCACCCAGGTAATGAGCAGGACTTCCAATTCCCACTAGTTTAATAGCCTCCCTTTTCCCCTGTTAGGCCCAAACCTTAAAACCCTGCCGATCTGCCTATTTAACTTTATTTTATAACTTATACGCCATCCATAGCCGAAGTAAAGCTAATCGGCAAGGGACCCCAGCACATGCCAGTGTGCATAAATATTTATATGCAAATTTCCATATAAAATCCTGGAACGCCCATGCCCTACCCATACCATGCCCACACCACTCCCCCTTTTTTTTTTTTGGGAACTTTTCATTTGTGAGCGTACTTGGGGTGGCTTTTAAAATCTGCTTGGTGCGTGCCGGCCTGACTAGTGCACATATCTTCTGGTTTAGGCACACTCCAGGCTTTTAAAATTCAATTTTAAGTGTAACAAGGCAGCCCTCCAGCCCCTCAATGAACCCTTTCACGCTGGGTAGAGGTAGACATACGAAACCTTGAGACTGGTGATGGGCGGAGAAGGTCTACTCTGCAAACAAACTGGCATCAGTCAGCTGACAGGTCACGACCAGACCAGAGGGAGCAAAGTCCAGTAACAGGCTAAAATTGAGGGGATGGACCCAAGAAACAGCAAGGTAGGCGATCCAGTAGAACCGAAGGAAGACAACAAAAGGGATGCCACAAAGAAGTCTTTTTCAACTCTTTATTGGAGGAGACGTAAAAAAACGCAGTTTTTTATGTCTCCTCCAATAAAGAATTGAAAAAGGCTTCTTTGTGGCATCCCTTTTGTTGGCTTCCTAAAATTGAGGAGAAACAGCAGGCAAGGCGAGATCTGATGAACAGGTAAGGGTCAAGACAGGAGAAACAAACAATAATCCTCAGCTCAAAGACAGGACATGCAGATTCAGAACCTGTTGCTCAAGCATCACCCAACAGAATGAGCCGGCTTATATGAAGGAAGAACGAATGACATCATCAGAGTGAGTCACAGGAAGTCCAGGGTGCTGGGCCTATAAAACCAGGAAGTGAAGAAAGGCTACAGTCAAGCAGGAAGCAGAAAAGGGGCCGAGGCCAGAGAGTATGCAGCATTCCACACTGGAGGTATGTTGCAGTAATTCCTAGGTAAAAGACCCTCATGGGCTAATACTTGGCTCTCTAATCTGTGTTCATAAATGAAAGACCATTTGTGCTGATAAACTAGTTTGTTTTGCTTCAAACCTAACTATTCTGTGAAGGTGGAAAACCATTCTGCTCGGAAAAACCTTTAAAAAAAATAAAAGATTACTTGATGCTGTCTCCCAAAACTTACACTATACCAATTTATGACTGGCTGCTCAACCATTTCACTACAGAATTATATTGTTTCATGTGCAATTTAGCAATGTTTTCATGTCTAATAAAATACACTAACAGGCAAAATGCAGTTCTATTACATTTGTATTCCTTTAACTATCAAGGTGATTATGAACTTCCCTGACATTAGTAAAATAGATTGAGGACTGAAAAAGTAGTTCACGCATTACAACATAATTCAAGTCCAATGCATCGAGCTTTTTCTATGCTGCTTTATTCTAAATGGTTTATAGGTCTATATATTAATTATAAATGAGTGCCATATTATGTTCAGAAATTACCTATAGATTGTTCACAGTCCTTTCATCACAATATGGTTTATTCACATTTTTCTGTCCTTTCTTATATCCTAGGACAGGGGTTCTCAACCTTTCTTATATCCTAGGACAGGGGTCCTCAATCTGATTCTTGGGACACACTTAGCCAGGGAGGTTTTCAGGATATCTGCAATGAATATGCAGGAGACATGCACTGCCTCCATTGTATGCAAATCTATCTCATGCATATTCATTGAAGATATTTAAAAACCTGACTGGCTCAGAATGTCTAAAGAAGTGGGTTGACAATCACTGTCCTAGGATTCAATTCCTCAAAATCACAAGTGAGAGAGATTTCTAGCAGAAAGATAGATATTCACTATAAACAATGAATAAAAGCAATCACATCCTGTGTTAAAAAGCCAATACTCAATGTGTGGATATGTGGCACTGTGAGTGGTCTTAGGGTAGCCAGAGGACAGATTCAGACTGGACTATTAGTACTAAGAAAACAAACAAAAGCAGCTCTGCTATTCTTCACAGTTTAACCATACAAAATGTAGTATTACAGTTCAGCAGTATTCTCTTTCTGTAGGCTTCCTTCTCTCCGCAGGGCCTCCTGTTTCCTCCTGGGTCTGGCTAGTTATACACCTTTCCCAGGGACCTCCACCTAGGATCCGGATTCCCTCTTGTATTGTTTAAGGTGGAATGGACCAGTTCTCTGGATCTGGTCCTCTAAGGTGTTAGGGTTTTTCTCCTGTGTACCCTTTCACAACAAATGTCAATTGTAAACACCCTTTATGGTGTGTTTTAGGACAGCCTTCACTCTGAGCTGTGCACTACATTATCAGCCTCATTTCAATATGCCTGACATCTCATTTTCCCTTTTTCTATATGCATCTCTCCTGAAGACAGGAACATCTAGAGCAGGGGCATAGGAACTATTCTGAGCATGTTCAAATTCTGATTTTAATTACTGGTTTATTCACTCAGGACTCCTTGCATTGCCAATACTCCCTTCTGCAGAGGAACATGTATCTAAAATGACCATCATAAATATCACAATTCTTACCTATGCAAAACTGGTCACTTTTTCCACTTCACCGCTCCTATAGTAGTGTCGTCTAATATCCCTATCGAAAATAATACTGAACAGACAGGGAAAGGGATGGTCATCTGACAATAAATGCAGATGTCTTCATTTTCACATGCTAATGAACCTTACATTACGGCTGGGGTGCAGGAACAGGAACAGCAGAGGGAGAGTGGGGATGCAGTAGAAGAAGGTATAGGCACCCTGCAGAGTCATATCAGCCAGAGCATTATTTATTTATTTAACAACTTTTAATATACCGACGTTCGTATGGCACATCACGCCGGTTTACAATTAACTCAAATAAAGGAGAAAGAGAAAGAGGAGGGGGGGTAAGGGAGACAGGAGAAGAGAGGGAAAAAATAGGTAGCGTGAAATAAAGAATAAAAAACAACCGTCAAAATAGAAGGAACTTATTTACAGAAATATCTATTTACAATAATTGCAACTAAAATAAGATTGTTTACCTCAGTTTAACTGAACATTACCCTGTCAGCTGCTTCTTCCTTACCACCCCATAGCAGAACGTTCTTTCTTAAAACAGGGCTTAGTTACAGAAGTTGGCAACAAAAGATATCTTCCCTTAGCAGATTTCATAGAACAGTGTTTCCCAACCCATATGCCATCGCATACTGGTGTGCTTTCAGACCTTATCCGATGTATATTGGAAAAGTTGCCATTGCCTGATGATGCTCAGATCCAGGCCAGCAACAAGGGACACCAGCAGTAGGGATGTGCATTCGTCCTGGTTCGGCCACCCTGAAAAACGAAGCAGGCCGAAAGGTTCGGCCGAATCACATCTCTCACCAGCAGTGACTCTTAAACATGTAGGAGCTCCTTTTTAAGAGAATGTGCAATCATGCATTCCCCCTCGTCCTAGTAACAGCCTGAACCCCGGAATGTAGAAAGCAATGGGCAGCATGCAGATAGTTGGACCCCACTTTGAGTGGCACATATTGCACACAGCACCTGCTCATCTTCCTTGTCCTGAGACATCTCCTTTGAGTCCTTCCAGCCTCTGTCCTATCACCAGGCCGAGTAAGAGAGAGGGAGAGTGTACACTGAGCAATTGATGTCACTTACTCTGAGTGTTGGAAGCAGCAGCAGTGAAGGGGCTCTGGCAGCCACATGCTGCAGTGAAGATAACTAACTTACCCCAGGGCGGGATGACAGCGTGCGGCCGGCCGCATTGCAGCGGTGCGTTTTTGCCCGCCACGGTTGCGGCTGTGGTGCACACTATCGCCCCCCCCCCTTACCACCAGCGGGGAAAGTTGGTGTTATTTCCGGCGCTACTGTCTAAAACATTATCGCCCGCATCTGTACTGGAATCACAATTTTTCTAACCCTGCCCCTTTCCCTAATTTAAACCTTCGCATTGCGATGCGGCAGTTATCGCTTTTTAAAGAACGACCCACTTATCCTGCTGCCCATATCGCACTGATGTCTCTCTTCTCCAGCACTTGCATGTAGAGGTAGCTGGTCCATGGAGATGGGTTCATATGTATGCCTGCCCCCTTTTTCGCTTTGTTGTAAAATTTGGAAGAAAAACTGGAGAGGATGTCAGTGATTCCTTAGCTCTACTTTTGACCATACGAGTCCTCTCCATATCTGCACCACGTGCTCCATGGAAAGTGATATGCAGCACATTTTTGGTTATGTAGGCTTGCTTTGTGCTGCTCACAAACTGCCATGCCCAGTGAATTAGAGTAATCGCAAGGGCAGGGAACACCAAGAGGTCACATTATTTACATCTGATGCCAGAGATGCTGGGAAAGTTTGTCTTACTTACAATAAACTTCCCTCTGTTGAATTTCCACGTGAGTGGAAGGAGGTCTGAATATACAGCTACAGAGAATCAGTGTCCATAAAATTGGACCTTAGCATCTTGCTGTGTTATTTTCAGGTGCCTCTTTTGTCTCTGCTGCTGTGCTACCAAGTCTCTCTCCTAGTTCTGTGCCATGATGTTTTCTTTAGGGATGTGAAGAGGGACCGCATACGTTGCATTCGGTATTTGTCGGGGGGGGCAGATACGTTGCATTCGGCAAGGGGGGCCCCCAATACGTTCATTCTTATTTGTTTCCCGGCTAAAATGTAATGAACTATAACCCCCCACCCTCCTGACCCCCCCCAAGACTTGCCAAAAGTCCCTGGTGGTCCAGCGGGGGTCCGGGAGTGATCTCCTGCACTCGGGCCGTCTGCTGCCAGTAATCAAAATGGTTGTGATAGCCTTTGCCCTTATTATGTCACAGGGGCTACCGGTGCCATTGGTCAGCCCCTGACACATAGTAGGAGTACAAGATGGCACCTGCCGTCCATTGCACCTACCATGTGATAAGGGCCGATCAATGGCACTGGTAGCCCCTGTAACATAGTAAGTTCAAAGGCTATTGGCGACATTTTGAATACTGGCAGCCGACGGCCCGAGTGCAGGAGATCACTCCCGGACCCCCGCTGGACCACCAGGGAGTTTTGGTAAGTCTTGGTGGGGGGTTTGTTTAAATTCGCTCCTTTAGATGGACGAATAATTCGGTGAAGATTCATTGTAGTCGTGGGGAATCGCAATACGTTTTGCTTCCCCACAAATACAACGAATACGACCCTATACATTGCGGATTACCAATATGTTGCAAATGAATGCACACCCCTAGTTTTCTTACACCATTCTCATAACTCGGCCTGTTTCTCCCATCCTACTTCAATCTTCGGAGGTCATTTAGTAAGCATTTTTCCCATAGACAAAGAATGGGAAAAAACCTTTAGTAAATATGCCCCTTGGTTATACAGGGGTATTTTGGCATGAAAAAGACAAAATGTAAAAGTTTCTCCTCCCACCCTGTCTCTTTCCTGATTCTGCACGGTGCTCTGTTAGTCTACCACTGTTACTGCCCAGCCTGCTCCCGGGCCCCTCATGGTACCTTGGAGAACTCCTTTCACTGCTGGTACAGTTTTACCCCTTTACTGTCAGAATCCTTCCAGCTTGGGGTTCTCTTTAACCTGGTTTCCAGATTTTATTGTAACTTCAGGTCATTCCATTGTTTTAATGTTTGCTTTTTCCCTTGTGTAGCCAGTCTGGTTATCTATTTGATGTATAGGATCTTCAAATACATTTTCCCCAAACTGTTTTGGTTCTTCTTTGGTTGCTGGTGTTTTATCAGTACTGATGTTCTTAAATTTTTTTTAAGAACTGCTTTGGGTTCTCTCTAAATGTTTCATTTTAGTATGTCTCTTTCCAAATGCCCTATAAAGTATACACGTTGGGTGATATTTTACCACCCTCTCAACACTAGTGTAAACTATACATAGACCATATGAGAGGTTACAAATCTTTATTATGAAAACTTTTCACCAAATTACATAAAAAGTGTGTCATAAAACTCATTCACACTATTAAAATTGAAACACGACAGTGAAGTTACAATCTCAAAACAGATTTTTCAAAATACAACAGAGCGAGCACATGTTTATGATCTTATATCATCAATACACGTGTGCATCTGTTGTTTGAAGCTCATTAAGATTTATATTGTCTTCCTTTGATCTTATAGAAACATAGAAATGAGGCAGAAGAAGACCAAATGGCCCATCCAGTCTGCTCAGCAAGCTCTCACACGTATTTTTTTCTCATACTTATCTGTTACTCTTGGCCCTTATTAATAACTTTTTGGTTCTATTTACTTTCCACCCCCGCCATTGATGTAGAGAGCAGTGTTGGAGCTGCATCTAAGTGAAGTATCTAGCTTAACTGGTTAGGGGAAGTAACTGCCGCAATAAGCAAGCTACTCCCATGCTTATTTGTTTACCCAGCCTATGCAATTCAGTCCTTGTTGGTTGCCTGAGTATAATTCCACTTTACTTCATTCCCCCCTGCCATTGCGCTGGATATGTATTCCAAGTGAAGTATCATGCTTAATTGATTCGGGGTAGTAACCGCCATAACAAGCAACCTACACCTATGCTTAATTGCTTATCCAGACTATGTAATTCAGTTCTTGTTGGTTGTTGTCTGAATATAAATCATATTTTCTTCATTCCCCCTGTCATTGAAGCAGTGAGCTATGCTGGATATGCAGTGAAAGTGAAGTATCAGGCAGTAACAAGCAAGCTACTCCCCTCTTTTTTGTGAATGCAAATCCTATTTTCCACATTTCCTCTTGCCGTTGAAGCATAGAGCAATCTTGGAGTTGCATTAACCGTGTGTATGTTTATTGAATAAAGGTATTATCTCCAGGTAGTAGCCGCCATCAATCCCGCAAGCCACCCCCATGCCTCTTCTCTTCATTCACATCGTCTAGACTTTATGGATCCACAGTGTTTATCCCACGCCCCTTTGAAATCCTTCACTGTGTGCCTCTTCCTTCACTGTGTGCCTCTTACTTCATAGAAACTAGAGACAGTGCTTCACCTTTCACCACGGTATAACCCCTACAAGAGGCCCTTGTTTCTCTGTTACCAGCTTCGTCAGGGGGATATTTACCATCTGGAAAAACAACCCATAAATTCTCACCTTAAACATGAACAATATACCATAAATATAAATACACACTATCCTTACAACTTACTTACTTACCAAACCTGTATTCGAATGAATTACTTTAAACGGACCCTCCACATTATCCCAAATGTTGTTCAATCTCTAATCTTCTTTTCCAACTTTATATATATATATATATATATATATATATACACACATATACTCAGAGTACTTAGCTTTTTCTCAGCCTTGTTTCACATGCGCATCCTGCAATAGCATATCCCAAGCAGAACCTATAACGATAACACATAACTTTACCAACCATAGCTATATATCATTTATTTATTTATAGGTTTTTTATATACCGATAGCCGTTTGCACATCGTATCGGTTTACAGATAACTAAAACTTTTGACAGTGTCATTATACAGAACTTTTGGCACTGCCATTACATAGAACAGTAAACTTTGCATACAAGAGATAAACATCAACAAACAGTAACTGGGTAACTATTTACAGGGAACGACGGTTCCCTGTAAATAGTGCTATCTAATGCACTCTCGCCATTGCACAATTACTTTCCCAATCCTACCAGACCCCAAGATGACAAAATTTACTTCTACTCAATCTGTAGATCTCATTCCAATCCATAGATCCTCAAGGACGCACGGTGGCACGTCTTGGCGTGTCCTTGAGGCATTGGCCAGGACACCGCTCGTGGTTTTTGGGGTGATGGCCGCATTATAATTCATTTATAAGTGTGTTAAGAGAGTAAGTTTAAATATTAACTTCTTGTGGAGAAGTGCGGTTTTGCCAGTCTTCCCTCCGGGCACCGAAGTATCAAGGAACTGAAGTTGGAATGAGATCTACAGATTGAGTAGAAGTAAGTTTTGTCATCTTGGGGTCTGATAGGATTGCTGAGCTCAGGCACTATATGCAATGGTATCATTGCCAGCATTGTAAGCGTGTGATAAGATGGATCAAGTATCAAAGGTCTGGGGCAAGGTGCAAAATCAATAGACATAAATGCGGGATGTTGAAACTCAGGCAATGTAGCCATGAGGACTTCCTGTACAGCATAACCTCAAACAGAAAAAAATCAAATATTAGCATTATAGATACTTTTCAATAACATCCAATCCATCCCATTTTCAATACACTATAGTGTGTGATATGAAATAAATCTGAGAACAAATTAAATGAATGATATTGTTGGTAAAGCTCTCCAAAATCTAAAAATTACACTTAGATTATAAAGAAATACTGAAGAGTAATCATGCATTATCTAAATAAGCATGTCTGACTTAATTTTATAAAGTTTAGATTAACATTGACCCTTATTTTTATTATTGCTTGCCTCATTCTTTATAGCTACTTTATATTGCATCTTTAAATTCATTTGGCTAAATATGGAAAAGCAGAACAACAACTGCACTGTAACTAATAGATACGGAAATTCTTCCCCTCCCCCTCCCAACTTCTTATAATGACCTAATTATTATCTCCCATCTCTAGTAAAGACACAAACATCACGGGCCATGTGCTTGAAAACCTTTTTTTTTTTAATGCTGTATAAATTGAGCAATAGCGGTTCAAATTAAAGCTGGACTCAAACTAGAAGAAACATGGTTCCAGTCCTCCTCCTCCTCATCATATAATACATTTTTGGAGGTGCATGCCAGTAGTGCCTACAAGGTTGTAGTATCCTGTTATTAGAATACAAGATAATGACACCTTGTGGCCACTGACGGTACTGTGCATCTCCTGTTTCCTGGACAGAGCCAAGAGTATTACCACAACAGATTCATCCTGAATATGTTTGCTCGCAATACTGAATATATTCAGTGAAGGCAAGACTATACATGCCTGCAGCAGTTTAGCTGCTTCAGAGCCAAAGGCAGTGGTTTGGGGTCATGAAGATAATATCGACCAGTGGTGAAAGCCATAGAGGCAGAGACACATGCAGCTGACGTGCACATTGCATCAACAGGTTGCACTGGCTGCATGGGCAGGACTCTCGGTGAGCAGGATGGCAAGACAAAAAGACCCACACAGTGCAGCCATTCCCAATGCAACAGCCTCTCACGTTTTCTGGACAGACACAAGATTATTATCATAAGAGAAATGTCCTGAATGTGTTGTTGGCAATATTGGACAAATGCTTGCAGTACAATTGTTTATTCTGTAGTCTCTGCTTATTACTGAAGAGTGATGGAGGAGAGGTGGGGGCCACACAAGTACTGGGCAGCGGGTGAACTGCATCAGAGTCTGGAAGCATGGAGAAGAGCGTGGGTCATTGGTGAAAGCTGCGAGGCCAGATCCACGCGCGCCTGTCGTGCTCTGCATCCACGCGCTCCGTCAGCGGCATGGGCCACACTTACTGAAGCACAAGGTGACGAAGGATGCCACAAAATACAGCATGGGCAGACAGCCTGACATGGAAGAAGCAGAGGAAACCCTTCCCTTGAGTGAGGGAGGAGAGGTTGGAGGAGAAAAGCAAGAGAAAGAGTGGTAAGGGCATGATAGGAGGAGGGGAGAGGGAGAGGGGTGTTTCACTAGTAATACCCATTTGACGACAAATGTTTTGCAGATTTCAGCTAGATCATGATGGATTAGGAAAAGCTTGGAATATGTATTTTTCCATCTGGCACTCACATAATTAAAGTGTTGTTATTATTCCACTTTACTTATGTGTCTATGCATTTACATTTTGAACCATTAAACTGGCAATTACCCATGATGGATTTAGGATTTTGCCGCCCCTAGGCACTGTTGGTGCTGTCACCCCCCCTTCCCCTTCTTGGGAAAAAGGACAACAGAG
The DNA here is from genome assembly GCF_901001135.1 of Rhinatrema bivittatum. Taxonomy (NCBI): domain Eukaryota; kingdom Metazoa; phylum Chordata; class Amphibia; order Gymnophiona; family Rhinatrematidae; genus Rhinatrema; species Rhinatrema bivittatum. The sequence goes on along the minus strand of NC_042621.1, from coordinate 76,181,674 downwards.
CAGCAGGTCTAAGGCATAATCTTCTTCACCCCTGCCCGATCTGCTTCAGGCTCACCTCCTCCAAGTCCCTGAATGACAGGAAAAGAGGAGCTGGATTAGGGAGCAGTGGCTTTTGATTTTGCTCCCTGTTGCCTCCTCCTCTCCTTTGGCACAGGAGGGGCTGGAATAGCCGAAGAGCTGTTTTTCTTTGCTGGGTCCCTCCTAGCCTCTGGTCCTTCCCTGCAGTGGGAGGGGAGAGGCTGGAGCAGGAAGCAGAGGGCTGTTCTCTGCCCAGTGAAATTAACCGCAGCTGGTAAGTAGGAAATCTCCAGCTGGCCCGTTGCCACTCTAGGCACAAGCCTAGTGTACCTTATTGGTAAATCCAGGCCTGGCGATTACCCTACATTGAATTAAATATTATCAGCTAAAAAATGAAGTTTCTTATTAAGGTTGTATTTTTTTCCCATTTTATATTCAGGAGCTTTACCTATCAAGCTGACCTTCCTGTCGCCATTCCCCTTGCTTTCTCTTGCTCAGGTTTGCATTTTCCATTGGGCAGCATGTGCTCCTGCCTATGTGCACAAAGCTGAAAAGGGCACTATCTGTCTTGTCATTGCTTCCAGCATTTCCTCCTCCTTTCTCAGCTGGCTCTGGCTGGCGCGGTCAAAATGAGGCGGCGAGGGTTCGGCTGCATTACTGCCAGCTTGACTATGCAAGGCAGTTCATGGACCTTTGCCCAACAAACCCAGTCAGTGACTGAGGAGTGGCCGGCAAGGCCTCCTAAGCCACTTAAGGGGCCCTGGGCAAACGTTTGTGGATGGGACCCATCTTATGTTTTCCATATTGACTTCCAGCCTCTTCTCCCCAGCCCCCAAACTCCCCTCCTTCCTGCCCCCCTCTCCACAGTTTGGGCCCCCTACCCATCTCTAATTAAGCTTATCTAGGTGCTCTATCCCAGAGCCACCTGTTAATCTGATCCTTCCAGGTCACTGCAGAAGCCAAAGTGAGCATGGCTCTACCTTTTTTCATCCCTCATGGTCCAGCTTGAGCAGAGTGTTTAAGGAGTTTGTGCTATGGGCCCCCCTACCACGCAGAGCCCATTTCAGCTGCCACCTTTACCCATGGTTAAAAGAGTCTGGCAGAAGAAAAAAGGGGAATGTGAGGCAGAAGGGGAGAGAATAACACTGGGGTAGAGAGAGAGAGAGACTTAAAGTAGAATTTGAAAAGAGGAAAAGAAGGGGGATTTGGGTTATAGGTTGGGAGAGAGCAAAGGGGACATGGGGTGGGGTTAGAGTGGACCTGGACTGGGGGAGATAGAGAGAAGGTTGGACAGAGAGAAAGGGAGGGAATATGGGATAGAGGAGCAGGAGAGAAAGGGGAACATAGGAGGAGGAGGAGGAGAAAGAGAGAGAAATGAAGGGCAGAGGAAGGAGAAGTCAGTGGTGTCATGTTATTAGGTTGACTGCAGCAGATCAGATGGGAGTCATGCTCTGGTTTGCAATCATTTGAAGAAATAGGTAGCTGTGCCCACCCAGCGCAGATGCAGAAATGCCAGTGTGGTCAGACATCTGCAGCACGAGGAGCCATGACCCACATGGTTTACAGAAGTCCTTCAAAGGAGGGAGGCGGAGCACTGTGCGCACCGTCCTCAAGATCCACAACAGGCCTTCTATTCAGGATTATCCTTCATGAATATGCATGAGATATATTCACATACAATGGAGGCAGTGTGTATGGATCTATCTAATGCATGCTCCGTGTGGATATCCGAAACACCAGACCTTTTTGTGGCCATGCCTGGCTTAGAGCTAGAGCTGGTAAGAAAGGTGAATGAGAAAAAGGGGTGGATACTACTGGGGAAAGGATGAGAAAGAGAGGAGATACTGAGCAGGGGTTGTTTAATGAGAGAGGGGATACTAATGGGCTGGGGGGATAGGGGAAATAGACAACCCCCAGTCCTCAATGATATCAATCCACCTTGGATGAATTTGCATTCAGAAAGTCAGGTAATAAACCCAACCATATAAATACATAAATCAATAAATATCCTGATGAATATGCATGTGATAGATCTCCATACAATTGAAGCCAGGGTCGGCGCTAGCTTTTTTGCTGCCTTCCCCCCCCCCCCCCCCCCCCCACCCTTGCCGTTCATTCATTCTCTGTCCCGGGCCCACCAAAAAATACCCACCCAGCTCCCTTCAGTGATACAAACTTTAAAAGCTGACACCATCTCCCACCCCCCCCCCTCCCAAAACCAATGGCTGATGCAAGGGTATTAGGTGGCCCAGACAAACCTTATAGCCTTGCACAGTGCCCCCCTCCCCCCACCCCATTACACACACAGTTAAGAGTTATGCATTTATATTTTACTTGAAATTTTTCAAAGTACAATATTCTGCAGTAAAAATATCACATTATAATTATATGCACTGCTGTGAAGCCAACCAGAAATCCATGCAAAAAAGACACTTGGAAGCCATATGTATTAGGCCTATTGTGGTGTGTGTTGTAGGGATGTGCAGCCAAAAAAGGGATGTGCAGCCAAAAAGTTTTCGTTGCATTCCTGATACGTCTTCGTGGGGGCTCAATTCCGTTTCATGCGGAAGTATGGAGAATCTCTCCTAGCCTATTGTTCACGAAGTTGTTAATTTTAATGTTATTGCACCACTGTTTATTGTAAACCGATATGATGTGATTGGTATCATGAGTGTCGGTATAAAAAAGCCCTAAATAAATAAATAAATAAATAAATAAGTTGTCGATCTGTCAATACGTTACTACGGCGAGTTAAATTCTTGACCCAGCTAAAATTAAAATTAACTACAACCCCCCCCAAGACTTACCAAAACTCCCGGGTGGTCCAGCGGCGAGACCAGAAGCCATCCCTGCATTCTCACACCCACGTTTGCCGGTTTCATCATGACGCCGATAGCCTGTGTCACAGGGGCTACCGGTGCCATTCGTCAGTCCCTGTCACATGGTCACCCATGCCATCTTGTGCTCCTACCATGTGACAGGGGCTGACCAATGGCACCGGTAGCCCCTGTGACATAGTGAGGGCAAAGGCGATCGGTGCCATTTTGAGTATTGGCATCGGACGGCCGGCGTGCACGAGGTCGCTCCCGGACCCCCGCTGGACTTTTGGCAAGTCTTGTGGGGGTCAGGAGGCCCCCCCAAGCTGGCCAAAAGTCCCTGTGGGTCCAACGGGGGTCCCGGAGCGACCTGCCATCCGATGCCAGGACTCAAAATGGCGCCGATAGCCTTTGCCCATACTATGTTACAGGGGCTACCGGTGCCATTGGTCAGCCCCTGTCACATGGTAGGAGCACAAGATGGCACCGGTGACCATGTGACAGGGACTGACGAATGGCACCGGTAGCCCCTGTGACACAGGCTATCGGTATCATGATGAAACTGGCAAACGTGGGTGTGAGAATGCAGGGATGGCTTCTGGACTCGCCGCTGGACCACCAGGGAGTTTTGGTAAGTCTTGGGGGGGGGGGGGGTCAGGAGGGTGGGGGGTTTAAATTTTTATTTAGGAGGCCGAATAAAACAGAAATCTGTTTAATACGTGGGGAGTCGCGATGCGTTTCGCCTCCCCACGTATTTAACAGATAGGACAAAATAAGTTGCGGATTACAAATACGTGGAAAATAGATGCACACCTCTAGTGTGTTGAGTATGTACTTGACCTTCCGAAAGCCCTAAAACATTAATACACTTCCTATTAAGAGAATGCCTCACCCCAGTCACGCTTGCAGAACATAAATACACCCTCACCAAATACAGAATAGAACAATATTAAAGTAGAAATACAAATGCGCATTCAAAAACTGAACTGGAAACTGCAAGAAGCTATGCCATACACAAGAAAGGTGGAAGGCAAAACAATTAGCAGCATGGTTAAAAGGTGAGGTGAAAGAGGCTATTTTAGCCAAAAAAACATCCTTCAAAAACTGGAAGAAGGATCCATCTGAAGAAAATAGGAAAAAGCATAAGCATTGTCAAGTTAAGTATAAAACATTGATAAGACAGGCGAAGAGAGAATTTGAAATGAAGTTGGCTGTAAAGGCAAAAACGCATAATAAAACCTTTAAAAAATATATCCGAACAAGAAACCTGTGAGGGAGTCAGCTGGACCATTAGATGCTCGAGGGGTTAAAGGAGCTCTTAGGGAAGATAAGGCCATTGCAGAAAGACTAAATGAATTTTTTGCTTCCGTGTATACTAATGAGGATGTTGGGGAGATACCAGTTCCGGAGATGGTTTTCAAGGATGATAAGTTAGATGAACTGAACCAAATCACTGTGAACATGGAAGATGTACTAGGCCAGATTGACAAATTAAAGAGTAGCAAATCACTTGGATCAGATGGTATGCATCCTAGGGTACTCAAGGAAATCAAAAATTAAATTTCTGATCTAATAGTTAAAATTTGTAACCTATCATTAAAATCATCCATTGTATTCGAAGACTAGAGTGTGGCCAATGTAATCCCAATATTTAAAAAGGGCTCCAGTGGTGATCCAGGAAACTGTAGACCAGTGAGCCTGACTTCAGTGCAGGGAAAAATAGTGGAAACTATTCTAAAGATGAAAATCGTAGAGCATATCGAAAGACATGGTTTAATAGAACACAATCAACATGGATTTACCCAAGGGAAGTCTTGCCTAACAAATCTGCTTCATTTTTTTTGAAGGGGTTAATAGATAAAGGTGAACCAGTAGATTTGGATTTTCAGAAGGCATTTGACAGTCCCTCATGAGAGGCTTCTAAGAAAACTAAAAAGTCATGAGATATTCCTTTCCATATCATTTATAAATATATTGAAAAACACCGGTCCAAGTACAGATCCCTGAGGCACTCCACTGTTTACCCTTTTCCACTGTGAAAACTGACCATTTAATCTTACTCTCTGTTTCCTGTCTTTTAACCAGTTTGTAATCCACGAAAGGGCATCTTGCTGGGCAGACTGGATGGGCCATTTGGTCTTCTTCTGCCGTCATTTCTATGTTTCTATGTTTCATGTTTCCTATCCCATAACATTTTAGTTTTCTTAGAAGACTCTTATTAGTGATTTTGTCAAACACCTGAAAATCCAAATATACTGCTTCTACAGGTTCATCTTTATACACATGTTTATTAATCTCTTCAAAAAATGTAGTAGATTTGTTAAGCAATACTTCCCTTGGGTAAATCCATGCTGGTTGTGTTCCATTAAACCATGTCTTTCTATATGTTCAGTGATTTTGTTCTTTAGAATAGTTTTCACTGCTTTTCCTGGCATTGAATTCAGGTCTAGAGTTTCTGAGATCACTCCTGGAACCCTTTTTAAATATTGTGGTTATATTGGCCACCCTCTAGTCTTTGGGTACAGTGGATGATTTTAATAAAAGGCCATAAATTTTTAATAATAGATCTGAAATTTCATTTTTCAGTTTTCAGAATCCTGGGGTGTATACCTTCTGGTTCAGGTGATTTGCTACTCTTTAATTTGGCAATCTGGTCTACTATATCTTCGAGGTGATTTGGTTCAGTTGATCAGAATCATCATCCTTGAAAACTGTCTCCGGAACTGGTATCCCCCCAACATACTCAGTTAAAACAAAAGCAAAGAATTCATTTAGTCTTTCTGCAATGGCCTTTTCTTCCCTAAGAGCCTCTTTAAACTCTCGATTATCTAACGGTCCAACTCACTCCCTTGCAGGTTTCCTGCTTTAGATATATTTTAAAACATTTTTATTATGATTTTTTGCTTCTACGGCCAACTTCATTTCAAATTCTTTCTTCGCCTGTCTTACCAATGTTTCACATTTAACTTAATGCTTATGTTGTTTCCTATTTGCTTCAGATGGATCCCTCTTCCAATTTTTGAAGGTTGTTTTTTTGGCTAAAATAGCCTCTTTCACCTCACCTTTTAACCATGCTGGCAATTGTTTGGCCTTCCTTCCATCTTTAGTGCTTGCTTATTTATTTTATTTAAAAGTTCTTCTAAACTGCCCTTCCTCACTCAAAAGATTGCCCAAGGTGGTATACAGATATTAGAAACATACACACATAGCAAATATACAAAGGAAAACAATGCTTATGTGTCGTCCCCCCCTCCTCTTTCTCTCTCTCTCTCTCTCTATATTATATATGCTTGTATTTGTGTATACATGCACATTTGCAGGTCGTGAGTCTGTTATGTATATCAGCAGAGATCTCAAATGACATTACAAGTTGCAATGCCTCTAGAGAGAACCGCATTTTAAAATTATTAAAGCAGAAAATTATGCAGGTGTCACAGTAACATTGTATCATTTCCTAATATGAGCACAATATATTATGATCAGCAACTTTACCCCCTCCTCATTATTTAGCTATTGTAGATACATGTCTTGAGCAACAAATAATTATCAAGTATCATAAATACAGCAAAGTTAATTAAAATGTTAGCTTATATAAATAATCTAGGGTTATTGAACATTGTTCTATTATAAATTAATAAATACACAAAGGTAACATTTATAATTAAAGCTATAATTTATCTTCATGCTCTGGCTGTTTAATAGCAATAGTCCTATTATACAACATGCAGAAATGCAGCAATAGATTTGTTTAGCACTGACATTATAAACAAATGTCTGTCTATTTTAAGTTATGATACAGATTCTTTTCACATGCATCTGATGGCCTTTAAACCATTTAAAATGAACTGCATTAATGTAATCTAATCTTGATGCTGAACATAACATTTCAGTTTGAATTATCCTGAATCCATGATCCATTTTATTACTCACAAAGTACTTTATACATTTATGATAATGACTAAACCTTGCTCTGTTATTTAAATCTCATTTCAGAAGGAATGTTATTTAAAATAAACCATTTTGGGTAGTAAAATACAAATAAAGAAAAAGTCAATGTTCAGCAAACCCTTTAACAAAGCAAACAATTGGGATTTTTATGGCGTTAGCAAATAATAAAGAAAGGAACTGACATTTACAGTAGATGAAATTTTATGTCATAACAGAGATGATGAAAATTGAAAGAAAAACATACACTGTATTGAAAAACGTGCTGGTTATAAAGTGCAGAGCCTAAATAACTCTCTTGGAGTTATTTTATTGTTTTCTTCAAAATGTTACATTAGTCCCCAGGGGTTTACCTGGACAGGAGCTGAACAATTACTTGGATCAGGCTTAGGCCTCTCTAATGACACATTTTCCTTCATAATCAACTATCTTGTTTCATTAGACAAATCTATCTGCAGATGCAATTAAGCTTGATGTCCTTCATTAAGGGGGTAATTTTCAAACCCATTTACACGCATTGCTTGTTGTAAAATGATGCGAGGTTTGTGCACTTAACAACAGTAGGCAATACTTCTATGCATAGAATAAGCGTTCTAGGGAAGTGGAGTTGGGGAGGAGTTTGGATTTACTTGTGTTCTTTACATTTTAAAAATTATGCATGTAAATTAACACGCGCACATGGGAGACGAGCTGGTGAGTGCAGGCAGTTTTTTTTATACTGAAGGACTTCTTTTTGAGGACATTTTGGTGAAACTGTAGGGCAGTAGTCTATCTGCATAATTACTGCTGACTATTTAATTTGCATCTGTTGAGTTTGACGGGTAATTCTGATTGTTTGCAGGAACCGATGGAACATTTCTTTCCCTTCCAAACCAACTTCCACCCACCCCAAGCTCAAATCTTAATATGTAGACTACTACATATTTAGGGGATTGGGAATATTTTTAGGTTGGCAATTAGTGACCTCACACAAGTGTAAAAAAATTGATTAACACTGTATTTATTTTAAGGTTTGTTTTTATGATGTTCCTTATGCATATGTCCGTTTTTATTTAGATAGGTAGGGATAGGTGGGCTGTAAATATTTAAAATAAATAAGTACAATATTAGGGATATGTAGACTTACAATTTTCAGCACTTTTTAAAATTATTTTTTCCCACCTTAACTGGAGTAGATCCAGGCTGTTGGTGTTAATGTTTAAAAAGGAGAAAAAAAGCAGCTTTTAAATTAGAACATGAGAGAAAGCTGACAGTTGCTTAACATTGCATGGTTCAGTGGGAGATAACTTCGAAGGATACTAACAAAACAGGGAAGTTAGACCATCCCAATAGAGAGGTTCCAATAAAGACAAAAATTTCTCAGGTTCTTAAAAAAAAAAAGAACAAAGGCCAGGATTCATCATTCGTCGCGGAATGATGAATCCTGCAAAAGCACGCAGCCTTCGCACCACGGCGGTGCGCTGGCTTTTGCACCAAATACGTCCACCATGAAAGGTGGCGCTATTCGGCGCGCTACTGTCGACGATAATGTTAGTAACATTATTGCCAGCAGCAAAGCCACCACCGACTCTGCCCCCTCCCCGCCCTGACTCCTCCCCTCCCCGACTCCTCCCCTCCCCTCATGATATCGCATGCAAAAAGGCCCTTTTTGCATGCGTTAGAGCCCTAATGCATGTGATAAAAGATTCCAAATTATCTCTGTCAACTGCTAGGAAGGTTGTAAATTGAAACAAAAAACATGTGTGGAAATGTCTGTGTTCAAACACCAGAAGTCTAACAAACAAAAATAAGATGGAGCAGTTAAGCACATATAGCACTGAATGAAGATTGTTATGGTTAAGTGGTGTTTGGGTGGATCCTTGGGTACTGTGGCAGATGACCACGCCCACGGGGAGGAGCCCCGTGAGGAACCACAGTACTGGGCTAGACTCAGAACACACAAACAGTTTTTTATTATACAGCTCGAAGAGTACCACCAGAGGTGGCAGTAGTGAGGCAGTCTGGTAGTTGCAGTCTCAGGGACCTTGGCAGAAGGAGCCCTACTCACCCCGTTGGTATAGGAAGGTTCCGAACCAGGTTTCCCAGCAAGCTAGTACTGTGGATGTGAGAGACTGAGATTTAGAGTACTCACTAGGTGTTTACTGTAGGTATGCGATTCCACCAGGTTGAAGAAGAAAGTGCAGGCACTGAGGCAGGGAGAACAGGACTTCGAGAAGCGAGGACCTGTTCCCTATAAGGCACCTGAAATAAAGCAGAGGGCCCCCCGAGGAGCGGGTACCCAGGTTAGCAGTTACCCCGAAGGGCAGAGAGAGAGCTTCCAGCAGCAGAACAGATTCGAGTCCTTGCTAACTCAATGAGCTAGCAAATTAGAATAGGTTATATGCCCAGATGGCGTGACGTCAGCAAAGGGGAACGCCCCTGAGGTTGGCACCAAGGTTGGAATAAAAGCGTGGGTGACGCGCACGAACCCTAGTAGGTACCTGGGAGGAGCATGGCAGGAGGCTGCAACATAGCCGTTCCGGGGTTGCCGGAGAGGTCAGCTTGTAGACACGGTGGTAGCCATCTTTCCTAGGTAAGCGGGAGGAGCCATGAACAAGGTGAGGCAAATGGGGCAAAGCTGTCTAGCACCGACGGACACAACAGTACCCCCCTTCAAAGGGTGTCCATGCTGTTTCCTACCAGGTCTTGGTTTCTGAGGATGCAGTCTATGGAAGTCTTCCAGCATCTCTTTATCCAGTATATTAGCCAAAGGAGTCCAAGAGTTTTTTTTCAGGTCCATAACCCTCCCAAGATAGGAGGTATTCCCATACTCTGCCTTTTTTTCTCATATCGAGAATAGCGTTCTCCTTGTATTCGATGTCGTCTTCTGCATCTATAGATGTAGCTTCAGGTGTCTTGTTGGAGAACTCATTAAGGATCAATGGCCTCAATTGTGAGACATGGAACGCATTGTGGATCTTCAATGTAAGTGGTAGCTTCAGACTATACGTGAGATTGCCTAATCATCGGAGAATGGGAAATGGTCCAACGAAGCATGGAGTGAAGTGAGCTGAAGGTAGTTTAAGTAGTGCTTAGTGGATAGCCAGACTTTGTCACCAGGCTGGAAATCTGGAGCTTTGCAGTAGTGAGCATCACATCCTTTTATAGCTCAAAGTCCTGCTTTAAGAAGCATCTCTTTTGTCTGAGTTCAAAGTTGTTGAATATCTTTGGCAGTAGATTGAGCTGCCATTGATGACACTGATAATGGAAGTGGCAGTGGTAGTCATCCGTAAACTATTTGGAATGGTGTTGATCCAGTGGATGTTGCTGGATGAGAATTGATGGAGAATTCAGCCCAGGGCAACAGTTCACTTCAATCATTCTGGCGAGTGTTCACATAGGCACGAATTAACTGCTTGAGTGTCCTGTTCATTCTGTTTGCCCGTAGATTGTGGATGGTATGCTGAGGTGAAGTCGAGAGAAATATCAAACTTCTTGCGTAGTGCCTTCCAGAACTTAGCTGTGAATTGAGCTCCTCGATTGGAGACTGTGTTTAGGCATGCCGTGTAGGTGGAAGATGTGCGTGATGAAGAGCTTGGCAAGCTCCATGGCGGTGGGTAAACCAGGGAGAGCCACAAAGTGAGCCATCTTTAAGAACTGATCTACAGTTACCCAAATCATGTTGTTTCCTCCTGAAAGTGGTAAGTCTACCACAAAGTCTGTAGCAATGTGTGTCCATGGTTCATCTGGTACTGGCAAGGGTTGGAGTAGGACCCAAGGACGACCGGGTGGCATCTTCTGTCTAGCACAATTTGCGCAGGAAGCAACGTAGGAGAATGTGTCTTCCTTCATGGTGGACCACCAATAAAAGTTTTGTATAGAGTTCTGCATTGGCCAGGGTGTCCTGCCAGTTTAGAGTTGTGAGCCCATGCTAACAACTTTTTTCTGAGGTTCTTGGGTACGATGGTTTTACCTGCAGGTACCTAGTGAGTAGCTGCCAAAATAACCCTTTCTGGGTCAATGATGTGTTGCGGTTCTTCTGGAATGTCCTCTGAGAGGAAATGAGCGAGATATGGCATCTGGTCTGATATTCTTTTCTCCAGGGCGGTATTTTAGCACAAAGTTGAATCTGTTGAAAAACAGAAACCATCTCGCTTGTCTATGATTTAGGTGCTGTGCGTGGCGGAGGTACTCCAGATTCTTATGGTCTGTAAAGACAGTGACTTGATGTTGCGCTCCTTCAAGCCAAGTGTGCCATTCTTTGAATGCCATTTTTATAGCCAGGAGCTCTTTATCTCCTATTCTGTAATTTGTTTCTGCTGGAGAGAAGCGATGGGAGAAGAATGAGCATGGTTGTAGAACCTTCGAATCACCGGCCTGGCTTAGTATGGCCCCTACGCCAACATCTGAGGCATCGACCTTAACGATGAAGGGCTTGGTGGGATCTGGGTGTCAGAGACATGTCTTGCTCGAAAAGGCATCCTTTAATTTCTGGAATGCAGCTATTGCCTCCGGAGACCAATTTGCTACATTGGCACCTTTCTTTGTCATAGCTGTAAGCAGAACTGTAAGTGAGGAGTAGTTCTTGATGAAAGTCCTGTAATAGTTGGTAAAACCTAAGAAATGTCTGAGAGCCTTTAGACCGGTGGGTTGAGCCCAATTCTTAATACTCTCCAGCTTCTGTGGATCCATTTGAAAGCCTTGATTAGAAATGATGTAGCCCAAGAAAGGCACTGATTCCTTGTTGAATTCGCACTTGGATAGCTTGGCGTATAGATGATTCTCATGGAGTCTTTGCAACACTCTTTTGACATCCCCCAGATGAGTGGTCATGTCTTGAGAGAGAATATCAAGATGTCAACTAGGTAGATAACAAAACATTTATAGAGGAGATCCCGGAAAATGTCGTTCATTAAATTTTGAAAGACAGCCGGAGCATTGCACAGGCCGAAGGGCATCACTAAATATTCAAAGTGACTGTCCCGAGTGTTGAAGGCCGTTTTCCACTCATCGCCAGCGTGAATGCGAAGTAAGTTGTAGGCTCCTTTCAGATCAAGCTTGGAGAATATCTTGGCTCCCTGTAGTCTGTCGAATAGTTCTGAGATCGGAGGCAGGGGGTAACGATCATTCACTGTTATCTCATTGAGACCCCTGTAATCTATACATGGATGCAATGTTCCGTCCTTCTTCCCACACAATGAAGAAACCTGCACCAGCAGGAGACTTGGAGGGATTTATGAAGTCTTTTTGGAGGTTGTCCTGAATATACTTGGATATGGCTTTATTCTCCGCCATGGAGAAGGGGTACATCCGTCCCTTGGGTGGTTCAGTGTTAGGCTTCAGATTAATAGCGGAGTCATAGGGTCTGTGAGGCAGTAGTACATCTGAAGCTTCTTTTGAAAAGACATCTTGGAATAATGCATATTGAGGCGGCAACCCCGGTATTACTGGGGTGGTTGGCATGCAGGGTATAGGAGCGACTTCCATCAGGCATTTATCATGGCAATCTGGACCCCAACGTGAAAGTTCCATAGTAGCCCAATTGAATTGAGGCATATGCTGCTGTAGCCACAGTAATCCCAGTACTATAGGGTGCCTGGCCTTCTCTAAAACAAAGAAGGAGATAGTTTCAGAATGGAGAGCACTGGTCCGTAGACATACTGGTTCGGTGAGTTTGGTTACTTCACCCGGTAAGGGCTTTCCATGAATGGAAGACAGAAGTAGTGGAGACTTCATAGTGGTAGTGGGGATCCGTAGGTGCTTCACTAATCATTGTAGAATGAAATTGCCTCCTGCCCCCGAGTCCACTAGGGCAAGAGTCTGATACTCTAAAGGTCCGCAGATCAAGGATACAGGAAGAGAGATCGGAGGAGAAGGAGCAGTAAGACCTAAGAAGAGTCCTCCCACAGGTCTACCAGTTTCCCGGACATATAGGGCATGTTTGAACAGCATGGCCAGCTTGTCCACAGTACATGCACAGCCCCAATTTCTTCCGTGTTCTTCTCTCTTTTGATCTCAGATGGCTGAGGCCTAATTGCATAGGTTCTTCTTCACCAGCAACTGGGACCGAGGGAACAGGCCTGGGTGTGGACCTAACTCGAGCTTCACCCTGAAAGGGTTTTCTGGGAGTCTTGGTCTCTTTAACCTTGTCATGAAGTCTGCGATCAATCCTTGTTGCCAACTTCACTAGTTCAGCCAAGGTCTCAGGCATCTCATGAGCGGCGAGCTCATCCTTCAGACGAGAGTTCAGTCCTTCAAAGAAGAGTCTTCAGGCATTTAGGGTCTCAATATAATTCAGATGCCAGTGTCTTGAATTTGATAGTGAAGTCAGCTAATGGTTTATTACCTTGCTTCAGGTGACCCAAGGAAGATCCTGCAGTGGTATACCGGGCAGGGTCATCGAAAACTGATTTAAACAGTCCAAGGAATCCTTCAAGGTCAAGAAGAATTGGATCCTCGTGCTCCCACAGTGAAGAGGCCCAAGACAATGCTCTTCCATCTAGATAAGACAAGATATAGGTGGTCAAGTACAGGGAAGATACACAAGACCTGGAAACATGACTTGTGTATACTTTTCTACTGTTATATGCTTCTGTTATATCCTACTGTATTAGTTTCATAATACCTTTCTTATGCCTTTCCTCCTCTCTATATGCATTTTACATTCCCAACTCCCAGGTTCCTGTGCCCTTGGTTTTTAGTAACTGATTTTTCTACGTTGTTATCCTTGTTCTATGTAAACTGACATGATGTCCCCGACGAATGTTGGTAAAGAAAAACCTTAAATAATAAGAAACTTGACAAAGTGCCCATAAAGATAGATGGATGTTTCAGTTGCATTAAGGATCACAAAGCCATAGTCTAAGTGCCTTCAGCACCTAGGAATTGTGATTAAATGTTTGCAACATCATAACCTATACTTGAAATATTTAAATTTCTTTGGCAAAGAGTCAAATGTGTGAAATATATTAAATCACAATGAAAAAAATAATTCATAGAATTCAATGAAACCACTATTCATGATGTAATCAAGAAATAAATGTAACTCATGCAGTAAATTTTGATATTAATATTATCTTGCATTTCAATAAGGAGACAACATTTTACAAACTCTCTTTCAAAGGCACAGGCTTCTGCAGCTTCACAAAAATAAAGGATAAATTACTACTTACTTGAATTGGATCTAGAATTGTAATTTGCTTATATTCAGATTATTGAAACTTGCGGACTCAGATAGCTGCTCCGCATATCTTCTTCACTGCTTATCTTCTGCTAGTCCACTGTGCACCCCTCCCATCTACCTGCTCCCCCTTCCTACCTGACCTTTAAGGTAACAACATGGCTGCTTACCCAATCCCTCGCATCCATCACCCTCTCTCCAGACTACCTCCCCCCCCCCTCCTTCCCCACCACCCCTCCCCCCGCCGCAGATCCCTCATCCCCATCCTTACCTCACCCCTAACCCAATTCCTTGGTCTCACCACCCTCTCCATTTTACTCATGAATGCGCAATCCATATCCAAAAAGACACTAATCCTCAATGACCTACTTACGGACTGCACTCCAGACATTTGTGCAGTCACAGAAACATGGCTCAAAGAATCAGATACCATCCTCATAAATCAACTCCCATCCTCCCTCTATGACATATTCCCCATCCACCGACCTAAAAAAAGAGGAGGAGGACTTCTCCTAGCAGCTAAGAAACACCTTAACCTGAAACCCATCAGCATACCCGCCCCACCCAAACTTGAAATAGGTCTCTTTAAGACAGCTACCCTGCAAATCTGCCTTGTTTATGCCCCCCCCACCATCCTTGAGTCCAACCCCTCCCCCCTATTTGAATTTGTTGTAGAATGGATGAAAACAGATACCCCTTCCATCATCCTTGGAGATTTTAATCTTCATGTTGACTCACTCCCCCCCACTGCATCATGCGAAACCTTCACTCAATCACTTCTTGCCATAGGCTTCCGTCAAATTATAACATCTCCAACCCACAAAGCTGGTCACACACTGGACCTAATGTTTATTAACTCCAGTTTCCAGACCACCAACTCACCCATCTGCACCCCAGTGCCCTGGTCTGACCACTATCTCATTGAAAGCCGACTCGCCATGAAGAAATCCCTCCCAAGTAACCATCCCACTCACACCACCATCAAATCCAGAAAAACCTGCCCCAGCGACGAATTATCTGACGCATTAGCCTCTTCCCTACCTAGACTAACCTGCTTAGACCCAGACACAGCCTTAGCTTCCTGGCATAGCCTCACTGAAGACATTGCCAACAAGCTTTGCCCACTCTCCGAACGTACTATAAACACCGCAGCGAAACCCTCCAAGCCCTGGTACACCCAAGAGCTAAAAACCCTAAAATGTAATCTCAGACAAAAAGAGAGAAAATGGCGCAAGGACCCAACCCCGCAACACTCCTCCAGCTACAAAACAGCCTTACATATATACAGACTGTCCACCCTCAAACACAAGCGTGACTTCTATGGCAAAAAAATCCATGAATATAAATTCAACCCTAAAGTTCTTTTCTCCTATGTCACTAGCCTCACCACCCTTATCTCTCCTACCATTCCAGACTCTGAGGCTGCGGCTAAATGTGAAGAACTGGCAAATTACTTCCAAAGTAAAATCTCCAACTTGCTCTCCAGATTTCCCCCCACCAATCCCTGTCCCCCCACTAACCCACCCTCGTTTCCCCCTCCTACCCAACCTTCAATGGCCACAATTGACCTTACCTCCTCTAAAGAAATCATAAGCCTCCTTCGTAAACTTAAGCCAGCCTCTCACCCCAACGACACCATCCCCACCAAAGCTCTAATAGCCATCCCCGAATGCATAGCCAGCACTATAGCAGACATTATCAACTGCTCCTTCACCCATGGGACAGTCCCAGACCCCCTCAAACACGCTGTTAAACCCCTCCTCAAGAAACCCTCCCTAGACCCAAAAGACCCCGCCAACTTCCGCCCCATTTCCAACCTTCCTTTTATCTCCAAACTAATGGAAAAAGTGGTTAATTCTCAACTCATGGACTACCTTGAAAACCATGATATCCTCCATGTTTCCCAATTCGGATTCAGGAAACACTTTAATACTGAATCCTTACTCCTTTCCCTTACTGACCATCTCCTCAGAGGTCTGGGACAAGGCCACAGCTACCTCCTCGCCCTTCTCGATATTTCAGCGGCCTTCGACACCATCAGCCACCACCACATCCTGACACGGCTAGAAAGCATCGGCATCTCAGGAATAGCCCTCACCTGGTTCAAATCCTACCTCTCTAACAGAAAGTTCTCTGTTAAAATTGGAAACAACCTATCTGCCTCATACCCCCTACAACAAGGAGTCCCGCAAGGCTCATCACTTTCTTCGACCCTCTTCAATGTTTACCTCACACCTCTCTGCCACCTCCTCTCAGACCTTAAACTCAAATTCTACCTCTATGCTGATGATGTACAGATCATCATTCCCATTCACAACTCTATATCTGATGCCCTGGAACACTAGGAAAATTGCCTAGCAGCTATCAACGCTCTCCTCACCAACCTTCAGCTTGCACTCAACACAAATAAAACAGAACTCCTCCACATCTCCTTGCATCCCCCTGACCTCCCGTCTAACGACCCTAAACTTAACCTCCTTACTGCTCAACCCTCCGTTAGGGACCTCGGAGTCCTCCTCGATCCCAATCTCAGTATGAAACCTCACATCAATTCCATCCTCAAAGCCGGTTTCTTCAAACTCAATGTTCTAAAGAAACTCAGACCCCTGCTCTACACCCATGACCTCCGTACAGTGATTCAAGCCACCCTCACCTCCAAACTTGATTACTGTAATGCCCTCCTCTTAGGGCTCCCCCTATCTTCGATAAAACCCCTCCAACTATTGCAAAATGCCACTGCAAGACTCATGACGAACACACGCAAACACGACCATATTACCCCCATCCTTAAGGACTTACATTGGCTCCCCATCCTGTCCCGCATACACTACAAAACTTTAACCATAATACACAAATCCATCCACACCCACAACTCAAACTGGCTCGACCTCCCATCACCGCCTCCTTTTCCACCCGAGCCACCAGATCCACCAACAAAGGCACCCTACATGTTCAATCCTTGAAAACAGCTCATCTCTCCTCCACCCGCGACCGTGCCATCTCAATTGCCGGTCCAGCCCTCTGGAGCTCCCTACCTGTCCACATGCGCCTTGAACCCTGTGCAATCAAATTCAAAAAGAAACTAAAAACACTTCTGTTCAACCATGCCTACACAGAATAGCTTTCCCTCCCCCTCCGCAGAATAGCTTTCCCTCCCCCTCCTCAGCCCCCCCCCCCCCCTCTAGGTGACCGCCCTCTCCTTATATTAAGGAGATATTCAATGTAAATTGTAAATTGTTAATTGTTATTCTCTCGTTATGACCTTCTTGTTTTCTATCCTTCATTCTGCCTATTGGTTATCCCCGCGCCCAGTTACTATCCCTGTTGAAATGTACTTTCCAACCTTGCAGTTATTATGTGAACCGGTATGATGTCCCCACAAATACCGGTATATAAAAGTTTCTAAATAAAATAAATAAATAAATAGAAGGAAGAAAGGAACATGAAGCCTTGTGTAAGGTAACCAATATGGGGTCTTCCTCTTGCAAGCCCAGAGCGTCAATCCCATCCATACCGTTTTCAGCGTCTGAGTCTGATGCAATTCTAGATCAGGTAGAATGTCTTCCTCTTTCAGAAAGGAGAAACCCAAGTCTCTATTGGGAGTTATCCGATGTATCATGACCCACATTCCCCTGAACATCATCAAGGACAGCTTCCTTCATTGCTTGCCCGCAGTGACTGACAAGTGGAAGTCCCGAGTAAACAAACCCTTCTTAGTAGGTTGTTTCACCTCTGCTGGGCACCCTGCAGAAAAGTCTGCAGGCCCTGGGAAAATTTCATCCAGGAAAAGGAGAATGGATCCATACTGGGGCCAATAGGCCCAAACTTGACACTCTCTGACCTTCTCTTGGAGATGCCTCTTCCAGTGGGAACAAAGGGGGAGGGGACACTTGTGCTGTGTCACCTCTCACCCCACTCCCCTCTGGAGTCATTATAATCCAAAGGGATTGCCCAACATTGGCAAAATCTATAGTAGCCAATTTTCTTGAGCAGCCAAATAGTCCTGACAGAGGCACAGAGAAAGTGAAGGCTGGATTGCCCTTATATGACAAGCCTCAAAGTTAGCAAGATGCTTAGACCTTGTCCTTGGTGCCATAGTCTTCGAACACTTGGTTCTAAATGGCCTCCTGCATGCCGAAATATAGGCTGCAGTCATTCGTGCACAAATACACCTGTGTGCAAATACACTCACACACATAGACTGTGCACGTAAGGCCTCGAATACCCACGTATACATCAGTACACTGCCACACGGTGAGAATGCGAGCACAAGCCTGTGTGCAGGAAAAAATCACTGCCATGGTCTTCCACACAGCTGACAGAACTGAGCCTAAAGAGCAGCCTTAGCCAAAGGCAGCTCAACCAGCCAAACCCAAGCTGCTTCTGCTCTGCAATAACTCCCCAGCGATGTAAAAGGAAAAAGGGGTAGGAGACGCAGAGCCACAAATGCCGAGGGAAGAAGACCTGGAAAGGAAAAAGAGAGGGGGATGAAATCTTCCCTACTCTTTTCTTTACCTTTTTTCTTTTTTTTTCCCTTACCTGAGCTCAGCTCTCCCTGGCTGAGAACACGATCGAGTCACCGGCTATGGGGGCAGATGGCGCAAGCCTTCACTGCCGAGCACTCCATAGTCCTCTAACTGCAGGCTCCCAGACTTAAAATGCTAAACTGAAGGAGGGACAAAATGGGCATCACCTCATGAGCTCAATCAGTGTGACAATATCTTCTATCCTCTTCTATTTCCTCATCCTTTGTTTTTATTTTTACTACAAGCAATCTCCAGTAGGGAGACACATTACCACTATCTGCTGGAGACAGAGAACACTGGCAGGCTGATGTCGGTGCAGGGCTATATGTCAGTGACATCAGCTTTACTCCGTCTCCATCTGCTGGTAGGAGTGCATAATCCACTGGTGTGGATTGGAATGCTTGAGTGCACAGGAAACGATGTATCTGCAGTTTGTCCACTTTATTTCATAACTGTAATTTCTATTGTGTGATCTTTTACATGGTGATTTCTTTGACTTTGTTTGTCACACAAAGACCTGTCCTACATATTCTGAATGTTATAAATGCTATTTGCTTGTGGGATAGAAAAAGTTCCCTGGACAGGGTGAATTAAGGTCATCTTGGTTTAGTACTATCTGGCTTTTTCTCTTGATTTATTAACTTTGTTTTATAGCTTTTTGCAATTGAATAAACCCTGCCCTCAGGTGTATTCTCAGATTAGAGGCAGGGTTTATGATCATGATGACTGATCATGATTATTTTGGCCATCTGTAATAACCCAGTGTATTGGAGTAAGAAAAAAAATACAGCTGAGCTTTGATTTATACAGGTTGGATCTTCTCAACACAAATACAATTTTGGTTAGAAGCATTTTGTAGGCTTTACCTAATCCTTAAATACAAGGTTTTTAGGTCTTCCCAGCTGACCTTTGAGGGGTAGCTGATCATGGAGATTTATACGTTGTCACATTCATTCAGAAAGGATGTGTATTATTTGTTTACGCTGTAGCCAACAGATTACTATAGAGATGTTCAAAATCCCTACTGCAATCACAGATTGGAAATTGATCCTATGAGCTTAATAGCCTTGCTGTTCACAATGCTGTCTTCATGACTGCCAATAAACTTGATGACTTCCACTCAATATAGCCTATATATTGACAGATGTGAATAAACATATCTTTCATATAGTTCTGACGACAAATTCACTCTTATGACAAATTGCCTATTTCTTAAAATTCTCTATCATATTAGATTCTATAATAAATTTGCCTACTTACTTAGATATAATTCCTTTTTCCTTCCTCAATATACTTTTATAAGCCTAAAACTGAAAAAAACATGAAAACTAAAAGGCTTCAGCCAACTTTTAAAAGATATATATGGAGATTTTCCTTTAGAATTATGATTTATAGAATAATTCAGTGCACTGATGGAATATAGATAGCTTGACTTATTAGGTGTGGAAGATTGTCATAAAAGCAAATGTTGTTCACCAACATATAATGAAAATTGCTATATATATTTGGTTTAACAATAAACCTTTAAAGATGAATTTTAAATGTCTGGCGCATGCCAAAATCCTGAGATATGTGTGCTAGTCTGACTCATAGGTGCCCACCAAATTTTTAAAGCCAGCCAGATCTTCTGCTGCATGTACATCTCAAAAGTTTTCAAGAAGGGTGGGGTGTGAGCATGGTCTGGGTGGGCCATGGGTGTTTCAGGGGCATGGGCAAGAAATATGTACATAAATACTTACATGCCTGGGCACTCACCCAGATCGCCTGCTGCGTAAGTTTACTGCTGTTACGGAGGAGGTGTATGTTAAAAAATAAAAAGAGTGCCATTTCTGATGGGTTTAAAGGGTGTGGAGTAACTGTGCAAGACTTTTAAACCAGGGGGATTGGAGAACCTAGTTCTTAACTGGGCAAACTGGTTGATGAACTGGTGAAACTGGCAATGGCATGGATATGTGCCCCTTTTAAAATTCCATGATTTACATGGTAGAATAGAGATTTATGCGGCTAGGCGCATGCCTACTTAAAATTAGGCGTACATCTGCATGCCCAGTGTATTCTATATAATTGCCACTTCCCTGGGCATGTGCCAATGTGTGCCTGAGCACCGATTTGAAAGTTACTGCTTTAATGTTTTCTTTGAATCAACAGTAAGGGGTAGATTTTAAAAGGTTGCACGCGGGCGTACATGTGCATGCACTACCCGGCGCCACACATGTACGCCTGATTTTATAACATGCGCGCACGTTATAAAATCTGGGGTTGGCGCACGCAAGAGAGTGCACAATTGTGCACCTTGCGCATGCTGAGCTACGCTGCCTCCCCCTTTCCCTTACCTCCCCCCCCCTTTCCTTCCCTTCCCCTACCTCCCTCGCCTTTTCCCCCCCCCCCCTACCTTTTCCTTTTTTTCGATTCTATTTCCAAACTTACTTCAGTCCTGGGGCTGAAGTAAGTTGCGCGCGCCAGCCGCCTGCTGGCGCGCAATCCCAAGCACAGCAGCAAATGGCCTGGACTCAGGTTACTCGGAAGACTCAGACAAGGATTCAGGTTATTCAGAAGGTCTCAGGCAAGGTTTCAGGACTCAGGCAAAAGAACTGGATGAGAACTGCATTGCAGCGCGCCCTACACAGCCGCCCATGGCTGGTTGCGGACCACACTGAGTGCGAAACAGACTCCAGGTGAAGTAGTGGAACTTGAGACTGGAACATGTTGAAGATTCAGTCGAGGCCTGCACCAGGGTGTGCCCTACACAGCCACCTGTGGCTGGTCACAGGCCACGCTGGAGTGGAGTAGTTTCTGGCAGTCATGGGCAAGGAACTTGGGACAGGATTCAAGGCACAGAACTTGGAACTCGGAACATTAAAAACAAGGGTCTTCCGGAGACTTGCGCTGCAGATGAGAAGGCGGCCTTGTACCTCAGAGCGCCCTACATAGCCCCCCGTGGGCTGGTCATTGACCACGACGGTGGCACGCCAGGAAAGGTGGACACAGGAAACTGGAAACTGGTTGCAGAGGCAAAGACAAAGGCATCAGGACCAAGACATCAGAACACGGAACATCTGGACTCAGTAACAGAACCATGGAATATTAGGACAAAGAGACCAGTAATACGGAACCATCTAGACAAGTGAAGACCACGGAGGACCTGGACTGGCACAAGAGAACATGGACAACCATGGATTCTGATCCGAAGGCCCCGAGGAACAGGAACTGAGCCCTTTTATAGGGCTGAAGCAGGAAGTTGAAGAATTAAGACTTCTGGTGGGGCTGTGGGCTTTTCCAGCCGCTGATCTTTTATGAAGAGGTGCGCGCTGGCGCCTAGAGGAAGGCCCAGGGAGGACTAGGACCATGGACAGCGGCATCCCTGCTACGCAGAAAAGCAGACAGAGGAGCAGGCCCCGATGCGGCACTAGGCCGTGAAGATGACTTCCAGGTGGCGGCGTCTTCCCCACTGTGAGGGCGGTGGCAAGAGTGGCTCCACTGCTGCGTAGAAGGCAGGACTAAAAGGTGGCTTCCTGCCGCGAAGGTGAAGAGGCCCCGGCGGTGGCTCAGGACTGCAATGAAGTCAGCAGCGGCTTCCTGGCGCAAGGAGGGATCCTGAAAGTGCTAGGCCATGAAGCAGTGGTCCAGGGTGGAGGCAGCAGCAAGGTGTTGGCGGTCTAGAGCAGTATAGGCCACAAGAATGGAGTCCTGTGGCATCGGGCCGATGGCGGTGAGTAGAGGCCTACGAGCAGGATGGGGTCCGCAAGCAGGATCATATTACACCAACGTTGCATTTCCTGCATTGGCTACCGAAATCATATTGTATTAAATACAAAATTCTCATTATAATACACAACTTAATCTTTAACCCTTCGTCAGTCTGGCTATGCTCAATGCAAAGATGCACATCTGGCAACCACAATAGAAAGAGCCTTTTCAATTGCTTCACCTAAACTTTGGAACACCCTACCTAAATTCCTGAGAACCCAACACGACCTAAAAATATTCAAAAAGGACCTAAAAACACTAACCCTCAGATGTCTGATCATTCCAACTCTCAACTGAACTTTCAGTTATAAACCTCTTAATACATTCTCTTCACCCTGAACTGCATACCCTCCTCTTCCAACCTAATAATGCTCTCTGGACTTGATATGCTTATTTCTGATATTGTTCAAATTGTTTTTTATTGTTGCACAACTGCTAAGAAAATGTATAACGTTCACATTGTTTTTTCTGTTACACAACTGCTAAGAAAAATGTATATTTTTGTAAACCGTTATGATGGCTCTACCGAATGATGGTATATAAAACTCAACAAATAAATAAATAAGACTCTACAAACCATCTCTTCAGTTATATTCAATGGACAAATGTATTCTTGAAGTGCCCACAATCAAGACAGCAAGATTGGATCTGACCCGTAAGCGTGCATTTTCAGTCGCTAGCCCAGTCTAATATCCAATATCAAAGAATTTTAAAAAGTTTTTACAATATCACATAATCATAGATTTCATGTCTTTTTCCTTTTGTTACTGGAATACTTCAATTTTAAGGTTGCCCTTATGTACCCTATTTGTTTTTATTTACTTAATCTGTTTGTTTACTCATTTCTTCTGTTTTTACTGAATTGTCTTACTTTGAATTTATATATGTTTTAAATTGTAAACCATATAGATCAATTAACCAAATTGTATAAGTGGTATATACGAATTTTTAAATAAATAAAATAAATAAGTATATGTATATTTGTGAGTGACAGAGTTCTCTACACAGTGAGTGGTACTATAAGTGGTGGTGCAATTACAATATCATTTGTTATTTCCAAACTGCCCATAGGAAGTTCACTTCAACAAATTCTACATTATCAGGAAAAGAGGGAGGAGTTGGCAGCTTTGGTAGAGGCAGAAATAGAAAGGCAGTCCTGCACCTACATTTAAGAGGACTATTTTTAGGTCCAAAATGGCAGGAAAGGAAGGCAGCTCAATGCAGAAGAAATTTAAATTTGGACAGTATGTGCCACTGCTGCTTGTTCCTTTTCCTTTTGTTTTGGAACATAGGGAAAAGATGGGAGGGTTATCCAAGACTGGCATTAGCAGGGAAGTGGTAGCAGAATTGCAATTCCTAAAACCAGCAGCACACTCTTTTTTTGGTTCCTATTTCTAAAGCAGTGAAGGCAATGTTTGCACCAACTGATTCTGAGGAAGAATCTTCTCTGGGATTCTCTGAATCACAAGATATTGAAGACTTAGTAGAAGAAGAGAATTTGAGAAGTTTAGCTAGCAGAGTCTTAACCGCCAATGAGATGATGGGGGTAGAGAGATGATACTGACAATGATAAGATTAACTCCAAGGAAGAGCAGGCAGCACAGGTAGAGAGCGTGAACAATACGCCTGGAATTTTTCCTCAGGGTCCACACTCTATCTCTTCAGCACCAGCAGCAGCCTCCAAGGATTTAGAGAAGGAATAACAGAATAAATCCCTGATCTGGAGGCACTTTAAAGTGAGGGAGGACCTGCATTTTGCTCAGTGTATTCACTGCAGGAAGGATATCAGCCAAGGGAAGCAAGTGGGATATCTCACAAATGCTGATAGGCAGCATTACATGTAAAAAAAAACCCAACCCAAAACACTCACCTACATTGGCATCAGGGAAGGGTGGCATTAATAACTTGAATATACCTTCTAACCTGCCAGGGAAAAGCTAGGGAAAAGGAGTTAAAAAGGGAAAGACTTCTCCCTAAGCAGATCCCATGGCCCCATCCAGTAGTCAGATGGCAGGCTAGCAGTCCCCAGACATGCGTCTAAAGGAGCAACCCACCATAGAGGAGATAGGGATAGTGTTTATATTATATTATAATATATTATATAATTATATTATATAATTATATTATATAATTATTATACATTATATTATTATATTAGCTTATATTATGTTCTTAACAGCTATTTATGATTTTATACTGTGTAATTTTTAGCTGTTACTCTTTTATGAACTATTGTATTTCTTGTACCCTAACTTGTAAACCGGTGTGATGGTTAGTCTGAGTCATCGGTATATAAACAACACTAAACTAAACTAAACTGTTCTGTAGCACTTTCCAGGGACAAGAGGCAGGGAACATCTATAGTAATGAGGAGTAGAGATGTGAATCTGTTCCGGAATCGTATTCATAGAACCGCGAGAAATCTTCGTTTCTTTTTGGTTGTCCCAAGCCGAAAAAAACCCCCCACCCTGACCCTTTAAATCTAATTATTTAGAATCCCCCACCCTCCCGACTCCCCCAAAACTTTCCTAAAGTACCTGGTGGTCCAGCAGGGGTCCCGGGAGCAATCTCCTGCTCTCGGGCTATCAGTTGCCAGTAAACAAAAGGGCGCCAATGGCCCTTTGCCCTTACCATGTGACAGGGGCTATCGGTGCCATTGGCTGGCCCCTGTCATATGGTAGGAGCAATAGATGGCCAGGGCTGTGTACGGTGTGCTGAGGGTTGGGGCCTTGCCTGAGTCTCCAAGTGCCTGTGTCTTGTTCTTGTTCCAGAGTTATTTTCTATCCTCAACCTCTGTCTGTCCTGACTCACCTGCAGTTCTCAGGTGGCAGGTCCGAAAGGGCTATCGAGTGGCTGGAGGGCTACCCCAGAGACTTGCATTGCTGGGTCTCTTCTTGGTGCATTCGGGTTTGACAGAGGTCAGAGTGCTCCGAGTCTTCAGCCTGTCCACCCATGCTTGGATATGTCTTGACTGCTATGGCACATGCCCTGGGTTCTCCTCTGGGGTCGTGCTGTGGTCCAAAGGCACACACTGTCACGAACAAGCAACAGCTCTCACAACAGTTTCTCCATGAGAAGCAAGAAGAATTTGGGATGACTCACAAGTTTCTGATTCAAGAGGTTGGCATCCACTGAAATTCCATCTATATGATGCTGCAGATGTTAGTGGAGCAGCAGACTCCAATTCATGATCTGTCTCTGGAAGCAGAGATAGGTACGTATTGCCCATGGGTCTTTATGATTGGGTAATGAGGAGGCAGCTAGTACAAATCCTGACGCTCTTCAAGGATGCCACAGAGGATCTGAGATCCAGAAGCACCACCTTGTGGTTAACTCTATAGTAAATACTCTGGAGGAAATGTTAGGTGGTTTCCATTAGCAAGAGGAAATGGATACTGCAGAGGTGTTGCAGTTTCTGGATTCCTTGCAGCAGTAGGTGCATGAGAGACTGACATCTCTCACACAAAACAATACATACATGCTTGCTATACTCTGTGATCCATGGGTGAAAGGGAGAATTGCCCTCCAGTCCCAGCATCTTACATTCATGAAGGAGATGTTGATAGAAACAGAAATGACGGCAGAAGAAGACCAAACGGCCCATACAGTCTGCCCAGCAAGCTTTCACACTCTTTTTTTTTTTCTCATACTTATCTGTTACTCTTGGCCCTTAGTAACCTTTTGGTTCTATTTCCCTTCCACCCCTGCCATTAATGTAGAGAGCAGTGTTGGAACTGCATCTAAGTGAAATATCTAGCTTACAGGTCGATTCAGTAAAGTCCGTGGGAGAGCGGGCGAATGCCCGCTCAGGCCACTTGCCTGTACACGCGATTCAGTATGCTAATTAGGGCCGGCGGTAAAACCAGGTAAAAGGAGGCACTAAGGGACACTAGCGCATCTCTAGCGTCTCCTTTTTGACAGGATCTGCGGCTGTCAGCGGGTTTGACAGCTGACGCTCAATTTTGCCGGCTTCTGTTCTCGAGCCCGCTGACAGCCATGGGCTCGGAAACCGGACTCCAGCAAAATTGAGTGTCCAGTTTTCGACACGACAACTGCGGGCTGACTTTAATTTTTATTTTTATTTTTTTTACTTTTGGAAAGTTTCGGGACCTCAGATGCCATGATATTAAGTCGGAGGGTGCACAGAAAAGCAGTTTTTACTGCTTTTCTGTGTACTTTCCCGGTGCCCGAAGAAATTAGCACCTGCTTTTGGGTAGGCGCTAATTTCTGAAAGCATAATGTGCGGCTTGGCAGCACATTTTGTTTTCTGAATCGCACGGGAATACCTGATAGGGCCATCAACATGCATTTGCATGTTGCGGGCGCTATTAGTTTCGGGGGAATGGAAGCGCGTTTTTGGCCCCTTACTGAATAAGGGGTAAGTGAAAATGCATGTCCAATGGCCTGTTAATTAGTTAGGGGTAGTAACCACCGAAATAAGCAAGCTATACCCATGCTTATTTGTTTATCCAGACTGTTGAAGCGGTTTAGTGGACTCTTAGGCTGGCCTGACGGAGAAGATGGAAATAGTCTCCGGACTAGCGGAACAGGCCAGGAGGCAGATACTGGACGGATTGAAGAGAAGGATCTTCACCCTGGAAGCCCGCGCTCCCCCGGGAGGAGCCCATAGGAGCCAGGCCGCTGGAACTTAGGTGAGAGGAGAATCCAATGAGAAGATCTGAGGTCAAGGCAGGCAAGTCTGGAACAGAACCATGGCTGGAACTTAAGGCGGACACGAACCAGGATCAAGGCTGGAGCTGAAGCAGGCAACTGGAACAGGAACCAGGATCAAGGCTGGGACTGAAGCAGGCAACTGGAACAATTACAAGCAGGAACTCCAGAGGCACACTGCAATGATAAGCAAACTTGTTGCAAGGCAGTAAGCTGAGGCAGATGCCGGCCTTAAGTATTTGCCGGCATCTGACTTCAGAAAGGGAGGCGGGGAGTCTGATATCAGAAAGGGAGGCGGGGCGCCCAAGGCAGGAAAGGCCCTTTAACTCCCGGCCTTTCGCGCACGCACGCACCCAGGGAGGAGGGGCTAATTCAGCGAGACTCCGCTGAAGATGTATCCCGCCGGCCCGCCAGCACCATGCGGCAGCCGCCCGGAATCGAGACCGGAACCCGGTGCCCGCCGCAGCGCCCCCTGAACCGGAGCCCGACACAGAAGATAAGGTCCCGGTCGCGAGTGCTGCGACCGGGGCTGCAACACAGACTATATAATTCAGTCCTTGTTAGTTGTTGTGTGTATATAGATCCACTTTTCTTCATTCCCCCTGCCATTGAAGCAGAGAGCTTTGCTGGATATGCATTGAAAGTGAAGTATCAGACTTTCTCCCCTGCTGTTGAAGCAGAGAGCTATGCTGGATATGCATGAAGTATCAGTCCTTCTCCCCTGCCGTTGAAGCAGAAAGCTATGCTTGATATGCATTGAAAGTGAAGTATCAGGCTTATTAGGTTTGGGGTAGTAACCGCCGTAACAAGCAAGCTACTCCCCGCTTTTTTTGTGAATGGAAATCTTTTTTTCCACGTTACCTCTTGCCGTTGAAGCTTAGAGCAATGTTAGAGTCGCATTAACCATGTGTATGTTTAATGAATAAGGGTATTATCTCCAGGTAGTAGCCGTCATTCCCGCGAGCCACCCACTCTTCATTCATATCCTCTAGACTTTATGGATCCATAGTGTTTACCCCACGCCCCTTTGAAGTCCTTCACAGTTCTGGTCTTCACTTCCTCCGGAAGGGCATTCCAGGCATCCACCACCCTCTCCGTGAAGAAATACTTCCTGACATTGGTTCTGAGTCTTCCTCCCTGGAAGGAGGAAGACTCCTTCCAGGGAGGAAGGAAGGAGTCTTC
Source organism: Rhinatrema bivittatum (assembly GCF_901001135.1). Lineage (NCBI taxonomy): Eukaryota > Metazoa > Chordata > Amphibia > Gymnophiona > Rhinatrematidae > Rhinatrema > Rhinatrema bivittatum. Next base: position 76,153,610 of record NC_042621.1, on the reverse strand, counting down.
CAGGGAGGAAGACTCGTGACCTCTGGTTCTGCTGATAGTTAAGGTGTGTTGATAGCTAAGGTGTGCTGATAGCTAAGGTGTGTGATCAGAGGCACCAAAAGCAGAGGCAGAATGGCTACCTCAGAGAGTAGTGACTTCTAGATTTCAGGGAACATTGTAAGACTACATCATTCAAGACTGGCTCCAAAATTGACAGAAAAGCTGATCTTTTTGAAAATCAATCTGCCCTTGCTTGGATTTGCACAATTTCCATGCACTTGACACGATGACTGAAATCATCTTGAAGGCATTGCTACTGCTCTGCCTACTCTCCATGCCTCAATTGTACATTCTTAGGGGAATTGCTGTCACTTCTCTGCCTACCTGCCATGCCCCTTATATATACCCTTAGCGGTCTTGCACTCACCACGTTGCCCATGATATACCACCTTATGGGTCTTGCTATATATGCCGACCTGTCATACCCTTATATACCACCATAAGAATCTTACTGCTACTGCTTTGCCTACCTGCTATGCCACATCTTATGTACCACCGTAGAGGTTTTGCTATTACAGCTCTGTCTACCTATCTTTCTTATATACCACCTTGGGGGTCATGCTTTTAATATGCCTTCTTACCATGCCTGGGAATTTTGATGCCTCCATTTTGTTTGCTGTTTGAATCAAAGTCTTGTTCTCCTACCCTGTTTGTTTGTTTGTAGGTTATACTGGGGTGTTTTGTCCCCAGAATAAAAATGTTTGAAAAAAGAGAAAAAAAAATACAAGTTTCTGTTCCCACCTCTACTCTTTTCTGGCTCTTCATTTTGCTTTACCTTTCTTTCAGCCTAGTTCTCCCTATTTTCTTCTTTCTTGATTATACTGATGTATTTTTCCAGTAGAAAAATAAATTAACAAAAAGAAAAAATAATACAAGTTTCTCCGCTCACCACATCTCTTTTCTGGTTCTCTACACCAGTATTTCCTAATCCTTTCCTGGAGGCACAACTATCCAGGAGGGTTGCCATCAGGAATTTTCATGAGCTAGAGTTGCATACACAAGGTCTCCAAAGTATACAAATCTATCTCATGCATATTCATGGTGGCAATCCTGAAAATTCAGCGGGATAGGTGTGCCTCCAGGAGAGAGTAGAGAAATACTGCTATAATCTTTCTATTTTGTTGTACATCTGTAGGATCCTAGCTTAGTTCCTGCCCTTCTTCTTTCTTGGTTATATTGGAGTGTGGTGTGCAATAAAACCTCAGTCAGAAGGAAGAAATGCAGGCACAAAGAAAAGATGCACAGGAGATACCTTTTACATGTACTGAATGTGGGAAAGTTTTCAGTAGTAAGACAAAACTAATGCAACACCAGAAAATCAATATAGGGAAGAGACTGTTTTCAGGTACAGAATATGAGAAAATCTTTCTTAATAAAGCAAACCTCACAAATTACTAGAAAGCCACAATGATGAGAAACCTTATACATGTTCTGATTATGGCAGAAGTTTCAATCGGAAAGCACATTTCACAAGAAACATAATTCCACCCAGCAGCAAGATCAATTTAATTTGGGGAATGTACTAAATCTTATGTTTCAAAAGTAATACTGATATCAAATCATTCTCTTGTATTAAATCTTACAAGTGGCAAGTGCTTCAATAGAAATACAAGCAACTCTCCTGCCACTCTAACTTGCTGCTTATCCTACACCTTAGGGATCTTTCTTCCATTTAGCCTTGCTGCCATACCCAGATTTTACACCTTGGGCTGCTACTCTGTCTTATTTATTTATTTAAAATACGTATTTTCCACCTATATAACAATGCCATTCTAAGTGGATTATGCTTATTTATATAAAATATAATATAAAATAACAAACATGCTACCATATTCCATATTCTACACTTTGGGTGTTCTTGCTACTGTGTGGAGGGGAGATGATTTGCATCTCTCATGATGCCTTGGTGTGTTGATGCCATACTTTGTGTTTCTTTGTTCCTTTATCAGTGCCTTGGGGTTTTTCCTGCCATCTTTTCTGCTTTATTCCCCCTTCATGGTACCTTAGGATGTTGATGTTACTGTTGGTGATACTTTGCCTCTCATTCTGCCTTTGATGATTCATGACACTGTTGCTGGTACCCTCTTTTGAAGCTCTAGGGTGTTCTTCCCGCCCTTGCTGCTTCTTTGCTCCTCTTATGATGTCATGGAGAACTTCTGCCACTGCTGATTCCCCTTTGCCTCTTTACGGCGTCTTAGGCTATTCATGCCACTTTTAAAGCTATGTTGACATAGTCTTGATGCATTGGAATGCCTTCACCCTTCTGATGATGTCTACCACCAGTTTTATTAGAACTGAGGCTGCAGTGCTTACCCTATAGATGTTAATGATAAGCAAATGAGTGAATGAAATTAATAATCCTTTTTTTTTTCATTTTAAACTAATGAACCAAATGGAGGTGCCTTACAAAATGAATGAAGCAAAATCAAAATTTTTCCTCTGAAAACCCTTAATATTCCTGAATCAAATTGTTTCCCCTTCCCGTCACTTTGGGAAGGGGAGACAATAAATTCATTTATTTGCGAAGGTGAAGAGGTCAGGACCGCAATGAAGTCAGCAGCGGCTTCCTGGCGTGAGGAGGGATCCTGAAAGTGCTAGGCCATGAAGCAGTGGTTCAGGGTGGAGGCAGCAGCAAGGTGTTGGGGGTCTGGAGCAGTATAGGCCGCAAGAATCGAATCCTGTAGCGTTGAGTCGATGGTGGTGAATAGAGGCCTGCGAGCAGAATGGGGTCCGCGAGCAGGATCATATTACACCAACGTTTCAATTCCTGCATTGGCTACCAATATCATACTGCATTAAATACAAAATTCTCATTATAATACACAACTTAATCTTTAACCCTTCGTCTGTCTGGCTATGCTCAATGCTAAGACTCTACAAACCATCTCTTCGGTTACATTCAATGGACAAATGTATTCTTGAAGTGCCCACAATCAAGACAGCAAGATTGGATCTGACCTGTAAGCGCACATTTTCAGTCGCTAGCCCAGTTTTATGAAACTTCTTACCAGAGGACATCCGTCTCATATCAAATATCAAAGGATTTTAAAAAGTTTTTTAAAAACCTATTTATGCTTACAATATCACATAATCATAGATTTCATGTCTTTTTCCTTTTGTTATTGGAATATTTCAATTTTAAGGTTGCCCTTATGTACCCTATTTATGTTTTTATTTACTTAATCTGTTTGTTTACTCATGTCTTCTGTTTTTACTGGTTAACTTAACTGGATAAGTTCAAATATCACTACTTATCCAGATAATTAACTGAATATGTAGCTCCTCACCGATCTGCCCATATCCTGTCCACAAGTTTTCTGGCTAACTACTTAGCTGGATAAGTACTTATCTGGCTAAGATCACAGCCAGATATTCAGCAGCTGCCACTTAGCCGGATAAGTCCCTACTTATCTGGTAAGTGGTGCTAAAATCAGCCTTCCAATGTGCAATGCTGATCCCTGTAGATATGTGTTATGCCCGTCGGTCGCAGACGGCTGCGAATGCATTTACTTACTTTCTGCACCGCTCTCCTGCCCTTCCCAGGTCTGCTTGCAGTGCAGGCCAGTCTCCACCACTGCGTTCCCCGGGGCTCCTCATAGCGGCCTGGATGCCGCCACCCACGTCAACTTTGGGCTTTCCTAGTCGCGCGCACCACTGGGCCCTCCTTTGAAGCCTTTTCGGCGGGAACTTCTGGGGCGTCCCTGATTGATGATGTCATCGGACCTGGGTTCTTAAGATCCACCTTCGCTCCCAGCTAGCCGACTTGGCCACAAGTTCTGTACGTCTCTACAAGCTCCTGCCTCCAAGTTCCTGTGGCTATGCTATCGGACTCTATGGACCTGGACTCTGCCTGGTTCCCGCTTCTCGGGGGACAGTGTGCGCACTCTACGGGGTCTTTGTCTCCTGGCCTACCCCACTCCTTGAGCTATTCTTGCACCTCCTGGAGTCCTACCCTGCAAGGCTCCCTGCTCCTCGGACTGCTCCCTGGAACATGTCTGCCACTTGGGAGTTCTACCTCAGTGCTTCCCCGCTCCTCGGGGTTGTGCCTACATGCCATCATTGCCTCCCCGCTCCTTACTATTCAAGAGACTGTCAGTACTTCCCCACTCCTTGGGGCAGTGCTCTCATACTACACTGTGACTATCCATGCCTCCCTGCTCCTCGGAGCCATGCCTACGTGCTATACTAAGACAGTCAACACTTCCCCGCTCCTCAGGCAGTGCTTTTGTGCCATACAGAGACTGTTAGAGCTTTCTGCTCCTCAGGTTGTGCATATGTCATCAGTGGAGACCTGACTCAGGCTTCCCTGCTCCACGGATTAGCCTACGTCAGTACAGCAACACCTCCTATGCTGCTCAGTTCTGCCCCTCGGGGTTGCCTCTCCAGAATACCTCCTGTATAGCCAGTCTCACGTCTCCCACTCTGCAGTCTATCTGGCACCTTCTCCTTTGGTTTCTCTGCCCGGGTAATGTCTCCAGCCTGTCTCCCTACTGGGGTAATTCTGCTGGCTCCTTGGGACCTCTCCATAGTCTCACCCAGAGCTCCCCGCTGACTTCGCCTCCCGATGGTGTAGACTTGTGTGGCTCCTCACCACAGGTGGTAACAACTTCCACCTTGGGCCAAGGGCCCACATACCCCCAAACCATAACAATATGTTGAAAAGTATACCAAAAATTCTTAGAACAAAATTTATTTTTGGTTCTGCAATTTGTGATGTAAGAACATGCCATACTGGGTCAGACCAAGGGTCAATCAAGCCCAGCATCCTGTTTCCAACAGTGGCCAATCCAGGCCATAAGAACCTGGCAAGTACCCAAAAACTAAGTCTATTCCATGTAACCATTGCTAATGGCAGTGGCTATTCTCTAAGTGAACTTAATAGCAGGTAATGGACTTCTCCTCCAAGAACTTATCCAATCCTTTTTTAAACACAGCTATACTAACTGCACGAACCACATTCTCTGGCAACAAATTCCAGAGTTTAATTGTGCGTTGAGTAAAAAAGAACTTTCTCCGATTAGTTTTAAATGTGCCCCATGCTAACTTCATGGAGTGCCCCCTAGTCTTTCTACTATCCGAAAGAGTAAATAACCGATTCACATCTACCCGTTCTAGACCTCTCATGATTTTAAACACCTCTATAATATCATATTCTTCTTTATGTGATCTCTTGTAGTTTATGAACGCTAATTCTTTTTCCCTTACCTTTTCAGTTGCATCCTTAGAAACCATAGCAGCCTCTTTTTTAAATTTATTTTCTCTAACAAAAAGTGAACTTAATAGCAGGTATTGGACTTCTCCTCCAAGAACTTATCCAATCCTTTTTTAAACACAGCTATACCAACTGCACTAACCACATCCTCTGGCAACAAATTCCAGAGTTTAATTGAGCGTTGAGTAAAAAAGAACTTTCTCCGATTAGTTTTAAATGTGCCACATGCTAACTTCATGGAGTGCCCCCTAGTCTTTCTATTATCCGAAAGAGTATATAACCGATTCACATCTACCCATTCTAGACCTCTCATGATTTTAAACACCTCTATCATATCCCCCCTCAGCCATCTCGTCTCCAAGCTGAAAAGTCATTTTGGTAGCCCTTCTCTGTACCTTCTGCATCGCAATTATATCTTTTTTGAGATGCGGCGACCAGAATTGTACACAGTATTCAAGGTGCAGTCTCACCATGGAGCGATACAGAGGCATTATGACATTTTCTGTTTTATTCACCATTCCCTTTCTAATAATTTCCAACATTCTGCTTTTTTGACTGCCGCAGCACACTGAACCGACAATTTCAATGTGTTGTCCACTATGACGCCTAGATCTCTTTCTTGGGTTGTAGCACCGAATATGAAACCCAACACTGTGTAACTATAGCATGGGTTATTTTTCCCTATATGCATCACCTTGTACTTATCCATATTAAATTTCATCTGCCATAAAATACTATTAATTTATTTTTCATCTTGGTAATATCGTGGAAGTAGAAAGATGTATTAATCATGCTGCTTTCTCTTAGATTTGGAATGAAAAACAGGGGATCCCTGTTTTGGGGGCATTTTGAAAGGTTCTTCTCTTATTAGACAAGACTAGTTAAACAGAAAATCATTACAGGACTATGAAATTGCACCAATCAGACTTATAAAATAATTGAAGGCTGCTGACATGCCAGAATATGATGAAATGCTAGAATATATGCCGAGTCAAAAAGTATGTCAAAGCTCAGCCTTCATTCCTGCCTTCTGGGCTCAATTTACAAGAAATCACATGACTTACAAGAATCCCAGTCCCATTTACACATTTGAGATAAAATAATGCCAACCAATTAAAAAAATGTTATGCAAACAAACTAAGTAGCTTATTGGTGTGTAAATTGGAGGTGGTAATCTATTTAATCTATTGTGTCAACAATGCTCTTTGAGACTGCTTCTGAATTGCCTTGCTGGTTATTTCACACTCTCCTAGAATATTCTGTAACTAAATAAACAGCTTTCATTAAACTTGCTGGTATTAAGTATTTATTTATAGCCATCAAAACTACTACTTCAAATAAAAAGTAGCAAAATCTTCCTCCCCTATATTCTAACATGTCAGGGAATTTTAGAGGTAAACATGCATGCAAACCATTTGAAATTCAGATGATGAATCGCTTTGAAACAAACATAAAAAAAGGGTGGGAAAGCAAATGTCTTTATTTATATAGTGGAAATAGCACCCACGATAAAAAGGAGGCGTGGTTAGGCTAATTCCCCTGCTCCTGCATTACATAGGTAATTTTCGCAATGCACGATTCATTTATCGTGCCCGCGCTATTTTTCGAATCACATGCTGGTTAATCCACCGCAAGTGCATTGCTGACCAAAAAGTGTTTATCACAAATGTGTGTGTGAGAGAGAGAGAGAAAGACTATTTATTAGGGATGTGCACTGCTTTTTTTTTGTGTAATTTTCATTTTGGTTTTTTTTTTGTGCTTAATTTCGTTTTTTAAATGGTTTGGGGGTGTTTTTTTCATGTTTCCCTAATTTTGGACTTGGTGCACACTAAGGCCTGGATTTTCTAAGGTCGCAGACCTTAGCAAATTCGGCGATAACGAGGGGCGGGGTGGTGAAGCGGGGGGCAGGCCTGCGAAAGCCGGCAGCAACTGCACCTCCGTGGTGCGATCGCTGCCTGCTTTCGCACCCAATAGCGCCATCATAAAAGGTGGTGCTATTGGGCGGGAATCTGGTGGCAAAAAGGGCCCTTACCTTTTCGCCATCAGCGACGTCTTCGCAGAGTCAGCCCCATTGCTGCCCTGACTCCTCCTCTTCCTGGGCCGACTCCGCCCCATTTAGTGATCGCACGCGAAAAGGGACTTTTCGCATGCGATCGCTTTTGAAAATGACCTCCTAAGTCCCATTAGTGCACACTAACATTGCAGCTAGGTAGAGTGTACATCAAGGTTGGTTGTAGAAATAACTCCTCTTTCACCTTTCAGCACTCCAAATGTCAGATGATAATCACCGATGTCAACTTTGCTGTTCACACCTGAGACTATGTATGTAAAACTGCCCCCTCTCCCTTACAGTGGAATAAATAGTAAACTTACATATTGGTCTCTACAATGGCTTTCTCTCTCCCCCTCCCTCTTTCTGCACACATTACGGTGTTATGTGCATTAAGGCCCTAACGTGAATTGATACATGACCCAGTGATGTTTGCTCCACACCAGACCAGCCTTGAATTAGCCAGCTAAATTTATAGCCTGGTAAAAAAAAAAGGCAGGGGGCGGTCAAGCTGGTGGGACTTAGCTGAATAAACTGTTTAAACAGAGACCCCCTACATGTTTAGTTTTTAAAATAAGAAACTTTAAAAACTAATCATATACTGATCTGCTCTGTGGGAATTGCTCTTTAAAGGAAGCAGCTGCAGTGACTGAGAAAATATAAAATAATGATTAGTAAGGATTATTAAAAAAAATAGATATGGAATAGGAGAATAATATGAACAGGCTCCTTGTAGGCAAAGAAAAGTGGAGAGGAGAATTTATTTATTTATTTAAGGCTTTTATATACTGACTTTCTTGATACAGATCAAATCAACTCGGTTTACATCGAACTAAGCAGAACTATAACCAACAGTTCAACAAGAGACATTTAGAAGGAGCATAAAAGTTACATTATAACAAGGTTGCCTTAACTGGGAGAAGGAAAAAAAAGAGGGGGAGAATGAAAGATAAATTATTATATATGATAAATTACTATATACAATAATATATACGATAAATTACTATATACAATGGAGTATGGGATGGAGGCAGAGGCCAAACCTCATGATAAGTTGTGAGCAAGATTAGCGTTTGATTATTTATATAAGTGATATGATGATTCTAAATCAGACTGTAGAACTAGTATCTGGGAAGGCTCGGCTCACTCAATCAAATTATTGATTGAGTGAATTGTATAGTACAATTCACTCAATCAATAATTGAGATACTGTAATCACAGTCCTTACAGTTCCATGTGACATATTTATTTCTCTAACCTATAGTCAATTGTCAGCAAAGAAAATCCTAATCTGCTTTACAGCTTCATATTGATAACCTGCTTAAATTTATAGGTAAAGAAATCTTTAGGTAACATGAAGGTGGAGGAATTTGATACATTGCAAATGCTGCAGTCTTCTGAGAAAATGAATACTATAATGGTATATATGTATAGGCAGTGGTGTAGAATTTGTACATTTGAGTTGTAAAGTGCTAAATTATCATCCAATTAAGTGATAAACAGTTGGGGCTCAGTTCACCCAGTCTGCAGTTGGGAAGGAGACTGAAGCAAATAGCTATTTGAGAAGGCAGTCGAATAACCAAAATTGCTGTTCAAAGGTTGCACAGGTGGTTGAATAGCATCAAATTGGGTGATAATGCGCATATAATGAGACATTGGGGGACAATCTGGCTCGGCGCCATGAGCTGCAATATTAATCTTCATTAAAATACATGTGATCATCATTTTCTCTTTTCTGCCATAGAAGGATATATATACACAAACATTTACACATATGGTCCATTTCATACCTTACAAAGGAAAGACAAGTTCATAGAAACAGGCTTTGATGGCAAATAAGAACCACTGGACACATCTGTTATGTCAATTATCCTTTCCTGTTATACTAATGCAAAGTCTACTTCATCTCTGGCATTATTTTAATTTCTTCTCCTCACCTAAGGATCCCCTTTGTTCATACAAGGTTTTCTTTTATTTTTACGTCTACTATCACCACCACTGCATGGAGGTCATTCCATGCATCCACCACTCTTTCTATAAAGAAATATTTCTTGATATTACTCCTGAGCTTACTCTTTTAAAGTCTGAAATCGTTTCCTCAGATTCTAGATTTTCCTTTCTACAGAAAAAGATTTGCTTCTTGTGCATTACTTATACCTTGAAACATTTGAAATCTTCTATCAGAACCCCCCCTCTCTATCCTTTCCTCTACAACATACATAATTAGGTGCAATACAATAATCAAATGAGGGAGAAAGTTCTGGAAGCGAGGGAGAAACTTCTGAAAATGACATTCATTAAACAATGACACATTCCATATATACTATGATACATTTTCAAATAGAAGTAACATAGAAATGATGCAAAATATGGAGTCATTTTGCTCTGTTACTACTGCATAAATGACATTACAGCTGGCTATCTGTGACACCATCCTACAATTCTGTGAATTACTAAAGGTAATTTTTTTAAATTTAAGAATAATATGCTAGAGATTCCATAAAATTGACCATGTAAGGGAAAAAATATAAAAGATGAATATATTCTGCAAATGCTTACACACACAGAAACTAAGGTACTGATTTATATTCAGGGGTCTATTTACAATAGCAGTGTTTCCCAACCCAGTGTTTTCAGGATATCAGGAAGAATATGCATGCGATAGATTTGCGTACTTTGGAGGCCCTGGATATGCAAATCTATCTCATGGACATTCATTGTGGCAATTCCGAAAATGAAATGTGCCTCCAGGAGATGGTTGAGAGACACCATACTACACTGTTAGTGTAAGTTTTTAGTCAATAGACCCCACTGAAACCAATGAAAGCTGCATTTAAAATCAGACCATTAATGCACATTAATAATGTGTGCTAGATGACTATTACTGCAGCTTAATACATCAACCCCAAAGTTTGAAAAATTGCTGGAACAGTAGCATGCTAATGATCTAAATTTTTTCAAGATAGTTTGAAAATATATGGTTATTGTACATTATACATAAGGATAGTAAATATAAGAACAGATGGGAGTATAGAACATTGTGTGAAATTCAATACAAGTAGACTAGGAAGTTGATTTTAAAAATCAAATTGTCAGTGATTATTATTAATATGCATTAACAGTCTGACTGGTTTCTTTAATCTCAAGGGTTCTATTTACTAACCACATGTATTAACATGTTACCTGCCTTTAGTAATTAGGCTCCTAAGTTAGTCAAAGCATAAGAAGACATGACTTGCCGATCCCCCTACACCTCTCTTAATTTCCAGCATATCAAAATGTATACAAAACAAAATATTTGTGTAAAAAAAAAAAGCATTTTTAACATAACATTTTTCTTGTTCTTTAACTTGTATCTGAGACTCAAGAGCAAACTCTAGCAGTATCTGGCTTTCTGCAGTAAAGCTGGTAAGACAGTCTGAGCTGTTTCTGCCTAGCTATGGGGCAAATGTAATACAACATGCATTAAAACAAGAGTTACATTTTAGTGAGGGTTTTCCTTAACCTATATGGTAGATACCAGCAATGCAGTAAGTTAATTGGATGCTAATCTTGCAGGAGTATAAAATAAAAGGGTAGATTTTAAAACATATGGGCCGGATTTTAAAACCTATGGGGCAGATTTTAAAAACTTGCACGAGCGCGAACAAAAGTACGCTGGATTTTATAAGATACGCGCATATCTTATAAAATCCGGGGTCGGCGCGCGCAAGGGGGTGCACATTTGTGCAACCTGCGCGCGCCGAGCCCAGTGCGCACTGCCTGTTCCCTCCGAGGCCGCTCCGATTTCGGAGCGGCCTCGGAGGGAACTTTCTTTCGCCCTCCCCCCACCTTCCCCTACCTAACCCACCCCCCCGGCCCTATCTAAACCCCCCCTTACCTTTGTCGGCAAAGTTACACTTTGCGCGCATCGGCCGGCTGCCCTGCTCCGTGGTCAGATCCCCGGGGGCTGTTCCGGAGGCTGTGGCCACGCCCCCGGAACGCCCCGGGCCGAAACCACGCCCACGTCACCGCCCCCGAAATGACACGCCCCACCCCCTAAACGCCGCGTCATCCCGACACGCCCCCCCCGACACGCCCCCGACAGGAAGCCCCGGGACTTACGCGCGTCCCGGGGCTTTACGTGCGCCGGCGGCCTATGCAAACTAGGCGCGCTGGCCTTTGAAAATCCGCCCCTATGTGCGCGGCCTACATTTGTGCACGCTACCCGGTGCGCACAAATGTATGCCCGATTTTATAACATGCGCGCACAGGGCCCAGCATTTGTAAGCATATTGCCACTTACGTGCATGTCTGGGCTCTTATAAAAAATGCACACAGCACGCGTAGGGCCCGGCCGTACGTGGAAGCGGCAATTACAACCAACAAGGACATTGAACTCTACAGTCTGGGAAAATAAATAAGCATGGGGGTAACTTGCTTGATGCGGTGGTTACTACTCTTATCCAAAAAGCCTAATACTACACTTCCGATGCAACTCCAATACTGCCCTCTGCTTCATCTGCAGGGGGTGAATGGAAATTGGACTCAACAAGAGCGCTGACCTTGGCGGACTAAGTAACTGATAAGTATGGGAAATTGATAATTATGGGAGCATGCTGGGCAGACTGGATAGGCCATTAGGTCCTTTTCTACCGTCACTTCAATGTTTCTATGTTTATAGGTCTTCTTTAGTTTGTATGAGACCCTCTAATGCACATAAGGTATTATATAATTCAATTTTGGATTTTGGGCTGACAGACCCATGGAGACTTTTGCACCCTATTAGGTGGGAATATACCTTTTTTTTCTTCCCTGCATAATTCTTATTCCGACATTATTTTGTAATTGCAAACTCCTTATTTGCTATGGTTCTGCAGGCTATGATTGATTATATTCATGTATCAGACCATGCCTGTATCTCCTTTCTCTTGATTTGGGTCTGTCCTATGGCATTTTAATACTGCCCTTTTAGAAAAGCAATCTTTCAAAGACAAAATCTCTATGTTGTCTGCAGAGATTTTTCAGTTGAATAATCTGGGTGAACAGCAGTTTGATGTAGTCAGGGCTGATTATAAAACATTTTTAGAGGGGAGATTATCAGCTATACTGCTTCCAAAATAGAGAAACACTGTTAAATATAAAAAAATTAGAGGCAGAAATATTTTCATTAGAGAAGAAGCCTATCCGTAGTGGTAATAGGGACTTCTTGTTGCAGTTGTAAAAACTTAAATATCAATATAATAGCATTTTAGGGTCAAAGGGAGGTCTCTTCCACATTTTTCTCTAATGATATTATGCTGGGTGTTACAAGTCTGGCAGACTTCTTGCTAACTATTTTCAGGCAAAAGATGGTTTTCTAGAATTTATGAAATTTATAGGGATTCTACAATGTTACAAAAAGATAAAGACATTATTGCCCAGATTTTTTAACTATTACTCGCAGTTCTATCAATCTGAGAATAAGACTTCTGATCTTACAGTTTTTGGACAGACTTAAGCATGCACAGCTGGATATGGACACTGTGCTTAATCTGGATAGACAAATCACCTTGAAAAAAAGTATTGGTAGTCATTAATTCTCTAAATTGCATAAAGCTCCAAATGAGTTTACGGTAGAATTTTATAAAGCATTCTCTGTTGAACTGGTGCCCTGACTATGTAAACATTACACAGTTTTGTTTGGAAGGGGGCTGCTCGTGGTACTTTTCAGAGGCGGTATGCAGGTTATCCCCATGTCTTCTGCTAAGTAGATGTACGTGCATAATATATCCTATTTTATAAACCTCGAGGGTATTGGCTTAGTTGCAGTGTCGCATGTAAGTGTTAGTAGGGGAAAGAAAAGGCAGTTTAGGAATGTTCTGGGGTAGGGTTTGAAAGTGCATGCACAAATTGCTATTTTGTAAGTTGTATACCTTCATAAAATTAGCAAACTTGTCCACACAATTTTACACCTGCTAATTGACTCACTCAGTTGAAAGCATACTTGGCCTTTGTTTTCAGTTTTTAGGTGAGAGGTCTCCATGAACTGTTTGGGGGTTTAGAGTGAAGCATTAGAGGCTCTCGGTGAACCAGTAGAGAAATTGGTTAACTGGTGATTCCAAAAATGCACACAAGTAATATTTTCAGGCATGGAGTATGCACATAGGGGTGGATTTTAAAAGGGTTACGCGCATAACCCCGAGAATCTGCTCCTGTGCGCGCCGAGCCTATTTTGCATAGGCCCGGCGACGCATGCAAGCCCTGGGACGCGTGTATGTCCCGGGGCTTGAAAAAGTGGGCGGGGAGTGGGTGGGGCGAGGCGGGGTGGGGCTGGAGCCTCCAGGAACAGCGGCCATTTTCCGCTGTGCCCGGGATCGCGGGCCAGCCGTTGGTAGGCATGCGTAAGCTATGCCTGGCCGGAGGCAGGTGCAACTTATCAGATAAAGGTAAGGGTTTTTTTTTAGGTAGGTTTGGGGGGCAGGTTAGGTAGGGGAAGGGAGGGGAAGGTGGGGGGGGAGGGGCGGAAGGAAATTTCCCTCCGGTCGCTTCGATTTCGGAGAGGCCTTGGAGGGAACAGAGGAAGGCTGCACAGCTCGACGCGTGTGTGCACCCCCTTGCACGCGCTGACCCTGGATTTTATAACATGCGCGCGGCTGCGCACGTATGTTATAAAATTGGGCGTATATCTTTAAATCTGGCCCATATTTTATAAAATTCCTGCCTCCAAATTTAATTCTGGATTATTACAGACGTTAAATATCTTGGGCGTAATTTTATAAAATGGATAGGGAAAATGATGGTAATTTTAAAACGAGCATGTACGCATCCATACAAATCTGAATCAGCATGCAAGCAAAGAAACGCCGAAGTTTTTAATCGTGCGCACACTATGTTTTAAGATGCATCAACTGTGTGAAAGTATACTCCTAATTTTAAGAGGTTACTCAGCACGCATGTCTTCCATAGGACTTTGTCTGCTTTTACGTGCATATGTCTGTGGATTTTAAAACACGCTTGCATGAGCCACTGTCCCAGCTTTCCATTTCGTCCACCAGTTTGTCCAGTTATTATCGAGATCTTTCAGATCCCTTTGGTTCTTCATCTTGCACACTGCCCAGTTGACCTGGACCTCTCACCCTGTCCAATAAGCCCTAGAACTTGAGATCCACAGATTTGCTCCTCATTAAGAGCAACAGTAAAGTTATACAGATATCTCGTGTAAGCACGCTGCGGTTTTCAGTTTTAAAATATGGAGATATGCGCATTAGTGTTGACCTCGTCACAGAATGCCAATGCCCTACACATGCTCCACCTCTTTACTCTCTTATTCCTCATGCGCGCATGGGTACATAAGCAGGTACGTTGCGGCTTTTTAAAATCTGCGTTGCTCATGTGCGGCTCACATACGTGCGTATGTGGCCATTTTTGCACAAGCAATGTTTTTAAAATGGGACCTGTGATTGCATAGGTCTGTACTATTTTATTTATTTATTTATTTTATTTAAAATCTTTTCTATAGCGTCATTAAGATAAGTACCATCACAATGGTTTACAATAAGGCACATAAATTAATGTTACTAAATATATCAAATTATATCCATTAAACAGGTACCATAAAGGTTTGGTAACATAATTGTATAATAATTATAATTTGGTAATGTGATAAATCTTGTCCAAATCTATCTGTATCCATTTTGAATACAAGCATAGCTTAATAATTGAATCTTATCCTTTAGTGGAGAGAAAAAAAATAAAAATAAAAACACACATATTGATTAAGGAGATGTGTGTGGGTGTTCTAGTGTCTGCTCTCTGTATTTTCCTGGATTCTTTTCTCATTCTCTTTGTGATAAGCTTGTTTAAAGAGCCAGGTGTTTAAACTTTTTCTAAAGGTTTTGATGTCTCTTTGTAATCTGATCTCTAAAGGCATGGTGTTCCATAGTATAGGACCTGCTAAGGATAGCACTCTTTCTCTTACTTGGGTTAGTCTTGCTGTTTTGACTGAAGGAACTGTTAGGAGTGCTTTGTTGGCTGATCTCAAGTTTCTGTGAGGGTATCAAGTGTATGAGAAGGGCTGTTTTCAGCCATTCTTCTTTTTCGTTATGTATTAATTTATGTATGGTGCATAGTGTTTTGTACTGTATTCTTTGTTCAATAGGTAACCAGTGTAATTCAGCTAGGGTTTCAGTGATGTTGTCTCTCTTACTTTTACCGGCCAAAATTCTTGCAGCAGTGTTTTGTAATATTTGGAGTGGTCTTAGTGTGGTGTATGGTAAACCCAGAAGTAGGGCCTTACAGTAGTCAGTGCTTGCAAAAATTAAAGCTTGTAACACTGATCGAAAGTTGTTAGTTGTTAGTAGTGGTTTTAGTCTTCTGAGAATCATGAGTTTGGCATATTCTTCCTTTACTTTTAAAGATATGTGTTGTTTCATGCTTAGTTCCGTGTCAATTATTACTCAGAGGTTCCGTACTTTCTCTGCTAATTCTATTTTTTGGTTGTTTTTGAGTGTGATTGGGTTTTGAATGATCTCTATGTTTCTACGTTCTAAGTGTATGAATTCTGTTTTCTCTATGTTAATGACTAATTCCATTTGGTTTAGTAGCTGTTTGATGATATCTAGATACATGTTAGCTATGTTTAAAGTTTTTTCAATTGTGTCCTCGAGGGGTAGTATTAATTGAATATCATCAGCGTATATGTAATGTGTGATGCCCAGACCAGCCAGCAGGTGACATAATGGCAATAGGTGTATGTTGAAGAGTGTAACGGATAAGGCTGATCCCTGAGGTACTCCTATTTGAATGTGTGTACTGAAACATTTGCATGCACTTTTAGAGCAGAAATATGTGGTATTCTATAAACTGTACTGCTTCCACCACAAAATCTCTATGGGCCCACTTACATGCACAAATGGTGTATCACAGCCAGTTTTGAAAGTTGAAATCTTGAAATTCAAAGGTACCTGCAGTATTTTACCCTCCTGATCTAAATATGCCCCTTGCAATATCTTTCTAAAGTGTCTAAAAGTATGCATGCTGTGAAATACAGTGCGTATTTTTAGAGGGCAATTTTCAAAGGAATGTGGCAGGATAAATAGTTGCCTGGGTAAATTCCTTGACTCAAATGTCCTTTCCTATCATAGCCTGCTACAATAAATATGTGCAGAAAGCAGGTACTGAACAGTCAGCTCCCACTTTCTTAATGCGCCATGCATTAAGCACTTTAGCAAGGAGGTGCTGGGTTCGCTTGCGCACCCCCTAGGCCTCCTTGCTAACGAGAACCCAATCGGCATCGGCCATCCGCCGGTTAGGAAAACTGATGCCGAGCTTATCGGTTTCCCTAAACGCCGCACAGCCGCAGGGTTCAGGAATTGGACGCTTGTCAGTTGAGCATCCATTTCCTGCACCCGACTGCCGGTGGGTATTTTTTTTTTTTTTAACTTTATTTTGTTTTGTTTTTCTTCCTACTTAATGTCGCAATGATAATATCGGGAGTGAATAACTAATAGCTTTGATCGCATGTATTTGCATGTGATGAGCGCTATTAGATTTACTCCACGTTGGACGCACGTTGTAGAGGCGCTAAACCCCTTATTCAATAATGGGATTAATTAGCGCCTATACAATCTTCATCCACCTGTGGGTTATGCAGTGCGCTCGGCTGAACACAGTGTATTGCATCGGCCCCTGTGTGTGCTGATTCACAGTGCATGTACTTTTAGCCATGGCAAAAAGGGATGGGCAGGGCCATGAGGATTGTAAAGAACTCACAAGGATTTCATTTTTAAATACACGTATTTAGCCTGCATACTCTGCACGTGGGAGGTCTTTCCCTATGGAAAATGAGTAGCAGTAGTCATAGAAAACTGGGAGTAGTTTTCAAAGGGGGTTTCACATCTAAATATATGCTAGTAAGGGTAATATATGTGGAGATTAATGCTAGTATTTTATAAACTGTGTGGTGAGAGCTGCACAGTGTATAAAACAAGTAGTTCTGCTCCAAAATTATGTGCATATGTTTTAGTACAGACAAATATTTCCAATGCAAAAAACCTCATACTTTCTCTACCTATTATGCAAACATACTAGAGATGTGATTAAGCCAAACGTTTTGGTTTGGCCTTAGTTATCGGCCTGCCGTGGGAAATTTCCCACGGTTCGGGCCGATTTTTTTTCGGCTGTCCTGAACCAACCCCCCCCCCCCCCCTCAACCCTTCAGATTTAATTAATTACAACTCCCCACCCTAACGACCCCTGCAAAGACATACCAAACATCCCTGGTGATCCAGTGGGGGTCCTGGGAGCGATCTCCTGCTCTTGGGCCATCAGCTGCCAGTAAACAAAATGGCACCGGTGGCCCTTTGCCCTTACCATGTGACAGGGGCTATCGGTGCCATTGGCCAGCCTCTGTCACATGGTAGGAGCAATGGACGGCCGGCGCCATCTTAAAAAGTGGCGCAGGCCATCCATTGCTCCTACCATGTGACAGGGGCTGACCAATGGCACCGATAGCCCATCACTTGGTAAGGGTAAAGGACCATTGGCACTATTTTGATTAGTGGCAGCTGATGGCCCGAGAGGGTAAGATCACACCAGGGACTTTTGGTAAGCATTGGGGGGGGGGAGGGGGGTCGGGAGGGTGCGGGGGTTGCAATTAATTACATTTGAAGGGTTGAGGGTGGGTTTAGTTGTTTTTTTTTTTTAATGTGCCCTTTCTCCCCCCCAAAAATAAGAAAACCGCACACAATTTCGTGGGTTTCCTATTGTTTCGTCAGCCCCCCCGAAATGCAATAAAATAGGAAATATCATCTATATTTCCTATTTGGTCGCAAATGAATGCACATCCCTAAAACATACACATGTATGTTTTAGGTGTGTAAAAAAACTCTAACACATACATGTAATAACCCAGCTTATATAAGGAGGCAGGTTATTTTATATACATGCATGCCATTTTGAAAAAAACTTTATTGTGCATGCATTTGAAATCAGAAGTTTGACAATATCTTCACCTGTTCATCCAGTCCATCTCAACCGTCTAGCATTTGAACCACTACTTGTTCATCCTGACATCCCACTCAAAAACTGCAGACAGCAGACAAGTCTGATGTAATGTACTCAAGCCAATTAGCAAGTGTAAAAGTATATATCTCTTAAAAAAAATACCAGCTATCTTGTGTACTTCTGAACCCTGCCTCAGAATGCCCCCTAGCCCTCCCCTTTTTCCCCCCTGGTAAAAAAGACATGCATGAAATAGAGAATGTGTGCGTACATACGACATGTATAAAATAGAATATGTGCAAGTACATGCAACTAATAGTATGTTACATTTACGAACATAACTCCTTTGTTAATTACCTCCTTGTGCATATATGCTACTTATAAGCATGAAACCCCTCTGAAAATGTGCTCGTTTTGTAAGTCCAAGCATACATTGAAGCCATGGAGCTGCAAGCTCTCCCTGCTTTTAAAACATTGCTCCCGAGCTAGGCAAAAGAGGGCTATTTTCAGCCAAGTTATTTTACTTGGGCAAATGACTTTGAAAACTGTCCAAGTTTTATATTTTCTGTATTTTACTTATCTCTCTGTTTATGGTTTTTTAATGTCGTTACTTCATTTTCATGGATTTTAGAGAAGACATTATTTTCTTTGGAATAATTGATTTAATTAATCATAAATGACAGGTAATTTACTGTTCTATTGTTGTTCAGTTTTCTACATTTAGAAATATTGTCAGTCTTTTGGAAATGTGATGTTAATTTTTGTATTTAGGTTCTTTGCTTATAGAGAATTTCCTTCTTGATTTGATACAGCAACATGTTTTCTATCAGCTGATAATGATGTATTTGCCCAGAGAAGTAAACATGCCAGGAGGAATTTATGAAAACAGTATTATCTTTGTGAATGTTGTGTACATGCATAATACACCTTACACAGGACTGTTCTTTTCATCATTTCCCTAGTCACAGATCACTGCTTTGTGATCAAAATATGTATTAGCTTTCCCTAACTTCTCTAGGGTCAGATCAATTGGTTTTTTTCTTCTCCATTGTTTATCATTTTGGATTGGATTTTTCTAATGTTAAGTGTGCATGATTAATGTCCATTTTCTTAAATCATAAATATGAAATGCAATTGAGTATTTTATTATATCTTTCTATCTTCCTTTTCTAGCATATGAATACCCTTAATCTGTATTCCTGTATTGTGACTGTAGGTGCATTTTGTGATTGTTGATTTTGGTGGACCACGGGCTCCTCCCATAAACCACCACACTTAACCCTTGGGCCAGGACTCTCTCAGTGATCCCCAACGCTAGACTGCCTCCCTCTTTAGAGCAATGGGATGCCACACCTCAACATGGCAGGAACCCCCCATCCGCTGACGCCACCAGGTCATGATCCTCCTAGGCTGCATGTGTGCCCAATGTCATCAGTCATAAAGGGTCCATGGTGGGAAACACTTGAAGGCACTTCCTGATGTCATCACTGTTCTGGCCTTTAAAAGGCCCCTGCAGAAGCTCCACCAGTGCCTCGGCAACAGGTTTCCCTACTGTTGAGAAGTTTCAGTTGCACTGTGTTCTTTGCATTTCTAGAGTTCCTTTTCTTCATCTTCCATTCCAGGGGTCTTTGATTTCATCTTCAGTCCAGTTCTTCATCTTTGTCTTCCGTTCTAGTAGTCCTTGTCTTCGTCTCCAGTTCCTATGTTCAGTTCCTCAGTCTTCAGCTCTCTACGTCACCTCATCTGCCTGACTGCTCTTCTCCTTGCTTTCCTGTTCTGCCTATCCTTCCCACCTTTCCTTTCAGAAGGATAACGATCCCACTTGGTGATGGCATTTAGACCCCGATAGTCAATGCATGGTCTTAGCGACCCGTCCTTTTTACCTACAAAAAAGAAGCTCGCCCCTGCTGGAGATTTTGAAGGTCGGATAAATCCTTTTGTCAGGTTCTCCGAGATGTATTCGGACATTGCCTGAGTCTCTGGTAGTGATAAGGGGTATAACTCTTCCCCGAGGAGGTGTCGTTCCTGGTAAAAGCTCAATGGCACAATCAAATGGCCGATGTTGAGGCAGGATCTCCACCTTCATCTTGGAAAATACGTCGGAGAAGTCGGCATATGGTGCAAAAGAGGGAGAACGGACACTCTCGGAACCTTCCGGCAGTTAGTGAAGCAGAAGGGGCTCCATTTCACGATCTGTACTGTGTTAACATGCATAATAAATAAATACATAAAGTTTGCTATACAAACATGAGTGCCTCCCTGGGTCCCAGAACTATGAAGAAATAATGATAAGAAGATTGCAATGGAAATTTTGGTTTTTCTCTATGTGTTGGATGTCCAAGTAGTTGGACATCACAGCTGATTGTGGAGCTGGTGATGGTGCTGCAAATCTTCATTCCAACGCTGATGCTGCTGACGGTGTCTCACCTCCTTGGCTTGCCAGATGGTTGTTCCTCCTTTACCATTGGAAGATGTGTTGAAGTTGAAAAAAACAAACCCTGATCTCCTTATAAATGTGTACTATTGTTACATAGCCAGTCTCATTTTGTTTTTGCAGGGTATCTTTCACTAAGTACCCTCCTCTACATCTACCCTCCTTCACATACCCCTTCACTCCCCTTCACAACCCCCTCCCTTTACCCCACCTCTTCCTTCACCCCACTCCTTCACCCCTCTTCCTTCATACCCCCTTCATAACCCCCTCACCTCATCTTCCTTCACAACCCCTTCACACACACCCCTGTGACTACAATAAACACACACTTTCAACTGTAAAACTTTTTAAATTTCCTATAAAACATTTCTATGTACAGGTCTTTAATAACAAAAGGCTGGCCCATTTGTGTCATATATTCCTAACTCTTAGGGCAAAACAGGGAGGATGCCATACTTGGGGGGGAATAGGGGAGAGGCCCGGGGTGTGCCTCGTCAGCTGGAGGTGTCTGCATTCTCCGATGTTCCCGGGGGGGGGGGGGGGGGAATCCAGTTTGCCCCTGTGGCGGCTGCTGGTGGGGAGCTGGGCCTGGTCCTTCCCTCTTCTTTTTCAGGTTCTGGAGCATTTTAAAACAAAAGCAGGGTTCATAATGAAGTGTATATTAATGTGGAGAAACAGGTAATCTATGTAAGAACATTGCCCATTTGCATGGAAGATTCACTTACCACCAGGCCCAGCCCGTTCAGTACGCAGCCGCTCAATCCACCTCCTCTTCATGAGGCGCAGCCCCCGGGCCTCCTTCAGGTCCTCTTATAGGAAAAAATGTGAAGACTACCATGGGTGTGCTCTGTAGGTGCTAATTGGACTTGCATACATATGCATGAGCATTGCAAAATACATGCCGCCCACGACGCATCCTGCCCTGCGTGTGTTTATGCCCACATGCGTGCATGTTTTAAAATCTATCCCATATTGCTTTTAATATCGCCGGTTAGCCATTTAGATGGATACATTTTCAGTTATCCGACTAAATGGCTTTTGAATATTGACATCTTTAAATTCATTCTAAATTGGCAGAAGAGATCAAGTGAATTATCAAATGTTATACTTTACAGCATTATCTGGCTTGCCAAGATTGATAGCATTACTATAAAGTATAGGGATGTGCATTCGTTTGTGATGAAATAGGAAATATAGACGATATTTCCTATTTTGTTACGGTTCGGAGGGTCCCCGAAACAATAGGAAAACCCACGACATTTCTTGTGGGTTTTTTTTTTTTTTGGGGGGGGGGGAGGGAGATAGGGCACATAAGATTAAAAACAAAAATGAAACCCAACCCTTCAGATTTAATTAATTACAATCCCCCAGCCTCCTGACCCCCCCCCCCCCCAAACTTGCCTAAAGTCCCTGGTGGTCCAGCGGGGGTCCTGGGAGTGATCTCCCCCTCTCGGGCCATTGGCTACCACTAATCAAAATGGCTCTGGTGGCCCTTTGCCCTTACCATGTGACAGGGGCTCTCTGTGCCATTGGCAGGCCCCTGTCACATGGTAGGAGCAATGGATGACCGGCGCCATTTTTACTGGGAGCTGACGGACTGAGAGCAGGAGATCACTCCCGAGACCCCGCTGGACCACCAGGGACTTTAGGTAAGTTTTTTTTTTGGGGGGGAGGGGAGGGTGGGGAATGGAATTAATGAAATCTGAAGGGTTTGGGGTGTTTTGGGGTTTTTTTCGGTTCGGGACAGCCGAAAAAAAAATTGGCCCGAACCACGGGAAACAAAATTTCCTGTGGCATGCCGATAACGAAGGCTGAACCAAAAGGTTCGGCCGAATCACATCTCTAATAAAGTATACATATAGACCTCTTCTAAATTTAGAGACTGTAGGTGCACTTTTGTTTGTTCTTAGCTTCTTCTGCTTAACCTTTACCATTATTCATTTTGGATGGATGTTCTGCTATATGATTTGACTATTCCTTTAAGTGAATGTGTTGAGAGAGAATACCTTTATAGAGGGGATAGCCCTGATCTATAAATCTGGAGTTAAGCGTGTGATTTTATGATCGAGGACAGACTTAGAAAGAAGGACCTTTCCTGTGTTCTGGGTATATCCCATAAGGCCTACTGGTTCTTTCAGTCTCTCCTTTCACAATGGAATTAAATGTGTCAAGATCTACTACTAGGCACAAATGCCTAGTGTGTGTGATTTATTATGTCAGTTCAGCTGTAAGGAACTAAACTGAACTAATCTGACACGTCTTCCCATTTGGTTCAAATGAATAAACATCTCTCATATCAAGTTACTTTCTACAATTATTAAGTAGCAAGTCATTACCCAATAGTAAGTGAATGCAGACATTATTTTATATTGAACTCATTTTATTGTTAGATTAAATGTTTTGTAATATTAAGCAAGCCAATTGTTACATGATCTTTTAAAAAATGTGCCTCCGAAAAGTGCAGAATTTAATTTGTAGAGGAGACGGTAATTGTAGCAGGCATACAACTGCTTATAAAACTGAGCTGAACAAATCCAGGTGGAGCAGAAAATTAAAAGCACCTGTGTAATATCATATTTATAGAGGATTCTGGAAATGAGATGCTCTAGTAAACGTGAATTTCTAAATGAAGAATCCAGCTTGCATCACAACAATGAGCTATTATTTCCCCTCTAATGATTGTCTCCCAGAATGCTTTCCTCCTCTAGATGCATTTTTGTGGATAGGGAAGGTAGAAACAATTACTGTTTTCACTTGCTTTGCATTGTCTTTCTTGACTTTTACTTCCCTGCTGGCTGTGTCAGAGTAAAATTGGCTTACAGGGCAAATGTGGAGAAGTGATGGAAGAGATGGAAAGACAATGTTGGCGATTCCCAGATGGGTGTTATGTTAACTTACCTCCAGTCCATTCCTGTCTCATATGCAACTGCTCCAGCTAGTCCCATTTCAAGTATCATAGTTCCCAAGCCATCTTCTTGAGGTCTTCAATTTATGTAGATGAGAAGTTTGAATATGCTCCTAGTTGCATGTTCCTGGTTCAATGGCATACACAATAGTAAGCTTCCATTCATAGAAATAAAATGCCAAAAAGAACACATACAATTGCTTAACAAACAAATCTCACAACTGACATACATTTTATACTAACTTCTACTATAATTAATATCAATGCATATATAATACAACAGTTAAATTTATACAGCAACAGCATGTACACAATTTTAATAAAATTATTTATATCTGCAAAGTGAAAAATCTATATATCAAATGTTATATCTCACATATTTATAAAAATAAAATCACCCATTCAACCACATCATCCATTTATTACCCCACTCATAATACAAACCACCATACTCATACATACAATATAATAACCATAGGATAATACATAATCTTTCTAAAGACCAACTTTTCATATAAAAACAACAATAATGTTTCAAAACCAATTATTTCATGTGAAAACATCAATCTTGCTCTTATTTGTAATGCTTTTCTCTTGCTAGAATCTTCAAATCTGTTATTTAAATAATGCCCAACATAGGGACCTTCATTTCACCCACCTTGGCTTGTTCAGGGGACAAACTTCTCCAAAGCATTAATAGAATTGTGTATTTAATGTATGAAACATAACAACAATATTGTGAATCAATTCATTCATAACAACCTCATCTAAACTTATAAAGACTGTACTTCTACAAAGAAAACCTTAACATTGTTTTCCAGCTATCTCTGCACATGTAGGATATGTGTATCACAGCCACTCTTATGTCTAGTTCACAACGAATGCCTTCTAATGCTTGAAACCAATTTGTAAAACACCTAAAAAGCAAAATAACTAAATTAAATCTATGATTGTACAGAGAAACCCATAAATTAATACCTACATTTGTATTTGTATTTTATAGGTTTCCATTCATGCCAGTTAACCCATGAACCATCCTAACAGTGGCTCTCTCACTATTTCTTCTGACATGAAAAGCAAGTTTGCTTATCGTAAACAGTGTTTTCCATGGAAAGCAGGAAGAATTAGCCATGCTGTCTGGTGCAGAACTTCGCATAGAACGTTGAAAAACTTTCCTCTCTCGCTCCTGTGTGACTGCGCAGTTGCTTACCGTGTAAATGACTCTTCTTCAGCAGTTCATAACATAGAAAAAAGGAACAGGAGTGTATAGAGAGAGAATATTGGTAGAATAAAAGATAAACTATCCAAGGAGGTGGGAGGGAAAGCATGGGTAATTCATCCTGCTATCCATGGAAAACACCATTTATGGTAAGCAAACTTGCTTTTTTCCGCAGATGAGCCAGCTAAATTAGGCATATTGTCTGGGAGCTCCTAGCCCAGAATCTAAAGCATAGGATACTCCTTAAGAGAAAAAACATATATATGCAAACAAGTTGTTTTTTTTTTAAGGTATGAGGAAGACCTGTGTTACGTAGAGATGTGATTTGGCTGAACCTTTAGTTCAACCTTTGTTATTGGCCCGCCGTGGGAAATTTCATTTTCCCGTGGTTCGGGCTGATTTTTTTTCTGCTGCTCCGAAAAACCCCCCAAACCCACTCCAATAATACAAGATGCCTTTCTACTCAAGTGGACGGGACACCTGCATTCCCTCCAATTGCATTGTTAACTCTAGTATTGCAGAAATACGTAGCAGACGAGTTGGATCTCAATCTCATAGCACTGGTGTAGCCCAGGCAACCTGGGTACACCTACCTAATGCATCTCTCCATACATCCATCGATCCTTCTGCTGAACCATCGAGACCTTCTATCACAGGATCACTAATTCACCCGATGCAAGACTCCCTTCATTTAACTGCAAGGAGATTGAAAGAGACATATTAAACCATCTTCAAATTCCAATGGAGATTAAGGACATTCTCATTTCATCAAGAAAACCATCCACAAGGAAGAATTATGCAGCCAAATAGCAGAGGTACCATCATTGGTGCGTGTCAACAGGTCTTAACCCTGTTTACACCTCATCAGAACATCTACTCAAATTATCTACATTACCTCTATGTTTCTGGTTTAGCCATTTTCTCCATAAGGGTACATCTCAGTGCCATAGCGGCATACCATTCATCCATACAAAGAGCACTCATATCTACTCACCCCCTTGTATCTTGCTTCATGAAGTGTGCCTTAAAGCTCAGACCACCAATCACAAAACCGGTAATACCGTGGGACTTAAATGTGGTTTTGGAAGCATTAATGCTCCCACTTTTTGAATCAATGCAAACATCATTAAAATTTCTCACATGGAAGGTATTATTTCTGTTGGCCATAACATCTGCTCGATGAGTCAGTGAACTTCATGCTCTAGTCCACTACTCCACTTACCTCCAATTCTTTCATGACAAAGTAACCTTGCAAACTCATCCATCCTTCCTTCCAAAGATAGTTTCAAATTTCATCTAAATCAGACCATTACTTTGCTGACCTTCTTCCCGAAACCACACTCCAATAGTCGGAAGCCCTACTGCACATGCTAGACTGTAAAAAAACATTAGCCTATTAAAAACAAAGAACTACCAATACATACACGGGCGGATTTTAAAAGCCCTGCTTGCGTAAATCCGCTCAGATTTACACGAGCAGGGCCTTGCGCGCCTATTTTGCATAGGCTGCCGGCGCGCGTAGGTCCCGGGTTTTTTGAAGGGGGCGTGTCGGGGGCGGGACTGGATGATGCGGCATTTTGGGGGCGGGACCGGGGGCGTGGTCCAGGCCTCCGGACCAGCCCCCAGGTCGGAAGACGGCGCGCGTAGATTTACGTCTGCTTCTCGTAGGCATAAATCTAGGGACAAAGGTAAGGGGGGGTTTAGATAGGGCCGGGGGGGTGGGTTAGGTAGGGGAAGGGGAGGGGAGGGCGAAAGGAAGTTCCCTCCAAGGCCGCTCCGATTTCGGAGCGGCCTCGGAGGGAACGGAGGTAGGCTGTGCGGCTCGGCACACGCAGGCTGCCCAAAATCGGCAGCCTTGCGCATGCCGAGCCGCGCAGCCTGCCTCCGTTCCCTCCGAGGCCGCTCCGAAATCGGAGCGGCCTTGGAGGGAACTTCCTTTCGCCCTCCCCTCACCTTCCCCTCCTTTCCCCTACCTAACCCACCCCCCCCCGGCCCTATCTAAACCCCCCCTTACCTTTGTCCCTAGATTTACGCAGCAGGCGCAAACAAAAGTACGCGATCGCGCTTTTTAAAAAAATCTACCCCACAGCGTATCATAGAACATAGGAGCAGTATCAAAAGGAAAATTGAGTCGAAACCACTTGTTCAGCATGCTATCCGAATGAATCACAATTTTAAAGATTTTAAATTTTGTGTGATACAGCAGCTAACCCCCAATTGGCGAGGTGGTGATCTGGATAAACGGCTGTTACAATTAGAGCAGAAATATATTTTCAAATTCAATACTATGGAACCGAATGGCCTTAATTTAGAAATTGATTATTCTGTCTTTTTATGATTTTTTTTTAGAATTGGTTTGGTTTTTTTGAAATATTTGTTTATCTGATGATTCTGCATTCTGTTTGTTGTTTTTAATTAATATATTTTATGTATGCGGTAATATAATATTTAATGTATACAAGTAATTACATATTTTATAGGTTCTTTTTATGGAGTTCTCATAACTTTTGTATCATTATTTTTTATACATAATTTTTATATTTTATATTTTTATGGGCAGCAATATATAAGCAACATGAATTGATATAGTTTTATACAACTGTCCTCCAATTGAGTGCAGGCACTGGCTATTTACAGATTTGCTTAACTTTTTATTAATATTTCCTTTATATAAAACATATTAGTTGTTCTTTTTATCATTTTTATTATCATTTATTTTATTTATTTATTTATTTAAAGTCTCTTTTATACCGATGACCGTTCACACATCGCATCGGTTTACAATTAAACAGTAACAGATGGGCGGAAACCCTTACATATAACATTGTAAAACAGCGTAACTTTTGGGCGGGGCCCTTACATGTAACTGATAAAAAGGAGGCTAAAACTTGGAAGGGTATAGAGCTGACTATACTGGGCAGAGTCCATGTAGTCAATAAATAGATACAGCATAATCACTATATACATATAAGAACAAAACTATAAACAATAGATAATGACATAAATAGCCGATTCAAAAGTACCAAATCGAAGGGCATAATACAGATTCCACAGGGTCGAATTCCTTAGTCATATAGTAGGATTATTAGTTAAAAAGAGTTTTAGTAGAACAGGGGGGTTTAAGTAATGGCTGGTGAAATCTGGTAAGCTTGCTGGAAGAGCCATGTTTTCAGTTTTTTTTTGAAGGTAGGAGTGTATGTTTCCAGGCGTATATCAGAGGCGTATATCAGAGGCGTATATCAGAGGGCGTATATCAGAAGGTAGGAGTGTATGTTTCCAGGCGTATATCAGAGGCGTATATCAGAGGCGTATATCAGAGGGCAACAATATTGCATATATATAAGCTTTTTTACATTGTAATTCATATTGGGGTAGGCTTTAGTATTTACAAATTAACATGGTGTGTTTAAATGTGCATCAGAAACGGGTGGATTTTAAAAACCCTGCTCGCGTAAATCCGCCCGGATTTACGCGAGCAGGGCCTTGCGTGCCGGCGCGCCTATTTTCCATAGGCCGCCAGTGCGCGCAGGTTCCGGGATTTGTCGAAGGGGGTGTGTCGGGGGCGGGACCCGATGATGCTGTGTTTCAGGGGCGGGATGTGGCATTTTGGGGGCGGGGCCGGGGGCATGGTGCTGGCCCAGGGGTGTGGTCCAGGCCTCCGGACCAGCCCCCGGGTCGGAGGACAGCACGCCAGCAGTCCGCTGTCATGCGTAGATTTACGTCTGCTTCTCGCAGGTGTAAATCTAGGAACAAAGGTAAGGGGGGGGGGCTTTAGATAGGGCCGGGGGGGTGGGTTAGGTAGGGGAAGGTGAGGGTAGGGCAAAAGGAAGTTCCCTCCGAGGCCGCTCCGATTTCGGAGCGGCCTCGGAGGGAACGGAGGCAGGCTGCGAGGCTCGGCGCGCGCCGGCTGCCCAAAATCGGCAGCCTTGCGCGCGCCGATCCAGGATTTTAGAGGATACGCACGGCTATGCGTATATCTTATAAAATCCAGCGTACTTTTGTTTGCGCCTGCTGCGCAAACAAAAGTACGCAATCGCGCTGTTTTTAAAAATCTACCCTAAAGTGTACAATTGAGCTCATTTCTACTTAGTTTGTAAGGTAGTTTAATACACAGTTAGTCGGTATTAGGGTAAGCAATGTTGCAACCAGATTTCTTTAAAGGCTAAATATCACTTTAGAAGTATCTTTCACAGTAATATTGTAATCACGTTTTTAATTTTCGATTTAATAAATAGTGTGTTCGTTGTATTGTTTACATACGGGTCCCTCTCAGCCACTCCCACTATTTGATTGACAAGTCATTTTGGCGTGGTTTTTAAGTTATTTAAAGTCACTGCAATATTTCAATTATGTTCTACATCACCATTTAATATTTAATATTTTTTAAGATAATAAATAGTTTTTTAGATGTAATATTTACACACGGGTTCCCTCTAAGCCACTCCCACTATCTGATTGACAAGTAGTTTTGGCGCATTTTTCAAGTTATTTAAAAGTCAATCTGATGTTGTGAATCTTGGTCTATACCTGAGCTGAGACTATGCACGTCGGCACTTCCATCTAAGTAAGTAATAGATATATTTATTTTAATAAAAGATTTAAAAGCACATGCTGTTTTCAGTGATACTTTGCGTATTTGGTCTTTGCTAAGAAAGTTGTTATGCCGCTTTGAGTTTTGAGATGACAATAAGTATATATTAGAGAAGCATATAATCGATATTTTTAACATTAGGGAAGCAAATAATCGATAGTTTTTATATTTTAGATAAGGTAACTTCTTCTCTTTCTTTCTTTCTTTTTTTTTTTTTTTTTTTTAAATCGTTTGCAAAGAATTTTTTTGCCATCGATTGTGTCAGTTGGGTGATCTGGACTCTGCCGGCAAACGCTTTTACTTTGACACTTAGTGTCAATATACACCAGGATAGTATATAATTCAGTGTCTCTGCGGTATAAGGAAGTTAATTAATTTTTTATCAATACATTAAAAATAATTTATGTTGGCGTTTGACAGGACCCTATGCTATGGCACTAAGATTAGCATTAGTTCTATTAAACACGCTGTTGAAATAACATAGACTGGTAGACATATTACGCTTATTATTAAAAGTGTTTTTTGTGCCTGTCAGCAGTATTTGTCCAGACTGAGTCTTTTTTGATGGCATAATTAACGTTTTTTATACAGTTTTTAAATGCTAGTCTTATATAGTAGTCAGTGCCTTCTTTTTTTTAAGATACATCGGAAGGACAGTTCTTATGACATACTAGTATACAGATATTCAAAGAAACGTTTTTAGGATAGTTTTAAAGATATAGTAATATACATATTTTCAATATTACACGTATTTTTTAAGATATGGATATTTCACACAATTAAGAGCGTGAGGTTTTGAGTTCATATTCTGTTCATTTAGGCTTTATTTGCTGCACATACAAAATAAAAAATAAAACTTTATTTTGGGGACCTTACGTATACATTCTTTGGGGTCCCTATATTTTTTAATAAAAGATTCGTAGTGTGAGAATTAGGAAAATTGTGCATTAGTTACTTTTGCTATTATCAATATTCATATGCAGAATTATTATTTATTTATTTTCAGATTATTAGATAATTGAAGGTTTTTCCATAAGCGAATTGTTGATATATAGAAAAAAAGAACCTCTCCATACAGGTACAAATATTGTTTTTATTTAACTAGCATCTTTTTGATTGATTTTTATGAAGTGCAATTTGAGATTTTTGTTTTAGTCTTTGGTAACTTTTAATGTTATTTTAAATTTATTTTATGTTGTAATTTTTATTTTTATTTTTTTTTATTTATTTAATTTTATATACCGGCAACCGTTTGCACATCGTGCCGGTTTACAAGTAACTTACAACAAAATATATATAGGCATAGCCTTTACAGAGAACGGTATATAACATAAATGCAGTAACAGAAAAATTAACTAAATAACTAGGGGAGGGATGGAGGGGGGTAGTCGAGACAAAAGGGGGGGCAGGGGGAGGGTGCAAACAGATACATAGGGATAAGATATGAATAGGGATTCGAGGTAGAAATATGTACACTGGTTATATACAAAAATTGTATGAATCTTTAGAGGGGGAGGGTGTTGGGTGTAGGTCCTGAATGGGGGGTGTTGGAGAGAGATGATGGTTGGGCTAGTGTGTTAGTTGGTGAAGATGATGAAGAATGGGGGTATGCTTGGAGGAAAAGCCAAGTTTTGAGTTTCTTTTTGAAAGTAGGTGTGGAGGTTTCGGTGCGTAGGTCAAGAGGCATAGAGTTCCAGAGGGAGGGGCCTGCAAGGGAAAGGGCTCTATTGGTGGTGGAGATGAGTCTAGTGGATTTTATGGAAGGAGGGATAAGAGTTCCAAGGAGGGAAGCACGGGTGGGTCTTGTGGAGGTACGAGGGAGGAAGGGTGGGTTTAGCCAGTTGTAGTGTTCGTTAGTAATACTTTTGTGGATGAGGGTAAGGGTCTTGTAAATAATTCGTGAGTGAATGGGAAGCCAGTGGAGATCAATGAGGGTGGGAGTGATGTGGTCTTTCTTGTTGACATTGGTGAGGATGCGTGCAGTAGCGTTTTGGAGGAGTTGTAGAGGTTTGATGTGGGTAGAAGGGAGTCCAAGTAGGAGAGCGTTACAGTAGTCAATTTTTGAAAAAATTATGGATTGGAGTACCGTACGGAAATCGGAAAAGTAGAGAAGGGGTTTGAGTTTTTTGAGGGTTTGTAGTTTGAAATAGCAGCTGCTAAGGATAGATTTGATATATGGTTTGAAGGTTAGTTGGTTATCAAGTATAACACCCAGGTTTCTTGTGTCAGAGAGAAAGTTGGGGGAATGGAGAGTGGAGAGAGTGGGTGTGGCTGCATGTCTAGAGGAGACGAGGAGGAGTTCAGTTTTTTGCGGATTGAGGGCTAGGTGCATGTCAGTGAGGAGCTGGTTTATGGAGGCGAGAATGGTGTTCCAGTTTTGGAGTGCAGTGAGAACAGAGTTTTTGAAAGGGATGAGGATTTGCACATCATCCGCATAGATGAAGTGTGTGATACCAAGGTTGGAGAGGAGGTTTGTAAGGGGGAGCATGTAAATGTTAAATAAGGTGGAAGAGAGGGAGGATCCTTGGGGAACGCCACAGTCGAGATTAACTGGAGGGGATGTAAAATTGTCGGTGAGGACTGTGTAGGTACGGTTTTGGAGGAAGGACTTTATCCAAGAAAGAGCAGTACCTGAAATTCCTATACTGATGAGAGTGTTGATGAGGATGTTGTGATTTACGGTGTCGAAGGCGGCGGAAATATCTAGCATGGCAATGAGGTAGGAGTTACCGGCATCCATTCCTTTGATGATTGTATCTGTAAGGGAGAGGAGTAGGGATTCCGTACTGAGGTGTTTTCGGAAACCGTATTGTGTTGGTAGGAGTATATTGGATTGTTCTAGGTATTCAGAGAGACGGGAGTTTACTAGTTTCTCAATGACTTTGGAGAGGAAAGGGAGATTGGAGATAGGACGGAGGTTAGATAGATTGGAGGGATCAAGGGAGGTTTTTTTTAGAATGGGTTTGACCACAGCTTGTTTCAGGGAGTTAGGGACCAGGCCGTGTTCCAGGGAGCAGTTCACGATTTTGGAGAGTGTGGTGGCTATTGTTTTAGGAATAGCGAGAAGAAGTTTAGTTGGGATGGTTTCCGAGGGATGGGAGGAAGGTCTCATCTTTTTTAAGATGTTCTCTATTTCTAGAGTTGAGGAGGGTTCAAACGAAGCGAGGATGGTGGGTGTATGTGGGGTGCGGGGGGGTTATGCTGTTGGTGTTGGGGGAGGTCTTGGTATTAGGGGTGAACTTGGCAGTGATGTTGGATATTTTGTTCTTAAAGAAGAGGGCAATTTCATTGCATCGGGTCTGTGTGGAGGGGACTTGGGGTGTAGACATGTTGGGTTTGGTGAGATTTGAGACTAGGGTAAATAGTGCCTTTGGGTTGAATTGGAGGTGGTGAATTTTCTTAGCATAATATTCTTTTTTGGTTGTTTGAATGGCGTTTCTATATGTGTGCATGAGTTGGTAATAGATGGTTTTTGTGGCAGGAGAGGGGTGTTTGCGCCAGTGTCTTTCAGCTGCTCTAAGCTGGATTTTTTGGGTTTTGAGCGTATGGGTGTACCAGGGTTTTTTGGATGATTTGGTTTGTGTGATTGTTTTTCGAATGATTGGGCATAAGTTGTTGGCGATTTTTAGGGTAGTTTCTATCCAGGAGGATATGGCACTATCTGCTGTCTCCAGGTCAATGTGATTTGGGATGTTGGAGCATGCCGTAATATATTTATATTTGTTTATTTATGTGGTATATTTATTGTTGTAGCCCCTGAGGGGCGAAACTCAGCCAGAGTCGGGCACCTGTATGAATATATGTCTCCACTCAAATAAAAAGGTTATATTTGGACTATTTTGGTGTCTAATCCATATTGTTGCCCCAACGGCGTTTTTAGACAACCTTCCCTCCTGTTTCATCAGTTCCTCTTCCATATCCAATATACCCTGCTTCTGCTGGGTGTCTTGTGCAACTATATTCATCTTGGCTTTTATGTTCTGCAGACACACATATAAATACTGAGAGATATAAAATTGGTGTTGCTGTATCTTTGCATTAAGCATTGCTCCCTGAAACACCTTTTTGCCGAAATCATCTAGATACCAGCTATCTTTTGTTGGAGGGTATTGGAGTACAGTCTAGTTCTTCTTGCTTTTTCATTTCAGATTCAACCACAATGGATGCATGTGGTAGGTTTCAAGTTCCATATTATTTTGACTTTTGCATTCTGAATTTTAGATCTGTATTTTTTATAACTGATGGCCCATGCTTTATCCATTTCTCCATCCAATACGGAATGGAAAGAAAGCCGTAGATTCTGTTGACATGTCAGAAATTGTTAACAAGCCATGTATGTCAGCTCTTGTATCTGGAAGATTTTTTATCTCTAGATTCAAGGCGGTACCCACTTTTTCTATGGGTACAAAAGGTCCTCTGGGGGTGATGAGGGTTCTTTCAGAGGATCTGATGGTATAATTATTAGAGATTCTGGTGAAGATGGAGAAGAGTATATAGGCTCTCCACTAGGGCCCTATAAATATTGGGCTTGGAATTTGCCCCCTGTTGTCATTCCAGATGGAAGGTCAGGCAAAGGAGAAATGATTAAGCCCTCCAATTTCCCTTCTGATGTTCTGGATGGAGGGGGTGGAATTTGGGAAGACACTAATGTATTGAAGAAGGTCAGAAGTATACCTGTATTCTGGGTTAGAGATTAAGAGGCTGCTGCCTGTAAGCTTTTTGTAGAATATCCTCATATTTTCCTTATTTTTTAAGTGGAGGATCTGTGTTTGGCTTCTTCAATCCGAATAGGCTAATAAAGTGTTTCTGTCTGTCTCCTTCCTAAATAAAGTGGTAACAAATTGATCCTGTTCAACTGAAATGAAATCTTTGAGGCATGAATACAAAAATTAAACTGTATGTGAGGATTCAGTGAGTTAAGCCAATCAAAAAAACAGAAAAATTGGATATCTGATCCAGTCCAAATTTTTCTGTTTTTTTGATTGGCTTAACTCACTGAATCCTCACATACAGTTTAATTTTTGTATTCATACCTCAAAGATTTCTTTTCTTGACATTACCATTTCAGTTGAACAGGATCAATTTGTTACCACTTTATTTAGGAAGGAGACAGACAGAAACACTTTATTAGCCTATTCGAGCTGTCATCCCAAGCCCCTTAGAGACAACATCCCCACGGGACAATTGAAACGTGTATGTTCATCCCGGAGTGACTTTTTACAGCAAGCACGATTGATGTCCCAGCGGTTTTTGGATAGGTGTTACCCTCTATGAGTCGTAAAAAAGGCTTTTAAAAGGGCATTATATGCCAACCGAGACTGGCTGCTCCTCCCGTCAGTAAACGATGACAGTCAAAGTTGTAATTGTATTTTACCGTTCTCGATAGTAAGTAAGGCTATAGCAACAATGATAAGAAGACACTGGGACAATCTCTCTTTATCACAGCTGCTCCAGACATTGTTACGTTTTACATTCCGGAGAGCTAGCAACCT
The DNA here is from genome assembly GCF_901001135.1 of Rhinatrema bivittatum. Lineage (NCBI taxonomy): Eukaryota > Metazoa > Chordata > Amphibia > Gymnophiona > Rhinatrematidae > Rhinatrema > Rhinatrema bivittatum. The sequence continues at coordinate 76,118,706 of NC_042621.1, read as the reverse complement.
CCGGGATCAATTAGTACACGCAAGCTTTAATAAACAAGCGAGGAACATCAGGGGTGGTCAACACGGCCCCTGTGGGCATTGCACAATGTGTAATCACACTAGTCAATCAGATTCATTTACCCATCCGGACACTGGGGTTCAGTTTAACTTTCGCAATTCATCAGACTGTACTACCAAGGGCGTTGTTTATGTAATACAATGCCCGTGTTCCATGTTGTATGTGGGTAAGACCTCTAGGATGGTCAAGACCCGCATTATAGAACATTGTTCGAATATCCGTCTCCTGAGGATGGATGAACCCCTGGTTACGCACTGGGTTCAACATTAACACACTATTGCTGAATTGCAGTTCTCAGTTTTAGAGGTGGTCGTTCCCCCGTATAGGGGAGGGAATTACTCTGAGATTTTGGGAAAACGGGAACAGAAATGGATTTATACGCTTTCTTCTGTCCATCCCAAGGGTTTGAATAAGGACGTAGAATGGCACCTTTTTGGTTGAACCGTGTACAGGGTGGGCGGGGTTTATGCTAATGAATCTATCGCGATAGCCTCTGTCTTTTGGCGCCAAACGACCTTTTAAAATGGCCTTTAGTCGTGTGAGCCGATGCGCTCCATGATGCATATACAAGGTATGTTTGTAAGAAACTTGAAATTGTATAGCCATATTTGTCAAGTCCATCAGCTTTATTGTCTTTATATTTTAGATGATATTGATTGTGGGTCCCTCCCGATGCAGCTACCGCGAAACACGGACCGTGTCGGGGGACTTTAAATGACTGTTGTTGAAGATATATGGAGTTGCCATTAACAATACTGAGAAAATTGAGAAAATTCAAATAAAAAACTATTATAATTTGTAGGTGGACTTGATTTACCAATTCCTTGCACGTTGTATATGTGGATATTTACTGATGTGCAAGGCACTTTGCTTCATGTCTTTGTTTGGATATTCCAGGATGCCAACATTAGGAACAACATTGCTCTCATTTCAGTGGTAATGCTCTGCACGAGGGTCATGTGGTCCGAAATCATTCCCCATCAACAGTTTCAGAATGAACACAGAAACATAGAAATGAAGGCAGAAGTAGACCAAATGGTCCATCCAGTCTGCGGGCATTGGATGTGCAAGTGAATAAACAGGCAACTTCACTGAGCAACGAGTGCATCATCACATTAGATATAAATGGGTTAGTGTGGAATGCAAAGGCTTGTTCCACAAGGACAGCATGCACCTGTCTGATATGGCCCAGGATCTCTTCTTAAACATCTTGAAGCTGGCCATTCTTAGGGACCGATGTAATAAGACCCACGGCAAAATAGGTGTTAGATATGAGCACAGCTTTTGATCACTGTTCATGGTTAAACCTGCTGCTTCCGCGGGATGTAAAAAAAAAAAAACATTATGCAAATGATTTGCATGCAGAATTCCACGCACTCATGAAGAAATGTACTACCTAAGTACGGTAAGGCCCTATGTAATGAGCGGTCGCATCCGCTCTGAAAACCTGTGCCGATATACCGCACATAAAAGCAAACGGTGATAACTGCATGGTAGTGAGATAGGTGGTCAGCTGGGTACCAATATGGATGCTTGGGTGCTGACATAGGCGATCAGCTGGTAGCAAATCTGAGGGGGCTAGCTAATCTTGCAGCTCAGGTGTTGGTCTAGGTGTTTAGTTTCTTGCGAATCTGTATGATCAGGCTCCAAGAAAAGTGCCTACCTAAGCTGGCTGCTCGGATGCCGAGATAGGTGCTCAGCTAGTTACTTTTTAGTAGGGATGTGAATCGTTTTTTGACGATTTAAAATATCGTCCGATATATTTTAAATCGTCAAAAAATCGTTAGGGCCACGATACAATACCAATTCCCCCGATTTATCGTTAAAAAATCGTAAATCGGGGGAAGGGGGAGGGCAGGAAAACCGGCACACTAAAACCCCCTAAAACCCACCCCCGACCCTTTAAATTAAATCCCCCACCCTCCCGAACCCCCCCCCAATGCTTTAAATTACCTGGGGATCCGGCGGTGGTCCAGAACGGCGGCGGTCCGGAACGGCCCCCTCAATAGAATCGTGTTGTCTTCAGCCGGCGCCATTTTTCAAAATGGCCACCGCAAAATGGCGGCGGCCATAGACAAAAACGATTCGATGGAGGAGGTCGTTCCGGACCCCTGCTGGACTTTTGGCAAGTCTTGTGGGGGTCAGGAGGCCCCCCCAAGCTGGCCAAAAGTTTCCTGGGAGTCCAGCGGGGTTCCGGGAGCGATTTCTCGCCGCAAATCGTTTTTGTACGGAAAATGGCGCCGGCAGGAGATCGACTGCAGGAGGTCGTTCAGCGGGGGTTCCGGACCGCCGCTGAACGACCTCCTGCACTCGATCTCCTGCCGGCGCCATTTTCCGTACGAAAACGATTCGCGGCGAGAAATCGCTCCCGGAACCCCGCTGGACTCCCAGGAAACTTTTGGCCAGCTTGGGGGGGCCTCCTGACCCCCACAAGACTTGCCAAAAGTCCAGCGGGGGTCCGGAACGACCTCCTCCGTCGAATCGTTTTTGTCTATGGCCGCCGCCATTTTGAAAAATGGCGCCGGCTGAAGACAACACGATTCTATTGAGGGGGCCGTTCCGGACCGCCGCCGTTCTGGACCACCGCCGGATCCCCAGTTAATTTAAAGCATTTGGGGGGGGGTTCGGGAGGGTGGGGGATTTAATTTAAAGGGTCGGGGTGGGTTTTAGGGGGGTTTAGTGTGCCGGCTCACGATTTTAACGATTTTTCACGATAGTTTACACACCCAAACGGCAACAATACGATTCCCTCCCCCTCCTAGCTGAAATCGATCGTTAAGACGATCGAGGACACGATTCACATCTCTACTTTTTAGGCCACTCAGGTGCTGAGATAGGCACCCCCAAGTCAGCCCTGACACTTAACTCGTGCCCTGACCGTGGCAGTAAAAAAATCTGCATTATAAAACCAGCACTCGCATTACCGCGGCTCCCTGAATTGCCTATGATTAGCTAATCGCCTCCTTTGTGTGTTGTTAGCATGCACTCACACAGTAAAAAACCTCGGATCTGTAAATGCATTTGTTCACACTTTTTACTTGTGCACAAAACCCTTATTACATTTCCATATAGGGCTTTGCACAAGAAAACATGCATACAAACGTGCAGTACAGGCGTGCACAAACCCGCGGCAGCTTCAGCGCACCTTATTACGTCGGCCCCTTAGGGTCCTATTTGGGGTTTAGGGCGCAGCCCACAGATGTATGGGGAAGAGTGCCATGGAAGCCTTCAGGCTATCTGGGTCCTCTGGTGGGGTTAACTCAAGCCAGGAGGAATTTGTTTCTTATCAGAGGCAGTGCACGGCGTGACCGGTACACTTTACCTATTCTGCAAGAAAATGTCTGCCGTCAGGGCTGACGGCAGCAGGCGGACAGCAGACCAGATGTCTCACCAAAGTGGGTAGTTACCTTGCTTGTGTGTGGCAGGTTGACTGGAACGCCCACAAGGAGCAAGCCCTTCTCGGGAGGTGAACCCTGGCATCCAGAGGTGATGCATTGCCTGTCTATTGGCAATCAGTTACAGTTAGTACTCTCTGTTATGGCTAGGGTTTCTATGATTTCACTGTAATGTGATTATTTGCAATAAAGCTGTGGCCTATTTTCACCATTTCCTTGTCTGCCTCAGTTGCTGTTGTTGTTTAGAGTGTCCGGACGGAGCGTGGCCTTCATCTCACTGTGACGACAAATTGTCACGGCTATTCTGGTTATACGGATTTTTTTAAACACCGCTTGCTTGGAAAACAACAGTCTTTGGTATTATTCCTTCTGTCCAACGTTCTTTTATGAATATTTAAACATTGCCAGTACATATTTAAGAGGCTGGTGTTGTTAAAAAATGTTCCCATACACCCAGAATGAGAGAACAACTTTAATAAACTATGCGGTCTTCATTTTCAGGGTTTAATATTATCAAAACAAATGTTAAATGTTAGATTTAAATGTGCCGAGTTAGAAATAACCAATACTTTTGAATGGAACAGCTACAGTAATAATCATAAAGGAAAGCAGAACAGAAAATTCCAGTGGTCCAAAGCTTTATTAATTTATCCACAAATTAGCATAGCATTTGTAGGCATAATAAATTGCAATAAAGATGGCATTGTACAGTGCATGCTGAAGTTCTGCAATTGGCTAAGTATATCTAGAATAATACTGTAATGAGAATAGCTATAATGAGAAGAAGTTCTATAATGAGAATAGAATGGTTATTTATTTATTTAAAAAACCCAACTTAGATTCTGTTCATATCAATAATTCAAGGCAGATTACATCAAAAATATACATAATCCAAAAACACTTAAAAACAATAAAACAGAATAAAAACAAAACAGCACCATATAAAATCCCATGCCAAATGCTACATTGTCAATAACCAGCACCACAAACCAATGTCTGGGAGAGGCCAAAGCTGCTTATTGACATTCTGTCTTTGCCTCTCATGTGACCTTCCACTAGTTGGCCTCTTCAGTTTTCTTAATCATTCTTCATCACTCACCTTCCCAATAGTGCAAAAAGAGAATTTACTGAGCTCTAGTTGTAATTATTAAGGAATATTTTAGGTTTCCATTCAGAAGCAATGATCTTAAGTAATATTTTTTTTTTTTATTTAGTCACCTTGTAATGCAATTTTAAGTTTGAATGCCTTGTTATTTTAAAAATATATAGTAATCTAGATGAAAATATTTCTTTATCGTATTTTTAAATTTGATTTCAGCAATAGGGGATGCTGTTAACATTTTTACTGTAGTCTTCTAAATTATTAATATGAAACAATAATACATATTGTCCAAAGAAAATTCTCTCTCACCCAACTTGCTGTGTCCTTCCAGAAGATGTTTATAATAAAGGAGGCAATTCTTAGAAAGCCTCTTTAGTGCACACAGTCCCCTATTTTGCAACTGACAAAAAAAAGAAAGCAGGTGGACATTTTTGCATGTATTTTTAACCCATGTACCTTGTAGGTCATTTCAAAAGGAAACTCACTCCTAGATTTATCAAAATGCTATAAATAAAACAGAAATAGTGACTGAGATTAAAAAGGGGTGTGGTTAGGCTAATTACCCTCCTCCCACAATGCATAGGCAATTTCCGCATGGTGCAATAAATTTGTACAATGCTAGCAGAGGCAGCATTGTACTAATCTATTCCTCCTCTTATACTTTTCATCCATTATAATGACTACAAATGTTTAGTGATGTCAATATTACTATGAATACCTCAGAATATTTCTGTTACAACACCCCCCTAAACCTCACCCCAATTCAAAGTGCCCCTCTACAGTGGTATATATTAGAGTGTGTCAGAGTGACTCTATACAGAGGTGCACTCTCTCTATCTCTCAAAATATTTTTGCTGTAACTAGGTAGAATTTGTGTTATTTTAAACCCTATTATGAAATGATAAATGACCCTGTAAATGGGTAATTTCCCTTTGAAATTTTACTTCAACGTACCCACTTGCATTTTAAGGAAAGTGATTTTTGCAAAGTTGCCCCTTATAAGCATTTGATACATTCTAAAAGCATGCTTGGGACAAGCATAGAGGATCTCTGAGGGCAGCAGAAAAAAAATCGGCCCGAACCACGGGAAAATGAAATTTCCCATGGCGGGCCAATAACAAAGGTTGAACCAAAGGTTCAGCGAAATCACATCTCTATGTAACACAGGTCTTCCTCATACCTTAAAAAAAAAAAAAACTTGTTTGCATATATATGTTTTTTCTCTTAAGGAGTATCCTGTGCTTTAGATTCTGGGCTAGGAGCTAGATAATATGTCTAATTTAGCCTGCTTATCTGCGGAAAAAAGCAAGTTTGCTTACCGTAAATGGTGTTTTCCACGGATAGCAGGATGAATTAGCTATGCTTTCCCTCCCAGCTCCTTGGATAGTTTATCTTTTATTCTACCAATATTCTCTCTCTATACACTCCGGTTCCTTTTTTCTATGTTATGAACTGCCGAAGAAGAGTCATTTACGTGGTAAGCAACTGCGCAGTCACACAGGAGCGAGAGAGGAAAGTTTTTCAACGTTCTATGCGAAGTTCCGCACCAGACAGCATGGCTAATTCTTCCTGCTTTCCATGGAAAACACTGTTTACGATAAGCAAACTTGGTTTTCATGTCAGAAGGAATAGTGAGAGAGCCACTGTTAGGATGGTTCATGGGTTAACTGGCATGAATGGAAACCTATAAAATACAAATACAAATGTAGGTATTAATTTATGGGTTTCTCTGTACAATCAGATTTCATTTAGTTATTTTGCTTTTTAGGTGTTTTAGGTTTTAGGTGTTTTACAAATTGGTTTCAAGCATTAGAAGGCATTCTAATGCACATCCTACATGTGCAGAGATAGCTGGATAAACAATGTTAAGGTTTTCTTTGTAGTACAGTCTTTATAAGTTTAGAAGAGGTTGTTATGAATGAATTGATTCACAATATTGTTGTTATGTTTCATACATTAAATACACAATTCTATTAATGCTTTGGAGAAGTTTGTCCCCTGAACAAGCCAAGGTGGGTGAAATGAAGGTCCCTATGTTGGGCATTATTTAAATAACAGATTTGAAGATTCCAGCAAGAGAAAAGCATTACAAATAAGAGCAAGATTGATGTTTTCACATGAAATAATTGGTTTTGAAACATTATTGTTGTTTTTATATGAAAAGTTGGTCTTTTGAAGGATTATGTATTATCCTATGGTTATTACGTTGTATGTATGAGTATGGTGGTTTGTATTATGAGTGGGGTAATAAATGGATGATGTGGTTGAATGGGTGATTTTGTTTTATAAATATGTGAGATATAACATTTGATATATAGATTTTTCACTTTGCAGATATAAATAATTTTATTAAAATTGTGTACATGCTGTTGCTGTATAAATTTAACTGTTGTATTATATATGCATTGCTATTAATTATAGTAGAAGTTAGTGTAAAATGTATGTCATTTGTGAGATTTGTTTGTTAAGCAATTGTATGTGTTCTTTTTGGCATTTTATTTCTATGAATGGAAGCTTACTATTGTGGATGCCATTGAACCAGGAACATGCAACTAGGAGCATATTCAAACTTCTCATCTACATAAATTGAAGACCTCAAGAAGATGGCTTGGGAACTATGATACTTGAAATGGGACTAGTTGGAGCAGTTGCACATGAGACAGGAATGGACTGGAGGTAAGTTAACATAACACCCATCACTTAACTCCACATTTGCCCTTTCTCCCCCCCCAAAAAATATGAAAACCGCACACAATTTCGTGGGTTTCCTATCGTTTCGTCAGCCGGCCCGAAATGCAATGAAATAGGAAATATCATCTATATTTCCTATTTCGTCGCAAATGAATGCGATTTCATAGTAGTAGCACAGTCATATACACTGCCATTTTATCTACAGTTAAAGTACCTAATACACAGATTCCATAGTGGTAGCACAGTCATATACACTGCCATTTTATCTACAGTTGAAGTACCTAATGCACAGATTCCATAGTGGTAGCACAGTCATAAATCTTTTGTGCAAAACTCTCTATAATGATGGTGATGTAAATGCATTAATGCAAGTGCTGTATGTATATTCTCTGTCTTTACGATTTTGTACTGCTAATATCATCAATATGCTTGATGTTCATGCTCCTTCACAGCTGTAAAGATAGATAACATTTCTGAAAAGTAATAATCTCTCTTATGATAGCTTTCCCATAGTCTGTGAAGGAAGGTTTACTGAAACATTGAACTTATATAAAATCCTATTTCTGAAGCATTTCAACATCCCATTGATGGGAACTGGATGACTCAGGAGACTGGTACAGGGTTACAGAGTCTTTTGCTTCTAAGTCGCTAGCTCAAATTCAGCCCAGGTGAACAACAGCTGAAAGTCATTAGTGTCCGGAAGCTGTTTGGTGATTGATGAATGGTATGATTGGGATACACGGGAGGTGATGCGTCGGTGGTGGTTTTAATCTGAAATTTGCGTAGCACATAGTGGAACTTATGTAATATGGATATGTGAAATTAGTGTTTAAATAAAATTCATATATAATCATTGTCTGGCATCATAATTTGCCGAGTCCCTCTGTTTTAGTAATACAGTTATTTGCACAACAGAGGTAATGCACATATATTTATGACCTGAATACATAAGAACATGCCATACTGGGTCACACCAAGGGTCCATCAAGCCCAGTATCCTGTTTCCAACAGTGGCCAATCCAGGCCATAAGAACCTGGCAAGTACTAAGTCTATTCCATGTTACTGTTGCTAGTAATAGCGGTGGTTATTATCTAAGTCAACTTAATAGCAGGTAATGGACTTCTCCTCCAAGAACTTATCCAATCCTTTTTTAAACACAGATATACAAACTGCACTAATCACATCTTCTGGCAACAAATTCCAGACATTGGTTCTGAGTCTTCTTCCCTGGAGCTTCAAATCGTGACCCCTGGTTCTGCTGATTTTTTTCTGATGGAAAAGATTTGACGTCTTTGGATCATTAAAACCTTTCAAGTATCTGAACGTCTGCATCATATCACCTCTGCTCCTCCTTTCCTCCAGGGTGTACATATTTAGATTCTTCAATCTCTCCTCATAAGTCATTCGATGAAGACCTTCCACCTTTTTGGTCGCCCTTCTCTGGACCGCCTCCATCTTGTCTCTGTCCCTTTGGAGATACGGTCTCCAGAACTGAGCATAGTACTCCATGTGAGGCCTCACCAAGGACCTGTATAATGGGATTATCACTTCCTTTTTCTTACTCAATATTCCTCTCTCTCTATGCAGCCCAGCATTCTTCTGGCTTTAGCTATCGCCTTGTCACATTGTTTGGCCGACTTCAGATCATTAGACACGATCACCCCAAGGTCTCTTTCCTTGTTATTATTATTGCTGGCAGTAATGCTGAAAATAGTTATACCTTTTGATGGGGTGCAGTAGGGGCAATAGTGTATACTATGGCCACAATCACGGCAGGCAACAGCACACCACTGCGATGCGGCTGGGTGCACACTATTGCCCCCCCCCCCATCCCCTTTCTGGCCGTGGCTCTTCATTTTGCTATATTTATAGCAGAATGAAAAATCTAGGCCTAAGAACTACAAATCAGTAGTAAAAGGAACAGATTAGTGAAATATACAGACCCTGAACTCCTGAATAAGCTTCTCTTTATTCTGGGTAGGGTTGTCAGCTGCCTCCACTTTTTCAGGACAAGTTGGTCCAGTCGTTTTTATTCTGTTAAAGGCCTTAACCCATAGTCTTGCTTTCTTAGGGAAATCAAAACTATAAGCCTGTGCATGCAGTGAGGAAAAACGAGGACTGGATTAATATTTCCTGAAACAAATTAGAGCCAATTAGCAGCTCTAGTTCTGGTTGATGATGTAACAATAATTATTTGTGCTCTTTCCTCTTTTATAAGTTGTCCAAGTTTTAGAAATGTGCAGCTAGGCCATTTGCTATGATGGCATAAATGTGCGCCATGTTTGGATTGGAAGGTATTTTAGAAATCTGTAAGGTAATTACTGTTCTTTAACTTCTTTCAAACAACAATGCAACATCAACACCAGGAGACCACAAGTACAAGGATGTGTTTATTTCTCTATGGTTTCAGAAAAATCTGTTGCCTAACCCTACGCTGTGCTTTATTCTTTTATCAAAGAAAATATTGTTGCAAACTCTAGGGCAGTTGGTTATGTGAATTCTATGCACCTGTATGCCTTACTTTGGGGGTCATTGTAAAACTAGAAGAAGTTATAATGTAAAACAAGAAGTCCCTTCTTCTTGAACACAGTTACAATTTAAACCAATGTGATATTATATATTGAACACCGGTATATAAAAACATAAATAAATAAATAAATAAAATGAGATGGGCGGTTATGATGTGCGTTAGGGCCTTATAGCACATGATATGGCCCTAACACACTCAATACCAACTGCATTGCGGCGATACAATTTAAATCAGAGGAAGGGGAGGAGTGTGGGTGGGGTTTGGGCGGGGTTATGGCCCGGCAGCGCTGCGGGCGATAATGTTTTCCACAGTACCGCGGGAAATAACAACACCTTTTCCCATGGCGTTATGGGGGTGAAAGTGTATGGCCCGGCCGCAACTACAATGGATAAAAACACACTGCTGCGATGTGGCCAGCTGCATAAGAACATAAGAACATAAGAAAATGCCATACTGGGTCAGACCAAGGGTCCATCAAGCCCAGCATCCTGTTTCCAACAGTGGCCAATCCAGGCCATAAGAACCTGGCAAGTACCCAAAAACTAAGTCTATTCCATGTAACCATTGCTAATGGCAGTGGCTATTCTCTAAGTGAACTTAATAGCAGGTAATGGACTTCTCCTCCAAGAACTTATCCAATCCTTTTTTAAACACAGCTATACTAACTGCACGAACCACATTCTCTGGCAACAAATTCCAGAGTTTAATTGTGCGTTGAGTAAAAAAGAACTTTCTCCGATTAGTTTTAAATGTGCCCCATGCTAACTTCATGGAGTGTCCCCTAGTCCTTCTACTATCCGAAAGAGTAAATAACCGATTCACATCTACCCGTTCTAGACCTCTCATGATTTTAAACACCTCTATCATATCCCCCCTCAGTCGTCTCTTCTCCAAGCTGAAAAGTCCTAACCTCTTTAGTCTTTCCTCATAGGGGAGTTGTTCCATTCCCCTTATCATTTTGGTAGCCCTTCTCTGTACCTTCTCCATCGCAATTATATCTTTTTTGAGATGCGGCGACCAGAATTGTACACAGTATTCAAGGTGCGGTCTCACCATGGAGTGATACAGAGGCATTATGACATTTTCCGTTTTATTCATCATTCCTTTTCTAATAATTCCCAACATTCTGTTTGCTTTTTTGACTGCCGCAGCACACTGAACCGACGATTTCAATGTGTTATCCACTTTTAATCCTGCCCCTTTTTTCCTGAGGGCTATCATTCTGCTATATTTATAGTGGAATGATGAATCCTGGGTTTATTTCGTTACTGGCAAAAATGCATAAATTACTTGCCAGAGTGATAAATCATCATTTTTCTGATGGTTGATTGGAAATGTGCAGCTAAAGTGAAGAAAGTAGTTTTCCAAAATTCACTATATACAGAAAAACTAAAAAAAATGCCATGCATTGAGGATGGTGCGTAACTTTTGGTTATAGTTCTATGTATATTTGAGTTGACAATGATAAAAGTATAATAATATAAATATTTAAATAATTGAATAACTTCTTAAAAATTTACTTCTGTTATGACACTTTTTAATTCAGTTGAATATCAGAACAATGTGTTTTGTCTAAGGCATTTTTACAGTCTGCCACGTTGACAAATCCATTGAGCAAAACAATGTGCTCTCTATATATTTCTGTTATCTGGAACACCCATAGCTCTAAAAGAGACTAAATAATACAGAATAATTTGATATAAATGAAATACGGTATCTTTTGTTTTGAATTTATATTGAAATTTAAACAGGTCTCCCTAAAATGAATGCTCCACATGATAGCAGGAGATTATATTTGAACTATTTATAGGGATCTTGGGACCTGCCTGTACACATTTTTCAAGAAACCCATTTCAAATGGGGGTGGTTTACTCTAAATATCCTGCTGCGATTCTTGAACAGAAAACATAATTTAAAAGATAAAAGTCCCCCAAATGTCAATTTATTGAACTTTCTGATGTTACCATCAACAGTTCAGAAAAAATATTCACTTGTCTTGGGACTTCGACTATTAGGTTAAAGGAAACTATGCCTATGAAAAGCCATTTTACTCCCAATATCCTGAATCCCTTGGAAGCAATAGAGAAAGTAATAGACATCTGTTGTTCAGGTCACGTACCGAAGTCCTGGCAGTTCTTTTTAATATCTTTGATTAAATGAACTGTGAAATATTTGTTATATATATATATATATATATATATATATATATATATATATATTTTTTTTTTATTTTAGAACAGCTTTAGTTTATTTGGTAAGCTGATTCCTAAATCATTTCTGGCCAGAGTAGCTTTTAAACTCAAGCTATGAGCACAAGGTGCGGTATTTGACATCAGACCATCAGAAAACTACAGGCTTCTTTATATTAATGGCTTTAATACTTATACTGCCATTTTTATATCTATATATATGGCAAGAAATTTGATGATAAAGAGCAGTTAATAGAACCAAATAGCGTGAGGGGAAATAATAGCTAGACGTATGTGTAATTCCACTCTAATGGATGAAAGTGAGCATGCAAGAGAACAGGCAATGAATCCTCAATGCATTACAGTTATAACCCCAGACTCCTAAGATTCCATGGGTGTGGGAGAGGCTCCATAATTAGCATCTTATCACAGAATAAACAAACCACTACAGCATATACATATACATAGCAGCTGGAATCAATTAAATGATTCTGCCTTAAATACCAGTGCTGCCCCTGTGATGCCAGGAGCAATACTATTCTGCAGGCTGATTGACTCCCTCTCCTCCAATCAGATTCCGACCAATAGGAAGGAGACGAACAACATATTTAGGGAGGAAACTCATTGAAAGGGTGCCCCAAATCAAACAGAGAAGACTTTCTGACTCTGAGCACACGGCCATATTGCTCCTGACATCTAGTGGCCGGAAGAGAAAAGTGAAGACTTTCACTAGTGCCACATCTGATTCACTCGAAACAGATAGGAATGGATAACACCTTTGCTGAATATTATTTTTTCTAATACATTTGTATTTATGTTGGGCCATAGTTCCTTTGTTCTCCTTTTTCTTCCAGCTCATTCTCAACCAGTGCTTTGATCTTGGTTCCATGAGCTATCTATCACTACTAGTCAGGGATTTTTCTCTTTATAATAGACACTGCAGCAAGGATCCTGAGGCTGGGATTCATACATTAAATCTTATATCAGAATGTTAGATCATGGGGTTCTATATCCAGCCACCTGGTGTCATGCATATTGGTGACCTCCCAAGGGCTGTGAATGTTGACTCACAGCAATTATAGCCCTAGTCGAAAAGTGCAGAAGACCTTGTCTGGGAATTGAACTGGATATCTTCACACAGAAATGCACAGCATTGCTGCTGTGCCAGACCTATATATCACTTTTTTAAAATGATTTTCATCTATGTATACACTGCATGCATTTTTATGTATTGCATTTTATTTTATGTTCTCCCTGATTTATGACTCATCAGTGGTCTATGCCACCTCTTATCCTTCATATACGGTAGACTTGGGTGACCTAGGAGGCAACCATTAGTCCCAGGGCTTTAGGGAAATATCTTTCAAGGTGTATCCTCAGTTCAACTGATTGGTTGGCAGGAGTAGCCACAGTAGTGGCAACCATCTTCCATCCTTCACCAGTTTTGACCATATCATCTTTGTTTGAACCTCTGTGTTCCTATAGACACCAACATGGTATGAGATATTAGGGATGTGAATCGTTTTAGGACGATTAAAATTATCGTCCGATAATTTTAATATCGTCTTAAACCGTTATGGAACACAATACAATACAGATTCTAACGATTTATCGTTATAAATCGTTAGAATCGTGAGCCGGCACACTAAAACCCCCTAAAACCCACCCCCGACCCTTTAAATTAAATCCCCCACCCTCCCGAACCCCCCCCAAATAACTTAAATAACCTGCGGGTCCAGCGGCGGTCCGGAACGGCAGCGGTCCGGAACGGGCTCCTGCTCTGAATCTTGTCGTCTTCAGCCGGCGCCATTTTCCAAAATGGCGCCGAAAATGGCGGCGGCCATAGACGAAAAAGATTGGACGGCAGGAGGTCCTTCCGGACCCCCGCTGGACTTTTGGCAAGTCTCGTGGGGGTCAGGAGGCCCCCCACAAGCTGGCCAAAAGTTCCTGGAGGTCCAGCGGGGGTCAGGGAGCGATTTCCCGCCGCAAATCGTTTTCGTACGGAAAATGGCGCCGGCAGGAGATCGACTGCAGGAGGTCGTTCAGCGAGGGTTCCGGCGCCTCGCTGAACGACCTCCTGCAGTCGATCTCCTGCCGGCGCCATTTTCCGTACGAAAACGATTCGCGGCGGGAAATCGCTCCCTGACCCCCGCTGGACCTCCAGGAACTTTTGGCCAGCTTGTGGGGGGCCTCCTGACCCCCACGAGACTTGCCAAAAGTCCAGCGGGGGCCCGGAAGGACCTCCTGCCGTCCAATCTTTTTCGTCTATGGCCGCCGCCATTTTTCGGCGCCATTTTGGAAAATGGCGCCGGCTGAAGACGACAAGATTCAGAGCAGGAGCCCGTTCCGGACCGCTGCCGTTCCGGACCGCCGCTGGACCCGCAGGTTATTTAAGTTATTTGGTGGGGGATTTAATTTAAAGGGTCGGGGGTGGGTTTTAGGGGGTTTTAATGTGCCGGTTTTTCGATTTTTCGATTTTTCGATTTTTAACGATTTTTCACGATATTTTACCCCCCCAAACGGCAACAATACGATTCCCTCCCCCTCCCAGCCGAAATCGATCGTTAAGATGATCGAGGACACGATTCACATCCCTATGAGATATAGCACTGTTCCCCTTATGCATGGTGTTTTAAATTTTTAAGAGTTGAAATTACGTCATGGATTTAAAAATATCTTTTTGCCCTCTTTTGGGTGTGTTTTTATGAAAGATGTGTTCATTTAACATATGAAGTAATTTTTGTAATCTCCTGTTCTTTACAATGTAGCGTGACAAATTCTTTTAATGCGGAGCACACTTTCAGTATATAGAAACTTATTTTCTAGCAGGTTCAACTTTCAGAGTCTCAATCTGGGGTCCTGGTTGGAGGTGGGGGGGGGGGGGGGGGGGAGGAAGTCTGTGCTTTGCTCCCTGAGCCATGTGAGAATAACCAGCTCCTTTTTAGAAGACTCCCTGCTAAATAACCCCTTGCTACTAAATTAGTTTCATCCTGCGTAATGATTTCAAGTACCTTGTTCTGCTCAAGCTGCCCTGTCCTTACAGTGGGTGCAATATTATTGTTATGGAAAGTAAGAAAACTTGGCCTAGTCAGGCTTTGGTCTGTTCTTGCTCGGGTGCCCCCTGCCTGACTTTGGTTCTATTGGCGCTCAGGTCTCCGGGACTCCCCCTCATCCAGTACAGCTTCCCAGCTTTTCTGTTGCTGCCTCTGGGCTGACCTCTCTAACCTTCCAACGACGACGACATACAGAGACCCACCTAAACCCAGCCGGCTCTGGTACCCAAAGGCTCAACCCACAGGGAACGAGGGCTTGTATTGGTGAAGCACCAGCTGGCCTCCGTCCATCAGCCCACTCCACTTGCCAATGGTGGGGATCCGTAGGATCCTTGCTACGGATAGCGTCAACCCCACCTCAGCCCAAGGATCCATCTCCGGTGCAACAATCATAGCATCTGAAGGAACTGTATAAAAGAAGGAATTCAGTATAAATAAAAGTGCTTCCAGTAAAAGCAGAGACTTTGCTAAAGAAGTGGAATCACAAGTTTATTAAATCTTTCTGCTGTCTTGCTACTTATTTAATTGAACTGAGAAACAAAATTGAAGTGTAAATATCATTCCGTCATCTAATCAATAGGAATGTGCCTTTCTTGCTCCATTCATTTGATTCATTTTGGGAGTATGCACTTATCTGACAAATGGATAGCACATGTACAGAAATGAATGGTGTGCCCATATGTACTTGGCGCATAGATATGCGCACACCATTCATTCCTGCGTGCACACTATCCATTCATCAAGTACGTGTGTTCCACTGAATGTATCAAACAAATGGATCAATGAATGCTCACGTTACCAATCAACTATCAATAAAGAAGTAGGAAACCACAATTCTTCTTGTGTGTTTATTGGATGCAGAGACAGTATTAAGCATTAGGGATGTGAATCGTGTCCTCGATCGTCTTAACGATCGATTTCGGCTGGGAGGGGGAGGGAATCGTATTGTTGCCGTTTGGGGGGGTAAAATATCGTGAAAAATCGTGAAAAATCTAAAAATCTAAAAATCGCAAAACCGGCACATTAAAACCCCCTAAAACCCACCCCCGACCCTTTAAATTAAATCCCCCACCCTCCCGAACCCCCCCCCAAATGAGTTAAATAACCTGCGGGTCCAGCGGCGGTCCGGAACGGCAGCGGTCCGGAACGGGCTCCTGCTCCTGAATCTTGTTGTCTTCAGCCGGCGCCATTTTCCAAAATGGCGCCGAAAAATGGCGGCGGCCATAGACAAACACGATTGGACGGCAGGAGGTCCTTCCGGACCCCCGCTGGACTTTTGGCAAGTCTCGTGGGGGTCAGGAGGCCCCCCACAAGCTGGCCAAAAGTTCCTGGAGGTCCAGCGGGGGTCAGGGAGCGATTTCCCGCCGCGAATCGTTTTCGTACGGAAAATGGCGCCGGCCATACGCGTATGGCCGGCGCCATTTTCCGTACGGAAAATGGCGCCGGCAGGAGATCGACTGCAGGAGGTCGTTCAGCGAGGCGCCGGAACCCTCGCTGAACGACCTCCTGCAGTCGATCTCCTGCCGGCGCCATTTTCCGTACGAAAACGATTTGCGGCGGGAAATCGCTCCCTGACCCCCGCTGGACCTCCAGGAACTTTTGGCCAGCTTGTGGGGGGCCTCCTGACCCCCACGAGACTTGCCAAAAGTCCAGCGGGGGTCCGGAAGGACCTCCTGCCGTCCAATCGTGTTCGTCTATGGCCGCCGCCATTTTTCGGCGCCATTTTGGAAAATGGCGCCGGCTGAAGACAACAAGATTCAGGAGCAGGAGCCCGTTCCGGACCGCTGCCGTTCCGGACCGCCGCTGGACCCGCAGGTTATTTAACTCATTTGGGGGGGGTTCGGGAGGGTGGGGGATTTAATTTAAAGGGTCGGGGGTGGGTTTTAGGGGGTTTTAGTGTGCCGGCTCACGATTCTAACGATTTATAACGATAAATCGTTAGAATCTCTATTGTATTGTGTTCCATAACGGTTTAAGACGATATTAAAATTATCGGACGATAATTTTAATCGTCCTAAAACGATTCACATCCCTATTAAGTATCAGTACTGTGTACCAAGAACAGAGAAAGAGCTGGTCTAAAGAGCAGGATATAAGAACAATTGTTCGTCTCCATGTTGGAATCCTGGTGGGGTGAAGGAGAGATTGAGAGACAGTGAAGGGGTGTTGTATAGAAAGGGTCCATCTCCTTTTTCTTTTTCCTATGTGACCCTAGGTACAAGTAAATGGATTTGTCCTGCCCAGGGCTTATACTAGTATAGCTGGTGAAACTAATAGTTTGCTGTCAGCCTCTACTCTGCACCAGTTCAAGCCTACTGAAATAGCTGTAAACCTTTAATTGAATCCTTGGGTGCTAGAAGAAACATCAGAACCATGTGTGTACCCTGTTTTCATGTCCAACCTCAGTCTCTGAAATGCTTTAAGAGACTTAAAGACTTAATCATGCCTTAGGTAGTAAGGTTAAACTCTAACCTCAATCTAATGAATGCTTGGATAAATCTAGGCTTTTGGTTTGTGTTTTTCTTTTGCTAAAGTTTGGTGCCTGTGTCAGAGTATTTGTCACAGGCAGCCCGAGTGACTGCACAAGCAATCTTCTGTACCCACTGTGTGTTTGGACAATTTCAGAATATTCCTTGATCAAAAAACACTTGTGTTTTCCTGCCATGATTTAGGTCTTAGCTTTTGAAAAAATTCATGTTCTACTTTGATAACCTTGGATACAAAGACTTTCCTTGCTCTGTGCCATGCCTAATCTTGTTCCATGGAATTTCTAGTTTCAATCTCTTCTCTAAGTTCCTTACCTTTTTTATGATTCTCACTCAGTACTTCTGACTCTAGTTTAACCCTTCAACAGCTCACAAAGAAATCTTTGTATCTTGGACTCCAGTGTTCCTTTGTCCCACTTGAGGGTGTGGAGAGCCAAAGGTTAGGAGGTCTCCTCTACTGTACAGAAGGGAAATCCCCTGGAATGGTAAGAGAACTCAATTGAAGGAAATCCTGTAGTGTCATGCTAACCCCTCACTAGGCCTTTGGAAACCTTATGTTATGTTTCTGGACCCTTGGACTGAGGCAAGATTGGCTCTACCTGCAGGGAGGAGCCCTTCAGGTCCTCACTGTCATCAGGCAGACCCAGGCAAAGCAGAGACTGGTCAGGAATCTCAAGTACATCAGCCCACTTTCCCCTCGAGTTGAGCCTTTCGGTGCAGGGGCCAGCAGGACTTAGGCGAGGATCTCTGCTGATGGCTGGAGATGTGGTCCAAGCCCGGGTAATGGCTATAGGCCAGCAGAGATCATACATGATGAAGATCCAGGCAAGGGTCAAGGGCAGGCAGCAATCAGGCATATCCAGATTTCAGGCAAGGGTCAAAGCAGGCAGCAGTTAAGCATATCAAGAATCCAGGTAAGGGTCAAACAGAGTATCCATGCGATGCAGATGAAGTGGGACAGATAGGGCTGAGTCAATCAGGCAAAGCAGGAGTAGGTTGGGCAGATGAGGACAGAAACAGGCTGGGACGAAAGCAGGAACAGGTTGAGAAGAAGACTGAAATGGGTTGGGATGAAAGCAGAACCAGGCTAGGACAAAGGCAGGAACAGCTTTAAATAACATGCACTACACAGGCTGGTTGGACTTGTTGCTGATGCGAGTTGCTTCTGGGGAGCTGCCCTTATATAGGACAGAGCTGTGACATCATCACTAGGGGCCATGGGAACTTTCCTGCCACGTTCCCTTTAAATGGGGAGAGCTGTGCGCACGTGCCTAAGGTGCAGTGCAGTACGGTGCCTTGAGGACAGTGGGGTCATGCCGAATGGAGTGCTGGTTGCATCTTCTGTGTCCTGGGAGCACCATAGCTGCCCCAGCCCCAGAGATATAAGGATGGAAGTTCACTGGGGTAGCCCGTGGACCGTTGAACACAACACCTTACAGGCAGGTCCCAGATCAATTTAACAGTACTCAAGGAAGTTTCCTTGATTTCAAGGAGCAGTGCATTTCCTCATGACTATCTTAGTGATGAGGCCAAGGTGGCCCTACTATTTAGCCTTCTATCTGGAAAGAATTGCTCAGCCCTTGATTTGTTAATAGGCACCCATTTACCTGTGCCTAGGGTAACAAAATTTAGCGGTAGCAGGTTGGCTAAGATTTTCTGCCTTCTAGCTCTGATGATTCTCATTTAGCATAGAACAGCCTTCAGCTGCAGCAAGAGTGGCATCAAAATCCTAAGGCACCATGAAGTGGGAACGAAGCAGATAAGATGGCAGGAAAAACCTCAAAGCACCAACAAATGGACTAAGCAGAAAAAGGAGAGGCGTCAACACATCAAAGCACTATGAGGGGTGCAAAACAGCCCCCCACAGTGGCAAGAACACTTCAAGGTGTACTGTGTGGGTTAAGTCGGCAAAATAGAGTGACAGCAAGAACTTTAAGGTGAAACGTCTGTGTGTGGCGGCAATGCTGAGTGGAAGGAAGACTCCTAAGGTGTAGGATAAGTGGTATAGCAGCAAGGGCAGAGTGGCATGGGAGAAGTTTGTCTTCCTGTTGAAACACTTGTCAGATTTACCTCAAGAAAATGATCTGTCATCACTATATTTTTCTGTCATAAGCTTTTATTACATTCCCTACTTGAACTTGATCTTGATGCTGGGTGGAATTTTGAATTTCTCGTGAAACTTGATTTCCAGCTATGGCTTTTGTCATATTCAGGACATGACAATGGTCTCTAAAGGCAGGCGGTTTCTCCATATGGGTTTGTTTTGTGCATACCTTGACAGGAATAATCCTTATTCATAAGCCAGGTTATGTTGGGAATGATCTTAATATCTCAGATTTACTGCTAATTCCCGTATTAGTATTTACATTGTGCCAAAGAGAATATCCTTCTGGAGTTCATAAGTTTCATTTTTATAGGCAGCATATTAAGGTGTGCTTGGAAATTCTTAATCAGTAGAGTGGCACACAATAAAATGGGACTTTCTCCATATGATCCACAGAATAATCATTGGGTATTGATGCCTCTATCAGCAATGCTCTTCTTGTGTTTTTCTCTTTCACCCAATATCTGGCTTTCTAGCATCAATCTTCCTATTTTTGGAAACAGGAGTGTCCCAGGTGATCACCACTTCTTCATTCTCTTCTCTTCTATTAAGATTGTGTTCCCAATGTTTGATACATTCATTTTATAATGTCTACACCATTTTCAATGAATAAGCTGTGCCACCATATTGTGCCGTTCTGTATACAGGCTGACAGCAGCACATCACTTCCAGTAATGAAATGTGTAACCACTTCCAGTTCTGTTCCATAGATTCGGCATTTGTCCACTTTACCAGTCTTTTATATGCTGGCTGTGAACCAGCTTGTCCTGGAGTCCACTATTCTGTGCTGCAATTATCAATCTCTCATCTACAGTAAAGGTTGGACCTCACCTTTCCTTAACCATTGATGTGTCAAATCTTGATCAATGTGGAGTTTCTATAGCTCTCTATACTTCTCATTATTTTTGTGTTTCTGCCAATTATCCTTCCTTGTTTGCTGATCTTATTCTTAAAGTTTTTTTTTCTTGTTTTGCTAGTTCTGCAGTTTCATTGCCTATGCATAAGGACTGAGACTGATGATACTTGATTGCCTTCGTACTTGTGGCCTCCGCTATCTATCGCCGGCCTGCCTACCACTCCCAGGCCTCCTTGGACAGCATGGATGCTGACGAATGCCATCTTGCCCTTGGACTCCCTTAGGTGTGCGAGCATGCGCATGGGCTAGAATTAAGCACATCATGTCGGGAACCTCGGGGGCGTCCCCTCCGGATGAGGATACTTAAGCCGGCTGGCCCTGCCTGCCGATGACTTGGCAGTGAGTTCCCTCATTGCTGAATCTGCTTCATTCACTACGGACTTCCGTTCCTGTTGCTGCCTCTTTGGCATGAGACACTCTGGATACCCGCTCCTCGGGGTCCCTTTCTTCGTCTCTGGCTATTCGCTCCTTGGAGGGCCTAACGCCTTGGACTGCTGCCTACCCCATGTCCTGGGGTTTCTCTTGGAACATTCGCTACTGTGAGTACCTCTGCTCTGCAGACTTCTACTATACCTTCTCTAGTGAGGAAACCCCATCGGTATACCCCGTGCTGCAGACCTCTGCTGTATCATTGCCGAGGAACCCTCATTGGTGTACCCTGCACTGTGGACCACTACCGTATCTCTTCTACTGAGGAACCCTCACTGGTATATCCTGCGCCACGGACCACTACCATATCATCTCTACCGAGGAGCCTCATTGGTGTACCCCGCTCTGCGGACAATTCACTACAGAAGACTTTCTCCTGCACTCTCCGTTCCACCGGGAGCATTTCTCTCTTTTTAATAAAGACTAACCCATAACTGTGTCTGATGGCAACTGAGACCTCGCCTCCTGATGGTGAAGCTCACAGGGTTCCTCCCTGTGGGCGGTACCATCTCTCACCTCGGCCCAGGGCCCACATACTTACAAATCCTAACAGGATATTTGCAACTTGATCATTGCCATGAAAACCAGAGTCCAATGAAAATAGAAAGGATTCCATTGTACTACTATGCATAGAGAGAATGTGAACCAGTATCCAAGAAAAATAATAGCATGTTTCCATTCCTTTATATATAAGCAGAGAATGATGGTGAAAATCAGAGGCCAAAAATGTGTTATGTATATGGGGAGTCAACTTAAAATCTTTCCAGATCTAGCTCACAAGGTGCTGGCTAAAAGAAGAGGAAGCAAGCCCCTTACCATGTGGCTAATGGAAAGGTATATGTTACAGTTAACAGCCTTCCCGATATCAGTGACACTGTTGCTTCCTATTATTACAAACTATACTCTCAGGAATGACTTGGCCAGGAATCTAGAACTGAGGATTTTTTAAAATGGGGTTTTGTTATCCTCTCTCTGGGAAGATAATAAATGTAATGGGAATTTCATACTATGAAATAGAATAGGCTATCAAATCTTTGTAGACTGGGAAATCCCCAGGAGAGGATGGCTTTACCCTAACCTATTATAAGACCTTTGCCTCAGTTCGCATTCCCAAACTTGCTGAGATTTATAACAGAACACGAAAGGATGGCATCCTTCCTGCTTGAATATTGTTGGCCTCTATAACTGTGATTCTCAAAAAGGGGGGAAGCCTACTTCACTGTAGTTCTTACAGGCCAATTTCACTTCTAAACTATGATGTTAAGATCTTTGCTAAGATCTTGGCCAATCAAATTGAGAAATTTCTGCCCAATTCAGTTAATACAGACCAGACAGGGAGCAGAAAAAACAAGGTTAGCTGTTAGTTTACTAAATAAGGCTGAAGAGTGGAACCCTAACTCTCCCCTTTTATCTATAAATGTGGAAAAAGCATTTGACCACATGGAATGTCCATTTTTGTTTGTTATCCTAAAAAGGATACACTTTAGTTCTAATATGTTCAAATGGATATCGACTTTATATAATGCTCCTCAATTTCATGTTAGTCAATATTAAGTCCAAATAATTACCTCTTGATAAAGGAACTACTGCAGACAGGGATGCCCTCTTATCCTCTGATCTTTGTTCTCTTTTTGGAACCCTTGGACTGTTCAATTAGAGATCATTCAGATATGAGAGGTATGTTGGGAACAAAGGGGAAGGAATATAAAATTGCCTTGTTCCCTGATGATGTGCTTTCCTTATATATCACAAGAAAATCCCCCATTCTAGTTAACTATTAAAGCCCTTTGGCCCATTAGAATCCAAATGGTGAATCCATCTTTGCTCCAACTGAACCAAAGAACAAGGCAAATGTCTACCATGAGGGTGTGGAAACAACTATTGGATAGCTAAAAAGCAGCAAATCTTGAACAGATTGATCTGAATCTATCCAGTGTTGCACTAGTGGAGCCTCAACCTGGAGATTATTTAAATTACTGTTGTGAAAAATGAATGGGTTGGTCTGAGGAGGTTGCCATCCACACATGAGATCATTGAGACCAATGTTCTTTAATAAACTATACTACATTTCGAGTAAATGGAATATTCGAAAGTACACATACCATCCTTTCTGGATCTACTAGGCTTTTCTTTAACAACAAACCTGAAAACAAAAATGAGTCCTCGCATAGGCTCTATTGATTATGTGTCCAGGATAACCTCATTCCACAAAGGATTGCCACATCACCTTTGTTGCGCTGGAGGTAGACCCTTGGCCTGGTGCAAGTTTGGTATGGCCCTCTGGTCGGACCCAGAGAGCACTTGCCACCAGGAGGCAGAGCACAGGAGGAGACATAGGCTAGCTGGAGCTTTACTATTAGCAACCCGGGGTTCCACAGGTTGAGACCTTGGGTATCTGGGCTGCCTGGTCTTAGGTGGGCCTCGAGGGTCTCCCAGAGAGGAAGTGCTCACCACAAACAAGGGTGCATGGTCAATATTCAAGCAAGCAGGAGGAATATTCAAGCAAGCAGGAGCAATATTCAAGAATCACAGGAGGACAGAAGAGAGTGTCCGAGTGGATAGCGAGGGTCAAGATGAGAGTATCAGTCCAGAATGGTCAGCCGAAGCAGGGGTCAGTACCTGTAGTAAGTCTGGGAGTGGTCAGGCAAAGGTCAAGTTCTAGGCAGCGATCAGACGTGGACAGGCAGAGGTCGGTTCCAGGCAGTGGTCAGATGTGGTCTGTGAACAGGCAGAGGTCGGATCCAGGCAGCAGTCAAACGAGGTCAGGAGCAAGCAAAGGTCAGTACCATGAGATCAGTCTGAAGGGTACTACCAGGAATGGAGAGACACAGGAACAGGAGACACTGGAACAGGCAAACTAGAGACACCGGAGTGTACTACCCGATTGTCAATGCAAGGAAGTAGTGGCTGACCACTTCCTTAAATCCTGCCATCAATCAGGGCTGCCCTTAGCCCTTTAAGATCAAATTATTGCCACATTTATTTAAGATAACATTCCATTTAGACAGAAAAACAGTAATCAAAAAATAATCAATGTTTTTTATTAACATGCAGACCTCGAGGAATGCGATAAACATATAAATATTCAATTAAAGTTGCTGAATGCAATTCCATCCATATCAACCATTTATGTAAATGCTGTAAATCAGTCCATTGAATCTCCTTTACCTCATTAAGGGGGATATTTTCAAAGGCTTATCGCATGCGATAGAATGAAAATTAGGAGGGGGGGGAGGAGTCGGGGAGGGGAGGGGGCGGAGTTGGCAGTGACTTCACTGCCAGCGATAATGTTACTAATGATATCGTCGGCAGTAGCGCTCCGAATAGCGCAGGCCCACCCCCCGTTTTCACTGGATTCATCATTCTGCGAAGAATGATGAATCCAGGCCTAAGTTGTGAACCAAAGGATCACTTTTCAATAAAGATTCACCTACATTATCCAGATATCTAAATATATTTCCCTCTCAGGTAGGCATTGTACCAGAACAATATCTACAAAGCCAATCTGGAAAGTGATTACTGGCTAAGCCAAAAAATACTAACCCACCCAATATAATATATCAAAATCAGGGAAAGTGGATTACAAATCAGGTTCTAGTGGTGCTTTACCTGTCCATTTTACCAGCACTGTATAATACCTATTATGGCGATTCTCTTACCCATAGTGGTTTTTAGGGGGCAATTCCTTAACATCCCATAGGACTTGCAGAAGATATCTGGCAGGCTTCCTTGTACATTGTGCCTGTGGGCTCCCAAGCTTATTTAGAAATGGAAACTGCCTGTGGTGCTTCCCTTTGAAAATTCAGGTTGAAACGGGGAATGCAATAATTAGTATCCACAGACTTTGCACCTGCTTTTCCTCCCCTGACCTATTCCTATCCCTTTTATCCCATGGGTAAAACTATACATACTGTGAACACCTAAAAAGCAAGACTCTGATGAATAGCAAATTTGCTTTTTGGGGGGGAGGGAGGGAGGAAGAAGATAATTTTCAAAACCATGGTTTTACACTTGTCATCATGATGAAAAAAGAGAGTGGGGCTCTTAAAAGCATTTGAAAATGGCCCTCTTGTCTTGTGTATTTCGCTTGAGAAACTGGTTTGGTTTATGGCAGCAGTTTGCTTTAAAGGATGGTTTCTTTCGGAATATAATCTTTCATCTTGACCACAGTTTGTTTATCGGTAAATTTGTATTAGCATGTTTACTGCTCTCCTATGTGTAGAAAATCATACGATAGTGCAGAATCATTTACTAGCACGGCTTATCTATAGTTCTTTCCAGTGCTGATACAGCATTGTTTAAAAGATAACAGATAAACATCAATTATGCACAATCAGGCTGCGCAGTGATAGGTGCAATGGCCATGAGTCAAATAGCCCCATACATAAATATTTGTATTTATTTTATTCTCTAATCAATGCAGTGGAACTAATGCATACCGATTTAATTTGGTAAAACTAGCAGATCTCGTAATGTGACCTCACAGGAATTTGTTAGCAGCTGCTTTTTAATGGTTAATGCAGATGACTTTCAAGAACAAAAAAAAAATAATTTAATTTTCAATTATTGGCATGCATCTTCTCTAATATATGCATTCTTTCTTAAAATTAATTACTTTAAACATCAAAGCAGAAATGCTAAACTGAAGGGAAAGCATGATTGTCTAAGAAGACAAACAGAATGTGCTTGACTACAGAAATTATTTGATTATATTGTATATATACATTTTTTTTTTCAGATTGAGCAAGCAGAGTACTTGACAAGACTCTTTTCAGACAGAAAAGGAAAGAATGTGACTAAGGCTGTCTTGCTCTAGATGACAGGGTATTTGGTCTGAATTAATTCATGCTGCAGTACATAGTCTGCCTGGGTGAAAACTGGAGCTCATTTCTGAAGGCGTCATTTCTAAATGAGAAAAAATAAAATGTCCTTGACATTAGCTTTTGCTTTGATTGTACTTTTGCATTGATTTGCTAATCAATGTTTTTCTCTGTGTTACATTAGGAAATAACCATCAAAGTTGACGGTCTAATTCTGGTATATTGAGCTGCTGAAGGGTGATCTCTAGGGCATTACTAACTACAGTGTGGTATATTGGAGTATAAAGATATAGCCTAAGGATCTCCTGGTAAACACAAGGAAAACACTTTTTGAATAAACTGAAAAATTCAGGATATCTATAGATTTAATATGATTCTGCTGTAATGTAAATCCGTTAGGAATTTTTTTTTTTTTACTTGACTCCTCTAGCAACTTGTCATTCATTACAAGCACACAATCTTGCAAGGATTGATTATAGAACTGCCAGCAACCGTTTCTAACTTTAAGTAGCATTCCTTGTCCTCGTTTTGTTCTAACAATTACACAAAGTTTCCACTGAGCCTATATGTAGAAAGTTTTGGTCTTGTAAACATCATGTCTTTGTTATTATCTTTGATTTGTCTAACTAACTAAAACTTTTAATTGTATAGACGATTAATGACTTTCTCCTTATATTCACTTGGAATTCTGTCATGTTGTAGTTTTTGAAGGTTGGTGGGTCAAGCCATTCATTAATACTCCTTTCCTTTGACTGCTCCATTTCCTTTGCTGAAGACATGATTTTGTTTTAATTCATACATCGAGCCCAGGCCCCTCATAATATATTTGACCTCTGGGGGACACAGACTAAAAGTCTCTACTATCACAAAATCAGATATTTGGAATATGTTCATAAAAAGTGCTTATTATGGAATGAAGAAAGATTGCACAATAAGAAAGAAAAGCAGGACAATCATTTCCTTGAAACACCAGTGTCAATGATGTCTGTCTTTCCTCCCAGGACAGTGATGCAAAACACCACTCTCTCTCTCTTTATGGTGGTTTGCTGGTGACATGAGGTTGGGGGTTGCTGGCACACCACCTGAGTAGGGAGAAGGAATCGGGGAGCTGGGATTGGCTTTGGAGATGAACTTCCCATTTTCTATGGCTTCCCTGCTTCTGCTGCTTTGAGTGGAAGATGGGGGTCCCCAGACTATTAACAGCAGCCTCCCCTAAATTCAACACTAACAAGTGTTGTTTTTGCAAATAATGCTATATACTACTATTTGAAAGATGTCGCAGTACCTTTTCTCCCCCGATGAATTTCCGAAATGAATGCAATCTACAAAATGATAGTCCTCCAGAACTCTAAAGTGCCTCCAAATCTCTGTCCTCGCCCCCCCCGGATTCTTGAGTGCTGCAGCTAGGGATGGGGTTGAGGGTGGAGTAGGAAGGAAAAGGCCAGCAGCATCTCATGCTTTCCAGTATCTACTCCTTCTGAGGGGGGCTCTTGGCGCCAGCAATATCGCTTGCTGCATCCTGTTCATACTCACTGGATATTGTGTTAGTAATTAGGTCCTTCAAAGACTCTTGTTCTGAGTCAGTAACTAAATCTTTTCCAGACATTACTCAGAACCAAACAGGGCTGACTTTAGCTCATGCTTGCTTCTGCCCTCCTCCCCTACCATCCACTGCTTCTGCCACCCTCCATTGACTTTGCCTACTTCTGCTCCAGCACCATAGCAGCAGTAGAGATGGAAGGAGGCAGCTGCTCATAGAGTTTCTCACTTGAACCTGCCTCTCTGACTTGTTTTATCCTCTTAGAAAAAAAATCTTTGGTTACTTTGGTTGGGGGGGACTCCTGCTACTATCGCTGTCATTGGTGCTACTTGCGTTGGCCCTAGGTCTCTCTAGAGGAATAGTTTTTCTTCTTCCAATTGTCACATCTGTCCTTTGATTCCAGAAGCACGATGCACTTTGAAACAGATTGCCAGTGGAAATGGGTTTTAGTTTTACAATGTACGCCTACTATTAGTATGGATACGCACAGATATCAGACCAGACACAACTCCTTTTCTTAGAAACAAAGTACACATTGCTGTCTGCTTCTTGACATTGGGGTTAATTTTCAAAGTGTAAAGTTGGCATTTATGATTTCAGGTCAGGCAGTGATTTTTTTGTTTCTTTCTGTCTGGACAGCAGTGAATTGACCAGTGCATGCTCAGAAACTGGAGTCTTACTGTGCTGCCAGTATTTTTTGCTTGTTAATATTTAACAGTTTTTTGTGTATAGAGTCAGCACTACTGCAAACAGTGGAGCACAAATACACGGTATATGTGTTTGTGTGTGAGGGGGTAAAGTTACATTATAAATAAATTCATTTGTAATATCCAAAGCCCCATTACACAGTGCACATCAAATAATTCTAGCATATAAGGAAAAAAGAGAGGCAGGGGTGTTGGCAGCTTTGGTAGGGGAAACAATAAAAAAGGCAGTGTTGTACCTAAATTTAAGAGGGATTTTTTTTAAGGTCCAGAATGGCAAGAGTGGAAGGCAGCTTCATGCAGAAAAAATTGAAATTTGGAGAGTGTGTGCATTGCCTCCTGTTCCTCTCCCTCTTGTTTTGTAGCAGAAAGAAAAGGAGAGAGAATCATCCAAGGTTGGCATTAGCAGGGAAGGGTAGAAGAAGTGCAATGCCCAAAACCAGTGTGTGCTCCTCTTTGGTTCATGCTTCTAAGGTACTGAAGGCAGTAATTGCACCAACTGATTCTGAGGAAGGATCTTAACTGGGATTCTCTGAATCAGGATATATTGAAGAGCTAGTAGCCAAAGAGCATTTGAAATGTTTAGTCATAAGAACTTGCCATACTGGGTCAGACCGAGTGTCCATGAAGCCCAATATCCTGTTTCCAACAGTGGCCAATCCAGGACACAAGTATCTGGCAAGATATGCTGTTATCATGTAATGATAAGTAGTGGTTATTTATTAAGTCTACTTGGCTAATAACAGTTTATTGACTTCTCCTTCAGATAACTATGCTAATTGTCTTAACCAAATCCTCTAAAAATAAATTCCAGAGCATAACTGTGCATTGAGTGAAGAAGAATTTTCTCCAATTCATTTTGAATGTGCTACTTACTAACTTCATGGACTGCCCCTTGCTGTTGTACAAATCCTGAAGCCCTTTAAGATGAAGAGGGTGCTACTAAGCACTGAATACCAACAATCAGTAAGAAAAAAATCTTTATTGTGAGTAAGATATCTTAAGACCAGTGCAGCTTACAAGAAAATGTGGAGTAAAAGCTCAGCTCAGAATTCCTGAGCCATTTCAGTTAGTTAAATATATAAAGTTCCCCAAATCTACACAAAAATGGGATTATTTTTGTTGTGTTTATATCATTCTCCAACTGGTTAGTATTATTTTATCTAATATGGGTTGCACTCAGGGGTGGACCCTTGTCCTGGAGCAGAGGAGAACTGCTCCCTGGTAGGGACCAGGAAGCACCTGCCCCCAGGGGGCGGAGCACTGGTAGAGACAGAGGCTAGGATGAGCTTCACCACTGGAAGCCTGTGGTCCCCCCAGGTGGAGCCCGTAGGGACCCGAGCTGCTTGGACTTAGGTGGGCCTTGCAGGGTCTCCTGGAGAGGTAGTAGACAGGCATGCCCACGGACAACAAGGGAGCACAGTTGGACTCGAGGCTGAAGGTTTGATAGAGCAAGGAAGACCAGAACAACGTAGGCAATGACAAGGCAAGGGACAGAGCCAGAATCAGAGACGTAGTCAATGGCAGCCGAGGTCAGAATCCAAGGATCAGTCTGAGGAGTAGTCAACGAGGCAGGGGTCAGGTTCCGGAGGTCAGCTGAGGTCACAAGGCACGCAGAGGTCAGGATCCAGGCAGCAGACAGAATGGTCAAGGAACAGGCAGAGGTCAGTACCAGAGAGACAGTCCGAAGGTACTACCTGGGGAGACGAGACAGATGGACACTGGAACAGAAGGATGCTAGACAGAAGGACACTGGAACAAGGCTGGAACAGAAGAACACTGGAACAAGGCTGTGAACGCGGAGCAAACTAGCACACATGCAGTGTCGACCCGTTTGCCAAGGTGAGGAAGAGTAGGCAGGAATGTCCTTATATTGGGCAATCAATCAGGGCATGCCGCGGAGCTAGGAACCACCCCTGGCCCTACAAGAGACCGAGCGGAGCGCGTGCATGTAGGGGTTTGGCCAACGCCACTGGAGACGCCGAACTCCGGCGTGAGGCCTGGTACGTAGTGAAAGGCCCGGCGACCGCCACCGTGGGACGCCGAGGCCTAGAGGAGCTCACAGCAGCCACCGGGGAGGTCGACCCGTGACCTGCAGAGGAGCCAACAAGGTGAGCAGGCCCATGAATGGGCCGGACGCGGACGAGGCGTGTAACAATATGTGTAAGTCATATGATTCTTTTGTAAGTTGAGTCCAGAATGCAGAAGCAAAACTTAATGTTGATCTTTGACATAGTTGGCTACAATCTATTCAAGAAGGACCAGGTAGGAAGGGAAGGAGGAGGTGTGACACTGTATTAAAAAAAATAATATTAAAGCCACAGAATTCCAGGGCTTATCTGGTAAGAAGAACTGTTAGTTAATCTGGAAAGAAGGAATGGAACATCTATTTACTGTATATTTGTGTAATATGAATAAAAAAAGAACCGTTTAGGATCCATTGCTTGGGTATGGGCCAACCGAGAAGTGAAGTGAAATGACACACACTCATTTGATTCATTTCCCTATTTAGCACTGTTGGGTTCACCACATGGTTACATGAACATATGAACTTTTTAGAGATTAAAAGTAACTGAAGGATCACTATTAGAAATTTGGTGGTGTTTCATGGCTTTGAGATTAAGAAGCAGTAAATTTTTAAGTAGTGGATTCGGATGACCATTCACCATCAAGAACGAGTGTGATTTTGATTGGTAAAGCTAGTATAAGAGTTGAAGACAAGTTTACCAATCATCTGCTAGTATGTTTAACAATGTGATTGGTTGTAAAACATTTGAATAACAGCGGCATTTTTTGTTGCAGTAATATAATTTAAAATGAAGATATTGTAAATTTCAGACACCAAGAATGTTCACAAAATTCCCCTGACACAGGACTCTGTCTGAAATGAGGCCCATGTTGGGATTCATGAAAAGCTGTTTCAGACTTCAAGATAAGGGATTTGTGTAAAGCTGTATGGGACTGCAAGAAAAGATTTACAAAATAAATAACTTTGTGATTTTGGAACAATGAGTAGTGATTTTAAATGCATAAACATACTTTAAAAAGAAAAGGGCATTGGACCCTTGATGACAGTTGCTAGTGGCACAATAAAAGTGACAAGAAATGGTGTAAATCAACTGCTATGCTTGGAACACCGCACTGATCTTTGAAGGTCCTATACCTTTTACAAAATTTGTTTTTATTTTACAAAATTATTGTAGAAAAACAGATCTTTAATGTGTCTCTCAAATAGTCCCAATACATTAATTTTAGTGCAGTTATAGTAATGAATGATATTGTATTTTTGAGCAGTAAGTGTGTTTTGACAGTAATTATATATACCTCCATCACACAGGAGAAATGGATAGAGATATAATGGATGATAATCACAAAATTGCTATGAAGGAGGAAATGCAATTGCTAGGGGATTTCAGTCTTCTGGATGTTGATTGGGACAACCCGGCTGCAGTGTCTTCTAGAAGCAGAGGTATTCTGGATTGTTCTGTCAACTGGTAATGGAATCTAAATGGAAGGGGGTGATACTAGAATTGGTATTTACCAATGGGGACAGCATCTATAATATTGTAGTAGACAGTCATCTAGGATCCAGTGATTACTGGATGATGTAGTTGAATATTAGAGTGTAAGAGATAAAGGCATTCAAAGGCAAAGGTCCTAGACTTCAGGAAAACTAACTTTGTTAAAATGGGGGGGGGGGGGGGGTACTTCAAGGAGTCGTAATATAGTTGGGAAAATCTAGGGGAAGTTGAAGATCACTGGGCAAAATTAAATGAAGATATTATAAAGGCAGCTAACCTTTTTGTTAGAGAAAATAAATTTAAAAAAAGAGGCTGCTATGGTTTCTAAGGATGCAACTGAAAAGGTAAGGGAAAAAGAATTAGTGTTCATAAACTACAAGAGATCACAAAAAGAAGAATATGATATGATAGAGGTGTTTAAAATCATGAGAGGTCTAGAACGGGTAGATGTGAATCGGTTATTTACTCTTTCGGATAGTAGAAAGACTAGGGGGGCACTCCATGAAGTTAGCATGGGGCACATTTAAAACTAATCGGAGAAAGTTCTTTTTTACTCAACGCACAATTAAACTCTGGAATTTGTTGCCAGAGAATGTGGTTCGTGCAGTTAGTATAGCTGTGTTTAAAAAAGGATTGGATAAGTTCTTGGAGGAGAAGTCCATTACCTGCTATTAAGTTCACTTAGAGAATAGCCACTGCCATTAGCAATGGTACATGGAATAGACTTAGTTTTTGGGTACTTGCCAGGTTCTTATGGCCTGGATTGGCCACTGTTGGAAACAGGATGCTGGGCTTGATGGACCCTTGGTCTGACCCAGTATGGCATTTTCTTATGTTCTTATGATCTTAAGACAGGCAGCAATACCTGGAAAAGCTAACAGAAGCTGGAAGAGTAGACAGGAATCCAAAATTCAAATGGAAGAAAAAATTGCAATAAAATACGGCAAAACAGGAGGGCAAGACTAGTTTAAGCATGTTAGTGATAGCACAAAGTGCAAAAGTGGAATTGTAAGACTTAGGGCCTCATTTTCTAAATTATCGCAGGCCTGCGATACTTTAGAAAATTGTGCTAATGGGGGGCGGGGGGGGGGAGGGTCGAAGTGGGGAGGTGGTCCTGCGCACCCAATAGCGCCACCATAGAAGGTGTAGCTATTGGGAGCGAAGTAGGACGTGAAAAGACCCCTTACCTTTTCGCCATCTGCGGCGTCTTCGCAGAGTCGGCCCCGGTGACGCCCCGATGACTCCTCTTCCGGGGACAACTCCACCCCGATTTAGGTAGCGCAGGAGCGCACGCTACCTTCTCAAGCTATCACAGGCTTGCGCTGTTAGCGCAAGCCTGCGATAGCCTTGGAAATAAGGCCCTTAGAGATAAGGGGAGGAATATGTAGATGATAAAAAAGCAAAAGTGCTTAGTACATATTTCTAATCAGTGTTTACTGTAGAAAGGCCAGGAATAGGACCACATAAAATGAATACAAATAAGATTGGAATCAAGGCACACATCAATCAATTTTCAGAAAACTATGCCCATAAGGAACTAAATAAACTTTAAAGTATAGGTGATGGGGTTTGATGGGATATATCTGAGGGTACTAAGAAAACCTACAGAAGTCCTGGAAGTTCTGCTAGCTAACCTGTTCAAAGCTTCTTTAGTGTCAGGAGTAGTTCTAGAAGACTGGTGATGGGTAGATGTGGTTCCTATTCATTAAAGTGTAAGTAAGAAGGTAGATGGAAACTATAGGTTGGATAGTCTGACCCCTGTAGTGAGCAAATTAATGAAATCACTGCTAAATCAGAGGATAGTGAGTTTTCTGGAATCCAATGGATTGCAAGTTCTGAGGCAGCATGATTTTACTAGAGGTAGATCTAGTCAGACAAATCTAATGCATTTCTTTGATTGAATGACCAGAGAGTTAGATCAAGAGGCAACAGTAAATGTAGAGCTTTTGGATTTCAGTAAGGCTATTGATCCAGTTTTCTCATAGGTGACATAAATAAATTGAACTCCCTTGGGATAAGACCTAGAGTGGACTAACTGAGAAATTGGCTGAGTGGGAGGCAAAAAGTGTAGTACTAAATGGAGTTTATTCTGAGGATGGGGCATTACTAGTGGTGTGCCTCAGGGAGTAATCCTTAGCCCAGTTCTTTTCAATATTTTTGTGATCAACATAAGGATTGTTGGGAAATTTTTGTCTTGTCGATATCAAAATCACAACAGGCAGCAGCCAGAAAGATGCTTGTCTAAATAGTGAGAGGAATGGTCAGCAGGAAAAGGGAGGAGATATTGTGCCTGTATAAGTCCACGATGAGACCTCATTTGGAATATTGAGTAAAATTCTAGAGACCACACCTTCAAAAGGATATAAACCATTTGGAGTCAGTCGAGTGTGGCTACTGAAATGTTCGGTGGTCTTCATGCTAAAGCATATAGGGATAGACTCAGATCTAAACATGTATATTCTAGGGAAAAGGTGAGATAGGAGAATTATGATAGAGACATTTAAATATCTCAGAGGTTTCCATGCACAAGAGGAGAGCCTCTTTCAATGGAAAGGAGGCTCTAAAATGAGGGATCATGGGATGAGGATGAAAGGAAGTGGACTCAGGAGTAATCTTATGAAATATTTCTTTACAGTGAGGGTAGTGGATTCATGGAATAACCTCCCAGTTAAGGTGATGGAGACAAAAATGCTATTTGAATTCAAGAAAGCATGGGCTAAATACAGAGTATCGCTGAGGATATGAATTTTAAAGCTAAATTGGTTGGGGGCAGGTTAGCAAACTAGATAGTCCATATGATCTTTTTCTTATGTCATGTTTTTATGTTTTTATGCACAGCCCTAGTATGTTGGGTTTGCATTTAATGGGAGTTGAAACAAAAAAATAGGGTTATAATTCTATATTTGTCAGACCAGATTGGAGTATGTTATTTAATTATAGGCACTCATCTTTAAAAAGAATATCCTAATGCTAGTAAAACTACCAAGAAAGGTCACTAAGAGGTCATAGTACAATAGTAAATGAAAATAGAAGAAGAAGATCAAATTGGCCAATCTAGTCTTCTTTGTTAAGATTCTTCCACTTTGCTTAGATACATATACAACACCCATATGCATATCAGCCCAGTTCTCCATTCAGCTCCCCATTTTTTTTTCATCTGATCCTTCAAGGCTTTTCTTACCATTGCTCTCCATACCTCTTCAGTTTGCTAATTATGCCTCCCTAGGCAATTCTGAATCCCTGTGTCTCTGTGTACCACTTATCACACTGTTTTGCTATATTCAAAATATTTACCTGTCTAATGTTGGGTTTTTAGCTGGGTAAATCTTTCCCTTAAAAATGCCCCCATCCCCACCCCATCAAATCTGATGTGTGCAAAAACTTAGCTGGAAAAAAAAAGTGTGTCGGGTCTGAATAGTTACCAAAGTTGGTTTGCGGACGTTAGCCAGTTAGCACAATATTCAGTGAGGACAGGATAAATTTATGCAGGAACTATGGCAGCACAAATACAGTAGCTGTCCTAATCTAACCACATAAATTCTGTGTGTCTGGATTTAGCAAGACATTCAGCTAAATATTATACATAGTGAGTGCAATTAAACATCCAGATAAAGATAACCAGGTATGGTTGCTCAGTATTCCTTATCTGCGCTGCAACTGAATATTGTCCCCTGTGCTAATAGGAAGTCTTCCTTTCAATAGTATTCACAGTACCGGATTTGCATGCATAAGTGTAGAATTTTTTTTTTTAATTTATAATTAAGATTTTTAAACAAGCTTACAATTGTAAAAAAAAAAAAAATCAATAAGAAAGAGTTTACATGTCAGGTAACATAAGGCAATATTTATCACACTAATACATCAAAATTCCTAGCCCCCATACTGGGAGGATTCTAACAGGGAAAAATTAAAGAAATGTAAATATATATTTTAAAAAATGCAGGAGATTTATAA
The DNA here is from genome assembly GCF_901001135.1 of Rhinatrema bivittatum. NCBI lineage: Eukaryota > Metazoa > Chordata > Amphibia > Gymnophiona > Rhinatrematidae > Rhinatrema > Rhinatrema bivittatum. The sequence continues at coordinate 76,083,213 of NC_042621.1, read as the reverse complement.
CTTTTTTAAGCAGCATTTTATACCTCAACCTTCTTTATCCACCAGAAAGGATTCCAGATGGGCTGGGTCCTGGAAAATAAATGTATTTTTCTGAAATACTACTGAGCATTTGAAAGTTTCAAAAGAATGTTGCTCCTAATGATAATACTCTGGATTTCAATGCAAGAAACTGTTTCCTTTTAAACTGTGTGCTACACGAAACATCGGGAAATATTTGGATCATTTGTCCACAGAACCAAGTAATCTTTATTTTTAAAGTACTTTTGCAAAATTAAGTTTTTGTCACTCTCTACAGAGAGAGACCAATAACGTGTCTCTTTGAGGAATATCATCAATTGATGATTCTAAAAAAGCAGTTTAAATTTGGTGATTCTGTTGGACTAGATCCATAGTTTCCTCACCCTCTAGAATCCTTAATCTGGTATAGGGAATATAATATATTTAGAAATACTCTTATCCACACTGAGATTGATAGAATTTCCACTAAATAATTCACATGCAGATATTAATCTGGAAATGGGAAAATTCAAGAACCTTAAATTTCTTATTCTTACATTTTCCAAATTTTCTACTTGTCTTTGAGTTGTTAAACTATCTTTAATAAATGAATTATTTGCCATTTGTAACGCATTTATCTGTGATGGTACATTTCTACCAACTTCCTCTGAGTTATACATTTATTATGCTTTTCTATATCACTTTTAATCTCATTATATATTTTATTATTTTGAATAATTGAAGCAGACATAGTTTTCTGTAGTTCGTTAATTGCCTTCCAAACAAGCCCCAGCATGACATTTTGGGGGTCAATGGGGTATGAGATTACTGGTGGTAGTCTCATACCCCCTGTGCCCCTGATACCAGAGTCAGTATTTGATGTTATCACTGTACTTGTCAAGCTATGGGGAGTGGAGACAGGTACACCACTTGATTGTTGGGGTTGCTGCATTTAGGCAGGAGCTCTCAGGAGATCCAGATGAAAAGGATATTTCTGAAATTGAATTATGAGCAGCTTGACTTACCCTCCTCAAAACATGGGAGTCCGTTGGTCCTCTAGCCGTAGAAACAGCTGGTGAAGATGTCCAAACCTGGTTTTTCTTTTCCTCCCCATATAAATTATAGGAAAAAAATTCTCAATAAGGGGCACGTGGCTTTAGATGCACGCCACACTTGCCTCAGATTTATTGGTGTTCCTGGCCCCAGATGATGTCACAAAGGGAGTGTGGTTCGGGCCGTTTTCAGGTGGAACACAGGCTCCCAGGTAAAATTGGAGCTTCAATAATGCTCCCTTTCGCCTTGCCTCTCCCTCAGAGAGGTTTCTCCACCAATTCCTCCCATAAGTGTAGATTTATTCTCCTATTTTATAAACTGCAGTAGGTTGCTGCATAGTTTATAAAATATAGCATAACTCTGCTCTGAAAGTTTGAATGTATGTTTCACTACATGCAAATATTTGCAATGCAATGAAATCATTTTACCTATTTTATAAATATATACAAGAATATTTTACATGTAAAAAACATGTGTGTAAAACCCCAGATTTAAACATGGAAGCAAGTATATTTTAAAATATGAATGCATATGATTTTAAAAATACTTGCACTCATACTGAAAATCAGCAGTTTGTGGATACCTCTTCCAGTTCACCCAGTCAGTCTTTAGTTCACCTAGACCCTCTGATACTTCACCTTAACTCTCTCCAGACCTACCATGCAAAAATTTCAGACAAATCCAATTCAACTTGTGCTAGTTAATTAGCAGATGTAAAATTGTCCGAATAAGTTCAATAATTAATGCAAATAAATATCTTATAAATATACATTTCCTTCTGTACCTCTAGTCCCTGCTCCTTGGAATACTCCTTGACCACTCCTTTTTTTACACCAGTGTGAAACCAAAAATATGTGCATACTTTCAAGGTTTATAATACAGCATGCATGCAATTACAATAACTTTCAAAACTGCTCATATGCGTCCATATATGTGTGTATATGGGTCCACACAAATTAACTATTGTATTTTATAACCTGAGCACACATGATATACGTAGATTATAAAATATGAATACATATTCACGTACATAAAAAGTATCAGCACGTAGCCGGATATGTCTGAAAAATTCTACTTGTCCATCTAAGTAGCACTTTTACACTTATTTGGGTATGTAAGATAGCCGGATAAGTCTCAAAAAAGGGCTATTTATGCAGATAAGTTCAAATTTGTCCATTCAAGTAGCGGCAAGGAGCCCTTTAGCTGGATAAGTCAGAGTTTAGTCAGATAAGTGTGCACAAAGATACACCCGCATATTTGTATTTTAAAGGGATATGTGAATAGATTTTACTTGTGTTATTTAGATGCATTTCTCCTCATAAGTAAGTCAGGGGATTTTATAACACGTACGTGGCAATGAAATTACCAATTTTACCAATTAGTCTTCAGTTTGCCCAGTCCATTTACAGCTTGGGAAGACCCTATTGGCTCTTCAGCTGAAGTCCCTTCATTTCATCTAGACCCCCATCCAGTCTTTTTTTTTTTTTTCACTTTGAGATATTTGCAATCACTTACACCAGATATTGAGCAGGAGTAAATATCTGCAAGTAAGAGACTTACGTGCACCACTTTGAGAGATTGTAAAATAGCAAATCATGTGCGGGAATACTGGCCAATACCCAGAATGCCCACCCTTTCACTTGCAGTCCCTGATATATGCACATATGTTGCCATTTTTAAAATAGTAATATATACACAAATATGATATTTTAAGCACTAATGTGCTATTTTTTATGCAAAAAATCTTTTAAAAATTCATCTCTAAATGTGCATTTATGCTATTTTTCCCTTTCGGAACCCCTTTGAAAATGTACTCAAAAAAGGAATACAGGGACTTACATATGATTTCCAATTTAAAGCTTCCCTAACTGTGTTTTGTGATCCTGGGGGTCACAAATACCCTCAAATGTCAGTGCTGGTCAGGCAGAGTAGCAGCATTAGTAATAGAAGTTAGTGTGGGGACTATGACAAGCACACACTCGCAGGCCCTTCAAAAATCCCACTCTCGTATACGTTTCTATGATAATAGGAATCCTTGAGCAAAGAGGGATCAGGGCCACTGCGGAGCCTGTGAGCTTGCACTGGATCACAGGTCTCGTACTGACTTTCATTTCTAATTCCTCTGCAGATCATCACAGGCCTAGGGATGAGCCATGTGCATGTGCCAGCAGAGGTTTCCACTGCTCCTCTCTCTCTTCACCCAACCTGAGACAAAAATGTTGCCCTATCAACAGCCTGTTGTCATCCTGAGGACCAAATGAAAACGTTGCTGCTGATCCTAGTCAAGGAAAGATAGGAGGAGGGGCTGCTTGAAAGGAGGAGTCCAATGCAGAGGGGGGTTTAAGAGTTGGATCAGTTGGCAGGAGGTTTCATAAGGGGGACCAGCTGGAGGGGACAGATCTGAGGATGAATCATCTGGAGAGGGCTTGGCTGCAGGGGTGGGAGGATGTCCGAGAAGGGTTGGAGAGGAAGAGGAGAGGTTAGAGGTGAGAGAGAAGGGTGGGATGAGAGTGAAGAGAGAATTGGGGATGGAATGAGAGGGAGATAATGTCAGAGGATCGGCTGTGGATTATAAAAAGGGTTTGGGTGACAGGGGATCAACTGTGGTGGTGGGGGGGGGGGGGGGGGGGGAGATGAAACATGGCTGGAAGGTGAGAGAGAGAAGAGAAATGTACAGAAGATGGATGGGTTTGTGGGATGTAAGAGGCAATTGACTTGAGGGATGGAGGTTGAGAGAGAGGGTCCACTAGAGCTGAAGAGGTTACAAGAAGGGATCCTCTGGAGAGGGTAAAGGTTGAGAGAGGTGATTGGAGTGGAAGAGGAACTCAAGTCATAAGAGCAGCAGGCTGTGAAGCTCAGAAGCCGGGATTCAACTCCCTCTGATACTCCTGTGACCTTGAGTCATTCATGTCACTCTCCAGTGCCTCAGGTACAAATACAATACCTTCAGTATTCTATGAAATCTGCTTTGAAGTGTCACAAACGCAGAATATAAATAATGGAGGATGAGAGGGGGGATCAGTTGGAATGTGGGGAGGGTAATAGTTGTGATTGCTGGAGGGTAACTGTACCATTGCTAATTTGTTTTGGTTGTTATCTGGGGTTGTGTGAATTTTCAAATGCTAAAATGGGATCACATTGGCTAAAGGTTTGGGAAGCCCTGATTTACAAACTAGGTTACGTTACACAAAAGTCATTTAAAAAGTGATATATTTATACTATACAAATATATAAAGTGACCATACAGGTATCTCACAGGTGATCTTTTTATAAAAGTAGCTACAAACAAAATAAGGAGGCATCCTCTAAGATTAACAGGTAATAAATTTCACCACTTTCATAGAAGGTGAATTGGGCAAGATTTTAGAGGAATAAGATATGCTTGGCCGGCACATGGAACTTACTCCTGCTCCATTGAGTGAATAAGTTCAACGACCAAAAAAAAGTAGGGTAGGTAGGTGGGGTTAGAGGTTGGGAGGAGAGGGGAAGAAGGAGGAAGGATAAGGATAGGGTTAGGGAAGTTCCCTCCCAGTCCGCTTCATGGAGTGGAGTGGGAGGAAACTGGGGTAGGCCTACTCAGTCACTGTGTGGTTTTTACAAAATCACCCCCCCGCTGGTAACCATATGCACATGGACGCAAGTGCACAGATTTTAAAATTTACCCATAAGTCAACTTGATTAATAGCAGTTAATGGACTTTTCCTCCAAGAATTTATGCAAAACATTTTTAAACCCAACTACACTAACTGCACTAACCACATCCCCTGGCAACAAATTCCAGAGCTTAAATGTGCACTGTGAAAAATAATTTTCTCCAATTAATTTTAAAAGTGCTACTTGCTAACTTCATGGATTGCCCCCTAGCCCTTCTATTATCTGAAAGAGTAAATAACTGATTCCGATTTACCCATTCTACACCTCTCATGATTTTTAAACACCTCTATCATATCCCCCCTCAGCTGTCTCTTCTCCAAGCTGAAAAGTCCTAACCTCTTTAGTCTTTCCTCATAGGGAGCTGTTTCATCCCCTTAATACTTTAGTCACCCTTCTTGGTACCTTCTCCATGCAATTATATCTTTTTTTAAGATGCGGCAACCAGAATTGTACACAGTGCTAGGTGCAGTTTCACCATGGACCAATACAGATACATTATGACATTTTCCGTTTATTCACCATTCCCTTCCTAATAATTCCTAAAATTCTGTTTACTTTTTTGACTGCTGCAGCACACTGAGATGACGATTTCAATGTGTTATCCATTATGTCATCTAGATCTCTTTCCTGGGTGGTAGCTCCTAATATGGAACCTAACATTGTGTAACTACAGCAAGGGTTATTTTTCCCTATATTTATGCATCACCTTGCACTTGTCCACATTAAATTTAATCTGCCATAGGGATGTTGAATCGTTTAGGACGATTAAAATTATCGTCCGATAAATTTTAATATAGTCTTAAACCGTTATGGAACACAATACAATACAGATTCTAACGATTTAATCGTTATAAATCGTTAGAATCGTGAGCCGGCACACTAAAACCCCCTAAAACCCACCCCCGACCCTTTAAATTAAATCCCCCACCCTCCCGAACCCCCCCCCCCCAATAACTTAAATAACCTGCGGGTCCAGCGGCGGTCCGGAACGGCAGCGGTCCGGAACGGGCTCCTGCTCCTGAATCTTGTCGTCTTCAGCCGGCGCCATTTTCCAAATGGCGCCGAAAAATGGCGGCGGCCATAGACGAAAAAGATTGGACGGCAGGAGGTCCTTCCGGACCCCCGCTGGACTTTTGGCAAGTCTCGTGGGGGTCAGGAGGCCCCCCACAAGCTGGCCAAAAGTTCCTGGAGGTCCCAGCGGGGGTCAGGGAGCGATTTCCCGCCGCGAATCGTTTTCGTACGGAAAATGGTGCCGGCAGGAGATCGACTGCAGGAGGTCGTTCAGCGAGGGTTCCGGCGCCTTGCTGAACGACCTCCTGCAGTCGATCTCCTGCCGGCGCCATTTTCCGTACGAAAACGATTCGCGGCGGGGAAATCGCTCCCTGACCCCCGCTGGACCTCCAGGAACTTTTGGCCAGCTTGTGGGGGCCTCCTGACCCCCACGAGACTTGCCAAAAGTCCAGCGGGGGTCCGGAAGGACCTCCTGCCGTCCAATCTTTTTCGTCTATGGCCGCCGCCATTTTTCGGCGCCATTTTGGAAATGGCGCCGGCTGAAGACGACAAGATTCAGGAGCAGGAGCCCGTTCCGGACCGCTGCCGTTCCGGACCGCCGCTGGACCCACAGGTATTATTTAAGTTATTTGGGGGGGGGTTCGGGAGGGTGGGGGATTTAATTTAAAGGGTCGGGGTGGGTTTTAGGGGGTTTTTAATGTGCCGGTTTTTTCGATTTTTCGATTTTTAACGATTTTTCACGATATTTTACCCCCCCAAACGGCAACAATACGATTCCCTCCCCCTCCCAGCCGAAATCGATCGTTAAGACGATCGAGGACACGATTCACATCCCCTAATCTGCCATTTGGATGCCCAATCTTCCACTCTTGTAAGGTTCTCCTGCAATTTATTACAATCCGCTTGTGATTTAACTACTCTGAACAATTTTGTATCATCTGCATATTTGATTACCTCACTCATCGTATTCCTTTCCAGATCATTTATAAATATACTGCAAATCACTGGTTCAAATACAAATCCCAGAGGCACTCCACTGTTATTCCTTTTCCACTGAGAAAATTGACCATTTAATCTACTCTCTGTTTCCTGTCTTTTAACCAGTTTGTAATCCACGAAAGGACATCACCTCCTATCCCATGACTTTTAACACTAGCAGTCGCCATTCTGACTGACCCTCGCATCCCAGGGCTTTACGCGTGTCGCCGGGCCTTTTTAAAATCCAGTCCTTAGACTCTTGCATGATCTTTATCCTGTTGTTCAACCTCCCGGACATAAAGTGCCACACCCCCACTACACTAAGTTGATCATCTCTATCATTGCATTTTAATGTGTACCCTGATATAGCACTGTCCCATTGGTTATCCTTCTTTTACCAGGTCTCTGAGATGCCAATTATGTCAATCTCATCATTCACATTATACACTCTAACTCTCCCATCTTAGTCTTCTGGCATTGGCATACAGACATTTCAAAGTGTGTTTTTTGTTTGTATTAACAACCTGCTTTTCAGTGGATATGAATAATTTGGAATTCTTGTATTGGAACCTCTCTGTTGGGATGCCCTAACTCTCCTGTTTGATTAGTGTCCTTCAAAGATACATTCTTCCGAACCATGCACTGCTGAGTGACTGTCGGCTTTGTTCTAGTGTAAAAGCTTCTCTATCTTCTTTTTAACAGTCAGCTGCTACTGGTGTTTGAATCCAGCTGCCACTAATTACCAGGGATGTGAATTTGTTTGAAGTGAGATAGACAATATCAACAATCATGACTATGTCAGTTCAGGTTTTTATAAAATAAAACAATAGAAACACAACATTTTTGTTTTCTTTCTACCGTTTTTAGTGTTCACTATTCAAACCAGTGTGCACTATTAGAAATTGTGTGCATTTCTAAAAATAGGGCCGGATTTTCAGAGGGTACGCACGGGCGTACATTTGTGCTCACAACCCGGCGCGCACAAATGTACACCCGATTTTATAACATGCATGTGCAGCCACGCGCATGTTATAAAATCCAGGGTGGGGCGCGCAAGGGGGTGCACAATTGTGCAACTTGCGCGTGCCGAGCAGCTCAGCCTCCCTCCGTTCCTTCCGAGGCTGCTCCAAAATCGGAGCGGCCTCAGAGGGAACTTTCCTCCCGCCTCCCCCACCTTCCCCTCCGCCTACCTAACCTGCCCCCCCAGCCCTACCTAAATCAACCCCCCTACCTTTATTTAATAAGTTGCGCCTGCCTCCGGGCAGGCGTAGGTTGCGAGTGCCGGTGCACGACCCTCTGGCATGCCCGCTGTACCAGAGGCCTCGGTCCTGCCCCTGCCCCTGCCCCTTTTTTCAAGCCCCGGTACATATGCGTTTCCCGGGGCTTGTGCGTGTCGCCAGGCCAAGGCAAAATAGGCTCGGCATGCGCAGGAGGGGTTTAAAAGTGTTGCGCGTGTATATTACGCGCGCAACCTTTTTAAAATCCGCCCCCTAGTGTGCACCATTTGGAATAGTGTGCAGAATTTCTGATACTTAGAAAAGTGAAAATAATTGGAAAAAAACCTTAACACCTGGAAATTTTCCCCCCAGATGACATAACATCTGGCATTTCCAATCTCAACAAAATAGTTACTGTTCCATAAAACTCCCCTTCTTTTTCCATGAACTTTTTCTTTGCGACTTAAATGGAAAATGTTGTTCTATTTAGACATCCGAATGCCAAAATATTTCTAAGGTATCTATAAATGAAAGGTTGACGCAGTGCTTATTTTCACTACTTGTTTGTCTTGCTGAATAAACACAGGTGTGATTATTATGCTGGTCCGAAAGAAAGAATAAAACTGGTATAGTGCCAGCCTTCAACACTGTGATGAATTTGCTGGTCATGTGACCCTTGATAAACGGGGCCCTGAATTCAATAGAGCTACGCTGCTGAAAGAGTAACCTTGAAGTTTCAGAAAAAAGCGAATTGGTCCTCTGAAACAAACAAGCACCAAGGACGGCTTTAGTGATAAATGCAAATTGTGCAAAATGGTGCTGCACAACATGCACCCTTGTAGTATACCTTAATCAGCACTGTAAAAAAAAAAAAAAAAAAAAAAGAAAGTTTAACTGATATACTATCGTGCTTTCTAAGTGAAGGATAACGATGAATGAAAGGGTTCTCCTTGCCTTGCTGGTAACTGATGTCCTGAAGAATGTCGAGAGCCATCTGCTTCAAACGGATCCAAACCGTCATCAAGTATTCTAATCCAGTCAAACAGATACAACTAGAACAACCTGTATGACTTGCTGAAGGCTTATCAAAAGAGCTGTAAATAAAGGGGGGTGGAAAAAAATATCAACTGTGTAACCACAGATTGCTGCCAGCTTGCCTGTTGGCTTTTGAAATTCAATCCCATTTTTCTAGTCTGACAAACTGTACTAAATGGTAAAATGGATTTTATTGCTTTCAGCCATTTTCATTTCAGCTGCTATCAGTAGGTGAGAAGCCAGTTTCCTAATATAAATGGGAATTATTATTATTTTTTTGTATTGAATTTGTCAACTGTAATGCATTTTTCCCCAGTGTTACTTAAAAGCTGCTGCGTGTGTGTATTTTTACTTTATTGTACAAACAAAATGCAGAATTTTTTTTCCATAACAATTGAATGTCACAGTGGTTTCATGTTGGGCTTGATGTTTCCATCTATGCGAGTGTATTTCTTACAAAAAATATTTAAATAAATTAACCTTTTTCCCCACCTAGATAATGTATAGACAAATTCTATTGCATGACACTCAAAAAATCCAGTAGTACTTATATATATGTACATACAGTATGCATATAAACATTTTTGACAGTTGTAGCCCCTGTCAAATGGTAAGGGCAAAGGGCAGCCAGTGCCATTTTGATTAATGGCAGCCACCAGCCTGGGAGCAGGTGGTCACTCCTGGACCCCCACTAGACCACCACATTTTGCGTAAGTCCTGGGGAGGGGATGGTGGGGGTCTGCTGTGGGGGGAGGGGGGTAATCTACCTTATAAATGGCCCTGTGACCGACGGCCCGCAAATGCGCAGTAGAGCGCAGCTCTACTGCGCATGTGCGGGCAAGGATGTCGATCAGAAAAAAAATGGCGGTGGGGCCGCAGGAGCGGGAGGAGAAGCAGCGGCGCCGCGCGTGCGCGCGCCGCTGCTTCTCCTCCCCAGATCTGCCGGCAGATCTCGGGGGGGGGGGTGTTTGTTCACTCCCGCGCCCCCCCCACCGAGATCTGCCGGCAGATCTCGGGGGGGGGGGGTTTGTCACTCCCGCGCCCCCCCCCCGAGATCTGCCGGCAGGAGCGGGAGGAGTTAATGGAGCCGGGTGAGGGTTTGCGGGGAAGTCGCACTTACGGCGCCGGGAGGAAATGGAGGTGGGTGAAGGGAGGGGAGGGAGGGAGAGGGGGACTGAGTGAGTGGGAGGGATGGGAGGAGAGGGGGGACTGAGTGAGAGGAGAGGGAGGGTGGAGAGGAGTGGGTTGGGGAGTGGGTGGGGGAGGGGGGTGGTGAAGAGTGAGGGGAGAGAGAATGAGGGGGAGGTGAGAGACAGAGGGATGTAGCCCGTTTTAACGGGCTTTACGGCTTGTATTTAAATAAACGGGAAGTGTTGGGGTGGGTTTAGGGGGTTATTTTTAATATGAAATTTTACAAATAAAACCCAAACAATGATCTGGGGGTGGACCCGAAATGGCCCCCCCTGAACAGAAAATAGAAATGTACTGAAAAATGATAATGCTGAATTCTGTATTAGGAGTCTCCACCTACTGAAAAACTCTTGGGGTCACTGTGGAACGTACATTGAAATCCTCAGCACACTGTGTGGAGGCAGTTAAAAAAAGTTAATAGAGTATTAAGAATGATTCAGAAAGAAATGGAAAATAAAACAAATAATAATCCATCTGGAACTGAGAGGGGAGGGCAGTGAGTGATCCTTGATCGAGAGACCCGCCCCCTCTGACATCACGGAGGACTGTGATGGACGTTAAACGGCACCAGAACACCAGGCGTCGTGTGCCGTGCGTCGCACGCCGAAGGGGCACAACAAAGGGGCACTCCCCTTTGTGCACCCCTTCGTGCATCCCTTAGTGTTAGCCATTCTCCTTGTTCTTTTATATCCCTTGTTAACAATCCCCATATTTAAATGTTTAATGTATTTGACAAAGATAACGCATGAGTTTAAATTTTGTTTAAATGTAAACTGATGTGATATGTAAAATCAAACACCGGTATATATATATATATATATATATATATATATATATATATATATATATATATAAACAAACAAATAAATAAATAAATATCATAATACTTCTATATGTCATGGTGCTATCACACCTAGAGTACTTTGTGCAGTTCTGGTTTGCCCCATCTCAAAAAGGATAAAGCAGACTAGAAAAGGTACAGAACAGGGCAATAAAAAATGATAACGAGGATAGCAAGGCTCCCTTATGAAGAAAGGTTAGCAGCACATCATAGCTTAGAAGGGAGGTAACTGAGAGGGGAAATTATGGAAAGTTATTAAAATCATCATGAGGGGGTTAGATCAGGTAAATAGTAGAGATGTGAATCGTGTCCTCGATCGTCTTAACGATCGATTTCGGCTGGGAGGGGGAGGGAATCGTATTGTTGCCGTTTGGGGGGGTTAAAATATCGTGAAAAACTCGTGTGAAAAATCGAAAAAAAAAACGTAAAATTGCAAAACCGGCACATTAAAACCCACCCCGACCCTTTAAATTAAATCCCCCACCCTCCCGAACCCCCCCCCAAATGACTTAAATAACCTGCGGGTCCAGCGGCGGTCCGGAACGGCATTGATCCGGAACGGGCTCCTGCTACTGAATCTTGTTGTCTTCAGCTGGCGCCATTTTCCAAAATGGCGCCGAAAAATGGTGGCGGCCATAGACGAACACGATTGGACGGCAGGAGGTCCTTCCGGACCCCCGCTGGACTTTTGGCAAGTCTTGTGGGGGTCAGGAGGCCCCCCCCCAAGCTGGCCAAAAGTTCCTGGAGGTCCAGCGGGGGTCAGGGAGCGATTTCCCGCCGCGAATCGTTTTCGTACGGAAAATGGCGCCGGCAGGAGATCGACTGCAGGGGGTTCGTTCAGCGAGGGTTCCGGCGCCTCGCTGAACGACCTCCTGCAGTCGATCTCCTGCTGGCGCCATTTTCCGTACGAAAATGATTCGCGGCGGAAAATCGCTCCCTGACCCCCCGCTGGACCTCCAGGAACTTTTGCCAGCTTGGGGGGGGCCTCCTGACCCCCACAAGACTTGCCAAAAGTCCAGCGGGGGTCCGGAAGGACCTCCTGCCATCCAATCGTGTTCGTCTATGGGCCGCCACCATTTTTCGGCGCCATTTTGGAAAATGGCGCCGGCTGAAGACAACAAGATTCAGTAGCAGGAGCCCGTTCCGGACCGCTGCCGTTCTGGACCGCCGCTGGACCCGCAGGTTATTTAAGTCATTTGGGGGGGGGGGGTTCGGGAGGGGGGGGATTTAATTTAAAGGGTCGGGGGTGGGTTTTAGGGGGTTTTAGTGTGCCGGCTCACGATTTCTAACGATTTATAACGATAAATCGTTAGAATCTCTATTGTATTGTGTTCCATAACGGTTTAAGACGATATTAAATTATCGGACGATAATTTTAATCGTCCTAAAACGATTCACATCCCTAGTAAATAGAGGACGGCAATTTATCCTTCAAATCATACTAAAATTAGGGAACATTCTATGAAACTAAAAGGTAGTAGATTTATACAAGCTGGAGAAATAATTTTTCATTCAATGCATAATGAAGTGGAGGAATTTGTTCCTGGAGAATGTGGTCAAGGCTTCTAACATAGCCGAGTTGATAAAAAAGTTTGGACAAGTTCCTAGAGGAAAAGCCTATAGATGAGGCTCATGCATCAATAGTTCCGAAACCCAACTGAATCTCTGACATTTTTGCATAAAAGTACTTTATATCATCCACGGCAAAGAGTTCCACTGAATTGCCACCATCCTGAACATCCTGCTTATGGAGTAATTTTAGCAAGTAGTTGATACAGAACTTTAGGTTGAATTTCCACTGCCCTTTACTGCTCAAAGAAATAGGGGTAGATTTTCAAACCCTGGTGCGCGTAAATCCCGGGGTTTACGCGCGTGGCTAGGCCTTATGCGTGCCAGGCCAATTTTCAAATGGCCTGGCCTCACGCATAAACCCCGGGACGCATATAAGTCCCGGGGCATGAAAAAGGGGTGATCCAGGGGTGGGGCAGGGCATGGCTAGAGGTGCCCGGCACAGCGGCCATTTGCCACTGTGCCGGGGGATGATGCACTGGCAGTGTGTCGGCGCGCGCAACTTGCTCCTACTCTGAGGCAGGAGCAAAAGGTTAAATAAGAAAATATGGGGTAGTTAGGATAGGGATAGAGGGAGGGCAGGATAGGGGAAGGGAAGTTAGGCTAGGGGGTTGGGAAGTTAGGCTATTGGGGTTGGGAAGTTCCCTCCCAGTCCACTCTTTAATTGGAGCAGACTGGGAGGGAACTGGGGAAGGCCCTGATGCATCGCCATGCTTAATTGCAAAGTAGCCCCCCTCCCCTTGTGTGCGCTGACCCGGCCTGTTATAAAATCACACATCCATGTGTGTGTGCCGGATAGCGTGTGCATATGGACGTGTGCGCATACGTTTTAAAAATCTACTCCATAATGATAGGAGTGGTGGGGGAGGAGGATTGCATTTTCCAACACAGTTTTATATCTCTGTATATGAATTTTATATACTGTGCCCGCTGATTTTCTAAAAATTTGCTTTCCTATTATTTTCTGAATTAGTGAATTTGCTGCTTTTACAAACATAAACCCAAGGGGGAAACCAAGGTGCTTGCTTCGCATGATGTATCTTCACTACTCTGGATGGAGTAACCACATCAGTAGCTGTGCATACGTTACAATTCCAAGTTTTTACCTGTTCATCCAGTGATATTTCAGAATAGGTCTGCAGAAAATATGTTTCAGTCTCCTAATTTTTCAATATCAGTACGTTTCTAATTCCAGTTATTAATCTAAATATCGTTTTTTAAGGACTAATGGACATGCTGATTTGCAGCAGCAAAACCAATCAAGAAATGGTCAGACCATGAAAGTGGATCAATAAACAAGCTATCTGTTACAATTATCTATTGATCCGATATATACACTAAACCCAATATATGACCAGTAGTAGTATGTGCTGAAGAATGTTTGTGCTTTTTGAAAAGCTTTAGTGAGATTTATCAACATGAATATTTAAATCATCAATCATTACTTTTTACTTGATATATTACTACATCTTTTAATACTTGTCTACGGAAGTTCATTCCTCTGGACACATTAGTACAAGCCCTAAACCAACAAGGTTGCTTAAGAGTCAATTGATATCAAACTGGAATAACAGTCCTTTCTATGTGATTTATGCTATATATAAATATTAGTTGATTTTAATGATCATCATAATAGACACTCCTGGCAGATATGCCTTCTTATGCCTTTTATATAATCATTGGTCCATGTCTCAGCCTCAGCGGATCTTCATATATTCAAAGTCTCAAAGAATCCCAAACTGCCCAGCTAGGTATAAAGCTTAGGTAGAGAGGTCATTGTACAAATCAACTCCTCTTTTACCTTTCATCACTCGAAATGATAGAACATCTTCAAGCCTACCCCATCCCCCAAATCTCACCCCAAGTTTAAAAGTGCCCCCCTCTTACAGTGATAAAAATAATGAATTTACATGTTGAGATCTACAGAGGTTCTCTCACAACACACAACAGTATTTGTTGATGGAGCTTACAATCTAATCAAGAATGCATGACAAATTGAATATATTGAAAGTTGTACTAATGTAGTGTGGTGTGGGATTTAAAAGCAGCTTCAAAAGGGTGAGTTTTTCGAGTGGATTTTAATATGACCCAGAGAGGAAGCATGTCGCACCAACTCAGGAAGTCAATTCTAGGCCTATGGTGTACCCAGGTGGACACGCAGAGTCAGGAGGAGTTGATGGTAGAATAGAGAAGTATACGGTGATGTAATATCCATACTCTTGCACAGGTAATACGTGTTCGGTGAGTTTGTGGATTTTGAGAAGAGGGTGATGATTTAGGGTAGAATGTTCATAAGGATTCTTAATATGCTTTTAGAAAGATTGAGCTCCTTGAAGGGTATTCGGCCAGCCGGCTTTCATTAATCGGTTAAGAGGAGTAAAAAGGAAGTGTTTGGGTATGTATATACATATGGTTAATATCTGTGATCATGGGCGAGGGTGATGGTTGAATTTTACAGTTTATATTTTAATATGATTTTTTGTATTTATAGATGTACCTTATAAGCTGTGGGCATTGTGGTCCGGATATGTGGTGATTATAATTAATAGGAAGGGAAGTCGTGGTAGGATATTGGTTGGTAATAAATGTTTGGATTTTTAGATAAAATGATAGAATTAAGGTTGTACAATGTTTCCAGATACTCACTCATCAAGAATGATGTATGATTAGAATTAAGAAGTAATCCCTGAAGAAGCCGATTAGGGGTGTGAAACGAGGTGTGCCTTGTCGGGTGATTGGTATTAAAATACTTGGATGAAGATTCGGGTGATCAGTGTAAGAAACTTTGTTTGTGAAAAACTGAGAAGCAGTATTGAACATGGGTGATCATTTGGAAACATTGTTGCATTGAATAAACTGTTTGGTTCTGATTAGATAAATCCCTATGGAATATATGGAGAGTATGTCCAGTAATTGAAACAAATTGAAGTATATCATTAGATGATACTGAATAAGATTATTTAAAGGTGTATATAGGGATATTTTAATGGGGTAGGTAGTTTTTAAGTGAATGAATGATTGAGTGAATGTATGTGTTATTAGGGGGTTAGGGTAGTGGCTATGGTGATTAGTTCCAGTACATGTCCCGGACTAGGTTGTATATTAAAATCATCATTAAAATTGATAGTTAAAAAGCCATTATAATATATAGTGTGATGATATATGTCTATGTTGAGGGGTGATATGTATTAATGTATATGTACTGTTGAATATGGTGCTGTTTGAAATCATGTATTTAAATTGCTGTTTATTGAGATGTTAAAATGATATAATAATATTTATGTGGTTTGACATGGAACAATAAAATATATCAAAATTTATATAATTTAAGGTGACATTGAACATCAATTTAAAGTGACATTGAATATTAATGTTAATAATCTTAGGATTCCCTAAGTGTGTTGGGTTGTATATTTATTGAGGGGATTAAATAGTTCTCCTTGAGTGATTGTGCCAGAATAGAGAAAGGCACAGATAAAACAATGTTGTGATGGATGAATGGCATTCATGAGGAAGGATATAGTGCTGAGAGAACATAGGTAAGGAGGAGTTGCAGAGTGACTGCATTTATAGACGAATAGGAGATGTTTTGAACTGTATGCAGAAGTGCATAGGGAGCCAATAGCATGAACAGAGTCTTTGCATGGTCATAGTGATGTGGAAGAATGACTTCATGCAGCTTAAGTTTGAATAGATTGCAGTGGAGAAAGATGGTATAGTGGGAGACACGAAAAGAACAAGTTGCAGTAGTTTGTGGGACGTGATAAGGGAGTTGATAAGCATCTTGGAAGCACACTTCTGAAAGTAAGGATCGGGGTTAATATTAAATGGTGTATCTGGTTAAGGCCTGGATTCATCTTTCTTCGCAGAATAATGAATCCTGCGAAAACAGGGGGTGGGGGGCAATAGGGGGGGGCTACAAAAGCCCGCAGCCTTTGCACCACGGCGGTACGCCGGCTGCCGGCTTTCGCCACCGAATAGCGCCACCATAAAATGATAATGTTAGTAACATTATCGCCGGCAGCGAAGTCACTGCCGACTCCACCCCTCCCCATCCTGGCTCCTCCCCTCCCCCTAATTTCCATTATATTGCATGCAAAAAGGCTCTTTCCACATGCGATATGGCCTTATGCGTGCGTTAGGGCCCTAACGTACGCAATAAGCTTTAGGGGCAAATCTTTAAACTTACGGAGCGGCCTTGGAGGGAACTTTTTTTTTGTCCCCCCCACCTTCCCTCCCTTCCCCTATCTAACCCACCCCCAGCACTAAATCCCCCCCTACCTTATTTTGTGGAGTTACGCCTGCCTCTGGCAGGTGTAACTTGCGCGCACCGCAGGCTCCCTGCCCCCAGCACAGGCCGCTGTGCCGGAGCACTCGGCCCTGCCACTGGACCGCCGCCACGCATCCGGCCCCACCCATTGACCGCTGTCACGACCCCCGGCCTGCCGCCATGACCCTGGCCTGCCACCACGCCCTCGGCCAGCCCCTTTATTCAAAACCCTGGCACTTATGCACGTCCCGGGGCTTGCACGCGCCGCTGAGCCTATGCAAGATAGGCTCGGCACGAGCAGGGGGAGGCAGTGGGAGGTTTTCAGGGGTTGCGCGTGTATCTTACCCTTTGAAAATCTACCCCACAGTGAATGACCACCTTAGCCGGATGAATATGCTTGTACCAGAGAGCAGATCTAAAGCTAGCCAGATAAGTTTAGCAGGCTCACTAGGGCATTATACAGCTATATACAGCAGAGTTCCTAATCAACTGCACTGTTCTGATTATCCTGAGCACATTATCCAACTTACTATAGCTGGATAACTTGTCTGATCCTTGTACTGCTGAATGTTAGACTTGGATGGATTTTAGAGATTTTATAAAGAAATAACATGCTTTAACAGTGTGGCAGGTGGACAAAATACTGCCTGAAGACAATTTTTAAATATAAATAAAAGCAAAATGAAATTAAATTTTAAAATAATGCAATTTAGGTGGGCAGCATGTGAGAAGGCTCCCACCCAAGTTTTAGCCACCAGGAAGCAAACTGGCAAACCTGGTACCAAAGGAGTAAAAACCTAAAAAAGATAATACATTTGTGAGATTTGCTGGTGGTGATTAGGTGAGAGGACTGGCTGAATGCAGCAATAAGATTACACGTACCACAACGTAATTTGAGATCATCAAACAAAGGTCTCCTCGTGATCCCGAAAATTAAATCTGCCCATTTATGTGAAGTCAGGGAGGGAGCGCTATCAATTGCAGGTCCTAAATACTGGAATGAAATGCCCACTGACCTGAGATTACAGCAAGACATGAAGAAATTTAGGAAAGATCTGAAAACATGGTTATTCCAGCGAGCATTTGATGCCGAATAAATGGTAGTGTTCCCATGTAAGCAATTGGAATCTCTTTAAGGGCATCACCTTTTATCTTACCTATTTCTACTTTTTAATTTGTCTTAGCCTTATCTGTAATTTATAATTTTATATACTCTTGGGATTTTATAATTCATATTTAGATGGCAATTTTAGAAGTTTTAATTAAATAATTACTGTCTTTTAGTGAATTTTATATTTATGAGAAATTGTAATTTTTTTTCCTTTCTCTCTATGTTAATTGATGTATAGAATGTGAACCGTAGAGATGGACTTTTGTCTAATCAATGGTATATAAAAACTGTTTAAATAATAATAAATAAATAAATAAAATAAACAACAACCCATTTTCCACAGGGGCTAAAAAAATGACCAAATTAACTTTAAAAATGGATTTGGTGGTGGTGATTACCAGACTAGGTCCTGCTTACACTGGACTGGGCATTAATTTTGGTGGAAGATATTTTAATTTTAGAGTTGTGTGAATAGGTTTTGGTGGCTTGACATGGGTTCTAGAGATGTTGGAGAAAGTGGGAAAAAACTGTTAGTGATGGTACATCAGTGAAGAAATGTTTGGTTCAGTTTCAGATGGTTTAATAGGGATTTTTTTGGTCTTCATTTTATTGAATTATCCACTTTCATTTTTAACTAGCAGTGCTGAGACAGGATAAAAACAAGGTCCGTTCAGCTCTGAAAGTAAAAAATAGAGTGTTCTGAAGCAGTATCTAAGGCAACATCATAGTAACCCTTTGTTTGCCTGTAGATGCCAGGTAATAAGGTCAGCGTAATAACATCTTTAATGGTCAAAGTACAGTAATATTTAGTTAGTAAATTTTATTAAAGCAAAATTTTGAGTTTGTCGAAACTCTTTTATCGTCCCATTTATCTGTGCCAAAGGGTTTTTTAATTAGGTCCATAGGACTAAATAGGGTGTTTTAGGTAAGGCATCAGCTAGGTATGAGCACCCTGTCAGGGATTGTTGTCAGCCACAGTTTGAATGATGAGATGAGCTGCGCTGGCAGAGTGACAGTGAAGAGCCGGGTTACCTATTTCTGTCACAAAAGACCCAATTAACATGGAAAGAAACAAAACATTTAGGAAACACTGATTTAGTGTGAGTTTGTGCGAATGAAAGACGTATTATGATAATTAGCCACTGGCAAAGGTAAAGAAAACTTTAGTCAGCTTAAAGTAAAAGGATAGTGGATTGGCGGATATTTGTCAGCTTTAAGGGAAGCTGAATGAAAGGATTTTGGTGATCTAATGTATTTATTTATTTAAACGCTTCTTATATACTGCATACACACACATTGAAGTAGACACCAAATAATAAAATCCCAATACACAAGTTATGAGGTATTTAAATTTCCTGCAAAATCCTGAGTACTTTTATTTACATAATCTGTATATATAAAGATTGATGTTTCTTTAAAGGAGGAAGAAACCTCAAGAAATGCCCTGGAATATAAACTGAAAGCTGTGCATTGTCCTTTTTTTTGAAGACTACCATTTTAAAGGGTGACGATAACTAAAAACTGGTTCAAACTACTTACGTACCATTGAGAAATTAATTTTGGAGGAAGAAAGGATTAGTTAAAAGGAAACAAAGGATTTAGTTTTCTGGAGGAGATTGTGAAGTACTAAGAACTATGATGTGGTTCACTGAAATAAAAATGCTTAAAGCCAACCACTGTGGAGAAAACACACTTCTTTTATTAAAAGGCTATAAAATAATATAAGGTGTACCTTGAGGGGGGGACAACATGATAGGAAAAGCATCAATATAACACTCTCTCTCAGGTGATTTTACTGATAGCAAGACTATAGATCGGATTTCTACAATTATTTCATCTACCCTAAACTAGGTTACATAATTTCCAGCGGGTCCACGATACCGAAACCAGAACCAATTCCGGCACCCGATTTACATCTCTGCTGGAGACTTTTTGTTTTTTATTTTCCTCAGATTTATCAGTAAAGGTACAAGAGGTGTTAATAAACTGGCAGACTCCTCCTTTCTCAGGTAACAACATATCAAGGGCCTGTAAGTTTTGAAAGCCTACTTCAGCTAAAGATTTTATTTCTGTTTGCAGATTTTCTATTCTATATATAGTTTTCTTAGCTTGTGATTTTACTATAGCTGAAATATTGCAAATAGTAGGTTCTATAATGTCTAACTGAAGAAATAAAGTTCTGACAAAACTATGAAAACCACAACTAAGAAGGTTGGTTTGATGGGATCAATGTGTGGGATAAGAAGGATAGGTAAGGTTAAAATGAGATAAATTATATGCAGGAAAATGGAAAAATTGAGGTGTTAGGAAACCTATAGTGACTGTGCCTGTGCTATTAGTACAGTTACTGCCCTATCCATGTCCCATCAGGGATGGCAATTGAGGTGGTTCACTGAAATAAAAATGCTTAAAACCAACAGCTCTGGAGAAAACACACTTCTTTTATTAAAGTGCTACAAAATAATAAAGGTGTACCTTGTGCAGAGAGGCAGAATGCTATGCAAAGCACCAATATGACCCTCTTTCTCAAGTTATTTTATTGATAGCAAGGCTACATATATATAATTTCTACATTTGTTTCAACCACCCCTAATCTAGATTACATAATTGCCAACATTTCAATGATTGCTTTTCTATTATAAACCAAAAATCTGAATGGACATATGGTAATTTGCTCTCACTTCATGCTAAATATCCTTGCCTTTTAAATAAATGAGATTATCTATGATGCACAATTCAATCAAATGTCAACTGGCCTTGCTCTGTTCAAAATGTGCTATAATCTTAGAGGGAATGTCAAATGGCCTCATATTGTTACGCCCAGTTGCAAATGGCTGCAGCCACTTCTGCTCACCTCTTTCTTCACGTCTCAGCCTCCACTAGCTACCTGCCTATCGCTTCCAGGCCTCCTGGGTCGGCATGGATGTTGCCGACTGCAATCAGGTTCCTCTAGACGTGCTCATACAAAGATGAGATTTGTGCAGTGTTTTCTCAACCTAGCTTGATGTTACCCAGGAAGAGAGTCCATCAAGCTAGATTGAGAGAACATTGTACAAATCTAATCTTTGGGTGAGTTTCCTCACTCCGAAGGTCATCAAATCTTCACAAGAGAGCACTGTTCTGTTTGTATGTCTCACTCTAAATGTCAAAGTGGCCCCTAGCCCCTACACTCATACCTAAACCTCACCTCGAGTAATTGGGTGGGCCTCATAGAGGTATAAATACCTACCTAGTATGAGGGCATTATGGCTAGTCTCTCTCTCTCTCTCTCCCCCCCCCCAAAAATGCCATATAGCACTTTGATAAATGACCCCCATAGTTTGCTGTTGCTATCGCACCAAGGGAAATCTATATACTGATGAGTTTTGCTGAGAAATGCAATCAGAAACTGATGTGTACACATGGAGGAGGTTGACTGACTTATTCCAGCCATGACCCCCTAGAGGTGTTTGGAAGGTACCAGTAACAAAACAGACCAGGGCTCCTGTTTAATCTCTCTAAAGGCTACTTGCTTCTCCTTTCCCTCCTCTGTTCTATCTACTCAAACATTGTATCCTGAACTTTCATAAGTTTGCATTACTCATGTTGATGGTCATTTCAGCATTACTCACATCCCTCTTCCAGTTAGCCCCAGTCAGTTCCAGTGGCACACACACACACACACATACACACACACAGTTAGCCCCAGTGACACACACTCCCTCCCAGAAATGCAGTGAATTCCACTGAAAGGTTCCCCTAAAGAATGAAAGCAAACCTGAATGAGACAGAACAGACCTGCAAAAAAAAAAGAGAGACAGCAAACAAAGTTATGGGCAAGGACAGTGATTTCTCAGGTAGCTCCCCACAACCTCTGCCTCTACTCCTATCAAACTATCCTTCAGGAGAAACCAGCATACCAAATGAAAACTTGAATTTGGCCTGTTAAATAGCAACTGTAAAAGAGCACACACATTCTTGATAACGTTTGTGTATACATTCTTTATAAAATAGCAAAGAACATGCAAACATCCCAAGCATGCCCTGACATGGCCCAAACACGCCCACATGTTCACCAATACTTTCCTGCTCAAACATGCAGGTAGATGCAGACGGCCCGTTTTTTTAAATTGCTTGTTCATGCATTTTTACACATGAAACTCTTTTGAAAATTTACACTATAAAATTTAAGAGAAAAAGGAGTCTTTTCCAAAGGGATGGACTTCCACCTTAATCAGGGTAGAACCAGGCCGCTCGGGCTAACCTTTAAAAAGGAAATGGGTACTTGTGACTTGGATTGGCCACTGTTGGACACAGGATGCTGGGCTTGATGGACCCTTGATCTGATCCAGTCTGGCATGTTCTTATGTTCTTAAATGTGAAGGAACTGAAATAAACATTAAACCAACAAATCCTGAAAGAAATTCTCTGAACCGTAAAGAACAAATCAAAGCTCGCTCCCCCTCCCTACATATTGCTCGCTTCTAACCACACAGTGCTCAATATACGTAGAAGCGAGGAGAGGAGACTGTTCTATAGTGCAGCAAAGCAGGGACATTGGAATTCGGGTATCCAATGGGTTTCCTCGAAGCTAGAGGAACCCCTAGAGCCCGTCCATTAGTAGAGATCCTACAAGGGAAAAGCAAGTAGATCCTGAGAAGGTTTGGCTTGTGACTGTAAAAGGAGGAGTTGGATTCATGCCTGTGTGATTGCTCTTTGTGTAAAATTATCATTACCAAAGACATTGAATATTAAGTAAAAGTCACTTGCTGGAACAGCACAAATCTTTGATTGATTCCAACTTTAGTTGTTTAATTCCAGGAGCCCAGAGGTTTAATCTTTCCTCTGCTTGCGAATGAACCAGCTGCATGCCAGCAAGCTCCCTGCCCCACGTGCTCCGTGAGGACATGAGAAGGTCTATATTCCCTATTTGATTAATGCACTTTTTATTGGTTAATCATACAGAATGATAGATTATTTAGCTAAAGATATTATCAAAATTCAAAGCAAAATATATTCACTGGTCGTGTATTTGGGCCTTTAAAATATACATTTAAAGTAAGGAAGATTGCTAACAATCTTCCTTAGTTTCTACTGAAGCATAACCTAAATTCAATAGAAGTATAAATCCATGACAATGATGTTGTCTTTGTGCTATATTCAATGAACCAGTGGTAGTGATGTTCTGAAATAATGAACTGAGAAATACCATTTCTTTGGGTTTTTTTCCTTCTTGACACATGAATAGAGCACAACTTAAAGTAATCACTGAATTTGTTTGGAATTTATTTGGAAATCCCTGGAAGCACGGGCTACTGTGGTAATTGGCAAGAACAGAATTTGAATTTAATCTCCAGTGGCCCCCCCCCCCATCTATGCTAAGATGTCAGTGAAAATGTGATTAGACATGTCTGATTTGGACAAAATGTTTCATTATGAAGCATAATATACAACATATACACAGAGGGGCAGCATAAATCTAATCATACGCATATCTTATACATCAAATTCAAAGTACAATATTTTTATTCATTATATATCACTTAACCACAAAGATTGTGTACATACTATACCATATAAACATTTTTTTTTTCAAATTCCCATATACATTCATGATTAATACCTATGGACATATCAAAGGGACATTCCACAACTTATATTATCATAATCATATTCCCATATGAACATGTAAACAACTCTTACTGTTATCACACACCCATACATATTCACCCACTCATACATCATACCATATATACAACATATATATATCTAAAACCTTCTTCTAAAATTCCAATATACTTTCCCACCATTATGAAGCATGACATCGGATAGGTAGGCTGATGCAATTTTAGTAATTTATATCAATATGAAGCAAACACATAATAAACAGCCGAATAAGGATAGAATATATTTTGTGTTAGTTGTTGGTTGTCACACAGGACTGTACTATATCATTCCTACTAGGAAAAAAATGAAACCATCAGGATAGATCTGAGCAATAATACTTTTGTAGGATATGAGAAATATCATTTTTTTGCATACACACACATACACAAAAAAAAAAATATATATATAATCTATATTTATCTATATCTACATCTACATTTTACTACTACTATTTTTCACCTCTATAGTGCTTCTTGAAATAAGCAGCACTGTATAAGTACATATAAGAAACATTGTCTTCTCATAGAGCTTACAATCTAATCAAGACAAATATACAGGGCAAAAGATACTGTAGGGATTTCAGTTATCTAGAAAATCAATACAGTTGTAAGAAATATAGTTAGGGATCAAGATTTAAAATTAATCTTAAAAAAGTGAGTTTTTAGACTGGATTTAAATAACCAACCCAGGAAGTCTATCCCAAGCACATGATGTAGCCATGTGGAAAGTACATAGTTGGGAATTGGCAGTAGAGGAGAAAGGCATATGTACGAATGATTTGCCGGATAAACGGAGGTCATGAGGAAAGATGTAGGGAGAGATGAGAGAGGAGAGGTAGTGAGGAGCTTCAGAGTGAAGGCTATTGTAGATGAGTAAGAGGAGATTGGATATGGAGCTAATGTAGTTCCAGGGTTCTGGTTCCAGTTTCAGTTCTGATTCCAGGGGAGAGCCAGGTCCAGAGCCAGGCATAGTCCCACTACTAAAATCCATGGAAGGAGAGGAGGAGACAGAGGCAGAAGGGGAGCTATCTTCAGGCAGAGCTCTCTCACACTGAGAAACTATCTGTATCTATTTTCCCTTTAACCTATCATAGCTAAAAGGGAGCTAGAAAAGGAATAAGATATAGGTGAGGGGGGTCTAATGTTCCTTGTCTAAGGTATTTTCATTTGGGAATCTGAAGAGATGTAGTAATCTATGAAAGGAACCTGCCTTGAATCTTCTAAGAGTTAATTTAAAGTTACTGAGTTCACTTTTGAGTACTGAGAGTTAAATTCTTCCGCTGCTGGAAAGTAGGGCTATAGCAATTGATGCCCTTTAAACTACTGAAAAGTCGGTCCCTAATTAGAGTGTTTGAGGAGCCAGGTTAATCAGTGCATAGATGTTTATTTATTTTATTTATTTATTTTGAATTCTTATATACCGACATTCTTGTAAAATTAACAAATCATGTCTGTTTACAATGTAACAACAATCGCAGCTAAGGCATTACATTAAAACAAGGCTTCTAATAGAGCATATAGAACATAACAATAGCAGCTTAGGCGTTACATTAAAACAAGGCTTCTAATAGAGTATAAGTCACCACTGTAGATGCACTAGCTCATTAGCTCTCATTATGCTCAGGTCATGCCCTTCAACATTGTACACTGTTACCTGCTACACTCAATTTATTTTACTATTTATTGTAGATATTTTTGTTTTTTACGTCTTTTGAACGCTGACGTGTTATTGATGTCTCTTTAATATTTATTCTAATGTTCAGAAACTCTGTTTAATGTAACGCCTTAACCGCGACTATTTTGTTCAATGGAAACCGACCTGATTTGATATGTGTATAGAGAATGTCGGTATATAAAATTCAAAATAAATAAATAAATAGCAGCTTAGGCGTTACATTAAAACATAGGGTCTAATAAAGTATAAATATAAGAACAAGTGAAACAAGTATAAATATGAGAACAAGTGTAAATGTGAGAACAAATGAACAAATCAAATGGAGCATAAAGGGGACCCTGAAGGACATAGGAGAGATCTTAAATCCCAATTATATTCTGTTATGTCCTTTGACCTGTGTCAGAATGGTCTTGGGAATCCAGGAAGGCTTGTCTGAAAAGCCATGTTTTGAGGTGTTTCTTAAATGTTTGATGACAAAGTTCTTGACGAAGCTTCGGTGGCAGAGAGTTCCAAAGGGTGGGTCCAGCTGTCGAGATTGCATGCTTTCTTAGTGAGGTTTTGACCGGTGGGGCATATAATGAACCTTTATATGCATTTCTGATTGGTCTGTCTGATGTATGCAGACGGAGTTGAGAACTTAGATTGAGATGGGCGATGCCGTGAATGTCCTTGTGGATCATCATCAAAGCTTTGAAGGTGATCCTAGATTTTATGGGAAGCCAATGAAGGAAATGAAGGATGGGTGTGATATGGGCTCTTTTATTAGAGTTGGTGAGTATCCTTGCCGCGGCATTCTGGACCATCTGTAGGGGTTTGGTAGTTGTCGCTGGGAGACCTAGTAGTAGAGAATTGCAGTAGTCTAACTTTGTGAGGATAATTGACTGAACTACTAAACGGAAGTCATTAAAATGCAGGAGAGGTTTCATTTTTGAGTACTTGTAGTTTAAAGAAACACTCTTTGGTTGTGTTGAGGACGAAAGATTTTAAGTTGAAGTGGTTATCGAACCGAACCCCTAAGTCTCTGACGGAAGGGGAGTGGTTGATGAATGCTTTGGCGAATTGGGATGCGCTTTGAGAGTTGAGGAGAACGTGGTTTTCGTCTGGTGAAATGATGTGGATCTCAGTCTTGTTAGAGTTGAGGATAAGGTTAAGGCTGGTAAGCAGACTATTGATGGATTGTAGACAACTGTTCCAGTGTGCCCACATTTTTTGCAGGGATTCTGTGATTGGTAGGAGGATCTGTATGTCGTCGGCAAATGTAATGCTTTAGTTTGAGTTGGAAAGTAATTGGCAAAGTGGCAGCAGATAAATGTTAAAGAGTGTGGGGGAGAGGGATGATCCTTGTGGGACTCCCAAGTTCGATTTGATTGGGTGTATTCCTTGTTATTAATCCTGATCTTGTAGAATCTGTTCTCAAGGAACGATTTGAACCAACTAAGTGCCTCTCCTTGGATACCGATATCTGATAAGTGCTCCAGTAGGATGGAGTGATTAACCGTATCGAAAGCGGCCGATAAGTCAAGAAGTGCGAGAAGGTAAGGTTGTTTTCTTTCCAGATTAAGAAGGATGGTGTCAGATAGTGAGGATAATAGGGCTTCAGTATTTTTGATTTCTGAATCGAACTGGAATGGTGAGAGAATGTTGTTTTCCTCAAGGTAGTCAGACAGTTGTTTGTTTACAATTCTTTCCATGACTGGAGATCAAGGGTAGGTTTGCTATTGGTTGGAAATTAGCAGGGTAAGATGTCAGAAGGTTAGGTTTTTTTAGTAAAGGTTTTAGAATGGCTAGTTTTAGTTGGTCTGGAACCCTTCCTTGTGAGAAGGAGCAATTAATGATGTCTGCTAACGATTTTGAGATGGTGTTTGGGATGGAAAGAAGAAGATTAGAAGGTATTGTCCAATGGGTGAGAAGAAGGTTTTAACTTCTTGAGGATGGTTTCGATTTCCAGTGAAGATGGCGTCTCGAAGGATAATAATTTGATGTTCCGAGCAGTTGTTGAAGTGCTGGAGGGGAGGGTAGTCAGTTGGGAGGTGGAGAGAGGCTTGAGGAGGTTGGTTATCTTCGTATCAAAGTAGATAGCTAGTTCTGTGGCTTTATTAGAAGCTTGCTCATTGGGAATGATGGGGGGCGAGGGTTTTGTGAGAGATGCAATGAAAGAGAATAAGGCTTTAGGGTCGAAAGAGAAGTTATGGATTTTTTTGGAAAAGAAGTCTTTTTGGCTTTGAGGATGGCATTCCTGTATCCATTAAGGTGGGCTTTGTAGTTGGATAGGGTGGAGGTGGACTGGGTCATGCGCCATCTGAGCTCTTTACTACGAAGTTCTTGTTTGAGGGCTTTAAGTTCTGGGGTATGCCAAGGATCCTGTTATCTTGGGGTGAGTGCAGAGATTTGGTGATGGTTGGGCAAGATTGTTCTGCGACCTCATTTGTTATCTTGATCCAAGAGTTTATAGCCGAGGAAGTGTCCATGAGATCAAGTCGATCTAGCTCTTTTAAGAGCTAGATCGACTTGTGTTAACCATTCCTCTGTAGGTCTTAAATTTATTTTATTTATTTATTTAAGGCTTTTCTATACCGAATTTCTTGATACAAATCAGCTCGGTTTACATCAAACAAGTAGGAACTATAACCAACCAAACAGTAAAGACAATTTGAAGGAGAGTAAAGTTACATTATAACAAGGATGTGTAACTTGGAGGAGGAAATAAGAAGGGGGACGAGAGATTAAGATATACATTGGAGTATGCGAAGGTGACAAGTAGAAGACCTCATGATAAATTTGTAAACATTCTCTTAAAATTTATATACACGAGTTGAGAGGGGAACAACACTTGGAGGTCTGTATTTTATTTATTTAGATTTATATTCCGCTTTTTGCACTTTTTTCAGAGCTTCAAAGTGGATCACATTCAGGTACTGGAGGTATTTCCCTATCGCCAGAGGGCTTAAAATCTAAGTATTCAAAATCCATTTAGACGGATAACTGAAAAATTATCCATCTAAATAGCAAAACAGCAATATTCATCACTGATTGTTGCTAGAACGTAGCCACATAAATCAGGGGTGGGCCAGAGGCAAGCAGGAGGTGTTTCCAGGAGGAGCAGAGCTAGTCACATAAGTGATGCAGCCAAATCTGGTTGTGACATATGACTTTCCTAAGGTTAGCCGGATATACTTCTCCAGCTAACTTGAAGATAGCCAGGTATATTCAGTGGTACTTTACTTGTTGTCAAGCTACTGAGGGTGTTCGTAGGCAGTTACATCTAGGAAGAATTGTTAAGCCCAGTAAAAGGTGTTTGCAGTTGGCAGACACTTAAAGACCAGGCAATCAAAAATGTCACCAGTTAGTTAATCCTAAAGATTTCTTCATACAGGATCTGAGTATCAAGGTGGAATACCGAGAGAAGAAAGAAATGCTCTCTGGGTAAAGGTCTTGGTTAACAGCAGTGGCTTGAAGATGGAAAAGAAATAATTATTAGGAGCTAAGCAAAATGGTGTTTTGTAGTGCATTTGTTATTGTTTTAAACCTCCATGAAACTTGCATTCCGAAATTATAAAATCCTACAGCTTAGTTGTCTCATTGGTTTTTCTTTTCTGCATGAGAAGCTCTATCTTCGGCCTATCTAAGTAGTAGACAGAGCAAGAACCTTTGTAAGCACTAGGCTGAAGCTGAAGATGAAGGGATAGGTCAGGTCCTCACTCCATAACAGTCTCCCTACGGATAGTCCTCAGCCTAGTGAGCTTAAACAACAGCCTCTGTGTTTTAGAAGCAGGCAGAAACAGCCCTACCCATTGGCCAAGAGGCAGTGTCCTGTCCATTGCTGCAACACCACACTTATTATCTGCTTCAAACTGCCAACTATTAAATTATAAGGATAGGTCTGAGTTTTTGTGTACAATGTCTAATCAACATATCCAGATTTATTTGTAAATTTTAGAGTCTTGGCCAATATCACTGACTCTTAGATCACAGATTTAGGAATTCAAATGTAAACACAATGTCAGTATAAAATAATAATAAATAAATAAGAAGGTAGAGAGTCCATCAAGCTAGGTTGAGACAGCATTGTACAAATCTCATTAATGTGTGAGATTCCTCACTCTGAAAGACATCAAATCTTCACAAGAGTGCACTGTTCTGTCATATGTCTCACTCTGCATTTAAAAGTGGTCCCTAACCCCTACACTACTACCTAAACATAACCTTGAGTTTGTAGGTGGGCCTCCTATAGAGATATACATATCTTTCTCTCTCTCCTTCTAAATTTCATTTGAGTATGACTGGCCTGGACTCCAAAAGGCTAAAGGAGAGCATAAAGATCAAGGAGGGGACAACACAGATATGTTTCTGACCATGTATCTGTAAGGAACTTGCAAGAATGGTATGAGAAGGCCTGGTCGGTGCGAGAAGAAAGCATGGATATGGGTGACTCAGGGAGGAATCTGGCTGCCCATGATCTGATTTTTTTCCACCTCTATGGGTATCCAACTAGTGAAGGTCCCACAATGGCTGTATGAAGAAGTCTGCCAGGGTCTCATATCTGAATAAAAAGGACCTGGGGCCTGATTTTAAAAAGCACTTACTCGAGTAAAACTGGGTTTTACCTGAATAAGTTCGCTTTACTTGAGTAAGTGGGCTTTTGAAAATTGCTACAATATATGCTATTGAATTGTCCATAGGATTTACTCACATAAGTGCACTTTACTCAAGTAAATGGCTTTTGAAAATTGCTACGATAGTAATTACATTTACGCATGTAACTCCTTTTGAAAATTACCTCCTTCTGCATTCAAACCTGAACTCAAAGAGGCTTTTGAGACCTTAACTGCTGTTCGGTCTCAAATCATGCAAGTAGCCTTTGGTTGCACTAATAATAATATGAATATCATTATTTAACCTATTGCTTTAACTTACATTTCTGTTGAAGAAAAGAAATACAGGGATGTTTTTCAAGTGCTCAAGTGTGTGTTGGTGAGTATTTTCTGTTGCCTCCTCCTTTCTTTGTTGATCTCTGTCTCTCCTCTTCCCTGTATGGCGTGTTTTCCACATGAACTTCATGTCATGCCCTAAATGCATTCCAGCCCCACTACAGCCATCTGCTTGATGTCAAGGAGAGAACTCTGCAGGGCGCCTGCATCTATCCTCAGGAAGCATCCTCTGAAAGCAGGCAATATGAGGAAACTGGGGCCCCTGTGGGTGGGAGCCCCCCTGAGAATAGAGAATCAAGGAGCCGCAAGGGATGCCAGTCCTACTTGTAAATAGGATAACACAGTCTAGGAGAACTCTGTAGCCAAACAAAATGAATTTGTTGACCTCAAAGAAGCCCTCAGCACTTAGGCTGCTGTCTAGCATCAAGACTCCGAATGCCTGAGTATTGCCAGTATTTGACCAGGATTATCACATCGATAGCAGCGATGATCATTACAATCATGGCATTTTGTTGGAAAATGTGACATCATCAGACACAGTAAAAGCTTCCTGCCTTTTACATTGGAAGTGTTACAGCACCATCATCTCTCAGCCACAATAAAGCATGCTCGCAGCTGTGCCCTTTCTATAGTGTGCACGCTAAAAGGTTAACATCTTGTCTGAGGCAGGTGTTAAATTCTTGGCTTTAGCAAGCACCCAGAAAATAGCAAGTGGGAAAGAGTGCTCATGCAATTCTATGTGCACACATTAAAGCCTTATTTGCAAGTGAGACCATTTTTTATGTATGCATATTGCATACACTCTACTTTTAGCATGTTCTTCTGACCCCGATTTTTAGGGGTGTGGAAGAGAAAACATGTATTCATTCTGTTTTTCTTGGGGGGAGGGAATTTGAGTTTTGAGATATCTTGTTTCATTTTTGTTATCCATGTAAAATATGATTTTGCACACATACAAATGTATGCACATAAATTAATGAAATGAAAAAAACAAAGAAATGAATGTACAGCTGTTATTTAATGGTATACTATTTTTAGAAAGGGTTAACTGGCCTTATTGGTAAATTAATGTTCAGGTTTATTGCTTAAGCCCCTTTACGTATCTAATCTGAAAGCTTCAGTATTGCTGTACAATAAATAGCCAATGACTAATTTATGTGGTATTCATTATTCAAAGTATTTTGCTGTTAATGTGCAAAGCTCATTTCCACTGGAATTGTAGGCTGATTTAGCAATTAATTACTGTTTCATTATTTTTAAGGGCTGCCCAAATGGTATTTTAGACAAACTTGCAGTTTTTATTCTTTTTAAAGGATTGTTGTACCCTGCAATTTCAATTGTTTCTGCATCTTTCTCTGTAAATAGTTGAAGAGTAAGCACATTTTCAAGGCTGCAGGGAGCCTAAGATGCTAGTTGCATTTTAATGATATGGTGCATTATCATTCTTACTGTAGCCAATTCTTTTTTAAATCATTGCAGTTTCTGCTTTCGCCTCCAGCTATAGAATTCTTTTCAGGCTGGCAGTGAACTTGGCAGATCGCCAGAAGAAAAATAAAGGTGTTTTGGTCTACCAAAGTACTCTGAGTGGTGCTTTAGTGATACAGTTTTCTTCAGTACATCTGCAAAACATTTTTTTCTGAAGTGAATTTTCATGTGAAAAGCCTCCTTAATCATCAGCCATATTGTTCATCTCAATGCGGTTCTTTAACTGCACCCTTGGGTGCTTAAAAATAACAAGGGGGCTTTCTAAAGAGTTGTAAAAGTGGCAGGTGCTCACTCTATTCCCTATTCATAGTTTGCAGTGACATTTTTGTGCTAATGTATAGATAGACAAGAGACAGGTGACATACTGCATTAGAAACAATGTTCAAAAAAATCCTGATTGAGTCTGGAAACTTTGATCCAGAGAAAACATTTGCAATATAGTGTGCAAACTGGGTACATTGCAGCACATTTTTATGTTGCTTATGTAAAATGCTTGAGGAAGTTAAGTGATTTTAACTGAGGCAGATTAACTAGTTTTATAAGAGTTGGCAATGAAAAGGATTCTATTTGGTTTAAAATTCTGTAAGAAAACCTTTAGTTTTTTTTGCAGTAGATAATTCTTTTTAAAACGGTGGATTGTTTGTAGTAGAATAGTGTTCCTTTATTTTGATAGCCTGCGGAATTAACAAATGCAGTTACTACAAAGGGCAAGTTACAGAAGAGAATACAGCACAGAGCAGGCTCCATCTGGTCTAATAAAAGTATCATAATCTTCAAAGAATCCACTTACAAAAGAAACAAATCCTTCCAAGACAGGCTTCGGTTTGTTATGACTAAGTATTTGAATTTGTATTGCAGGCAGGGTCATTTTCAAAGTGACTTCTGCAGCCAAAACAGTATTTTATGTGCAGAAATGGGCTTTCATGAAAATTGCCTGCCTGAAATGCAAAAAAAAAAAAAGTATGCGCATATGTTATGCTTGCACATGTTTACCCAGACTGAGTGAAGGCATTCCCAGAGTGAGGCTGAGGGTAGGGAGCATTTCCACATACACGCAAACTTCTGGATTTTCAAAAGTGCGCACCTAAAATGTTGCCAAACTCTTCTGGGTACAGTTTAGCGGCTGTAATTGTGTGTAACTAGTTTTTTGATGGGATAATTGGGAAGTATGCATATGCTTGTTCTTTCCCTTTGAAAACTGATGTAATTTAGCTGTATATTTTCTGACTAATTTATGCGGGATCTTACAAAATTACCCTCTTAGCGGGGGTGACAAAACAGGGTATTATTAAGCTCATTTGTCCCCACCACCTCCAGCCGGACTCCAGAAAATAAATATCTTGCACATTTTGGGCCGGATTTTAAAAGCCCTGCGCGCGTAAATCCGGCCAGATTTATGCACGCAGGGCACTCGCGCGCCAGCGTGCCTATTTTGCATAGGCTGCCGGCATGCGCGTAAGTCCCGGGCCTTCGTAAAAGGGGCGTGTCTGGGGTCAGGGGGGTTCAGGGTGGGACAAGGGGCGTGGCGCCGGCCCGGGGCATGGTCGAGGCCTCCGGACCAGCCCCCTGGTCGGGTGATGGCGCGCCAGCAGCTTGCTGGCGCGCGCAGATTTAAGCCTGCTTTCAGCAGGCGTAAATCTGCCAACAAAGGTAGGGGGGGTTTAGATAGGGCCGAGGGGGTGGGTTAGGTAGGGAAGGGAGGGGAAGGTGCGGGGGGGGGGGGGGTGGAAAGAAAGTTCCTTCCGAGACCGCTCCAATTTCGGAGCGGCCTCGGAGGGAACAGGCAGCGCGCCGAACCCGGATTTTATAAGATACGCACGTATCTTATAAAATCCAGCGTTCTTTTGTTCACGCCTGGTGCGTGAACAAAAGTACGCGCTCGTGCAAATTTATAAAATCTACCCCTTTAGTTTTTTTCCAAATGACAACCTTTGAAAAAGGTGGCATTTGGGAAATATTTAAAATTGCTGAAAAAATATTGATCATGGCTTCAAAAAAGATATTTAAGGTTGAGTGATAATAGACACTGCATTAATACATCCATACCACCCATGAATTGGCCCCAAAACGGTTAATAGTCACACAATTATTTGCCTTTAATTTGCCTTCTGTAACCTGAACCCTGAACACAGTACCCTGAATATTTTTATTCCTGCCCCAGCCTGGAATATCTCTGGAAAGTTCCTTGCCACAGCTACATGGCTCTCATTGTCTAAACCTCCATTTATTAAAAGTGAATGAATGTGTTCAATAAAACATGATCTCAGTGGTATTTTGTGGTGTTTCTTACTCTGAAAAATTCTTATTAATGCACATCAATCAATCCAACATTACAATATTAAAAGCACTTATCTAATATCATCATGTATGTTCCTTTCTCTTGATATTTTAAATTTCACATCACTTCACAATTTGAAGCTGCAGATCACCAAGAAATAATATCAATTTGAAGCTGTAGATCTTAAAGAAATGAAAAATGCTGATGTGTTCAATGTTTCATATCACTGCTGCATCAAGGCTAATTCTATAGCAAGAAGACACTGAATTGGAACATAATAATTACCCCATTTCATATTTTTCTTTTAAAATTTTGCTTACTCAAATTGTTCCACACAAAAATATACATCATGATCATTCTGTTCTATCATATTGTTGCACATGAAGTGGACCCTTGGCCTAGGGCTGGGTTGGTACGGCCCTCCGGTCAGACCCGGAGGGCGCCTGCTACTAGGAGGCGGAGTACAAGAGGAGATGGTCTCAAGTGGGCCTCGCAGGATCTCAGAAGAGACAGTTCAGAGGATTGCCCATTACCACCAGGGTGCACGGTCGTTGTTCAAGGAGGTAGGCTGGAGGTCACGGGAGGTCAGCCAGAAGAGTCCATATGGAAAGCAAGGGTCGATACCAAGAGATCAGTCCAGAATAGTTAGTCAAGGCAAGGTCGGGCTCCAGAAGGCAATCAGCGTAGTCAGGTTACAGGCATAGGTCCGAGCAGGCAGCAGGCAAGGATGGTCGAGGAACAGGCAAAAGGTCAGTACCGAGAAGACAGTCTGGAGGTACTACCTTGGAAGGAGAGATGAGGGAACCGGAGACATAGGAGACACTGGAGTTGCTGGAACTGAAGACACAAGGAAACAGGAACTGAAGACATAAGGATGCTGGATCTGAAGGCACTTGGAACAGGAGACAGGAGTGACAACCTGGCAAAGGATCGACCTGAGCGAGTGTTCTTCCGGACCTGGGTCCCAGCCACCATGGAAGCGGATGCTGGACTGAATGGTAGTCCCAGGATGTAGTCAACCAGGACATGGGATCGGGACCAAGCACTGGACAAGGAGCTGTAGAACAACCCAATTCCAAGGTGAAGACTGAATGGCAACTGAGTCCTTTTGTAGGGCTAAGGAGGCAACTCCCTGAGAGGAGCTTGTGGGAGGAGTCCCTGGGACTGCACCCTCACTGACCCTTTAAATAGGGAAGAGAGCCGTGGGCCTGCCCCCTAGGAGGAGCTGTAGTAGGACCTTGGACAGCGGCCATGCTGCTGCTGCTGTAGCAGGAGAGCATGGGAAGCCGGAGAAAGGCCTCAGGGCATGCCCTGATGTCGTCGGTGGAGTCAGCCACATAGGAGGGGTCCAGGGGCGGTGCAGCCAAACAGGTCCCGGCTTCAGCGGCCTCCAGGCCACGTTGGAGAGGCCCGGCATGGTTCCTGCTGTGCCGGCAAGATGGCAGCCGGGCCACGGGGATCCACGGTGTTGGCGGCTCCAGGCTGGCCGTAGGAGCAGCGAAGATAGCAGCCTCCGGGCCATGAGGGAAGTCAGGCTGCAGCCTTGCTGGGCCACGGGACGACGGCGACGGAGGTAAGAGGTGGCTCGTGGCTCCAGCCACGGACCACATTGCAACACATACCTTCTCATACAGTCACAAACTGCTGGTGTGATATTCATATATGCTTAAAAATGCCTGAAAAGTTTGGCCAGTGAAATATTTGAATTATGACCGTTTACATTTTTGACCAATTACAACATTTAATGATTGAAATATAGTTGAAACTAACCAATAAACTTCCAGGACTTAAGTCTTAACCCACGTAGTTGAAAATAGACATACCTGGAACTGATCATTAAAACTCAAGACCTTATTTTGCATTGAAAAACTGTCCCAAAATATCCTGATCAGAGTCCTTTAAATTGCTAGCCCATTAAATCCGTTCACATGGACCTATGGTAAAAATTAGCAAATAACTTTTCACATGTGTTGACTATTGACTAGAACCAGCCAATTAAATCCCCAAACTTGTATTACTTTGAGGAATTGACATTTATCAAATACTGTGAATGTTATATTACAGATGTTCAACAATATTTTTTGAATGGATGTAAAAAAAATATTTTGCCATCATGACTATTCAATAAAAGCTCTAGATTAAGTGTATTTGAGTTTGATAACTGAACTGGCCCACTGGACCTGTTTCTAATCTAAAAGCTGAATCTGAGATGCAAATAATCATATTAGTGTTCCCCATTCAATATTACAATTCAAATCTACTGGTTCCACTGAGCCCAGGTCAAACATTAATTTTTGTTCCAGCCTATATAATTGTTGATTTCTATCCCCCCCCCCCCCATGAGTTAGAGGGAACACTAGATCCTGAGATGTGCAATAGCATGCTAAAAGAAAAACAATGCTGTACTAAAGTGCTTCCATTCTATTTCTGACATAGCTTCTGGGGCAGATTTTCAAAGGGGTATGCGCGTACCCCAGAAAACCTGCCCCAAGCTCCCCCTGCATGTGCCAAGGCTATGTTGCATAGGCTGCCGGCACGCGCAAAGCCCCGGGACATGAGTAAGTCCTGGGGATTTCCTGGGGGGGCATGTCAGGGGCATGTCGGGGGGAGGGGCGTGTCGCAGAGGCGCACCATCGGGCGGGGTTGCGGGCGTGGTTTCGTCCAGGGGGCGTGGCTGCAGCCTCCGGACCAGCCCCCGGATTGGAACATGGTGCGCCAGCAGCCGGCCCGGGGCACGCAAATTACACCTGCCTGGGGCAGGTGTAACTTTTGGAATAAAGGTGGGGGGGAATTAGTGTGGGCCGGGGGGTGGGTTAGGTAGGGGAAGGGAGGGGAAGGTGGGGGAGGCGGAAGGAAAGTTCCCTCTGAGGCCGCTCCAATTTCGGAGTGGCCTCGGAGGGAACGGAGGCAGGCTGTGAGGCTCGGCGCGCACAGGCTGCCGATTTTGCGCAGCCTTGCGCGCACCGACCCCGGATTTTAAAAGATACGCGCGGCTACCCGTGTATTTTTTAAAATCCAGCATACTTTTGTTTGCGCCGGGTGGGCGTACTTTTCTAAAATCTGCCCTTCTATGTTCAATAGCACGGGTTCTTAATCTGTGCTTGTTTACCAACGTGGACTCACTCACAGAGGCAGTTTAATTGCACATACCCCAAATGTGGAAGAGCTGGTTGTAAAATGGCATAGCCTATAAACATGTCAGGTATTTGAACGTTTAAACTGTTTCAACCTTAACACTGATGCACAAACCCCATAATGGCCACATTTAAAATAACTTCAGAACTTTGGTCCATCAAGGGTTTGCATTTGACTTCCTTATTTTCTGATAAAAGTGCTGGATTCAAAATTCCCACAAGTTCTTTGAATGAGAGAATTCTGTATGAAAATCACTATCTGCAAAACCAGGAACAGTTGTGATTAATTTGCAATGGCTGCACATGCTTTCAACAATCCTCTTAGACATTGGAGAATATCTAATTACACATGGAAAGATACTAGGATCTGTCTTTGATAATGATGATGAAAGTTCTCTGTTGCTGTGTATTACAGTTTTAGATGGAAAACCATGGGCCAACAATTTCTGACTTAATGTATAAGGTCTGAATTACATAGTCTGGGTAAAACAAGCTTGGGTGTAGCTTGCTTGTTAACGGCGGTTACTACCCCGAATCAAGCCTGATACTTCACTTAGAATACATATCCAGCGCAGCTCACTGCTTCAATGGCAGAGGGTATGAAGAAAAGAGGATTTGTATTCAAACAACCAACAAGGACTGAGTTGCACAGGCTGGGTAAACAAGCGTGGGAGTAGTTTGCTTATTACGGCGGTTACTACCCCAAACCAATTAGCTAAATACTTCACTCAGATGCAGCTCCAGCACTGCTATCATGAGAGGCTTCTAGGAAAAGTAAAAAGTCATGGGATAGGTGGCGATGTCCTTTCGTGGATTGCAAACTGGCTAAAAGACAGGAAACAGAGAGTAGGATTAAATGGGCAATTTTCTCAGTGGAAGGGAGTGGACAGTGGAGTGCCTCAGGGATCTGTATTGGGACCCTTACTGTTTAATATATTTATAAATGATCTGGAAAGAAATATGACGAGTGAGATAATCAAATTTGCAGATGACACAAAATTGTTCAGAGTAGTTAAATCACAAGCAGATTGTGATAAATTGCAGGAAGACCTTGTGAGACTGGAAAATTGGGCATCCAAATGGCAGATGAAATTTAATGTGGATAAGTGCAAGGTGATGCATATAGGGAAAAATAACCCATGCTATAATTACACGATGTTGGGTTCCATATTAGGTGCTACAACCCAAGAAAGAGATCTAGGTGTCATAGTGGATAACACATTGAAATCGTCGGTTCAGTGTGCTGCGGCAGTTAAAAAAGCAAACAGAATGTTGGGAATTATTAGAAAAGGAATGATGAATAAAACGGAAAATGTCATAATGCCTCTGTATCGCTCCATGGTGAGACCGCACCTTGAATACTGTGTGTACAATTCTGGTCGCCGCATCTCAAAAAAGATATAATTGCGATGGAGAAGGTACAGAGAAGGGCTACCAAAATGATAAGGGGAATGGAACAACTCCCCTATGAGGAAAGACTAAAGAGGTTAGGACTTTTCAGCTTGGAGAAGAGTCGACTGAGGGGGGATATGATAGAGGTGTTTAAAATCATGAGAGGTCTAGAATGGGTAGATGTGAATCGGTTATTTACTCTTTCGGATAGTAGAAAGACTAGGGGACACTCCATGAAGTTAGCATGGGGCACATTTAAAACTAATCGGAGAAAGTTCTTTTTTACTCAACGCACAATTAAACTCTGGAATTTGTTGCCAGAGAATGTGGTTCGTACAGTTAGTATAGCTGTGTTTAAAAAAGGATTGGATAAGTTCTTGGAGGAGAAGTCCATTACCTGCTATTAAGTTCACTTAGGGGTAGATTTTTAAACAGCGCGAATAGGCCTACTTTTGTTTGCGCTCCAGGCGCAAACAAAAGTGCTGGATTTTAGTAGATACGCACGGAGCCGCGCATATCTGCTAAAAACCTGGATCGGCGCGCGCAAGGCTATCGATTTTGTATAGCCGGCGCGCGCCGAGCCGCGCAGCCTACCCCCGTTCCCTCCAAGGCCGCTCCGAAATCGGAGCGGCCTTGGAGAGAATCCTCTAACGCCCTCCCCTCACCTTCCCCTCCCTTCCTCTACCTAACCCACCTGCCCGGCCCTGTCGACACCCCCCCTTACCTTTCTCCGGGGATTTACGCCTCCCGGAGGGAGAAGTAAATCCCCGCGCGCGAGCGGGCCTCCTGCGCGCCGGGCCGTGACCTGGGGGTGGGTACGGAGGGTGCGGCCACGCCCCCGGACCGCCCCGGGCCGTAGCCACACCCCCATACCCGCCCCTAAAACGCTGCTGACACGCCCCCGAAACGCCGCGACGACCGGGCCCGCCCCCGACACGCCCCCCGCGGAGAACCCCGGGAGTTACGCGAGTCCCGGGGCTCTGCGCGCGCCGGGAGGCCTATGTAAAATAGGCTTCCTGGCGCGCAGGGCCCTGCTCGCGTAAATCCGCCCGGTTTTGGGCGGATTTACGCGAGCAGGGC
The DNA here is from genome assembly GCF_901001135.1 of Rhinatrema bivittatum. NCBI lineage: Eukaryota > Metazoa > Chordata > Amphibia > Gymnophiona > Rhinatrematidae > Rhinatrema > Rhinatrema bivittatum. The sequence goes on along the minus strand of NC_042621.1, from coordinate 76,043,669 downwards.
TCTGAAAATCCGCCCCTTAGAGAATAGCCACTGCCATTAGCAATGGTTACATGGAATAGACTTAGTTTTTGGGTACTTGCCAGGTTCTTATGGCCTGGATTGGCCACTGTTGGAAACAGGATGCTGGGCTTGATGGACCCTTGGTCTGACCCAGTATGGCATTTTCTTATGTTCTTATCTACGATGGCGAGGGTGGAAGGTAACTAGAACCAAAACGTTACTAATAAGGGCCAAGAGTAACAGATAAGTATGAGTGGGAAAAAAAAGTGTGAAAGCTTGCTGAGCAGACTGGATGGACAGTTTGGTCTTCTTCTGCCATCATTTCTATGTTTCTATGATTCTATATGTTTCTTCTTAGAGGTTTAAGTTGTGGTACAATGGGTAACTGAATTTCCAGCAGTGCAGGTAGTTACGTAGTAACAGAGTGAATGACAGCAGATATATGCATCCAAAGGCTCCTGTGTTTCACATGGGTTCTGATGAACTATAGCCCTCTCTCCCATCTTCTCTTTCCTTCTCCCCTTACAAAGATATGAAATCATATCTTAAATCGGCAGGGTCTTCTCCTTGCAAAAATAAAATTTGACAAACCATGTACAAAGTCAAACCAGCCCTATAGCCCACTGATTGGTAGGGAGGTGGAGCGATAAGCAGGACATCGTGCATGGCAGATGGTCTCTTCTCGTGGGCAGTGGGGGTGAGTGGTCGGGAGGCAGCCCACCGATCCCAGCACTGGGCATTGCATTCACTAAATGGACAGATCCCTGATGGTCCAGCAGGGGGGCACAGGAGTGATCTCCCGCTCAGTTGGCTGCCAGTAACTAAAATTGTGCCAATGGCCTTTGCCCTTACCATGTGACAGGGGCTACCGGTGCCATTGCCCCTATCACATGGCACTAGTAGCCCCTTGCACATGGTAAGCACAAAGGGCTGCTGGCGTCATTTTGATTACTGGCAGTCGACGATCCGGGAGCGGGAGATTGCTTTCTGGCCCCCCACCCCCCCCCACTGGACCACCAAGGGTTTTCGGTGAGATTTGGAGAGGTTGGGAGACTGTAATATGATTCTATAAATCGAGCCAGCTTTTTTGTGCCTTTTTTCGAGCATAAATTTCTTGACTTATCCACGAGTATATGCAGTCCTTACTTTACAGTATGTTTCATTCTACCAATGTAAACTTTTGTGTGTGAACAAATTATGAGGTAATACACATACCAATCTCTGCATTTCCTTACAAATTTATAATTTAACAACTGTATGCGATCAGAATATAAGGCTTGTAAAAATGCTTGTTTAATCACAACCTTCGGATAACCAGTTTGTATTAACTGTAGTGGGAAAATATGTACTTGTACTTTAAATTCTTCTGAATTCCTATTTTATTTATTTGATTTGTATTCCACTCTGAACACTAATCCTAAAAAATTGTCCAAATGGTAACCCAATCTTCAATAATGGGGATGATGACTGTGATATTTTAGTAAATTATTCTTGACAATAGATTTTCTGTAAAGTACTTATACTATTCCACATCTTTTTAATGAGAATATCCAAAAATGAAATACTGTCTTGACTAGCTGAAAAAGAAAAGGACAGTTTATTATCTAAGAAATTAATCCAATCCTGGAACATAGAATATTTAGCTCTGTCTGCAGTCCATACAAAAAATATATCATCAATGAATCTGGACCATCCATTATGTGGACCATCCATTCAGAAGAATAAATGAACTGCTCTTTGAATGCTCCTATGTATAGATTAGCAAGGTTAGGGGCTAGCAATGAATGCATTGCTAGTCCATGAGTCTAGAGAAAAAAAAAAACCTGCCAAATAAAAAAAATAATTAGATTTCAAAACCAATTCAGCTAAATTCAGCAAAAAATATGATGAAATATATTGTGGAGCTGGTCTGACAGACCAATTCACTAATTGCATTGATTGCAGCCTGTTGAGGGATATTAGTATAAACTGCTGAGATATCCATCATCACCAACCAACTCTCCTCTGAATGTATAAACACTAAGCTGCTTATCAGGTCTGAGGTATCCTGGATGTAAGATCTCAATTTGGAAACCTCAACCTTCAAAAGAAATTCCAAAAATTTTGAAAGGGGGTTCTATGTTGTAGAGGGATAGATTATTCATTGATTTAGGAACCCCATAAAAACAGGAACAACTGGGTACTATACTTAAAAAAAAAAAAAAAAAAAAAAAAGCACTCTCTTTTCAAAAAGCTTTGAGAATTTGCTTGTGTCAGAATCTCTCCAATATTTTGCTTAATCTCACCAGTAAAATAATTGACCAATTTTTTATAATAGTGGATATCTTGTAATTGATCCAATATTTCCTTGTACATAATTGCACTTAATCAATATCTAGTAGCAGAATAGTCCTATCTTTATCCATGGGTTTGCTTATTATTTTTGGATTTTCCAGCTAATGGTCGCAAAGCCACTCACTCTTGCATATTGAAATTACAAATTTCCTTTTTTGACTGTGCTCTATACAATCAATGTCCTATAATACTAGATCTTGAAATGTATCAAATATGCCTCCATAGGGCCCAGAGAGTGCCATTTAGATGAACCACAGATGAAGAACATGTCTGAGGAAGTACCCGACTGGCAAAAAACAATCTAATCTCTAATGTCCTGAAGATTTGAAAATAAGCAATCCAACAAGCAAAATGATCATGCAGATTAGTTGGCACAAAGGATAGCCCTTGATTAGGTGCCCATTTTTTTTTATTGTTAGTAACAGCAGTTTGAGACAAGTCACCAAAGCATCACTTGCCTCTGATGAGCACGATTTTGGTTGCTGCCATTCCTCCCTGCCTCCAGATTGATTTCTGAGATGTCATCTGAAAAACCACCAGGGTCTTCAGATATGTTGCTCTTCCCTTTAAATAAACTGATGCAGATCATATATGAAGCTGACTCAAATTAATGTGCCACTTGATAAATCTCCAAATGATGAACCATCAAAAGTAACGTTCTCATTAGTATATTAGATTGTTTGATGTCCTTTATTAGCCCATATGTATATACTAATCCTGCTCATTCTGCAGAACCTGTTAATTTTAAACTGTTCATTTTGATTCTTAAATGTATTGAGCTCTGTGGTATATTGTTTCGAGAGCAATGAACTGTTGAGCGCCCCATCCGCGCTCGGCCCGCACATGGGCCTGCTCACCTCTCCAATTCCTCTGCAGGTCCCAGGTCGGCCTCCCCAGCAGCAGCCGCAAGCTCCTCCGGGCCTCGGCGTCCTGTGGCGGTGGTTGCCGGGCCTTCCTCAGTGCACCAGGCCTCACAGCGGGGCTCGGCGTCCTCTGTGGAGTCAGTCCCACCCCTAGGCGTGCACGCGCGGACCACCCGGACCCTTAAAGAGTTGTGAGGGGTTCATATTCAGGCACTGAGCTGCTTGGCAAGTGAGCTGGATACACTTAGGATATTCAGTGCTGCTGCATATACCTGGCTATCCTAAAAGCCAAATAAGTTTATCCTGCTAACTTTATGACAGCCCTGTGGCCCAACCAGCGTTAACTGAATAAGTTATCCAGCTAACTCTGAAAATTAAAGTTAGCTGGATAAGTTATTTGGCTAACTTGACTCCTTCCCGATTCACTCATTCCCCACGCCTATCCAGCTAAATACTGAATATCTGTAGCTGGGTATTCAGAGGTGCTACTTATCCAGCTAAGTTGGAAATGTGTGTGTGTAGAAAAAGGACTTTGGGTTATTTTATGAGCTTGTAAAAGTTACTGTTTGCTTGTCATTTATTTATTTTTGGTTTCGTACCTACATTATAGTATCTTGATATAGAGTCTTTGCGATTGGCTCATTTACCGCAGCCACTGAATGGCTGTACATTGTCATGTGACTACTTGCTTTTTGGTGCACACATTTGCTTCCTACCTTTAAAATTCAGTTTGGTTTTAGTTGCTGTAGGAGCTTCTGTGAATCATTTTGATTATATAACATCAGGTTTGTGCTGATTCTGTATTGTCTTTCTGCCTGCTGCCCCATGTTTTGTGTCCCAGAGATTTTCCTGTGGTGACTTATTGATTCACTATCCCTTTTGTTGAGCTGTTTGCCTCCTAGTCCCTTCCTGTGCAGACTTCAAGCAAAACACAGTTCTGTGTTAGGGGGACATACTGATTTGCCTACCTCTTTGAAAACTACCTACTTAAAGCTCTTGAATAAAATCCATATTTACCACTGACAACTGTCATTGACTTCGGTGGACACTTATCTTTTATTTATTTATTTATTTATAACTTTTTTTTATACCGAAGTTCAGGTAACAGGATTACTTATCACTCCGGTTTACATTATAACAAGTAGAAAACAATGACAACATATGTCTTACAATGAACAAGGGAGTGAACAACTTGGATAATATAACATAATAACATAACTAGGAACAGTAGCAGTATGCACTATTAGAGCGAAACTAGCACATGGGGAGGGAGGTTTGCTAATGGGGGGGGAGGGGGAAGGAAGGTTGTTCGTGGAGGGGGGGAGGAGGGAGAAATTTCTTATTGATGAGTAAAAACATGAGCATAGGTTCTGGACGTCAACAGTATGAAAACAGTCTGGGAACTGTGGAAGACTAAGTAAGTTACATTATCCTTTATTCTTCATCCTTTGAATGCATGTACTGCCACTCCTGCTGTTGTATTTTCATGGTCTGTATATTACACCAATATAAGTAAATGTTCCAATCTCTCTTTCCAGATTAATCCACAATGCCTCCTCCTTACTGGGAAGCTCACAAGTACTGGTGATTTAATATTGTTTTTTCTTACATATAATGCCACACCTCCTCTCTTAATTCCTACTCAGTCCTTCCTGAATACATTATAGCCTGGTATTACTGTATCCCAGTCCTGGTTTTTCCATGTACCAAGTCTCTGACAGTCACTGTATCTAAATAGGCCTCTAGAGCCTAGAGATGAGCTTCGTTTTTCTGGCTCAGGTCGGGTTTCAGTTCAGGCGCTTCGTGGGAAAACTTGTTTTCCCACAGATTGTTTTTCGGCAAAAACGAAGCTGGAACCCGAACCCAGAAAAATGAATTCAATAAAAAAAAATCTGAATAAAAAAAAAAAAACCACCCCAACCCTTCACATTTACTATATTACAACCCCCCTACCATCCCGATCCCTCCCCAAGACTTACTAAAAGCCCTGGTGGTGCAGCGGGGTCCCGCGAGCGATCTCTCCCTCTGGGCCATCAAGCTGTCGGGCCTGCTACGAATCAAAATGGCGCCAGTGGCCCTTTGCCCCTACGATGTCACAGGGGCTACCGGTGCCATTGGTCGGACCCTGTCACATGGTGGAAGCAATGGACGGCCGGCGCCATCTTGTGCTCCTACCATGTGACAGGGGCCAACCAATGGCACTGGTAGCCCCTGTGACATAGTGAGGGCAAAGGCTATTGGCGCCATTTTGAATACTGGCAGCCGACGGCCTGAGTGCAGAACGCTCCGGGACCCCTGCTGGACCACCAGGGACTTTTGGCAAGTAACAGGGTTTTTGATAAGTCTTGGGGAGGGATTGGGATGGTGTGTGTGTGTGTGTGTGGGGGGGGGTTGTACTATAGTAAATGTGAAGGGTTGGGGTGTTTTTTTTTTTTTAAATAAATGTGCCCCTCCCCCCTCGCACAAACCTGAAAAATGAATTTTCCCCGAAGTTCGGGGAAAATCCGTTTTGTGGTTCGTGTCCCCCAAACCATGACGAAATTGCCTAATTTGTGATAAACGAATGCACATCTCTACTAGAGCCAGGACTTTATTTCCCATATTATGAGTGTTTCTCCCATTTGTATATGATATTTTACCTACCTTTGGCCAGGATTCATCAAACTATCGCATGTGATAGGAGGAGGGGCGTGTTTTATGGTAATAGCCTACTTATCACAAAGTGCACTATCTTAGCGCTCCGTATAGATAGTACCATAGAGTGCAATAACATTTTCACACTTTGCAGTAAGTACCACAATTGTTGCAATTCTTACCTACAACCACTAGGGGGGGGGGGGAGGGGGGAGAGAGAGAGAGATCCCTTGTTAGGGTCATTCTAGAAGTACACCAAGAAGTGGGTGGGAATTGAGCACTAGCACTACTGCTATCGTGAAACATGAAATGGAGGTTTGCAAGTGTTAAACTCCCACCTATAATTTGATGGCAATTTTTTGGCACAGTCACGCACCTGCCAGACATATGCTGTCCTTGAAAAGAAGTCAATGCATCCATGTTTGAAAACCTTCAAAAGTATATAAAAGGCATATACGGGTCTGTGGTCAAAGTGAAGGACATTAACGTCTATGACTCCTCCTGCATGCTCTGAATACCTAGAGTCAGACATTTCTGAATATTGTGCTTGTGACAAACTTTTGACAAATATATGCTTTTCTTTACTGCAGCTGTTATTTTGAA